>NC_085948.1:10000000-11264642 GCF_963556715.1 Cydia fagiglandana
GCGGCGAATGCAACAACTACCGTGGCATCTCCCTTTTAAGCATTGTTGGCAAGCTATTTGGTCAAGTCATCCTATCAAGACTCCAAAGGCTTGCAGAACGCGTTTACCCTGAGTCACAGTGTGGCTTCCGCTCCGAGCGTTCCACAGTGGACATGATTTTCACACTTCGCCAGATACAGGAGAAGTGTCGTGAACAAAAGACCCCCTTGGTTATAGCTTTCGTTGACCTTAACAAGGCCTTCGATACGGTCAGCCGGGAGGGCTTATACGCAGCACTCGAGAGCATTGGGTGTCCACCTAAGCTTCTGAGGCTAGTGGCATCCTTCCACGATAATATGAAAGGCACAGTAGTCTTTAATGGCAAGTCATCAGAGCCGTTTGCTGTTTCCAGAGGAGTGCGGCAGGGCTGCGTCTTGGCTCCTACCCTGTTTGGTATATACTTTTCGCTTATTTTACGTGCCGCTTTCGGCGATAACCAACAGGGTATCCATCTGCATACGAGGGCCGACGGAAAGATATTTAACATCTCTCTCCTCAAGTCCAAAAGAAACCGCGAGGATCTTTTCGTTGACAGCCTCCTATATGCCGACGACGCAGCCTTCGTTGCTAACTCTGAACGCGAGCTCCAGTCAATGGTGAGTCGATTCTCACAGGCGTGTTCCCTGTTTGCCATGTCCGTTAACACGAGGAAGACCGTTGTGCTAGCACAAGGTACTTCTGTGGCACCAGCTATTTCACTGAATGGCACGCTGTTAGAGGTAGTTGACAGATTTTGCTACCTAGGGTCGACCGTAACGAACAACCTCTCGCTTGATGCGGAGGTCGACATACGTATCGGCAAAGCGGCGTCCACGTTCGGGAAGCTTAGTACTCGAGTATGGCAAAACAAGCATCTCACAACAAAGACCAAAATGTTGGTCTTTCAGGCTTCTATATTAAGCATACTCTTGTACGGAGCTGAAACCTGGACGACGTATGCAAAAATAGAACGTCGTTTTAACTCTTTCTACATGCGTTGCCTTCGTAAGATCCTAGGAATATCATGGCAGGACAGGGTGACAAACGAAAGGGTTCTAGAAACTGCACAGCTGCCTGGCCTAACAGCGTTTCTCAAGCAGAGACGTTTGCGTTGGCTAGGGCATGTGCACAGGATGGAACCCTCTCGACTACCTCGTCGTGTTCTTCTTGGTGCGGTTGCGAATGCAAAACGTAACGTTGGGAGGCCATTGCTTCGCTTTAAAGATTGCGCAAAGAGGGACATGATTGCCTTCCATATAGACCACCAAGACTGGGAGAAGCTCGCAGAGCAGCGGACGGAATGGCGCAAACGTGTTGTGGAGGGTCGCAAGTTTTGTGATGAGACCTGGTTCGCCGCACTTGCTGACAAGAGGCAAAGACGACGACAAGGTGTCTCAGTACCGGTTTCCGCAAACTTCTCTTGTCAGACCTGTGGCAGACCATGTCGATCTCGCATCGGTCTATTTAGCCACCAAAAACGGTGTTACACCATAAATCGTCTGATATAGACGAAAAGACCTATGATGATGACAAAAGTAGCTGTTACGTATGAAATATTGTCAATATCAACAGAGTAAGGGATTAATAAGGACCTGACATTTATGATACTCCATTAATATTAATCCTTACTTTATGTTCGTAACAAGCAAACGGATAACGACTGCCGGAGTAATCTCATGGGTCCCGTAAGGTATTAAGCCGATTACATCACGTTACCCTGGATATTTCCTGCGGAGAACAAGGATATTGTGATCTCTATAGGTACGCGTAGTTTTATGGATCTCGGGGTTACACTACTTACAGTTATACCTACTGTTTGGGCGGAGGCGATACACTTATACGTACTATTAGTTATTCTGTGCTTATACATAGGAATAAAGGTACTCCGTTGACTGTACATAAGCACGGATCGCTTGTCTGAGAAGGGACACTTAGGCGGTAGGTAAGTACCTATGATATTTTAAGGATGCAGATAGTGATACGATTACATATATATGGTGGTCTTTCTCATTAGTTAAAGTAATTTCCAAGAGTTCTTAAATAAGTATTATATTGAATGGCATTTTCATTAAAATGGTTAAGATGTCTATTCTGCGAATGTAGTGACGATCAATTACAGAACCATGTGTTAGATCTGGTCGAGGTCACTGCACAGTGCACATACATAGTTGGGACTGAGTAAATAATCGTAGGTACCTACTAACGTACAGCAGAACGTCAGCTGGTGAGCATACTACAATGAAAGTTCGTGTTACTTACACGCACATGCGGCACATGTCTTTCCTTCCTATCACGTAATACGTAGGTACATAATTACCTAGCCATCAGCCCGTCACACGTTAGGTACGTTACACGATTTAACGCTGCGGTCTGCTTGACCACATCACGCCGTCCATAGCGGGCACGTCCATTCGCGACTATGTTCGTAAATGCAGATAAGCAATGCGTGATGTGGTCATGCTCATCCGCAACACGCGAATTTCAAAATTTAAATCATAACAATACAAAATGGAAGCAACGTCACCTAACTAATCAAAACTAATTTTGTTCTAATAACTATCTGCTTCAAATAATCCTCGTCACTCAATTACTTACTGTAACGAACACGATATGGCGCGTTAGTAAAACCGTAAGTAACTACTTAATATCACCTATTAACAGTAAATACCTACCTATACCTAAAAATTTTCAGTCAAGTGTGTAGTAAAATGAGGTAGCTAGTAGCTATACTTGTATGTACCTACTGCAGTATCTATCTACTTATACGGGTAGATGTAGGTCAATAATAATTTTTCAGAACTATCATGACTTGTGAGTTCGGGTACCTACTTAGAGTTAGTTATATAGAGTGTTGTTTTGATTGATGGATTCCACGCTTAAGAAGCCGCGTTTATAAACATGATAGACAGGTAAGTAATTCACAACAAAAAGAGGTCAAGTCGAAACTTACTAATTGTAAGCCGGCATTATCCCGTCAATTAGGGTTACCTGGTCGGATTTGCTATTTTACAGTATTATTCGTAATCATTCGTGACGTTACGAAACTCGCCGTAGGCACACGTGTCCGGCTCGGCTTAGTAGATATATTTACTCACCAGATATAGTCCTATGCACCCGCACATGATGCCCCAGCGGCGCCACCAGCGCCTGCGCGGGCGCCGCTAGCGACAGCAGCACCGTGTCGTGCGACACTCTCGACACGCGCGCCACGCGACACGACACAGACCGCGGCGTCGACACGCGACACGCCGCGCCCGTCACTGCTTCCCCGCAGGTCTTCCACACGCCCGGCTCCGCTTTGTGTGATATCACCTATGAGTTGAAGAATTAATTAACATTTACACACGTAACATTTATTTACGTACAACAATATACTAAACATTTTATAATATCAGCTTTCAGCTAAATACGCAATGCGTGAAAAATTTTAAGAGTGAAGTCAACTTAACAGCAATTATGAAAATGGGCAATCTTAGTCATATTTAGCTTTAAATATAAATTATTCGTGCAACAGAAGGATTCTCCAGTAAATTTTAAGTACGACATTGTTGATGTCTATCTGCCTACTTGTACTAATCGGAGTTAATTTTGGCTTCTTTATTTATTTCGATACCTTCGATACCAAAGGATAAAGCGTTGAACTCCCTCAAATTGGGCAAGCCAGTAGAAATCGAATCCCACAATCGATGTGGATTTGTAGAGCGATCATAATTTCGAAAGCGGATATTTGGAAATTGAAATCACAATGTGACCCTGTTAACTATTAATTGCATCCGATGTAGATACGACTGTAGTTAGCAATACCGAAAAAAAAAATCTAGATATCATACGACCCATACGAGTAGGTTGTAAGTGCCTATTCAATCTGCACTATAAAGTTCATACTGGGTTGCGTCCGGTCTGGCAGTATCGTAAAAAACATATTAAAAATTAAAGGAAGCTTTTATTATACGCAGCGCTTAAACTTTTATGAAACGATTTTTTTATTGCTTTCTTGCTAATACGCTAAAAAATACTTTTACCATAAACGCCGAAAAATTTCTACTTTAGAGGAAAATATCTGCAAGAATATACGAACCTCGATTTTTCCGCTTTCAGCGAACACTCGCAGCTGTAATGATTCTAACAATTTCGCCTCGGGAACTAATTTGAGTGTTCGCACCCAGCCGTTCGTGGCTACCTCAACAAACAAAATCCCTTCAATGATCCTCGCACAGCCGCCCGGGTTTGCCAGCGGCCCCGTGTATATCGACAACGTCAGTTTAGTAGACGTTTGAATCCAATCAAAGCGGAGAGGCGACGGGGCGGTATCACTTTTTTCCGACGTTTTGACAGGGCTCGCAGCTGCTCTCCGACTTATTGACACCGGCAGATCGCTGGATTGTATTAAACTCTGCATTATTTTGCTTGGCGGACTGCCTTTAAGGTTCTCTTCGCTCTTTGCCGACATTTTTTTTCTAACAGGGGTGATACAATTAGCAAGATTTTCCATGGACTTTCTGACGAGCTCTTGAGCTTTGGAGGGTTCCCTGAGACGGTTTTCTGATTTGGGGGAAGGAGTGGATAGTCCGAAGAGTTCCTCCGCGTCAGGCCTGTCTAGTCGTAGCGGACCCACGAGGCATTTCGCGAGAAGGGAATCGTAGTTTACCCATGGATGTACTTTATCAAATAGTTGAGTAGCGTCTATTCCCGCTCCCCGCATTAATTCCTCTGGACCTGAATACAGAACAAAATTGTAAGTATAATTCCATAGAGAACTTAAGAAAATTTTCAAAAGCGTAAATAAATCTTACCTCCAGGATGATAAGGCAAATAATGTGTAATGTTGTACACGCGACCTCGTATAGCTAACCAGGCGTCATCTGAAAACACATTTGCCCGTAAATAACAATATCAAGTCCGGGTTAGTTCGCATGAACAGTATTATACAAGTGACACTAACTTTGCGTATTATGCGCGGCGAGTTCGTCCGGCGACACGGGCCGCATACGGCCGCCGACACCCGTGAGGTCTTTGCCGGAGTTGCCCAGCCGGATCCAGTCCATCAGACTGTGTCCGGGCTGCAGTGCGCATTTGTTCCTGGGATTGCCTGCAACAGACAAAAACGAAAACCTTTAAGCGAGGTGATTATTATAGATTGCCTATAGGATTATTATAATTATGTCAGTACGTAGATACGCACATTTTTAGGGTTCCGCACCCAAAGGGTAAAACGGGACCCTATTACTAAGACTTTGCTGTCCGTCCGTTCGTCTGTCACCAGGCTGTATCTCACGAACCGTGACAGCTAGACAGTTGAAATTTTCACAGATGATGTATTTCTGTTGCCGCTATAACAACAAATTCTAAAAACAGAATAAAATAAAGATTTAAGTGGGGCTCCCATACAACAAACGTGATTTTTGGCCGAAGTTAAGCAACGTCGGGCGGGGTCAGTACTTGGATGGGTGACCGTTTATTATTGCCTTTTTTTGCATTATGCTACGGAACCCT
Source organism: Cydia fagiglandana (assembly GCF_963556715.1). Classification (NCBI taxonomy): domain Eukaryota; kingdom Metazoa; phylum Arthropoda; class Insecta; order Lepidoptera; family Tortricidae; genus Cydia; species Cydia fagiglandana. The sequence continues at coordinate 10,005,512 of NC_085948.1, forward strand.
TCGTGCGCGAGTCCGACTCGCACTTGCCCGGTTTTTTATCAAACTTTTAGTTAGTTTGATTTTAAGAGCCTTGTACCACCTTGAGCCTTGGACCAAAAACGGACATTCCACAACACCCTCCCAGATGTGGTAGAGATTGTACAAAGTCACTTTTTACGCTGCGCATTATATGTTTACGGTAATCGGTAGGTACAATAAACTAATATCGTACAGCTGTTTAGACAGCTCGCTGATATTTATTTCCACGAAATTTCATTGCCTTTTGTTTAACAGGTGTTTTGGTAATAGGTTAACTATTTTTTACTAGCACTAAACAGGAATAATCTCAGGATAATACAACATCTCCTGCAAAATAAATTTGGAGTAGGCACTCTGTATTTACCTTTCTCCTAAGACGCTTATTGTTCATTCGTCCATTAAATTGGACGTCGAGTAATACCTAACGCTTATTCGATTTCCCTCAAAGGGTATTTGTAAATTCAATTCAGACCTCTAACCCCTATCTAAATCGTAATTCTGTTGTAAATGGCTTTTGTATACCTACTCTAAGCGGGCCGTGTCAAATTAACATTTCCAATTAATTGATATAAATAATAACCCAAGCAATGGATGGTGTGACTAGAATTCTAGGAACGTTAATCTAGGTTCCAGTTTTCATGAATAAATAATGGTCATTTATGTAAATATGGCTTTTGGGTGCGTTTTAATCGGGATAATACATTTAGTTGTTAGCTCAGTAACCAAACACGTAAATATAAAAGAAGTATTCTCCGTATTCCGTCAGAACATATTTACTAAACTTTAGTGACAAAAGGATGACTCGCGCTATAACCGGGTCGGAGCTTCCGGCGCTTCATATCCTATGGAAAGTACCACGTGATGAGAGATCACTGATCAGCCGTCGTAGAGAATGAAATGTCGGACGCCACAGCCCGGGCTCAGCACGGCCTAGCGTAGAGTCATCCTTAACAGCCCGTTCACACAGAGTCTCCGTATTTACGGTACCCGTTTTAACGGATACAACAAAAAAATATGCTTTGTTCACACATAGGCACCGTATAACGTATCCGGCATTAACTGAGAGCCCAGATATATCGGAACGTATTCCGTTCATCCAGTATTCGATGACAAAACGGAATGTCATAATTTAACGGACCGACATTTTTTACTGTATACTGAATACTGTGTCATATGTGAAGTCGCGCATACAACTCCATACGCCATCAATGAAAAAAAAACGTATACGATAAAACGGAACAGTAAAACGGAGACCCTGTGTGAACGGGCTGTCAATAGTTAAATTTATTTATCGGACTACGGAGTATGTACAGGGCAGAAAATTAACTGACTTATTTAATTTATTTGCAAATGGATTTTTCGTCTGTTTATGTAAACATAACTTCACGCCGAAATGACGCCGTGCCCAACTGATCAATAAATCAAAGCTATCAAGTTATGAAACCTTCAAAGTTCGCTTTTTTCCTCTCGATACCAATCAAATTAGTATTGTACTGTTGACTTTCCGGACTTCTGATTTGTTCAGTTCCGCCTGGTACACAAGTCTTATTAATGGAATGGACGCCCTCATTGATTACTTACTTGCTAATGAGAATAATTTGATGAAGACTTTTTAAAGGAACAAACGTAATAAATTATTAGGTAACCTTATAGGTAAACGTACGGCTCGACATTGCTAATGCCCAATAGATGACAGCTTGCTGTCACCTCTATTGACAATGACTTAAATTTCAAGATGACATGTATTGGGGCCGCGTCGAGCACCAGTACGTTTATCTTATTAAGAAAATCTCAGCTAATCATAAAGTACAGCGCGGAACAAAGATATCCAGATATAAAACCTGAATTGCCACAAGTAACGGGTCCATAACTCCCTCGACAGTTTCCCTTCATGTCCGATATCATATTGCCGTCGACTATTAGACGTCCCACAGGGTTTCCTTCTAGGATAAAATATATAGGCTATTACGTTAATCTACCACATTAACTAGGTGCATTGAGACAGACACTAACCGATCGCCCATCTACCCACATACGTACTCCAGCCGTCGGATTTTTATAGACTATTCGACAGGCTTTGTTACAAAGTAGGATAATTATGCTGGACTGACTTTAAGGCTCCTCTTCACGTTGGGCCAACGCCAACGAGGGACGCATTTATGCGTTAGAGGGAGCAAGTGATATTGCTATCTCATTCTACCGCATGGCTGCGTCCCTCGTTGGCGTTGGCGTTGGCCCAATGTGAAGAGGAGCCTTTAAATTTACTTGAAGTTCGCGATAGCTACAATAGTCAGATGTTTTATTTTAAACTTAACGGATTTGTAAATTAGTAACCTAAGTAAATAATACTGCTCACTTGCTTAGAACCCGTAGGGTATGTTTCAACATCTATAAGGGTTAATCGTAAGTTCCTCGCGTGAGTAATTTTAATCGTTTTTGGACATATTACCATATACCTAGTAGGATTTAATGTTCAGCCAGCGTACCTAGCTCGAGCGATAAGTAAACTTCGTAATACAAATCGGTAAGTTACTCGTACATGTGCCACCATTAGAGGCGCCTGAAAGTAATGAGTCCCAAACTTCTCTGTTACGAATCAATATTGGGTAACTTAATTGAGAACGAACGAAATTTCTCAGCTTTTACTAAGTTCTGCACTGAAATAGATTACAGCTTGACAGATTTGACTTGTTAATTAGGATTCTAGTAATATTGTTTGACTAATTAAACTAGAGTGGTAGATGTTTGACATTTCGTTTGTGTTTTATAACAAGCAACACTTTAGGAAAACTTTAATCAGACTACGGGTTTTTTTGCAAAAATTTCTTTCATAGGGGGTTAAATTTAGCTTATTCACCTGTCACAAAAATGAATCGGCACCTCGTTCGATAATGTTGGCTCAAAATTGGGGTAAATTTTATTTGGGTTTTTAATTGGGGTTAGATTTGATGCAACGGCACAACACACGCACACGACCCAAACTTACCATCATACGCAAATTAAAAATACCTTACTTATATACGTTACTCGAATAAAGTATCCAATGTCCATTTTACAGGCTTAAGCTTTTTCATGTAATTTTTTTTAAATACCAACGGTAGGTAAGAATGTTTGTGTTGTTTTTTCGGACAACTCAAAGTCAAAATATAACTCTGTAAAGCAGCTAGGGGCCAGCTCTCAATCAAATACTTAAACCCCTGCATTGATTTGCAAGATTTTAATTACTTTAACCTTGTCTCTGTGTTCTTTATATCTTTCAAGTAAAGACCCGCTTCCTGGTTTTCGACTGGGCTAAAATTTATTACACCTACACTTAATAAACGTCTTGATGAGTATTAGATGAGTGTCTAAAGAAGTACAGCCGAAACTTATTTTAATTTTTAGCTCATAATAGTCAAAATATACGTATAAAGTAACAAGTTACCGAAGTAATTTTACAGAAAATATTTTTGATATTTTTTTTATAGATAAATAAGCCACCTTTGCTGACAAACCGGATATTATAAGATAATGCTGCAGGATATTTGTCATTTCCTTAAAAGGAATGCTACACGACCGGCGTCGTACGCAAAAACGAGGAAGATAAAATAGGCTTTTCACATTATCCGACATGTTATTACGGAGAACATAATATATAGCTGGAAGTGTCGGAACCCGCTTGGTAAATAAAATAAAAAACTTTAGCTGGCATCACAATTAGTAGGTGCCTACATAATGTCATGTGAAATCAAATCAATATTATCAATATCACATTGAAATTTTTAAAGTTCGAATAGCCATGCAAATTTTTAGTAAGTACAGTTGTTTGTATTTGTCACGCTACTTCAAATTGGTACTTTTTGTTCTGAAGCTGACTGAAATAGCAAGACACGTTGGCACGCTTCCGTGAAAATACGAAAGAAAATAATCATGCACTACATCTGTAGGGCTCGTTTGATGTAGATTGAAAACTGATAGCCGCCTCAGGTTGCTGTCTGAAAAACCTCACTTTTCCGAGCTACACACACTGACATACTGCTGTATTCGAACTTCAAGATATTCACAAGAGACGACACGTACTAGATCCATTCTAGATACGTTGTAGTTTAGATATCAACTAGTTCTCTTTTGCAGCGCAATTCGGGCAACCAATCAGCCGTATTCGAACAATGAGATACGTCAAATACTAGATATTGAAACGATATGGATTAGATATGTCAGTATCAAACAAGTGTCAAAAGTGACGTTTTTGTTTGAAAAAATGTCAATTTTGACACTTGTTTGACACTGACATATCTAATCCATATCGTTTCAATATCTAGTATTTGACGTATCTCATTGTTCGAATACGGCTGTTAGTCACTTTTACGTTAGATAGAGTAAGATATCTATTAGATGTGAATTGGATCTCTAAGTCATATCGTTCAAGAGTATCTCCCAGAATCGCGCAAATGTCAAATGTGACAGGTTAGATCTTAAACATATCGTTATCGTATCTTGGTGATGTCTAAAAGATATCTAATAGATGTCTATTTCAAAATTCGAATCGGGCCCATAGCATATTGTTTTGCAGGTTGAATTTAACGCTGTATTTTTTATAGGTTTTTGCGCCGCGTCATGAACACGTTTATTCAATGAAAATTAATTTCGCGAAGGCACGTTTTTACTATCGTTTGTAGACGGAGGTTCATATAATAAACAAAAGATGCGATGATATTAAAAAATATTAGACTTAATATTTAGAAGAAGCTCGCAAAATGTTTTATTATATGCCCTTCTTTTAATCAAAATACCTAAATGTCTGCCTGGTAACTCTGGTAAGTCTCAGTTTTCTTAATAATATAGAACGCATTTTAAAATGTAAGAAGTTTAACTAAGCTACCTATATACTTTACTACGCAAACTTTTAGTTTTTATATTGAATTTTTACACATATTAATCAAAGGCAAATGCCATGAAAAAAAAAATCACGGAAACTAGACTAAGTATATATGCCAGGGGCAGGGGCAGACTCCAACGGTAATATAAGGGCCACTTGCACCACCCCATGATCACACAAACCCAGGGTTAACCGGTCAAACCTGGAGTAACTATATTTACCAGTACGATTTGACACTACATTAACAGTTTAACCGGTTAACCTCGGCTTAGTGGGATGTTGTAAGTGGCGTTTAGAAGGTTAAAGTTAGCTCAATAGAAATAAGTCACGGATAATGACAAATTTTCATTTATTTTAATGCGAATAGTGAACTCTTGAAACTGCGCGTAAGGGCCCCCCCACATCTGGCGTCTTTCGAGCGTCGGCGTCTGTCGGCGTCGGTCCAGCGCTATGGAAAATGACGTCGCTGCGCTAACAGAAGTGAAGTATTTGTCATTAACGTAGTTTTTAGATTCCAACACAGTTTGGAACAGTTGCAGTTGTGGCGAATACAGAGAGAACAGTAAGCGTCCTGGCGCTGGGCGCATTCGCAAACACGATCCTCAAGTTACGTTCTATTTAACGATAGGATTGCTTTATGGTAAGTACTTAAGACAACTAGGGAGGATGTAAATTACTTTAAAATGTTTATTATGATTGTTATCTGTTTATTATTTACAACTGAGTTAAACTAATAACTAAGTGAATTCATATTCAATAATTTATTTGCATAAAAACACATAGAAATGGATGCAAATAGAGTTGTGCTGTTCCCGAGAACGTTCTCCGTTTTGTACGAGGAACGTTCTCGCTCGAGAATATTTCTCGGAGAACGTTCTCGAGAAAGTCACACCTCTGCAATGCAAATAGGTAAATTTTTTACAACACTAAAAAAATAAGGCAAATTAATTTAACAAGAATAAACAACAAGACCAGAAATAATGATGGTGTATACTTATGTATATATAAAATTAAAACTAAGAATTTAATGAACAATATAGATACTTAGATAGGTATTTACTCAGTTTTCAAACATTCGTGCACCGAAATCCCCGGGGTATGGGTATCCCCGGCGAAAGCTCGCGAAATCCATGACAACGCATGGTTCCAAGACCTAGCTCGAAAACGCGCAAAGAGGCACAATCCACCTGATGATGCCAACCTGGCTCCGTGCTTAAGCTGTCATAAATGCGGTCGCAAATGCCGGTCCCGCATTGGCTTATACAGCCACGAGAGACGTTGTTCCTCGCCTAGAGACGCTGCATAAATCATCTGTCAAGATGTTAAAGGCCTGATGATGGGTACTTACCAAAATTGAAACAAAACTTCGTTCAGATTTACTTACTTACTTACTTAATGGCGCAACGACCCAAAATGAGTCTTGGCCTCCGACACGAGTGCACGCCAGTTGTCTCGATCCTGCGCCATCTCCCGCCAGTTATCGGCATGGAGATCGCGCAAGTCCGCTTCAACCGCATCGCCCCAGCGATACCTGGGACGTCCGATCGGCCTCCGCCCTACCGGGCGTCCCAGGTATGCCCTCTTAGCGCCGCGATCCTCCTCCATTCTCAAAACGTGGCCGAGCCAGCGAAGACGGTGAGCCTTAGTCTCGCCTATAATATTGGGTGCCGCCACAAGCTCTTCAATTTCGACGTTTTTGCGAAGTCTAAAACTGCCATCTTCTCTCCTCACAGGGCCTAGGATCTTTCTCAGGATTCTCCTTTCTGCCACCAGGAGCTTGTTTTCTTCTTTTTTTTTTGTGAGCTTGTTTGTTTCGTTCAGATTTAGATTGAATTTAATTAAACAAGAGTATTTTGAAAATCCATGGTTTTCTACGTTTCATACTCTTGTTCATAAAATAAATTAAACCAGTAGTTCGCTCCGAACTGAGAACTCGCTGTTTGCCAAAAAGCCCAATAACTATTAGAGTGATTAAAGTCGTAATGCGTAATGCTTGACAAACACCTATATTAAATAAGTTTATTTTATTTCTTCTTTATCTTGTTAAATATTTAAAAATGCTAATATACATATTTTTGTTTTTGATACTCGTGGCCATACCTATGTAAAAGCATAAAGAGGTTAAAAATTATAGATATATATATGACATAAATGCTGACAATATCAATTCACAAGCATATTTCTTACATTCCCTCCAATGCGTCTACATGTCTTTCAAACATACCTAATCAAAATAAAGACTCGATATGAAAACACGCTTTCGTCAGCTCCGTATAAAGAAAAGAAGCAGCATCCGAACACAAACAAGATTAAAGGATAACATGGTACAAGCTCTGCCAACATACCGGATTAATCTAAATATTAACGCTATAAAATACTCCGTTATATTGCGTTAGTACGCTGTTTCACGTATAAGTGCCTATTAAGCGAAGGCCTATCACTATAAACACTGTCGTTCGTCAGTATGATAAATATTGATTTTTTTAGATACATATTACTAGCGTAATTACGGAGGGGAGTATGTCATTCACCAAATAACGAACCGAGTTACCAGACAGAGTTTGGTGAATGTAAAGTGTCATTACACAATTACACATGTGTTATATATTCACGATCGACTACAATTTTATTGCACGTCTAGCCTTCGCCTTACACACATAAAACAATTATTTGGGAAAAGGGGGAAGCAAGGTGTAGGGCTTTTTTTGCCCACGTTTACTTTCATCGTTAAAAGAAAAAGGCCCTCGCGTAAAACGAACACCGCAAGGGTTTCCTTTATTAGGGTCTTATCTACTCTCTTCGTCAAAAAAGATCTAGGTACTTAGAACGCGTCAAGAATCAATTTTAAACCGTAGTCCGCACGAAACAAGGAAAACATAATTCGAGGCCGAATTTTGATGCGTGATCCAAGAAAAGGTTTTTTCGCTAAATCAGACTTATTGTTTTCCTCGTACGGAACAAATAAAGTAAAAGAGAAAAATAAGGTGTTATGTTAATACGATCCCGAAATGTTTGAAGAAACGTTCGAAAGAGGACGTATATATTTAAGAGTGTAGCTCTTCGATGGAGGAAAACATCATAAGAAAACCTACATATTACATTTGTAAAGAAGGGATGACTCCCTAATTCGCATTGCGCTAGCGTGGGAATAGCCTAAATAATACAAGATCAAGATTGCGATGATAATATGTATAAGAATCACTTTAAAGTACCTAAGCAAGAATATAAAATAGTGAAAGCTTTGCCCTAGTAATAGGTATCTGAGATGTTTTTAATGAAATACGTTTATTGTATATCTTAAGAGGCAGAACTAAGTCTTAGTATTACTTTTATTGCTTTATCTATCAACCGTGCCATCAAAATGAATGACCGCGCCGAAGTGAGCGCCTAATGAGCAACACCGCCTCGGCCGTGGAAAACTGCCTACTAAACACTCCCCGATGTATAACTGGGACATTTATAAAGGCGGGATTTAATGCCACGGCGGATTAACGAAGTCAGCGTGAATATTTTTCCAGAAATCATAGAAACTGGTGGCCGTAATCGTCGCGAAAAACTACACGTATTTGCAGCAAAACGCTAAATATATTTAGCTTTTCCGTATGGTAGGATGGCCTTATTTCCACTAGACCGGATTATTTCGAATGCGATTTTCATGTACGAGAGCAAGAACGAACAAAGGGAATCGTTCAGGGACTAAGGTTGAGAAAAAGTCCGTGAATTTAATTGAAGTAGTGAAACGTAACGTAAATAAATAGAAGGCTCTCTGAAGGGATTTGTCTTAATCTGTTTGCCAGCCCGTAATGAAGAGGCGTGAGCTTACAAATTAAAATTTTCGCAATCGAATTGCGACTGCAATTCTGGTGAGTGATTGTAGCTTCGGGAAATGCGGTTTAAAGCAAAAAGCGTTTTATTGAATGAATGGGTAGCCGGCAATCTATTGGACGACCACAATAACTGCAATATAGATCGGTTAGCGTTGGTTATAATAAATGATTTTATTTTTATCATTCCGGACAATCGATCCGACCCTCGTGCCGCGCCGGTGAATAAAAGATGAGTTTGCAAATGTGATAATCCGATGGATGCCGGACTGATTTCACGGAACAAAATAGATCCTCTCCTGAAAGTTGAAACTGATTTTTCGGATTCGCACTTATTGTAAGGGACTTCTTATATCCACCAAACTTTGTACCGTTAGGTACACATAACTTTATTTAAAAATGGCTAATTTGTAACCTAAATACATAACTAAGTAAAGTTATAATTAATTACGATATTTAACTATTATTATAATTACCTGAAATTAATTATAATATTAGTATTATCGTAGATTTTAGACTTCATAGCTTTTTATGCAAAAAAATAAGTAAGTACTTATTTAAATTTCTTTTATACCTAAAATTAATTTACTTTGTAGATATACACATACAATCTAAGTACGTACAGACCAAGGATCTAAATATTTATAACTAAAATTTTTATAAGTCACTAACTTAAAAGTACAGAAAATATTAATATACTCCTACAATGCACAATGCACACACCTATTACTGGAGTCAGTTACGGATCGCTGCCATATATGACCCAAAATTTTTTTATTAAGCTATGAGCTTCATCACATATGATCTCTGAGTAATTCTAAGCATTTCTAGCCTCGGAGGCGATAAGAAGCGTGCGTCTAGTCGAGGAGGGCGGAGTACAAAGATGGCCGCCACCCGTCATCATTCAAAAAAATCTGTTCTGGTCTTGGTGGCTACTAGGGCAAGTTTGGTATCATTTTCGTATAAACCGAAGACGTGGAATTCATTGCTGATATTTGTTTTTTTCAGTTTCATAGTAATTTTGCAAGAAAAACGTAAAAAGATAAAAATTTGGGATGGAGGTTTTTGCTTTGAGAGCTAATAACTTTTGTATAGTGGCCAAAAGTATCATACAAAAAATACTATAATAAAGCGCAATTCATGCAGCTTCTAAACATATACATGTTTAGTAATATCCTACTGCAAAAAGATGGTGAAAAAATTATTAAATGACCGCAGCGCGGGTAGTTGGACTCTCGCTAGGCGGCGTTTATCTTACAAAATGGTCGAGTACGACTACGTAGGTAACTATGCTTACTTTGCTAGATTTTATGATGACGAATAAAATGCTTTCTGTATATTTAATGTCCGCAGTTTCCAGTACACAGACATAATTCTGGTATAGGTTAAAAAAATACACACAAGTATCCCCATGTCTAAAGAGGAGGGCGGCTCGCTTAACAAATAAGATCATGTACAACCGCAATTTCAGGTTGGGTTAGGTTAGGTTCGTTAGTTACCTTTTATCCCTCAGAGCAGAAAATAGAAGCCCCGCGAGGCGCGGGCTTCGTTGGTTTGTCACCAAGTCATACTTGCATAACCTATATTAGTATGACAAATATACATAGCTGTTATGATTTCTAAGTGTAAGCTCTCCGCATAATAGTTATTTGTTTTACAAGGGGGCAAAGTTGTTGTTTAACCGCTCGTGCTAATATTGATACCCGATCAAGCGAAAGATTTCAAAATTGAACCACGAGCGTAGTGAGTGGTTCGAAAAATGGAATCTTGAGCGTTGTAAGGGTTTCAAAGAACGAGGGTTAAACAAAATTTGCCGCCGAGTGAAACACAGAATTTTTCACCACACCAACCTGAAGCAAATATTAAATGTAAAATATCAAACAAAATCAAACCAAATCAAATCCAAATGAATGCAGGTTGAAGTTATTTATTAAAAACCGGGCAAGTGCGAGTCGGACTCGCGCACGAAGGGTTCCGTACCATAATGCAAAAAAAAACAAAAAAAAGCAAAAAAAAAAAACGGTCACCCATCCAAGTACTGACCACTCCCGACGTTGCTTAACTTTGGTCAAAAATCACGTTTGTTGTATGGGAGCCCCATTTAAATCTTTATTTTATTCTGTTTTTAGTATTTGTTGTTATAGCGGCAACAGAAATACATCATCTGTAAAAATTTCAACTGTCTAGCTATCACGCTGGTGACAGACGGACGGACGGACGGACGGGCGGACGGACAGCGAAGTCTTAGTAATAGGGTCCCGTTTTACCCTTTGGGTACGGAACCCTAAAAACAACAAGTAAGTACCTATAAAATTACTTAAAGTGAGTTATAGCATGAAAATTATCGTGAAAATAAATATTTTGCCTCTTCCTAAGTAGTACAATTTCTCTCATAAATAGTGTTTTAATATTATCAGCAAAAATAAGAGCGCTATTTTATTAGAATAATTTCATTTATAATAGTTATTTCTCGGACCCAATTTTGGACCCGGGTATATCCTTAAACTACGTTCAAAAGAGAGGTATGGGCACTGTGAATGTCATCTCGCTTTGTGTGGTAGGGCACAGCACAGCGGATGTCATTCCAGATCTATCCGAGCAGAGCCTAACTGGGGAAGTACGTACTTACCTCCACCTTACAGAAAACACCGGTCAAATAACACTAGGCCCGACTCAAATCGTTGCAAGTGCATTAAAATTAAAGTGCATAAAATTATGTCTGTATGATGAATTATGTCTGGATGAAAGTATTTTATTCGTCATCATAAAATCTAGCAAAGTAAGCATACCTACGTAGATACTCGTACTCGATCATTTTGTAAGATAAACGACGGTCCGCAAGATAAACGAAAGTCCAACTACCCGCGCTGCGGTGATTTAATAATTTTTTCACCATCTTTTTGCAGTAGGATATTACTCAACGTGTATATGTTTAGAATCTGCATGAATTACGCTTTATTATAGTATTTTTTATATGATATTTTTGGCCACTATACAAAAGTTATTAGCTCTCAAAACAAAAACCTCCATCCTAAATTTTCATCTTTTTACGTTTTTCTTGTAAAATTACTATGAAGCTGAAAAAAACAAATATCAGCAATGAATTCTACGTCTCCGTTTTATACGAAAATGATACCAAACTTGCCCTAGTAGCCACCAGGACCAGAACAGATTTTTTTGAATGATGCCGGGTGGCGGCCATCTTTGTACCCCCCCTCCCCTTATTGCCTCCCAGGCTTGAAATGCTTAGAATTACTCAAAGATCATATGTGATGAAGCTCATAGCTTAATAAAAATTTTTTGGGTCAACTTCATAACTGACTCCGCTATATAGTACGAGTAGGTCTATGCATTGTGAAACGGTTTTCACAAATTGTAATGCCACGTGTAGCTTTGGGGCATGATTAAATTATGACAAAAGAGGAGCACTTGGCTTCAGCGCCATTTTTAGGGTTCCGTACCCAAAGGGTAAAACGGGACCCTATTACTAAGACTTCGCTGTCCGTCCGTCCGTCCGTCCGTCCGTCTGTCACCAGGCTGTATCTCACAAACCGTGATAGCTAGACAGTTGAAATTTTCACAGATGATGTATTTCTGTTGCCGCTATAACAACAAATACTAAAAACAGAATAAAATAAAGATTTAAATGGGGCTCCCATACAACAAACGTGATTTTTGACCAAAGTTAAGCAACGTCGGGAGGGGTCAGTACTTGGATGGGTGACCGTTTTCTTTTTGCTTTTTTTTGTTTTTTTTTTGCATTATGGTACGGAACCCTTCGTGCGCGAGTCCGACTCGCACTTGCCCGGTTTTATTCATATATTTTCATTATTTGGACCTTATATCATAAGCAACATCAATGGTATTGCAAATGAATGTTAATGGAAATCAACCAGCAAAGCAAAAAACTGAAACGAGTGGTTTTGAATCGAGAAAGTAACCGCTTTAATTACTGCATTGGTTGCCTCTAACGCATTTCTCATCGGCACCTAACTATTACAATCAGGTAGGTACAGGCACAGGTAAAACACTGTAGCAATACAAACAGGTAAAACACCGAGTTATTGTTTCTAGTACGAATTCGCATCCAGCCTGCACCATAAACTAAACAGGATCGGAGCAAATATCGAGTTATCTGCAGGTATATGTAGACCGGCAAACTCAGTACGCTAAGCTATTTGCAATATTATTGAATCAGGCTTTACTTGGAAACATGCCGCTATAATGGAAGTGCTTTCATGTCCTCTAAACTTGTTACGAACTAGGACATGAGCCACATTATTTGGCGGGTCTAATGTATCCACGTGAGATCACGTTCACAATTTACCGTAGACGATTTCATTAACGGAATACATTAAATCGATTTTTATATGAGAACGTTTTTGCGTTTATGTGAGACGTGATCTCAAGTGATTTTGGTTAAATTAACTATCGGAAATCGTTGAGAAAAATACGTACGGTTTAAATTAATTCAAATATGAAAACTAGTCTTTTTTCTCATAATAACATCGCTGTATTCCGTTAATGAAATCGTCTACGGTAAATTGTGAGGTACAAAAACTACATTATAAGAGCTCTGCAGAACCATCCGTATCGGAAACTTTGTGACGTACGTCGTAAAAGTTTAACGTACGCTTTACACGCGGCTAGATAAAACACGCTCCTGTTTCCTTTCCATGCCGTAAAGAAAACGTAAATCGTTTGTTTCAGAGTAACACTTTGTTTTTCAGACAACGAGCTATCGATCCTGTCAAGGGCTTACTCGGCGTTATCCCAATCGTATTACGCTTCGATGAGATAGAAGGCGTACAAATATATTCCGGGCCTATAAGTAATATACGCTAGTGTTCATATTTATTATGTCGCACGTAGGAGACAAAATAATACGTACCTACCCACAAAAGTCCAGATAATGTGTCATTTTGGATTTATATAGCATCTGTGTTATCTGTAATCAGATAATGGTAAATGTATGTTTGCTTAAACATAGGTAGGTATCTGCTATAACAAAGACACTTAATTATGTGAATCATGTCACCATACCACTTTATCGTTATTAATATGTACATTAAATAATAGCCTTTAATAGCCCAAATAAACAGATAAAATAGAAACAATTTAAGATCTTCACCAGAAGTTTCAATTCATAAAGTTTCCGTGTGAATTATTTTGCCTTTGTAACAATTCAATTTTGAATTGATGATGACATGACAAGAACTAAATGAATGACAAGAACTAAATTTTGCGTATTAGGTCCCTTTTAACAATTAGTTCAAAACACTCATTTTCTCAGCAGTTTAACTTCAGCAAACTATGCTATATTGGTGCAAATTGCCGAGATATAGATTATAGCACCTAAAGTAATTAGTTCATTACGAACGAAGTCCAGTTTCGGAGTCATTTGGAACATAAAGCCAAACTGGCCTCAAAAAAGCTTGGGGTGCTTAACAGAGCCAAACAGTACTTCACATAGTCACCGGCTTTTGTTATATAAAGCGCAGGTTCGACCTCATATGGAGTACTGTTCTCATCTCTGGTCTGGAGCCCCACAATACCAGCTCCTTCCTCTTGACTCCATCCAACGGCGGGCAGTTCGTATTGTCGGCGATCCCGAACTTACTGACGGCTTAGAACCTCTTAGCCTTCGGAGAGACGTTGGCTCTCTTTGCATGTTCCACCGTCTGTACAATGGGGAGTGCTCGGAAGAACTTTTTGATTTGGTGCTATCGTCTCGATTTTATCACCGCGCCTCCCGCCAAAGGAGCAAAGTTCATCCCCACTTCTTAGATACATGGCACACCAAGAATAAGCGGGCATCTCGCTCGTTTCTTCCCAGAACGTGCAGAATGTGGAATGACTTGCCTCCTGAGGTATTTCCTTTGCGCTACGACATGGGATTCTTCAAGAAGCGGGTATTTAGGGTTCTCAAGGGTCGGCAACGCTTAAGTGGCTCCTGTGGTGTTGCTTATGTCCATGGGCGACGATGACCGCTTCCCATCAGGCGACTCGTCTGCTCGTTTGCTGACTATTACATAAAAAAAAAGTAATTAAACTTTTTTTTCGCCTTTCTCTAAATTTGTCCATGAGTGTATAAAAATACCTATATCATGATACTAGGTGTGCCTGCAGGTAATAGAATTTTTTCCAAGATCTCACCATTAGGTACTCTGAAGAACTACCCTTAGAAACAAAAATATACTCGTTTTCAAATCGATCGAACATAAGCACAAAACAAAGATCCTGTCGAATCGGTTCAAAACTTCGTAATGAAGTCGGTTTAAAATCAAATTTTAAATCAATGAGCTGCTTTGTATAGTACATGAATTGACCTTTATTCATTGATTGTAAGACTGTAATTATCATTCAATGAAAAGTAAAATCAACCAGAGTTGTAATTCGTTAAATTATAAATGAAAGTTCTATTACTCATTTATTGGAACAATGTTCGCATTTGCAAGTTATTTAATATTAATAGCAGACGAACAGCCAACAGAAACGGTTATTTTATTAACGTATTTTTGTTTCAGCCACGTGCTGAAATACGGTAAATATCCGATAGCAACGTTCCGTGTTTATGAAATAAATTAACATTTCATACACGAACAGAACATTATTGCAACCTTTTTCCTCTACAAAGTTAAAGCTTTCAAGCCAAACTAAATAATCCTCTTATATACACTACAGTAAAAAAAAACCCATTAACTTTATTGTTTGCCGATTTCATAATAGTATATTATAACATACTGTCCGTAAAAATAACAGTAACTGCGTCGTTAAATACAAAACTACTGTCAACAAGGCCCTTCAAAGTGTTATGAGTGCTCGAGTTTGTAAAGATCTTCGAAACTGTTAATAGACACACGGAGACTACGGAGAGGGATATTCGATTTAATGAGGTACGTGAATAACATATGATTCATGTTTATGATAAAAGCTGATGCAAAGCGAATTTGAGCTCAGTTCCACGATTAACTTGCATCTTATATATGGAGCAATCCTTACCGAGCCACCCACGTCCGGGATTAATCTAAACGGATTGAGTATGGCAAACCGTCATAGAGTTAATTACACGTCGGATCGAAGGGTTCCTTGATGACTGATGTATGGACCTCCTCCCACATACTCTCCATTTAGGAAGCGTTGATGAAGAACCGTAGTCAGAACATACAGGCGTTTTTTAATCGTTCAACCCTACGCTATGGAGATGGATAACATCCATTTTTCGTGGGGTAAAGTACAACAGGTTAGCACTGATTGCCTAGCAATTGGCTGGTATTATTTCGCGGATATAGCCAAGCAATATTATCAGTTTCAATTCATATGTTTTCCGCTAAGTAAAGCCCAATTCTATAAATAGAATCAGGCCTTCTAAAACAGCAATTTTTGTTACTTTTAGTTCGCGAACGTGGATGCACACTTGCACAGCCTGCAGGTGCAGGCAGCGGTTCCGCTCTAGTAAATTAGTAAGTTGGCACACTGCCTTGTCTCGTTATGAGTGCCAAAGTTTGGTGGCGCATAACGACATAAATGGTCCATCTAGAGGGTACATAAGTGATCTATGGCTGACGTATTACATTTCCGAACATATGACACCGCGGTGACAGTGATTAGGGATCTGATAGCTTTAAGCTTTAAGCCGATAGGAAATTACAACGGATGGAAACCCAAACGATCGTGAGCGTTCTATAACTTTAGCGCTAGGAATGATAAATTCGTATTGAATTAGGAATTCATTCATTATAACTTTCAATAGCGAGGGACTTTATAGAATTTGATTTACAAGTAATGGGAAAACTCGTGAGCCGTAACTGAAAGTCAATTTCTTTTAAATTATTATTCAATAAAGTAACAATTTTTGTACCTACCTACTATTATTGTGTTATGTTTCTTTATTTGGTTCTTCACATAAGTTTTATATCATGACTTATAGCTAGGTATATTCCTTCCCGATTGGCTAAAATTAATATAGTGAGTCACCAATTCATCATCTTCTTAATAGCGTTTCCACGGCTCCGTAAAGGCTCCTGGGTTACAATGGGCAATTTAATCCCAAAAAGTAGCGTAGTCTAATAGTAAAGTTAAAAAAAAAACAAGTGGCATTTGATCCGCCAATCCGAAAGTGAAACTTAGGTTTTACTGGAATAAGGTTAATACAGTTTCTTCACAATGTTTGCATGGATTTGTTGCCAATACATTTTTACCTCTTATATTACTTTACATAAAGTACGGATGTACTAATCAATACTCAGGAGCAAAATAATTACTCCCGGGTTTAATAAAGTCGAAATATTAACCTTTTAATATTATAAATTAGCTCAGAAAATAAAGTCCACATTATAATAGAGCACATCCGTCAAGTCACGTCGGCGTAAGCCATTGCCTCATCCCCGGTGAAGTTAAGCGCTTCGTATAAGTTATTATACTAGCGTCGTGTACGGAGTGAGTGGGTGGTGGAGCATGTACGGAAGTTACTTAGAATGATATTAGATAAGAAACGGCATACAATTACTTATACTGATCGTTAAGTTATAATATATATAAGTTACTATTGTTCTTACGTTTAAAAAAACATACAAATCATCATAAATATATAGGAAGGCATATATCTGATATAAAGGTCCTTCCCCTAATTTAACAACGATAATATTATAACACTTAATAAGTATAATGTTTTATATTTTATTTCATTGTAGTCCAATACACACAGTAAGCAGTTGTAGTATAAGTAATACATTAAGGCCCACTTGCACCATCTCACTAACCCGGGGGGCGGCGGTTAAGCGGTTAAACCGTTAACCTAGTGTCAAGTTGTACCGGTAACCATGGCAACTCCAGGTTTAACCGGTTAACCTCAGGTTAGTGGAATGGTAGGTAGGTACATGCCATCTTTCTTTGCGATTTACCAGCTTCTTTCTTATTAATCACTCAGATGCGGTAGTAATTACTTAAGTACTCATAAATCTCGTCCCTCTCTGAAGCTGATAAAATGAGATGAACAACAATTTTTCGATGTCAACTGAAATGGCGTCCTTCGGCGTTTGTCATTACCTTTTTTTCCCATTCAGACATTTTTTATACTGGAGTCAGTTATGTAACGCTGCCATACATGACCCAAAAAAATTTTATTAAGCTATGAGCTTCATCACATCTGATATTTGAGTAATTCTAAGCATTTCTAGCCTGAAGTGGGGGGGAGGGTGGGGTATAAAGACGGCCGCCACCCGTCATCTTTAAAAAAAATCTACTCTGATCCTGGTGGGTACTAGGGCAAGTTTGGTATCATTTTCGTATAAACCAAAGACGTAGAATTCATTGCTGATATTTGTTTTTTCAATTTCATAGTAATTTTACAAGAAAAACGTAAAAAGGTTAAAAATTTGGTTGGAGATTTTTGCTACGCGGAGCCGAAACTACAAAAGATAGAAAGTTGAAATTTGCACACTAGATTACATTTATAAAGTGTACAAGAGATAAGAAGCGATTTTGAGAAATTCAACCCCTAAGGGGGTTAAAAAGGGGATGAAAGTTTGTATGGGGTTCAAGTTTTATTTTAAGCTAGGAATTTGAAACTTCGTAAAACGATATATTATTAAAATACAAGAAAACTAATTTCAGCGTTTTTGAAAATTCATCCCCTAAGGTGGTGAAAAAGGAGTAGAAAGTTTGTATCGATATCAAAAAAAATTTCGAACGCGGGACTTGAATCTTTGTATTTGGGGATATTATTAAAAGACAGGAAAAGTAATTTCAGCGTTTTGTAAAATTCATCCCCTAACAGGGTTAAAAAGGGGTTGAAAGTTTGAATCCATTACAAATCCGAGTAGACACACATTTCTTATTGCCTCCCAGGCTTGAAATGCTTAGAATTACTCAAGGAACATATGTGATGAAGCTCATAGCTTAATAAAAAAATTTTGGGTCAACTTTATAACTGCTTCCGCTATTATCTAGTGCCGTGGAATGTAATTTCGGCCATAAGTTTCTCCAAACGTTTGAAAGTTGGCAAATCTCATTGATGGAATATCGTATAGTAACAGCACCAGTCATGGGACATTTAAGAGGAAATTTGGAATTATTATGATATTTCCCTTATACATGTAAATGGTCTACCGCTTAGCGTGTTAAAAGATGAAAGTCCTATCCGTCTTTCATGTTTTAGGCGTGTTTTATCAAAGATACTGCAATTAGTTTCCACATATTTAACAAATTAAAACTATGCTTTTTTTCTCCAGTCATGGACACTAAAGTTCCAGTAATGGGCCCCCGGTAATGGACGTGGATCCAGTAATGGGCCCCCTATAATGGACATTGCTCTATCAGTATAAAATATTGAAATGGGGAATAAATTACGGCAAAATAAAACAATTTTTGGTATAAGCTTTTATCGCTGAATGTATTTTTCTTTCCACAGCCAATTATTATTGTATTAGATCCATCGAGACAATTCTAATATACCCTAATACAATTTGTTAGGGTTTAATGCGATAAAGTTCCCATGGCCACCTCCTGTCTCCATCATCAGATCAGGTCCATGTTATCATAATATTGCATTATCATCCGATTTGCATACTTAATTACGTACTTACACAAAATTTCAACTGAAAGTGGCTCAAATTCAGCTATCAAGATTGGACCCACACTAACTAACAGGGCAAGTTAAATAAAAGTTTGGGAAAACGATATTAATTTATCCGAAGTCCGAGAATACCTCCTGATTGACATATTTCTTAACTACATTTTATTTCTGTATTGTTTAAACATGAAATTATGGCATCATTCTGTCATTTGTCCCATCATAGGAGGTACACAGTTTTACAGCTCCTATAATGGGATTGGGCCAAATACCACTATTTTTTTACATCTGTGGAGTCACAACATAGTGTGTTGTTATACCTTATCTCATGGTAAATGCAATTAACAAAACACATTCTAGTTTTCATCAAGTATTAATTAATTAAAATTTTATAAATTAACTCACCTTTCTTAGCGAAGTTGTTAAGAATTCGTAGTGGTATTTTTTTTCAGTGACACGACAACTTTTAGGTTGACGCCAATTTCTTAAAAAACAACCAAATTTAATAAAACTTCAAACTGAAACAGCTCTAGGACTCTTATTTATGATAATATACAGCCAGTGTTTATAAACTACTTTTAGATACTTATTTAAGAGGAATTATGTTTTTTTGTCCCATTACTGGTTCCACGTCCATTATAGGGTCCACTACTATAGTTACCTATAATGGTGAACAAAATATAGTATACAAGAAAGCGAAAGGAGGATTTTTAGAATTTATAGAGGAAAAGTCCACGTAAGCAAAAAAAATCTCAGCCTGTACATACGCATTACCTTCAGGTAAAGAAAAACATTTACCTTTATAAAATACTTGCGAAAGGCCTTTATTAAGAACTTAGGTAAGTGCTGAATGAATTGCAAAATCTTAATTAATGATCTTCTTTAATCTATAAACGTTTAAAATTTGGTAAGATGATGCTGCGGGCAAAACATCAAAAATAATGAATTTGAAGTTCGTTGTAAGGAGAAAATTTGATAATAACGGAATAATATTAGAATTTTATACCGGGTGTGGCCTGTAATATGAGCAAAAAATTTTATTGTAGGCTGTAGGTACTCCTCATACCTCATACCGACCAACATTTGTTCAGCGACTTTTAAAAATAACTTGTGTTTTGATTTTTAATACACTTTAAAGTTTATTCCAAGAGGCAATGTATTACGAATTTTGTTATATTTAAGGCGTGACAAGCAACGTCAATCACAATGATATTGCGTGGCGATGGCGTCCATTGAAGATAATATTTATTTTGTATAAAAAATAGCGAGTCTAAATACTTCATAAGTAATTTTTAAAAGTTGTTGAACAAATGTGTCGTAGTTTGAGGAGTATAATCTATGTTTTAATTATTTGCTCGTGTTACAGGCCACACCCGGTATAAGCTGAGAAATATGTTATACAGTTAACTGATACAAATTACCCATGCCGACGTACTGTTTTTTTTTTCAGTTGTCGTAATTGTTAATTAGTACATTTAATACCTAAGTAGGTACTGAGATGATCTGTTAGATATAGTAAAAGTTTATTTTTGGCAAATTAAACCTATTATTATATAAATCCTTTTGAGTTGATTTCTAGTTATCTTATCAACATAATGCCTATCGCAAAAATTTCCTCAGGAAAGATAGCGTCGTTACAAAATTAAATATTGGTTTGGGATTCGGTGCGATAATGCTAAAAATAACTCGAAGGGAAATTCAGAAACTCGGAGGGAAAGAAAACACTCTTCACCCCACCTGAAAAGGTAAAGGTACCGTTTGCATGAACTGCTAACTTTGGACAAACAAGAATCTGAGAATCGTTGATAGAAAACGCCAATATATGAATTATTGGTACAATTATGAAAAAAAAACACGTTTATTCACGAATCGTGCTTACAGCTAATTATACATTAATTCTTCTGCCATACCACAATGTGGTTTGTTGGCAGATAATCAAATAGTTATACAGGGTAAGGTATAGGTAGTAGATATACCTATATGTTACCGTAAAAACCCCTTTTTAGTGAAAACGCGTTACCCATGTAAGTAGTTAAAACTAGTTTTCCGTATCGTCTCCGTAAAAACGCGTTTTCAGTAGTTAAAATTAGTTTTCGTTAAGCCTCGGTGAAAACTAGTTTTAACTGGGATTGTTCAGACAATGCAAATTCTGACAATAATTCACAGGTTGCTTGGTTCACAACTTACAATTTTTATTTATTTTATGCATGATGGCAGTTTTTCGACAGATTTTGTGAAGCGCCAGAATTTTATTTTCATCTGCGGACTAGAGGGAAACATCATTAATATTAAAACATTCCTTTAAATTTATTCCACCCTTCGCTACGCCTATTCAGCGTTCTTTTTACTGACACCTTTTGATGGGGCTTTGATAATTTACGCAACACTTCCGAATCCCAGTAAATTGTTATGAGCAATAAACTCAAAGTTGTTTTTTTATTACTTTTCCTAATATTTCAGCGTTTATTGCAGGAAAGCCTACATTATTACTCATTTAAAAGCAATAATCGTTACATTTTATTCGAATTTTGTTAGGTACTTAAAGTATGTTCTCGGTTTGAATAAACACCATTTTACATACATATATGTTTTATGTATATACAGAGAAGAAGAAATTATTTATGTCTAAAATTGTATGAAATATCAACTATAAACCGTATAAGTACATATATTTAATAAAGTACCAATAGCAGGCCACCAAGCCCTATTCTATTGTATAAAACTACTCACGCTAACCCGCAATTGAGATGCCTCTGGGAGTTGGAACGAATACCAGATGAGAATAGGTAACCTCCTGAAAAGTTATACACCTACATATATCAATGAATACCAATTTCCTCTTCTGATATATTGTCAATAGGTATTGCAGCAAAAGGGCAAAGACGTTTTTTCGTCCCGGGATTTCGAAAGATGCTTTAGTAGAGTCACGAGCGTAATGAGTGATTCAAATTCATAATCTTAAGCGTAGCGAGTGACTTATAACATACGAGGTGCACATGACTGCTTATTCGTACTTGTGGTACATACAACCTTCTGCATGAAAGAATTAAAATGGAATTTCAGTTTACATAACATTGTTAGTATGGATTTATTTTTCAAACACTATTATATAAATATACAACATTAAATTAGCTTAAAAATAATAATACAAACTATCTCTAAACTAAATAAACTTAAAATAAAGAGCCTTTGATTGGACATAAATTATGTTTTAATTTGAAGATAGAGGCGTGTTCAGATATTTGTGATCATTTTGGTTGCTCCGATATATCTGATGGCGACTGTACAAATGAAACGCTAATAAAACTGCTTGAGATTTAGTATAACTTTTGCTCGCCAACTCCAAATGGCATAATCCGCGTATCCGCGTATTCGCGTTATCCGCGGACTTGACTCCCAAGAAAAAAAATGTTATTTTTTTGTATGTTTATTTTCCATTCTAACCTTTAGGCGTCAGATAAGCAGTTGAGGTTTTACAGCGGTTATAGAGCTAAAATATTGCTGAAAGCACGTTTCTCGGCATGAGTTTTGGCATTTTTTCGATATATACATATTTTAGGCATTCTGGCAGTACTTTTCATTATACATTTGGGCTTATCAAGTTTTTTAAGTAACTTCCATGTTTTGTAAACCAAAAGTCCAAGAAGTGTATCTTAAAAATACAAATAAAATTCCCCGTACATTCCACTCCACGACGCTTCTCTTTCCGCTCAGACTCTAGTACTGAATAACATTATGTCTAATGTACCCGAGGGTGCATGTTATATTTGCAAAGCAATGTGTACATACTAGAACAATCCACAAAGAGATTGCATTCAGTTTAATACCATGTATAATAGAATAATCTTTTGTGGTTGTTTGAGCATAATTAGATTTTGCACCCAGTAAACAGTTGCGATTAGTCTGGGCACGTTCTTAATTAAAACATTTTAGCTTTGGATAATGAATTCGTGCAGATAGTTACCAACTAAATTGTAGAATTACTTGGTAATGTAGGGGCACCTTGTGGTATGGACAAGGAGACAAGGACACTTGCACCAAGGAGACTTGTGCCCCTACATTACCAAGTAATTCTACAATTACAGGTACATTAGACATAATGTTATTCAGTACTAGAGTCTGAGCGGAAAGAGAAGCGTCGTGGAGTGGAATGTACGGGGAATTTTATTTGTATTTTTAAGATACACTTCTTGGACTTTTGGTTTACAAAACATGGAAGTTACTTAAAAAAGTTGATAAGCCCAAATGTATAATGAAAAGTACTGCCAGAATGCCTAAAATATGGAGACTCCTGTGGTATTTTACTTCGAAAATGGATATTCGAAGCTTTATATATGTAAAGCTTTGAAACATCTAGATTTTTACCCAACCCTAGATTTATTTTGATTTGGGTTTCCGATTAAACATGTATTAGCGCCATAAAACTAATTGATTTACATTTCATTCGCTAACACTCAAAATGAAAATACAAATATGTATGTAGAAGACTAATAAAAATAACTTTGTTTTGCAAATAAGGTTTTTCGTAAATAAAATTCTATCAGCTCTTTTTTGTTAAATAAATTCTTTTGATTCATTATACGCGATATAATCCTAAATTGTTATATTTTATAAATTCTTTGAAATTATTATAATACCTACTCCTATATCTTTGTTGAAATTTTATTTCGAAAAGATCCCTAAGATATCAAATTTATCCCGTGTTCAATAAAGTATTTACATAAACACATTAATATTTAACTTTAAAAACAAAATAAAGATCAACCAGCATAATCTACGTAGGTACTCTATATTCAAGATACTTACCTAATGTAAAAATAATTCGCCTAAATTAATTATATTCTTATAATCAAAAGGCAATGTCATTACATGCCATTAGCCCCGGCTACGTTTCCGACGAGACACTGCTCAAAAAGAGTGATTGACGTAACAAATTGCTCCCATTGTCCCGCCCAAAACGCGAAATCGGCATTTCCTATTCAGAAACAAGAACGTGATTGTTAGGTAAATCCGAGCACTCGGTTGTGGATGACACATGTCAGATTGTATAATCCTTTATTAACTGACATTTCCTTTATTACGGAACGTGAACCCGTGTTATTTAATCTTACTGCAATGTCAAACAATATGAGCAATGAAGCAAACAAATGACTGGCACTCGTGGACAGAAGAAGCATGACGTTGGGATGACAACTCAGCATACAGACAACTAACTAGATCATAATACTTGCAGCACACATATTCAGAACTTTACAGATGAGAAAACTAACAGCGGTTAGAAGACGAACTTTTTAAGTGGAAAATATGTGAAGCTACTTCAGTCATATGAACTTTAATACTTAATTATCATAAGCCCCCACAATCCAGACAGCTTGTGGCGAACCGAACTGAATGGAGAGTGACGTCCCATGGGTCCCATACCCCCCGAGAGTAGGTCAGGCTCCCTCTTCGGCTTGCTTTTATTGGCCGGCTGATGAGAGTGGGGTGGCAGAGCTATACATATTACATATATATGCTCGCCGGGTGCAAGTCAACGATGCATTTGCATGAGACGCGGGTTAGCACAGTGGCTATTATAGTCAGATTTATTTATACGTCATAATTTCATAGAGGTTTGACGTTTAAAATGACACTTGCACTGCGTGAGCTATCAAAATCGCTGCAGACTTTTCTTGGTGCGACTCTACCAGCCTTCGTTGTGTGTTGGCTTCGACTCCATGGTCCCAAGATAATATAAAGACAGAGAATAATAATAATGATCCCGACCTACTTTTACCAAAATTATGAAACTTGACTCGGTACCATGGGCGTACCCAGCATTTTTTAAAGGGTGGGGCAGAAGTAGGGTTACTTGCCTTAATTGTTCCTAAAAAAATTTAGAGTCTCGTCAGACCAAAGACCATGGGTGGGGCAATTGCCCCACCTTGCCCCACTGTGGGTACGCCTATGCTCGGTACCCCTAACAGAACTTAATTTTGTAATACCCATCCATGCAACGTGTGAAAGACGACGTGTGCTCTTTTTGTTTAATGAAACACTTAAACTCTTATAATTGCTCAGCAATTAACAAACTTTAGGACAAACTCCGAACAAAATTACAAGGAGTTTGACACAGCGAAGCTGGGTCGGTAGGAACTTTGAAATTTATATAGCGTCCATGATTCTACTTGGGTCAGAGACTATTTTTTAGACTTTACGTTAAGAAGGCTCTTACACTTGTAAACAGGAAAGCGTGGCAACGAGTGATAGACGACCCCTTGCTATAATACAATAGTTTTCTACCCTGAACCCGAATTTTGTTTATATTTTTACGTAAACACATGAACATGTGCTAAACCAGGATGCAAGTTAAAGAAACGGTCGTCATTTGGTACTAATGGCCAAGAGACATTATAATATTGCGCTCATACCACTGATTGACGGGAGCAATTTCTAAATTTTCTACAGACGTTTAAATAGTGCGAGGACAAATAAAATTCACTTATAATGATGATACTAGAGCGTTCAGAAATAAATATCGAAAACCCGATTCTCACAGATCCCGGTGTTTTTGGGTTCTATCAACTCAGAATCACATATTCCATTCTGATGATAAAATAAAATGTCCCATAAATTTGTATGAAAATTGTACATTCCACTACGTCACGCACATACAAGTGAAATTTTTTTTCATATTAAAACGTGACGTAATGGAATTGACATTTTGGGACATCTTTTTTAATGGTAGGATGGAGAATGCTGTCGATTCTGAGAATGAGCCCAAGAACGTCCAGATGTGAAAGAATCAGGTTTTCAATATTTATTTTTGAAAACGCCCACTACCGTTGATTATGTAATTCAAATAGTTAAGTATATTTTATCTAGTAGGTAAGTGGTCTGTAATTTGTGCTCTGCTGGAATTGACTAGGATTGAGGTCGCCTGCATAAGTTGCCTGGGTAGCAAAAGTTCCAATCATTAAAGACGCTAAGTATATAGAACTTAAAGCAAAAACGAATGAACGATATACTTTAGAGAGACGATACGGTGGAATATGTTCGTAGGAAGACTCGAAACGAGCTGAGGGTGTTGCCGCTGCATTTGCTGCATGCTGGACTATTCCTTATTATAAAGTTATTGAGTCTTGACTCTCTCGTAGGTACTTATTATCATTATGTGTACTTCAGATCGTTCGTGGTGCGCGTGTCGCGGCCGCTGATTGAAACGATCACGAGCGCGAACTTCTGGGGCCAAATTCGACATGTACAACTGTCAGATTTCGCATCCACTTCAAATCAACAGTTGATGTTATTGCATACTGAGTGTTGATTCCATCAACGGTGGATAATATCATTTGGTGCAACCAAAACTCAACTCTAAACTAAGGGTGGTTCGGTTTGGTTTGCTTGTCACCCTAACTGTGGATTGTTAATGTCAAATTTTGACATTGTAATACGTATTCGAGAACTTATGATTTTTTCCACATCAACGGGAGATCAACACGATACGTCAAACGTCGCTTGTCGAATATGGGTCCTGGCCGAATTGCCAGCCAGGTCAACAGGTCAGCTTGTGTGGTAATTTGGCGGTTCCGTGGGAATCTGACGACTCCAACACCAGAATAGGCGACGCAGCAAAAACTGTTGTGTCGCCTAAATAATGTTTAGTTTCTAAGCCAAGGTTATATTATTGTATGTATGTTAGTGTGTAAGGTATGTATTTTTTTGCCTGACAATAAATGTTTTTCTCTAAGCGACACGTAGTGTCAATAGGGAATATTACGCAAAACTCTGCGTAGGGGGCGCCACTACCAATATCCATTACAATCTGGGGGTCTACCGCGAAACAAGAATATCGAAATTTCGTTATCTAACATCTCTAGCATATGTGAGCGTATGATGCATAAAGCGCCATGATGCATCAATGTCATATTTTTTGTCTGTGAAGACTTGTCTTGTATAAATTACTCTAAGGTTTACTAGCTAGCTTATAGGGAATGCAAATCGGTTATTTTTTGTATGGAAATAACCGCGGTTTCGGTTAATAACCGATTATTTCCATACAAAAAATAACCGAAAATAACCGATTTGCATTCCCTACTAGCTTTGTGCTCAGGCGGTGCGGCAGGATATTGCAGTACCCCCTATTGTGAACCAGAGCAGCGGTATTTATAAATCCTGCAATAGTATTGCACTGTATTTCCGCCAAATAAACACACGAAGGCGAAACACGTGTCGAGTTTCGTATTACATTGTTTGGGTATTTCTTTTTGCTGCGAGAGGTGGGAACATTAATTGTATGTAAAAAATACGCGAATAAGTATAACGGGTTGGCGCTATTTAACTAAGTGCCCGATTCTTATTTTAACACATTCACTGCTCTGCTACTGCTAGGCGGGTTAGCTGTTCGTAGGCGTTTTCGCTACATACGGGTTTTCCCGTATTATCGGCTACGCTCGTAGCGCGTAGCGCGCGTTGTTGCTGAATGTGATAATGATAATAAATTTTTGTTCTGAAACTGTCAGCCTGATTCGAACATTAAGATACTTCAATTAATAGATCTAGAAACGATATGGATTAGATATGTCAGTGTCAAATGTGACGTTATTTCAAACAAAAACGTGACTTATGACACTGATTACACTGACACGTTTCTAGATCTATTAATTTACGTACTGACGTAGGTACCTATCTTAAAGTTCGAATCGATCCGTGTTATGGATTTGATTTGGTTTGATTTCTGGTCCAGAAATTTTTGCTTTTGACAGCTTTGTGACAATTTGATTGTGCTACAGGTTGCCGGTCTATTTATAACTATAATTGTGCAAGCCAACTTTGACAATAGAAAAACTACGTAGGAAATTCAAAATGTGTAAGGGAGATAGAATTGCGCCTAACTATATATTTCAAATTTTTCGGCTTTTTCTACTGACAAAGCAGAAAACGGACGTGACAAAAAAATACCTTTCTAATGGCTCCTCTACACGATGGGCCAACGCCGGCCACTTCAAGGGACGCAGCCATGCGGTAGAATGAGATAGCAATATCACTTGCTCCCTCTAACGCATAAATGCGTCCCTTGGAGTGGCCGGCGTTGGCCCATCGTGTAGAGGAGCCATAACGTTCACAAAATGCCACACAAACTCTAGCAAATGCAAATAGGAATATTTGCTTTTAGCGGGTGCATCCACTCCACCGTCTAGCGCTCATACAGTGAACACTTTAGTTGGGGACTAGTATACCGCTCAAAAGGGAAAGGCATTAAACACGTCCATGTTTGTATATTTATACCACGTTCTTCCTTTTCGACGGCGCTGTTCGCTTTTGTTAGAGATATCCAGTAAGCTGCACGTATCGAGCTTGGAAGCGACTATAATTTATTTTCCTTAGAGTTTGAAAAATCGCTTACAGCTGTTCAGTATTGATGTGATATTTAGTTAGTGAACGTGGGTTCCTCTACCCATACGATGCAGGGGCCTTATTCGACATGCCACTTTTGACGTCGCTTGTTGAACTTCCGTTGAATCGAATCATTACTTGTCAAGATTTGACATTAGCAATCCACAGTTAGGTGACAACCAAACCAAACCATTATAAACCTTAAAGTAATAATAAAACAAAGTTGTTTTTTGTTATATTATTGGTTGTACCAAATGAACTATCCGCACTTGATGAACTTCAACTGTTGAATTGAAGTTGACGCGAAAGTCGACAGTTTACATGTCTAATATAGTCATATGCCTTATGGGAATATAGTTCAGAGCCGGAAACCGCTACCAACTTTTAGTATGTTGTTGGGCATGGCATTGGGTCTCCAAAACTGCCGGGAGACGGCGGCGCCGGCCATCTACTTCAGCGGAATGACGTCATCAAAATGACTCCCGCTTCGTTGCGAATATTACATACTGCACCCAAACTATGCATAGCACATACACGTGTGGGGTATTAAATGAAAGCCAATTAAATAATCTATATTTTATTTATACAAAGTGTATCAAAATATGCAACAGTTTCAGAGAAATTTACAAAATAATAAAAATTACGTAAAAAAATATTCGATTATTTGGGTTTTACAACCAAACCAAAAGTCGGACGATAAAGCAATGTACTACAACATTAAAGATGACGTCTCAAGCCATACACTGATATCAATAAAATCAAAATTGGACCAAATATGTGGAAATTATGCATCAAAATGTAGTTATTTGCCCATACAAATGCATAAAAGTTAAAAAAATCCAAATTGGTCATTTTCAGGATAATCCGCATAAGCTTCTATTATGTTATTAGCAATATGACCTGGATTCTAAAACTGCCGGGAGACCATCTTTATTGTACCCCAGTCACGAATTATGACGTCATACAAATAATCACTGCCGAATTTCGTAAAATGTAAATTATAGCTATACCACGAGTCTCACATACACGTGAGTTACATGTAATGAAAGGTTATTAAATTTAGTATGATTAACCTAAACATTATTTGTAAAAAAAATGTACGGTTTAAGAGCTAGAAACAAAGAAATACCACTTTTTATGGAATAATTTTTAAGAAAAAAAAAACCGACTTCTATGGGGGCCGGTGAAAGATTATTGTAGATGGTATAGGTATACTATGTAGAAAAGGAGGTAAAACCACCCACTTTTCTACTAGCATTTCGCTTCTGTAAGGGTCGTAGTTCTAGCCTAACCTAACCCACTTCTCTGATAGCAGTTCGGTTCTGTGAGGATCGCAGTTCAAACCTAACCTAACCCACTTAACGGCGCATGCGGTGCGGTGTACGGGGGTTTAAGCGGGAGGGGCTAGTAAGATTGGCATCATCATACTTATATACTTACACATTTTATGGTAGGTAATCATAGTGGTTTATTTAGTTAAGGTATCATAGTGGTTTTCCGGGTCAAGGTCCGGGTCCGAGTCCGGGTCTGAGTCCGGGTCCGAGTCCGGGTCCGAGCCCGGGTCCGAGTCCGGGTCCGGTCCGGGTCCGAACCGGATCCGGTCCGGGTCCGAACCGGATCCGGGTATGAGTCCGGTTCTGGGTCCGAGTCCGGGTCCCAGTCCAAGTCAAAATCGAAATTCGTAATCACCAAATGTGTACTATGCGTTGTTGAAGAGTTCTATTCTGGTCATCATCAGCAGTTCCATTTCATCTAATGCGACAGTTTTTAATGTAAATGCTTGATTTTATGATGAAAATACAAAAAAATCTATGCGTATGCCTTTAATATTTGAGGAGTTCCCTCGATTCCTTATGGATCCCATCATCAGAACTCGAGCTTGACAAAAATGTGGCTTAAAAACTTAACTTGCTTAACAAACATAACGAAGAGGAAAAATCGCCAAACGTGAACTATGCGTCGTTGAAGAGTTCTGTTCTGATCATCATCAGCAGTTCCACTTCATCAAATGCGACAGTTTTTAATGAAAATGCTTAATTTTCTGATGTAAATACAAAAATCTCTATACGCATGCCTTTAATATTTGAGGAGTTCCCTCGATTCCTTATGGATCCCATCATCAGAACTCGAGCTTGACAAAAATGTGCTTTAAAAACTTAACTTGCTTAACAAACATAACGAAGAGGAAAAATCCCGAAACGTGAACTATGCGTCGTTGAAGAGTTCTGTTCTGATCATCATCAGCAGTTCCACTTCATCAAATGCGACAGTTTTTAATGAAAATGCTTGATTTTTTGATGTAAATACAAAAATCTCTATACGCATGCCTTTAATATTTGAGGAGTTCCCTCGATTCCTTATGGATCCCATCATCAGAACTCGAGCTTGACAAAAATGTAGCTTAAAAACTGAACTTGCTTAACAAACATAACGAAGAGGACAAATCGCCAACCGTGAACTATGCGTCGTTGAGGAGTTCCGTTCTGATCATCATCAGCAGTTCCACTTCATCAAATGTCACTTTTATGGATGTATATGCTTGATTTGATGATATAAACCCAAAAATCACTATATGTATGCCTTTAAGATTTGAGGAGTTCCCTCGATTCCTCATGGAACCCATCATCAGAACTGGGTTTTGACAGAAACGGGACCAATCTGTATACATATACATTCAATCAAAAAAAAAATTTTCAAAATCGGTCCAGTAATGACGGAGATATGGAGTAACAAACATAAAAAATAAAAAAAATAAAAAAAATAATAAAAAAAAACATACAACCGAATTGATAACCTCCTCCTTTGGGATTTGGAAGTCGGTTAAAAAGTAGATGTATATCAATTTTATAGCTAAACTAAAATCGTCAATAAAACGTTGCATATAACATTTAAAAAACCAGTTATTCAACTATACATCACAGTTTAAATTTTATTCAAATTCAAATTCAAATTGTTTTTCAAAGTCGGTTTAAATATGGTTTTTGTGACCTGGGCTACAAAGACAAATAAATTGACACCTCATTTATCATAATCAGATCAGTTGTTTCATGTAAAAAATACATAATTACATACGTAGACAGCAGTTCCTGCTGTAGTCGCGGTAAATATTAATATGAAATAGACTCTTACGCTACATTATTAGAGAAATGTAAAGTTACATGCCAGTAAGTAGGTACATGCCTAATACAAAATGCCTTATCGAGGTAAATGCCATATCAGTTCACTTAATGCGACACATAATTACATATTTAAGCCTCGATTAGCCTTATACATACATATATCACTGGCTCAGTGACCCAAAGCAAAGAGGATCTTGGCCTCTGACACAAAAAAGAGCGTCACTCTGCCCTATTCTGCGCCACTTCGCGCCAGTTGGGTATTCTTATAAAAGTGGAATCTTGAGTGGTGCAAGGGTTTCAAGGCTGAGCTGAGAAGGCTGGCAGAATTTTCCCTCTGATCCTCCGAAATACAGGTCACCCCTCTGGTCCTTCGAAGCCTCCATAAGGCATCTTGCTAACTCATCGAGGCGACGCCCGCTAGGCCTGCTATGCGTGCATGTGTAGGTACCGTTTGCATGAAACTACTGAACTGATTTTGATAAATTAGGTGTCAATTTATTTGTCTTTGTAGCCCAGGTCACAAAAACCACATTTAAACCGACTTTGAAAGGAGGAGATTATGCACTTAAAGAAACAGTATTTTGCTTACTTATCAAGTAAATTATTATTTTTTTAATTATGGTTCCATTCGAAAATGTCGTTTTCATGTATTTTATGTAATGTTCATTCATTTAATACTCGATCAATAGAACTATTCTTTGCATAATATGAGCGCATTAAGGTAGAATTGTTGGCGCGCTTTAGTTTTTTTTCCAAAACTTCCACAGTTTTTATCAAAAATGTAAAATTTAAACTGTGATTTATAGTTGAATAACTGGTTTTTTAAATGTTATATGCAACGTTTTATTGACGATTTTAGTTTAGCTATAAAATTGATATACATCTACTTTTTCCATATAAAGTGGTATTTCTTTGTTTCTAGCTCTTAAACCGTACATTTTTTTACAAATAATGTTTAGGTTAATCATACTAAATTTAATAACCTTTCATTACATGTAACACACATGTATGTGTGACTCATAGTATAGCTATAATTTACATTTTACGAAATTCGGCAGTGATTATTTGTATGACGTCATAATTCGTGACTGGGGGACAATAAAGATGGTCTCCCGGCAGTTTTAGAATCCAGGTCATATTGCTAATAACATAATAGAAGCTTATGCGGATTATCCTGAAAATGACCAATTTGGATTTTTTTAACTTTTATGCATTTGTATGGGCAAATATCTACATTTTCATGCATAATTTCCACATATTTGGTCCAATTTTGATTTTATTGATATCAGTGTATGGCTTGAGACGTCATCTTTAATGTTGTAGTACATTGCTTTATCGTCCGACTTTTGGTTTGGTTGTAAAACCTAAATAATCGAATATTTTTTTACGTAATTTTTATTATTTTGTAAATTTCTTTGAAACTGTTGCATATTTTGATACACTTTGTATAAATAAAATATAGTTTATTTAATTGGCTTTCATTTAATACCCCACACGTGTATGTGCTATGCATAGTTTGGGTGCAGTATGCAATATTCGCAACGAAGCGGGAGTCATTTTGATGACGTCATTCCGCTGAAGTAGATGGCCGGCGCCGCCGTCTCCCGGCAGGTTTGGAGACCCAATGCCATGCCCAACAACATACTAAAAGTTGGTAGCGGTTTCCGGCTCTGAACTATCTCTGCGATCGTTTCCCATAAGGCATGGCACTAATAAGGCCCCTGGATGAAGTGCAGCTCTGACTGAAAATATTAAGTAAAAAAAACTAACCGGGGGTCTGCTGTCAGTTTTTTACCACAAACCTTAAACAATCGTAACGAAATTTTAGAACCTCATTGAGAACGAAATATTCCATGTCAGACTATTTTGTTTTTTATACTCTTCTAAAAAATACACTTTTAATAACGTCCACTAAATCGTGCAAACATCAGGGCGGGCAAAATTCAAACCTACGATATATTTTTTTTAAATGGGTTATTAACGAATGTCAGAGGTAGAGAATTTCCAGAAACTTGTTTCGTTAGTCGTTTAGAATAAATACGGATTAGATACAACTCCAAGTTTGATTGCAACTCGCGGGTCCTGCGGTTTAGAGATTAAACAAGGACAATAGTCCTTCTCGTCCTTAATACAAATTGGTTTTGTGGACACTGAATAAATAATTTTATCTATTTGACGAACGTGAAGCTAAGCCTTTGTGTACGCCTGTCGTGATTCACGAGTTCATGACATTTAACTACCTAATTACTTCTAAAAGCGATAACTATATAACTACTGTAAACACAACGATTTAACTTATTGATTTAAAATTACGAGCAACGTCAAGATACACTAGAGTAAGACCAAGAAATGTCTGCAGCGATTTTGATAGCCCACGCAGTGCAAGTGTTATTTTAAACGTCAAACTTCTATGAAATTATGACGTATAAGTAACACTTGCACTGCGTGGGCTATCAAAATCGCTGCATACTTTTTTTGGTTTAGGTACCTATCAGTGGCGGCGCGTCAAATATATCCATAGGCAAGCCGGGGCTAATTTGTAGACATGTGTAAGTAATGCTCGTAATATCACAAATGAGATATCTCTCGAACACGTAATATGGCATTACGTATCTCTCCGCGAAATCAACCAGTACTTCAAACATCACGCATCACGCGAGCCGCACCGAGCGCGCGAGCGCCAACGACCGGCCGAAGCGCGCGAAATGGATTCAATTCCAAATACATTGACTCGCCGATATGAACGGTCAGTTCAAGTCTACGCACGGAGCGCGTAATGTGTAATGTCACTTGTGATAGTGTCATGTTTGTTCGCCATGCCATGCCATCATTGCTTTGTTATGTCGCTCGCACTCGCACTCAGTGCTCGGTCGCTCTCGCTCTGCGATGCTTTCGGCTATCTTCGGAACCATTCGGATAGGTCCGCTCGGCCGATCGCCGCGGTTTAAGTTGTCACTCACTAATATTTTTACAAATATGATTTTCTGCAATAGATTTAAAACTCTAATGCGTCCGCGTAGAGCTTAAAATGTTTTCTTATAATACAAGAAGGACGCGGTCAAATGGAGTAATTTATTTGCGATTTTGAATTTGACGAAAAGAAAACCGTTTATTATTATTGTTGTGAAATGTTTGGTAGTTTGCTTGACTTTCGCGGTTCGCGGCAAACTAAGTACGAGTTAATACTTGTTTATCCTTTAATTTCATTGTTAATTAGTGCATATCGAGACTGACTGTAGAAATTCGAGTTGTTTATAAAGACTGAGTGAACTAAACTGCAAATATATTTAAATTAAATTGTGAAAGGTGTAAATAATAGTTTCGTTATGGCAATATTCTGATAATGTATTAGTGCTGGTGAGTAATCTCTTTTTTACGGACTATTGGTCTTTAACTTGATTGACCTATTAAAAAAAAAATGGCTATAAACGAACCACTTTACGGAGACAGAACCAAAGCGAGCAAAATGTACGCATTGTTATAGAATACTCGCCATATCGGGAAGCTCCATAGGCAATTATCTACCTCCGAAACTTACATACATATTACATAATTACATTATTTTATAATTTATAAGAACTAACAAAAAATCTTTCACATAAAGGTGACAAAACGCAACGCGTAATAAATAGATCGATCGCCGTTACGGATCCGAGACGCCTAGAATCACTAGAGTGCTGTAGATGCGCTGTGTAATGTAAGAGATAGATGTAATGTGGCCATCTCGCGCGCGCCCGAGCGCTGTTTCACGTTCGGGTCATGTTTCGAGTGATGAGTGATGTGATATCTCAGTGTACCATTACGTGTTCGGAAAAGTGATGTGATATAGTATCACTTTTCGAAGCACTGTTTCGCGCATGTCTACTAATTTGGCTTACATATTTCCTTTACAACTCTGCTCAAATGTCCAAAAACAGGCAAGCCGGTGGAAATCGGCTTTTATGGACGCGCCGCCACTGGTACCTATACTAAGCCTGTGGAAGCACGTCAGTAAATAAATACAACCGATTTGCCCGAAAATACTATATCTACCTTGATATAAAGTTATCTGAGTCCCTCGCTTAGTAGGACAAATATATAGGCGCACATTAAGCTACTATTACACATGCTGTACAATAGCGTGCTAAAAAGCGTGTTATTGAGTATGCTCAATACGAGCTTGCTTATGAGCAGTTTACATTTGCTAGCAATAGGCATGCTAGTTTTAAGTATGCTCCTGAATAAGCATGCTCAAAGCAAACACTCCAATACACATGCCATTTTATAGCGTGCTCTCTCGCTCTCTGTCAGTTCAAACAAAGCCATGGACAATCAAACAGGTATCCGTATGGAGCTGATGCAATGCATCCAGTAGCTTATATCAGCTCGGCAAAAAAAGAAAAGAAACAGAAAGATTTTTCCGTGATTGGATATCTAGAAGACAGGATTTTGGAGCAAGTGCTCGATTGCTTACAGTAGCAAACTCAAAATGAGCATGCTCATTATTAGCAATGTTTCGACACACATACTACTAAGTAGCAATTGCTCAATAGTGGTATGCTTTCGTGCTACTAATCAGCATGTGTAACAGTAGCTATGGTTCAATTTAGTTAGGTATTAGGCAGCACGTAACGAAGGGACACGTAATTAAATACATGCGGTGTAGTCACTGAAAGCTGTTATGGAAGGCTTGATATAATTATCATTCGTGTGGCTTACAATACTAATGAGGCACTGGTCCCACCGCGAGCTAGTAAGCTATGAGCTATCGGCTATAAACACGAACAAAAGATAAGCACTCCCGTGTAAATAACAGAGACACGGCGATATTTATAGTTACTCGCCCAGCGGTGAGCTATAAATATCACCGAGTCTCTTTTATTTACACGGGAGTGCTTATCTTTTGTTCGTGTTTATAGCCGATAGCTCATAGCTTACTAGCTCGCGGTGGGACCAGTGCCTGAAAGTTAACCTGTAGCCGAATTATGGTTGAAGCTTTTAGGGTCGTATCAAAGCTACACATTAACTGTGATTTCGTTGTAATTGCCTAATAATAAACATTATAACGAGACGTCACCATCCCCCATGATGAGAATCTCGTGAAGGCTGAGAAGGACAAGTCCAGCAAGTACCTAGACTTAGCTCATGAGATTACCGCCATGTGGGATGTTGACTCGACGATCATTGTTCCGATAGTCGTGTCAGCGAACGGTCTCATAGCGAAGAGTCTCGACCAACACCTAGGGAGACTCTCGCTGGGTGGCTGGATCAAGGGTCAGATGCAGAAGGCGGTAATTTTGGACACGGCGCGTATAGTACGTCGGTTCCTCACTCTGCGGCCCTGACCACCGGCAGCTTGGGCCCTGCCCCGCTGCCGGCGGCACCCTAGGTTAGGTTTTTTATAATGTGTTTATATGTATTTTTTATTGTTTTGTAAGTGTTTTTATATTTTACTTTTATATTCATATTATAAATGACCTAGCCTAAGAAGAAAGATAAATACAGGGTGATTCAGGAGACGTGAGCAGGACTAACACTGCGCATTTCGTAAATTATAAGCAACTGTTTCGTATCAGTATTAGTGAGGTTAACGTTAATTTTCTGGTCGTGTTGAAAAAAAAAGGTATTAATTTATTTACGACATGCATGGTCACCCTACAATTAGAATACTAAACTACCGATATTCTGTGTCAAATTGAATGTCATCGGTCTGGTTCCTTTTGACAACTCGTATCTCACTCAAGTTTGACAGTTTATTTTCTTCGTAATCTTAATGCTGTCAATGCTGTCATTACGGTTAAAGAGGTTTTATGTTTATTAATTAGGTCTTGTAGGGTGACCATGATTGTAGAGAATTAGATTTGCCCTCGCCAAAAAGTTAAAAAATAGGAAAAAGTGTGGTTGTTTCACCTAAATACGACGGTGATCGATCAATTATCAGTTACTGAGTGTGCAGGATTAGTCCTGCTCACGTCTCATGAATCACCCTGTATAGAGAATGAAATAACCACCCAAAGAGTTGCTAGCTTCATAAAATAAGTACTTACTTATGGATAAAGTTAATACTTTGTTTTATAGGTTATTGAATGTGAATTAAAGATAAAACTAATCTAGAAAAATAGACGAAAGCGATGACCAACTGAAACAACTTTCCATACCTATATCGATTTTAAAATCGCAATTAAATACATGCGACGGAGCTTTAATGTTACTTACAGAAAGCCGCGATGAGGGAGCTTTATATAAGTAGGTATCGTTCGTGTTGCTAACAATCATTTAATTGAGTTAAGTTACCTACATTCGAATTATCTTTAGGGTGCTTCCTTATCAAATCTACAAATAAGTTGTGTGTTTTGGCTGTAATTTCCTTATGGTAAACATTCGAATACCTGTCACTCTAATAATAGCTAGAGTTTATACCCAAGAGAATGAATGCTGAGCCGACCCAATGCTTCGCTTCGAACAGACTTTGTTCAGTTGTTTTACACAGAATGAGTAAAATGTCTGACCATTTGACAGAATTCAGGTTTAAATATTTCTATTATATTATACAAATAATATATAAAATTGTTTGGATAACTTTGCGGAACGGTATTTTCGTCGCTTCGCCAACTAGTCCCAAAATATTTACGAGCCCGCTTTTAGGCCCTCAGCGGGCCGAACCGAAAACTTTCGGATTGCGACTTACCCGAGGAAATTCCCGAATTAACCTCTGTTAACCGTTGCCGGAAATTCCGGAAAATCGTATTTCGGGCTTATTTGATATAGTAGAAGAGCCGGCCGCAAATTTTCTAACCGACTTGATACCACGATGAAATGCACAATGGTTTCCCATAAAAGTGATGCTAAGTCCGAATTCGATAGTCTGCCACGGCGGAACTTGCCGAAAGTACGAAAAAGAAGGCCACTTCCGGTGCGAAAAAAGGGGGCTGATTTAACCCATCTGATACCGAAATAATAGTTATGGCAGCAGTTAGAAATTTACATGTAGACACATAAAAGCGAAGTCTGCCAGTGTTTTTTTTGCCGGAAGTGCTTGGCAGACGCTCTCAAAGGTGGCCAACGGGACCCCTAATTTAACCCATCTGATACCACCATGAAACCAATTCCAGTCGGTAGGTATGAACCCTCATGTCAGGAATATATAAGTCTGCCAAGGCTTTTCCTGCCGAAACACCTTGGCAGACGAGATTATGTAAGCATGGTCGGCATCGGTTACCCTACACTAACCCATCTGATACCACCATGAAACCAATTCCAGTCGGTAGGTACGAACCCCCATTTTAGGAATATATAAGTCTGCCAAGGTTTTTCCTGCCGAAACACCTTGGCAGACTAGATTATAAACAAGATGACCATCGGTTACCGTACACTAACCCATCTGATACCGCCATGAAACCAATTCCAGTCGGTAGGTATGAACCCTCATTTCACGAATATACAAGTCTGCCAAGGCTTTTCCTGCCGTAACACCACGGCAGACGAGATTATGTAAGCAAGGTCGGCATCGGTTACCCTACACTAACCCATCTGATACCACCATGAAACCAATTCCAGTCGGTAGGTATGAACCCCCATTTTAGAAATATATAAGTCTGCCAAGGTTTTTCCTGCCGAAACACCTTGGCAGACGAGATTATAAGCAAGATGACCATCGGTTACCGTACAGTAACCCATCTGATACCACCATGAAACCAATTCTAGTCGGTAGGTATGAACCCTCATTTCAGGAATTTATAAGTCTGCCAAGGCCTTTCCTGCCGAAACACCTTGACAGACGAGATTATGTAAGCAGCATCCACATACGAGGGATCCGTATTTTGGGATTATACAGATTACGGACATTATTAATAGCTGTAGGCTTATTTATTACTTTATGCTTATACATATTTGTATATTATTATGTTATTAATAAAATATATTTATAATTTATTAAACCTAAACTTAATACATTGGGAATTCATTACCTGCTTACGGCAGTAGTAGGGATAAGTGGGTCAGTTCTGGCTCACTGAGCCAGGCCAACAGTCCCTCCCCCTTTTTTCCCTTGTTGAGGCCCTGCAACCTTGCCTTGAACCCAAACTAATGTCATTGTAGCTCGAATCTAACCTAATTTATTTTTATTGCTTTTAGAATATTTCAATTATCTACTATTGCAAAGTTAAATGTGGAAATCTCTATTTCGAAAAATGGAATTTTAATGTGACTTTAACACGTTCACTGCGTTACGGGGGCTTTAAGCCCCGTACGATGTCATCATTCAGTGCGAAGTTAAATTTATTTGAGAAGTTAAAGGGGGAGAGGGTGCACACATTTTACCACTTTGGAAGTGTCTCTCGCGCAAACTATTCAGTTTAGAAATAAATTATATTAGAAACCTCAATATCATAAGCGATAAGACCGCCTGTTGTTACCTCTATTGTCTTTTTTTATGTTATTGTCCATTTATTGTAAGCTAAGTGTATGTGAGGCGTGCAATAAAAAGTATTGTATTGTATTGTATCATTTTTGAAGACCTATCCATAGATACCCCACACGTATGGGTTTAATGAAAAGACATTTTAAGTTTCAGTTCTAAAAGACATTTTAAGTTTCAGTTCTAAGTATGGGGGACCCCCAAAATTTATTGTTTTTTTTCTATTTTTGTGTTGAAATCTTAATGCGGTTCACAGAATACATCTACTTACCAAGTTTCAACAGTTCTTATAGTTTCGGAAAAAAGTGGCTGTGACATACGGACGGACAGACAGACAGACATGACAAATCTATAAGGGTTCCGTTTTTTGCCATTTGGCTACGGAACCCTAAAAAGGAGGTATTAATTCGGTTTTTTAATGTTTGATATCTCCGTCATTTTGGGATCGATTTTGAAAAATATTTTTTTAGTTGAGTTGTAACTTGTAAGTATATACATACAGATTGGTTCCGTCTTTGTCAAAACCCAGTTCTGATGGTGAGATTTATGAGGAATCGAGGGCACTCTTCAAATCTTGTAAGGGTGGTTCACGTTTGTATGGGAAAAATTCAAACTCTAGCTAGAAGAAGCGGCACCCCCCTTATTT
Organism: Cydia fagiglandana; assembly: GCF_963556715.1. Lineage (NCBI taxonomy): Eukaryota > Metazoa > Arthropoda > Insecta > Lepidoptera > Tortricidae > Cydia > Cydia fagiglandana. The sequence goes on from NC_085948.1 coordinate 10,046,320, forward strand.
TGTTACACTTATTATGTTGACAAAATACGCCAAGCATCTTGCAATCTTAACTACAAGGGGGTGCTCAAACACTTTTTTCAAATTGTATGAAATCAAAAAAATAAATAAGTTACTATTTTTTTGATTTTTATGTAAGTAGTAGTTTTCACATTATTTGAAAGTGTGATTTAAAAGATATTATTTTGAAAGAAAATGTTTTTCTACTTCAAAACTTATACATCACATGTGCAAATAGTGTGAAACCAGATATTTTAAATAAAATTCTGAATCATAATTACTCTTTTTGTTGGGTTTCAAACAACATACAAAATTTCAACGTGGTTAAGCACCACCTTGTATATGTATAGTTCGTTTTTTTAGCATTAGAAAGAACTTGCAAGAAGGTAAGCGATCTTAGCATGTCTTTTAATTGAAAAACGCTTTTCAAAATTCAAAAACTATTACTTATGAAAGCAGACGACACATCAAGATTGTTTACCTAATTTCTAATGCTAAAAAAACGAAGTAAAGTTGAGATAAATTAAGAAACTTTTACACCAAGTTTCTTAATTTATCTCAACTATAATCTCAATTTATTAACATAATAAGTGTAACAAAATAAGGGGGTGCCCCTTAGGAAAAAAAAAAATGTTTTTTGAACCACCCTAACATATAGTGATACTGGTGTATTTTAAACAAACCAAGCATTTACATTCAGAATTGTGACATTTGATGAAGTGAAACTGCTGATGATGATCAGAATGGAACTCTTCAACGACGCATAGCTCATGTTTGGGGATTTGTCCTCTTCGTTATGTTTGTTAAGCACGTTAGATTTTTAAGTCATATTTTCGTGAAGCTCAAGTTCTGATGATGGAATCCATAAGGAATCGAGGGAACTCTACAAATCTTAATGGCATTGTATAGTGACTCTTGTATTTTCATCAGGCAAACAAGGATTTACATTAAGAACAGTGGCATTTGATGAAGTGGTATTGCTGATGGTGATCAGAACGGAACTCCTCGACGACTTGTCTTTTTCTAATTGATTGTTAAGCAAGTTACCCCACTGGCAAAACAAGCAAGATTTTGAATTCGACTTCTACCTGAACCTGGACCCGGACGCGGACCCGGACTCGAGATCACGAATTCGGACACGGACCCGTTTTCTATTTGGTTGGTGTAAATGGAGTTGGTGAATTTTTTGATTAATTCGGGCGAAAACTGGAAGGTTAGGTATCATAAAATGTTCATGAAGAGAAATTGTAAGAGATGGTATCATTACCAACAACTGTGGAAAATACTGTGTAGTTACTCTTTATTTAAAAATAGCAATCTCAAATTGCATGATTTCATTCGTTTTCTCCACTGTACACAGAATAAGTAATGATATTTAGACTAGACAAAAAAATTCAAAATCGCTCTCCTTCTTGATGCGACTGGCAAATCATATTACTTTTTGGAAACCGGGTTTTTTAACCTAATTAGACCCTGCTGAATCCGATCCGGTTGCTCGATCGAAATCTTGACCGGAAGTGAGATATTTGACATTAAAGGTCCGTTTTTTCGTTTTTCGTAAATAACTCTTAAACGGTGGTGTATAGCAAAAAATGTTCTATTACATAAGTAATATGCATACAATTGCCTACAAGAAAGATTGAGTACAATTTTTCGCTAGGATCAATATTAAAAGAGATTTTAACGCGGGAAATTTAATTATAATCACTTCTAAGGTCCAGTTTTTTAGGTTTTCGTAAATAACTCATAAACGGTGGCCAATATCAAAAAATGTTGTTAGACGTTAATAATCTACACAAAATTTTGAACAAAAAAGATTCAGTACACTTTTTGCAGGGATCAATATTTAAAAAGATAATAAAGAGGGAAAGTTAATTATACTAAATTCTAAGGTTCCTTGTTTTTATTTTTTCGTAAATAATTTGAAAAGTATGACTCATAGCAAAAAAAATCTTATACCTACATAAATAATAAACGTAAAATTTCCTACAAGAAACATGCAGTACACTTTTCGCTAGGATCAATATTCAAAAAGACAAAGCAGCGGGTAAGTTAATTATAATCAATTTTAAAGTCCCTTTTTAGTTTTTTGTAAATAACTCGTAAACGGTGTCCCATAGCGCAATAGGTTTTTAAGAATAAATTATCTACATAAAATTTCCTCCAAAAAACATCTAGAACACTTTTCTCTAGGATCAATATTTCAAGCGATATTAAAGGAAGAAAGTTAATTACAATCAGTTCACAGGTCACTTTTTTTTAGTTTTTCGTAAATAACTCGTAAACGGTGGCCCGTTGCAAAACAATATTCTACATAAATATTAAACATAAAATTGTCCACAAAAAAGGTTCTGTACACTTTTTCGCTACGATCAATATTTAAAGAGGTATTAAAGGGGGTAAGTTAATTATAATCAATTTCCAGGTCCCTATTTTTAGGTTTACTTCTATATAGGTAAAGAACTATTTTGTTTTATTTTATTTTCAAAATTTAGACCCAGTAGTTTCGGAGATAAAGGGGGGGGTGGTATTTTTTGTATTTTAATGTTTTATTTTGGGGAAGGGGGCTTTATCTCCGATACTACTGGGTCTAAAATTTTGAAAAGATTTACAGAATAGAATCTATAGATGACAGAAAAACCTATTAGAATTATGCAGTCAAGCGCGAGTCGGACATTACTTAGTTTTTGAACCGATCCCTTCATATATAAAATACACTGTTAAAAATTGGGTAATGTACGGAACCCTTGCAAGGCGAGTCCGACTCGCGCTTGGCCGGTTTTTATTCATTTTGAGGTACGGAACCCTAAAAAGAGAAAAGTGTTACATATGTCTTTCGTAGAAAATTTTATATAGATTATTTATTTACAAGAACATTAAGACGAAACGGGAGCTGAGCTAAAAGTCAATTTTGAGATTTCAAGCTGAATATACCCGTCGCTCTGACGGGGCGTAACCGCGGCGTGAGAGACTGTATTTGTATGTGTAATGCACGCACACAGACGCGTGCGGTGCGCCCGTACTCGCGCTGGCGCGCACCTCACTGATTGCAATTTGCATTGCCACTTTTTGTTACTGCTACTACTAAGTAGGGTAATTCGCCAGTAACTGGCCACTTTTAATAACTGGCCGCCCTAAACTAAAAATGAATCCTATTCACCTATAAACAGAATTCATTTTAGTATAAGGTTTCAATAACTTCAATAACTGGCCACTTTATACTAAAATTAATTCTATTTATAGGTGAATATAATTAATTTTTGGTTTGGGGTGGCCACTGACGAATTACCCTATTGCGATTGAACTTTTTTACTTACCCGGCTTACGTTTACGGAACTCGATATCGAATAGGGTAATTCGCCAGTAACTGGCCGCCCTAAACTAAAAATGAATTCTATTTACCTCTATACACCTTTATGTACTTAGTGGTTAATACTAGTATTTAGTAAGTTTTTTTTTTTCAATAATGCTCAGAAACGGAGTATAGACATGACAAATATAAATATTAACGTCTTTGTAAGGCAGGATTGGACATTCTATAGAGTAAGAGTAAGTGTATGTAACAACCAATTCAGCTAGGACTAGGGAATGCTATCTAGATCTCGCAATTTCGAGATCTCGCTAGATCTCGCACGTATTTTCGAAATTTAACCTAGTTGACAGGAAATCTCGATATATGCAATCTCGGTCGAGATCTCGATTAATATATTCGAGATCTCGAACAAGACTGAAAGTGAAATACTTTGTTTTAAGTAATTTATGACCTTAGATTCATGTTTTTCAGGCAGTGCTATTATGTGTACGGCTTTAGCTCTATTATTATTACGCAGTTTCTAAGTAAAGGTAAATAGTGGTTTAACATCGATAGCATTTCAAAGAAGTAAAGTAACGCTACGTCTTACGTAGGCGAACAACGCGCGAACGCGGCGCGGCGCGGCGCGGCGAAAGCGGCCGCCACCGCGCCGCGCCGCGCCGCGCCGCCTGACATTCGCGTGCAAATCGCGCCGCACCGCGTTCGCAACGAGATCGCTTACGTAGGACACTTCTATGGGCATCAAAGGATTGATTTCGCCGCGCCGCGCCGCGCCGCGTTCGCGCGTTGTTCGCCTACGTAAGACGTAGCGTAAAAATTAAAATTGATTTTATGTTAAATATTTAATTTGTTGTTGTTATTTTCAAAATATAACATGAGGTACCTTAAATAAGTAGTATGTCGGCGGCATATCGAAAAATCGTAATCCTTGGCGTATCATGAAACGCCACCATTTCCTGATCTAATATTAACCCAGGCATATCACGATCTTCCTTATGAAAGAGACGGCAGATCCATCAGAGCAATGCATTCTTTGATATTCCTAGCTTCATAGCGGGCGCATTGTAAAATAATTGATCATAAACATATTTTCAATGATTTTGTAAATGACTACAGTTATGACTACGGTTATTAGAAACCAATTATAGTATGTTTAATATTCTTTCTAATGGTATGCATCACCAATTGATCAGTAAAATAGAACCCGAGAAATAATGATCAGTTGAGGTCGGTCGCCCGCCATTTACGTGACGGAACAAAATTCATCATTACCTACTTTGTTATATGTATAATATCATACATCAATAAAACTTATGTTTTTTGAAAGCTAATGAAATTTTTCGTATATTTTATAATAACATTAATTGCGATAAAGTTATAATTTATTGAGTTAGACGCATGTTTTGTCAGTACTTATGCCATCCATGCACGGTAAAAAATCATATATTTTAAATATTTTGTAAATGACTACAGTCATGACTACGGTTATTATAAAACAATAATTGCACGTTTAATACTCTTTCAAACGACATCTCACACGAACCGATCGGTCCCATAGGACTAAAGACGTGAACAAATATCAATGCTGGTCGGCCGCCCACTTTTTCCTTCCTTTTTTTCGACACGTCCCCCCCCCCCCCTCCATAAAATAAAAACCGGTTTATTCATATTCTGGAGACCACGAGGAACACGTCCATACCAGTTTTAGGTATTTAGAAGAGATGTCGACGAAAATCGTGAAGGAGACGACTTTTGTTTAATTTGCCTATAGACTATAGGAATATCAGAATATCACACCTTGAGGTTTGCGCAAAATGGCTGGTGTTCGCTAGGCAGATCATGAAATGTCGGTGTTTCATTATATTCCTAGGAATATCTCGATACGCCCGATTTTACGATGTCTATATCTATGGAATTCTTAGAGATTATTGATTAAAATAACACATTTTTAGTTACTTTGTCAAATTCGATCTCGTCGAGATATTAATCTCGATCCCGAAATCTGACTGTCGAGATCTCGAAACACCCAATCTCGATTCGGATTTTTCGTGCGAGATCTCGAATCGCCAATCTTGGTGCGAGATTGCATTCCCTAGCTAGGACCTTAAATTGCTCGACAATTACGGAGCGTGACTGTACCTAAAAATTTTGTAAACCCATAACCATGCAATAAAATATTTTTGATTTTGATTTCTAATTTGAAATATTAGAATCAAAAAGTTCAAAATAGATTGTACCTATGTAACTACAAAAATGTGTTCCCTCTCAACGCAAAACCCCTTGTGTCTTAGGAGGATCTAGATATTTTCACACAAGACGGTTTATCGATAACTTCTTACATCACTAGATTATCGACATTAAATGTCGACTATTGCCCATCACTTTTCTGGCTGTGTACGTATTTAGAAACTTGACTCCGCCCCTAAAATTAGTGCGATAGGGACAACTGCAGCTGAGGCGAAAAATCCTGCGTAAAAATGGCAAAAATCGAGGTTTCGTAGTCCTCTTTTTCCTCCTCCAAAACTTAACCAATCGTAACCAAATTTGGAAATCTAAAAGATTATGAAATTATCTGTGTCGGACCGTTTTGCTTTTTTGGCTAATTGATATCAGTTTTGAATACCACGCCTCTCATTGCGGCATAGTCAATTAGGCCATTTTGGCCATTTTTGAAGGGCTCTAGCGCCTTAAAAAACAAAAATATAAAAAAAAGCAAAACGGTCCGACACAGATATTGACAATATTAATCTGTGTTGAAAAAATCATTGCTCTAGCTTCATAAACCACGGAGGAAAACGAGGACTACGTTTGTATGGGGAAATGACCACTCCTGTTGGCTCTTAAGAACTTATTTTGCTATGAGCCTTATTTTACGAGTCATTTGCGAAATCCTAAAAATAGGGACCTGGAAATTGATTATAATTAACTTACCCCCTTTAATATCTCTTTAAATATTGATCGTAGCGAAAAAGTGTACAGAACCTTTTTTGTGGACAATTTTATGTAGAATATTGTTTTGCAACGGGCCACCGTTTACGAGTTATTTACGAAAAACTAAAAAAAGTGACCTGTGAACTGATTGTAATTAACTTTCTTCCTTTAATATCGCTTGAAATATTGATCCTAGAGAAAAGTGTTCTAGATGTTTTTTGGAGGAAATTTTATGTAGATAATTTATTCTTAAAAACCTATTTCGCTATGGGACACCGTTTACGAGTTATTTACAAAAAACTAAAAAGGGACTTTAAAATTGATTATAATTAACTTACCCGCTGCTTTGTCTTTTTAAATATTGATCCTAGCGAAAAGTGTTCTGCATGTTTCTTGTAGGAAATTTTACGTTTATTATTTATGTATAAGATTTTTTTGCTATGAGTCATACTTTTCAAATTATTAACGAAAAAATAAAAACAAGGAACCTTCGAATTTATTATAATTAACTTTCCCTCTTTATTATCTTTTTAAATATTGATCCCTGCGAAAAGTATACTGAATCTTTTTTGTTCAAAATGTTGTGTAGATTATTAACGTCTAACAACATTTTTTGATATTGGCCACCGTTTATGAGTTATTTACGAAAACCTAAAAAACGGGACCTTAGAAGTGATTATAATTAAATTTCCCGCGTTAAAATCTCTTTGAATATTGACCCTAGCGAAAAATTGTACTGAATCTTTCTTGTAGGCAATTTTATGCAGAATACTTATGTAATAGAACATTTTTTGCTATGTGCCACCGTTTAAGAGTTATTTACGAAAAACGAAAAAAAGGGACCTTTAATGTCAAATATCTCACTTCTGGTCAAGATTTCGATCGAACAACCGGCAAATTCGGATTCAGCGGGGTCTAATTAGGTTAAAAAACCCGGTTGCCAAAAAATTATATGATTTGCCAGTCGAAATCGATTTTATGAAAAATATGACCAGTCTAATTACTATATATGTTCAGAATATTATTTGAATAAACTTAGGATAGGATACTTAGGATAGGAAATAAATGTGTGTTTTTATATCTTTAAACCCAATTACTAAGTAGACTGCACATACATTAAAGTCACATTAAAATTCCATTTTGCGAAATAGAGATTTCAACCTTTAACTTTGCAAAAGTAGATAATTGAAATATTCTAAAAGCAATAAAAATAGATTAGGTTAGATTCGAGCTACAATGACATTAGTTTGGGTTCAAGGCAAGGTTGCAGGGCCTCAACAAGGGAAAAAAGGGGGAGGGACTGTTGGCCTGGCTCAGTGAGCCAGAACTGACCCACTTATCCCTACTACTGCCGTAAGCAGGTAATGAATTCCCAATGTATTAAGTTTAGGTTTAATAAATTATAAATATATTTTATTAATAACATAATAATATACAAATATGTATAAGCATAAAGTAATAAATAAGCCTACAGCTATTAATAATGTCCGTAATCTGTATAATCCCAAAATACGGATCCCTCGTATGTGGATGCTGCTTACATAATCTCGTCTGTCAAGGTGTTTCGGCAGGAAAGGCCTTGGCAGACTTATAAATTCCTGAAATGAGGGTTCATACCTACCGACTAGAATTGGTTTCATGGTGGTATCAGATGGGTTACTGTACGGTAACCGATGGTCATCTTGCTTATAATCTCGTCTGCCAAGGTGTTTCGGCAGGAAAAACCTTGGCAGACTTATATATTTCTAAAATGGGGGTTCATACCTACCGACTGGAATTGGTTTCATGGTGGTATCAGATGGGTTAGTGTAGGGTAACCGATGCCGACCTTGCTTACATAATCTCGTCTGCCGTGGTGTTACGGCAGGAAAAGCCTTGGCAGACTTGTATATTCGTGAAATGAGGGTTCATACCTACCGACTGGAATTGGTTTCATGGCGGTATCAGATGGGTTAGTGTACGGTAACCGATGGTCATCTTGTTTATAATCTCGTCTGCCAAGGTGTTTCGGCAGGAAAAACCTTGGCAGACTTATATATTCCTAAAATGGGGGTTCGTACCTACCGACTGGAATTGGTTTCATGGTGGTATCAGATGGGTTAGTGTAGGGTAACCGATGCCGACCTTGCTTACATAATCTCGTCTGCCAAGGTGTTTCGGCAGGAAAAGCCTTGGCAGACTTATATATTCCTGACATGAGGGTTCATACCTACCGACTGGAATTGGTTTCATGGTGGTATCAGATGGGTTAAATTAGGGGTCCCGTTGGCCACCTTTGAGAGCGTCTGCCAAGCACTTCCGGCAAAAAAAACACTGGCAGACTTCGCTTTTATGTGTCTACATGTAAATTTCTAACTGCTGCCATAACTATTATTTCGGTATCAGATGGGTTAAATCAGCCCCCTTTTTTCGCACCGGAAGTGGCCTTCTTTTTCGTACTTTCGGCAAGTTCCGCCGTGGCAGACTATCGAATTCGGACTTAGCATCACTTTTATGGGAAACCATTGTGCATTTCATCGTGGTATCAAGTCGGTTAGAAAATTTGCGGCCGGCTCTTCTACTAATAGACTTATCAACTTAACCCAATCGGTACGCTATTGATTACCGTTCGAATGTTTTACTTGGGTATTACCTTTCAACAATCAGAATACCTACTCGATCGGCGGCAAAGCTCGTTTAAAATTACACGATTCGAGCGCGGCGAAGCCTTTGACGGCGACACTGGAATTACTTTTAAACTCCAATACTGATTGTGACTTTGTAATTTTCTCAGGATTGCTGCTTTTGAGCTTTGTGAATTTCAAATAACTGAGCAAGGACCGGAAAACCCCTCTTTACGCTTAATCCTATCAATTCGGTAACCCAATCGATTCGGTTACCTTATCATTCGGTAACCCTATCATACTGTTACCTGACTGTAATGGTAAGCTTATTGAAACGGTAACCCTAACCTTTAACCGAGTTAATCTCAAAACCCCATCGCGATAGGGTTTTTGTTATGGGTTTTTAACAGGTTTTCATTCAGTTATGGTAACCTTTATTATCGGTTGCTTACTGGTTTGCTACATTTAAAGTAGTTTTAATGATGTAGATGTAGAACTAAAAAAATACTAAAAAATAGTTTGTATTATTTACTTTATTTATATTTTGTTGATTTCATTGACTTTATTTGTTTAATTTATTCAATTAATGTAAAAATCAGAAATCAGAAATTATTTATTTGCATTGATACAATAATATATAATTAATTATATTTATTTAATTTATTTAATAAGTTTAATTTATTTAATATATTTAATATATTTAATTTATTCAATTTATTCAGTTTATTTAATTTATTCAATTTATTCAGTTTATTTAATTTATTCAATTTATTTAAATTTATTTAATTTATCTAATTTATTTAATTTATTTAATTTATTTAATTTATTTAATTTATTTAATTTATTTAATTTATTTAATTTATTTAATTTATTTAATTTATTTAATTTATTTAATTTATTTAATTTATTTAATTTATTTAATTTATTTAATTTATTTAATTTATTTAATTTATTTAATTTATTTAATTTATTTAATTTATTTAATTTATTTAATTTATTTAATTTATTTAATTTATTTAATTTATTTAATTTATTTAATTTATTTAATTTATTTAATTTATTTAATTTATTTAATTTATTTAATTTATTTAATTTTTTTTTTTTCTATTTAATTTATTTAATTTATTAATTTATTTAACTTATTTAATTTATTCACTTTATTTATTTTAGTTATTTTATTTATTTTAAGTATTTTATTTATAATATAATATGATTTATAATAATAACACACCACACAGGTAGGTATAAAGATAAACAAAGGAACGGCAAAAAAACTTGTTTGTGCTGGAGGCTTCATAGACCGCCCATGCCAACCTCGGTTATTCAATAATAAGTTGAATTTAAGTGTGCGTAAAGATTACAATCGTTTGAACTGGTCAAAAACCTCATAATGAGGTAACTGAATAGACTGGGTTTTTATTTCGGTTACCGGTAACAGAGGTTAACTTGATCTGATACGGTTACCGAATCAAAGTGTTACCTTATTAAACGGTTACCGTTATGGTAGGGGTTTTTATAAACACTTTTAAAATAACCCTATGAAAAACCCCGGTTAAGGTAACCGGTTCCTGTCCCTGTAACTGAGACGTCTGCGGTAAATAGGTATCTATTATGGAAGTCATACTTCAAAAAGTACTTATGTACTTATTAGCAGATTAAAACCATTCATATTGTAAAACGTACTTCTAAACATAGCTTTCTTAAAAGCTTGTTAAGTTCGGCCTTGTACTTAAGTAATTGTGGAAATTATAAAATAGCCCTGTAATTCACCAGCTAGCTGATAGATATCTATCAAGCACAAACTACGAGTAAATAAATATTATGGGACACAGGAACACCGAACTACAAGCTATCAATCAAACGGAAGAATGTTTGCTTCATAATATAGCAAGGTAAAGGTGCTTTGCAGTAAATCTATATAAATGTATAAAATAAGCTATGGAAGCATTTTCTCGCGACTCAAGGCGGGATTATTATTTTTACGCGAAAAGACAACATTGCTGTTTAGGTGAATTGAACATGAATAGCCCGAACAAAGGATAAAATATACTAAGCTAGCTGGTGAATTAACAGGGCTAATGTATAATTTCCACAATTAAATACTTAAGTAACACTTTATTGTACCGAAGAGGGGAGGTACTTACATCAGATAGAACATAAATACAGTACAAGGCCGAACTTATTCTTAACAAGCTTTTAAAAACAAATGTAGGTTTAAAAACTTAAACCTACATTTGTTTTTCTAATAATAATCATCGTTAAGTCAATATTATTAACTCTATTTTGCAAGTTTAATCTAAAACACCAAATGTTTTAATACCTGTCAGGCACAAACTAACTTTGAAAAATGTATTATTACTAGATATTGAAGTAATGACAAAAGACACTCATAAATTAACAATAATACAGGCAAATTAATGTACAGTTAATGTGATTGTATTTCTTAAGAGCTAGTTAACTCTTTCCTATACCCGTAGGTACATATTCATTAAAATTGTAGACATCAACTTTTTCGCTCCCTGTTCAAACAAATTGCCTTGCACATCCTTTAAATCCGCTTTCTTCAGTAGGTATAAAATGCCATGGCCTCGCGCCACGCTAACAGTCGAAATTCAGATCTTCGAAATTCCATTGGGTTCGAAATGCCTTCTCTGAGACTTTAAAAGGACTTCGGCTAAATGTCATAAAGTGCTATATACTTCATTTGTTGTAATATATAACATTATTTGTAATTTACGTTATTGCGTCCTTGGAAATTTTAGACTCTTATGTCTAAAATGTGTCTATTTTTGCAGCGAAGAGCAGAGCAACGTAGAATAAGCAGAACAATACAGCTGCATAACATATCAAAAACAGAATAAGGAGTGGCAGTTCCGATTTCCACTTATGTCGTTCTTGTATTAATTACTTTTGTACTCGTATATTTACGTAATTTTATCACGATATAAGTTATAAGGGTGTACCCTTGTTTTGCCGACAAACTTTTCATCGAATATTATTTCATCCACAACGATTCATCGAAACGTTAGTACTAGTAATATTGTTTGGCGTTATTATGTTTCATATACTATTTATTTAAATTTTTCTTACTGCGTAGAAATACTATTCTACGAATATTAATTGATCGCTGATTCGTTTCAAATTATTTCAATTGGCATAACTACTAAACAATGTAATTCATTTGTTCGACGTATTACTTTAATACATTTTTATATGTCGTACTACACTTTTATATACATATTTTTCTGTTGTAATAATTTTAGATTTACGTTAGGTTAGAACTGCGACCTCACACAGAATTGAACGGCTATCAAAGTCGGTTTAGGTTAGGTTAGAACTGCGGCCCCACACAGAAACGAACGGCTTTCAAAGTGGGTTTAGGTTAGGTTAGAACTGTGACCCCAAACAGAAACGAACGGCTTTCAAAGTCGGTTTAGGTTAGGTTAGAACTGTGACCCAACACAGAAACGAACGGTTTTCAAAGTAGGTTTAGGTTAGGTTAGAACTGCGACCCACACAGAAACGAACGGCTATCAAAGTCGATTTAGGTTAGGTTAGAACTGCGACCTCACACAGAAACATACGGCTTTCAAAGTAGGTTTAGGTTAGAACTGCGACCCCACACAGAAACAAACGGCTTTCAAAGTAGGTTTAGGTTAGGTTAGAACTGTAACCCCAACCCACACATAAACGAACGGCTATCAAAGTAGGTTTAGGTTAGGTTAGAACTGCGACCCCACACAGACACGAACGGGTTTCAAAGTAGGTATAGATTATGTTAAAACCCTACCCGCGACCTGCGACCCTATACAGTAATAAACGGCTATAATCGCACAGAGTGAGTCGACTGACGTGACTGCTTTTAGTTTAGTTCCGATAACGAAATATTACAAATTGAAATAATTTTACGCGTGATAAATTTTAATAAATATAAACCAAAATGAAATAAGAAAACCTGTAAAGAAATACCACGATATAAACTATATTTAAAATAACTCAAGTACCAATTAAAAGTCCCCGATTTAAATTTACTAGTATCGATTCTTCGACGCAATAACTTGTCGATGAAATGAAAATACTTGAAGAGTTGTCTTCGAAATAAAATTCGATGAAATGTCTGTCGGCAATTCAAGGGTAAACCAGTTATAAGGCATTTTGGGACGACTCTGAGCGAGCACAAATCCTTAACTGATGTACGGCACCAATAATACATTCGAGGGATTGTTCAATACCCCCGAGGACTTATTTCATGATATGTGGAATAAATCAATAATGTAGATATAATTTACGATCAAAACCGATATAGCCGTTTCATGCGGTGCCAAAGTTTATTGAACGCATCATCGTTGATAGCTTTATTCGTTATTAATTATTATAGACGTATAAACTATTCAAGAGCAATAAATATGCCATAAGAAACGGAACAAGGAAATATATTGTTCTCTTTGATGAACACTATCTGTAAGGTTCTATTTTATATAGAGGTGTACTGAAACAAAGAAGGTTTTAATGGGCCATTACACCGAGAGAAACGATGTCGTGACATACTAAGGTAAAGAATCAATATCGGTAAGCGCAGTAAATCGTGTTTTCTTTTTAAAGTTAATTGGAATGGTGATGGTTTGAAATAATGAATTGGTAAATTGAAACGAACCAGGATTCGTAGCCAGGCCAGGAAAACTTTGTAAGGAGCAAGTTTACGAAAACTATCTGGGTTGGGTTCTCCGTAACATTGAAAAGGGGGATGCATAGTTAGAGCGACATTCCTATAGTTGAATGCTGAATTGCCACGAGAAATATGATACGTTAAGGCGCTCTTATAGTTGAGTTTTACGTTTCCGAGGGGGTGAAGCAGACGAGTGGTAGAACAGGCGGGCGGGCGCCCCGCGCACCCCGCCGCACCATTCCCGCGCAGCACGTGTACATCCTTATTCTGGCGCCATCGGTATTCTGAATATTCTGATTTATCAGTTCCGGGATTTTTTCCGGCAAATAATATCGAATAAGGTTTATTAGCAAATTCGTAATTTAATGAGTACTTAATGAAATTATATACAATATGAGAGTATACCCCGACAAACTAAGAACCTAATCAAATTATACCCAATTACTATGAGCTACCTACCTTACAAATATAATAGAGTTAGACCAAGAAAATTCTGCAACGATTTTGATTGCACACGCAGTGCAAGTGTTATTTTGAACGACAAACCTTCTTGAAATTATGATTAATACTTGCACTGCGTGTGTAATCAAAATCGTCGCAGACTTGGTCTAATTCTAGAAGTCAATTTCGGGCAAGTAGGTATTGAAAATAAGGAAGAATACTGTAGTTCGTTTTTTTAGCATTAGAAAGTACTTGAAAGAAGGTAAGCGATCTAGACATGTCTTTTAATTGAATGGCGCTTTTTAAAAATCAGTAACTATTACTTATGAAAGCTTATTTTATATATTAGGACTTTTATTTTATATAAAATCAATCAACATTTGGCATGATGTGTCATATCCCCGTAGCTGCAGGCGTCCATAGGCTATGGTGAATGCGGGTCGTATGCTGGCTTGCCACCAGTGTGGTATATAAAAACAGCATTTTTTGGAATAAATTTCCATATAGCACGGTACGGACTTGGCGGAAATAAGGTAGAAGTACTAGTGCACAACGCTGCACTAGTATTCGACACGGGCACTTTATGTCAAAGTGACAAGAATTAAATTTGAATACAGAAAGATCGTCGCCGTTCAAATTTAACCTATATTACTTTGACATAAATTATAGTGTGTAGCTTTCAAATAGAGCTCAACGGCTAATCCTATTGTCTATTGTTAAGTAAAACCGCACGTGCTACTTACGTGCAAAAAAGGGTCTTAATTATTTTATTTGGCACCTGAGCGCCGGCTAGGCCAACGCTCAAAAAACCAGTGTAGGTGCGCTCTCCGATAACGCGCCTTTGTGTCATCTCGATGACACATTTTAGACTGGTTCTGTAGCGTTCGACTCGCCGCACTCAGTAACCGGAGTACGTATTTTTTATGCAGGTGGTTGTGGCACGTGGCATGAGCGGTTTTACTTAACAATAGACAATAGGAGTCTGTGGCCATGAGTAAGCCCATTCATAATAAAAAAAAGGATTAGCCGTCGAGCTCTATTTGAAAGCTACACACTATACCCATGTCGAATACTAGTGCAGCGTCGAGCACTAGTACTTCTACCTTACCTAATATTAAACACAAAACCATTTTAGGCATTTTTCGACCACTTCCCTTAAAACGCATGTAGGTAACTCGGAAACTAAAAGCGGTGAAATGGTTAGGTACCACTCGGAAGCCGGTGTTGCTCGAAGCCCTCGAAGGGTACCACCATACACTAAACACTCCCACATAGGTATTTGAATCCCGTACACATATGTTTAAAAATGATTCAATTTGAAATAGCCTTTAATAAAATTTGTTTACACAATTTATCAATCGTGACTGAATTCCGGATTGGTTAGACGGGTGTGTGCCTTTGCTTCCCAACTTGTTATAAATTGACAATATGACGGGCGAATGTCTGAAATGTCACAGTAATTAAGAATTATTTTGCTTTTCTTCGTAAGAATGTTGAAAAACATTGTGTGTATAACATATTTGCATATTTATACAGTGGTTACCCATTTTATGAAACGTCCACTAAACTAGCATAGGTCCGACGCTGGCAGTGGCCACGGGCGTACTGGCGCGGGGAATAGGCGCAAGGTATTGCCGCGTAGGGTGTAATTTAGTAGGCAAAAGTTGAATTCATAAAATTATGAATGAAAAGATTAACGTCTCGATAAAAGGACCAGCAAAAACGAAGATTTACTTAAAAGCTATCGAATGAGGTAAGTTTCATATCCATTTTCGTCGTAGTACTTCTAAAATATGGATCAAAAGACAGCTTTAAGCATGTTTTCAACTTAAGATTCTATCGAGAAAATAATGAGCCGTTGTGTTTCTGACAAGCAATAACGTAGTTCAAGGACTAAAGTTATACATACCAGAAAATAATGCATGAAATCCTTGTAAAAGTCTGTAAATATGGTTACAAAAAAGCGCATTTTACTACACACCGCGCCTTAACAACATTCCCTACGTTTTTTTTTGTTATGGAGATTAATGTTAATGTTTTCCACAATGATAACTTGATAACAGTCCAACGACCAATCAGACAATGTTCTTAAATCTGTCTCGTATAATGTAATTTTTATCAGCTAACACCGAAATTATCTTTGTACTTTATACAAATATATGTAAATGCTGTGTTTCTACTACGCAAAATAACCAATAAACAT
This sequence comes from Cydia fagiglandana, assembly GCF_963556715.1. Taxonomy (NCBI): domain Eukaryota; kingdom Metazoa; phylum Arthropoda; class Insecta; order Lepidoptera; family Tortricidae; genus Cydia; species Cydia fagiglandana. The sequence goes on from NC_085948.1 coordinate 10,062,474, forward strand.
TATACCTATATAAAATGAGTCTCAAATGTTTTCCTTATAGGAAACAAACAAAGTTGAATGTAAGTAAACTAAGTAATTCGGATCATAGATTTTAGATGTTTGTGATACTTTCCGATTCGATTCCGATATGGGTACGGGTTTACGTAAAACAAAACGAACTATTAGATGTAGTTAAAAATGGTTAAAGCAATAAAAGAACAAGAAAATAAGCATATAATGGCATAACCAGAATATCCCTTTAATGTGCCATAAGTAATAAGATGATTCCCTAAAATAAAGCTTTACAGACAGACGATTCATGATAATAGCGTATTCAAGTTAGCTACTTTGTTGACAGACTTGTACAAAACAGAGGCACCTATGAAAACGTATTTCCGTTTCTCGACGATAAAATCAGAAGGTCGTCATGTAATTTTCTCGTTTTTAGTCTATCTCTGCTCTCTCGGGACCCCGTTATTCATGAAACACAAATTGTCAAAGTAGGCTTTGAAGTCGGACGAATTGCAAGTCAGTTGACAGTTAGTAGGTAACACGAATGTTCGTGACTTTTGAAATAAATGCCAACAGAATTATGAATTCACATGCACATGAATATGAAAAATTACATTTCTCGCAGTGCCCGCTCCTGCATTTTGCCAATTTAGGTTGCGAACGAAATGAGTTTCCCAGAATTCGTTTATTCATGTAAACTACCAAGTCTACCAACTGTCCTTTCGCATTGCTCCTATATATAGGTATATAGCTCAGCCTTTCCGTTTTCGATTCGTTAATTATTCCAGTTTTATATAACAAAGTTCACGGCTAAATCTAGGCCGGTTAGCAGTATCACTTTAAAAGGTCAGATAGATGCGGGGTAAAATAGGTTTCAAAGATGTACGCAAATGTCGCTCTAATATTCGAGCTAGGTAGATGGACTGTGTGAGAGATATATATAAAATAAATAAAACCGGGCAAGTGCGAGTCGGACTTGCGCACGAAGGGTTCCGTACCATAATGCAAAAAAAAAAAACAAAAAAAAGCAAAAAGAAAACGGTCACCCATCCAAGTACTGACCCCTCCCGACGTTGCTTAACTTTGGTCAAAAATCACGTTTGTTGTATGGGAGCCCCATTTAAATCTTTATTTTATTCTGTTTTTAGTATTTGTTGTTATAGCGGCAACAGAAATACATCATCTGTGAAAATTTCAACTGTCTAGCTATCACGGTTCGTGAGATACAGCCTGGTGACAGACGGACGGACGGACGGACGGACAGCGAAGTCTTAGTAATAGGGTCCCGTTTTACCCTTTGGGTACGGAACCCTAAAAACGAACCCAAGTGAATGATGTGATGACACTGATGACGGGCGACAGTGAGGTATGGAAGGAAAAGACATGCTGCGCCGACCGCCGACCCCAGGTGAATGGACAAGGGTAAGCGAATGATGAACGATAGTGAAGCTGTCAATGTATCTCCATACATTCAACGGCAACGCCGGCATTCAAATTGCTGGCCTAGGCAAGCAATAACTTTGCACCGCATATTAAATACGTTGATCATTTACGATAAAATATTTGGTTTTTATTGAATATCCGCTCATTTATCGAGAAAAATATCAATATAAATTTATGTTAATATAGTATTCGGCCTCGTTATTCATCCTCCAAACGGGGTATGATGGGGATGAACAATTAGGAAAGGCGAGGAGGATGCCGAAGGGAAAACAGCCTAAGTTTTAATCAAGGGTAAATACTTATGATGATGATCATCTAAATGTAAATATCATTGCTCGGCGTTTCCATTAATTATAGATCTAAATAGGTCGATAATAATCAAATAGTTTAAATAAATACAAACTATAATAGATTATAATTACTAAACATGTCAGAACAATTCGATTCCCTTATGCTTTCAAGTTGACATACGCGGTGGGGCCGCCGTTCTCAATCCTCGGGGATGCCTAATGGGTGTGTAATTAAGTAAATCAGCCAGTCTCGTGGAAGGATGGAACAACTGGTTTGTGTTACAGGTACTCGTAAGATTAACAGGTGTACGCAAACACTGTAATTTACCGCCAGAGAGACACATTCGTTAAGGTAAAATACAATACAACGTTCTATACAACTTAATAAGTACCCAACTACCTGCACCTACATGGGTTATACACAAAAATAGAGCTGCGTAAAGGTAAAACAGAGGCGGTCTGATTTCTAAAGAGCGGTGACTTAGAGAATCTCAAAAAGATAAAGCTTAAGCATAAACATTACCGCCGTGATAGGTCTCCCTCTACGTTTATTCCTCGGCAGATTTTTAAGGCAGGCAGGGATTCAGCTATATCTAAGGTAGGTATACTTTCTAATTTACCTCCCTATGTTTTTCTACACTGAAAAACTAGCATTAAATATTAAACGACGGTCCACTGTTAATTTCGACCATTTCATATGGAAATCGCAAGTTTAAACAATTCCATTGTGCTGCTTTTTTGATACTTTAGTCCCTCAAAGCTTTTAATATTAACAAAGTATAATAAAAAGAGGCATTTCCTAAAGCTCCTTTTGTTCGTTTAGAATAACTCTTTGAATGCTTTCACGAGTGTTGCCAAGGGCTTTCATGACAGTAAACCTTTTGAACTGCGACGCTAAGCCACCGAGGTTTAAAGTATTTCAATTTGATTGATTTACGTGCACATTGTACACTGTAACAGTAATATAATTGTTTAAGAATAGGGTGGCCTTAGAGGGATCTTGAGGGATAGCATTTAAGTAAGCGTCGTTATATTGGCTCCAGGAAACTCGGCGCCCCGCCCACGCTTGTTTGTTTACGTTGTACATGACCCAGTTTCGTCCGGTCAAAAGTAGCTTAAGTATCTAATATATTATGAAAATATCTAATTTGTAAGAAAGGGTAGGTACGTATTGAGTGCTTTCAATCTTTTCCTGTTCAATGAACCTACAGACTAAAGCAATCCGTACAAAAGTGGAATGAATTCTTCAATATTATATAATAATGTGAGAGTTTGGATATTGGTTACGTAGATAGATAGATGGATAGAATACTCATTATTGACACACCTCAGTAAAAAGATACAAAAGAAAAGAACAATTGATTAAATGTAGAGGCAGACAACAAAAACACAACACACGACACACACAAAACAGCAAAAAGCAGGTATAAAAGTCGTGTTATGCAGCTTAGAGTAACAAATAGGATGATACGAGTACCTTTTATTTTGGAGATCATCTCGCAAAGTCATGAAATATGTGGGAAACTTTATATGGGAGTGTGATTAATGAGTTTTATATGGGAGGGGGAAAAGGTAGTCCGAATTTTTAATAAAATTACAACGAATACTACTTAGCCTGATTAAATTAGGTGGAATTATGGTAAATATTAACTGTAACGTGTAATAGAGATTTAAGCAATCCCGAATACGGGCCGTGTTATCGTCAAATTTATAGCCCCGTGGGCTTACCAGATTAATTACTGATGGGGTTTAATTTGTCAAGCCTATATCTAACTCCAAATGGATTTTACACACTAAGTACCTACTTTTAAAAGTACAGTCTTCTGCGAGACCACGGGGACAACGCCGTCCTCGAACGTCGAGATCTTAAAACTTAAATAGGTACGCGATTAAGTCCCGTTGTACAATTTAATAATGTCTAAAAATCGTTAAAGTTTAAATCAGTGTAGGTTTTAAAAGTATCTGTAGTTTTTCAAAAAGATACCAATAGTTTATTTCTTTCGATAGTGCAAAAAACTTTGTTGTAGCAGCCAAATAACACTAGACCCTACTCATAATGTTGTGTTTCTGCCAGTGAGTAAGATTGCCGGAGCTCAAAGAGAGTTTGAAAATCTTTTATTTTGTATCCTCCCAACCCCATGTTTTATGTTGTTGTAACCTTGTAACACATAGAATCGTATAGACTAATCAACGACAAATATTAGTAAAACTTTTATGAAATTAATTACATATTTTACATATTTTACATGTTATACATATTTCCTCGAGGATTGGGACACAGTAATTTGTAAGTTCAAAGCCAGGCATTGCCTTGGAGCACACTCTTAGAATAAGTCACTGGGATCGTTAGTAAACATCTCAAGTCGGCGGAAGCAAAGCTAACGAGCAATCGTCCAGGAGCAAGATACACATTCGAACATTACAACTGCATCCCTATATGATTCTTACAATACTCACATCACATCTCGCTCGCACTACTATACCTACAGTACTAGCTTAGTGCACTGACATATAAATACTGTCTAAATGAGATCGATCTAGTTGTTAGTTCGAATGCCGCTCCGGGTAGCGTAGTCACCAGTAACAAGGATGCCGTTTGATTTTCTGAATAGCGAGTTTCAATAGGGTTATACATACATATCACCTCGAGTTCCATATCACGAACAGAACACACATATTCAAGTTCTTAAGTTTGGCTGGCTTTTGACTAAGGCGGAGATGAGCCTATGAGAGGAAACGTGCGGGAATCAACCAATCTCCACCTCAGTGGAAAGGCAGCTTTACGACGCTACGCCGTAGCACTCTTAGCGTTTCGATCATGAATGTAGCAGAAAATAATTGCAAGAACAGCGCGTGCATCGCATGTATAGTATGAATGAATTATCTCAGGTAATTTTTTCGGGCTCGGACCCTAATCTGTTAAACAATAGTACATTATTGTCGAGGCTCGGAAGTAGCTACTTGCAGGCTGAGGATTCGTTTTAAACGGACGACCTTGGGAGTCCGTTTAATTGAATCCGAAGCCAGCAAGTAGCCTTCCAGCCGAGTCATATATAGTGCTTTTCTCAAAAATGGTGCAAGAAATATAAATATCATAGAAATATTTTATAAAACCAACGTTCTTACGTATATATTTACACAGAAAAAAGCCCTTGCCGCCTTTTTATTTTTTTAATAAAAAAAAATAGAAGTGTATTTTTCTGCCGAAAATACGCCAACCTATTTGAGACAGCTAAATAGTCGCGGTACTAATCATCTGTTTGGCTGTTTAATGGGCCTGTGCCTTCATTTGATATGGTCATTTCGACTTTTAAAAAGTTTGGAACTCGACAAATAATGGAATTTGTATGCAACATTGCAGTCCCAAAATCGAGACTGCGATGTTTTTAACTTTTTAATTTTTGATTGACCATAAACTACGCGCTTCGCGACCTATTTTTTAGACGGCAAAGTCGACTTTGCCGTCCATTTTTGAGAAAAAGGTATTGTTTCCTTTATGCAGTGGTTATAATGCTTACTGCTAATAGCCCCGACGTAAGTAACGGGAACAAGCCCGTTTAAAAAGCAAATTTACCGTTCTAATTATATGGTTCAGATTCATGAAACAGCCCATTCGGAGATAACACGTTTTTGTTATCTCCAAAAACAAGACCACCCTGATTGTTCTCTGAACAAGCTATCATATGAATTTGAACCTTAATACTATCACGATAGTTGCTTTTTAAACGACATGGTTGCTTTGGCACGTGCTGTAGACCGCTCTTTTCTTTTAAGAGGCTTTTGTTTAACAGATTTGCACCCGAACTCGAAAAAATCACCTGAGATAATTCATACTATACTCATGCGCACTGAATTGTAGGTACGTAGGTAGGTACAACAGTATACTTTTTTGAGAAGGTGAGAAACTTCGCTATTCTTATAGCCCGCCTGTCGAGCTCAGTCTACCTACTTAGATCTACAGTCAATTCAAATAAACAATGAGCGTCAACTCGTTGTTCCTTCAATAGATAGAGACAATAGTAAAAGTAAACTCATCACAGGGGCCCAGGGGAACAACAGGAGCCGCATTCGGGCTATACATGTCTCAACTTGATTTATAATTACTTGTAGTGCATCCTGCTCTGTATGTATGTGAGATGCATAGTTTGGTTACAGTATGCAATTTTCGCAATGAGGAGGCAATTTGATGACGTCGTTATGGTGAAGAAGATGGCCCGCGCACTGCCTCCCGGCAGTTTTGGGGTCTCTTTCTCGACCTCAAAATAGCCGGGCGTGGGCCCGTAATAGGAGTATGGAAGACTGTGGGAATTTTTTAAACGTAAATAGAGATAGTAAAACAACTTTTTGCCAAAATTTCTTTATCGGTACAAGCTTTTATCGCTGACTGTACTTTTCTTTTCACGGACAACTAAAATACTCATCGAGACAATTCTTACAACCCCAAACACAATTAGTTAGCGTTATTTTATCACAGATTTCCATGGTAAGTTACTTTTGGCGGCAGCAGTGTCTTCCATTATGCAAGTTTATAGATATCTGAGCAGCCTTTGTAAGTAGATAGATACATGGTTTTATTACTGTTATGACATAAACGTAGTATAAGTTATAAGACGATTGATTATGGTTTCCTAAAAAGTAAGTTTCAAAGTGTATATAACAACATTTTAAGTGATGATTATTGCGTAATTCCAGCGAAAAGTGTGATAATGTCTTCGAGAATTGTTTGTTTCCATCAGCGGTCGGCAAACAGCGGCCCGCGAGCCTCCCTGGCTATTTTGTATATAATATTAGCAAATGACAACGTCTGATAAAGTCATAAATATTAACAAAATGCGGCTCGCGTCCACTTCGTTGACTGCTATGTGGCCCTTGGCTGCTAAAAGGTTGCCGACCGCTGGTTTACATGATAGGACAAGTAAGGATGACTTTACACATGAGAAGGTTTTGATATGTATCGACCTAATTTCGGAATCCAAATACATTATGTATGCACCCGGCGCAGGTTTGCAATTCAAATGTTTGCATCGTGGCTTATGCCAATATGGTAATCATTTTGTAGGTATCTTCGTAATTAGGTAAAGAGAAGTAGGAAAATTAATTTAGTATAGCTTTCTACCTAATCAACAGTATTAAAATTAAATATGATTGTAAGAAATCCGGATGATTTAGTTCTAAGAGCTAATTAAGTAGGTAAAGCTGATTAAAAGCGATCATTTCGATCGTATTTTTTTTTCTGCTCTTGATTGTTGAATCAAGAGCAGAAAAAAAAAGATGACGATTGTAATAAACTAAGAATTTTTTATATTTCTACCTACGATAGATGCTGAAAAAATAAAATAAGATCGCATTGACAACCTAATTTTTGGAGTCGTAAAAAACACAGACTTTTATCGTCTCCTAAATTGCGATACGATGATACACTAAACATATAAAAAAATTCTTAATCAAGACGAAAGATTTAAGATTTAGTTTCGAGCTCGAGGGATAGTGAAAGGGAATTACAATGTATACTCTGCTACTCTGCACATAACAGCCATATTAGCCACTGGCAAACAAGTTAGGAATTTATTTTTCAAAAATATGAGAATACCATTGTACATATATACCTACTTAGGAGTTATCCATTCTGTTCGACGGTATGCCCGAAAAGCATTCGCTTAATAGTAGATTAACTACACTCGGCGTCAAAAAAATCGCACCTCGCCAAAAATTCGTTTCAAGCAAATATAGCTCTTATCTTATGCATTGTACCCTGTCAATATTGGTATCATTTGAAAGCGCAATTAATGAACTTTAAAAAGATAAATCGTCATTGTCCGTAAAAACAACCATCGCCGAACATAGGCGTTTTGTTTAAAAAAGGGCCGAGACCCAATTTTAATCGGTCCGTTGTTGTGCAATCCGGGACGGGTATAAAATTGAGGGTAAAGGTTAGTTATGGTTTATTCGCTCTCCAGAGGTCACTGAGGTTACTAATGAACCGTTACAGCAAGAAAAAGCCATTGGACATGGATACCAGTCCAGAAGGAGCAGCTCAAGAGGTGGCACTGCTGCAAACAAGACTATGGCAGTAAGAAGTTGCTGAAAGATTTAACATAAGCGGTTTCCGAGTGCGTCGAGTCTTGCTGGGGTTCCAGGTGACTGGTGGTTACATCAGGAGGCCTGGACCTGGAAGACAACACTGCTCTTCTGCTAGAGACAATCGGTAGATTGTATCGAACTCTTTGCAGAACCGTTTCTCCGAGGCTGTTGAGCTGCAGCAGCAGCTTCAAGCAGCTCATAAAACAGCAGCAAGCATCTCTACGATCGGAAGAAAGCCGGAAGAGAAGAGGATGTTGCCCCGTAGAGCTGCTACAGGCCCCCAATTAAAGCAATATCATCGAATAGCCAGGAGGCAATTTTGCTGAATGCACGAAGATTGGACGTTTGAACAATAGAGGAATGTCCTCTTTTCCGACGAGACGAGGGTGTGCCTTTACACCAACGACAGGTGCAGGGGGGTGTATAGGAGGCAGGGAGAGCAATTTACGCAAGCCTGCACTGAAAAAACCGTCTGCTTAGGAGACGGATCTCGCATGTTCTGGGGCGGCATTTCGATCGACGAGTAAACTGATCTCCTGTGCATCTCCCGCACTGAAGGTGGTCACAGCCAGGGATCCCTGACTGTTCGGCATTCCATAACGGTGTTCTTGGAGGAGCATGTGATCCCATATGATGGTTTTGTTGGACCCAACTTCCAGTTTATGCATGACAACGCCCGCTGTCACACTGCATTGTTTGTGTGAGACTAACTGTGGGAGGTTGGGATCACCGTAATGGAGTGGACAGCAAGGAGCCCTGACCTGAACCCAATCGAACATCACTAGGATCAGCTAAACCGGCGGGTTCGGTCGCCTAATCCTGCTCCTGCCACTCTCGACAGGCTTCAAAACGCCATTATTGAGGAGTGGAACAACTTTCCTCAAAAACGCATCGTGGCACTCATGACAGTCATGACTGATCACATGGAAGCTACTCAGAGGGCAAAAGGAGGCAGCACTAGGTTTTAAGTTTAGTTTTAAGTTAGTTTTTTCCGTATCTGTTGATTTTGTAGTGTTTTTAATCTATGCAATTTTAACGTGAATACACGTCGATTCGTTTTTCCTGAAAATTTTCTTTTTCTATGCGGTAGATCGTCCATTTTACGACATTTTCCAGTAGAGGGTTTCATAACCTTTCATATAAGGCCCCATTGTCTTATCTTGCCTTATATAATATAAGGTTTAAAACCGCTTGAAAGAAAAAAGTTAAGATGTGCGATTTTTTTGACGCTGAGTGTATTTAAACTCAATTATGGAAACAACTATAACCTAATTGCTTGTTTTCTAATTATCAAAGCAATTAGAACCTCACTCAAATCCGATCTAATTTCCGAGTATCTGACCGACACCAATCAAACATCCTCCAACCTATTCATCATCAGAAACTCATTAACACACAATAGCGTTATTAAAATGCACACGAGGATGGTTTATTACGCAATGCCTTCTAAGGAATAAATTGTATGTGTATGCTTCCCATTCTGTTTCCAAATTCGGCTCTTCGACATTGTTACGTATTATAGGTATACATATTAGGTAAAGAAATGACATCAGGGCATCACATTTGGCAAAGTCAATCCAATATGTGTACGATATAGTTCATACGCGCACTGAAATTAGTATATTTGTCGAAATACTTAACGTATATCCTACTCTCATTTACACACACATACCTACCTACACGTTTAGTCGTTCATTCGGTCCTAATGTTTGTCGAGTCAGAGTAGTTTGGTATAGGTACAAATGAAATTAAGAATTGAAGGTCTGATTAATTGCTTCAATGAAAAAGGGTTGGTTATTCCAGAGCCTTGTTAAAAACCGTGGTTATATCTAATTTATGTTCAGATTTTTTGTATCTGTAAATAGAATATAAAATACAAAAATTATGGAAATTTAGGAAACCTTTTTCTCCTCTCCATTGAAAGAGTTCATTACTCTCTGAGTAGAAACAGTATATAGTCAAATAAAAAAGAAAGGGTGCGGTTTTCTTTAAGTATATTTTCATTTGGGAATGTGCATTTTGTAAAATGAGACAAAAATACTTTATTTCCTTTATTAAATCTAGATACGAATTGTATGCCATGTGGGTCGATGACCTTAAACGAAAATATTAAAATACTGTCTTACTTCGTCAACAATGTCCCGGGCAAATTTAATTCACCTAAGTATATCTCCGGCAAACATATTTTCGTTAATAACATTACTTCATTATCCAACTTAATCACGAAAGTTAACTTGTAAGCCGATGAATCGCGTCCCTACACCATCGGTGGAGAAAAAACAGAATTAGCAATTTATTTAGGCGCCGAAAAAGCGTTTTTTGTTAATTGTACTGGAAAAGCAATCTTACTCGGGTAACAAGTTTAATTAATTAACGAAAGCTTGCCTTTGAACGAATTTTGCTTAGATTAAGACTGTAATGTCAATAAGTCAAATCGCGTGAAATATCAGAGTATTCAGAGTAGCGTTAGGTATTCATAAAGTGTTTGGCAGTTGGAATCTATTTAACTTTCTGAATGAAGTTGGTTAGGTTAGCTTCGCAAAGTTGGCCGTGAGTACTTTCGGTGGAAACGTAGGGGGAGCTGTACGTAGGACGTGGCTGGCATACAAATAATCGAGTAAGTCACCTGAGGTATCAGGAGGGTCAGGGGGCCGGTGCCTCTGCCGGCCGTTCCACCAGCACCCGCAGCAAGGCATTTCCGAATCCTCACTTAACTGACACTGTTCATTGCGTCTTACGTTAAAGAAACACGACATCAAACCTATTTATCATTATTACGTAGAAAACATTTTCGGATTTTTTTCCGCCATGAAAGTTACGAAAAACCGAATGAGAAATTCCCAGCGGAAATGGCGTGAAAACTTTTATTCTCTGCAGTTAAATGTTGCAGGCGTATGAATTGTGCCTTAAAGCTGAGTAGAGAGTGTCACATGAATATAAAATCCTGAGAGCCGTCAGTTTGTGTTCAGGTCGGGAGAACTTGTGCGATTGTCGGCATCGCGTTTGTCGCACAGTCGCAGCCTGGCACGCGCCCGCCCGCCGTGGCGCTCTGCGCTGAACTGCGGTTAAATGATGAGGGTTTTCTATTTTCAATGTCATGTATCTTCATGCTGTCTTGTTATTTTCCTTCTTTATGTGACAAATGCTAAACAATTTATATCCCGTAATGGCAATTTTCTGGTATATCTAACAACCTGTTTGTTTTTGGCCTTCTTGTATTTGTCTTAGCGAGACAAACATCGGCCGAAATTGTTAATTTAAAGGAAAAAGGGAGTACTTAAAGTAGTTGTTTATTTTAAGAGCTTAATTTACAAGTGAAATATTCCCAAATTTAGCCACGAGCCTTTTGAGTGTTTTAATAAATTGATTTCTAATATGTACATAAACTGTTTATTCTCATACGTATATAAACGGTCACCTATAATTCATCCTTAAGTATCATCTAATCAAAGTTGTTATTAAAGTTGTGTAGTTCGTCATTATCGATTTTATTAATATTTATTGAACCTTTATCACAAAATCCAGAGAGTCATAATGAGCTGGTTGTAAAAATAAGCATATAACCAGAAATATATTTAAATATATTTTATGTAACACCTACTGTCTCCTCCGTGTATTGGCATATTATTTACGTCGAAATAAAGCATATAACCAAAACATTACTCAATATCTAAAGCTTAAAAAGCTTGGCGACTTAAGTGAATAAGTACAAATAATATACATATAGTAGGTACTATCTTATTATTCTACTCTAATTTAGTACCGTTAAGTAATAAAGAATGACGGATGCGGATGAAAGAAGAGAAGTAGATAATGAAATTATGATAATTTAAACAGATGGAACGTCAATAGGCATTATGGATAACCGAAATTTTCACTTGAATGATACTCAAACCATAAAGTTCTAAGATATTCCTCGACTTTGCCAATTTTGAAATACCTATCTCAGGAGTGACTCTCGAATTTCTTAAGTGATTGCCAGTGACATTGCTACTTTTGTGTAAGTAAGTGCCTATAGGCTATGTCAACAGTATCTTGCCAAGCTGTACGAGTACAGTCAGCAGCAATAGTTGCTAAGCGAGCGAGGTGTTCAAAATTACCTTGACGCGCTCTTATCCCCTTAACACTAAAGTCGCGTCAAGTTAATTTTGAATTACTCACCCGCTTAGCAACTATTGCTGCTGACTGTACCTAGACAGTCAGTAATAGAAATAATGTGTACTTTAGAAGTTATGAGGGAACAAAATGAACATACATACCGGTGATAATCATAACCCTCCTTTTGCATTGGCCAGTTTTTTTAGTTACCTACTCCTACTAGTTACCAGACATGTCATATTATAAATACACATACATGTATGCACAGTCGACGTCAAAAACACACTTTTGCATGTGACTGTTTTGTAATAAGGCGACAAATGTAACTATAAATTATCTTTGACTTCTAATGAACAAAGAGGAATGTAGCCTTTGAATTAAGGGATGTCTTCCAAGAGTAATGTCACTACTGACACTGACATATCATATCCATAATAATATCAAGCTAATCTCATCAGAATACGCCCCCTGTCTCGTTATTGAAAATAATTTCAATGAAACATCGAATGTAGAGGTGGATAATGCTTAATTCGTAACAAAAACTCGGAAAGTGACAAGGATTTATTGCAGTTGCATTAGGTAGCTATTGAGTACTTTCAGTTTCATTACCTATGTGGCTACCACATAGACTAGGAATCCTCTAGACCGAGTTTAGAGCAATTATTTTATTGCAACATGATGCCGATGATTACATGCAATGCAATGCAACCGATGATGCCATTAATGCCCCGTGCGCGGGACGAGGTGAGCGAAGTCCCGTGCCGTGATTGGTCCGTTCAAAGACACGGACGTCACACAAAGACACTTTCGACTCAAACATGGAGTAAAATTACCGTATGCGTGGCAGAGGGGGTAGCGCGACTATGCTCAGTCTGGAGGATGTTTTGTCGGTGGGCTACCACTACGAGAGTTTGGCACTGACATAAATGCTGAATAAAAAGAGAAGAGTCGTGGAATGTATTGGGCCCCGTACATGCATTCCACGACTCTTCTCTTTCCACACAAACTCTATCGAGAATGTAACTTTCTTTCTATGCATCTTGCTCGTACAAGCATATTAGTGCGAAAAAGATGTAAATTACGTAGACATTAGCGTTAAAATATGTCAGTTTTGACACTGTCAGTGATACGTGGTACGGGCTCCAATGAGATACGAGGTTTCTATGAATAGTGACAGAATGCTATATTGAGTTTTATTTTTTAACATTTGTAATGTTATTAGTCTTCAAAAAGCAATGTCGAATTGTACTGGAGCTTCCAAGAATATCTAAAACGCCTTTCCAGTTTTAATTTCACTGAAATTATTTATCCAAGACCCGCCTACTGAAAGATGAAAAGGAAGCTATGCAAAAAAAATATAAGTATCAAATTTTTTGTTTTTCTTACCGACGTAAGTAATCTTTGTTTGGCCAGGCTATTTTAAATACCAAGCAGTCTATAAATATTTTATCATTAGATGAAAAATTATAGCGTGGGTGGGTGTAGGATACTGTCACTATCCAATAACGTCCAGATAAATCATACATATAGGGTGAACAAACTAAATAGTATACTGACTGACCTATTCGGAACGTTACATGAGATTGTATGAAAACCACCATAGCAGGTAAGAGGAGAAGGGGGGTAACCGGAGAAACAACGTAACATTTGTAACTATGTATGTACTTATGGCGGTGTACGCGCCGCTGATTAAACTTAACACGACTTAACCGTATTTGCACACATGATAATATTATGGATAGCATATCGTTTCTCAGTAAACAAGAGTATTCTTCTTGGAGATATAGATTCAAAAATATTTAGACTCAAAGCTACGTCGATATCATGTAGGGACGCCATCGCCTTTAGTTTATTTACCTATTGATTAGTTAGTCAAATAGTTGCTGTTAATTTATATATCGTCAAGTTTAATCCAAGTATAACAAACGAAAACCAAAACTTGCCAATCGGGGGAAATGATGTATTAAACAACATACTTACTAAAATGTCGCCAAAGGTTAATGTTTATAATTTGTCTTTGGTTTTTATTTGGAATTTTTTTTTTGTTTTCTTGTATTCTTATTTTGCAGTGTCACAGTTTTTACTGTAATGCTGTGTCACTTTTTTGAGTAATAAATAAATAAATAATCTTTTTCTAATATTGAATAATTTTACGGTTTTCCTAATAAAAATAATTAAAATAAATATCAGTCATCCGTTTTCTTCTGCCTCAGCACCGGACAAGCAACTTTTCTTTAACTAGATAATCGAGGAGAGCTATGCAGTGTTTTATGACAACGTGTCGTGGCCACCCTTTGTATAAACTGAAGTGCTGCTCGAGTGGATGCAGATCCTACTTTATTCACTTCAGAGGGTATTAGGCCGGGGTAAGAAAATAGCTGCCCATCTTACTTACCTTAAGATGCTAAAGCACACGAGGGGTTAAAATAGCAAATGAATTGCTATTTTAACCCCTCGTATGCGGCTTGTCAGATTTGTTCAGTGAAAAAGTGACCTTGACATTTAGAACAATAGATTTGCACGCACGGATCCGTCTCTAACGGGTACAAGACATACAAAACAGAGTTAAAAAGAAAACTGAAAAAAAGAATCAAAAGTTTTAAAGAAATAGGCTTCGCTGTTAGGCCTGAGGAAGACTTGAGGCGGAACTTATTTAACTACAAACATACCTACTTTTTTCATTTTAACTTTAGAATAGCAAAATAGATTACCCCCGCATAAAAACTTTACACGCATCATCGCCCACACTGTAACTGTACATAGACAGTCAATGTTTAATAGCTTTACAATACAACTAAACCTATTACAAATTAAAACTTATACCTAAACACACTCGATCAATTAATAAATTAACTCTAAATTAAAACTAAGCTAAATAAAGCCACACCCAAGGACTCAATCAACATACATACATACATACATAGAACTTATGCCTTTTGTAATAGTTTTGTACATGCCTTTCTATCCCTAAGATGAATAGCTAAGGCTTTAAGAAATATTTAATATGCAGGCTTGGTACAAAGCATCTTTTAATATTCACATATTTCCCATCCCATGGATGATCGAGAGAAATTCCAATAAATGCTTATCGATGCTGAAAATGCTCAGGAAATAGTATGTAAAGTTAGATCTAGCCTGAGGTATGAATATATTAAATACTAGTGACCCGCCCCGGCTTCGCACGGGTTGACAAATTATTCAACGAAACCTTCTATTGTTTTATAAGGTGTAGTGATTGGATTCTGCGAAATAGCGTACCGACTTTTATGTTAAAATATTAGGCAGAGTCGCAATACAAAATTATTATTTAGCATTGATTAATCCTCGAATATCTCGATAATATTACCACTTTAAACTACCTGCGTATTTAATACGTATATGGCCGCTTTAACCATCTATGAATTGGAAATGAAAAATGAAAGGTCTGTATGTAATAAAAACAAATGAAATTGAGTATCTGAAGTTAGTGGTAGTTAGGGATAGTATAGTAACAGATTTTAGTTCCAATAGCGTCACAGTAAAAACTTTAAATATTATGAACTCGGTGACAACTCCGATAGAGGTACATTAAGTACCAGAGATAACAAAAATGAGTCGCGCTGACCCAGTCGTTTGGCATTGTTCCAAAACGATATTGTAATGTTTTTGCTAAAGGGCAAGAATCGCCTTACAGTAACGGCCATAAATATATCACTTTCGTATTTTTTTGTGTTCATACCTTTAAAGTATCATGGGCCCATTATATCACTTAAAACGTAACACCTCTGAGAATAGTAGAGGCTTGTTGGTTCAGAAGAGAGTATCACAAACTTTTCAAATTATAAATATCAAATGTGCATTAAAATTCCCCTCAGATTGATTCTTAGGACATCAAAATAGTTGTTTCAGAAATTCCAGTAGTTTTATACCAATTTTACGAGTATTTTTTTTTATATTTCCTTTTGGTCTGATGATATTTCTAGGCCAGACTTTTAACTGTTTAACAGAACTGTCATAGGTATATACCTACCATATATATGCCATCATTTTATGATCTTCATGGACACCAAAGTGTTTCGATGTCAAAGTATCGCCAAACATATATGTTATGTTACAATTATCTTGACAGGCCGTTTGTGATTTATCAGAAAATTACTTCTATTAGAAAGTTAAATGATTTAGAAAACCTGTTCTGAAAGAAGACTGAAAGAATGCATTTTCAATTTAGAATAGTATACTCAAAGTATCGTTTAGATTCAGACTACGCCAGCATTACTGCAGCAGTAATTTAGCGCGACATTACTGCTGACTGTATTGTTGTCGCATGTGTCAAAACCTCAAAACTCGCACCGCAATACTGCAGCAGAATCTGAATGTTACCTTTACTGTAAATCAAAACAAATTTTAAATGTTGACAACGAATAACAGCCCTTTTACTTGACGTTGGCTACGGGCAACACCGCCCTCAAGTCCATTCCATACTTACAAAGAAAAAAAAACGAATAACAGACATACCTGTAGCCGACCCGGTGTTGACAAGAGGTTGCTTCGGTCCAGTTTGCTGAACTATCGTCGTCGGTGGAGAATTCATCTGACTAGCAACCGTCTTCTCTGGTTGTGGCTGCGTGATCTTCATATAAGGAGTAGGAGTAGTAGGCAAGGACAACGGGGAAGATAACCGTAAAGGTGACGTGGGTGTGCCTAGGTTAGACGGTAAAGACAATTTGGACTCCGAAGAAATAAAGGGTTTCGTTTTACAAAGTATATCAGAATTTTCTGAGGATTCGGGAGTGCAGAGGACTGTGGGTAAGGATATTTGAAGCGAGCCATTTCTTGTTGGAGGCGTGTTGTCTTTGGGTGGCGAGTCGGCCATTATGCTCTATAAAGAAAATAAAGTCATTCAGTTTTATGGAGACAAATTTATGGGATCTATTTATAAGTAAGTACGAAATTAATTATGATAGCCATATCTTACTCGTGCATGGCTTACAAATAAAGATATATTTGTTCTATATTTGTCATAGCAAACACAATAAACGTTAAAATTTCTTTGTAGTTTTACATGTACAATGTATAATTACTGGTGCAATAAAGAATATTTACTTACTTACTTAAACCTAATAAAATATTATTATTTGGTTAGTTTATAGCAAAAACATTTTCTATTTTCGCTAAGCCATAAATTACATTTACTTCAGAAGAAATAAATAAGAGTTTGTAACTGGAGCTGCCGTTTTCAACCTTATTCCCAAAGGATTCCCGCAAACAGGCATTAAATATTCTGTATGACTCAAGAGATTAATACATAACTTCTAGTAACTGACGGCTGGTAAAAATAAAACAAAATATATTTTGAATTTATTACAGCAATTTTAGTTACGAAAAAATAAGTAAATCACATTTCAATTCTTCGGTGAATATTTTAATTTCTCGATTGAATTATGATTCGCCAAGAGTTCTCCAGAGACTTTTTTTCTTAGCCTATTTGAGTGTCCTAAGTACTGCTGGGCAAAGGCCTCTCCCCTGGTTTTCCATAACTCCCGATGTAGCGCTTCTTCCGGCGAGTTGTTAAGGAAGGCGTCAAAGACGTCCCGTCATCTCCGCCTGGTCCTGCCCCGCCTACAACTACTTACCTATGTATTACCTATGCAAAATATTCTGTTTGAACGCGAGCTCGCTCCTAGTGCTAGATTGAGAGTTTAGACACTTGCCTTTGAATGCTGACTTGCAGTTGCCGTTTATACCTTTGTATAGAGAATTGATTAAAGAATTGGAGAACTCGACGCGACGTAGTAAGTTATTCATGCCGTTCGACTTTCGACTGCCAAGAGTGAAAAAAAAAATACTTCATCAAGCTCATGCCTGGCTCCATGTGAGCCCATTCAAATGTGGCCTGCCATGAGAGGTGGTGGAATGGTCCTTATGCACATGAAGCATAAAGGTTTCTCTGATGGAAAGTCACAAATCATGTTTCTTAGGCTAAGACAATTTATTTGTTTAAAATATTTTTTCTGTAATGTTCAGAGTAATGATAACAGATTTATGTCGAGTGTTAGATCATTTCGTTTAACAACTAGGATAGACTTTTATTGACTTGCAGTTTGACTAACACTAAGCAACACTAAATGCAATGTGTAGTGTAACCGTTAGTTCCTAAGCTAATATTAACTCAGAGCAGGGTGTAAAACTTGCCCTCGGGATCCGTAACAACTACATGAGCTCAGAGGCAAAATGTTTTTTTAATTAGGTACTAGCTGCACACAGTTACATAGTAATTATGAGAAAAATCTATAAAGAGTACTCCATCTCCAAACAAGTAATAGTGAATGCTCAGCTAACGTAGGCGTAAGGACAAATACATTATTGCGAGAAGCTTCTAAAATTACTCCGATATTGACGTAAAAATTAATAAAATAAAAACGTTGACCAATTTAGATCTATTCGAATTACGTTGATTGTGTCGGGACTATCGGGAGAGTGTTGAAATGAGACGTTTGTTGAGTCTAGTTAATTGTCGCCTGATGTAGGGCTAAGATGGTCGGTTTTTTTTATCATTTCTCATCATACCTGTTAGTGTTACGTTCTTACAAGTATGTAAGTGTGAAAGTAACGCAAGGCATGACAAGTGATAAAAATGCGACCATTTTACCGCCGCTGACTGGTGTTGTGGGATGTGGGGTAGGTTGTTTTAATTTTGTAGAGATTTTTAACTTTCGGATTTGTGCACAATAGGTAGTTATGTGGTTGTGGGCACCGCTAGCCCAGGTGAGTGACATTCAGAGAGAGATCAGCTGTAGTTAATTGCAAGCGTGATGTCCTGATGTCACTACGAATTCCTAAATGGAACGAGATAGTTTACTCTCATTGTTATATACTGTGGTGCTATCAACCGAGGCAGCTTGTTAAATTTTAAACTTGTGAACGAGGTGATGATAAAGTGTGCGAACATAATGCAATATAGTTTTAAAAATAATAATATTAAAAACTAGGACAGCATTTCTTTTAACACGTTATTATAAAAATAGTGACAAGTGTTTATAACTTTTAGTTGCGTTTGTTGTAGGTAAGTACCTACGTGTATTTTAACATATAGCCATTATCAATATTTTATAAGGATAGGTACTGGAAAAGACGCTTTAACTATGCACAAACAGCACTATGTGTGTGCTGTTTGTGCATAGTTAAAGCGTCTTATATATTCATACACATTTCCTTCGAACGACGGACCTACCTAAGAGTATTTCGATGTAAGCCGCTTAGGGCGCTTAGCGCCCCTTTGCAGTCCTGATCTATACGATACCTAGATATGCACAAGACATTGCACATATGTGACGTTCCACGGGAAAAGGTACCTTATGAGGGTTTCTAGTTTCGGAGATATGAAATGTTTTGTAAAGAGGTGAAAAAATGTTCAATTTTTTTTTATTGTGTGATCTCAAACCTTAATGCGTAACGTTTGTTTACCTGTTTTTATTTTTGTTATAAGTTAGTTATAAGCCTAGTAACGTCGTCTTAGAGTTTAGTAAAAAGGTACCTTATGGAAAATAGGTTGAAAATTTCCATAAAAACTAGTCAATACGGGAAAAGAAGTTTGGTAGAGAACTGTATTAGCATTCTGCAAAACTAATTTGATAATTTCAGTTCTGGTTGGGGCGCCTAGCAAATATTATAACCGTACATCGACCGACATTATAAATCCAAGTAGCCTGCTATTATACTAAAGTTACTCTCGTCAAGTCTTTCTTAACTAGAATAATCTTCATTTGGTTTGTTCGCATGCAATAAATCAGCCTTATGGAATATCTAAGGTCATTGAACCTCAATGCCGCTTGTCTTCAATGGCAACCAAAATATATTATTGATAAGAAATAGACGATTTATAACATCTTTACCCCAAAATATTATTAGTTTATCCTAACTGTTTCATCATCATCATGCCTCATCATGTAACTTAACCACAAGGTACCTTTTCATTACATACAAATTATTGGTCCTTTTTAAGATTATTATGACGAAGAACTAATTAAATTTGTGGCAGTTTAATTTAAATTAATATTTTCTATTCATAAAAGATAAAAGCTTCAATGTGATTGATGTTTTGTAGTGATGTATTATTAGATTTATTTCCATAAGGTACCTTTTCGTAAATGTATGGAGCAAATACTGTTATTGTTATGTAAGTTTAAAGTGGCATAAGGGGTTAAATATAGTATTTAGTTGGGGTTTTAGGATTTATTTCATTTGAATGACAGAATATCTTTCATATGTGCTCAGAAAAATTGACTGTGTGTTACATTAAAAGTAAAAATATTCAATTTTCTGATTTTATATGAAAAAGTCAGAAAATACATTTTCACCTCTAAATCGGTATTGTTTTTTGCTTAAACTGTCTCTTAGTGTCGTTTTCTAATAGATAAAATTTAAATCTTGAGAGCTCATTGCAATCAATCGTGAAAATGAAATAAAACTTTATTTTCAAGAGACTGGTTAGTATACATACACATAAATCAGTCGATATCAAAGGTTTCTATTTGCATTACAGAACAAGTCGCAACGTTTTTTTAATCTCAGATATATAAGGTATTATTATTTGTAGTCAACTATGTAACTTACTTCAGGAACATAGTTTTTTAGGCGGCTAAACTTAAAACTTCTCTATCGTAAAGTTGCTCATTTCACATTATTTTCAAAAAATCATGTCTCTGTAACTACGCAACTTAGGAGGTTAATCTTTTGTGTTATCGATAGCTTATTTATTGTAGATTACTGGGGTATGCATAACTCCATACCCGCCATAAGGTACCTTTGACCGTGGGACGTCACATATGCAATATTACTGGAAAGATTATATTTGATATTTTTTGTTGTAAAAGCTGGCAAAGTACGTGTAGGAGCCTAGGAGGGACCGTGTAAACGTTCCATAACAGTTAAATGTACGAGTACGTAGGTAAATTCCGCTGTCAGGTAAAGATAAGTAACATTTCAAGAACAAAGTATTAAATAGTCAGATATTCTTGTACATTTTAGTTGCGAAAAATTCAAACAGAACTTTTTTACGAGATAAAATAAGATACATTTTCAACCAGGAGGCTAATTCAAATTTACATTTTGACATCAAAATGATATCTGAATGCTTGTATGGATAAGTACGTGCTAAATGCACGCGCGAATGATGACATCATTTAGAACTCATTTTGAAGTCAAAATGTACGATCGAAATGGCCCACTTCGCTCAATATTAATCACTTCGCTCAATGTTATCCATCATAAAATATAGAATTTAAACTTCTTACATTATAGAAACAGCCCAGTCCAACATCCCACAAAATTAATCGCATAGAACGAGGCCATTAATGTTCAACGACTGTAATAATAATTTGCCTGCCCGTTGTAACTTAATTACTGAATTGGGAAACCGGATTTCGTAGTGCGGTTTTATCAGTTTAGCCAAAATTTTGCTTGCTTAAAGTATTTTTGATGTGAATGAGAATAACGAAAACTAATGCTAAATAAGTGTGTCAATGTGCTAAACTGCAAAACGTAATTCAAGACCAAAAAAAGTAAGAAATGTTGCCATTTATTTACTAGCGCGTCTTGTATTTATGTAAAAATAAGTAAATAAAAGTACTTTTTTAAATTGCAGGAGTAAATTTACCTACTAATAAATTAATTATTTTAGCGTGATTATTTATCAAAATGAATTTACTATTTTACAAACAAATTATTGCAGTGGCAACATTGTCTTACTTTTTTTGGTCTTGAATTACGTTTTGCAGTATAGAGGCCAAGCTTGCTGGGGACTCTTAATAATTGTACAAAAGATTCATAATTATTTAGGTGCTATTTAGAGAATTTAGTGCCACCAATGCCATTAATTTATCCCCATCATTTTTAATGTATCGCAGTACCATTTTGATTGGGCGAGTGTACATTGCTACATTGGAAATTAAGTACAGTCAACTGTAAAAATATGGGTGTACAAATCATCTCAAAAATATGTCCCATAGCTCTTATGTCAGTGAATTGTTGTCTTGTCTGTTGAAAAAGTTGTCTACACCCATATTTTTACAGTTGACTGTACAACATTTTGCTGGCCTAGGCCGGTAATGTGTTTGTGAACCCAGTGTTAGCTTCGAACCCGAGATTCACGAACATAATGATAATATTTCCGAACGTGTCTGAGAAAATTAAAATGTCTTTCTCTTTTATCACACTATGAAGCTCGCAGCTTCAGCGTCACATTTTCCACTTGAGAGAATTTTACGCACAATGCATCCTCCTTTGTGCTCAGTCTATAGAAACGAGTAAGCCATGATGTCACTAAGTGCTAAAGTGACTTAAATTGACAATGTTATTGTCATTGTCACATTATTTATTTATTTTTATTTGATTATGTTTGTACCGTTATTGATGTAGTAATACAACGAAATTATAGTTACATTTTTAAACAATAGGTATGTATGTACCTACATAAATAACACAAAATGTAAAGGTTTAACTTAACGTATAAAAAATACTGATAAGGTGGTAGTCATAATACAAATAAATATGTGTCACGTTTATCTTCTTGGTTGTGGGCACAGATAAAAGTAGATAATTTAGGTAATTTATTTATGCCTAATATAGTTACTTTTAATAGTTGTAATAATGCCTCTGCGTTATATTCTAATTCTCAGATCTCTTCTCTCAGATTCAGACTATGGATTCAAATTAAACAGTATGTTTTTCCCCAAGGCCTAAGCGCACTACATAAAAATTTCAACGAAATTGGTTCAGTACCTTAGACATGAAACAAGCAAACTTACTTTCTCATATGAAATTATCATGAATTAATCATAGGCATCCTATAAGTCGGAAGCCGGTTGATTCTTACTGCCTCGATAACTATAATGAATATAGAATTCATATAAACCTATGTGTCACACATAGCATTGTTTGTTTACCGGGTAGTCGCCTCGCTATCAAAACAGTTCTACTCGCCGGATTAAAGCTTTATGGTGAACGCGTCCGTGCACTCGACGGTAGGACTCACCGACTCGGCCCCGTCTGGCAACCGCGCGGCGTCAAGCCTGTCCGCAGAGAGAGACGGCACACTACACAAACCATGACGTAAGCCTCGAGTCGTGTAGGCAAACTCAACTGAATGAATCGACAGCGACAGTCCTCGGCGCACTGTCCTCCGCGAGCATACTAAACGAGTGTTTCCATAAGTGTAAATAAAACAGTTTGGACCGTGTCAATGCGTGTGTTAAAATAAACATGGATACAGATATTAAACCGATCAGCTTGAAGCTGAAAGTATTCCACGCAGTGAGGTACTTCCTGGCGAGTATAGCGAGGGTATTCTTTACTCTTTACTATGGGAAGAAAGGGGAGAAGCTGCCGCCGATAACCGATGAGATCCTGAAGCAACCGGCGATCGAAGTCGCGAGAAGGATTAGGAATAAAGAGGTTTGTTATAATTTTCTTGTTGAAAACATTTAATTATTATTTACGTAGGATATTTGTACCTTGAATAACAATGTAACTAAGCGTAGTTCCATATTTGAATAAGGTACTTATGTACTTAGTGTATCTACCTATTTGTTTTTTAATTGTCATTGTTAGAAAATAGTGACTATGATGAATGCCCTTTATAGTGCCGTGTCGTTAGGGATACCTAGTTTTATCGCCTTTTTTATCGGTGTGGAGAATATTAGGTAATTGAAAATTTAATTGAGGCTGTTATGGAACTTATGGAAGTTTGTTATCTTACCCAAAGATTAGATTGCCTGCAGCTGTATCAGGAAAACAACCATGTCCAAAATAGAATGGCAATGTTTTTTTTTTAAGTTTATTATTTATCAGGACCTTTATACAGTTGTAGTGTACATATCGACCCTATAAAGCCGCTTCTTATATATCTCCAGAAATTATGTATGTCCAAAATAGAATGGCAATGTTTATTATAAAGAATAACTCTGCGGTTGTTATGTAGACTATATTGATAAAAATGTCTGCGTTTATTTAATCCTCACGTTGTTTATTTATTTGTAGACTATTTTATTGAACGCAATAGTCGTGTTTGCATTTGTTCCAAGTCACGTAAAATGGGATGACCTTGTAGTTGGAAGGAACAAGAAACCATGTCAAAGCCACGGCTAATTCATCAGCTTGATAAATAATTAAAGACTCTAAAGAACTCAAAAATGCAACTAGGTAATGCCGTTGGGCACGCGATGGAATGACTATTAGGATTTCATAGCTAGACCTAGTTACCTTTATAATTCAAATAAAGATCGCTACTATTCCCACATTTTGTTTTATGTAGGTACAAATATATACATTTTATGTTTACCACTTCCGAAAATAAAACAACACGCCACGCCATTCAAAACCGCATCAATAACGTATACCAATACCCACCTAGTATCGGTATTATGTAGTACATACATAGTTGTATATTTTATATTTTCCATGTTTATCGCAAACAGACAGACGGATTCGGTATGTACAACGCCGTTGAACATTTTGTTTAAAAATAACGTACGCGTTAATTAAAGTTACTTATAACAATCAATGCATTATGGGACGAATCATGTTTATTATGTTTTCATATGTCCATTGTCCAGCTTTGTTAACAGCGACGATCGTCATATGACATAACATCCTCCTTTTTAGGGTTCCGTACCAAAAAGTTAAAAAAGGAACCCTTATGGTGCGACTCTGTCCGTCCGTCCATGTCTGTCACATCGCTAAATATCTTGAGAACTACTTAAGCTATATCGATTTGAAATAGTAATGAACAACGCTAACCCAGACTCATTTAAAGTATTTTTTTTAACTTGATTTAAAACGTAATTTTTTAACTTGATTTAAGCCGTTAAAATACTATTGTATTATGGATAATGAATAAGCAAAATGTTTTGATGATTTATCACCTCCATTTATGTAATTACAGCAAACATAAAGGCCTCCAAATCAACGTAACTGACATAAGGAACTGTCAATAAACAAGTCCCTCGATTGTTAACCGGTCTCTGATGTGTTGTTTTTGTAGACATCCTTAAATGTGTGACGGAAAGTTGAGTGATATGAGTTGAGTTGAGATGAGAGAGGAAAAAAATGTTACTAACCAATGTTTTTGCTGTCTCATTCCTCACTGTTTGTAACGTAAATAATGTAATGTGTAGTAATAATACGCTTTAAGAAGATATATAGATAGAGGATATACTTGTACCTACATACAATAGGTATTACGCCAAGTACCTATATACTCGTCCATAAGTACCTAAATTTTTTTTTCGTACCTATTGTTAGTTTTAAAAGTTGGTTGGTTAAATGCAACATTTGTCGCATTTTATGTAATATTTTGCATTATTACTCGTAATTGTAGAATTCGTTCGCACTGCAAATTGTGTAATAACACATAGGGCCAAATTAAGTTACGAAAAATGTAAGGAACGTAATCATTGGTGGACTCGTTAACAATAACAACCATCGCTCGGTTCATACAGGGAACAAACATCCATCAAACAGGAAAAGACGTACGTTTGCTCGTACGGAACGGACAGTTAACCAATTAGGACGACGCCGTTCTCGACGCTAAAAACGAAACTGTCAATCGTCTGCTACAATTTGACTGTCCATGTGTTACTGTCGCACTTACATACGTGTAAGAACGTGACGGACACCATGCCAGACGATAAAAGCGTTGCTGTGCTTTGGCATTTAATATGAAATTTTGTAAAAAGTGACGTAATCACCAGTCACCGTCAGATTTGATATTCCAAATACCAACACCTCTCAACCACAACTTAAAAACAATGTAAAATTGCATTCTGGCCAGGGCTCAATTATTATTCGGTCGGAAACTTGATATTTTAACAGCCTAATTTAAATTGTAAATTTATTCCGGAATGAACCAAATCAAACGATTGTTTTCATTACGGCTGGTCGGAAAATATTTTTTTTTTCTAATAATTTGCTGCATTTTTTAAATTATCTTCCCTAATTTCATTCGATATAGATATCGATATTCATAGACTACATTTTATTTATTTAGAGGTAATCCTAAAAACAAATTATGACTTACAAAAATAAATGAAACTAAGCACTAAAGAGACTAAACTAAAACGACCTAAAAATAAAAACCTACAAATAAAAAATTGGCCCAAGGTTGTTTAACTTGTTTATAATAAATTTAATACCCTTATTTAGTGTAGCGGTCGGCAGCAACCCGTTCCTCTTATATTTTATAAGAGACTCTTTTTGGGTAATATTTTAATAAAATAGGATTACCAAAAACTGATTTTGTACGATTTACAATATACATCTTTAACATTAAAAAATCTTTACGTATCTACGTAAACCATCCTTACAAGAAATGTTCTATATTCTATACATGCAAAATTTTGTTGTTTACGATACGATGGTTTATAATTTATAACGGCTAGCCATACCTACTTAAAGTTAATCGTAGTTCTTACGTAAGGTCACAAAGATGCGATTTTTTTTAATTTCGATGAAATTATGACGTTTAAAATAATATTTCCACACTCTTTGCTATCAAACACGGTGCAGAGTTAGCTTAAACGGGTTTCAGTGTTCAAATAAACATAACAAAAATGTTGTTTTTAATAATTTGGTGCCAATACAAACCCAACGTTGCTCATTTTTTCCTTTACATTCTTACGTAATAATAGGGGCTCAAAAACTGACAAAAGCCGCCTTACGTAATAAATGAATGGCGCCTTTCAAGAAGGTTCAAGATGGATTTATATAAATAAGTTTTACCGAATTACTAAAACTAATTCGTAGACTTCGCAATCACGAAAAGCGATCGAATTAGGTAATAGCTAAATTACGTCAAATTAGGATAAATGTACGACGTTGCTACTCGACCCTTGGGGTACATAACAATCCACTTTGTCCTGTAGCTTTCAGCATGGTTTACCGTTACTAATGAAAATAGGCACCACTTAAGTATAGGTATTATGATTATTATGAAATTTGTCTACTCACGAAGAGAAGCTCTAATAGGATATTTCTATGATGAAATTTGATTGCAAAAAACAATGACAGTTAAAGATCGTAGTCATATAAAAGTTATGATGATATAGGCGTGTTTAGATATTTGTGAACAACTTGGTCGCTTTCATATATTTGATGGCGACTGTACGAGTATCGAGTCGGACTTTCGTATGAACTGAAATATGTAAATGAAAAAAACTAAACTTCTATGTAGTAAGATGGTATTTTTCGAGTATGGGATGGGACCGATAAAAAAAAAAATAATAAAGTTACATCGATTTAAAACCTGCCTTTGCCTCCAATTATGTAGCAAAATTTAGTAATTAAACTTGAGCCAGATAAGATCGTTATCGTACCGCTGTGACTTCTTATAAGTATTGTTCGAATCGGCCCGTAAGACCGTAGCCGTCATAACTAAGAGTTAATTCATAACTCTGTCTAATAGGTATGTGATCTTAGGTTGAACCGGCTTATAATCAAAGCAGTATATATATATATATATATGAAATATCTAACAAAAACGTGCGGCAGTAAAAATTTCATCACCAAATTTACAGCCATGATTCATATTCGCTTCCAAAACATATTTCCATTTTATGATGCCTTCTTTTCAGGTCACGAGTGTAGAGGTACTCGAGACGTGCATCAGACGCATCAAGGATGTCAACTCGGCCCTCAACTGTTTCGTGGAAGACCGGTTCGAGCTGGCTAAGAAAGAGGCGAAAGAGGCTGATGAACTCATAGGCAGTGGGACCATGACGACCGAACAGTTGGAAAATGAGAAGCCTCTCTTAGGCGTACCTTTCACTACGAAAGACTGCATCGCTGTTAAAGGTAATGAACGCATTTTAACTGTATTTTATTGTTTAAATCACATGTTACGTGATAAGTGGCGTAATGATATGTAGTGTATGCAGTTATTGCACTCATGTTGAAACGAGTTCGATGCTATAGCATGTTATGTCATACGTTATTATCTTTTCTTTTGGAATGTAAGCTTTGTAACGAGGTACATATCTACATACATGATAACTTTATACATGTTTCTTTTAATATTAAAATGCTTCGTCCGTTTGATTGTCGCGTTATTAAAAGTTTTTTTACTAATGTTAACAATGATTTGCTATTATTTATACTTTGCTATGCCGTTATTTAGAATGATGGACAAATGGACAGACCCACGCCACCAAAGGCGCACCTTTTTTACGTCCTTGATGAAATGTTTGTACCTACATAATGGTTGTCATATGTTAATTGGACAAACAAGTATCTACTAATAGGTAACCACCAGGTAGTTCTATGTTATGTATACTATTTCAGTGTATAAGCATAAGGATATTATGATATCTCATCGATAGTGATATATCAGCCGCATGTTGTTTTTGTAAGTAGGCTTTAGAATCGATTTCTCACATGGAATATCATATCATCACCTATTGAAATCCGTAATCTATGAGTAAATACCCCTCGAATGCATCGAGAATTGAACTGTAGAATGACAGGTCTATCATGAATATAATGATCTACTTAATTTAAAACTTTTTGTTAGATAGGAAATCAATTCATCATCTCTTATTATTCCTCTAGCCTCTAACTAATTATTGAAATTCTGAAAATGTTCAATGTTTTCTAACCTAACTATTGTTACAAGATTATAGTTAGAATTAAGATCGTAAGTATAGCGAATGAATAGTCATTAGTCCCTGCAAGCCTATTCTGGATCGCCGTATCCACATTTATCCACGTGATAAAACAACTGTCACTTTTTAACTCTGCGGGATAGAAAGAGACGGACTCCGTTTATCACGCTGTCACGTAGACAAATACGTCCATCATATCCGTACTGATTCTACATGACATGGGAATACAACGTTGTTGCATTTTAATTCCACAGGCCTACATCACACATCTGGGGTCGTGCTTCGAAAAGACGTGATCGCCAAAGAAGACGCCGAGAGTATAAGGTTGCTGCGAAGCAAGGGAGCCATCATCATGGGCCTTACCAACGTACCAGAAATTTGTATGTGGTAAGTAGCACTAACTCTACTAATTTACTACTACTGTTTTGTAACTAATTATATTTACAAAACAGTACTAATAATTATAACTCTACTAATTTACTAACTAATTTGTTCAAGTCTCAAAATTTAAAAATTTTAACAGCTGTCATTAGATTAGAGCAACTAAAAGGCATAATAAATCTTCTTCTTCAGTCGGTCCCTCAATACCGAGGATCGTGACATCATATCCTTCTGTTGAAGACCAGGTTCCTCCATAGGGTTCTGTTCCCCGCCAAGCGCATGGCCTCGTGCAGTTTTAAGGATAAATAAAAAGATTGTATTATTATTATGAAATCCACAGTACTAAAGTAATATTATCATATATACGAGTATACTCGCACTACGTTGTAATTCGAATCAGTTTTTCGCGTTTTATTCATTACTCATGCGTGCATTAAATAAGTTGAGCACGGTACAACTATCAAGTATCAATATTATCATAACATCATGATCATGTATCATGACTTCGTAAATTCAAGTGTATTTTAAGCTCCATATACATATATTGTTATCATAATATTTATCTTATTAAACCGGACTTACCACGACAAATGCAACAATTATTAATTTTATAAATAGAGTCTAGCTAACTAGGTGTCAGCCAGTCAAAAGGTGCGAAATTATCGCTGGATTTAAACGCAATTTCTATATCCATAATATTCATTTGGAAATATCATCATTACGTTTCAAACGTACGTACGTATATGTTTTCAAAGTTCAAACCACTTGTACCGTAAATAATAATATATGTGCAATTTCGGTGTATGTTTTAGGTGGGAAACTCACAACCACATACACGGCAGAACGAACAACCCGTACAACACCACAAGGATCGTTGGCGGCTCGTCAGGGGGCGAGGGGTGTCTACAAGGGGCTGCTGGCAGCATATTTGGCATTGGTAAGAACTTTAGACCCCAAATGCAATAAACAAAGAAACGGGTTATTCCCTGTTACTATGGTAACAGTACCACTGAAGTGAATTGGCGGTAACCATCTACTCGAAGGGTGAGACGAATCTCCTTGAGTGTGCTTTCCGATTGCGCATATTTAATCTCCAGAGTAAATTATTGTGTCACGTATATCGTGAGAATTCCTTGTGGTATAAACATAAACTGTATACTTTTTATAAAATAGGTAAAGCTACGTTTATTTATGTAGCCCCATGTCAAGCAGTTTTACATAAATATTCCTGATTGGCATAACATTTTTTTTATTTGCTATATTTTTGAATTTACTTTTAATTCTGGATATGAGTACATCACTTGTTACGGATAATAAGGTCTCATTTATACTGGGCCGCTAGAGAATACGTTCCGTAACCTATGTAAACAAGGTCTCTGACGGGAAGTCTACTTGTTAGTATACTTCCTATTCCATACAAAATTCATACAGGCTAATGAGCTTAGCGTTTCGTATCCCACTAGGTTCCTTTCCTTCCGAGTATTATAAGTTCTTTTAATATAAAATCTTTATTATTCCACTTTTTTATGATTTGTTGAGACGACGAGGCCTGTGCCCAGCAATGGGAAGTGTATAAGCTGATAATAGACTTTTAGCAGTATTGCACTGAAAGCGCTGTCGGATTGCTCTAAATAGATATAACACAAAACGTGAAACCATTCCGCAATTTAAGCGATAAAACAAATGAAAGTGGTCGTCCCCATTTTCGATGAAATATACTTATCACTTTGACAATCCTGCATTATTCATCTAGCGTTATTTTGTATTGTAAACTTTCGACCGTACAGAACAAGGTTGGCTTTTCAGTTAAACGACTGAATCAAATACGAGTTATGGGAAATAATCGGGCTATATTCTGGCGCGAACTTCACATGTTCGTTGAGTGTTGCGGTTTCAATTTCGAATACCCTTTGTTTTATTCAAGTTAAGTTAATATATGTGGGTAATATTTCAACCCCGTAGGCCATTTAGATTTATTAAATATACAAAGGGGTAACGTGAAAGTCCATGGATGTAAATGGGAGGTGGACGTTGGGCAAAAGAGGTTACTAGGCCAAGGTGGTTATGATCTCTTTGACAACATTGGCCCATGGAGACCCATCAGTTAGATCAGCGATTGGCAATCTTTTACCAGCCAAGGGCCACATAGTAGTTAACGAAGTAGCGGGCCACACTTTGTTAATATTTATGCCTGGGTTAGACCGACCGCTGGGTTAGATGGTCAGATAATATCTGCCGTTATTACCTACGGGAAAGTAAAGGTTGAGATTAGCATAAGTCCGAGGAGGGTTAGCGTAATAAAGAAAATACTTAATACTCAGCAGGAATTATACTAACATAATACTTAGATGTTAATGTAAAGTAAATATTCCTTTGTTTCTATAAACTGCCGCGAACAGGCAAGAAATAGAACCAATTGTTGTAATGTAACACTTGGTTTATTAAAAGTTTTCATGTTAGCTTCTAACAAATTCTAAATTCAGAAACCAGTATTGTGCAATTTCAAACAGAACACCACGATGGCGTGAAACACAACACAACGAGGAAACTTCCTTCAATTATATAATACTCTCAAGTTGAAGAGCACAGAACATGTTACTCAATATACAATTTATACATTTAAATTAAACCACTTCAAACCTCAAAACACGGTAAAACAATTAGGAGTCTAGATCTGTTTATAAATAGTTATTACAGTTCTGCACGTCTCTAACGTTTCTGTTTTATCTTAAAGTACTTTAATAAATATATGTGAATTTATATTTTCAGGGTCTGACATAGGAGGCTCCATCCGCATGCCAGCGTTCTTTAACGGAATATTCGGACACAAACCATCCCGAAACATAGTGTCAAATGCCGGTCAATATCCACTACCGAAGACTGATCTGCTTAATTCATACCTAGGTAAGTAACAAAAACTTATGCCAATCTATTATAACCGATTCGTACGTAGTATCTAACCGTTATTTACCATCAGAAACTCACAATCGATACTAAAAATTTAATATAACAGTCATACAGAATATTATTT
Organism: Cydia fagiglandana; assembly: GCF_963556715.1. Classification (NCBI taxonomy): domain Eukaryota; kingdom Metazoa; phylum Arthropoda; class Insecta; order Lepidoptera; family Tortricidae; genus Cydia; species Cydia fagiglandana. The sequence goes on from NC_085948.1 coordinate 10,094,420, forward strand.
AACCGTATAAGAAATATTAAACCAAAGCCGCCTATGTAATCATAACGTATAGGTAGTTATGGTTATCCTCACGGGTTCGTATATAAACGTAGGTATGTAAATCTTATCCCCGGCAACTATTTAATGTTTCTCTTTTCAATGTCGTCACGAGTCCGCCCGCATTACTTCAGTAATTATTTTGTCACTACTTTGAATTTCGTCTTCGAACATAGACTATTTGCTTGCTTGATGCTTAACGTTAAAGACCGGACAACTTGCGGTCATTTATCAAATCAACCATCAACCTGTATAATTTTGCCAGAGGAGTTCTCTAGGGGTGCATTAATTTCAATCGCTTAACTATTATATTTATAGCTTAGGCGAGTCGCGGGTTGAGGCTATATATTACACTGCCACCCAAAAACTCCACTTTATTAAGCTTTTACGAATAACGCAAGGTCAACACACATAGGCGATTAGGCGCTTATTAACTTGTGATATGTGGTTAAGAGTAGTTAAGACGAATACATCAATACTGGTTTTTTATTCATTACGAATTTGACCGAGGTATAAAATACACTTTTGCTTTAAAAATGCCGTAAAAATTTGTTCTGACGCTAAATATTGGAATAAGACAAGCTAGCCAGCCAGGAAGATTACATTTCTGCCCTTAATTTTGCATATGCATATTCTAAATTGAAGATATACTTAACAGAAAAAGCAATAAAGAATGGCTAGAAGGTTTTTCGTGTATAGTCATAAAACCTCGTATAGTGAGCGGCGAGGGCGGTCGGCGTACGTTCGGTTCGAGCGCCAACATCCGGTGCCTTTTCACAGTTTTCACTGTGATTTCGAATCGCAGAGGACTTATAGCCCAGTTCGTTTGATGTACCGTCGTATTTTGTACGAGTATGTGTGACAGAGACGACTATTTAATATAGACTGTTTCAGACGGGTTAAGCTAACTCTGCCCTGACTGACGTAACAAAGAGTGTCGTAATACGAAAATGTTATATTTTAGTAGAAATATGACGCTTGTGCTGATATGCTTTCCCACTTTATAAAGCTTCTAGATACGCTGTTTTTTTGTGTTTGTGTAGGTACTATTAACTAGCCCCTACATTTAGATCAGTAGTAGGTACTGTAGGTAGACAGTGGGTGGGTCAAGTGGGTGGGTGGCACTACAACTGTCAACACAACAGTACAGCCAATTGGTTGTTACTAAATGCAATTTAGCCCTAAACTTATTTCGACTCTCCTAAAATCTACGGAAGGTTTTATATACGTTAATATAAGCTTTGTAAGAATATTCAAATAAGAAATCACAGAGACATTCTAATGAAACCTTTGTCATTTACAGGTCTCGGTCCCATGACGCGGTATGCGGTCGATCTTAAACCCCTCCTGAAGATTATATCGGGCGATAACGCAAACAAACTTGCTTTAGATAAACCCGTCGACGTAGGGAAACTGAAGGTTTACTATCAGTTCAGTAACAAGGCCCCAATGATAGATTCCGTAGACCCAGATATCAAGGCAGCCATGAAAAAAGTTGTGGAATTTCTAAATCTCAAACACAAAATAGTAGCTGAAGAAAAGCAGATCAAACTTCTCCAGAAATCAATGCCCATTTGGATGACAACGATGAAAAATGAAGAACCGTTTGAGAGTCTGATAATGGCTAAGCAAGGTACGATGGCGATTGTTATAGAAATTTTCAAAAATCTCATTGGGTGTTCGGGAAATACTTTGATAGGGCTGTTCACCGCTTTAATGGACCGCTCCGGCACACCAGTAGGCAGTCCGAGATACAACCACTATCTGAAGTTACGTGATAGTTTAGAGAAGATTTTTGTAGAGATGCTTGGTGATGATGGTGTGTTCTTATATCCTACGCATCCTACGCCAGCCCCCTACCATAACGAGCCAGTGTTTAAACCATTGAACTTCTGTTATACCGCCATTATTAACTGCCTCGGTTTACCAGCGACGACAGTACCTTTGGGTTTAAGCAGCGAAGGCCTTCCAATAGGAATACAGGTAGTAGCCAATCACAACAATGACCGATTGTGTTTAGCTGTTGCTGAAGAACTTGAAAAAGGTTTTGGAGGCTGGATTGAACCTAAATAGATGAAAGTTGTTTAAAATGTATATTGGACCATATGAGATGTATTTACCTTACCAATATACAGTGTATATTATACACTGATTAAATAATAGGCTGTGCCTCGCATTTTGTCGAGAAATGTTCTACAATGTGTTATCAGTTATCACAAATAGATATACCTGTACCTTATATATATATTGTATTTTTGTAAATTGTTTTAATAAAGATTTTTTTAACCTTTTCATTACCTACTTATTTACTTACTGCGAATGATATTTTTACAATTACCTAATGACATGTTGCTGTCGTTTACTTTATTGCTGAACCGTATGTACATACAGTAGTAGAGTTAAACCAAGAAAAGTCTGCATATATTTTGATAGCCCACGCAGTGCAAGTGTTATTTTAAACGTCAAACGTCTATGAAATTATCACGAATAAATAACACTTACACTGCGTGGGCTCTCAAAATCGCTGCAGACTTTTCTTGGTCTATATCTATTCATTTTGGTTTTCCTGATAACAAAGTACGAGTAGTAGTGATAGACATACTCATGTTAATAACTCGCAATTAGAACGAATATTACGCTTATATAATAAAGAAGTCAAATGTCGATCATCTGAATCTGGACCAACTGGATAACAATAGGACATCAAGCCAGTGGCGTAGCTAGGGGGGGGGCGGCGGGGGCCCGTTTAGGGGTGACACCCGACCGTGAACAGTAGTGCCACCTATAAAAATTCGTAAAATTAAAGCGATGGAGTAAATCCTGAGCTATTTAACAAAAATTACAATTACTCTTTTTAAATATATTTTACAATTTTGATTGAATTTTGGGGTGACACCCACAATTTCCGCACCGCGTGCCACCCATGCTAGCTACGCCACTGCATCAAGCATCAGTGCAACTATTACTCACAGGCCAATTAAATCTATAATAGATGTATAACTTTGCTGTAGGTAGCGATAAAGAACATCCGCTTATAGCCAACAGCCAACGTGGGCATTCAAGGACAACACGAAGATAGCCGTCATTGTACCAGTTACGTCAATCGCTTACCTACCTACTACGTCTGGGGTCGGCTAGTTGCCGAGCCAAATGTGGCCTATTAATTTTTTTTTTTTTGTTTTAGACTGATGTTTTTATACTGCAGACACTGCAGTTCAGGTTCAGAATTTTAATAGAGTCGCACCAATCAATCCTGCAGCGGATTTGATAGCCCACGCAGTGCATGTGTCATTTTTAACGTTAAACTTCTATGAAATGATGTCGTATACAATAACACTTACACTGCGTGGGCTATCAAATTCAGACTTTTATTGGTGCGACTATAGGTACTTAAGGGAAGTCCGAAACAGATATTTGAGGACTTTTATTTATGAAGATTACCGGGTAATGATATAAAATCTAATAGTTTTTTATTTATTAAATTTTATTTTAATGCTTTGCAATAAAATCTTACTAGCATGGTAATTTTAACTGAACTTTTAAGTTGTGCGTAATAGTTATTACGCAATAGTTATTGCGTAATAGTTTGTACAAAATTGTAAATAAGTACAAATTTTATTCGACTTACAGTGAATGTAACAAACAGTTTATCTACGCATTTGTAATTTTGGGTAAGATAAGACGAGGATTTTAATTAAAATACCATAGCGCACATTGATAATTAAAATTTAATCACAATCTAAGGTACAACGTAATTACATTACCGCCGTAACCAATGTTATTAATTATTAATTGCTACGTGACATAGTTTCTGATATTGTAATTCAATAAAATAACACATAAAAACCCGATTAATATACATATACAATGACGATTTAATGGCTCCTCTACACGTTGGGCCAACGCCGGCCAATCCAAGGGACGCATTTATGCATTAGAGGGAGCGAGTGATATTGCTATCTCATTCTACCGCATGGCTGCGTCCCTTAGAGTGGCCGGCGTTGGCCAATCGTGTAAAGGAGCAATAAGAGAGTGATTGTGACGACGTGCACTCAACAACGCATCCGAAATTTTAATAGGTATTAGGTAGTTAGAAATATTCTAAAGGCAAGTGAGTCCTATTTTGGGTAAAAAAAACATGCAACAATACAATAAAAATGCCATGGTGCCATCCAGTATCGATTCGAAACAACTTTCGAACAATAGAAAAAAAAACACGAACATAATGTACATATATCTAAAACGCACCATTGAAACTTTGTAACAATCTTTGCACAAAAGCTATAAATAATTATGAAAACTGCTTCTAAAACTCATCGATTACTTATTTTTTTTAATACATAATTACTAAAAAAAATGAATTTAATAACAATGATATCTGCGTTACCCGGCACGCACGGCTGCCGCTCAGTGCTTAGCGTTAGCGTGCTGCAACCTGCCCTGAACTCTGGGCGCCTTAAGAGATTAGGAGCGTGTGGACATGTGGTAGCATTATGGACAGAGAGGGTAATGGAGTCGCCTAATCATATTGTCTTTTGAGTAATGTGATGATTGCGTTTCCGCGCGGTGATTCGGTGGAACTAATTCTACACTCGTACATATGCAAAATTAGGCAGTCAATTAATATATGGGATATATGGAAATATATGGGAGCCAGTAATTTCTGAACCCTGAATTTTCAGAATTTAAGTAGTAAGTAGTAACTATTAAGTATTATAGTAATAGGTAATATTTTTAAATAAATGTGTCTAATTCAAAAAATATTAGTCCACGGTGTTTGCTCACTCTTCTCTGCGCAATGATATCTAGATAAGTATTTTGCAGATTTTGCGCAGTGACAGAGTGCCTTATGTTAACCACTTCACTAATACATGCTAATGTTGCTAATACGAACAAACGAATGACAGTCAGAAATGAAAGATTTTTTTTATTTACCTACCTAATATGTATGTTAGACACATTAGTATATTTTTTACTACACTACACAAGGTGTTAGTTCAACACTCTTACATAATTTTTGCAAATATTATTTTTTTACCTACGTAATTCCCTTACTTCTGTAGCGTTATTCAAGCAATATGTATGTAGATGATGGTTTAGTTTAGAGGACATTAATTTAATAAGGAAACCTTATAACTAGGGAAGCGCAATTAATCGCAAGTAGATAGATATATAAGTATAGCTAAGTAGGTAGTTTTTTGTGGACGGTTCTATCAATTGTGGCTTTCCATCAGAGAGGGATCAGAATTTCTATGGGGATTTCAGATGGGAATTTTGTTCTCGAAAGTCACAATTGTAATTGCGCAAGTAGGTCATCATCATTATCTTGCCCTTGTCCCATTCACTTGGGGTCGGCGCAGCATGTCTTTCTCTTCCATATCTCTCTGTCGCCCGTCATTTCATCATTCACTTGCGCTCGTTTCATATCATCTCTCACACAGTCCATCCACCTTTTCCTCGGTTTTCCTTTCCTCGTACTTCCCTCCACATTCATTCGTAATACCTTTCTCGTCACATGACTTTCATCCCTCCGCATCACATGCCCGTACCACGCTAGGCGATTTGCCCTTACTTTTTCTGTTATTGCGCAAGTAGGTATCATGCGTATGTAAGTAAAGTCTAACAGATGAAAATGGTGTTAGTACTAGTTGGAAGCCACTTGTTCCTGTAGGAAGACCTTAATTTTAATGTGACCACAGATCACCAAGATAAGTGGATAAGTTAATTGTATGTTAATTCAATATAAAAAATAAACAGTTTAATTTTTTTTTACCACTTCGCCGGACGATATCGGCCTGTCAGTTAATCGCAAAATGTGACAGTTCCGAACAACTGACAGACTGATATCCTGCGTACTGTCGTCAGGCGAACTGAGAGCCTACCGCGAATCACGTTCGACGTGTTGCCTCCCTGTTACACTTACGTACGAACTTACAAGAAGTGCGGCAGGGAGGCAACACGTCGAACGTGGTTCGCGGTAGGCACTCTGGTAATCTGTGGGCCCTTTCTGCAGTTGTTTAAATTATTTTAGCAATTATTTCTTCATTATCTAGCATGAACCGGGCGAAATTTTACACATTGTTTGGCATCGGCGGGGATGGCAGGTGAAATAGGCATAGAGTAACTCGTGAATTCCATGTAGCGTAACCTTTTTAAACTATTGTCTACTACAATTATTGTAAAAAAAATTAAAATTGGGCGGGTGACTAATTTGAAAAGTGGATCTATTTAACACGTACCTACAATAAATAATGTACAATAAAATAACGTGAAGAACATCCGCTAGCCAGCGCGGGTGCACGTACGCGGCTCAGAGGGTCTACCGCGAAAACCGAAATTCGCAAATTGCGGGGATCTTTCTCTTTTACTCCAATGAAGGCGTAGGTAATAAAAGTGACAGAGAAAAATGCCCGCAATTTGCGAACTTCGATGTTCGCGGTTATAGGCCAGGTGCCATTTCAGGTAAAATCCATCACACGCGTTCGCGCTAGTTAGCGGTGTTCATGAATACTATTTTTCGTAAACCCGCTCACCCGCTCCGTGTAACCGCGCCGCGTTAGCTAGCGGACGTCCCTACACTTGTTAAGTCAACCATTTTGCCATGTTGATGTTTGGATAGGATGTTAGTACAGCGTTGGTAGACTATTCAAGGTTTATTAGAAATTAAAATATGCTAACAATATAATTATGTAGGTACGTAGGTATCATTATGCTTAATTACGCGCGCGAATTACTCGAAATCAGGGGCTGAGGAAGTAGGATGAGTGCAAGAGAGAGGGAAGGGCTAGGGCAATTTGTTTTGATTCTTACCTCGCACGAAGATTGTAATATCATATTTTCTATTTCTGAATACCTTATAAAAGAAAACATATTTTTATAACTGAGAAGGGAAGGCTTGTTATTATTTCAAAAGTACTAAGCTATGTGTTATATTGCAAGCTACTTTTTAAGTGAAATGTATGACTTTATAGTCAATGAGAACTGGTCAGGTTTCTAATAATTTCAAGAATCTCTCTTCTCTTGGAGCCAGGGGAGATCTTGATTGTCATGTCACACATGCCAATATGGCCGTTTCTGTGGGCGCATTCAGCCAGCCTCTCCGTGTTGCATATCACGTGGATTCCACAGTCATAGCCATTGCTTTGCTGGAGGCATTCCTTGTCTACAAAGTTTATTGAACCTACAACAAACAAAACAAATTAGAAAAAAAACTTTGGCAATGTCACAGATAATAAATGTAAATATAACTGTGGTGGATGTATAAGACAACAATGAATTTCCAAATTCTTACATCAGATGATTATTAAAAAAACCAAATAAAATAATATTTTGTTAGGCTTACCTGTAGGTGAAAAGTATGATATTAAATGACTGGCAAACTCCCATGCCACATTGTGATTGCTCCCTGATGAAGAGTCCAAATGGTAAAAACAGCTCTCTGGCTTGGAGTACACTAAGAGGCTCCAGTGTGAGCCTCCGGCCATGTCCGGCAAATTATTGTCATTTAGCGCAAAGAAAACAAACTTCTTCCTACTTATACCAAGTGGTTCCAAAAAAGTATTGATTTCATCTGTTCCAACCATTTTTATACATTGTGTGACTTCCGGAGTTACAAATAGTAACTCATCGTTGTTAGTGAATAATACTCGTTCTAGATATTCGAAGTAAAATGATATTACTGTGTCGTTGAGCCAATATGGCCCGTCCAGAAGATCGACATCTGACTGATGGAGAAGAATTTCATGGAAACTCAGTACTACGGTCGCTTGAGCCATTTCTAATGGCTTAGATTTGATTTACTTCTTCAGTTATAGCTAATAAGGAAAACAAAACAAATATAAAAATACCGAAGTGAGAGTTATAAAAATAAATAGACAATCAATATATTAAATAAAATTGAAATACGTACATAAAAATATTAAGATACCTATATTTTGAACACTTACCTAGAAGTTGAATCTCAGATTGGCATAATAGATCAGGCAATGTGCAGTCTTCTACACAATTATGTCACCAATAAAAATATAATTTACAATATCTCTAACGGAGAGTTTGTCTAGTTAACGTAAAGATTTTGTATTTTAGCACTATTATTTGATATTCTAGCATTATCTTAGATCCACACACATTCTTCTTTTTCCCTTCAAGCTGAAACTGTCTGATACAGCTTAGAGTTAATGTTAGGTTTTTATGAAATTATTGCAATATAAACCTTAACACTTGAATGTAGCGTATTCATCACAATAAATAGAAACCTACAATTTTTAACGTGAAAAGTAGCGTTAATAGCAATTACTTTAGTATGCAGAAACGTCAAATTGACAGTTAGACCTAGGTCATTGCCACAAATAAAAAACCAAATAAAGCCTCCTTTCCACTCATCAGCTTTAGTTTCCGATTGCCATCAAAATAAAATTAATCTTGATTAGATAGGTAGGTTCGGGTTGATATTGGATTGTCTGAAGTTCAGCTGCCAGCCGTGTACCCACAATTTGGTTGCCAACCACCTACTACACGGTCGGATCTAGGTACTTACCAAGATCCACAAGATCGTAGTGGTGTCGAAGCCTGTCGAGTGTCGACTCGACAGGCTTGTTGCCGAATGTGTAATACTTAGGGTTTTACTTGCTTCTGGGCTATAACCGCGAAAATGGAAGTTCGCAAATTGCGGGGATTTGTCTCTGTCACTCTAATTACGCCTTCATTGGAGTAAAAGAGAAAGATCCCCGCAAGTTGCGAATTTCGATTTTCGCGGTAGCCGCTTAGATGTCCTACCCCCAACATCGAAAATGGTTATCCGCCATCGCTCTTGCATATTCGGCCGACACAGAAGCTGAGCGGCTACCACAAAAACCGAAATTCGCAAATTGCGGGGATTTTTCTCTTTTACTCCAACGAAGGCGTAATTAGAGTGACAGAGAAAAATCCCCGCAATTTGTGAACTTCGATTTTCGCGGTTACAGCACAGATACCGTCTTTCGATGATGGTGGTAGGGAGTTGTTGGTAGCTCGCTCCATCGCGGAAGCCGCACGCAGACGCAGACGAATAAAGTTACGTATGTATTCACTATAAACATTTTGTTTAGAAACAGAAATCCACGATCCACGTGTTTCTCAAACAACCGTTGCGGTAAAACACTTGTTTATCGCAAAGTTAAAAAAACTGGCACTTGACTGTAGGTACTCTTTTCCATCCTTCTGTATTGGTACATACATTTAGGGATTATAATCAACAAAGGGAAAATAAAGCGAACAATTCTTTATTAATAAAATAAATAACTAAACAATGTCTAATCTCTTGTACATAATACAAATAAAAAGCTATTTGGTGATAACTATTAATAATTTATTAACATTTAAATCACACTCACAAGTACTTAAAAATTGTGAATAACATCTCATGTTAGCGCGGTGATCATCTCAGAACAACACCTTAATAAATAAATGTCTGATCACATAATTACAAGTATACCCTAGGTATGATGACATGAAATAGGTAACTATTGTGCAATAACATTGCAAATACATTAGTTAAATGATACTGATTGGGCTATTCACAGAAGCAGATTCCAGTAACATAATGGAAAATGCTTCTGATTCTGTAATTTTCCTAATAATTTATTTGATTACTTAGTCGCGCTCTTGAGGTACGCGATGAGGTCCGCGCGTTCGTTGGGCTTCTTCAGACCGGCGAACACCATTTTGGTTCCGGGGATGTATTTCTTGGGGTTCTCCAGGTATTCGAACAGGGTGTCCTCATTCCAGGTGATACCTGTAAATTAAATAATGATGCTTATTTATATGTTGTAAGAAGGTTTGTACTTCTTTTTAAAACGCCACCCAAATATTTAAGGAGCATTCATTATCAAAAGTGGCCTGCTCTCGTGTCTGAGGCCAAGACCCTCTTTTGGTCACTGAAGCCATATTAGTTAGTTATTCATTGTCAAAAGAAAATGTATTTTAAAGTAAACTTAAAATTTTAATAGATTTTTCTAGCTTCGTTAGAAATTAAATACCTATTAAATAATTTTCTTTGCTTTAAAACCATGAACATGAAAAATTAAACATGAACTTCGCACATTGTCCATTGCGTAAGACCACACGTCATCAATGTTGATTACATACGATTTCAACACCTCATCACTACACGTGGTACTTATCGATAAGCTCGAGCCAGTGCGTGATAATTTACTAGCCACTACAAGTTTTTCCACTCGGATACGCATTATAATGTTTAATTTCCGGCTTTATCAGTTAAGCAACCTTATCAACTTGATGGATGTCACTTGATGATGATGATTAATGGACCTTGTTATCATCATGCTCAAGATAAGTTGACATAGTGATCTTGAATTTAATAAAGTCAACTGGGGCGGGCTCATCAGTTCAGTTCAGACATACTTATGATATGAAATTCGCGAGATTTTTAACCTTTTTGCATGGCTTAGAAGTGTAATGAGTAGAATTGTGTGCTAAAATCAAATCTCTCTCAATTTATGTAATTATTTATTTATTTATTGTAGTGTAGTGTATTCAAATATGAGGGTTCTTCTACTACAATACCAGCATGCATTTCAGGGAGCCAGTTCAGGTACGCAATCGCTTGTAGAGCGCATGCGTACAATGTTCGAATTTCGGCAATATAATTGCGATATTATTTTTATGATCCGTCATATGATTTGTTTTTTTATTATTTGTATCTCCTTCGATATCACGGGCCTATAATCCCGGTTTTTTGATAGGCTTGCGTGGGGACACAGATCCAACACGTAGAGGCCCCTTGGAGAGCTTTAATGTCATGTAGAACGCCTGCTGGAACCCGTTCACAGGTGCAACAATAGACACCCATGAACCGGTCTCAGCAGGCATTGGGACTATTGTATTTTTATTATTATTATTATGAATGGGCTTACTCATGGCCACAGACTAGCCGAGGCGTAGACGTGGCCTACAATGGAGCGAGCTCAATGATTTGATTTGTATCTACTCGTATCTAAGTAGGGTTGCCAGATCAATCAGAACAATATAAATTTTTCGGGATTTTGGGACTTAAGTCGGGAAAAAAAAATACATACATTCAAATTAAAGTAATTGTATTAAAAACAACGATATTTTACATTATTGGCACTACGTCAGCTCGCTCGCTATACGACAGTTCGGAACTTGAAATTATTGTTTTATAACGTGAAGCTGTTTTTCGGGACCGTTTACACTTTGTCGGGAATCGGGAACACATGCTAAAAATCGGGAGAATCCCGCCAAATCCCGACCATCTGGCAACCCTATATCTAAGTTCAAATTTCTGTGATAAGAGCTATCTCCATAAAAGTCAGAGGTACGAGACAATGTATCAAAGCTTTTGGAGAATGCGAAGACGGAGCAGGAATCCTCTACTGATGAACATTATACTGAAGAGTGAAGATCCCTCAAGAAATGTATATTTTTTATGTAACTCCTACTGTCTCCTCCATATATTGGTATATTGTTAACGTCGAAATAAATCATTTATTGATCTATTTAATTTGGTAAAAACTTACCCTTGGCTTTGTTGGCATCTGAGTATGAGAATCCGGCGGCCTGTCCGGTCTTGCGTCCAAAGAAGCCGTGGAGGTTGGGGCCTACTTTGTGTTTGCCGCCAGCCTCTACCTGAATTTACAGAAATAGAAGTTTTCAGATTATTATTTAAACAGTAACCCCTCATTTTTGCCGCAGTCAAAATCAAGAAGAATATAATTAATATATTTTAGCTGAAATAATGTAAACAATAATGAGTATGGTGACATCAATGTCAAGTTTACAATTAAATACTTTCTGCTGTCAGGTTGCAAAAGAGTTTGCTAACATTCAAATAGTTTGCAACTTAAAGAACACTATAAAAACCAGTTGATACAAAATACAGTGACTTGTCTTAGTGGAAAAAACTCGTAGAAAACTATATTTAATTGTTAAGTGTAAAAGATAACAATGAAATACTAAGAAGAAAAAGTGTGTGTTCTGTTAGTGTATTTAAAGCTGTAATACTTAAGTATTAGCTATAACTAAGGTGAGTCTTCATTATCTATCCTATTTACTATGAGCCAAATGACCCTTTGCTGGTTAACAATTGGTTGCTATTGGCAGATGCAACTGCATCAGAATGTCTAAATGTGCTCTCCTTGAATTTTACTGCTGTCACATGCTATGATGTCTATTGTTGCCTATAAGTTTGTAGCTGGCCTGTAAACTTACTGTGTGGCACTGTGCGCATCTCTGGACAAAGATCTTCTTGCCATTCTCAGCGTTTCCTGCAGGTACGCCCATTTTTCCTGAAATATCAAATAAAAAGTTAATAATTTAGCTTCTATATTCAATTAAATAATATAACTAAACTATAACATATAAAACCTGATCTAAAAAAATACTAATCATAAACTAAAATACTAAAAAATATCCCCCTGTGGCATGGCCATAGATGCTGGCAGCATTTCCTCTCTGTATTGCAAGACTAATTCTTTTTAGCGACATAGATTTAGCTACTTACTTAGATTAAAAACAAAAGCTTTGTTGATGTCTTTACAAGGGTCTAAAGGTCTGACTATAATAGGAATTTTGTAGATATTGAACTGTTATTAGCGCTGATAACAGACAATTGCCATTTAGTATTGTTGCAATAAATAAATAAATAAGACATTATTATGGTCCATTACAGAGTCGATTTTATTGCCGAAGAATTATTTATTTGGAAAGAATAGTATCAGGTCGGGTCAGTTTCTCTTACTAGACTGGAAAATGTGATTCATTTATACCATATCAATAGTTAATAATATTATAGTTAGTACCACATTTAAAGAAAACAATACACCATTGTTCAGGTACGGCTAAAAGAATACAACAAGTTTAGCCTTAAATTGTTTCAAATAAATCCGGTAATAACTCATCATAACTGCACTATGCCCACAGCCCACACACTAATTATTATACCCATACCAGCTTTTATTTTCTTAACAATTAACCAGAATACAAACCTAGACAAAAACAAGAAATAGAACCAAGCTTCCTATAAAACCTACTATATCTTCATATGAATGACCTTTATCTATTTCCTGATTACAAGTATCTATTTCCTTAAGAAAAATCAATAGATAATGACTTACGTTGCGTAAATGCCCATGGCTTTATGTAACGAAGGTTAGATAATTGGGATTTCCACAGTACATTTTCAGTTTCAAGGAAAAACTATATTTATATAATAATATATGGTATGTATGATGAAATGTTGTGATATATCCAAGTTTGTTTGGAGAATTAAGAGTTTATAGCTAAATAGTCTTCAACCAAATTAGATAACACTGGCTAGTGGTATTTTTTACAAATGGGTCAGGATCAATGTCACGCGTCTTTGGAAGTCCAAGGCACAAGGTGTCGTAATGTCACAATTACGTAAGCAACTAAAGTTTGAAATAAGCTCAAACTAAAAAGAAATTGGAACAGTATAGTAACAAATAAGACGAAAATAGTGCTGTCACATGTATTTTAAGCCAGAATTTTGGAAAAACATAATCATCTATAATATAGTTTTAGGTTAGGGCGATGATTCATTGATTACCGCGAACCACCTCCAATATGTATATCACAGAATAAACACTTATTTCACTCTTAAAAAGCATGTAATATAATTAAATTCATAAATTATATCAGTACTCACTTTATGAACTTGGGGATATATAGAACTACACGAACACGGGCGAGTCAATTTTCTCAACTGGCTGTGCGATTTGGATCGTGGCGCTGTGATCACACGACAAAAACGAGGTCTGTCGAAAATACACGAACGCTACACGTGGGTGCGCAGAAACGGCCTATATCTGCATCTCTTTCGAACGTCAATGACGTCACAAAAATTAATTAATTAAAAGTGTTCTTTAATATTTTTTCCAGAAATAATATTATATTTATTTCACAATACCTACTAGTGAATACAATAATTCTAAATAATTAGTGTTATTATAATTTAACGCTGACAATACTCAACAAAACCAGTCAGGATGCTCCAACTGTAGTTTTGAGTGTTAACAACAGATGGCGGTAAGAGTATCGTTTCTCACGTTATTACAAGCTTATATTTGACTTGCCCTTGTATGTTAGTGTAGGGGTGTGGGTCACTTCCCGATTTCCGATTGAGCTGAAATTTTGCATAAATACATAGAATACATACTATGTATGTAAGTAAATCGGATGATAATGCAAAATTATGATGACATGGAGCCGATTTCATGATGGAGACAGGAGGTGGTCAATGGCCACGGAGTGGTGGAGGATGACTAGGTTGAGTATTAGTTGCATGTGGAAAGAAAAGTACAGTCAGCGATAAAACTTGTAGGTAAATACGAAAAAAATTTTTTTTGCCAAAAACACCTACCAATACCTACCTACTCAGTTACAACGAAACTTTATTAAACGGGCCAGAGTGGGGCCAGGCATTCAAAATTATCTTCATATTGTCACTATAATATCTCATCAGTCAGCACTAGGTATACATATATGCAGTGAAACGGCCACCGTTGGTCAGATAGATTACCAAGTTAAAGGTGTTGCTGCCTGTAAACTACCTGTAAGTATGTATTTACTGATATATTTGTGACGTTCCACGGCAAAAGGTACCTTATGGCGGCTGGCGCTTACGTCGCATAGCGCCGCAATAATATTGGAGCGGCGTTAATAATAGCGTAAGCACCAACCGCCATAAGGTAAGTACCTTTATCCGTGGGAGGTCACATTTTTCCATCCACTATTCTGGCTAGGTAGGTAGGTACGGAAATAAAAGGCATATCTAACTTCTCCTTCAAGTTTAAAATAGCAACTCTAAAAGATTTAGTTAGTGAGTAGGTGTATCGGCGCCTACGCTTCAAGTTATAATGGGAAAACTTCGTCAGCATTTAAGGCGGTCATTATTGGATTTACCTCAAATACTTTTCTTTTACTTTCCTTTCTTATTTTCACATAGCTTTTATTAGTAAATTGCCTACACGTGTACTATGCTGCCAACGTGTGTAGCCTGACACTATGAGAGTACCAAGTTTGTAATAGTTATTTACAGGTACATATGGTCCTATTTGGCACTTTTCGTGCGTATGTCAAATGTTTAAAGGACCATATGTACTGTAAAACGTTGTGCGCAGAGGCGTAGCTAGAGGATATGGCGCCCGGGGCAGGCACCAAATTTGCGCCCCCCCCCCCAAACTAAATTAACTAACGAAAGGGTTACTTATTAAAGTTTACTTTTAACTTGGACAAATACATAATAAGTATATGTGTTTTTATTACATCGGTGGCTAAAAAGCTTACGACCCACCTGATGGTAAGCAGTCACCGCATCATATGGACGTCTACACTCTAGGGGTGTTATATTACATGCGCGTTGCCGACCATTTTAAAACGTATACACTTCTTTTTTGGAGGCCACCATAGCCTGTAGCCTGTCGAGAAAAGGGAACTTATTCAACTTATTATGGAATGAGCTCCTTTTTCTCGACGAATTTCCTGCCGCCCGCTGTGAAGGGAATTTCTCTTAAACCGCACAGAGCGCGACCATTTAGATTCTAGGGTGTGAGGATAAACACTCTGCCTACGGCGAGCGGTGCAGTGATGGCAAGCTGTAACCGTTGGCAGCTGCCTAGTTAGGCAGAAGGTCAAACAATTTTTCAGACAACAGCTCATTGTACTTTACTTACGAGCGGTAGAGAACTACCTGTATAGAGGGTAGCTAAAAAATAACTACATTCCCGTTGCCAGGGAGGGTTTAGGATTATAATGAGCAACTTTTACTATGGGCCCAACCGCTAAGTCAGGAAAAAAAAATTTGGCTGTTTCATACATTTTGGCTGGTCCATTTTCTTTATAAGGTAAACTTTTTTTTCGCGTTTTGCGGGGTTGGTCCCGTAGTAAAAGTTGCTGAGTATAATAGCAAAACCTCCCTAGCAACGGGAATGTAGTTATTTTTAGCCACCCTGTATAGGAATCCCCAGTACCTACTGTCGTCCGACAGATATGCAGCAGCAGCTATTGGAGCAGGTTCCGTCTACTACGGCTCATATGCGCCTGCCGGACAAAGGGCTAGCGATCCATTTGCATAGGTAGTCTCTTGGACAGTCCATAAGATGGTAACTTCCCGACAGGAGACCCCTGACGCAAAAGACGCGCTAACACGGGACACAACTCTAGCTGAAGCACTCGGCCCGCTCGCCTTAAAAATAAAAGCATAGCAACTCCCGCCGAATATCCCTCTGCTTGATAGTTTCTGGCATAGAGTATTCGCACTGGCGCTACCGTCGTCTTTCAAGGAGGAGGAGGAGTTCGAGAAAAAAAGAGTACTTACCTAAAAGATCGGCTTTCTCTTTTGAGTTGTGGGCCAGATTACCATCCGCATTTCACACTTCACAGTGGTGGTAAATACGATTGACGAAAATATCCCTGCTGCCTTTTGGCAAGGCGGGGAGGTATAGTTCGTTTTTTTTAGCATTAGAAAGAACTCCACAGAAGTAAGCGTACAGTTTTTATCAGGCTCCTTAATTGTTAATAATTATTGAATTATCTAATGTAGCACGGTCAATACATATAATTTACTTCAAATTATCACCGCTAAAAGTGCCGGATTTGGAACCACAAGCTTACTTCTGCGAAGTTCTTTCTAATGCTAAAAAAAACGAACTATAGTCTTGCCCATTTTGGCGCCCCCCCTTGGACGGCGCCCGGGGCACGTGCCCCCTCCAACCCCCCCCCCTAGTTACGCCACTGGTTGTGCGTTACACGAGCGAATAGGTAATTCGCAACTCGTGTCGATTTAAAACACTCCCTTCGGTCGTGTTTTAATTTATCGCCACACGTTCGAATTTCCTCTTTTCAGCACTTGTATCGTAAATAACTTTTACGAAATTAATTCTCTTTATAGGTGAACAAAGTACATTTTTAGTATAAGGTGGCCAGTTATTAAAGAGTTACCAGTAATTGACGATTTACCCTAGATACCTATTGAAACCACAAACTTGTAATCGTCTGAATAAACCATTAAAACATTTTTAATAGGTACGTATATTCGATATCGAGAAACGAACCAATCCCAGTGAATAATTGCGCGTCATTAAAATAGCCCAAATTATCTCTACGGACACGTCAGGCAGATTACGCGTGGCCCTTGATAAGGGTTCCAGTCGGGAAATTGATTCGATACACCGCAAAGGAGCCATAGGGAATAATTACGGCAATGCTTCAGTACTACAAATACATGATTTGGTAGGCGTGTGTGTACCAAGCTGTTTTTAATTACTTAACCCAGATTTATCAGGTTTATCTATGTGGTCGAGCGAATGCCTATAGCTTTCAGTAAATTAAGATGCCCACAAAATGAAACTTAAGGAAGTTAGAGGCTTAGAGGTAGGTAGGTAGTGTCTGTAGGTACTTACCTCAATCCTTCAACGCGTGTTGTAAAGCATGCCTCTGCCTACTTTGTAGGTTATAGACGTACCTAACGGACTTAGCAGGTTAGGTAGGTATAGTATAATCAATCTTTTTAAAATCTTTGGTTTTTACTATTTCTATATTTGATACTTTGTTTGTTTCGGTTAACTGCTAGAAGTACCTACTTGCTCAGAAATCATTTCGCAAATTTAAATATTTAATGGGTGGTATTCCATCTTATCCAATATGTTTGTCCAATGTGTATTTGCGTCTCTCATTTTGCTTAGTGAGAGAGTGAGACACAAGGCCCATTGGATCAAGAAATTGGGCTGGTGGAATACCAACCTAAGACAAGATAACTGCAAACTTAGTTGCGGCCTCAATTGGCTTTGAATCCGTGGTGTTAACTGAAAACGGCTAATCAGCCCATCTACGCTCTAATGAACGGCTCCTCTATATACCTACTGCCGTATTCGAACTTCAAGATATTCACAAGAGACGACACGTACTAGATCCATTCTAGATACGTTATAGTTTAGATATCAACTAGTTCTCTTTTGCAGCGCAATTCGGGCAACCAATGTCACTTTTACGTTAGATAGCGTAAGATATCTATTAGACGTGAATTGGATCTCAAAGTCATATCCTGAGGAAATTGTTCAAGAGTATCTCCAGAATCGCACAAATGTCAAATTTGACGGGTTACATCTTAAACATATCGTTATCGTATCTTGGTGATGTCTAAAATATATCTAATAGATGTCTATTTCAAAATCCGAATCGGGCCCTAAATCTAAGCTCATGCTACAATTAGGTAGGTACAGAATAACACTGCTATTGACCACCGCATTATTAAATTTTCGTAGGGAATTCCGGGTCAAACAAAGCGTCGTTTGGACTAGGTACGTTACGGTCTAGCTAACCGTTCGTGAAATTTTCCTCCGCTCTATGGTTCGTTTGGACCATTACTGCGTTAGTCGGACGGTTACACGCTTTGATATTCCCTGGAAAATGTCAATTCGATTCGATTACTTTACACATTTGGCCCCGTTCTACACTTACCTACGCAAGCTTGCAAGCTATATATGAACCATAGAGAAATATATGTACCTAAGGAAAGAGTGGTAAATCAATACATCAGTTTTCTTACGAAAACGCGACTTAGGGGTCATCCATTAATTACGGCACACGAATTTCTAGGTTTTTTGACCCCTCCCCCCCCTCCTTGTCACACTTGGTCACATTTGGCAAAGCCCTCCCCCTAGTGTGACGTCACATTTTTTCTACGAAATCGCCAAATCGAATTAAGTAAGTACCTAAGTATGATTAACAGAGCTCGGATAGGGTGAGCTATTTGCCTTATAATTTGACATGTCTTATGTCATATATAAGGCAAATAGCTCACCCTATCCGAGCTCTGAATTGATTAATATTTTATCAAAATATTTTTGACGATATAAATATTAGTAATTTTATAACCCAAAACTGCTTAGGAAAGAAAATTCAACGAATAAAAACGATTATCGTTTTAAAAACTTGTTATTTAAATGTACAGCGAATAAAATAATTTAAATAAAGTTTCGGTAACTGATGAAGTTAAAGTGACGTCACAAAGTTTGTGTCTCCCCCCTCCCCCATGTCACAATATGTCACATTTTTTTGACCCCCTCCCTCCCCCTAAACGTGTGATGTAATTAATGGATCACCTCTAAGGAAAGAGTGGTAAATTCATACATCAGTTTTCTTACCAAAACGCGACTTATTTCGTAGTCGACATCTAGCGTCAAGTAGCGGAATTTATCAGTATACTGCTGGTCGGAGGCTAGATGTCGCGACGAACGATAAGTCTAATGCTCAACAATTTTCAGCTAATATTATAGGTAATCGGTTTAACCGGAACTCTATTTTCAACTCCTTGTGCTTGTAATATTAGTTGTAAATTGTTTTAACAGTAGGTATGTACATTTTTCGTCAGTAGCGATATTTGTTACATCTGGTATCAAGTAGCGGTACTGATAAATCCACTACTTGACGTTACACTGAGAGAAAAGTACAACAAAAATACACTTAGAATTACAAAAATAAACTTAATCCGGGGACAAGGAGAGTTAACTAATAGGAACAAATTGACTTTTGCAATTTCTATTAGTTCTTGCAATTTCTATTATCTGTTTGTTGAAATTATATTTGGGATTACTGAGCTGTTTGTAGAAATAAATAAACTTTACAGAAATAGTGAAACGTCCATAATTATTACTAAAACTTCATTTATTCCCCCAGTACAGAACTGTTTTTTAATTCCTGGTGATGATTTTTCTCTCAGTGTAGATGACCACTACGAAATAACTCGCGTTCTGTTAAGAAAACTGATGTATGGAGTTACCACTCTTTACTTAGGTACTTATTTCTCTATGGCCACACGGAACAGGACGCTAACACGAGCTAAGGAGATTTGTAGGTGTTAAATAGTTTATAAGCTAGCTAACTACCCCATTTTACCCGCTATGGGTAATTTATCATTTCTTACGCTGCGAATGCAGGCAGCGAATGTTAGTGCCAGCTAACTACTTTCTCAGGTAGGGTTACCAGTTGCACCTGCATGAGATGATGACATAAGAATTATACAGTACTTGCCGAGAAAAATTAATTAATTGAACTCTTTGAGCCAAAGACGTCAACTGATGCGCGCGGCTACAGCCTACAGCCTAAAGGAGGGCACTGATTACAGTCCGCTGGACGGTATCGGCCTGTCAGTTGTTCGGAACTGTCGAAATTTTGTTCTAAGGGCTTGTGCACAAATCACGCGAGGTTCGATGGGGGGAGGGGGGTCACGAAAAAATCACGATAGATCACGTTGGGGGAGGGGGGTATTTTTTTTTTTTTTATTATGAATGGGCTTACTCATGGCCACAGACTAGCCGAGGCGTAGACGCGGCCTACGATGGAGCGAGCTCGCCCAGAAGGTGCCTGTTCACTCTTGATTTGAAGGTTGCCGGGTTATAAGAACACGGAAATATAGACGCCGGCAAGGAATTCCATTCCTTGGCAGTGCGCATAAGGAAAGTAGAAGCAAAGCGCTTCGTGCGAATTGGTGGAATATCTACCAAGTAAGGATGGAAACCGGCCGTGCGTCTAAAAGTCCGATGGTAGAATGGGGACGGTGGAATAAGCTCGTGTAGCTCTTGGGCACACTCCCCGAAGTGCAACCTGTAGAATACCGACAGGCTGGCGACTTTCCGCCGATGGGCCAAAGACTGAAGCTTAGCCGTTAGCTTCTTGTCGCCAATCATCCTCCTGGCTCTGCGCTCCACTGAGTCCAAAGCGGCGAGTTGGGTATAAGGAAACCTCACGTGTATTTTTTCTACAGTATTACTTGTTTTCTGAAAGAGCTACGTATTTGTGATTTCATGTGCATATATGTTTATTTTTTATATCAAATTCTATAAAGTTATGTACTCACTGAGTATAATTGCATGAATTCTATAGTAACTTAAATTGTATTAATTACTCGTAATGCATGTTAATTATAAGATGTAATAATGTTTTGAAAAGATGTGTCCCGCCGAGTTTGTTGCCGGTCCCATATTGGGATACCCTCCTCCAATTGAGGGGGGATTTAAATCTTCTCGGGGCAGAGGTGTACGGTTGGAGCCGGTAAATTTATTTGACGTTCATAAGCGCATTGTAATATGCCTACTTGAATAAACTATTTTTTATCTTTATCTTTTATCTTTACCTAAACGAAACTAAGAAAAAAAACCTACCACATGAGTAGATATTTTTCTCTCGGTTTTTTTTCAGTTTCTTCACTCTGCACTTCAAAATAGCCAGTCTATTTAAAGAAAATAGAAAAATAAATAAGATTTTCTACATACAATACTATTTATCTTAAAATTAGGTCGAATGAAAAATTTTTAAGAAAATACACGTGAGGTTGTGTGGGGGGACCCTCCCTCACGTGTATTTTCTAGCCAAGGGTAGCCAAAAACCTCACCAAATATCACCAAGGGGGAGGGGGGATCAAAAAGTAGCCGAAAACACCTCGCGTGATTTGTGCTCAGCCCCTAACTGACAGGCCGATACCGTCCGGCGGACTATCAATCAGTGGGCCCCTTAATGTCAACCTTCGTGCATTCTGACAAGACCAATGACGTATATCTCAGGACGGGCCTTACGGTCTATAATAAATAGTACTTGTTAAGCATTGTCCCTCACGAATTCGAGCCAATCGTGCAGTATAACGCAACTAGTTAGTTGCGACCAATCACGGGCGTGATGCGAATTCATCAACCAGTCGCGTTATAGCGGTGTCACACCGCTGTATTGATCCCATTTACCATTCTTATTGCCCTTAAGGCCAGTCCTGAGAGTCAAACAAGACAAGGTTTCCGATGACGCGCCCGCGCCGCGCATCCTAGGCGTGACGTTTCAAGGATTAAACACACAAATTACTTTCTAATTTTCATTGTTAAAATCCTCAGTAAGTTCCTATTATTATTATTCGATATTAGTAATAATAATGTCAAAAGAAGCACTGACTTTTGTTAACCCTATCCGTATCTCATCCTGTAAACGCTGTCCGGCCTAATTTATGCGAGCTCGTTTCTGTAAACTTTAAATATTCTAGTCCATGGAACCGTTTCGTTTACCTTAAACAACTTTGTTGTGATTACATTTTACTTTAAACGTTGGTTTCGGTAATATTTCGCGGAAAGCGTAATATTTAAATTGAATTTTGCTTTAATCTCACGACCACACTAATTCTTATATCAAAGACTCTTTGAGTACTTAATCTAACTTTCTTTGGGTAGCGTTAATTTGATTTTAACATGAGAAATGAGTTGTTTCACTCCGTTTTATTTGAAAAACCTGTTGGTTATAAATTCCGGCTTACTTCTGCTTAGGCTTTATCTAATAAATGAAAAGTTCTCTCTCCTCCTATTTTTATTTCTAGTTTTTTAACTGCTAGATTTCTGACAGAGTTGTTGACTTATTTTCGCATTTAATTTATAATACAAATAGTTATTGTGTTGGTATTTTGATCGACCGGTAAGCTCCACTAAGTGGTTCAACAGTAATATGATTACAAACAGGCGTAAAATCGTAAATTGCACTTTCATAAAAAATTGCACCGCGCATTGCAATGTGACAAATTTCATCCATATCTGTTCAGCCATTTGCGTAACAACAACCATCCTCATAAACTTCCACGTTTATAACATTAGCAGCTTTCTGTATAGGTATGTAAATAACAAGGAGGGCTTGGGACCTATTCTTCAGCGAGCTTTTTAACTTCAATGTTTTATTTAGACATGCAATCCTCTTTCCGGTCTGCTGGAACATGTTCACGGCGCCTGCATTTTGTATGTAGTAGTCGTAGAAACATCTTAGCTTCGCTGCAAGTCGACAAATATTCTGCCAAGAGAACTTATTCACACGTTATGATCTATTATGTGAGTCAATGAATAACAAAATGTATATATCAATCAGTGAATCCGCTGGCTAGAGATTCCTCAGATTTCGAAAGGAGTAATCAATTATTCAGTAGTGAATAACAAAAGTTACATGCTTGAAAATCTTAGTGGCAAAATTAAACTCATCAAAAACGCGACGGAATGTATTAATAAACATATGGTATATCATTAAATGTAATAAAGATAAATGGATCCAAATTAACACGACGACGCAGACGATTTAGTCCTATTTGCTACCGATTCCAAGTCCCTACAAGACATGCTCATCCAGCTTACCGATGAAAGTGAAAAAGTTGGCCTAAAGATGAATGTCTCTAAAACGAAGGCTATGACTAATAGTAAAAATTAAGAAAAAATAATAATAAAAAATCAAGAAATAGAATATGTAAAAGACTACATATATTTAGGTCAACTAATATCTCCACACAAACAACAAACACAAGAAATCCAAAGAAGAATTACAAACAGCTGGGCTAGATACTGGTCTCTAAAAGAAATTATGAAATCAAATTCAATGCCAATCTCTGGGAAAAGAATAATCTACAACTCATGTATACTTCCAGTATTAACATATGGTTGTGAAACCTGGGCCTTAACCAAGGAAAATGAGCACAAAGTCAAAGTCACTCAACAAAGTATGGAGAGGAGTATGCTGGGAATAAAACTAAGAGACCGATGCAGACTCTCAGATATTAGGAAAACGACCAAAATAGAAGACGTTTCCCAGAGAATCCGAACACTCAAATGGAAGTGGACAGGGCACATGATGCGCTCACAAAAGGACAAATGGACAAAAGATGTCACAGAGTGGTACCCAAGAGGAAAGAAAAGACCACAATGTAAACCGTAAAAAAGATGGGAAGATGACTTTCCTGCAGACTGGAGAAGACTCTCAAAAGACCGCGAGGAGTGGCGTCGCCTGGAGGAGGCCTATGTCAAGGACAGCCTGACAAAGAAAAATAAAAGAAAAGAGTAGAAACATAAATAAATAAAACATAGATAAATACTCGTATAGTGTAAAAGAAAATGTAAAAATGTACATGTCAGGAATAAAGGCTATTTCAAATTCAAATTCAATATCATTAAATGTTACGGTTGTTGCCGACGGACTGTTTTCCTGGACCCATATACAAGTGACTTTTGCATACTTATAGTTTTTGAGCTTACCGAAGTTAGAGTATTTACATTATCAACTTTGAAAAACCACCAACAAAATGCGTGACGTAGCGAATTCAAAACATATATAACATTGGTTGTATGCCCATACAAAGTCGACATCATTCGACATTCACAGTTAAAAACTAGCAGTCGATTCAGTATAAGTACATCCCGATATTCCCGGCCGTAACGTGGTACAGTTCCCATGAAACGATCACTATAGCTACAGAACTGCTATTAACCATTGTTTCAGGCGAACCAATATAAATGGGACTCATAATAGACTCGCTTAATCGAATCCATCAATTATTACATACATTTATATATTGGTTAGATAGTTAATAGGTACATAATGCATGTCGGGCTTTCATTTTCGTCATGAGGATGAGAACTGATGTTGGTGGTTTATTAGTGGTAATTAACCTACCTTGGAATAATTCAGTTAACTTGATTCGTTAACTCACAGTAATATGTAGTTGTAGTCCACTGATGAAACGATCGCTATCTGCTCACGTGCATTTCGTAATATTTTGCGAGTCGCGTTCTAGTAGTCCATTTATCAGATCTGGATGAACTAAATATTTTTTTAACGACAAAAAAGTGGTGTCTTAATCGAACCAAAATAAATGCGTTATATTAGATCTACGCATTATAAGTTAGGTACATTAACCGGAACGGACTTCAGCCTTCTTTCGTTGGGCGATCTATGCTGGGCGATAACGTCTCCCATACCTACCGCATGCGGCGACCTAATGGCTCCTATACACGATGGGCCAGCGCCGGCCACTCCAAGGGACGCAGCCATGCGGTAGAATGAGATAGCAATATCACTTGCTCCCTCTAACGCGTCCCTTGGAGTGACCGGCGCTGGCCCATCGTGTAGAGCAGCGGTCGGCAACCAGCGGCCCGCGGGCCGCATGCAGCCCGCGAACCTCTCACTAGCGGCCCGCGAGCCTCGCTGGCTATTTTGTATGTAATATTGACAAATGACAATGTCTGATAAAGTCATAAATATTAACAAAGTGCGGCCCGCGTCCACTTCGTTAACTGATATGTGGCCCTTGTCTGCCAAGAGGTTGCCGACCGCTGGTGTAGAGGAGCCATCATATTGTCCTACTAGATCAGTGGTTCTTAACCTAGGGGTAATTACCCCCGTGGGGGTAAAACTGGTATTTTACGGGGGTAATAAGCTAGCCTAATATAACAATACAACAAACGTACACGTTTTATTTTTTATTACCATTGGGAGGAGGGGTAAAATCAGGGTCCCTAGTTAGTCATAGGGGTGACCGGACTGAAAAGGTTAAGAACCACTGTACTAGATGAACTGCTTGCTTCAATTATACTCCACTGGTTTTCGATTCCCCCGGGCTCGCGTTACTAATGGGAACACGCCCAGGTATCTGCATGCGATGCGCCGTACGACGCTATGCATATGTATAACATCCATTGCCACTGACTCACCTTTTCCAAAAAGCTTCACTTATTCAGTGCTACAGTTGAAATGTCCTTTTATGTGTCAACTGTATGAAAATAACTGGCAATAACGTCGTCGCTCTAAGAACGTCTATTTAAACAATACCAACTGTTCTTTCATTACACATAACATGATGTTACTTTTAACAAAAAATGAACACAACCGAATTAAAAGAAGTATGAATTCCTACCATTTCGTACATTAAACGCTTGGCCCAATTATTGCTTCTCTTACCGTAAAAACTCTCCAAACAATAGAAGTACCTAGTTAGCACGCATGAATTCCGCACTTATCTTACCTTACTATAAATAAATCATAATTATAATTTTAATATCAATGGCAGTTATACTTGAACCTACTAAAACAATATTCAACGTAGACTGGAGCTACCAGCTCAAACTCAAACATGAACAGTTTTTTAATGACTAAGATAGCGGCGGTAGCACGGTCGCATTTTTATCGCTTGTTACCATGCCTATCACGTTCTAACAAGTGGGTAAGTGCGAAAGTGATGGGCATAGTGACAGACGATAAAAATGGAACCATGCTGCGCCCGCTGAAATACTTATCTGAATATTCTATTTTACAACACACTCTGGCCCGCCAGAAACCTCTGATCGTACTTTTCACACCTCTATATTTTTTCATTTACGCAGGCCCTATTCTAGTTAAGTATTCATGTTTAGGTGGTGATTCAATGAAATTTATCGTGTTACCCTCGTTAATGCCTAATAACATTAAAGGTACATAAATAATCTACTTAAGGCAAACTTTTTTATGTATTTCAGTAAAAGCAATAGGGATTCTTGTGCGTTAATCGTAGGTAGGTCAGCTTATCACGTTTTTTACGAAGGATTTTCGCTACATAAATATCGACAAAATACGTCTTATGGTAACATTCCATTTCTAACCGCAGCTGCACTGCCGGTACTGAACGCGTCGCTGTCATTGTCAATTTCCATAGTAAAATGAACAGTAGTGCAGCTGTCGTTGGAAATGGACTGTCACCTTTACAGCCTACGGCGTAGCGCTACGAGCGTCGATAGGTGATTTGTTGACTGTACACCAGTGTGACTATACTTCGTTTTTTTAGCATTAGAAATTAGGTAAACAATCTTGATGTATCTTTTAATTGACAAACACATTTTAAAAATAAGTTACGGCAAATATGTAACAACTATGAATCTAATACGATCATTTATATTCTTCGGCTTTCATAAGTAATAGTTCTTGATTTTTAAAAAGCGTTTTTCAATTAAAAGACATGTCAAGATCGCTTACCTTCTTGCAAGTTCCTTCTAATGCTAAAAAAAACGAACTATAGGTACTTAGTACTTAAATACTGATCGGACAGTGTGAAGAGTACTAAATTTAGATCTTTTGGTTAGCATTATTATAGTTGGTTAAGCAAATATTGTCAGCAGAAAAAGGCGGCAAACTTAAAAACTTTAGGCGCGAAGGGTTATTGGCCCATAGAAAAGACAAGATTTGCTTGACCAACTATATTTAATATCTTTTCATCTCATAAGTTCTAAGTAACCGATAGATCGACCGCCCGGCCGTCGACCGGCTACAGAACCCTAAAAAACATTCCTAAATCTTTAGATACATTTATGCTTGTAGACGATGATACTACAGCCATTTCAAACTGTCAAGGGCTTCCGTTATTGGTTCCACCGCCATCGCCACTGTGAGTTGAGAATTTATTTTCCAAATAGAAACAGAACAAGCGCTTAGCAGATTGTAAGTACTAATATGCGAAACGAAACGAATAATGAACTAGGTAATCGCAATCTGCAATTTGAGAAAACGGACAACAGTTAGGGTCGCATTGTATAAAGCTATTATTTTCATCAACTAAGTATATTATTTATTTATTTAAACTTTATTGCACGATAACAAAATGTACAAATAGCGGACTTAATACCTTGAGGCATTCTCTACCAGTCAAACAGAAAACTTGTAAGGTAAAGGCACCTATTACCGTGGTAGTTAAGGAACTTTTCGAAAGAGATCCAAAAATTAAGGGTATCAATGTTGTCTAACAGCCAGGAATATTTTTTTTACATCAGAGCATTTAATGAACTTTCCGTTTCACACGTTTTTGGATTCATTTTGGCTTATTATATGTATTAAAATATTTTTTGAAGCCAAAATGACCCAATCTTCTATTACCGTGGCAAGGGACAGGCAGTGATTCTATTATCGCGAATTGAGCTTTCATTACCGAGGGTACAATTGGCATGATTTTTCTGCACTCGTTAATAGAAACCAAACTCAAAATTCGAAACCTAATACCGAGGGTTAAAACAATAATAATGACGTGGGTTCTGTATATTATGTTTGTGCGCTTAAGTTTAATAATGACACAAAAATAAAAAATAAAACTATAGGAGTATGTTTAAAAATACCAAAAATACAATACCAAACAGTCACTCGGTAATAGATAACTCTTTAAGAGCCTATTACCGACCCATTCGATATTTCTCTGGGTCGGTAATAGATTTCTATACATTCTATCACCGAGGGTAATCTGATCATACCATCGGTAATAGGCTTAATTTGGAGTTTGATTAAACCTAATTCCGACCCATAAAAAGAATAAAACACAGATGGTTCTTCAAATAAAATCAAACACGTATATTACAAGCTTCTTGTAAAGAGAAAATTGCATAACCGGCAAGTAAATTTTAGGTTTTATCTCATAATAAAAAAAAGTTGACAGATTAAGGGTTCCCATAGAATAAAGGAAATCGGTGCTGAAGTTTTTGTTAAAAATTAAGGGTTAGTTGAATACTTTCCATACCACGGAAATAGCTCTTTAATACCGTGAATAGATCAAGATTGGAATAAATAAAAGAATTATAAAACTGGTAATTTGTACCAAAACTAAAGAGTAAATAACAAAACTACCACTTTTTCTATTACCGTGGCATACCACGGAATTACTTACCACAGAAGTAATTGGCGCCTATCACCGCTGTATTTCGTTTTCCATTTTAAACGTATTTCCCGGTCAAAAACTTAGTTAAAAGTAATTCAAAATCGTGTAGAAAACAATACACAACCTCTTAAAAGGCATTGCACTAGTTTATTTGCCATAGCTATTACGTAAAACACTAAGTAAGATTGGAGTGCACTTAACTGTGGTGTCACGCGTCTGTATGGAATAACCGGCTCTTGCGCTGCCGTCGCACAAACTGACGAATCGCGAGTTTTTTGTTACCCTCACACAAATGCACACTAATGGGCACGATAGACCAATGAATGAGCTTGTTTTGTGTATGTTTTGTTTCTTCGGGAATAAATCTGTTTGCTTGCAAAATGCGTATTTGTAAACACCGCGGTGTTAGACGTCGATTCTGATACCCGCGTTAATAGCCGCCGTTACCTTACTTAGTGCAGGATATATTTGTTAGAAAGAGAAAAAAAAACAGGCAATGAATTTGCAACTTGTAGTTTTATTATAAAATACAATCCTGGATTTCATGTACTTAATAGATCGAAGTTAAATTACCACTAAGACCTTAAAACGGATGGTGATTTTTTGACGTTTGAGGTTATTGAAATAATAATGATATAGGTACCTATATTAAGTAAATATTAACTAATAGGCCGATAAACATTTGATTACACTCAACTCAATTTGCAAACTAAAACAATTCTTTTATCAGCATACCAAGAATTTAAATAAATCGACTTGTTTAATTTGGAAACCTCATATCTCTTATTTGCAGTTTTAAGAAATTTGTACTTTGGCTTTTAGTCTTTAAAGTTGCTTTTTCAATTATGCGATTAAATGGGATGTGAGATTATTGAAGAGAACTTGCATGAATAAATTGTTGCCGACGCAGCAGCTATTAAGGGGTTTTAACTTGGGGTTTACGATCCGGATCGTCTGATAATGGCGGGCTGTAAATTCACTTTCCCTGTCTCTTTAATCTTACTTCTTTAATTGTTTAGAAACCTTGCAATAATAGCCTAATAAGGGGTTTATTACACCAACCGTCAGTTCAATTTATTTCAAAATATACTAAAAAAAATTAATATAACCGTAAAAAACTACGTAGCTAATAACTATGCAATTTTTCGTCAATGTTTTCTTATGACGTTATCACGCAAAATTATCGTCCGTAAACCGACTTTACAGACAACCATATTTTTTTTAATTACTTTTAAAAATATATAGGTATATGTATGATTTTCACAGTGAAATTAGTAAGTTCTAGACCAAACTTACATGAATTTAACTTAATTTTATCCATAGTTCGACAAATTTCTTATATATTCAATACATTGTGTGGATGCTCTCTAAGCAGAAACAAACTTCACTCGCTTATGCGTACTTATTCTAACACGCGTATTCGGGAAACGAGATAATCACAAGATCTAGAAACGATATATAGTTCGTTTTTTTTAGCATTAGAAAGAACTCCGCAGAAGCAAGCGTGCAGTTTCTATCAGGCTCGTTAATTGTTAATAATTATTGAATTATCTAATGTAGCATGGACAATACATATAATTTACTCCAAATTGTTACTGCTAAAAGTGCCAGATTTAGAACCACAAGCGAACTTCTGCGAAGTTCTTTCTAATGCTAAAAAAAACGGACTATAGAGATCAACTAGATTTACATTAGATATCGACTAGATGTGACTTGGATATCTAAGTCATAACTTGTCGAAATCGTTCAAGAGGACCTCCAGAATCGCGGAAACGTCAAATTTGACATATCTATCTTACAAATATCTTTAAATTATCCATATCGTAACTTGTTGAGGTCTAGTAGAGATCTAATACATTTTCAGAATCGAGCCGTAAGTATTTTGCACTGTGCGTGCGAATAATCTACATTGAATGGACGGTTTTGCGCGATTTAGATAATTTATGTCGCTACGAAATCTGTTCCAACGGGCTACGATTTTCCCAGTGATGATGAATAAACCAAGTGGATGAGTGAGATTTTAACGTTTTGAAACTGAACAGCAAACTGTACTTTGATTTGCTTACAATGAATATTTGAAAGAGCAGAACTAACAAGGTTTACCAAAGCAGATTTTAGAATTTTTAATGTTGAGTTATGTTGTTCACAGTTGAAGCGTATTAAGTATATCACGGTCACTCACGGTAACATTCTCCTGATTATTTTATTTTTCCGGGCAGGTAAATCGGTCGTCAGCTCGTATCCGATTTATGTTCAACTTACGAACATATGTCTACGATTGCGTCTAATTACAACTACTCTTTACTTTATTATTTATTGTATTTATAGTGTTGAGTCAGGGAAAATGGGACCGCTGTTTTTTCTAAAAATGGATGTTTGAATTTTATTGTCGTTTGTATTAAAATTTTTAAAACTATTTACGATAAATGGTATATTTACAGAAAACTAAAAGTAAAAATTACTCGTGCTTGAATAATGACATTTTAATTACAGTTTTAAAACTTCACATTTCCCTTTTTACAGTTGATGAATATTAATTTCATTTCTATAATGCTAACTAAGCTATAGCTGCAAATCAGCTGCTAGGTACTGTTTTCATCGCGTTCTTTTTTCTTTGCTATTTTTGGCTGCATTTCCTGATTGACTATTTGAGACGAGGAGAATATTGTGCTAGATAAAACGCACTTCCCGCCCTAGAGGCAGCCGTGTACCAACGATTGGAGTGCCTGTCAATGTTTTCCATACTCATGAATAAACAATTACTGATTCGCGGAGCTTCGCAACATTGTTTTGTTTCCGGCGTCCGACGATCTATTTATTGCACGTAGATGGATTCCGCGTAGGCGAAATTTGCTTTCAGTTAACAGTTATTATTATTCAACCACGGGTAGATTGTTATATTTTAATTTTTAATGTTAAACTCATTTTTTGTATCTTTCTACCCAGTCGACTGTAACAATGCGATTCTCTGATCTGA
This sequence comes from Cydia fagiglandana, assembly GCF_963556715.1. Taxonomy (NCBI): domain Eukaryota; kingdom Metazoa; phylum Arthropoda; class Insecta; order Lepidoptera; family Tortricidae; genus Cydia; species Cydia fagiglandana. Next base: position 10,125,919 of record NC_085948.1, read on the forward strand.
TATTGAATCATCGTCATCATCATCTCAGCCATAAGACGTCCACTGCTGAACATAGACCTCCCCCTTCCTGATATTGAATATATCTAACTTTTTGAAAGTTGGTGTGTTCACAACACAGTATTCATCAAAATAGTGACGCGTGTTATCCACATACCGATCCACTCATAGACTGCAAAACACATAACTCTTTGCATTTTACTTTCGCCGGTTAAAACTGTTGGGGTAAATATATTATGCAAGAAAAATAATAAATATTCCCCGTAAACATTTATTTCATTTCTGCAGGATTGTAAACCGAGAGCTGAAATCAACATTTTCATTTTTCTCATAAACCTCGGTTTTCGGGGCAGGTAAAGAAGGTATAATGCAAATGTATGCAAACGTTTTTGTACCTCTGTTCGGTCGGGATCTCGCTTTCGGGTTCTATTAATCTAATTTAGAGGTTCATTACGGGATTCTGACCGTGATTAGGGGACGGCGAACAAAAAGGTTCCATGTTGTTACAGTCTCCATTTCTCTTTTCATATCAATTGGAGTTATAACCACCAGGTACTTACATTTTAACCTACAGATATATTGTATTGTTTGTAATAGATGTCATTAATGTAGTAATGTAATTAATGAAATGTGGTAATGTAAGTGTATTAATGTAATTAATGAAATGAGGTTTACAAATATTTAGTTAGGTATGTTTTCGTCATTTCTAGATATCGTTAGATCGTTACAAGTTGAAGCGTCACGTTAAAATTATGTGACGATGTACCATTTTTGTCGATATGAGATTTTGAAAATCCGAATGCCATCCTAAGTAATATTTTAATTTGAAAATAGCAGTATGTTATAAGTAAATATTATTGTTAATGGTTAATTTATCTGCAGGGGAGTCAATTTACTCAGCTTACTGTACTACACTTTTAGATAAGACAAGGTGTTATTCTCATACGTTATTGTACGACACGTTTTCTTAATAAAAATTCTGTCATTTCTTTCAGCTGAAATTTTGTACGTAGGACGGGCAGTTTAGTGTTTTAAATGGGCCCATGCAAGTAAGTTATTCGTCGTTCCGGGAGATAAATGGACGCGACGAAACTGCAGATATCCTTGTTCTTGTACATGGAATTTACATTTTGCCCAGGTACTAGGGCATTATTCAAATCCGGGCATCGTCGCCGAAGAAGTGATCTAACAAGTCTACCTATAGTATTTTTAGGAAAATTATTTTACATAGGATAAGTGGGATGAGACGATGACTATGAGACGACATCTACCCAAATACTTGTATAAAAAACTAAGTAGGTATTCTGTACCAATGTATACAATTTGCCGAATCCACCAGGGTAAATACGAGTAGGTATTATGTAGGTAAGGTAGGGCCGCGCAGTGCCGAGGTATATTAATTTTTAGGGTTCCGTACCCAAAGGGTAAAACGGGACCCTATTACTAAGACTTCGCTGTCCGTCTGTCCGTCCGTCCGTCTGTCACCAGGCTGTATCTCACGAACCGTGATAGCTAGACAGTTGAAATTTTCACAGATGATGTATTTCTGTTGCCGCTATAACAACAAATACTAAAAACAGAATAAAATAAAGATTTAAATGGGGCTCCCATACAACAAACGTGATTTTTGACCAAAGTTAAGCAACGTCGGGAGTGGTCAGTACTTGGATGGGTGACCGTTTTTTTTTGGCTTTTTTTTGTTTTTTTTTCTTGCATTATGGTACGGAACCCTTCGTGCGCGAGTCCGACTCGCACTTGCCCGGTTTTTTTGGTAGATAAATGAGCAAATCAATAATAAGCATACATTTTCAACATCGTTTAATTTGATTACGCCCACTACGGTTTTGTTCCCAAAAACAAAAGCCGAATCCTCGGAGCCTAAAAGAAATTTTAAAAAGTAATATGGACATGAAAGTAAAAAAACAAGTTATGGATATGTGCATTTTGCCTTCATTGACGTATGCTAGTCCAACCTGGGTGCTTACTACAAAAATAAAATCAAAAATAATTACATGTCAAAGAGCAATGGAAAGAAGCCTAACAAACATTAGAAGAGTGCAAAAAATACCGCACATAAATATAAGAGCAATAACAAAATTAATAGACGCTTTAAAGCATGCCAAAACTCAAAAATGGAGATGGGCTGGACACGTTGCCAGGCTTTCAGACTCTCGATGGACCTTAACAGCTACTACCTGGAAGGGGCCCACAGGAAAACGCCGTAAAGGCAAACCAAATAGCCGCTGGGCGGATGACATTAAGAAAATAGCCGGTATAAATTGGAAACATACTGCATTAAATAGGGAAACCTGGAAGTCCTTGGAGGAGGCCTTCACCCGATGAGGGGTTCTGGTCCGACTAACTATATCAGTGTAAATACCTAAATAAAATGTAAGCTTTTCTTGACATACACCTTGTACTTAATTATAACTTTGACATAAGAAACAATGCAATGTAATACTAAAAAACTAGATAAGATTATGTAATCGATGAACCTTCTTACATTTCTCTCCAAATGACTAGAAATAAAGGCTTTTTTATTTTTATTTTTTATTTTATTTTATAAGTGGGATGAGACGATGACTATGAGACGACATCTACCCAAATACTTGTATAAAAAACTAAGTAGGTATTCTGTACCAATGTATACAATTTGCCGAATCCACCAGGGTAAATACGAGTAGGTATTATGTAGGTAAGGTAGGGCCGCGCAGTGCCGAGGTATATTAATTTTTAGGGTTCCGTACCCAAAGGGTAAAACGGGACCCTATTACTAAGACTTCGCTGTCCGTCTGTCCGTCCGTCCGTCTGTCACCAGGCTGTATCTCACGAACCGTGATAGCTAGACAGTTGAAATTTTCACAGATGATGTATTTCTGTTGCCGCTATAACAACAAATACTAAAAACAGAATAAAATAAAGATTTAAATGGGGCTCCCATACAACAAACGTGATTTTTGACCAAAGTTAAGCAACGTCGGGAGTGGTCAGTACTTGGATGGGTGACCGTTTTTTTTTTGCTTTTTTTTGTTTTTTTTTCTTGCATTATGGTACGGAACCCTTCGTGCGCGAGTCCGACTCGCACTTGCCCGGTTTTTTTGGTAGATAAATGAGCAAATCAATAATAAGCATACATTTTCAACATCGTTTAATTTGATTACGCCCACTACGGTTTTGTTCCCAAAAACAAAAGCCGAATCCTCGTACTTACCTAATATATACCTAGCTGACATCGGCGAATTCAGTAACTGTAAAATTTACCATCGCAACGGTTCATAAAGATTGGAAGTAAGGAGCGATATTTTTTATCGAGTCGATATAAAAACTCGCAAAAAGCCATTTCCATAAGTTATGTTCACACCCGCGGGCTCCTATGAGCCACCACCTTCGTGATTATTGGTAATACTGTCGATTCTTCTCACAATTGCTAAAGGGGAAAAAGTACAGCACACGGAGTTTTCTAATTTCTTTAATTGATAAGGATTGGTCTTTGGTTTAAGTAAACCACTAGTTGTTGGTGATTTGTTTGTAATTTTAATGGGTTTATTCTCTTTCTTTACAGAAACTCAACTTTTATCTAAGGTCTGAATAATCAGGCGTAGCGTAGGTAACCTAAAATCAATCAAATTAAATGCCGGTTTTACGTTTTTTATCACAATATATTAATAAAAATAACTATGCGTTTTAGGTTCACTTATGGTGATAATATTTAGCCGCTGTCCACTGTAATGTAAACATTAATCTTGAGCTTTTAAAACATTGCTTGTAAAATGTTAATCATAGAAATGGGTTTTCATACTTTTTTTCCAACTCTGACGTTACTAGACGCTGTTCTGCACAATTTATTTTAAGCTGAAAAGTTATTCCGCCAGCTCGTTATTGCATCTCCATACATCCGCCGTCTGACCTTATTATCTTCAAACTGTATTAAGCATTATAATGGTAAGAGTTCTCGGAAAGCCAAGCAATAAAAAAGAAAAAGATTCAGGAGATTGGAAGCATGGCTTGCATTTTGCGCCATTACATTACTCATTTCATTTTAAAGAAAAGATTTCAGTTTATTTTGATACTTAGAATATGCTTAGAATAAAAAAATATATAAGTAACAATAATTATAGAAACAGAATAATGTATGTAATAAGTATGTATTCAGAAATGGTACTTAAAAGCGTGATATTAGTAGATTATCTAGTAGTATCCGTAGCAGAAGCATTTTATTTGTGACAAAAAATAGCAAGATATTAGATAGATACAACCTATACCTACCGTCACCGGTAATAATAAAATGCTGGGTAAATTGAGGATTGATTGTTATTCAACTAATCTACTTTATTGAGGAAATCATAAATTGTTCTTAAACTGGTTCCTAACAAAGTACCTACACAATTAACAAAAAGTACTTCAGTTGTCTTTTGTAAAAAATATCGTCGCTGATTTTGGTTATATTAGGAGACTAGTGAATTAATATTTTAATTAAAAATCTCTGAATAACTTTATCGACCTGTTTCGTGATTTTCAAACGGGAGATAATTGGTTAGACCTAAAAATAAGGATTATAGACAGCCCAGTTTAAGTAAGCAGGTATATATTTATTATAAATCATGTGTGGAGTTCGGTAATAAGTATTCTTCATATACAAGCTTTGATCGTATTGTTTATTTATTTTAAAGTAAATTTGACAGCAACTATGACAAAGCCTAGTAGGAGCGCATTGAGGGTGTGTATGGCATAAGCACTGTTGCACATGTCGTTGTGGCAAATGCTGCACGAGACCATTTTCTGTCCAATATTATATCCTTCGTCTTCGTTGCAAGTGTGGCCGCAATCGCGGATCAGGATCGATTTCCCTGTGTACAAAAATGTTATGCTTTATAAAATCACTGCGACTGGTTCATTTTAATAAATAATAATATTGTCGGACACTATGGACGCCATTATTTTGTTATTATAGTGTAACACACAGCGACCCAAAGTTAACCAATTTTTTTTGTATTAATCAGTTTATCACAGTGACTTTACTGCGAAACTGCTTATGGTTTTCATATAAAATGCCGTTGTTGCCATAAAACGGTTTAAAGTGACACTATAATATGAAAATAATTATTGTGAATTGACAACACAAGGCTAATATGTGACGTTATCTTTTAAAAGGGACCTTATTGTCGATGGCTCTCACGCCATTATTAACGATACTCCGATATAAATACAATACCGCGCGACGCTGTGCGGCGTAAGCGCCATCGACAATAAGGTCCCTTTTCATAGATAATGCCCCATATTTCCATCATTCACATACATATTTCCATGGAGACATCTTATCAATCACATTTTTGACATGCAAGCGAATCATTTTGATGTTTCTAAGAAATCGGTTACACGCTAATTCTGGATTTAGTTCAGTCCATCATTCTGGTCAGAATAACGAGAGAATTACCGTGTAAGAGAGTTTGAATAAATATACCCATAAACTGAGTTAGATGGTATTTAAAATCTGAATAAAACAACTGAATAACAGTTACAGGTATTAATGTAAATATTATTCAGAAGAAGGCTAAATATACTAGTGTTGTGTCTTTATAAAATAAAATACTGAAGGACAAGGCTTGTAAATAACTCACCTTCTATTTTGTACATTTTTGTAAGGCACGCATTATTATCCCTGTTGCAATATTTGATTGTCGTAGTTGCATTTGTTTTCCAACAGGAAGGGTCATGATATGTGCTGCACGCGTAACAAGCTTTACCATTCTCCATCAACGACACTTGTCTATCATCGTTCCATTTACCAGCATTCTTTGCAGGATTTTGATAATATTTTAATTTATTCATATCTATTACATTTTTACTTGGTGTTACTACTGTGTTCGGTGTTACTATTGGTTTGAATACGTTTGATTGAGCATTTCTCATTGGGTCTTTTTTTGATGTAATGCCAGCACCTGATTTATCAAGCTCCACAGATGTCGGACTATCAGCTTGTAATCTTCTTGAATCCAATTCATAATCTGGCATAGAACGTCTAGATTCGTGAATACAATCAGCAAGAAGTTTTACTGCTTGATCACGTGCTTCACTAGGTGAACTTTTACCAACTACATCTTGTGTTTCGGGATTACCGTATCGTGGTTCCGCGTCTGCTTCGTCCTTTCTTCCACACTCCAGTGAATCTTCATGTGAGTCTATCATAGGAGGTCTAGGGTCATAGTCAACTTTCGCGGAATCTAATAAATCATTATTCGGTTTTTGTTGATCCGGACTAGCCTTCCTGTTTTCACTCGCTGACATTTGATTTAGAACCGAACTCTTTTCAATAAATTCAACTATTTTGTCAGGTTGTTCAGATTTCCGGTCCATCTGATCTGATTCATGCTTTTTTTCATCTACAATTGGGTAGCTATTTTCCGTCAATGATTGGGGCTTAAGTTGAGGTTGAAGCAGTTGGTTCCCAATCTGCTGAGCTATCGGCGGTTGAGCAAACGGTGCAGGTACCCAACCAGAATCAGTAAAAGCAACTGGATCTCCGAAATTCCGGCGTCGACAAGGTCTTGCACGTGGCATGTTTGCGAGTTGTTCAGTAAACTGCGGTGATGAGACCGGCCTTTGGTCTAATGGCGGTGAGGGAGGAGAAAACGGATAAAGTAATTGACTTTGGCCATATTCTTGGGGCTGCCATTCGCCTGCAACTAGATTATTTACAGAAAATTAGTAGGTATTTACAATTTTAAGAGTGCAATACTTACATTTGGTAAAATATTACCTAAACCTGCAGCTACATAAAAATACAAGATCATATTTTTCCACATTTTATTTAAGTTTTAGAAACACTGCTCCAGCCTTAGTTCACGCGAGGTCTATACAAAAGCCACTTGTGAAATAAATAAAAATATTGTTCGGCGCAAGTTTTAGATCGGGTTTTATGACTGGGGCTGTAAACCAATATCAGTCTATTGTGGAAGTGCACGACTGGAAAGGTATTTCGTGAAAACAATGGATAGGTACCGCATGGAAACGATTTTCATTGTTCCAAACAGCCGCCTTTTAAACTTCTCATAGGATTCGATGCAAAAATACGCATCAATAGCGACAAAACAATGTTGTCCCGTTCCAGCATGTTCTGCCATGAGCCGTAACCACAAAGCTGAGTCATTAAGTCAGGTACACAATAAGTCAGTGAACGTATTTTATATTTAGTGCAACATGTAAAAGAATGAGGAGTACTTTAAAAATTGATTCACTTAAGCAGTACCTACTATACCGCAGTACCAAATAAGAAACCAACTAGACCACGCAACGGAATTAGTATAAAACCGTTGCTACTCCGCAGGCCTGAATCGCTAGTGTGACGAGCCTTTATAATATAACTGCGTAATGTCCATAACTTTGTTTTACTACAAAGTGATACATTTTTAAATTAATTAACTACTTAGAAATTAATTTTCAAGGCCTTTTCATAAATTTTCGAGGGATTAAGGTCCCTTTCGCGTTCGTAATCGATATCGAAGACAGAAGGAGAGAAATTAATCCCATTTGTCTATGCCGTTTTGCTTTCCAGATGGGTTCAGGAGGTAGAGGATTACTAGCTTATATAATTTTATTTTACACCGGCTTATAATTTAATTACCTGTCTCGTTATATTTTAAAATAACCCTAATTTAGACTAAACAAGGCAAAAGCTTTGCAATTAATTTCATACAAATATACCTATAGCTATTTGCACTGTCGCTAGTTAATTTAAATTATTTGATCATCGTGAGTATAATCATTAGCCTCTATTTTATCACTGCTATACTCTGGTCCTACATATTAATATCAACTTTATTAACATGATTTTTGAACAGGCTATCGTTTTCTAGCGTATGCACCACAGACTAAAGTTGAACTGATCTGTGATATGAACATACCCATGTTTATTTTCCGTTTGCTTGTTTTAACTACATTCCACAACAGTAAATTTTAGCATTAAATAGCTAAATACTTAGTGACATATCGGCTATGTATAAAGTATAGGCTATACATATATAAAACTTTAAACAGAAATATATTTTCAGAGCAATTGAGATAAAAGGTAAAAACCTGCACGACGACCATATCTTCTTTCGCAAATTTTGCGGTGCGCGATGTCTTTTGTATCCTTTAATTTGCCGACTTTTATATAAAAAATATTCTTAATCCGCTGTTTTGTATGATAATAATATGACACTTCTCAATTTTTCAGTTTAAAAACAGTTCACATCAGCAAATTGTTTCATTTTCCTCAATGCGGAAATGTATTATTCATGTTTGAAGAGATTAGACAACGCAGCATCTAAATAAATAGGTATTCGCTAGTCTCATTTTTATGCAACAGAAAGTTTTGCTAGCGGTAGTGTATATTGTTTTGGCTTACTTATAAGCAAGTACCTAGGTTTGTATTTACAGCACAGAATAAATAATAGTACTAGGTACAGAAGACTCACTCTCTAACAAAACGCGTCTGTTACGATCAGCACAGATATGGCCGCTAGGTGGCAACAGCGCTACGCGCGGCTTATGGCTTTCCCCAAAATTGAGGTAGGAACGGATGTACTTTTAGCTACTTGTAGCAAAGCGACGAAATCGCGGAGTGAGCCACGCCTGTTCACAGTTCCTTGTACTATAACCAGACATAGAAGTTTCTGTGGCATAAACGAGTGTTTGAAAAAATGAAAAATTCGCACCTTTTGCTCTAGGTACCGACCTAATAAGTGGAGTATGTGTACCAACGAAAGAGTTAAAATCGATGAAAGAGCAAGTAAACGATTTTTACCTGATCGACAGTCTTCCCCAAATATTGACTGTTTCATACTGAAGTCATTAGCATCTCACGCGTACCAATAAGAGCGAGCGAGATGCGTAATGGCATGACTGTATTTGCATTTTGCTCACAGCAATCAGTGTTAGCGATCGTCCATTGCCGTATTTTTATACAAGATATAAGAATTTTATTTTTCTTTTAGTTCTTGTAGATAATTTGCTATCTCTCCCTCTTTCCCTTTTTGCTTCGATCTTGCCCATTAAAATTCTGGTTTAGAGATTTTTTGTGAAGTAGGTATCAATTGATCAATCATTTGGCCTCTTTTTTGGACTACTAACGGAGTCTTGTATAATTAAGCTTATTTACTTCTTCCTATTCGTGAGCCTCAGAAGGATACGATAGGTGGTTGATTTTGTTTTAACAATTTGATTTGGATTTCTTATCATTTTGATACGACCTTAAGTTATGTCATCAGGCTTCTTACACGTAGGTACTAGTAAAAGTAAGCGCAATGCCTTATGAGACGATTCCTGACTGCATTTCGTCATGCAGTACGATTCAGCGCGAGCTGCTAACTAATGCTAATTAGTTCTCACGGTCAATGTCGTATCAAAATAATATGAAAACCATATCAAATTTCTAAAACAGAATCAGCCTCCTAGTTTCCTTTCCGCTCCAAATTTTGACGTAGTTCGAGCTTTAGTTTTATTGGTGTTAGTTTTGAGTTCCACTTCTGAACTTGTGGCTTACAATGCTGCTATACCGTCCGCAAATTATGTAATATGTCCCTATTCTCTCTTCTCCCATCTTATATATTGAATTAAATCGATATCTATAGTAGTATAGTAACTTTATGGATTCGACATTTCAGCAAGAGACAAAAGTCATAACAGAAGTTACGTAAAAGTTCATACACGCCGTAGGTAACAAAATATTATTTTTCACTCAGCAAATTATATGCATATTTTAATTTATGTTTTAAAATAAGTGACTGGCAGTTCAGTGGACAAAATCACTGTCATGACGCGGCTTCGGAAGGCTGCCGTCGACAGCTGGCCGACGCGGTTCGTTGGACAATTTTTTATGGATTCGATGAATAAAATCCTTTTTCACGGTTAGTAGAACTTTTGTCTATCTCGGTACTAATGAACAGAGACGTATTGATTGAAAAGAAGACTGTGTTTGATATATTGTCGAGAAGAAATATTTTATTAAATGGTGGCCGTAATAGCTTTCTTTGTTAGTATTTTATTTCAATGATATTCAGAAGAACAACAGATGTGAAAGACATTCATAAAAGTTGTTAATTGACTTAATTGTACTAAAAAGCCAAATGAAAAATAGCTACATTTTAATAATACACACACACTCTCACCGCATACTTTAACTTGACAAACAAAACAACACACTACACTAACACTCACGTATAGATATAAAATTAAATAATTAGTTTTTTATAAGTGTCTTTATTAAGTAATTAAGTGTCTTTATTTAGTTTAATAACATTTTTCATCCGGACTTCTCTCCACATTCCATTCGCGCGCGTTAGACTTTTGAAGCGCCATGTTTGACGCCTACCCTTTATATTGCACGGAAATGTCCACAGACAGTCACACCTACTATAATAGCATCGGTGATACATTGTTACGGTACATATGGCTCTTTAAATTTGGTGTTTTAATGCAGCACCAGATGTACTGTAAATATATAAAAGAGATTTGGAATGAAAACCTTCACATTGTCCGTTATTTTACATGGCGGATTAGTAGTTCACAAAACGGACTTGCTGAATTCAACTCTTTTTGTTCACTAATTGAGGGAGAATCGTTCACCATTTATCCCTGTAAATTGGTATTACTGTACGACGGTGGTCAAACTGACTAAAGTTATACCTACCTACTTCATTTGGAATATTGTGTAAATACTAAGTCAGTCTTTAAGGTCGTCTGAGTTAATTTACTGGAGTCAGTTATGTAACGCTGCCATACATGACCCAAAATTTTTTTATTAAGCTATGAGCTTCATCACATCTGATATTTGAGTAATTCTAAGCATTTCTAGCCTAGGGTGGGGGGGAGGGTGGGGTACAAAGACGGCCGCCACCCGTCATCTTTAAAAAAAATCTATTCTGATCTTGGTGGATACTAGGGCAAGTTTGGTATAATTTTTGTATAAACCAACGACGTAGAATTCATTGCTGATATTTGTTTTTTTTCAGTTTCATAGTAATTTTACAAGAAAAACGTAAAAAGGTGAAAAATTTGGTTGGAGATTTTTGCTACCCGGAGCCGAAACTACAAATGATAGAAAGTTGAAATTTGCACACTAGATTACATTTATAAAGTGTACAAGAGATAAGAAGCGATTTTGAGAAATTCAACCCCTAAGGGGGTTAAAAAGGGGATGAAAGTTTGTATGGGGTTCAAGTTTTATTTTAAGCTAGGAATTTGAAACTTCGTAAAACGATATATTATTAAAATAAAAGAAAACTAATTTCAGCGTTTTTGAAAATTCATCCCCTAAGGTGGTGAAAAAGGGTTTGAAAGTTTGTATGGATATCAAAAAAATTTTCGAACGTGGGACTTGAATCTTTGTATTTGGGGATATTATTAAAAGACAGGAAAAGTAATTTCAGCGTTTTGTAAAATTCATCCCCTAACAGGGTTAAAAAGGGGTTGAAAGTTTGAATCCATTACAAATCCGAGTAGACACACATTTCTTATTGCCTCCCAGGCTTGAAATGCTTAGAATTACTCAAGGAACATATGTGATGAAGCTCATAGCTTAATAAAAAATTTTTGGGTCAACTTTATAACTGCTTCCGCTAATTGCACTCATTGGGCAAGTGAGCTTTCTTTAGAGTTACAAACTGGGATTCATTCCACTTACATAAATATCTCCTCCACGGTTATGATGGTCGTAGATATCTACGTGACAGAGTGATCATGACAGTGTAAAAATTAACATTTATTTTATTATGTGTATAACGACATGTATCAACTATCATTCACTCACTTGATGCATTCACTTGGTGCCGTGTTAAAAAAATGCACATTTCACACTATATAATAATCTTTACCTATGATTCGGTCAAATTGTGTTTTTTGAAAAACTAATTATAGCCAGCATTCTATGAATGTAGTATGATACCTTTGGGTATGGTGCTTTAAGTATACTGACGTCCCTCCCCCTCCCCCTGACGCAACCCCCCCTTTTAGCTTGAAATATGTCCCGGTTGAGAGTGTTTTTTGTTTTTTGGGGAAAGTATACAATATAGGAAAAAGTGTCAATGAAAGAAATGTTCCCTATTAAATTCTCAACAAAAAAGGTTATATTCATTTTTTTGATACGACGCACCATATTGATGTTTTAGCTAGATGAACTTCGACAAAATTTTACCGTTGAAAAACTTGTTGAAGTTCAATATAACATAGTACGTGTCACGTACTGAAAAAAATCTTCACGAAGAATAAGCTTGCAAGCTTATTCTCCGTATTAGTTTTATTTCAGTACTATCACGTACTAACTTATATTGAACTTCAACAAGTTAATACATAAATATGGTGAGTCTTACCAAAAAGTTGTATATAACCTTTTTTGTTTAAAATGTATTAAGGATTATTTCTTACCTTGACACTTTTTTCCTAACTCTAATACTTTTCTCAAAAATAAAAAAAAACCGTAAACCGGGACATATTTCAAGCTAAAAGGGGGGTTGCGTCAGGGGGAGGGGGAGGGACGCTAGTGTGCGTAAAGCACCATACCCAAAGGTATCATACTACATTCATTGAATGCTGGCTATAATTTGTTTTTTTGCCCATACATTAGAACATAATTTAACCGAATCACTATCCAATTTTGATGATATGTTCTCATCTCTCAGAATTTTCTCATACTTATTTACTTCGCTGGTCAGCGCCCCGAAGTGGATCTTATATATAGATTTCGCCATTCGTTCCTATCTTGTGCGATCTGACGACATTTAGCCGCTTGTATGCCACACAAGTCTTTCTGGACCTCATCGATCCATCGGTACCTAGGCCTTCCGACCGGACGTCTCCCAGTTGGTCGTCTCATATAAAGTAACTATTTTTAATGTTCTTAGAATATTATAATCTAACTAGTAGTTAACTACAGCGATAGTAGATAGGTGGAAACCGGCCTGTTTTGAAAAAAGTCGTCGACATCTCTTCTAAATACCTAAAACTGGTATGGATGTGTTCCTCGTGATCTCTAGAATACGAATTGACCGGTTTTAGTTTATGGAGGGGGGGACGGGTCGAAAAAAAGGGGGGCAAAGATGGCGGCCGACCATCATTGATATTTGTTCACATCTTGAGTCCTATAGGACCGATCGGTTCGTGTGATATTCTGTTTGAAAGAGTATTAAACGTGCTATTATTGCTTCATAATAACCGTAGTCATAACTGTAGTCGTTTTCAAAATATTTTAAAATACTTGATTTTTTACCGTGCATGGATGGCATAAGTACTGATTAAATATGCGTCGAACTTAATAAATTATAACTATACCGCAATTATTTTATTGCAAAATATACGAGACATTTCATTAGCTTACCAAAAACATAAGTTTTATTGGTGTATGATATTATATGACCAAGTAATAACGAATTTTGTTCAGCATGGGTCATTACGCACAGTCACGTAAATGGCGGGCGACCGACGTCAACTTTTCATTATTTCTCGGGTTCTAATTTATTGATCAATTGGTGATAGGCACCATTTGAAATAATATTAAACGTACTATAATTAGTTTCAATAACTGTAGTCATAACTTTAGTCATTTTCAAAATAATTGAAAACATATGATTTTTTACCGTGCATACACATGAGTACTGCTAAAATATGCTTCTAACTCAATCAATTATAACTTTACCGCAATTAATGTACTACAAAATATACGAGACATTTCATAAGCTTCCCAGAACCATAAGTTTTATTGGTGTAAGATATTATATAACCAAGTAATAATAAATTTTGTTCAGCATGGGTCACTGCGCACCGTCATATACTTATATCCCAACCCAACAAACAATAAGACGACACTTAGCACCTATTTTATTACCTAAAGACATTCTAGCCTGGCTCTAGAATTGCTACATATTTAGTCTTAGTTTACAGTTTACAGGCTCTGGTGACATAAAAGTGTTTAAAAGGTTAATCTAAAGATTTAAGATCTACAGTAGCTGTTTTGGGCGCTATAATGTATGTTAAGCTGCTAGTGTTATAGCTCAAAGTGAATTGAACAACCTTAACATCTATATGAGTAATAATCTGCAATTTGCACTTAAGGTTCTAAACGTGTTATAAAGTCGTCTACCTATAGCTTTTTATATCGCAATCGCTACTTAACTCTCTTGTATGACTTACAGTCGAACAGAGAAGTTATGAGTCGCTATTATAGATCTAAGATCATGTACCTAGTTACAGACGAGCGTTATTTAAAAACCGTCTCTAATCTCATAACTGTCAATAGAGTCATACTTATAATATAAGCTAAAACTACAATGCCAAACGCTACTGAATAAGTAGGTAAGCAAAAACTATAAATTAGACCGCAAAATAAAATAGTAAATAAATATAGATATTTTACTCAATATTAACCTAATGTTATTATTACTATACTTAAAACCGGAATTCACGGATACTTATTGTTCACTGTTTCCAAAATTAATTGTGGTAGACCATAAATAAAAATATATTGCATTGAAATAAATTTGCAAAGAATCAGAGGCCCTTTAAAATTTTGTTTTAATAATACATATATGTACCTAGTTATTGACAGTATAATTTATTTCCCCAAAATAAATCCGTAGATAACGCCGGCATCAGTGCGTTAAAATAATTATGTAATTGTTTTTATTTACTAGCCATTAGATTTTACTTCAAGTTATCAGATTGTAAGCTTACAAAAATGCAACGAAAGTAGATAGTGGCAAAGAAAAATAATGTGCAATTACCTTCTTGAGTGCCTATTACAAATATTGACCATAATTGCTAATTACCACCTAAAGCTGAAACTATCACCTATGTGGACCTACGCTGCTACTCAAATAGTAGGTAGTCACTTATTTTGCATCCGAGCGTGCGGCGACAAATATCCCTTTAAAGCGCTAGAAGCCTTAGGACTCAAGGTGATTTTAAATTATTAATACGGAGTGGGTTTGAACCAATATCAGCGGTCGAAAGAAAAGTGTAGACGTGAGTCAAATAACTGAAATAACAACACAGATATTAAGTACTTTATATGCACTGATCTTGCAATCATGAAAGCTACGAACTGAACGATGTTATGAACCTAGAATTAGGCTTTTGACAAAACCTACTTAAGTTTCCTGTGATAAAAGACAAAACAAACAAACCATCATTTATATCGATATTTTATAACAGAACCTCACATTTTGGATACTTACATTATAAAATGTACTGTCAGACAATAATAGAATGCTGCTGGTCTACCAGGCGCTCATCGCGCTGTGTGTTTGCTTGCTTGCTTGGCGAAATTGGTCCTGGCATACCTACATATATGTTTATAGTTGTACGGTAACTAAACAATATTTTTGGAAAGTTAATAAATAGTTAATTGATTTTATTCTAAAAATTTCACGCTATTAATATTTACTACATCATCTCTTTCTCAAATTATTTCAGTCACTAACTCTTGGGTAAAAATGAAACATTTTTTTTAATATTTTTAAAATGGTTAATTTTGGACCTCAGATTTCAAACAATCGAGTATTCACAGAAAATGTAATATCAAGCATATTACAAATGGTATCCACCAAGTATCCGAAAAATAGAACCGGAAAAATAATGAAAACTCAACGATGACCGGGCTCCATTTACGTGATGGTGCACAGTACCCATGCTGAACAAAATTCATGATTACTTAGTTATGCAACATTACACAGCAATAAAACTTATATTTTTGGGTAGCTCATAAAATTTCCCGTATATTTTGAAAACATTTATTGCGGTAATGTTATAATCTATTGAGTTAGAAGCATGTTTTACCAGTACAGTCAGCAGCAGAAGTCGCTATACATTCCAGGTGCTCAAAGAGAGGTAAACGTTTAAACTGTCAAAAAGTTGTTGACTGTCATGGTAGCATTTACTTGTGAGCGCTCAACATGTCACAAATATCTTAACAGTCGCTATTCATTAATTTCTACACTTACAACAAGTCATTGATACCTTAGCTGTCAAAAAACCATTGGTATCTAAGCGGTCAACGTGTCAAATATATCTGAACAATATGGAAAAATAGACGTTTAAAGCATACATGTATGGTCGTATATTGAATGAATAATAGCTATGCTAATTTCAGGTAAAGCGTTTTGACAATCATCGAAAGCAGTACAGTCTTGTCATCACATACATCTATCTCACGTTTTGCCCTTCAACCATTGACAGAGGCCTGTCAGTCAGCTTACTGAAAACTATTTCTTTTATTGAATAGAATCATCAAAACGAATGAGTGACACATAGCGAAAGCTGAAGCCGAATTTAGAGCCAATTGTCAAGGCACGTTGTGGTCTTGTGACTAAGGAGTTTGCTTTTCAAAGCAGAGACCGCGGGTTCAAATCTCAGTCGGACGCACCTAGAGATTACAGCTTTTTTTTTGGGTTTCATTTCTATTATTAATTTGTAGTTTTATATTAATTTCGCATAAGTTTATATGTTTTTTGAAGATATGTACATATAGAGTATGTACGACTTTCTAACAGGACGTTGTAGGTTTGAACCCGCAGTAAGCGTTCCTTAGATTACTCCTGTGCGGAATGCCATTTGTTGTTTACTGCTAGGTTATACTGGTTATACTAACAATAAGTTCAAAGATATACAGTATGTTGATACATACTGTATATCTTTGAACTTATTGTTAGTACGAACGTTAGTTTGAACGAAAGGCCAAGAAAGAGACCCATTAATGTTTAGGTTATACTGAACAACTTTTACTATGGGACCAACCCCGAAAACGCGGAAAAATACTTGGAAGTTTCATACATTTTGCTGGTCTGATGTTGAAATTTTCTATGGGAGAGTAATTTTTTTCCGGGGTTTCGGGGTTGGTCCCATAGTAAAAGTTGCTCAGTATGACCTAAACATTAATGGGTCTCTTTCTTGGCCTTTCGTTCTGATACATACTGAGTATAACTCCGTATACTCTATCCTCTCTTCTGTTGTAAAAACAAAATTCGTCATTCCTATGGTCAACAGTTAGCATATTACGTAGGTGTATATGCATGGCAGTGATGGTTTTAACGGCTAGCCTCTATTACAAAGCCATAAGGTTTACATGTCAGATTGGGACAGAGAACGTGTTAAGTTTCAATTCTATTATTTTCTCCTTCGTTCTTTGATCGATTCGGAGCATCGTATTTTAGTACTATAAAGTATATTTTAGTACAATAAGCGGGCTAAATGAATATATTAACATTTAATATGCTCTACGATTTGGAAGAACGGCCGCCTATGACAGTTAAAATAAAAAACCTATCATTCTCGTAAAACTTACTTATTTATTGTCTAAGTTTGACACTTGACGATAAAATACTTCTTTAAGAAAGGAGGTGTCAATTCGTAGCTGCTACAGTATTTTTTTAAAAGTTAAACAGATAAAATGTTGATGCTTAGTTACCATTGAAATAACAACTGCTTAGCAACTGGTGGCACCCTGGCTGCTGACGTACGTGATTGGCAGTGCGTGTAGGTATTAATGACAGCAGCTTGAATTTGAGTGCTTAGTTACCACTGAGTTTCTAACCGTTATTGTCATTGTGATTAAATAAGGGTGTATGTGTTAAAGAAAAACTCAAAAGTTAAGATATATGTGACGAACTGAAAGCCTATGCTAAAATGACAACTTAGATGTCCTTATTTTTGTGACGATTGAAGTGTATATGTTTTCTTGGACACCTTACCCGCTCAGGTATATCTGATGCTGACTGTACTTATGTCCATGCACGGTTAAAATCATATATTTTCAATTATTTTGTAAATGACTACAGTTATGACTACGATTATTAGAAACCATTTATAGTACGTTTAATGTTCTTTCTAATAGTATCCATCACCAATTGATCAGTAAAATAGAACCCGAGAAATAATGAACAGTTGAGGTCGGTCGCTCGCCATTTACGTGATGGTGCGTAGTGACCCATGCTGAACAAAATTCATTATTATTTGGTTATATAATATCTTATAGCAATAAAACTTATGTTTTTGGAAAGCTAATGAAATTTCTCGTATATTTTGTAATAACATTAACTGCGGTAAAGTTATAATTTATTGAGTTAGACGCATGTTTTGTCAGTACTTACGCCATCCATGCAAGGTAAAAAATCATATATTTTAAAATTTATTGTAAACGACTACAGTTAAGACTACGGTTATTATGAACCAATAATAGCACGTTTAATACTCTTTCAAACGACACCTCACATGAACCGATCGGTCCCATAGGACTCAAGATGTGAACAAATATCAATGCTGGTCGGCCGCCCCCTTCCCCTCTTTTTTTCGACACGTCCCCCCCTCCATAAACTAAAACCGGTCAATTCGTATTCTAGAGACCACGAGGAACACATCCATACCAGTTTTAGGTATTTAGAAGAGATGTCGACGAAAATCGTGAAGGAGAGGACTTTTGTTTAAAATTCCTACACACTATAGGTAGATAGGTATCTATGTAAACTGTATAAACTAGACTAGACCTTTGTTACAGCATAGCGAGAGAAATGTCTTGGCCATTAGTTTGACACGAGTTCATGCCCAGCCAGCGTCGAAAACTGTACTTAGTTAATTTTCATTACCAAGAGAGCCTAGCTTACTTTGTCTAGATTATACAGGTGAATTCAAAATCGTGATACAAAATACTTTATTCTGGCTCGACTAACAGGTAATTACGGTCAGCCAAGAAAGTGTGGTCTACCAATGCGGTTTTTAAAATTAGCCTTATTTAATAATCGTTAAATTTCTAACAAAACAAATACTTAATGAAATAAATAATGAAAAGTCCTAAAGTGTGGCTACCCATGAGAGTAGCTTGAGGAATTTTACTTTATTATATAAATTATTACATACACATAAATTGTTATGGAATATCTATCTAGTACCTACTTATGTAGGTATGTAGGTATCTTATTTTCTTTGACAAACCAGTGGTATATATCAATAAAATACTTTTTTTATAAATGATTAACATAGGAAACCAAAGTTGAAAGTATTAACTTGAAATTAAACCTCTTTTGATTTAATGCAGTGTTAGGGTAACCACAATTAAGTCAAAAATTAGGAAAGTTAGAAATCTAATAAATAATGGATAAAATTAGCAGCACGAGACCTAGCAGAGGGGTTTAGTTAAGGCAAGAAAAGCGAAAAACGTTGATTTATATTTCAATTTGAAGTCAACCTGTATAGCACGTTCGTGCATGTCCCAATCGCAATCTTAATTCAATTGGGCAAGGTTGCTTTTACTAGTTAATTATTCAGAAGCATCCGAGTTTGTAATACAATTTTCTCAAAGGCGGTCGTGCCTAGAACCAGAGATAAGTAGCAAAAAGTGATCTCCATGCAACGTAATGCGCCTCGTCATTGTTTTAGTTAGGTGGTGCACTTAGAGAGGTCTCACAACTCTCAGACATGCAAATAAAGCACTCTATTGAGTATTAAAATAAATAGGTAGCGTTGCGCGTTTGTTTAATAGCACAGTGATAAATGTAAGTGTAGGTTAGAAGCAAACCTGTGATAACTCGGGGCACATTCTAGGGATTTGATATCGATAAAAAGATTTCGATATACATATAAGGTTCACTTGCACCATCCCAGTAACCCGGGGTTAAGCGGTTAAACCGTTAACTTAGTGTCAAATTGTACTGGTAACCATGGTAACTCCAGGTTTAATCGTTTAACCCCAGGTTAGTGGAATGATGCAAGTAGGCCTAAGACTTTATGACTTAAGGTAAATTTCACTTTTTATGTACTTCTAGCAATAAATGAAAATGGAGTAATATTTAAGAAATAATAAATAACGATATAAAATGATTAGAATTAAACATGTAGTGCCAATGTGGAAATACTGACCTGGTTTAAAAATATCATGAATTCTTCTAAAAAACACCTTTTTAGAATTTAAGAAGCAGTATACAAAGCGATTTTGTATAAATATTATTATATTTATTTTGTAGAACATTTATGTTGACAGTAACATCGAAATATTTAATTGTCGATAAAATATTTTGCTACGTCATTTTAGTATAAGTGCCCCGAATTATCCCAGGTTTGGTTAGAAGTCTTTATAATATACTTGGCCGAGCTAGAACCTCTATAATGAGCAGAGTGACATGAAGAGACTCTCGTCGTCGTGCTGCCTAATGAAAGACAAACAGACATTTTTAAAGTTTTATGAAGATATTTAATATTTGACTTGGGTTCAAGGCTCTCCTAATTGTTTATTTAATTAAACAATTAATTTTCATTTTGATATTCAGTAGATTAATTGGCATTGGCACCTACTGACTTGATAACAATATATTTCAAAAATAAGCCAATGTTTTTATACAGCCAGGCTACATCGATTTACTGATGAGATGAAGGAGATGAACCTATTGCATGCTCTGACGGGTAGATTATGTGTTCTGATAAACATTGTAACATCTTTACTACTGTAAATGTACCATAATCTTGCAATAAAGACATTTTTGATTTTGATTTAATTAATAAAGCAGTTTAACGTTCACAATCTGACGTTTAATTATTAATTTTATAAAATCTTTATTACTCATAAGAATATGACAATTCACTTACACGATTAAATATAGCTGTAATACGAATTAATTTATCTTTACGAGGATATTAAGTAGGTAGGTAATAAGAAAATTTCGGAAAAAATACTAAAAAATAATATTAAAATTAGGTATTGTTAGCCGCGTGTATGTAAATAGTAAAGAGAGTATTATAAATGTTTATAAAAAACTATATAAAGGTGAAATATTATTTGCCGTGTGTACCTATATGATTTGTCAGAGGTGTTATTTAAGCAAGACGAAGTTAGGCCTAGGGGATGACGGGACGCGGTAATCGATTTACTGAGTGCAGGCCTACGGGTAACTTGGTTACTCGCCTAAGTTACATTCTCGTTATTAAGTTACGTTAAAGGCTGTTACAACCCCTAATTGTATGCATAAGTAGCCAAAGACAAGTTTGGCCAAACTTAGTTAAGTTATCCATAAGCAAACAATCCGAAATCAACTTTACTAACACGAAATGCTAAATACTTTGGCTTTAAATGACGGTACTAATTGCATTGCCTAAATGTTTGGAGCTTTGCCTAACCCAGTTTTGTTTGGTCCAAATTGTGTACGGTCGAAATGTAGTAATACCAAATATCAAGTGAAGGTAAACTATTATCTTTCTTTACTCTTGATCATTTCTGTCATGAAGAATATTCCTAAGAAGAGTCAAGATAGGTAAACATAAATATTTTGTTTACTTCAACAGGGAAAGAGTAATAAATTACATGATTAAAGGGTAGGTATACCTCCGCAAACTTTTTCTTTGTCTTTGTCGCGAAGAAAGTATATTTGTCGTTTGAACTTAACTGGTAATCACATTCAACTCAGACAAATTAAGCCCCAGAGCGCTCTAATTTTAAGACCAAAGTTCAAAGTTGAGTAATCCCGCAGGTGCTTGAGTGTTTGCAGTTATTTGAAGCAATGGAAAACTTCACAACCGCCTCGAGTCAACAAATGATGTTCCTTCTTTTGTTTTTTCTTCAGTCAGCTGCCCTTAGAGCATTTAATAACTGGAGTCGCCTTTAAGAGCTTACCCCTCTGCCGGAAACCTTGCACAATTGTGCAAACTTTTGTATGGACTGACATAGTGATTTGTACGTTGCGTACAAATCATGTAGAAATAGCAATACATTTGACGTCCCCTCCCCCGCAAAAATTGGCAGACTGTACAGAAAATGACTGCCATGACGTTTCAAGTTACTAAATGCTCTAAGGCCGAACGTAAAAACGTAAAGTTTTATAAACGGCAGTAAATAAAATACTTGGGCAGTTATCGAGTTTGAAGAGGTTTTATCCGGTGTTATCCAAGTTTCCCTTCACTAGAATATTCTATTAACAAATTTAGAACAATATTAAGCCTTCCATAGAAGTTTTGGGGGGTTTGTTGTGAGTAGATAGTTATGATTGGCAATTGGCAGCCACTTGGTAAACGGATGTGAAAGTGTAAGTTTAATATAGTTAGACATGTGAGCTGATCAAAAGTTGGTCGTACAAGTTTACTAACTTCTTGTTCCGTAATAATGGAAGTTGTACAAAACTTGATAAGTCTTATTAAAGCTTTGATATTGCGATTTCCTCTGTTTATTCTCATTGCAGGGCTTTGTTTTTCTTGTACTTACTGTACCCGACAGAACCCCTAACAAATTAAAATTCAAAACCATATATTATGATGTTCGTGGTCTCAGTACGCACATGTCGCACATCCATCTCGCCCACGCTTACGCTCAGTGAAAGTGAGAAAAGAACACGAACCTACGAGGCTTTTAAATTTGTATTTCTTTTCTGCAAAAAAAACCTATAGCTGTATAAGGAGAACTGAATATAACGCAACATTAATTTCACCATGATAACGAATCTAGGCGAACCGCAATGTGCTTTTTATCACTGACGACGTCACGCCGCACTTTAACGGCTTCCCAATTTTGCATTGCCGAGGATCAAGGGGCATCAAGGCCGCTCGTATAACTAAAGCAATATCAGTAAAGTTACATATTTATGAATGAAACCCTTCCTTTACGATGCATAACCTTTATTGCGCACTTATTCCAAGATATATAATCATGATTAACATTTTAATGCCAGAAACAAAACGAACAAAAATGTGTTGATAAATTTAAGTTGTGTAATAATGTGTACTTACTTCCATAATATAATTTAATTTCTACTTAATTATTTGTTGAAGTCAATTGGCCCGATAAGGATTTATCTTAGTCTATTCACGTGTGTGGTGTGTGACAGCTTTTGACATGGCCACCATTCAGAAAGTAAGTAGCTCATAAATATTTTCAAAAAATAACATAGCATAAGAACTGGCTCTGCAGAAAAGATCAATAGGTACTTATTCTAATTACGTATTTTTTGCCTTATATATAAATCTTATAACACAGGGATTGGCGTGTAAGCCTGTGCGACCGATATTTCCTCATCATTACTAAAAATAAAAGATTTCGTAACCAAAGTACTCGGAAAAATACCCACTTTAGGGAAATGCGAATATGTATTTTAGATTGGTAAGAAATTTGAATCATACAAAATGTAGTTTCACAGAAATATAGGTAAACACATAATTTTGTTGGCTTGTACTACTTGGGGCCCATTTAGATAGTATTTTATTGTTATCAATGTGTTACAGAAATGTCACTGTTGGCAGCTGACACAATATTCATAACATATTGATAAAAAGAAATGAATACCTGAAAAAGCCTTCTGGCTAGGTCCGGTCACCCTAACCAGAGCGGCTACCGCGAAAACCGAAACGAAGGGGTAATTAGAGGACAGAGAAAAATCCCCGAAATTTGCGAACTTCGATTTTCGCGGTTATAGCCCTGAACTGTCACACGTAGTTTTTTTTACGAAATATACCTAAATATCTAACTAACAAGGAGACTGTATAAGTCATTTATATATCCATATACGTTATTTGAACGTCCGTGCTTACGGAGTAATAAAGGTCAATCGCGTAGTTTTTGCCTTTTTCCATTCAACTGCATTTTAGTATATTTTTTAATTGTTTGTGTAAAACAAATAATGGCTTAATTCCTCGCCTTTACGAGTACCTTTACGAGCCGGTTTTTAATTACACGCGGCACGTTTTTGATAAAACGTTGTTTCCATTTTAAATATTTACAAAGGGAATTCGAGTATTTTCTTGTAAGTCAATGATTCGTTGTCGTTTTATTTTTAACACGAAATTTCATGCGTAATCGAATAAATTATGTAGGTATGTATGTATGTTTGTATAAACTCTTTATTGTACAAAACAAAAAACACAAATTTATGGCACAGGATAGGCAGTACAAAGGCACACTGAGAGAAAAGTACAACAAAAATACACTTAGAATTACAAAAATAAACTTAATCCGGGGACAAGGAGAGTTAACCAATAGGAACAAATTGACTTTTGCAATTTCTATTAGTTCTTGCAATTTCTATTATCTGTTTGTTGAAATTATATTTGGGATTACTGAGCTGTTTGTAGAAATAAATAAACTTTACAGAAATAGTGAAACGTCCATAATTATTACTAAAACTTCATTTTTTCCCCCAGTACAGAACTGTTTTTTAATTCCTGGTGATGATTTTTCTCTCAGTGCATACTACTATCATTAATACATTGTTCATAAGCTAGTTTTGTTATAAATAATCTGTGGATGCGATATGCAATGCTGCAGCTACGGCTAAAATGTAAAAAAAATATTATCCAAGCCATTTTAATAACAAGTTTTGGGGATTTTACACAGGCGTATATGGATCGACAAGTGACCACGAGATTCGGCACAGTTTTTTGGGGCTTGAATGCCACTTGGGCTGAATGGCATTCATACACTGTGCGAGCAAAATAGTGGGCTAACGAACCCAATGCAGCCTCGCATATCCGCATAATCTCCGAAATAGTTTGTTATTCCCAACACTGTACGTGGAAAACTAAAACACGTTTCATTCCTCGCCTCTAGTAAAAACTACGTTTTAAAGAGAGGACGATTATAGGGTACCTATTGGTTGACAAACAGGTAAATCATTATATTAATTATACCTAAGTCCAATTTCCTTTTTGAAATTGAGTAGGTACGATCGGTGCCCCAATTTACCATACCTATACTCTGTATCTTTAGGTACTTAAATAAAAGTAAGCAAATAATTTGTATATTTTCGGGTAGTAATAAAATTTATTTACTGGCTTAAGACAGCTGGCTTTTAGTTTTTTGGCATTTGAGGGTAGATTTTGTTTATCCTTTTTGAAATATCTTTAAGATACAGACTATACTAATTGTATAGAAAAGCGGATACTTTTATGTTAGGAACCCGACTGCACCTACCACTCAAAGCGATTCATTATTGTATCCTGGAAATTATAGATTGTGAGTACATACCTACGTAGATGCAGTTAATTGGAGTAAATACTTCCAAAAAAAGTTACATTTTAATTTTAAAATTTAATTCCATTAGTATAAGGTAGATTTACCTTTAATTTGTCCTGAATTGTGAGGTTTATAGAATAGAATAGAGTAGAATAGAATAGTTTATTTGTGTAAAAAGGGTATAAATTGATGTTACATAATATTGTTTCCAATCCTTAATTTACCATAATACATGGCTTCAGAACTTCATAATCAGTTATTGACATATTTTTAAAGCAGTTACATAAATAAACCATTATTTATTAGGTATTTTGTCTGTTATGGCAGAACATATATCCATGCTTCCTTGTGAATTCAAAATGAATCACATGTGTTCTTAGAAATATTTATAAATGTAAAAACTACATAGAGACCACAATAACAAAACATTATTATTATTTAGTGTGTTAGAAGGGCGGGAAGGGTTGCTCGCAATCCCACAGGCCAGTGGAAATGTGGTCGCCCTTCGCTTCCTGTCGTTCCTCGCGCAAAAGCAACAATGAACCTTTTACACGTGATTTATTACAATCCTTTACTTTCGTAAACACGGCTGTGGTTGGAAGAAACCTTCACAACGCTTACGGAACGCATTGCCTCCTGTGTACTGGTTCAAGAGCGAACTCCGTATACACACAGTTGTTATGGATGTTGAGGTCAAATCATACCAGGGATGTATTCATGATGAAGAAAAGAGTTTTGTAAATCTGGTCAGGTCTGCCGGCGGTAAATATTTCAGACTATCTAGCAAGGAAATCAACGTCCCGTGAAAACAGGTTCTTACTGCCCTTATTGAGACCTGCCTTAAGAAATATTTACATATTATGTGGGGGATATTTGACGGCACAATCGACGCAATAATGATGCGGCAGGAAACTCTGAAACTGCTCTGATGTCAAGGTGTTCGTTATTTTAAATTCATCTATGTACATTCAGCTGTAGAGATATAACTGAACCCCTGCATATAAATTAGTTTGCAGGTGGTCAGCTATCCCTGAAGCTTCCTGTACAACGGCTATCAGGCGCAACCCCGTGATTTCCACACATCCGATCACCAATCAGAACCATGAATGAAATAGTTCTCCCTCCCTTGCCAAATTATAATGGTTCAGTAGTTAAGTAGGTTATTCGGCTTTCGCATTTTGAAACATATCTACCAAATAGCTTCATTTGAAACGCCATCAAATATTATGCCATAAGAATTTGGATTGTTTTAGTTTCATCTATAAGTTTAAAATCGAAATTCACCCATTAGTTGAAATGCGTCATATCATTTCATATAAAAGTATAGCGAGCCTACATTTTAAAATATAAATTTTGAATATCCATTACGAGAAAATTCAGAGATCACTTTTAGTCTAGACTAATGTCTAGACATTAGACATCATTCTACCGAAGTTTATAAATGAAGAGTAAACCTTGGCTAACTTCGTTAACGGTATTAATAGTACATTGTAGGAGAGGACGGAAAATCGCTAAAAGATGGACGAGTGAGTTCGAGGGCCGACACGTTAGTGGAGGCCCTCGAATAATACGAGTCCATCTTTAGCGTTTCCGGCCGAGGCATTACATAGTGCTTTTCACGACTACTGCGAGGAAATAAGAAAACATTTGCATAACTATAAGTACTAGCCCGCGATTTCTCTGGTAGCAAATTACTAGCCACTGCCTGTACTGTCTCTTGAATTTCGGTAGGCGTCAGCGTAAGAATATCATTTCCTTCACTAGAAGAACTCATTTTTATAGCGAGCGTAGATACGCGTTTCTTATATTTTTTAGTCAAACATAATTTACACTATCCAATTCAGTAGGTATTTTCAGATCCCGCCTTTTTTTACTTTTTTTACCACTTTTAAGAGGCGTTTTTCTGTTATTTGCTTCAAACCGACTCTAAAATTGGAAGCGTTTTTGCTAATAAAACCACAAACAGCTACAAAAGTAAAAAACGCCTTAAGCGTGAACTGAATGGATAATTGTTAAAAAAAATGAAGTGAATGGTTTTGATATTTCTTTTTTTTTTAAACAAGAAATTGGTGCTATAAATAACCTAATTTTATTTTTGAAGGAAAAAGTTGCGCAAAAAAAGACCTCTTATTGATTTTTATGTTTTAAATGATACTCATTGCTGTAGCGAACTGTCACCAATGACAGATGATGACAACAATGAAACATTGTAGTAGTGGTGCTTCAGGTGCACAGCTATTGCCTACTTTCCAGCTTGGTTTTAGACCATCTATTGCCACATTTCCGAACAGTGGCGTGAAAATATTATAACTTCAATTTAAGCATAAATACCTATGTTGAGAATATTTACCAACAAACACAAGTAATAATGTAATCAAGGTATTCCGCGCTTTTACGGCTGTCTTGTCAACGTCGAACGTCAGTGTACCTGCTCGCCGACATTAAATACTTACATTGTTAACGGGCCCTCCGGTACACATATCTTTAACCACCAAAATGCGCTCATTGTGTTCGTCTTAAGCGGCGAGAATGGATACAATGATAGCCTTCCCTTGTTTAATGGGCTTTGGAATGAGCACTCTGCGGAATATATCGCGATACGCATCGGGAAAATGCTTAAAGGAAAATCGTGGGGCGACCTCGATATTTGTTTTTCTTTTAAGATTAGGATTACTTTCTTATTTGTTTCACGTAAGTACTCATTTACTTATTCAATCATGAATAATGTTACTTGTTTACGGGAATAGGGAAGTACCTAAGGGTGTAAAGAATGTGGATATATGGCCTCCTTTTTTCATGGACCGTAAGTTTTCGTTTACAGTTATTTATTTCGCGCCCCCTCTGTGTGTACGTATTACGCCTGATTATGATTAGCTTTTGTATTTACTTAATGAAATTGTTTTGGGTTTGCTGGGCTGTATGGATATTAGAACACCGGTTATTGACATGTTAGGTAAGAAATAAGTTTCGTAGATGGTTCTGGAACTTGAGGTTTCGTGTTTCGTCACTGCACAAAACTTTTAATGGGTTTATATTTTAATGGTTCTTTTGTGGTTAATTAGTGTGGTTGAATGTTTAGCTGTGTATCACTGATTTCTAAGTAATAATTAAATATTAATATTAGGTACAGTCTCAAACTATGTTACATCTTCTTAAAACCTGTAAGTCCTGTAACTACCTTTAAAACTGTTTGAGCCTGTAACTATCTTTAAAACTGTGGCAGGGATGAAAAAATGCTAGAGATAGTCTTTCATAAGACATAACTAGACGCTCATCACAGTTATGCCATATTACTGCTGCGACGCCACCTTAGCATTTTATTAAGATACTTCAAGTTAACAGCTTTTCATACCCTTACGAAAATTGTTATTATACACACCTTGTCCCATTGTCATGCTAATTACGAGGTGCTAACGCGCGAACTGTTTTTCATGGTGGATGAAATTGTGGAGCTCAAATTAAGCCGATGAAAAACTACATAATTTTTTTCAATTCATCTCACCCGGAATGAGAGACATTTATCAGGAGAAAAAACGGAAATGCCCTAAAGTGGGCCATTATCATCGTATGGAACAAAGACGGGCCATCCATTTCAACACGACGCCGTAATCGTAGTAATTACACGGAAAAGTTTTTATAGGCAGGTGGCCCTTGAAGTTAATAGTTGGGAAGTAAGTTCAAGTACCTAGTAGGTAAGTACTTAGATAGATAATAGGAATAACGTCGAATAGGTCCATTTTGTATAACAATCATTGAGCGGCCAGTACTTCATTCAAACATTATTAGCAAATTTGTTGAGTGTGGAGGAACTACTTATTTTTACATACGAAAATTACGTGTTTTTATAGCTAAAAGTGTTAATAAATACATCAAGGGAGCCAATAAAATAAATAATCATATGTTGAACTTTAGCGTTTAACCGTGAAAAGGTGAAACAGATATTTAAAGTTAGAATTACTTTTAATTTTGTATTATTAGGTAGGTAATATGGATTAAACATGACTTAAACCTCATGTTGATTGGCCTTATTTATAGGTAGCGAAAGTAGCTGAAAAGCATACGAGCTAAGTAGAACGGACAACATGTAACCATTAATCTTCCAGGCCTTGAGCTCACCATCTATCTACATTCTGAAAAACAAACGAAACTTCTGGCTACCGATCAACCCGTAATGGCCTAGAATGCTTTATGGTACGCCATTGTTTTTTAAAAGGACAAACTATAGTATAAAAATCGCAGTTTATATCACTTTTGTAGTTAGTGGGTTAGTCTAACCTGTCTGTACTACATATTTCCATAGACATTGTATGCGAGCTTATATTAAATATTAGCGAGAACGAGCTTTGCTCGGAAAACATATAGAAACTCAAAAATGCGCGTTTTTCCAGGGACAAGAACTAGCTAGATCAATTTATCGCCCCGAAAACCCCCATATAGCAAATTTAATTGAAATTGTTAGAGTCGTTTCCGAGATGCTCGAAATATATAAATAAACTAGAATTGGAATTAGAATTTTAAAGGTATTAGATTAACTTGTGGTAGTGCCACTTTACTTTCTTTAGTGACACTGCCAGTAACCCACTAGGTATTTTAGATAGGTATTAAAATATATTTAAAAATCACTAAGTATACTATAGATATCTGTAACGACTATTTAAAAAATATACAAACATAACCTAGCATTGTCTTTAGTTACTTAAACGTTTCCTTCAAATCACTAAGTTGGAAGTCGGTTTGGTTTAGCTCTGGATCTCATTGTAATGCAATGGTAAATACTGCTTTAATTTAAACCCGTAAAATAAATACAATGGGGTTTGGTTAGGCTGGTATTACATTCAATTGTTAAAGTCTCGTAAACAGCTAGAAGCGCAGAAGGCTCTAATATTTAAATTTTATGATAATGTCGAATGTTTCGGAAAGTTTGCAACATGTCGCGTTATCAGTTAATAAAATGAGTACCTATGGCTATGGATAATTTTAACCAATAAACGTTAACAGTAAATGGATATCCCACTGAGTAGCCAAGCCTTTAGTACCGGTTGCTTCCACACCGCCGCTCCGCGAAACTCAAGTCAGGAAACTGTAACGATCGTGTAAACTTCAACTTGCTCTGATTGAGCTGGTTACTCGTACCTTAGTGGCGCGTTTGTGTCGATTAAATATCAAAAAACATAATCACCAGTTTGTTACTGTAAGTATGTGTTGTTAATGTTTTCTTTGTCTAGCTAAGAGTGACATTCCATTTCCAACTGCAGCTGCAATACTGTTCATTTTACTATGGAAAAGCGTCGCTGTCATTGTCAATATCCATAGTAAAATGAACAGTATTGCAGCTGCAGTTGGAAATGGAATGTCACTCTAAGCTGGTCATCTGTGCTGCCCTAGTTGACGAAATCGAAATAAAAATATGAAAACCCATCTAGGAATTATAACGTACCTATCCCCACGGCGTTTTGTTTTTAGAAAATCATTTTTGTCATTTTTGATAGACGGACATACAGGCGGATAGCGAAATTAGCAAAGTCGTAGTATCCAATAGATAGGGTAAACAAACCTAAAAAAACTATGTCCACGGTTCAAGCGTCGTTCCACACTGAAATAAGCAAATTTATGCGAAGAAGTCGCTTTTGAAAGTGCGTACGCGCAGAATATTGTACCTGATACCTAACTGATCTAAAATATACAAGAGAGGTTAAATTGAATAGGTTTAGTTTTCGTTACTAATACTGTGAAGACAAGTTACATCACCATCGGCTTTAAGCTTTAGTCCCAATAGATACAAGATAGTTTACACACGATCTACAGGGAGAGTCTTCGTCACAATCTCAAGTAGCTCCATTCATTTCATGCCGCAAGCGCTTGCTTTGATCAGGAATGACATCCGCATTTACATAGGCGACGTAGCAGTCAGTTAGCAGTAACTAAGTACGTCGCATCAGCTGAGTGCATCGCAGACCAAAGGCAAAACGACCTTTAACATATGGACAAGATGAGGGTTTCGTCGTAGCCTATGGTGTCCATTTTTAATATATTACTTTAAAATTGCAAAGAAACCTTGTTACCAGGATATTTTTTTTGAGTAGGTATATCTAGATCTATGTAAATTAGTCTGGTAAAATTCTTCAAATAAAAAATATACATCTAAAGTATTATTTCGAATTCCAATGTTTCTTTTTTATTTTAGGTACTTTTTCGTGAGATAACATACTTACAAAAAAATTATGGTCACTGTAACTATTGTAAAAAATGGCTAGTGATATGGCATAGATCACTGAAGGGCGCTAAAATGTTTTTCAGTTACTCATAGAATGATTATCAGTAGAGTTTCATAATATCAGCTTCGATTACCGCGATAGTTACTCATAAAATAAAACTATTTGACTTAATTTTATATTAATTGTGTATACTTATAATCCATATAA
This sequence comes from Cydia fagiglandana, assembly GCF_963556715.1. Taxonomy (NCBI): domain Eukaryota; kingdom Metazoa; phylum Arthropoda; class Insecta; order Lepidoptera; family Tortricidae; genus Cydia; species Cydia fagiglandana. The sequence continues at coordinate 10,157,284 of NC_085948.1, forward strand.
ATTATTTTATTTTAATTAAGTATTAAATAAAAAAAAATATCTTGATATCATGAATCAGTCTGTAATACTTATTTGGAAATTAAAATATAGTATATTCAGTTGCGATATGTTGTGTTGAGTGTAACGGTAATAAAGATTCGTTGCTTTGGTAATAACCACAAGAAGCCGATTACAGCAGGTTTTCTACCTAGACCAGTAACCGAAAGAAAGACCAGTGACCTTAGAGGGTAAAAAACGTATTACAAAATGTACGAATAAGTCCATACGTTTATGTCACGGGTGCAGTAGCTGCAATCTGGGGAGTGCATGTACGGCCGCGGCCGGCTTTCTCGCCTTTGTTGACTAACTACTAACCCAGATGCCCTATTATGCTAATTCATTACATGAGTACACATCCTAAAACAATACTGCCGAAATGATGCAGTAATGGCAAATGTAGTATTGCTGTACTGGATATGTAAACATTTATTTGTAAATGTCACCAAATTTACAACCGAAAATTGAAATTTGTGCAAAGAGATATACTAAACTTTCATTGCTGTGGACTCTTTAAAGAGGACCCTCTATAGCGGCCTCCTATTCTTCATCAAATAGTTAGATTACTTTGTTTTGGGCCATTTTTAAGACTAAACAGGAGCTGAGTTTTAAATATTTTAGGTAAATATACCCGTCTGGCTAATGGAAGCGGCTCCTAGAACTAGTGCGATAAGGACAAGGCGAAAAATCCTGCCTAAAAAACTCAAAAATCGAGGTTTCGTACTCGACTGTTTCCTCCTCCAAACCTTAACCAATCCTAACCAAACTTGGAAATCTAAATGATTATGAAATTATCTGTGTCGGGACTGTCGGACCGTTTTGTTTTTTTTTGGCTACCTAATTGATATCAGTTTTGAATACTTACGCCTCTCATTGCGGCATAGTCAAATTAGGCCATTTTGGCCATTTTTGCCCCCTTGCCCCTTAAAAAACAAAAATATCAAAAAAAGCAAAACGGTCCGACACAGATATTGACAATATTAATCTGTGTTGAAAAAATCATTGCTCTAGCATCAAAACCCACGGAGGAAACAGTCGAGTACGTCTGTATGCAGAAATGATCACCCCTGTTGGCTCTTAATACGCTGTTCTTCCAATATTGTATTCTTGTACAATTTAAAAACATATTTGATTTATGTGTCCTTGATTTATTTGTATGTTTTTGTTTTCAACAACGGTTGATCATATTTTCACCGAAATTAGTATGTTTATGTTTACAAGATAAAGTACCCTTAACTATCTCAACATTCCCTATCATATCCAACATCGGCTTGAAAAAATGGTGATTCCTCGCAAAACAGTGTTTCGTAAAGGGCACTTAGAGTAATTAGATTAAGAGTAATTAGTTACTTCTTAGTAAAAAACGTACATCTTGACCGCATCAATATCACCGTGCTGATATTGATTGATATTGCGGTCTAGGTCTGAGCGTCGGAAACTTTTGAGAAGAAGTGTCAGTATTGATCACTGATAGAAATGTAGATATCTCAAAGAAGTTTTTAGTGGTGAATACTGGTGTGAATATTTGTGCTACTTGAAGAGGCGTACCTCTAAATAATCGCTGTTAAACGATCCCTGCTTTAGGTGTCCGCAGGTGCGCACGGCGACAAGGCAAGCCGCAGTCCGCCGTTATATCTATCGGCATCCTGCGACGGTCCATTACGTGTTTACATGCGACTACCTGGATTATGTATAGTGTGGTTAGGGCTTAATGGATTTAGAACGTTCGTCGGGTAACATGATGACATGTTTGTAGGCCCGAAAAATCCTTAATAGATATTTTCATCGACATGAGAGCTATACATATGAACAATATATAATAACGGGACACTTTGCATGGAAATGTCTACAAAACAACCTTATTGACACGCTTGAAAGAAAAATATTGCTAATAGACTACTGCTCTACAAGTACTGACTACCTGTGCAAGTACAATAAAGCTCCATATTTTCGGTATTGAATTGGGACGCTCCACTCTCAAATATAGTAAAAAACAAGCCTATTGTTAGGATATAGAGGTTGTAAATTAATAGTAATTAGGTATACCTAATGTTATAACATTCATTGAGCCTTTTCCTCCAGAAAACATATATTATTTAACTATTTTCTGTTCCTAACAACAATATCAAATATTGACTAGCATCAAATAACACATTAAACTTAAATAAGGATCTATAAAGAATAGTTAACTGTATAATATATTATATTACCTATGTGGCAGACTGGGCGTGTGATTTGTTCTGATTACTATCAATATTTGAGAACCAATCGATTTCAATAGATGCGTTTAGTTAACAATGCAAATTGGTTGGATATAAACAGCTGGGTCCTATTCAATAAATCGTTGGGTAACGAATTAAGTAATTACTAGAGGGGCCTATTTGACTCAATATGAAAGTAGTGCTTGTATCGTTATTGTTATGTATTAACACCGTAATATATAAGTAAATGTTTGTAATTTAAAAATTATATTTTCGTTTCTACCTAATTATTACGATTAAACTAAGTTAATGGACGCTCGGAAAATAATTGTTTTGATTCCAAAAATGATTATCCATTAATCAGTCGAATATTCAAGGATATCTTACAGACAGGCATTAATACTAATTCTTAAGAACTCCTTTGGCGAGGAAACTAAGGTAAATGTATATATTTTTTCTGGGTTCGCACACCCAACGATTGACCCCGCTGGTTGACCATATTTCATCGCAATCGCATATATCGCGATCTTTCATTTTTTAAGTACTTAACGTAGAGTAATTTTTTATTCTTGCAATTAGTGCAAGCTAGAGCCATGAGACCTTGGTGTTATCCGGTAGTGATATTCAATAGATAATCCAATAAATGTGGTATTCCCTATGGCAAAGAAGGATCTATTAACCAGAATAAAATAGACGCGCAAAGCGGTAAAGGCTTTACAAGTGTAACCTTTTTGCTTTGAAGGCAAAAGTAAACAGAAAATCCTGAGCAAGTAAACATAATGCAATTATTCAAATTAGTGGGGGTAGTTAAACAGGGCCTAAAAGCCGACGACATAAATTAAGCCATTAAGTGCATTAATGATAAAGTAGGCCGGGGTTGTTTAGTTGTTTAGACAGTTCATAATGTATTATGTGCAGTAAGGAGGTGGTTATTTTACGCCCTTCTTAAGTTGCGCGGGAGATTGGGGCAGTGCCTACATGTTTTATCCGAGCTTCAGGCCGTTATTAATAAGCGGGCCGTATAAATCTAAGTATTTTTTGTAGCTTGATTGAATAGGATAAACAGAGATTGAATTTATAGCACGAGTATATTGGAAAGACTAATTAAGTAGACGACAAACTTCCCTGGAAAAGGTAGGTACGTATACGTACCTGCTCCTAGGCATGGTGGTGACTGTACCTAGACTAACAGAAGCCAATAAGTAAAGCGTACGGTTTCCGTATCAGGAAATTTTTGATTTAGAGAGAATAAATGAATTTTTCGGTATAGGAATCGGAGAAAACTGGACCAGTTACAACTAGGTCTAGTTTCGTTTGCTTTTGTGAAAATGAGTACCTACCAATTCTAGCTAGCTAGCCAATTCTAGCGGAGTTCAGGCTTCTTTATGACACAAAAAAGGTGATAAAGACTGACACTACAGTGATGTTGTACTTTAATTTCATACATCAATTTCGTAATTTTATTTTATAAAATGTCGAGGCTTACTAATACAAGTGATACGGTAAACAAGTACTTACATATATCAGAACTGAAATATTCACAACTAACGAGCACTCCTGAATTCATTGGGCTGTAAAACTGAAACATTTTGCGCTTCCTTTGCAAACATTTTAGGATTTACCATAAACCTCCACATTACTGCGTTGGACCGAAATTATATAAGAAAATTCGAGATTTTGAAATTCAGAGGACTAAATAATATAGTAGTGTACCCTATGATGGGCGTGGAACCAGTAATGGGATAAAAAACCACAAATCCTGTAAAATAAGTGTCTAAAAGTAGTTTATAAACATTGCCTGTATATTATCATAAATAAGAGTCCTAGAGCTGTTTCAGTTTGAATTTTTATTAAATTTGGTTGTTTTTTAAGAAATTGGCGTCAACCCAAAAGTTGTCGTGTCACTGAAAAAAAATACCACTACGAATTCTTAACAACTTCGCTAAGAGAGGTGAGTTAATTTATTAAATTTTAATTAATTAATACTTGATGAAAACTGGAATGTGTTTTGTTAATTGCATTTACCATGAGATAAGGTATACAACATACTATGTTGTGACTCCACAGATGTAAAAAAAATAGTGGTATTTGCCCCAATCCCATTATAGGAGCTGTAAAACTGCATACCTCCTATAATGGGACAATTTACATAATGATGCTTGCCATGCCATCATTTCATGTTTAAACAATACAGAAGTAAATTTAGTTACGAAATATGTCAACCAGGAGGTATGCTCGGACTTCGGATAAATTAATATCGTTTTTTAGTGTGGGTCAAATCTTGGTAGCCGAGTTTGAGCCACTTTCCCGTTTTCCGATTGAATTGAAATTTTGTATTCGTAATTAAATATGCAAATCGGATGATAATGCAATATTATGATAACATGGACCAGATCTGATGACCTATTTCACTATTTTATACTGATAGAGCAGTGTCCATTACTGGGGGGCCCATTACTGGAGCTTTGGTGTCCATGACTGGAGAAAAATAGCATAGTTTTAATTTGTTAAGTATGTGGAAACTCATTGCAGTATCTTTGATACAACACGCCTGAAACATGAAAGACGGGTAGGACTTTCATCTTTCAATACGCTAAGCGGTAGACCATTCACATGTATTAGGGAAATATCACAAATACTCCAAATTCCCTCTTAAATGTCCCATGACTGGTGCTGTTACTATATTCCTGTAAGCAAAAATAACGCAATTAAGTTATGGAAATATAGAAGTAGGTACCTAAGTTATTAAGGTGCAGTGAGTTCAGAAAACGGAGTTTTTTAAAAGCCGTAGCTCTTTTTTGGATCACGATACAGCTGCCATACATTCAATTAGCAAACTTGAGGGCTTTTTCTACTGATTAGAGTGATTAGAATCCTACGTTTTTGACTTTTGCTCGATAGAAAACGATCACGAACATAGGTCTAAAACGGACTTTCAAGATTCGTAACAATTTGTGCACAAAAGATAAAAATATGAAAACTGCTTCTAATAACGCGCAATTGTATGCTTGAGCGACTACCAGGATTACTTTTTTTTTTAATTTCACATTCAATAAATAAGTTCCAAAATATGATATCAGCGGTTCCGTGCACGCAACTTCTTTGATCAGATGCCCGCTGGGCTCGGATCAAAGCACACGTATCGCAAATTTAATTAAAATGACAGTTGATTTTGGCATTTATTTCGACATTAAATCATATACATATACGAAAAAGTATACCAGTAGACAAATACTATTTAAAAAAACAGGGTAAATAATTATCATCAGATGGAGCTCGAGTCTCATCTTAGATTTGATTTGTTGGGGCATAATGGTTGAAAAAGGCAGTAAACTATCTTAAAACAATACGATTCCAATATCATTTAAGTAATTTGCTCCTTGAAACCCGGCTTAGAATGAAAAAAGTTTGACAACTCATACTTACTGATTGGAATTAATTTTCATTATGCTGGTATTAATATTGCATACCTATTTGACGTACTTTTGTACGTCAACGTCAATGAACTGTGAAGACAATGTTGTGATCTTGTATTTATGTTACAGAACTTTTGATCTTCAAATATTACCTATTAATACGGAACATTATGTAAATATTTCGTGTACTACTTGAAAATCGTGCAGTGGTAAACCTGTTTTGTTGCTGTGAGGTCCGTCTAAGATAGATGTATAATGCGGTTACGTACTGTTCTGCAAACCTTCATGAAATCAAGAATAAATAAACGGCTACGGTCTAGACTCAGTCCTAGCGAGTTTTTGCGGCTTGTGAGGCCGATATATACCTACTGGCCTACGAGGCTTACAGCCCAAAATCGCTGCGGCCTGGATTGTGATTGCCTGTGTATCGAGTGTTATACTAATTTACTATAAAATAAAACAAAGTTTTTAATTCAATGATATTCTGTGCATATTTAATTTTATTTTTTATACCTCGTCGCTAACAAACAAGCATACGGCCCGGCCCGTCTGATGATAAGCAATCTTCGTAGCCTTTGGACGCCTGCAACTCCATGCGCGTTGCCGAGTCTAACACTCCGCACCCCTCGTTGATAACTGGCAACCATACTCACCGGGAGGAAGGACACTATGAGTAGAGTCTAGTGCTAGTGTTATTTGGCTGCAGATTTCTGTAAGGTTGAGCTCTGCTCTAGATCTGGAATGACATCCGCTGTGCTGTGCCCTACCACACGAAGCGAGATGTCATTCTCAGTTCCCATTCCCATACCTCTCTTTGGACGTAGTTCAAGGACCAGAGGTATGTCCATATATTTTAAATATTTTCGTCTTAAATTACTATAGAGATTCAGAGTCTGAACATATAACCGTAAGTTTACCAAAAAATTGCCGTAACAGCTATAGGTACAGTCAGATGCAGAGAGAAAGAATCCGCCAAAATGAAAGTTCCACCCTGCCAGGACTTAATTTATTGATAAAGATAACCATATATTTATTTGCAAAAAATACATATAGTGATGAACATAGGTGGACAGTAATTTTGGATGCGTAGGGTAGAGCGGGGAGAAACGTAACACTTTGTACTTTGACCTTAGTTTCTGGTTAACCCTTATTATTTTGATGAGTTTAATGTATCATATACAGGGTGATTCAGGAGACGTGAGCAGGACTAAGACTGCGCCTTTTGTAAATTATAAGCAACTGTTTCGTATCAGTATTAGTGAGATTAACGTTAATTTTCTACTCGTGTTGAAAAAAAAATTAATAAATTTATTTACGACATGCATGGTCACCCTAAAATTAGAATACTAAACTACTAATATTCTGTGTCAAATTGAATGTCATCACTGTCATCACGGTCTGGTTACTTTTGAAAACTCGTATCTCACTCAAGTTTGACAGTTTATTTCTTCGTAATCAAATGCTGTCATTACGGTTAAAGAGGTTTTATGGTTATTAATTGGGTCTTGTAGGGTAACCATGATTGTAGAGAATTAAATTTGCCCTCACCAAAAAGTTAAAAAATAGGAAAAATTGTGGTTGTTTCACCTAAATACGACGGTGATCGGTCAATTATCAGTTACTGAGTGTGCAGGATTAGTCCTGCTCACGTCTCATGAATCACCCTGTATAACGTCAGTGCATGATCTGTACATTAACGTCTTGACTAACATTATAATTGTGTATTTTGTTTTAAAAAAATCCTTTTTTGTTACTAATCGCCCCGTTGGCGTGCAGAAAGTAACACGTTGTGGGTCAAAAGTAACAAGACACAGTGGGCTGTAATTTAATATAATATGACATATCAAATCAAAATAAAAACCGGTCAAGTGCGAGTCGAACTCACGTCCCAAGGGTTCCGTACTGCACACATTTTTGAACGAGCGAGCAAAGCGAAGTTCTTAAGTACATTCAACTGTTTATTCAATTTGTCCACACACAGCTGGCTATCTTAGGATAGTTAGTTACCCATTTTTTTTGTTCAAGTATTATGTTAAGCATAGTGCCTACATTTTTTTTTCATTGTTAGGTGTATCTCTGTTAATTCAAGATAACAGGGCTATAACCGCGGAAATCGAAGCTCGAAGTTCGCAAATTGCTGGCATTTCTCTCTGTCACTCTAATTACCTACGGTTTCATTGGTGTAATAGAAAAATCCCCGCAATTTGCGAAATTCGATGGTCGCGATATACGGCAGTTCAGCCTTCTCACTTAGCTACTCGTACTTAAACCAATTATTTGTTCTGTTTGAGCACTAACCTCCTAAAGGTCATGCTTCGACCTTGCGTGGAGGTGCACCTCTCTCGGATGCGTCAGGCCTTCGGCCCAACGCAGAGCTTGGCCATCAACCTTCGCACTAGCTGTCCGCACCACGTTTCACGTAAACAATTGCGGTTGTGGCCCTGACAGAGCTTATCCACAATTCTTATTATCAAGACCTGCTCACGCTTAGTTGCAGACTTCTTACGCGTTTTTCCAGTAATGTATAGGTATTGGGCCCAATCGCTTAGGGGTCATCCATTAATTACGTCACACGAATTTCTAGGTTTTTTGACCCCTCCCCCCCTCCTTGTCACATTTCAGACGCACGGCCGGTTTCCATCCTTACTTGGTAGATATTCCACCAATTCGCACGAAGCGCTTTGCTTCTACTTTCCTTATGCGCACTGCCAAGGAATGGAATTCCTTGCCGGCGTCTATATTTCCGTGTTCTTATAACCCGGCAACCTTCAAATCAAGAGTGAACAGGCACCTTCTGGGCGAGCTCGCTCCATCGTAGGCCACGTCTACGCCTCGGCTAGTCTGTGGCCATGAGTAAGGCCATTCATAATAAAAAAAAAAAAAAACTTGGTCACATTTGGCAAACCCCTCCCCCTAGTGTGACGTCACATTTTTTCTACGAAATCGCCAAATCGAATTAAGTAAGCACCTAAGTATTATAAATATTTTATCAAAATATTTTTGACGATATAAATATTAGAAATGATGACTTACGGCTCGGAAACGTGGTCTTTCACTATCGGCCTCATCTCAAAACTCTAAAGTCGCTCAACGAGCTATGGAGAGGGCTATGCTCGGAGTTTCTCTACGTGATCGAATCAGAAATGAGGAGATCCGTAGACGAACTAAAGTCACCGACATAGCCCACCGGATTAGCAAGCTGAAGTGGCAATGGGCAGGCCACATTGCACGCAGAGAAGATGGCCGATGGGGTCGAAAAGTGCTCGAGTGGAGACCACGGACTAGCAAGCGCAGCGTAGGACGTCCACCCACAAGATGGACAGACGATCTTGTTAAGGTCGCCGGAAGACGCTGGATGCGGGTCGCTTCCAACCGGCACGTATGGAGGTCCAAGGGGGAGGCCTATGTTCAGCAGTGGACGTCTTATGGCTGAGATGATGAAATATTAGTAATTTTATAACCCAACACTGCTAAGGAAAGAAAATTAAACGAATAAAAACGATTATATCTATTTGCCCAGTTTTGCAGATAGACTGCTTTGATGGTCCTTGAAGTTAAGGCTTCAATCCAGGATGCTTCGGAGATATTTAGGAAGAAAGTTGTGTCGGAGAAGATTGCCTCTGAATTTTAATATCAGCTCCGTGTTGGCTAGTTTGTTGCACTGGTGAACGCAGAACACCTCGGTCTTGGAAGGGCAGGGGCACAAACGCCACTGAGAGAAATAGTCATCTAATAGATCCAGGTCCTTTTCCAGGATATTTAGTTCAATTTTCAAGCTGTCTTTTTGTGTCACAAGGGCATCATCAGCATAAGCAAACTTCCGCGATGTGGTGTTAGGCAGGATACGACTCAGACCTTTTCAGACCTATGACAACTAATACTAGGCTGTGTTGAGAGTGTGGAAAATCCGCTAGCGCGTACAGCTCGGCGGCCACTGGGGTACCGTCTATTGCTCTTGTTGCGAAGACTAGGTCCGGGTTCACTTCTCCATCGAGCTGATTTGAAAGTTCCTTTGCCTTTGTGAGAAACGACTAAAACAGTGTTGTTTTGTTCCTATCTGCCCAGTCCATGATCGCCTTCTCGTTGGCGTCAGATTTCCTTTATCCCCAGCCGGTATGGTGGCTATTCAAGTCTCAAATGTAAAGGGATGGGTGTTCCAAGTAAGGAAGGCGTGGAGTATGCCAGCAGCTACGTGGAGGATTATATATGCTGCATATCCGCGTTCCGCCGATTTGAATAATCGTGGTGGCGATATTGTTGCCATCGATGTTATTTGAAATCACGTTGACCAGGGCAGTAAGAGAAGACCGGCCGCATGTCGAAGTTCTATATTAATTGTTTATGGTATTATAATGCCGCTACCAAATCAAATCCCGGTATTTTATCTCGTTTAGCGAGTTGGGCATCATCAGCGGTGTATTTCCAGAAGGAGGACTATGTCAACACCGTTGTCATATAATAGGTTGCTTAGGCAAACCGGTTTAGAATTACTGCTTAGTTAAAAACTTTATTGATGGATTTGGATTAATTTATTGATATGGTCTTGGTAAAGTAAATAGAAATGTCGTGGAAGACGTAATATCAAAACATTGAACCTAAAAATAATTGCTTATTTTACAAATTATACGTAAGATCGAAATCACCGAAAAAACCGAAAACCCGGTTTTGCAATCTCACAAAAACCGAAAAACCGGTTTTATAAAATACGCACGGTTTTGTGACCCCTACGCACGAGTGATCCTATAAGGGTTCCGTTTTTTCTTTTTGAGTTACGGAACCCTAAAAGTACCTACTAATCATGTAAATTATTATTGATAACACACTTTAATATTTGCATTTCAACTACATAAACATTAGTATTTTAAGAAAACAAATCAATATTAATTCCTCGTTAGAAATTGTTTTTATTTCAAGTGATGAGATCAATTATTGTCTTATAAACATGTTATCTAATCAGATAATTCAGGGGTCAGAGTTTTTTCACTTACAAATATGGCATACATCGTTTACTAATATGGCATAGATCCAATAGGTATATTGTATGGGATGTAAATGTTACTTTTGTATGGCTTTGTTACTTTTGTACCCGACCGCATTTTTCTGAAAACATGAAAGATATCTTTGAATTTCAAACGCAACGTGTGCGAGAAAAATAAATTGCAATCAATCTAATCAATATCCCTTCGGGTGGCAGGGCCTCCGGTTGAACGGTAGGAAAAATGGCGCGGCCATTTTTAAAACATGCCCCTGCGTGGCAGAGGCCGGGAGCCAGACACTCCCCAATTAGCGGTGAACCGGGAGACGGTTCCGTCACAACAAGCCCGTGTGTGGCAGAGACCGTCTCCCGGCCTCTGTGCGACGCCGTATTTTGCGCCTAAAATAAAACCATTAAAACTATGCCTTGCTTGCTCACTTTTGCAAGATGCATTCTTCATTAAACAAGGATGGTATTCCTTAAAGGTTGAATTCCCGCGTAAAATAATGTTTTTTAGAAATGGCGTGATGTTCACGCCCCACCAGACCTCGTACGCACCGACCGTCGAGCCGCGAACATTCAGAAACCAGAAATTTATTTGCTAACAACATTGTCCTTACAAAGGTACACAAATGGAATACGCAGTGATAAAAAGTGAAATAAACTGTGTGAATCGTGTTAAATGTAATGTTTTGTCATAAAGACTGCTTTTTTTCAATCAATTGTTTTATTTCCTAAATATACATATTTTTATACATGAAAGAAAAAATAATTGGTAATATGAGATTTGATCAAGTCCAGCATAATTCAAATAAATATAATGAAATTCATTGGTACCTATACAATCAAAAAAGCTATTTTATGCTGAATTCAATTCAATCATACATATTTTTGAGAATTGGTCAAATTTCTAGCACACGTCAAATTCGCGATGACCACCCATGGAGGCGCCGCCACTTGACGTATATTTTTCTAAATTTGCCGCACCACTCAACCTCAAGCCACCGTTAAATCTGAGGCGCCGCCATTCAACGGCTTGTTATATCTGTCCATCTCCCGGCTCCCCGCCACCATAGAGACCTAGCCAGACAATGCCACTCTAGGGGATATGCAAATATTCAGAAAATGTATGAATTTTAATACAACATAAACATCAAAGAACTAAAAGTCAAAAAACGTACTTTTGATTCGAAAAATTTTGCGTCACGTTGCGTCCACTCACACAACCTAATAGCACGTGGCGCTCGTTTCGACTGAATGCGCTGACTGAGTGAAGGGGGCACCACTGTCTATCGCTTAATAGCAGCGGAGTGGTATTTTGTCTATTAGATAAACCTACAGAGCAATAGTTACTTTCCACCCGCAGTTACCTTTGTCCCCGCTCTCCCCTATATTTCACTTGAAGAAGCATGCAAATTTTGCTTAGTAGCTAGGTAGTATAACTAAATATATACAAATTGAAGCTAAGCTAAGGTAAGTTATATAATAATAATATCATCGGAATACACATATGATTTTAATGAAATTGTCATTGAATTGATTTGTGCCTTATCGAAAGCCCTATTAATTAGAGTAGTACCTAAATAACTTTTTTCATTTGACGACTTCTGTATTTATTCGGTTTATTTAGTTCGAGTATCTAATGAATTCGATTATTTAGTTAATTTACATTTAAGTACGTCACATGTGACATGAACAGACAAGGAGAGCAACATAAAATATATTGTTTTGTCTTCCTTCTTTCAATGGAACTTTTTTAGAGTTTCTCTTCCTCAAAGGAGGCTAGTTGTTAAGACGAAACTCAAAATACTCTCATTTGCATCTTAAAAAAAATAGGATGGGTCACTGACCTGTCCCGGTAAAGTGAGGTAGTGTGCGTGACGTGTGCTTGTGTGTGAAATGGGGTAATTTGACGGAATCTGAAAATTTTCCCCGGGCATACCTCACCTTAAAGTTAAACTTACCTACAATAAATTGCATTAACTTTTTTTTTAAGTAGGTTAAATGTAGGTTATTTATTTAAGTGTTTTATTTGGACCTAAGTAAATTCATCGTATTCATCCAAAAAGTTACATACATCTTCATAATTTTTCTATAATATTTGTTTTTATATGTTTTATGACGTATTTTACAGTTTTTATTGATTAAAGCCTAACTTAAGAAACGAATTAAATAAATACACACACCATCGTCTTAGATTGAATAAATATAGCATTAGGATTACAGATGTTGTAAAACTTGTAAATATGTTATAATTTAGTATAATAAATTAATTTAAAATTAAATTAATCATTAAATAATGGATGTCTTATAAAAATAGAGAAAATTTTGTGTGAGTGTCGTTGAAAGCAGCTTTTAGACTAAGTGCCAATTAAATATTTAAGCATCATCATTTAAAACACATTACACAATATAAAAAAAATAGTAGTATCAAATCAATATAAAATACATATTAAAAGCTAAAAACCGAGAAATCTTTGCTTTCTTTTATTTTAATACAAGTACTTCAAAATATAAAATAACCTAAAACAATTAATACATGAAAAAAATGTGGTCACGTAGAAACGTACAAAACTCACGAATAAGTCTACTATTTCATCCCGTACATATTCCTCAACTACTTGTTGGCCCTTTCCAAAATTAACATGTTATCTAACATCACAAATGACAATGATATCCGGCTGGGTTTGATTAAGTGTTACTTTTAAGTCTATTTAAATGATTAACCCTTCCGATATTTAACATATGCTTCTTCCATAGCTACACTGACAAACGTCCCACTTAGCCTAATTGATTAACATCCATTCGAGAACACCACCTATTTTATTTTAAGCGATCGCGCCGTGGATAGCGCTATTTACTCGATGCTTTCATGCCGGTATTACTGTAACGATTTACATTTTAGGGTCCTATAGTCAAAGAAAGTTGAAATTATAAGACCATTTCGGTAGGTCTAAAATATAAATTAAACATCCAATAAAAACATATCAGTATATTAAATTTTATGAATGGTATTATGGTTTGTTTTCTTAAATTTATAGTTTTAATTTTTATTTGTGTTAGTTGTAATTTGTATTATTATAACAATCATCACCATCATTTCAGCCTATATACGTCCCACTGCTGAGCACAGGCCTCCTCTCATGAGCGAGAGGGCTTGGGCTATAGTCCCCACGCTAGCCCAATGCGGATTGGGGACTTCACATACACCTTTGAATTTCTTCGCAGATGTATGCAGGTTCATACAGTTCCTCACGATGTTCGATCGATTATAACAAAGAAAATATTTTTTTTATGAATTATGATAAATGACTTCTCTTAAATTCATTATCCTGAACATGCATGCAGGCACACTCACTAGATATGTAATAGTAAAGATATGTGTCATTCCACTGCAAAAGGTACCTTATAACGGCTGGGGCCGCGATTCGGGAAATGAATTAGAGGGTCACTAGATATGAAACAGTGAAGATATGTGACGTTCCACGGAAAAAGGTACCTTATGGTGGCCGGCGCGTACGTCGCATAGCGCCGCAATAATATTGGAGCGGCGTTAATAATAGCGTAAGCGCCAACCGCCATAAGGTACGACACGTACTTACCCGTGGGACGACATATATCTTTACTATATCGTATCTATTTAATTTCTAATTAATTTACAGAATCGCGCCGTATGGTCATACATAAAAAAAAAATATACGCGTCGACTTGAGAACCTCCTCCGTTTTTTTCGTCGGTTAAAAAAATTACAGTCAAGGGAAATTATTTATTTAATATAGTTTATACCATACTATTTAAATACACATAAATAAATTGATCTCAAAAAACCAAGCTTGAAATTAACCTTGAATAATTTTCAAAAAATGTACTACAAGACTCTGGAGTGCGGGTTCCTAACTCTGACTTGACTGATTTTTTATTCGTTCATTTGTTCGGCATTCTTTACTTTAAAGTGTTGCATAAAAGCCGTAATGGGTCGGACCGCACATTTGTGCTGCCTAAGAGGCCATTACGGTACCTCCTCCTGATGCATAGTAATTTAAAGCGTTTATTTAAAATTAGTTGTACTTGACCTCCGGGTCTAAGTGTACTAAGGGCCTGAGAAGCATTGACATTAAAATATTCCTTACGAGATAATGGATAGGATAATGTTAGAAAATTAGAAGCTGCTGGTTATCTAATTTTGAACATTATTTTATTTCTATAGGGAAGTCAAATGGGCTGAATGCATTGTTGTCACTGACGCGGTATTATAAATATTATAATGGATATTATTTACACCTAACAGGGTGTCATGTAGCTACCTACCAATGTATTTATTGTAACACCTGTCTTCTGATGAACATGATAGCAATAAAGAGATATGAATATGAATATTCTTTATAAGAAAATAATTAATTGATTCTTATGCCTTAAGTTGTAATAATAACGGTTGATAGTTTATTTATTAATGTGAACATTAGGTAGAAAAAAAGGTTCTAGGTTTCGCTTCGTCTATTGCTTTCATAAGAAAACCTTGGCCAAACAACTACAAGAATAATTGCTTCGTGCGATAGAATCTTTTCAAGTCCCGGCTTAGACGGAAAATCTTTTTCCGCAAATCGAACAGTTTTCTTAAATACGAGAAAATTAAGCAAGCTTATAGAAAATCAGCTTTGTTCCATAGAATTGGAATACTTCTTTCATTTTTCAGCAAGGTCTTTTGTTGCCAAACGTCAGTAGGATTGCTTCGATTACGTCTTCACGAAGCGTTTCAGGATTGATTGTAATCAATAAGGGATTTCAGAAGCAAGATATAAGCTTTATTGAAGGGAGATTATAAACTGGATTCCATTTTATTCAGTAGATGAAACATTCTTTAGAATTTAACGAAGAGTGTATTTCGCGAGAAAGGCAAATGAAACATGATGTCTCGTCCTAGCAATGCAAGTACCATGTATTTTATATTGATTTAGCTACATAAAACTAATTACGTAGGTATATTTTATAAGCGGTAAGTATTTAGAAAAACCAAATACACGATCAAAATAATCGTAACACGTTTCAGAAACAAAGCGAAGTTAATAATAAACGTAGTTTGTTATAAAATCCAAGTCGTTGGGTTAGAATAGATAACACGTTTGACTGGAGTTCGTGTTCCGCCGTGTTAGCAACTAAGTGCACACACTGGGAAAGGTAGTTATAACTTAAGTACCAACTGCATCCCCACATAAATCGGGGAAATCTCATCCGAACAATCTCAGCTAACCTACGTAAAAGCTGACTAGAACAAGTAAAACGCTTGTAAAACTGTAACTACCCTGTCGACGAAATTGTTTTCTATGAAATTGTCCTCTTTTTTGGAGGCCGGGTGAAAATGTATCTATGTCATCGACCATAAATACGAATGAACTATTTATAAATCTTATTTCTAGCTACTTTTCAAAGTTTAATATACTTGCTTACTTACTTGTGCAATAATATTTAACGCTACACGGAATTAATTAATTGTAATATCGTACAATTTTGTATGTTACGTTGACAGTTGTAGTTCTGTCAGAACATATTTATTTTTTGTGCTATTGTAGGTGATAACTGATAATTGATAATTAACTAATTGATTAATCCGCCAGTAATTAATGTATATTAGGTATCTGTTTATTTGGCATTGAGGAGTATAATGCGAGGTAAACTAAGTACAAGAGAACTGGCCGTTAAGATAATGGCCGTAGTTCGACATGTAAATGATATACGCGTAGATTGCGTCGCGCCACAGACAAGTTAATAATACAAAATGCTAACTTTTCGTAAAACAGATGTTCGGCTCTGTCTTAAAGTCAATAACAAAAAAAGTTTATTTATCAATGTTGCAACTTATTGAAAATTAGGGTTGGACCTTGAAGAACCCTACATCCAGCGTTTGTGCCCAAGTAAAATATTAAAGTAATTATTTAATTTAATATTTTGATTTTATTAAAGAGTGTATATCCATTGAATTCACAATACGAAGAGGTGAGTAAAATTAGTTATAACTGTTATAAGTAAAAAAATAAAAATTCTAATACAATATAGTGGAATTATGGTTTAGTACTAGTTAAGGCGAAATTATGTACTAAAGACGAATTTAAGGTACGTATTTTGGCCAACCCTAATATTCAATGAACTGCAACATTGATAAGTGGGTTTGATGATGAGGTAACGCGACTTTGATTAACAGTCTTCAGTTTTACTTGCATCTGGCCGCACAGTATTAGCCGTTCAATTCAATTTACATATTTATGGCACTTGATGTGACCCTAAAGGATTACGCTTTTGATCTAGATTATGAGGACCCTGGCCCGCGCCATACATTTAGATTGCCTCTTTGCGAACTTATTGTAACAATGTATATTTGAATGCGGGTTGGATTCATTGTCGTCAAACTGAATCACCGTTGTAACAATGTTTTTACTGCCGTTAATTGAAGTTCAGCCGGCGTATTATGGAAGGTTTTATCCACGTGATAAAATACACACATATATATAATCACGCCTTTTTCCCGGAGGGGTAGGCAGAGACCACGGATTATCACTAGCTACGATCCTGACATAACTCTTTGGCTTAATTCACTTTCATAACATTTATCAGTTTAGGGTGCTCTTGACCTGTTCTTTCTTCAGGATCTCCCCGATCTGATCAGAGAAAGTCCGCCGAGGTCTACCCCTTCCAATTCCCAGTTCCACTTCTCCCTTAAAAACTCTCTTTGTTAGCCTTTACAGAATGAGTGAATTCTTTCCACGCCACTGAACAGCTGCCAGATGCCCGAATTAATTAAGAGGGCGTAGAGGAGGGTAAATTTTCAGATTCTGTCAAATTACCCCATTTCACACACAAACGCAGCTCACGCACACTACCTCAATTTACTGGGACAGGTCAGTGACCCCTAATGTTTTTTTAAAGGTGCTGCTTCGAGTTTAGTGTTAACTACTAACCTTCTTTGAGGAATTCAAACTGTCACAGCTTTCCTTTGTGAGAAGACAGAGAAAAAACACTTTTTTATATATAGCTTTCCTTGTTTGTTCATGTCATGTCATAGGTATGTGACGTATTACTCGTATTAGGTAATTAATTATTTTCGTTGTTGACTTTTGTATTAAGATAGGTTCAAAACGGCGACGCTCTTAACTGTCCATCGGTGGACCTTATGCCTTTTGTAATAAGGCTTACGGACTGTCAGTTAACAGTGTGGTGGTGGGCAATGGTAGGTATGCGGTTTGTAGACAGACCGAATTAAACCTAGGAGTTTTATTATTAAAAATATAAGAAATCATCTCATCTATCTACTCGAAAAAAGTGGACTATATCTAAAATTATCCCTTTATTACTTATAGGTCTTGTAACATATTTTTTTACAACTAAAGATGCTTATTTAATTTCACTTATAACTTAATTTTTAAAGCTCTGTTAATAATAAAGCTTTAAAAACATCTAATAAAATTCAGGTACTACACTTATACTTTTGTAAGTCAGTAAGTGATGCTTACTTAAAACTTATTGGGAAATCAAATAACTCATAATTACCTATATTAAAATATATAAATGTACTATTTCATCTCATTTCATCCCAATCCGCATTGGGCTAGCGTGGGGACTATAGCCCAAGCCCTCTCGCGCATGAGACGAGGCCTGTGCTCAGCAGTGGGACGTATATAGGCCGAAATGATGATGATGATTTCATCTCATACGTTCAATAAGGCCCAGGACCGGGCCTTGTCACCCGCACTGACAGAGGGCCTTTTTAGCCCTACATAATATTAAAGAACTGTGTCCCGGATAGTATGGGTTCTGGTCCATGGCGCGTCCTGAAGTAACTTATACAGTGTGTAATCGTTAAGTGTAGCCAGGCTATAATTCCGTAAATATAACAGATATCAGAAAACTTCAAATTGATATCAAAAGTGCGTTACCCAATGAGTAAAATTACATTTATAACTTTTTTTAAATAAAAGTAGAAATATCTCAAACATTAACTTCAAACCCTCCCATACATTTAGTACGACGACTCACCCCTCAAAGAACGTCGGTGTCCTAAGAGACAAAACTGCTTGAGATTCATTATTTGCGATAGTAAACTGTAATAAAATAATAAAACTACCGTTTATTAAATAATAATCTCAAGCAGTTTTATCTCTTACGACACCAACGTTCTTTGAGGGGTGAGTCATCGTACTAAATATTTAGGAGTTAGGGAGGGTTTAAAGTTAATGTTTGGGATATTTCTGCTTTTATGAATAAAAATATTAATGTATTTTACTCATTGGATTACGCGCTCTCTATATCAATTCGAAATTTTCTGATATCTGTTATATTTACGGAATTATAGCCTGACTACACTTAACGATTACACCCTGTATATCATTAGATAGTTCATAGCCTATATCGATAGAATATATCGTTCTTATGAGCGTATTTGGTGGGCATACCTTATTATTAAAAAAGTCTACTGCTTTATACTCGGAGTAAT
Source organism: Cydia fagiglandana (assembly GCF_963556715.1). NCBI lineage: Eukaryota > Metazoa > Arthropoda > Insecta > Lepidoptera > Tortricidae > Cydia > Cydia fagiglandana. The sequence continues at coordinate 10,176,394 of NC_085948.1, forward strand.
TAACAATGGAGCCGCCATTAACAGGCGTTCCCCTCTGTCGAAAATAGGCGGCCAATGGTCAACCACATGTCAACCATATGTATGGACTGACGTTTGGCTGACTTGACGTACCTATACATTTGATGTGCCCCTCCCCCGCAAAAAACGGCAGACTATTTTGTACCGAAAATTTTAGACATGGCGTCTCCGTTGGTTATATCCTCTAAGGCTTCATAATAGGGTGGCACTGGTGGCAGAAACTCATTTCATTTGTAAAATTATCACCTGTAATTTATCTGTAAAATATAAAAACATTGTATTCACACTTTTCAAATGCCAGATGATTATTTTATTTTATTTTATTTCAATATTTAATGTTTGACTTGCCACGTGCGGTGCCACAATTATTATTCAGAAAAAATATATGAGTGCCTATTTTATAGTGATACTTTTTAGAATGGAGAATAAATGAGCAAAATTTAACAATTTTTTTATTTAGTACAAATCACCACACTGTGATTGTTAAAAAATACATATAATATTCATTTATTGTGCAAAAATCAGTTTATACATAAGATACAGTGATATATAACTTGCCCTAGTTGCTAAGAGCATGAAGAAATATAGCATAGATTGGACCGGGGAGCCGACCATTTCCCCTCTTCCCTTATTTTTGGTATACGGTACGATCTCGTTGCTACCGGGCCTTATCAGCCCATTATTTGGTAATAACGGTATGCAAGGCATCTAACACAACTAATAAAACCTCCATGAACAGAAATGGGTGACATATTTTATAAGATTTGACAGTATCCAAGAAGAATCTTCAGATTCAGAATCATTAAACGGCAATTAAGCCACTAGTATTGGGTTGCCTATAATCATTTTTCTGTGAATGTACTCGTAAACCTCTATCCGTTAGTATGCGATTCATTAATGGACGCACCATGGCCCAAATCGGGACACAGTTCTTTAACACGTAATGTTAATAATCAGTGAACATTATTAATTACGCTCAAATGCTTAAGTTTCAGTACAGGTAAAAGTACATATGAGCTGTACTTTTAATTGTTAGTACAATCGGCATCAAATAGATAGTGACGGCCAAAGTGACCAAATATAGTTATAGGATCTAAATGTGAACGAATAAGGTCAGGTGAGGCATATAAGGCCCACCTTTATATTAACTGAAATAGTTTTATTAATAATCAGGATATTATGACCAAACCAATTCAATATATATTTCTCATTTGTTCATGTTTCTTACACTGCTACTGTTGCTGTTACTGTTACCGACACAAACACCAGAGAGGAGGAGATCAAAATACGCATCCAAAACGCCCTGCGGTGCAGTGCAGCCCTCCACAAAGTGTTGGTGTCCGGGCTTCTCAGCAAACATACAAAGTTACGGATATATAAAACCGTTATACGGCCTATCCTAATGTATGGCTGTGAGGCCTGGTCCCTAACACTAAAAGAAGAAGGTCAGCTCCTGGTAGCAGAGAGAAAAGTTTATCGCAAGATCCTGGGACCTATTCAGAGAGATAACGGCACCGGGAGGATCTGGAAAAATGCCGAGATCGAGGAGTTAGTGGCCGAACCCAATATCATCGGCGAAACGAAAGCGCACAGACTTCGCTGGTTCGGTCACCTACTCTGAATGGGAGAGGATCGGGCTGTCAAGAAGGCGTTCTTGGGACGTCCGACTGGTAGCCGTCCGGTGGGTCGGGCCAGGTATCGCTGGGAAGACAGTGTGGCGGCGGATCTACTTCAGCTTCGCGTCAGTAACTGGCAGGAAGTTGCGCAGGAGCGGGACAGGTGGCACGCTCTCGTTTCGGAGGCCAAGACTCTCTTTGGATCGCTGAGCCAAAATAGTTAGTTAGTTAGTTCATGTTTCTTAATATACCAAAATAGTTATAAAAAAATTCCGGCGCTTTTGAAAAATCCATTTTATAAAAAAAACATACCATGTTGGTTCGGAACCGGGCCTTGTTACTGGCACTGACAGTGGGCCTTCTTACAATTAGTCATAGTACAAGTTCAAGAATAACAGAAAATACTACCGGGCCTTATTAGCTTTTATCATGAATTAATTTCATCTTAGATTTAAAATGGTCTATAGTAAAATACGGCCTACATGAGTCATGGAAAAACAAATTGTATTTTATTTAGTACCTATTTGTTGTTCAAAATCTTCAGTAAGCTAACTTATAAGACTCTATCTATTATAATTAATCTAGATTGACAGTTTACTTAGCAAATTGTACTTTTACCTTTAGGTTTTATGTCGGAAATATTTCACCCAATTTGTACTGAAACATAAGCATTTGAGCGTAATTAATGATGTTTACTGATTGTTAATCTTAAATATACCTATTATGTAGGGCACTTAAATTATTTTAGCGGACCAAGCGGATGTGTATGTTTGTGGACCACTTTTTTATTTAAATAATTAAATTGTAATTCATTCAAAAAAAGCTATTACAATTAGGGATTTAGATACCTCACCTACCTTATTACAAAGCATTACAAAAATGTCCAAAGGCCAAAGCCACGCCGATAAGACATAAAGCCCGCTCCAGACTATGCGCGTGAATCGCGGGCGAAGCCGCGAACGCGAGTGTGGAGTCGATTTCGCTGTCTGCGAACATCGACGCCACACTTGCGTTCGCGGCTTCGCGCCGCGATTCGCGCACGAGTGTGGAGGGGGCTTAAGACCTCATAAACGACTTCATAAATATAAACGTTCACTGAAAAAACCCAAATTCATTTCTGATAATTTTATTTCGTTACTGAGTTATCGTTTTGCACCGAATATCAATGAAATAAAAGCACGTTGTTGTTTGATAGATACATTTATATAAACATCGTCACATGAAACCAATATAGGTACTCGTAAACCAGACCACTGCGATGCCACTGGCTTTAAATATCGTTCTTTCAACTGATGATATAGCCACAAAAACCCGCTGAAACTGCAGGTCGAGTCTTGATTTCAATTTCTTGATGATATATCATTGCATTAACTTTCAAAGCACATGATAGATCTTAGAATAGCAACAAAACTGGTTGAAACTAAGAATTTTATTGCTGAAATTATGTGAACAACATTGCTTCGTCTTCATAAATAAAATTTTAATAGTTTATATTGTTTAGGCTAAAATGTGAAGAATTTTGTTGATAAATTGTTTATCTAGTATATTGACATTATGTCATATATGTTTTTAAAATGACGTAATATGAATACCAGCACAATGAAAATTTATTCCAATAAGAAATAACAAATCTTCAAACTTTTTCATTTTAAGTGAATTAGGAAGAAGCTAATTATACTGATTTGGTTGTATTAATATATTTTATTAAATAATTTGTCATATTTTTTAAGTATTATGACTCGTGAATAAAAATAAATCGAAATTTTAATGACTCTAGATCTCCGTGTGACGTTATTTATTTACCCTATTAATTTTGAACACAGTTTTTCACTGGTATCATCATTCGTATACGGACATGAATTTCTGTCAATATATATGCCAAATCGAACTGTCAACTTGGAAAAAAGAAGTACGCGTCCGCTTCCAACGGCCCACAGCGGGCATCTGAGGAGAAGGAGAATTTGACAGATATGGCGGATGTATGGAAATTATACGAAAGTTTACGTTTACGATTGAATTTCACTGTAGCCTTTAAGAGGAAAAATAGGAAAAGCCTGATTCGTTGTAGTCCAGTTATCTGGCTTTCGAAATCACTCGATTTTATAGCATGAGCATCGATTTTTTTATACAAATTTTACTAAACGCTGACACTCGTTCATCACGTTTTAGGTACAACTTTGCATAAGTGTATTTATTATATTGTAAAACATTTCAGATTTTCAAGGGTGATTCGTTGTAAACACACTCTTTGGGATATTAATGACATTTATTATAATTTTTTTTATCAAGAGATGTGAACGCTAGCGACTAAACGGTGACTTCCTTTTTCGCTGATTTTGCTCGATGCAGTCTTAATAATAATAGTATGTTACACTATTGTAACTAGAGGGATTTCGTTGCTCTATAAATTGCAAATTTTATTTCCGTACCTAGATCTCCGTCTATTAGGTTTAAATTTAAAAATCTGGTTTTGATGTAGGTACTCACAGCGCATATATACCTACACGTTATAAAACAAAGTCTCCCGCTGCGTCTGACTGTCTGTTTGTATGTTCGTGTTAAAATCAAAAACTATTGAACGAATTTTTACCTATAAATAGAGTGATTCTTGAGGAAGGTAATTGCATAATTTGTTAACCCGTGCGAAGCCGGGGCATGTCGCTAGTTACAAAATAAGTGAAAATAATCTTATCTTACGATGAAATAAGAAAATGTCATGAGATCAAATTGGCATCAATTTGTAAGTCTAAATCGGTCTCCAGATTCACGGCATATCGTTTGAAGTCCATTAGCGGTGTAACGACGAGGAAACGAAAATGAAGGTGCCTGTCATGTGATGTTTGCTCAGGCATAAAGCAAATATGAACAAAAATAATGGCCCTCTCTGTATAATGAGATCACATCTCCCCTTACGCAACGACAATCACGATGAGAATAAAATCAGAAGTAAAACTGGACATAAATGTGTTCTGGGAATCCGTATCCAGTTTTGTTTTATTGTTTATGTATTATTTATATGGGTTTTGTGACTCCTTGACAAGGTGTTGTGTAGTTACATAGGTTGGTAGTCACTCTTGACCGATCCCTTACATATAAACAACACCTTACCGGCACAGCTCGTAAACTCCAGACCCGAAACAACATTCTTCAGAAATTAAGCGGGACTTCTTGGGGAGCAAGTGCCGATGTCCTGAGAACTTCTGCTCTGTCATTGGTGTACTCCACGGCTGAATATTGCGCACCGGCATGGTTGGGGAGTGCCCACGCCGCCAGAGTAGACGTTGAGCTGAATAGGGCCATGCGACTCATCTCCGGTACGCTACTCTCAACCCCTTCCCACTGGCTGCCAGTGCTTTCTCGGATCGCTCCGCCAGACTTGAGAAGGAAAGAGGCCCTGATGCGAGAAGCGGCAAAGATCCAAAAGAACCCAGCCCTACCAATTTATGCGGAGTTTCTGAACCCAGCCAACTGTCGCTTGAAATCTAGGAATGCCCCTTACAGTATCTTCAAGGGCCTTGTCGGTAGTTGTTTCAACCTGAAGCGTAAGTGGTCACAGTCGTGGAACTCATTGATGGCGGGAAAGCTGGGCTCCGGAATCACCCCAGGTGCCATAATCAAAGGATCTGACCTCCCAAGACGGCACTGGTGCAACCTCAACAGACTTCGCACTGGCCATGGTCGTTGTGCTTAATACAAACACCGCTGTGGATGGGTGGAATCCCCGGCTTGCATTTGTGGCGCGACTGTACAGACAATCCAGCATATTATAGAGGATTGCCCCATAACGCGCTATGCCAACGGACCTCCTGAAGACCTGATCGTCCTTAGCGACGAGGCCACCAAGTGGCTGATTGGACTTAATCTGTGTTTATAACTGTTGTTTTCTGTTTATCATACCATGCCATACGATTAAATTAAATAGGTTGGTAGGTAAATACTCTGAATATAAATATTAATTAGAAACGGATCTTGAGTTCTTCTTTATTTACTTTAAAGAAAGTTAATCGCGTATAATTTAACTTTAACATCTTTCTTTTGTGGATGTGAAATACCTGAATCTCACAATATAATATCAAACTGGTGTTATTATATTCTGCCCATCACTGTAGATAATTGGCAAAAACAACACATAAAAAAATTAATCAGCAAAGGAGCATTTGCTATGTTCGACGATAATTAATTTTTTTTGGTCCTGCGGTAAACGAGCTAGAAGAACCGAACCTGCACACGTAATTACATTTACCTTCAAAGTGCTATACTAAATAATATAATTATTTAAGATATATGTTTTTTGCCATAAAATTAAACTTTCAGCCGTATGTACTAGGTATGAACAATGTGCCCATATAAAAAATATAGCACCCTAACGGTGTCAAGATAACAATTAAATGCAAAACTGATACTTTCTAAGATAAAACCTATTATTTAGTCCTATGATATTACCAGACATCGTAACTTTTACAGCATTTTTGGTGCAACGGAGTGGTGTTAACGGAATAGGTATAAACAATTTCAACCCTAATGATTAATTAGCATTAATTACGTTAATACAAACCTTAATTTACCATTTCAGTTGGAATTATCTATACCAATTCCGTTAACACCACTCCGTTGCACCAAAAATGCTGTAAAAGTTACGATGTCTGGACATTACATTAGCATGGACAGACTTGATGACATGACTTAAGAAGGAATGATAATAGAAATAAATACCCGAATTTAAGCTGTTGTGAGACATACTAACATTGAATAACAACAAGTGAGTCTAAACCGTAAAATTATTCAAAGAAATAAATATGACTAAAAATTAAACAGTCAAGCGTACTACGGAACTCTTTTATACAATCCCAAATATTATTTGCCTTCTTTTTGTGGTCACAATAATATTACGGAATCGAGGATTTGATTATGATGTAGCAAATCAAAGAGAATGTGGTCGATACAAGTATTTAACGTACAAGGAAACAAAATTGGCGTAATTATACGCAATTGAGTATTTCGTAAAACTTGGGCTGCGATTTTATGGTAATTAATATAGTACCGGTTAAAGAGACGGATTTTAATTATTTGTGTCACTTTCTATTAACATGGAAGAATACAAATAATATTTTTGTTTAACGTTCGGATATATTACTCTTCGAAATGAATACTAATGTCTTTATAAAAATAGCTGTTTCACACTCTCGGCTAGATAAGCTCAAAGGCTATGGAACTGACATCTTTTTTCGACCTTATTAGTTGCAGATATTTATACAGCTGATAGTACTTGGTTCCTGGAGTATATTTAAGTATGAAATATTATAGCTTTTACGATGTTTTTTTGGAGAAAACTGCTACGTAAAAACACCCTGTTAATGTGATTATTAAATGTGAACATATTGAACAGATTCTAGTACCTCTTTTACCTAACACCTAACTGTCTGGCCACTTGATCCTAATAACCTTTTGCAGTTTTCCCGCCGAACCATAATGAAATTTAACTTTTTGTTCAGTAAATTACCACAAAAGGAAATTAATTAAATATTCTTAATTTCTATTTAAAGTTAGTTGATTTAAAGTAAAGTATTATCAGTTAAAATATCTGCAACTAATAAGGTAGCACCTTATATATATTGATGTCTTTGTTATCCTTTTGATTAGGTATTCATTACAACAAAATATTATAAACTGAAAAATATCTGTAATACCTACTAAAATAGAAAGTGACCAAGCCCTACGAATGAAAATTATAAAAAGGAAATTAAATGATTATAGGTTCTCGCGGGCTTGGTTTCCGCAACTCGACGTCATATAATGCGCCTATTTTGCGTGGTAACCAAGCCCGCGAGAACCTTTAATCAATTCAATGATTAATTTCGGCATTATCACTTCAATGTACATCTTTTGTAGGAAGCAACTTTCAGTTCTAGTATAAAAAGAAAACCTGTGAAAACTTGCTGCAGCTGCAACTTATCAATTGGCGCTATTCAGAAAAGAACGAACGCGGCGAACAAAGTAATTTGAATGCATGATGGAAAGCATTTTAATTTCTGTTTGAAATTGATTTAAGTTTGTTCTCATAATAAAATGTTCTCCTTTTTAGGGTTCCGTACCCAAAGGGTAAAACGGGACCCTATTACTAAGACTTCGCTGTCCGTCCGTCCATCCGTCCGTCTGTCACCAGGCTGTATCTCACGAACCGTGATAGCTAGACAGTTGAAATTTTCACAGATGATGTATTTCTGTTGCCGCTATAACAACAAATACTAAAAACAGAATAAAATAAAGATTTAAGTGGGGCTCCCATACAGCAAACGTGATTTTTGACCAAAGTTAAGCAACGTCGGGCGTGGTCAGTACTTGGATGGGTGATCGTTTTCTTTTTGCATTTTTTCCGGTTTTTATTTGCTTTATGGTACGGAACCCTTCGTGCGTGAGTCCGACTCGCACTTGCCCGGTTTTTTGCTATTAATACAGGGGACGATGATAAAACATGAAGGTAGGTTTTTTGAAAGTAAAATTAATGGGTGTGTAATGTTTTCTATAAAACCTTTAACCTTATTTCAAACGTAACTAAATTTAAACCAATTAATTGTGCATTTGGTTTGTATCAAAACTGAACGACACCTTTAGAATTAATTATTTATCTGATGGTAGTTGGTTATATTTCAATTATATTTCATTGTTAATAAATTTGATAAACAAATATATAACAGATTAAACACTTATTTAATGTATAATATAAAACTACAACTAAAAACTAAAGCTAAAAAATTAAAAATACCTATCAAAATTTTGCGCCCTTGGTAAGGTGCCCATCACGCAGGCAGCGTTCCCGCGCTGGATTGCTATGACCGCGAATAATTAGTTCAGTAAAAGTTAGGGAAGATGAAATGAGATCTACATTATTATTTATTGACTATGTGTTTGTTACTAAAACATGCAGGTATTTATTTCATGCAGGTTTTAAATTGAACTTAGAGAACAAAATAACGTTTTACAGAAAGTATCCTTAAGTGCTGACGATGACGTAACAAACAAATTCTCGCATAAAGCTAAATGAGTTGGACCAATGAAACATAATTAAAAAAGTTAGGCCACGCACAAAAGTTGTTCGACTCAGAGGTATCATCGGAAAGAAGTCGGGTACGTGGCGTCCAATCATTCTCTTTAGATCCAGTCGATAGATCCAAAATGGATCTAGTGGGAAAAGTTTTTCTCCTTAGATCCAAAAGGTATGTTGACATTTAGAAACTGGATCTATAGGGAAAATATAAATATCATTAGATCCATTAAATTTTTCCTATGAAGAAAATGGATCTAAAGAGATTTTTTTTATCTCAACAGATCCAACTTGCAATACATATACCTACGTTAATGTATTTAATGGAGATTGGATTTATTTAATTCTTTATTAAATATATATCTGTAGAAATAAAGTCCCCGGCCGCGTCTGTCTGTATGTCTGTATATATGTTCGCGAGAAACTCAAAAACTACTGAACGGATTTTCATACGGTTTTCACCTATCAATAGAGTAATTCTTAAGAAAGGTTTAAGTTATAATATATTAAGGTTTTGTGTAACCCGTGCGTAGCCGGGGCGGGTCCCTAGTAAATAATAAAATAAATCGAATGTTTGCCAATGCGCTATAATGGAGCGAAGCGTATTAGGTGTTCAAAGAACTGACCGCAGCAAATGACTTAAATAGTAATACCTAAGTAATTTATTATTATTTTAATTTTTTCTGCTTAATACTACTTCGGTAAATGTAATTAACGTTCATACGGCGTTCATTCTGTTTATGGCGATGAAGGAACCAATGTATTTAGTAACAATACCTAAGTGTACTTTAGTTGCAGTCTTGTATCTCATATGAGTGACATTTATTAAAAAGAGATAGATGATGATATAAATATCTAATTTATTAAATATTGTGCTAGGGACCTTATCACAATAGGTGCGTTAAAGAAATTAAGTTATAGCAAACGAAAACCTAGGTACGGCACCTACTGGCTTTGCAAGTTTCCTTTATGAAATTCGAAACGAAATTATAGTTTGCCAAAGGACCGTCTCATTTCAATCACAGACAGAGAGAATCATATACATATCTTTGTCTTACACTGGTACTAGCACCCAAAAGAAAAGGATGAGTATAGTTTTCCTGGTTCTTACTGACTGACAAATTGGTTTGACCCACTATAGTTTGTTGATGCTTGCTTACTGGTAACACGTATACATGAACACAACAAATGTTTATGAGGAACTATCTAGTACCTATTCAAGAAATAAAAAAAATAGTTGTGTTTGAATCATTTAGTTACTTGTCTTTAACAGGCGACATCTCGTAGGCAGTAGAATAAATTTTTGAAGTGGGCAATAGCGGAACTAACCATCCCCACGTCACTTAAATATGACAATTATGCCGGCACCATAGAGTCGCTCTCACACGCTTCAAAGATGATTTTACAAAGTATTGGACATAATAAGTGTATAGGTATTGGAAGTTGGAAATATTCAAAATCTTTACAAAATACAACTATTCACCCATCATGACAAATATTACCTCGCTTCTGGCTTTGTATCAAAAGTCAAAACCGCTTTAATATACGAGAGCGATAGAGAGGCAAATAATATGTATATTGCTTACATCACGTGGAGTTAATAATTTCCTCGATTATTCGAGATTAATAAGTAATTGTTGTCTTATGGACATCCCACATGATCTTTAGCAATGATGAGCGGGTGTATCTGTATATATAGTGCGACATAAAATTGAAGAAATTAATGAAATGGAACTAAAAGAGATACTAAATTGTTGCCATGCTTAAGCATTTTACGTCAAAAATGTAACAATTACGTAGAAAGTGGTGCCCTCATTTATTTTCCAAAATTTCTTGCCGGACTATAATTATGTACTTACGTGTATAAGTCACATTCTAACCTAGCTTGGCACCGATATGAACAAAGTGAGGCAATATCACTATAAACGTCATAGTTCTATACATTGATAAATACCCGCTTATTCATAAACGTTTACTAAAGTTGACAAGCCGATAATAATCGTTTGTCCCTTTCCGACGTATTGGTGTGATGGAAAGGGACAAACGATTATTATCGGCTTGTCAACTTTAGTAAATGTTTATGAATAAGGGGGTAATATTTAACGTTTATATAAATTTGACATTAATGATGACATGGTCAAATTTTGTCATTACAAAATGCTAATAATAAAACACTTTTTTTACTTGTTTTAATTCTTGTTTATTACTTAAAAACTACTTCAGCGGCGTGGTACGGTCGCATTGTTATAGTCGGTCAAACCAAATTGTCAGTAAATAAGAACAAAAAAAAACTATGCTTTTCTTTTGGGTGCACTAGTGTAAAGCCCGCTCTACACTCGTGCGCTGATCTGCGATCTCGACTCCACACTCGCGTTCGCGGTTTCGCGCCGCGATTTGTGCACGTGTGTGGAGGGGGCTTATGCCAAAGATAATCTCTGTCGATGTATATGCCTTGAAATGAGACAGTCCTTTGACAAACTATATCACCTGCCACTATGCCTGTCACGTTCTAACATGTAAGTGCGAAAGTGACAGACAGTGACATGAGAATAGGCCTAAGCTATAGTCTGTCAAGCAAAATATGTCAGTAGCAATGTACAGCAAACTGAAGTAGGGCAACACTCAAAGAGCAGTATTGCGCTAAGAAAAGCAGCAATGTACATCGAACCAAAACATGAAATTATTTACAACAATGAAAATAAATATTTACAACCAACCTTGACTTTGCTTAAGTTCATGCACAATCAGCACAATCTTATTTAATATATTGCTATTTAATGGCTTTCGAAATAGCAACTATTCAAAATGTAAACAAACTTGATGGCTGTCATTCACGAGCCACATTCCACAGATAAAACACAGAGATGACACCCGATTTTGAAATTAATCATAACAGTGTTGCTAGAGTCTGTGCGATTTTTCAAAATTGCCACCTTTTACTACTGACAAGATTTGCTTGACCCAGTATATACAGGGTGTTACCGACCATCGGGCTTTAAATCCAGGGCTCGATTCTACTCTCTAAACTGAGCTACTTTTATTATGGCACTAATCCCGAAATCCCGAAATTTTTTTTACTTTTTCATAAATTTTGTCTGATCAGATGTCGTTTTCTATGGAAAAGCCAAAAAAAAAATCCCCGATTTTAGGGTTGATCCCATAGTAAAAGTAGCTCAGTTTAGCGAGTAAAATCAAGCCGTGGAATTAAAGCCCCATTGTCAGACACATACCTACTGTATAGAGAAGATCTAGATTTAGACCAAGCTTAGAGCTTTTTGCACTGCCCATCATTCTGAATTTATTTATAGTAACTGATGACAGGGACGCAGCAACAAGTAGAAGTAAGATAGATCTACATAGTGTCTGGCATAAGTTAGCAAATCCAATACCGGTCAATATTTAAACGGTGGTTAGCATAGGACCTAAGAAGTATATTGAGATAGATTGTGCTTAGAAACACAATGAAAATTGTAACCCTACAATATAATTCGGTCCGCAATGTAATACACCACACAAGATACGGAATACGAGCTATTTTTTTAACTATACGTGTATTTTCTGCCCTAACACGAATATGCCGGATGCACGAATAACCAGAATCTGTCCTTAACCGAGTAAAGGCCTTAGACAACGTACACCATAGCACATAGCGTTCTTGGCGCCACGGGCACTTTGAAGGGTCTTGGCGTTGCAAATGCCGTTCAGAGTAGCTTTGTCCAACTCTACATAGGTACGTAATCAGCAAACGATGACAATCTTCAGTTCAGTGATTACAAATACCATTTATTTTGTTCAAACTTACCCTCCGGACTAACATATATATATATATATATATATATACCTACAAACAAACAGACAAACGCGGCGGACGACTTTGTTTTATATAATATATAACTAGCGACCCGCATGGGTTACACAAAATATAGCAAGTTATATATACACCTAAACCTTCCTAAAAAATCACCCTACTCGTATTGAAAGGTGAAAACCACATGAAATTCCGTTTAGTAGTTTGAGTTTTTCGCGAACAAACATACGCATGCACAAGCATACATACGCGGCGGGGGACTTTTTTTGATATCATATGTGTAGCGATGCATGAGGATCACCGCAGACTCATTTGGATAGCTTCCACGAAAATCAAAGCAATGATAGTCGAACGAGATGGCGCTGTGTGTTCTGCGGTATATTTTGTTGTCAATAAAATAACGTTTGACAAATGACAAAACAGTGGACACAAAACCTATGGGGTACATTTTATTGTCACCCTCTCATTCATAAAACTTAAAGCCTAACCTACTTAATTTATTGAATAACGTTGAATAATTTTACGGTTTAGACTCTCTTTTTGCAAATCTATTTTGTGTAAAATATACTGTATCTACTGATCACATACCTATGCGTGCGAATGGCGAGGAAAATATGATGTGTATCTGGATATTAGCAACAAGACTATCGTAGATTGTACACATATTAAGTACCTAATATTTATCTAATAATTAAATATTTGTATCAGGCAGCAATATAACAAATAGCTTTTAAACTATGAAATATGAATACATAAACTATTCTGTATCTCCCGAACAAAAAACTTAAACTAACTTATGTCACTATCAAAGTTTCATATTACCCGTACACCTACATTAAACAATGAGTCAGCCGAACCTATAATATCTTGGAAATATATAAGGATTTTAAATACCAGTCTAAAATAAATGTAACCTCACACACGTCACTATCAAACACAAACGTGCTAGAAATAGGAATATATTAAAGTTATAAGTTGAAACTTTTCAACGAATTTAACATTCACTGCATTGGTAGGAGTCAGAAACAAATCAACTTCCAGTGCTGTAGGTACTAACCGCATGCATGCTAGGTAAGTACTATACTAGTTGCTTGTCGAAACGCTATGCATGGCTAGTGACCACATCTGTTTTCCTGTATCAAGCCCGAAGTAACCAAAACTTTAATCAATAGATTAGTAGTATTTTATGCCGAGTGACCACGCTCCACCAAGGTTGAAATTACCTTACTCCACGGCAACTAATTGCCCGAAGAACGTCCCCATGTCAGTTCGATAAGTACATAACATATGTATGTACGTGACCAACATGTCATTCCCCAACGACTCATTGTTAAATAATACTGCAACTTATAACAATCTTAACACAACTAAATTATTTCTATAGGTTGATTTAAATACCTGATCAAAATATAATGAAGGTCTGTTCGTCTACAAAACCTTTTCCAGAATCGGTAAATTATGTTTTCACATATCTTCACAAAAATGTATGCCTCGAAATGGATGGTTGGATACGAATAAAAGTCAAATACTCGATTAAGTACATGAGCCTATAATAACTGAGTCTCACCATCAGTTTGGAAGCCTCTGCTATCACTATGGTTGATTATAATTTACTGTAAGTACTTAATCGGACAATGGTTCTTAAAATCATCGGTGAAAATACATAAAAAAACCGGACAAGTGCTACTCGGACTCGCCCACCGAGGGTTCCGTACAAATTAAGGTTATTTTTTATCTTTTACAAATTCATAGTCTTATTAAGATTTTTCCCTGTACTTAAACGATATTACTTGCCAAATTTCCTAGTTCTAGTTCTAGGTTAACGGGAAGTACCCTATGAATTTGAATTCCCTCGAGTGTCGAAATATACGTTTTTGTGGCATAAACGGCTGTACCTTTTTAAGTTTGCTTTTTCACAGCTTCAAGGAACCATAGACCCGAGTATATTTAATTTTAACCCCTGAGTTAAATTTCAACACGATTTCCCAACCCCCATGCATTTCTGAGATAAAGGGTCTTGACAGACAGACAGACAGACAGACAGACAGACAGACAGACAGACAGACGGACAGACGGACGGACGGACGGACGGACGGACGGACGGACGGACGGACGGACGGACAGACAGACAGACAGACAGACGAACGGACGGACAACAAAGCGTTCCTAAAGTATTCCGTTTTTTTCCTTTTGAGGTACGGAACCCTAAAAATATGTACTAACTGTACAGTATAGCCTCTTCTTCATTACAAGTCGATAACATATCACAGTAGATATAAAACATACGTGACATATACTTAGTACTTAGTAAACCAAACAGCGATCACTAAATTATTAGATAAATGTCGGAAATAAGTTGGTAAATTGGCCAATAACTTGTTCGTCAGTGTTAATCCAGAAAAGTGATGTCAAGAAGTAAGTACAATCATACCTGGGAAAAAACTTATATCTTGCTATATAAAAACTGATATCTCGTCATACGCACGCATAATGTACTCCGTGTTAAGGTAAACCTATGCATACAATTTAACGAACCTACTGATACGATAGTGGACTTTTTACTAAATCTGATGGCGTAGTTTACCGGTTTGAATATCTAATGCCAGTCAGTCTGTCCCCCGTTTTAATCATACATCCCCCTTTATTAGATATAACTGTTTATTTCTATTGACTACCATGTCCTTAATATGCTTACCTAAAGGTCTGAATCACTTACTTGTTAAGCTGTATTCACCTGCGCTTACTGGAACGTCGTCGGTGAATTGCGATCTGTGAGTGACCCGCAAACTTGACAACCCTAGAGTGCCGAAATAGATCATTTACCTTCAATTACCATCGTTGTTAGTACCTAACAGAAATCGGTTATAGTGTAGTCTTGAAGTTTTCATTTTCAACTCGTTAAAATTTTGAGTCAAGACCTCAAATTAAACCTACTTTTCTGTCTCCTAAGAAATATTTAGCTATTCACGAGCATTTCCAGAAAGTAAATTGATGATTATCCTAATTGCAGCTACTAAGTTAACCTCTTAATAACCACACAAAAACAATCAATGTACATTAGAATACACAATACAGAACATGCTTTGAATACACATACGATAAGCTTAACATTATGTCACAAGTTCTGGAAAGAATGTATACATACCGAAACTAGCTTTGTTCTGTATTATAATTTCTTATGTACAGTATACAATTTATTTAATGTTTTTTTTTCTTGTTCCTTCAGTGCGAACTTCGACGAAGGACGTTTTTTTGCAGCAGCCACTCGTGATAATGCTTGTATTTTACGTGTATCTCTGAAATTAAAATAGGGATAAGTTGAGACTTCTAATTACTTAGTGGTGATTTAAAGCTAACATGGCCATTTACAATATAAACACTAGGTATTGAACAGACGAACATATTATTTGAGTGGTCAAGAATTACGTTTTTTTTTGCGTTTAAAGTATGGTCGAGAACCTATCTGCTGTGGAAACCAAAAAGTTCAACTAAAATACACTTAGAATTACAAAAATAAACTTAATCCGGGGACAAGGAGAGTTAACTAATAGGAACAAATTGACTTTTGCAATTTCTATTAGTTGTTGCAATTTCTATTATCTGTTAGTTGAAATTATGCTTGGGATTACTGAGCTGTTTGTAGAAATAAATAAACTTTACAGAAATAGTGAAACGTCTATAATTATTACTAAAACTTCATTTTTTCCCCCCAGTACAGAACTGTTTTTTAATTCCTTGTGATGATTTTTCTCTCAGTGTATACCTACAAAATCTGCTCTTAACCACTGTAAATGGCTGCTATATGCGCAAAAGTAAAATTAAAGTATTATAAAATCAGTAGCAGTTGCCACACCTAAATAACTAAAATTTAAAACTAAAATTTATTGTAATCTTAATAATATATAATAAGATGTTGAAATCTACACAACAATCTACGCGTTGTATGGGAGCTTTCAGTCTTTTTTAATTTACTATTCCGGTCAATACCTTATGTGTTGGCTTCCGACACATGTTCGTATTTCGTATTCGTTCCTGCGCCAGCGCCAGACATTTCTCGATTCAGTAACTATTAACGACCCGACGCCATCGACGTCGCTTCAATGATATTTGGCTAGAAACGGAGCTGGAGGTGGTAAACTTCGTCTCGCCAATGAAAAGAAAAATATTAAAGCTCATTAAGTTAATGTTTTACAAAATTGTGCATTATAAATTGAATTAACTGCATGGTCCATAAATTTATGGTTACTTATCTCTATTTTATGCGCATTGTACAAAAATTGTTAAAGACAGTCAAATGCGTTTTCATACCAGGGTTCTAACCTGGAGCCGTTTACCTCTACTTCTCATGCAACTACCATATTTACTAACAGGCTAAAATAATCGTCCTAGTCTTAAATTTACATAATCTATGTGTGTTAGAGGCAACGTGGGTCCAACTGTTAGCAACATTGAAATAAGAACTATAAGTTCTAAATTTAAAATATTAAAAATAATGTTATTTAGTTGCCATAGCGGCACTTCTTTAATTTTCTTTCCTGTGACAATGTATGTTTTGTGTGGTTTCTGAAATAAACTATTTTTTCCTAAAAGATTCTTTAATAATATACAGTCCACTCATGCTCTACTACCTACTGAAGCCAAGACCGCTTCATATGGTCCTTCGAACCGGATATCAGCGCCGAAGATGGAATCACGCAATAAACAACATTGAAGGTCAGAAATCATTCTTTATCACGCCGACTTATTGAAGTCCTGAGCGGCGCATTATAAATGATAAAGAGTGCAATATTACATTTTTCTCGCCAACGGCGCAATAACAGAAGAATGAAATAATTATCGTTTTTTCTTTCGCCGTCTTGCTTGTGAAGCATATGAAGCGGTCTTGGCTTCAGTAGGTAGTAGAGCATGAGTGGACTGTATATTATTAAAGAATCTTTTAGGAAAAAATAGTTTATTTCAGAAACCACACAAAACATACATTGTCACAGGAAAGAAAATTAAAGAAGTGCCGCTATGGCAACTAAATAACATTATTTTTAATATTTTAAATTTAGAACTTATAGTTCTTATTTCAATGTTGCTAACATTATTCCCCCACGAGAATCATATGAAATTAAATAAGTAGGTACCTATGTTAATATGAGCAACATTTAACAATTACAGTTAAATTAATATAACTTACATTTTAAAGAAAACAACTGATGATCTGGTAATCAACACAAATGTTAACATATATAAACAAAAGCTCTTTGTTTACAGAATTTAAGAATTAACCATTTGACATTCCTTTGTAGTCATTCTATTTTGAACCGTAATTCCTTTAATTATGATGGCAAGTATGTTGCCGCTACCTTTACAATAGGCATTTTAGACACATTAAACTAAAGACATGACTAAGTTATTTTAAGTAATTATTGTTAAGTTATTGGGAGTACACATATTTTTGTAATAGACCTTTGTGAATATGACCGCTTTGCCAAGGGTCGCTCAAACTGCGCTTACTATGCAGTTCTTCCCCGGGAACAAGTTATTTACCCTCGCCATGAGCCCGAGAGGAGGTGAATTGTCACTACGCATTACGATACTACGAATACCGAACTCGCACGACGCAGTGAACCGTGGTGTAGGCATGAAGCACATCAGCTGAGTTGTGGCAACGGCATTCAGTCTGAAACACATTACACATTTATGTATAACCTTTTTTACAGTGGTTAAACTTTCTATTACACAGTGCCTTTGTCATGAATAACATAAGATTACATTTTGTCCTGCACCTAGTAAACATATATGCTCATTTCTTGCAAGCAAGTTTGTTATGGGTGACTGTTTTGGCAATATTGCCGGATGCTGTGCAGCATAAGGAAGCGACGCGTTTTGCAATCGACCACCAACTCGTATAATGCCTTCGCCATCAAGGAAGGGAGTTAGCGGATTTAAATTACCTTTAAGTTGCTTGTCAGATTGCAGCATCCTTAAATCATCTGAAAGGAATAGAGCTTTCTCATGTTTGACTATAGTTAAGTCCTTAAGGTTCTGAGAAGTTGGTTTGACATTATTGCAAAACCTAAGGATATATGCAAGAACACGAGTCATTTTTGCTATAGTAGAGAACTTTTTTATTATTTTAAAGAGATCAGGGTTGTGCACTGTGGTTGTAAGGCACAGAGTACTGGTATGATCAGCTTTCAGTTCAGGTAGCTCGGTGGGCAGAGGTGAATATTCTGAAAATATACAATCTTCATTATGCAGGATTAATTGCCCATGCCCATCATGATATTTTGTGAAAAGAGTTTGATTCTGTGGCACATGCAACCTCTTTTCTAGATTGAGAAATCCATTGAGTGCCAGGTGAGAAGTTTTTCCTAACTCAGAGATGACTTCTTGCTCTAAAGGGAACTTATTGGGCTGTGAGACCTCATATTTATTATCTGCTAGCTTTGTAGATTCCCTAAAAGGTTTTTCGCAATAGTCTTGCTCTGGTATTTTATCTAGGAAAATTTCATTCACCTTTTTAGTTTCCCCAAAAGCACTTGACAAGTCGCTTTGATATTCATTGCATTCCGTACAAAGCAAAGATATTACCTGCTTGGATTTTTTTCTTGCAGGTAGCTGCATTCGACCACCGATGATCACGCCAAATGATGTCTGCACTAGTGTCGGGCCTTGTGGCGTAGCGGCGCATGCTATTGAAGTACTCGAAGCTGCAGCACTCGAGGTTGTAAGGCTCGGTGCGGAAGTACTTGCAGTGCCCGCAGTCACGATAGGCTGTTTGGTTGCTTGGTCTCCATTATTCTTCGTCTGCGTCAGAAGAATCTGAAAGAAGACACCAGCATCTAGCAGCAAATCCACATCACCATGCTTATTAAAATTCTCATCGGCTAGTTTGCAGTTAGTAGGCAATGTAATGTGCGACTTGTTAATAGGAATCTGTGGCAACTTTGTTGTTATTTTATCAACAACCTTGCAATTGACATTTATTTTGAATGGATAAACAGCAGAATGCACATCAAGGTTTATACATTTGTCAATTGCATGCTTATATTCTTAGAGCAAGAAGTCATCTCTGAGTTAGGAAAAACTTCTCACCTGGCACTCAATGGATTTCTCAATCTAGAAAAGAGGTTGCATGTGCCACAGAATCAAACTCTTTTCACAAAATATCATGATGGGCATGGGCAATTAATCCTGCATAATGAAGATTGTATATTTTCAGAATATTCACCTCTGCCCACCGAGCTACCTGAACTGAAAGCTGATCATACCAGTACTCTGTGCCTTACAACCACAGTGCACAACCCTGATCTCTTTAAAATAATAAAAAAGTTCTCTACTATAGCAAAAATGACTCGTGTTCTTGCATATATCCTTAGGTTTTGCAATAATGTCAAACCAACTTCTCAGAACCTTAAGGACTTAACTATAGTCAAACATGAGAAAGCTCTATTCCTTTCAGATGATTTAAGGATGCTGCAATCTGACAAGCAACTTAAAGGTAATTTAAATCCGCTAACTCCCTTCCTTGATGGCGAAGGCATTATACGAGTTGGTGGTCGATTGCAAAACGCGTCGCTTCCTTATGCTGCACAGCATCCGGCAATATTGCCAAAACAGTCACCCATAACAAACTTGCTTGCAAGAAATGAGCATATATGTTTACTAGGTGCAGGACAAAATGTAATCTTATGTTATTCATGACAAAGGCACTGTGTAATAGAAAGTTTAACCACTGTAAAAAAGGTTATACATAAATGTGTAATGTGTTTCAGACTGAATGCCGTTGCCACAACTCAGCTGATGTGCTTCATGCCTACACCACGGTTCACTGCGTCGTGCGAGTTCGGTATTCGTAGTATCGTAATGCGTAGTGACAATTCACCTCCTCTCGGGCTCATGGCGAGGGTAAATAACTTGTTCCCGGGGAAGAACTGCATAGTAAGCGCAGTTTGAGCGACCCTTGGCAAAGCGGTCATATTCACAAAGGTCTATTACAAAAATATGTGTACTCCCAATAACTTAACAATAATTACTTAAAATAACTTAGTCATATCTTTAGTTTAATGTGTCTAAAATGCCTATTGTAAAGGTAGCGGCAACATACTTGCCATCATAATTAAAGGAATTACGGTTCAAAATAGAATGACTACAAAGGAATGTCAAATGGTTAATTCTTAAATTCTGTAAACAAAGAGCTTTTGTTTATATATGTTAACATTTGTGTTGATTACCAGATCATCAGTTGTTTTCTTTAAAATGTAAGTTATATTAATTTAACTGTAATTGTTAAATGTTGCTCATATTAACATAGGTACCTACTTATTTAATTTCATATGATTCTCGTGGGGGAATAATGTTAGCAACATTGAAATAAGAACTATAAGTTCTAAATTTAAAATATTAAAAATAATGTTATTTAGTTGCCATAGCGGCACTTCTTTAATTTTCTTTCCTGTGACAATGTATGTTTTGTGTGGTTTCTGAAATAAACTATTTTTTCCTAAAAGATTCTTTAATAATATACAGTCCACTCATGCTCTACTACCTACTGAAGCCAAGACCGCTTCACATTCGTCTCGTGTAGTCAACGTGCAACCTGAACGCATCCCTTCGTGCTCGTGCGGGCGGCAGCATTGCGCAATCCTCGAGTTCCTCGACCAATCGCAGCGCCGTACGTGAACGCCGAGAAAACGCAACACCGCGATTCAACACAGCGATAAAGCGACGACGCCATTAATCCGTTTCTTGTTTGAACAATTTAATTTATTTACCGTATTAGTAAATTACTTGTGACTCGTGTATTGGTGTATAAAAGTAGTGTAGCATTGTTTAGTGCTTATAAAGTGTAGTGATTGTTTAAAGCATTTTATACAGAATTGTAAAAATGTCAGACACCGAACAGAAAGAGGCAATAGCCGCGCGTGGTCGCGCCAAAGGGTCAATTACACGTTTAAAAAACAGCTTTGACCGAGAAGCGCTCATAAATTCGCCGATAGAGTTAGTGCTAGCAAAGAAAACTAGGCTTCTAGAGGCCTTTCGTGAATATGAGCGCCTCACTAGCAAGGTTGCCTCGCTTTTTTCCTCCCCAGCAGCTACTCTCGCCACCGATGATGAGGAGGTTGAAGACAACTACATTTTATTGTTAGCTCAGCTAGAAAGTATAATAAATGTCATCCGCCTGAGAGACAACCCTCCTCAAGCGAGCCCTAGCGTAAGTGTCAAGTCGGAGAACCTCAAGCTGCCTCGAGTCGTCATAAAAACATTCACAGGTAAATACACAGAATATTACGAATTTTCAAACATGTTCACAGCCATGATCGACAAGTGTACTTCCTTTTCAGCGGTGCAGAAGCTGTATTATCTTAAAGGTTTTTTAAGTGATGAACCGCTCGATTTAATAAAAAATCTGCCATTAGAAGACAACAGCTACCCAGAAGCACTGCGCTTACTGAAGGAACGATACGATAATAAAGTTCGAATTACGCAAGAACATGTTAATGCACTACTAGATATGCCTACAATCACGCGATCTAATGTCACTAATTTACGAAATTTCATTTCAGTTGTCAAACAGCATCTTGCTGCTCTGCAAAACCTGGGTGAGCCGGTAGATAAGTGGGATGCCATAATCATTTGCATCCTATCTAAGAAGATTGACCTGCCTACCTACAGAGCATTTCAACTGGAGCGAGATAATAATGTGTCGCCCACGGTAAAAGAATTCCTAGGTTACGTGGAAAAACGTGCCCTAGCATTTGAAAACACTGACGTCCAGAAGGGGCCTTCGCAGAGCTTTGTCAGCCATTCTGTAGCTGCACAAGCAAAGCCGTCCGCGCACCAGCCTCAGCTGCAATGTTTATACTGTAAGTGTGCACACAGATTATATAATTGCCCGAGTTTTAATTTAGCTTCCATTCATAAACGCATGGAGTTCGCTTCAACAAACAACTTGTGTAAGATTTGTTTGTCGCAACATAAGCGCAAATGCAAATTTCATTTTCGGTGTAAGGTGTGCAAGCTACAGCACAATAGCTTATTGCATCAAGACAAGCCTACTCCTTCTGTAACTTTGTCTGCAACAAGGAATAGGGCCCATGATATAGTTTTGCCTTCTGCTCGTGTCAAGCTGATTACTAAGTCAGGGCGAGTAATATATTGCAAGGCATTGTTAGATGGTTGCTCACAGGCATCGTTCATTACACAGAAGATTGTGGATAAATTGGGATTACCGATGCAAAATACTAGTTCTAAAATAACTGGTATCAATAATGCCAAGCATGCAATTGACAAATGTATAAACCTTGATGTGCATTCTGCTGTTTATCCATTCAAAATAAATGTCAATTGCAAGGTTGTTGATAAAATAACAACAAAGTTGCCACAGATTCCTATTAACAAGTCGCACATTACATTGCCTACTAACTGCAAACTAGCCGATGAGAATTTTAATAAGCATGGTGATGTGGATTTGCTGCTAGATGCTGGTATCTTCTTTCAGATTCTTCTGACGCAGACGAAGAATAATGGAGACCAAGCAACCAAACAGCCTATCGTGACTGCGGGCACTGCAAGTACTTCCGCACCGAGCCTTACAACCTCGAGTGCTGCAGCTTCGAGTACTTCAATAGCATGCGCCGCTACGCCACAAGGCCCGACACTAGTGCAGACATCATTTGGCGTGATCATCGGTGGTCGAATGCAGCTACCTGCAAGAAAAAAATCCAAGCAGGTAATATCTTTGCTTTGTACGGAATGCAATGAATATCAAAGCGACTTGTCAAGTGCTTTTGGGGAAACTAAAAAGGTGAATGAAATTTTCCTAGATAAAATACCAGAGCAAGACTATTGCGAAAAACCTTTTAGGGAATCTACAAAGCTAGCAGATAATAAATATGAGGTCTCACAGCCCAATAAGTTCCCTTTAGAGCAAGAAGTCATCTCTGAGTTAGGAAAAACTTCTCACCTGGCACTCAATGGATTTCTCAATCTAGAAAAGAGGTTGCATGTGCCACAGAATCAAACTCTTTTCACAAAATATCATGATGGGCATGGGCAATTAATCCTGCATAATGAAGATTGTATATTTTCAGAATATTCACCTCTGCCCACCGAGCTACCTGAACTGAAAGCTGATCATACCAGTACTCTGTGCCTTACAACCACAGTGCACAACCCTGATCTCTTTAAAATAATAAAAAAGTTCTCTACTATAGCAAAAATGACTCGTGTTCTTGCATATATCCTTAGGTTTTGCAATAATGTCAAACCAACTTCTCAGAACCTTAAGGACTTAACTATAGTCAAACATGAGAAAGCTCTATTCCTTTCAGATGATTTAAGGATGCTGCAATCTGACAAGCAACTTAAAGGTAATTTAAATCCGCTAACTCCCTTCCTTGATGGCGAAGGCATTATACGAGTTGGTGGTCGATTGCAAAACGCGTCGCTTCCTTATGCTGCACAGCATCCGGCAATATTGCCAAAACAGTCACCCATAACAAACTTGCTTGCAAGAAATGAGCATATATGTTTACTAGGTGCAGGACAAAATGTAATCTTATGTTATTCATGACAAAGGCACTGTGTAATAGAAAGTTTAACCACTGTAAAAAAGGTTATACATAAATGTGTAATGTGTTTCAGACTGAATGCCGTTGCCACAACTCAGCTGATGTGCTTCATGCCTACACCACGGTTCACTGCGTCGTGCGAGTTCGGTATTCGTAGTATCGTAATGCGTAGTGACAATTCACCTCCTCTCGGGCTCATGGCGAGGGTAAATAACTTGTTCCCGGGGAAGAACTGCATAGTAAGCGCAGTTTGAGCGACCCTTGGCAAAGCGGTCATATTCACAAAGGTCTATTACAAAAATATGTGTACTCCCAATAACTTAACAATAATTACTTAAAATAACTTAGTCATATCTTTAGTTTAATGTGTCTAAAATGCCTATTGTAAAGGTAGCGGCAACATACTTGCCATCATAATTAAAGGAATTACGGTTCAAAATAGAATGACTACAAAGGAATGTCAAATGGTTAATTCTTAAATTCTGTAAACAAAGAGCTTTTGTTTATATATGTTAACATTTGTGTTGATTACCAGATCATCAGTTGTTTTCTTTAAAATGTAAGTTATATTAATTTAACTGTAATTGTTAAATGTTGCTCATATTAACATAGGTACCTACTTATTTAATTTCATATGATTCTCGTGGGGGAATAATGTTAGCAACATTGAAATAAGAACTATAAGTTCTAAATTTAAAATATTAAAAATAATGTTATTTAGTTGCCATAGCGGCACTTCTTTAATTTTCTTTCCTGTGACAATGTATGTTTTGTGTGGTTTCTGAAATAAACTATTTTTTCCTAAAAGATTCTTTAATAATATACAGTCCACTCATGCTCTACTACCTACTGAAGCCAAGACCGCTTCACCAACAAGCAAATGTATTGTAACAATCAATCAAGTAAGTTCCTCACTAGGGCTCGAACCCAGGGCCATTTTCTTCTCAGACAGAGTCACAACTAACAGGCTAATTATAATTATATGTTATTGTATTGCTTATTATAATTTATGATTCAAGTTGCTAGAAATAAAAATGATTAAATTTAATTAAATGCCATCGCGCTAGTCTTAATTTTGTTACTCTTATATATTTGCAAGGCAGCACAGGCTGTGTGGAAGCATCAACGGACCAGAATTATAACCAGGGGTCACCTACTTTTTTTGCATTGCACCAAAAAGCTATTCGGTAACCCTAATCATATTACACGTACCAGGATTCGAACCCGGCAACCATTCTACTTCTCATGCAATGCCAATACCAACATGGGTCCACCAAGTAAATGCGGCAACCAATCAATAAAGTGCTCTCGCCGGGGCTCGATCCCAGGTCCACTTACTTCTCAGACTGAGTCACAACCAATAGGCTAATACGCGAGAGAATTTCAGATAAATAACCCAGGCGTGGTAACAATAGCGACCGTATTCCACGATACGGACACAATCTAGCAGCGGGTGTCCTGTCCTGTAGCTTAGCAAAAACTATACACGTTATAACATGAGCCCCTGTGTGTATAATAATAATAACCTACCAATCGACGCACCTAGTTTGGTAATATTTAAAAATAAACGTAAAACTTGGCTGATTGAGCGGTCGTTCTATATATAATTAATATAGTTATATTTATGACTGCGAAATATAAATGAAAATATAAGCCTGTAGGCTAGTAGCTAATGTATTTTAATATTTAATATTATTTGTAGTAGTATGTAAAAATACATGTAATTACCTCTTAACAATAAATAGTGATTATAGTGAACAATTCCGTGATCACTTTAAGGTTCTATGGTTCAGTGATTTATGTTTGAAACGGTAACAGAAAACGGACAGAAAGACAGACGGATAAACATACAGCTAGTCGGATGGACAGACAGACGGACAGACAGACAAACATACAGACAGACAGACATACAGTACAGACACATAGAAATACAGGCGCATTTAAAATATTAGTATATAGGTAGTTATTACGTGTTTCACTCTTATTGTTAGAACAAGCGATCTATTCTAAAACTTAGAAGAAAGTTTATTTTATAAATAGGTACCTGACTTACATGACCCCTTAATTGATGGGAAATAATCTCAATACTGTGTGCCTCATAAGAAGGCTTAAAGTCACCCAAAGGGCAATGGAGAGGGCTATGCTTGGAGTCTCTCTGCGTGATCGCATCAGAAATGAGGCCATCCGCAGCAGAACCATGCAAAGTAACCGATGTAGCCCTCCGAATCGCTAAACTTAAGTGGCAGTGGGCGGGGCACATTGCCCGTAGAACCGATGGCCGTTGGGGCGGAAAGGTTCTCGAGTGGCGACCACGTACCGGAAGGCGCAGGGTGGGTAGACCCCCCACAAGGTGGACTGATGACCTAGTGAAGGTCGCGGGAGTCCGCTGGATGCGGGTGGCGCAAGACCGGTCATTGTGGCACTCTTTGGGGGAGGCCTATGTCCAGCAGTGGACGTCCTCTGGCTGATATGATGATGATGATGATGATGAATCTCAATACTCGGCTACAAATGACATTCAACCTATTCAACTTATCAATATCAATTACAGCGTCAAAAACAATTACAAGTAACCCCAAGGCGGCGGAAAATACTTATTGTCATAATAGAGGAGTTACGTTCTAACCTTCACAGCAGTTCCATTTCACCAAATAAAAAACGTCTATTATTCCGACTCATATCATATCTAAAGTTTACAGTTTTGATCTAAGGTTAAATCTAACTTATATTAATTAATCTTAATGAGCGGCCCTCCTTGTGAGTAAAGGCCTCTCCCAGTTTGCGCCAAACTCTTGGCGTCCCTTGTTCCTTGGCCTTGGTGTCCCAGTGTCCCAGTTGCTCGGGACGCGGTCTGTTCACCAAATAGCACTGTTTAAATGCAAATGCTTGGTTTTAGGATAGTAAAATTTTAAAAAGGCTTATAAGTACCTATGCATATACCTAAGATTTAAGGAGCTCAAGGGTCAATCCATCATCAGAACTCGACCTTAATAAAAGTATTGCGTAAAAACTTGTTGAATAAACTTAACGAAGAAGACACATCGCCAGAGGTGAAATACGTGCCGTTTAGATGTTCCGTTCTAGTCTTTACTTTTTTGAATGTAAGTGCTTGATTTGGTAATTAATAGGTAGGTATATATTATGAAACTCACTAGGAACATGCATGCCTATAAGATATTACCGGGATTCGAACCCTCCTCCTCTGCTTCGTAGGCAGGGACAAAACGGCCTCCAAGGACACCGTATTTTTTTAGTCATTTAAAAATTAAACATTTACTAGCTAGTATCTACCTATCCGTAAAGTACATTTACTTACTCGAGTAAAACAACTTATCTCTATGTAGATAATAGCAATATACATTTATTACTAAACTAAAGAGTCGCACACACCACACACACTTACACTCGTATATTCACACATAAACCATTAAAAATGACGGATATAACGCAAAACGAATAGGCTTCCATTTTTGCCACTACGGACCCCGAAACAAATAACCATCAGCATTCTGAGTGTCTTAATCTACTTACTTAATATAGTTTTTAAGTTATGTAACGCTACGTTCCTAAAGTAAAGGGATTATAGAGATTATAGGTTACAGATCTTAAAACACAGAATAAATAATAGTACTAGGTACAGAAGACTCACTCTCTAACAAAACGCGTCTGTTACGATCAGCACAGATATGGCCGCTAGGTGGCAGCGCCACGCGCGGCTTATGGCTTTCCCCAAAATTGGGGTGGAACGAATGTACTTGTAGCTACCTGTAGCAAAGCGACGAAATCACGGAGTGAGCCACGCCTGCTTAAAACGCAACCCTGTCACAGAATAAATAATAGTACTAGGGACCCTGTGGAAATGTGGATACACTATTATTGGTGGTGAGGCCCATCGGTCTACTGCTTAGGGCAGCACGTCGCTGTCATCTGTAATCACATATAATTTCAGGATATTTATAATTTCTGAAAACCTGCTGAAAAATGGAGTAACATGCAGTGCCTACCCCGATCACAATCATTTATCTGAACTATAGAATTTTCACAATATGATGATGATGATGATGATGATGTCCTCCCAGACGTATCCGTCGACGGCGACATCCTGACAAATTAAAAATGGGTCTTAACTATTACACATCATCACGCTTCACAATATACACAGTCATGTCTCATTAATATAAAGTTCGAAAGTGTGAAATGAACTCGAAGCCGCCACACACAATTCCTTGAAAATTTAAGATGGGAAACTTACCTCTACTTAGATATTTTCGGAGGTGCACATATAAATAACAACTAGCCTTTACTATATTTTCTTCTATCATCTTCTTGAATTTGCATTAGAATAAAATTGCATTTTGTAAATGACATCGAATCTAATATGACAATTGTCACGTTTTTTCTTATACCTAAATCATAGACAATTATAATTTTATAATACTCGTTACCTACAACACACCTTCACAAACACACACCATTCGTATATAAAGCTCGCTGTACATGTATAGTTAGTCAAACCAATTTGTCAGTAAAAAAACAAGAAAAAAACTAGTGTAAAACGAAGATGGTATGATTCTCTCTGTCTATGTTTGAAATGAGACAGTCCTTTGACAAACTCTATATAAACTATATAAAGAAGTTATTTTTTTCCTTAGAGAATATAACCAAGGTTATATCCTCTAAGTTTTTTTCATTTAGATTTATTTTACCAACCGCAGTGGGAGAGTCTGTGGGGAAGGAGAAGAGTTGTGGCAGAAACGGGAACTAACATTTCAATTTTATATGGCAATCACACCTTTGACACGTGTCTTGTAAAAAGTAAACATACTTCTGTCATTGTATATTTTTATTAACAAAAACCGCATAATATGTGTAAAATATTTTCTTCAAAACAGGATAAAAGCGTACATAAAACCACAAGGGAATTACATTTAAAAATTTTCGGATTTGTCTAGATGTGTGTATATGACGGGTATTGACGTTGTATTTAATATTAAATAATTACCTATTTAATAGGCCCCCTAAGTACTTACCTTGTCTCCGGTACATAATCGGTTAGTATATTCATTCAAAATATATTCATTTTCATAAATATGCAGGTCATTCAACTCATTCATGATCTTAATCTTTAAAATAACTGACAAATAAGTCTTGATACTTGCCATTTATATTTATGTTTTTTTTTTCAGGATTGAGTAAAAGTACCTACGGTATCTCGAATAAAAGACCACTAAAGTAGGTGATATGCAAGAATTTGTAATATACGTATCAGATGCACCTGGTTGTTCTGAAGCTAGCTCAAACATAACTGAAATTGAATACATAAATTATGATTCAGACTTCGATTACAAAGAATAAAACTTTTTCTAATAAAATATTTCTTTATTTGTAAGTTCGTTTAGGTACTAAGTTCTGTTAGGTACGAAATTATATTTCATGCATATTTAGCAGTGACTTTTCGGCGAAGTAAATAATTTCATCAGATGAGAGTACTGGGCATACTCGTATCCTAATAAGGCCTACGAGTACTTGTGCACAGTTTTATATCCCAAATACTAAAATTACAGTTATTTATACCCGATCTATCCGGTTTTATTATTAAAATAACTAAAACGAGAGTAGTATTGGGCAGATTCTTAAGCTGGCCATACACACTAGGGTACGCCTGCGCAGTTTTACCTGTACAGTTCAACTGCGCAGTTAAAACGGAGCGTCTGTGGCATTCGACTGTGCAGTTTTCTACGACTGCACAGTTGATCTACGCAAATATGAAAATACATATTTTTTACCTGTGTGTTTTTGAACTGCACAGGTAAAACTGAGTGTGTGTGGCGTTGGCCTGAGCAGGACTCAGTTGATCGCGGAGATTGTAGATCGCGGATAGTTTGCGATTGCATAAAAATATCTCATAAGACATTCGTATGACCTTCCAGTAGCCAGGAATCGCGATTTTACTCTTAATTTCTTAATAGGAGTTATAGATAGCGGTTCTCATAATAGTGTCCTGCTTTTCAATATAGGGTTTATTTTAAATCCTCCGATAGTATTAGAACAAATTAAATTATTTCAGTTTATCGTTAGATAGATTCGGTAATATTCTGGATATATTTTAAATTCCTTTCAAAGTGCTCCGTCAACATGAAGCACCGCTGACGACGGTGCCATGGCTACACAACTGAGAGTTTGTGTAGGTTTACCGCGGCCGTGTGTGTGCTCCACCCAGCTAGGGTTTACCTGTGCAGTTTAACTGTACAGGTAAAACTGCGCAGACATACCCTAGTGTGTATGGCCAACTTTAATACTCATACTCTAAAACGTAATTCAAGACCAAAAAAAAGTAAGACAATTATGCCACTGCAATAATTTGTTTGTAAAATAGTAAATTCCTTTTGATTAAATAATCACGCTAAGATAATTTATTCATTAGTAATTTTACTCCTAGTATTTAAAAAAGTACTTTTATTTACTTATTTTTACATAAATATAAGACGCGCTAGTAAAAAGTGGCAACATTCTGTTACTTTTTTTGTCTCGAATTACGTTTTGCAGTATAGTGTTAGTAATTTTGTCAATCGCACTGTCACTTTAGTATCTGAGATATAAAAACATGAATTTGTTTTAAACTTTGGAAGAAAGCTAATGCCTGGGCTAATAATTCCGGCTACATTGGATGCAAAATAAAGATGTCTATCTCTATCTCTTTAATTCAGAAGATTGAGTTGACGAGCCGACACCAGGTTCCATTTAGTAAGCTGTGGCAAAAAACCGGAACAAAGAGATTCAAGTATCATGACCTTTAGTGTCGTATTATAATCACGTGACAGTGTTGTCAGTATACTTCAGGAACTTCGAGGAACGTCAGGAACTTAGAGGGCCTATCGCGAATTACGTTCCACGCGTTGCCCCCTGTCCCTGTCACACTAACGTACAAATTTACAAGTACGACAGAGAGGCAACACGTCCAACGTGGTTCGCGGTAGGCCCTCAGACTCTATGTGATGGAGATAGATCGACGTCATATATATGTCAAGAGAATTAGCAACTACTAGCTACATCTATGGTTGAGTAGAAGAATGAAAGCGTCAGTAAACATAATGCACCAACTTTTAAATATACAAATACTTTAATATCTCACTTAGTATCAGGTAGGTACATCTAATTTGATAGTTATAATATATAACGAGTACTTTGAAGAATAAAGTTTCAGATTTAAAGATATTTCTGAAGTTTAATTAATATTGTCCAAGGACATCAGACAAGGATATATGGAAGTAATTTTGCCCGCGCTGAAACTCCGGCGAGACCTTAAACTCAGGCTCAGATCTTGACGCTCGGCCAATTAAGGGCCTATCCACATTGCGGCACTATCTCCTTTGAAATAAACTCGTATCTCACACTAGGTCCTACTCAAAGTTGAAAGGCAGAAACTCTCTATGCATCCCATACATAGATACCACATTTTTGATTGACAGAACAAAATACGAGTTTTTTTCCAAGTAGTAGGGTAAATGCATTCTTAAACTGCGTTCAAAAGAGAGGTATCGGCACTGTGAGTGTCATCTCGCTTTATGTGGTAGGGCACAGCACAGCGGATGACATTCCAGATCTAGAGCAGAACCCAACTGGGGAAGTGGAGGTACGTACCTTACAAAATACCGCAGCCAAATAACACTAGAACCTACTCATACTCGTAGTGTGTGTTCCTGCCGGTGAGTAAGGTTGCCTGAGCTCAACGAGGGTGCGGCTTGTTAGGGTCGGCAACGCGCATGTAACACCTCTGGTGTTGCAGGCGTCCATAGGCTACGGTAACTGCTTACCACCAAGCGGGCCGTATTATTGTTTGCCGCAAACGAAGTGTATAAATAAACATTATTTATTAGTAATCAAAATCATTTTAGATCTAATTCTCCCGATCTGAGCTATTGGCGGTTTCATTCCAAAGGGACCCGACGGTTGCTTCCCAAAAAATACCGAAACTAAAAGGAACCCTCGGGAGTTGCATCCCGAAGGAACCTCCAGATTCGTCACCGCACGACAAACCGCTAGGCCATCAGCGCTGACAATTATATTGGGTAGGTATATCCTTCCATTCAATTAGAATTAACAAGATAGAGAATTTCTGATTGATACAATAACGTAAGTAAATATTGGATCTTGCGATAAAAAAAAATTCCCACTAGATCCATTTATCATTTCAACTGGATCTATTACTAAAAAAACTTCTCTATAGATCCATCGGAAAGAAGTTGGATCTAAGAAGAAAATTTTTTCTCACTAGATCCATTTTGGATCTATCGACTGGATCTAAAGAGAATGATTGGTGGCGTCGACTTTTTTGGAATTACTGTTCTTGTTTCTGATTATGTTTTTTATGACTGTTGCACTCCAGTTCTCAAGATACGCTGGTAGGTCTTGCGGCTATAAAAAGACATTGTTTATTGCGTATTATCGGCTCCTTTCATATTCCGCGACTTGTCGGCAAGAATATATTTAGCGGGTAATTCAGAATATTACGGCCAAGAAAGAATTTTCTAAAGATAATGACAAGAAAAGCAAGCAAACTAGGAACACTATCAGGCGCAGGTATTTTATTCTTGCGCTTCATTTTAATGGTAAATATCTTCGACACGATGCAATAAATTTAAAAACTAGATTTTGAAATTAACATCAAGTGAGTTATAGCGAGTTTATGTTTCATAGAAAGACACATTTTGTATTTTAGTAATTACTCTGTGACAACTGACAATTTTTATTTACGAATTGGAAATATTTTTCGCATTAAGTTTTTTTTACAATAAATTGTACCCTTTCATTATCCTCAATTTGAAAGTACATATTTATTGTAATGTATCTGATAGCAATAATGTCATTAAAATGATTTTGAAAACAAAATTAATGATTCTTTTTTTAGGTTTAAGGGTAGTTCGTTTTTGTTTTAATTTTATATATGACAGATCAGTTGAAGAAATAGGAGCTAGGTAACTATCAATTTAGTATCTGTGCTATTACTAAGTGTAAAGTTTCTCATTATCATTTTTAGGGTTCCATACCCAAAGGGTAAAACGGGACCCTATTACTAAGACTCCGCTGGCGCTGTCCGTCCGTCCGTCCGTCTGTCACCAGGCTGTATCTCACGAACCGTGATAGACAGACTAGATAGACTAGACAGTTGAAATTTTAATATAACAACAAATACTAAAAAGGACGGAACCCTCGGTAGGCGAGTCCGACTCGCACTTGTCCGGTTTTTTTTCATAGGTTGTCATAGAGATTTGGCCATGAATCGCTGAAAGCCGCGGCATGTTCCGGCGTTCCGGCTCGCGCAGCTCCGGCCGTCCGGGCTACCAGTGCCGTGACGGACGTCTGAGTAGTCGCACGTCGCGCCCGGACCGAATCATCCGGACTTTTACACGTCCGCGTCTAGTGACTGCCATGTTCAGTGTGTGATACTGTGATGCTATTTGAAATTGGTAGGTATTTTATTTCTAATGATAAGAAAAGCTCATTTCGTTAATGTATTTGTTTTCTGTTTTATTATTGACGTTGACATTTGATTGGCAATTTATTTAATGGCTATTAAGTTGATATTATTTGTGTAAAAGTTTTATTTGTTTCGGATTGCTCGTAAAATCTTATCGTCTTCGCACAGGCCCTTTTCCATTAAAAAGATTAGAATTGAGATAACAGTTTCAGGAAATATTCTCTCTCATTTCTTATATCTATACAATACAAGAATTGCTCGTTTAAAGGTATATTTATTAATTTATTTCGGGGATCTCGGAAACGGCTATTTGTTTCGATGAAATTTGCTATAAGGGGCTTTTCGTAGGCAAAAAACCGATATAGGGACTCTCTGAATATCTCTGGGAAAACGCGCATTTTTGAGATTTTATATGTGTTTGGAGCATAGCTCGGTCGCCCAGATATTGAACTTATTTTAATGACCAAATAATTTAATTATTTTTATCGGACGAGCCTGAAATGTATACGAAGAATTATTATTAATATTTTAAAGCGGATCCTTATTCTGAAAAAAAACAAGCTTTCAATAACAAATCTGTTGAATACCCCACATGCATACTATGCATAGTTTGGTTATTTGATACTTAGTTCAGTCGACTGCAGAGAAAATTGACCTCTCTACATGGAAGTTACAAAGCAGGGAATGCAGCGATGCGCGCGGCACTCGAACTCGTACAATGAGTAATGTGCTCAGTGTAAGATCAGTGTAAGAGTAAACCTAGAATTTGCTGTAATCAACGGTTTGGTTAAAACCAAACGATCTAACAGGTTGCTTTTAAGCTGCGAAAAGATTCAGTAAGTATAAATTATGCTCTATATGCAGCAATGAAAGTAGGTTTTACTTTAACCAGTTTTTTTATACCAAATTAAATCATCCTGAAATTATGTAAGGCAGGTGGCTAGGGAATCAATTAATTTATAAATCTGCTCCTAAAAATTACACAGTCGGCGCACCTAGAGTGTCGAGATTGTCATATGTAGGTAGGTACCGTATAACAATTATCTGAAAGCTTCGTTATCTAGCAGAATAAGCAACCGATTGTCACTTACTACTTACCACCAAAGACACTATTGCACCTACTTATTCTTTGCTAATAAATACTTACTTATGTTTTCTAGCCACAAACGCAAGAATTACTTTGAATTGTCCTCTTCGTCAAAATTAACATGTTTCTAAATAATTCGATATAGAACGCAGTGGTCACAGGAACTAGGAAAATATCTGCAGCAAACATATTGATGCAAAATATCCGAGTGGAACTATTTCCAATATCTCAGTTTGTCCTTGCCATAGAAGTAAATAACAAACAACGCTTTGGGCTGTTTTTATAAACTATGTACCTAAGGCCCACCATTGGCAGGATAACCGTTTTCACTTGAATTGGGGTTTAGTTATTTTATAACAGTACCATTTGTTTAGTTAAAAAATCATAAGTATATTCCAAAGCTATACCTAGGCAGCAGACTAATGGCTCGATTCGGGAAATGAATTAAATAGAGACTCACTAGATATGAAATAGTAAAGATATGTGACGTTCCTCTGTAAAAGGTACTTTATGGCGGCTGGCGATAGCGCCGCGATTCGAGAAATGAATTAGAGATTATATAATCAGATACGATATACTAAACCTTCTCCACTAAATTTGAAATCGATCCATAATTAAAGCTTCATTATTATAGCAAAAGGAATTGCTTATATTCATTTACTTCTCTTTCTTTAAAATATTTTTATTATAGGTACACGGAGACCTAATCAAGCATACATTTGGATATCAAAATAATATCTAAATGAAAGTAATTTTGCTATGATTTGCGCGTGCATTTTGTTCGTATTGGTTCGTGAATGTATAAAGTAATATCATTTTAGATATTATTTTAATGGCAAAATGTAGGTTTAAACTGGCCACGGGTCTCCGGTCTCCTACTTTTATCAAACGTGAAATAGTTACGGAGGTAGACATTTTTTTTTCGAAATAAATAAGATTGTCTATGATACATTTTCTTCCAAAATGATAAAATCAAAATAAGAGGCAATTAAACAATTTCATTTCTAGTCCATTGTCGCAGTCACAGTTAATTGAAAGCCCGTTAAGAGCGCTCTTACAAGAAAAGTCGAAATAATGCAAAATTGATGATACTAGTCGACGAAATTCAGGACTTTGTGCTCCTTATTAGAAACAATGAGTACTTGTTCCAGTAAAAGCGTCTTCTTATCTTTTTAAATATCGTTGTAAATATTAGAAAAAGGACTTATTAAATAAGTAATGAATTTTTTTCTGATGGTCGTTTCCGAAAAACCGCGTGAAGCACTGAACGGCAAGCTTTTATTTGGAAATGTTGAGAAGTTTTCTCTGCTAAACCTGGCTATTTTGTATTACTAATACCCTGTACTTTAAGCATATCAAACGATATTTTTCCTACATACCTTTGAGAAAGAGAAAATCAAAGTAAAACGAACTCAATTTTCTCTCCGAAACAAGTGTCAATTTCTACGAAAATCTACTTAATATCGAAGTCATTTTCATA
This sequence comes from Cydia fagiglandana, assembly GCF_963556715.1. Lineage (NCBI taxonomy): Eukaryota > Metazoa > Arthropoda > Insecta > Lepidoptera > Tortricidae > Cydia > Cydia fagiglandana. Next base: position 10,212,487 of record NC_085948.1, read on the forward strand.
CTCAAGCAATCTGCAACGTTTGCTTATACTGTTGGTATACATCAGTGTTTATGAAATTCTACTATAATTTTTTGGCAATTTTTTGAAAACTACTCTATATTACCGATGACGCGCGCTCACCAGCTCAGTGCCGCGGCAGAGCTTGTACAGGCAGGACGTGTGTCGGTCGGCTCCGCACATTTTCAACGGCGACGACGAGGTTTTTTATCATTGTGTGCGGCGGGCGCCAAGTAAAACGCTATATTGTGTGCGTGTAAACCGCAACGAGAGACTTTGATCCTAGCACTGTTTTTATAGTATTATAATTTATAATGGTACAGTTTAATAAACTACCGGACAGGATTAAAAATATTTGAAACGACCTGACATTCTATATGTATTTATTTGACTCAAGATAGTACTCAGGGTCTGATGATGGAGCCGGAAGGTGGTCACCGGTACCAATCAACCATGCAACTAAACCACTTCGTGTTTGGGCACGTTTGATTCGGCTCAACAAGATCTTTGACTCAGGGTCTGATGATGGAGCCGGAAGGTGGTCACCAGTACCAGTCAACCATGCAACTAAACCACTTCGTGTTTGGGCTCGTTTGATTCGGCTCAACAAGATCTTTGACACAAGATAGTACTCAGGGTCTGATGATGGAGCCGAAAGGTGGTCACCGGTGCCAATCAACCATGCAACTAAACCACTTCGTGTTTGGGCTCGTTTGATTCGGCTCAACAAGATCTTTGACTCAAGATAGTACTCAGGGTCTGATGATGGAGCCGGAAGGTGGTCACCAGTACCAATCAACCATGCAACTAAACCACTTCGTGTTTAGGCTCGTTTTATTCGTCACAACAAGATCTTTGACACAAGATAGTACTCAGGGTCTGATGATGGAGCCGGAAGGTGGTCACCGGTACCAATCAACCATGCAACTAAACCACTTCGTGTTTAGGCTCGTTTTATTCGTCTTAACAAGATCTTTGACACAAGATAGTACTCAGGGTCTGATGATGGAGCCGGAATTTGGTCACCGGTACTAATCAACCATGCAACTAAACCATTTCGTGTTTGGGCTCGTTTGATTCGTCTCAACAAGATCTTTGACACAAGATAGTACTCAGGGTCTGATGATGGAGCCGGAAGGTGGTCACCGGTACCAATCAACCATGCAACTAAACCACTTCGTGTTTAGGCTCGTTTGATTCGTCTCAACAAGATCTTTGACACAAGATAGTACTCAGGGTCTGACGATGGAGCCGGAATGTGGTCACCGGTACTAATCAACCATGCAACTAAACCAATTCGTGTTTGGGCTCGTTTGATTCGTCTCAACAAGATCTTTGACACAAGATAGTACTCAGGGTCTGATGATGGAGCTGGAAGGTGGTCACCGGTACCAATCAACCATGCAACTAAACCACTTCGTGTTTAGGCTCGTTTTATTCGTCTCAACAAGATCTTTGACACAAGATAGTACTCAGGGTCTGATGATGGAGCCGGAAGGTGGTCACCGGTACCAATCAACCATGCAACTAAACCACTTCGTGTTTAGGCTCGTTTTATTCGTCTTAACAAGATCTTTGACACAAGATAGTACTCAGGGTCTGATGATGGAGCCGGAATTTGGTCACCGGTACTAATCAACCATGCAACTAAACCATTTCGTGTTTGGGCTCGTTTGATTCGTCTCAACAAGATCTTTGACACAAGATAATACTCAGGGTCTGATGATGGAGCCGGAAGGTGGTCACCGGTACCAATCAACCATGCAACAAAACCACTTCGTGTTTGGGCTCGTTTGATTCGTCTCAACAAGATCTTTGACACAAGATAGTACTCAGGGTCTGATGATGGAGCCGGAAGGTGGTCACCGGTACCAATCAACCATGCAACTAAACCACTTCGTGTTTAGGCTCGTTTTATTCGTCTCAACAAGATCTTTGACACAAGATAGTACTCAGGGTCTGATGATGGAGCCGGAAGGTGGTCACCGGTACCAATCAACCGTGCAATGAAACCACTTCGTGTTTAGGCTCGTTTTATTCGTCTCAACAAGATCTTTGACACAAGATAGTACTCAGGGTCTGATGATGGAGCCGGAAGGTGGTCACCGGTACCAATCAACCATACAACTAAACCACTTCGTGTTTGGGCTCGTTTGATTAGTCTCAACAAGATCTTTGACACTGAAGATACACAAGGTTTGATTATGGAACTGAAAGGTGGCCATGGGTACCAGTCTATCATGTAACTGAACTACTTCGTGTTTAGGCACGTTTTATTCATCTCAACAAGATCTTTGACACAAGAAAGTACTCAGGATCTGATGATGGAGCTCGAAGGTGGCGACGGGTACCTGTCTATCACATAACTGAACCACTTCGTGTTTGGGCTCCGTGTTTGGGCTCCGTGTTTGGGCTTCGTGTTTGGTTTATCACCTAGTGTCAAAGATCTTGTTGAGACGAATCAAACGAGCCTAAACACGAAGTGGTTTAGTTGCATGGTTGATTGGTACCGGTGACCACCTTCCAGCTCCATCATCAGACTCTGAGTATCACCTAGTGTCAAAGATCTTGTTGAGACTAATCAAACGAGCCTAAACATGAAGTGGTTTAGTTGCATGGTTGATTGGTACCGGTGACCACCTTCCGGCTCCATCATCAGACTCTGAGTATCACCTAGTGTCAAAGATCTTGTTGAGACTAGTCAAACGAGCCTAAACATGAAGTGGTTTAGTTGCATGGTTGATTGGTACCGGTAACCAACTTCCAGCTCCATCATCAGACTCTGAGTATCACCTATATAGTGTCAAAGATCTTGTTGAGATGAATAAAACGAGCCTAAACACGATGTGGTTTAGTTGTATGGTTGATTGGTAATGGTGACCACCTTCCAGCTCCATCATCAGACCCTGAGTACTTTCTTGTGTCAAAGATCTTGTTGAGATGAATAAAACGTGCCTAAACACGAAGTAGTTCAGTTACATGATAGACTGGTACCCATGGCCACCTTTCAGTTCCATAATCAAACCTTGTGTATCTTCAGTGTCAAAGATCTTGTTGAGACGAATCAAACGAGCCCAAACACGAAATTGTTTAGTTACATGAGAGACTGGTACCCGTGACCACCTTCCAGCTCCATCATCAGACCCTGTGTATCTTCAGTGTCAAAGATCTTGTTTAGACGAATCAAACGAGCCCAAACACGAAGTGGTTTAGTTACATGATAGACTGGTACCCGTGGCCACCTTCCAGCTCCATCATCAGACCCTGTGTATCTTCAGTTTCTTGTAACTTGTTTCTTGTAAATAAGCGAGTACCTATAATTTCTTTCGAGTAATATACGTTCATAAGTACGAGTATGGGGCTATTCATAAATTACGTCGTTTCAAATGGGAGGAGGGGGGGAGGGGGTCATGGACATCGGATGATGGTAGCATGACGTAGGAGGAAACAGAGTCATCCGAAGCATGATTTTTGGATGATTTGAGGGATGGGGGGGTCAAAAATAGACGACGTAATTTATGAACAGCCCCTATGTACATTTGCACTGCATTTAGTATTTTCGTACTTACCAAATAACAGTTTTAGGACTTTATAAGTTAAGTACAGTTAGTGTTGTTATGGTTGATTTCAATATGCTTCGCGAAGCATCAAGAATGTTTAATCCATCATTGTAGTGCGAGTGTGGTAGAAGGGATCGGAATACTGAGCTCGCACGGCCTGCCGCAGCGCGTAAAATACCTAAACTCGCTCAACCCCGAAATGTAATAGCACTCTTAAGGATTTCATAATATTTTCACCGTGACAAGGTATGAACTGGTATATAAATAATTAGTTGACTGTACCTATCCAATTAACTTTCTTGATTACAGCCTATTGAACAAACGGTGTTTTCGAATAAAATAAATATATTGCAATGGAAACAGAAATCAATTTATTTCTAATTCTTTGCATCGTTGTAATGTGATTGCTGTGGTAATTGAAACAATATTATTTTGTAACTAAAAGTTCTAGAAAATGAATTGCGGTACGTACACCATTACAGCAGCAGGTTACTTTGTAGGTACATTACTTTACCTGGTCTGGTTTAAATGCACTGGTTCAGGGTGGAAGTTCTTTTAACATCTATCCAAGTACAACATACTTAAATTAAGACGCAAAAACCTTAAAAGTCACGTCTACGTCAAGTCAAGTAGTGTTTTTGAATACGATATAGGTACCTATTATCCCTTCAGCGAAAGAACAAGTCCTAGAATATGATAATCACAGATATAACTGTGATAATAATTGAGCAATATACTTAAGGTGGTTCGCCTAGGTTACTCAAAACTTAACTCTCGCTAGATGGCACCACTTTTGCAAAATTTCAGGTTTTATTTTTTTGTGAAATGGTCATGGTATTTGTATACTTAAAAGTATGTTTCGCGCACTCTTTAAATAAATATTGAACAATTAAAGTAAACATTGAATACTTCATTGTGCAAAAACCACCTTTTTAATTCGACGGAGTGTTGCTGTCACGCTTTTTCCTAGTATTACTCACACATGCAAACAGTGTTTCCGTGATCTTTGTAGTAGACAATTTCACACAACGTAAGTATGTTGCATTGCAATAGCGTAACGGTATGTTCGTGGAAATAACTACGTGCAAGAGGATTGGGGTTCAAGACTGGTGCGAGTAGGTAATTTCTTTTTGTTTCTCCTTTGTGTTATCTTACCTTTAAACGAGCAATTATTATATATATGTTACTGTAAAAGCCCGAAGTACGGCAAAACCTAGGATTTACCGGTAAAACCTAGGTTTTACCGATGCCGATCGGTAAAAGCCCGAAATGTTAAATCTTACTAGTTTACTTCGGGCTTTTACCAACACCGATATGGTAAATCCTAGGTCTTACCACGGCAAAGTTTGAATCATGCACTGATTCTTGAGATTATTAGATGAAAAGTAGGTAGGTTTGGATCTCCCGGTTCTGCTGAAGGTGAAAGAGAACTCTACTAGCCTGCATCGTGGCTAGGCACCCAGGTTTAGGTATAGTTAACTTTAAAACCGAATCTGCAGCTGGCCACTTTATTGAGTAATAGAAACGCGTTCCGTATGTGTTTCGCTTTCCAGATGACCAGGGTGCCTAGCCAAGGTGCCAATGGTTTACGCTCCGTAGCGACTGAAGCGCAGCCGTGTCTGTCGCATTAATATGGCAGAGTGATAGAGAGAGGTATTACCCTAACGTTCGCTACGGAGCGAACGACTGGCATCATGGCTAGGCACCCAGATTTAGGTATAGTTAAGATTACCGCCGAATCTGCAGCTGGCCACTGTATTGAGTAATAGAAAAGCGTTCCGTATGTGTTTCGCTTTCCAGATGACCAGGGTGCCTAGCCAAGATGCCAATGGTGTACGCTCCGTAGCGAACGAAGCGCAACCGTGTCTGTCGCATTAATATGACAGAGTGATAGAGAGAGGTATTACCCTAACGTTCGCTACGGAGCGAACGATTGGCATCTTGGCTAGGCACCCAGATTTAGGTATAGTTAAGTTTACCGCCGAATCTGCAACTGGCCACTGTATTGAGTAATAGAAACGCGTTCCGTATGTGTTTCGCTTTTCAGATGACCAGGGTGCCTAGCCAAGGTGCCAATGGTTTACGCTCCGTAGCGACCGAAGCGCAGCCGTGTCTGTCGCATTAATATGGCAGAGTGATAGAGACAGGTATTACCCTAACGTTCGCTACGGAACGAACGACTGGCATCTTGGCTAGGCACACAGATTTAAACGCTTTTTAAAAATCAAAAAACTATTACTTATGAAAGCAGAAGAATATAAATGATCGTATTTGATTTATAATTGTTACATATTTGCCGTAACTTATTTTTAAAATGTGTTTTTCAATTAAAAGACACGTCAAGATTGTTTACCTTATTTCTAATGCTAAAAAAAACAAACTATAGTAATAATTGTGTTTTTCATTCATAGACAAAATCCATTATTTTATCCACAGGAAATTTTATATATCTCTTTTTTATTGCAGTGAGGATGTCCTGATTGTAAAAATAAGAGAGATTAGGTAGAGTATAATTTCTAATTTTCTTTGTCAAAAATAAACGAATACGTGTAGCCCATACCATACTTAATCAATCGATTTATGATAATAAGAAAAATTAAATAAAAATAAAAAAACAATACGAAATTTAGATGTAACAAAAATACAAAAAGTTATGTTCCAGCATACAATTGACTGGGGATCGAACCGGGAATCTTCCGTTTGTAAGCAAAAAAGCGACTGTTTGCATAACACGCCATGATAGTTCTTAGCTAAGCTGACGAACTTCGGGTACTTATTCTCGCTTAGGTCAATTAAGTACGTGTCAAACGTCAGTGTCAACAAAATTGCACTAAACATGACGGCACTCCAAATTCGCGCCGTGGTCAGCCCGGCAACGTCGGAAATGGTATGGCAACGTCGCAAATGTATCTGTACACGACATTTGTGACACACACATACGTAAAATTGATGAAAATTTAACTATGATTTTTGCATGATTTCTGTATGAAACATTGTTTTCCTGTTAATTTCGCGCAAACGAATATTCGAAGGAAGATAAATGCGGAAATATTTATGTACTAATAGTGTGTAGTTACTTAATGAGCTTTGATTGAATTTTGTATGAAAATCGAACCACCTTAAGTGAAACCTACGTCATGCCAGGTAGATATTACTTTAAAACTTAACTAAAAACCACCTACTGTGGAAAATTAAGTAAATGAAACTCACTTGGTTTACTTTACCTTATACTTATACGATTACTAAAGTGCTCAGTCAGTAAGCCTAAAGCTGACGCTCATGTACACGGCTTTGAATTTGAAGGCGCCGTACGGGCGTCCTCGAGTCTTACATTAAGCTCTCTCGAAATATCCCCTTCTATAAATCGTTTAAATTTAATTTCTGCAAATACTTTTTACATTTCATTTAACTGCTACTGCTAAAAGATTAGTATTCGTACCTTATTTACACGATGATCTTATTACTTTGTGTTATTCTTAGTATTTCAAACATTGAATTGTATTAAGACATAAAGACGAGCCTTATGGGCACTAAGAATGGTGCCAATTCAGCGGTGTCATTTTGGGTGCCACGCACGATTTTGAGCCAATCGTGCAGTCTAACGCAACTAACCTATACCCAAAACAAATTACTTTATTTTGACTATATCGTATCTTGAAATAAAAAAAAACTCAGAGCAATATCGCTGCATAGCTGCATAGGAATTTCGCCGTGTTCCATATAAGCCCTTATCGTGCGCATAACTCAAATAATATGAATGTACTGTGCGCCTAACGCAACGATGTTACACTTTCCATTCACGTTACAGCGACGTTTAAATGTTCTCTCTGTTTTCTGAATTTGTATTCTATGAAAACGGTTTTCATTACATGCAGGTGAAGTTAACTACCTGCAACTTGTTAACCTTTGATATGCAGTAACGGGTACTACAGTAACTTCGAAGATACCTATTTACATTGCTCGAGTTAGGTTATTACGAGGCATCGTCCTTGTATGGATTCGTGTGTAGATAACAATCTTGCATACTGATTCAGTTACCTACTTATATTTATTCACATTGCACTAGCATTTTTTGACAATCTTTGCAAATGTAAGTATGTCCCTATGGTACTTTCTATTTTGATACATTACATATACTTCGTTTTTTTAGCATTAGAAATAAGGTAAACAATCTTGATGTGTCTTTTTATTCAAAAACACGTTTAAAAAATAAGTTACGGCAAATATGTAACAATTATAAATCTAATACGATCATTTATATTCTTCTGCTTTCATAAGTAATAGTTACTGATTTTTAAAAAGCGTTTTTCAATTAAAAGACATGTCCAGATCGCTTACCTTCTTGCAAGTTCTTTCTAATCCTAAAAATTAGTAATAGGGTCCCGTTTTACCCTTTGGGTACGGAACCCTAAAAACGAACTATAGAGCAGGGAGGTACCTAATATATCAGCTTATACTTTTATTTATTGTTTTCCATATCATGAAATTATTGACACGAGCCAAGAGTTGAGCCAGTTGTTATTTACAAGACTTTATTACGTCCAAGTGTTTTTTTTTACTTTGGATATTTTACCGGAAACAGAAATTTAGGCATTACCGTAAAGTAGACATTTTCGTGGTTATCCCATGTTGTAGTATATAAAAAAACCGGGCAAGTGCGAGTCGGACTCGCGCACGAAGGGTCCGTACCATAATGCAAAAAAAAACAAAAAAAAAAGCAAATAAAAAACGGTCACCCATCCAAGTACTAACCACTCCCGACGTTGCTTAACTTTGGTAAAAAATCACGTTTGTTGTATGGGAGCCCCATTTAAATCTTTATTTTATTCTGTTTTTAGTATTTGTTGTTATAGCGGCAACAGAAATACATCATCTGTGAAAATTTCAACTGTCTAGCTATCACGGTTCGTGAGATACAGCCTGGTGACAGACGGACGGACGGACGGACGGACGGACGGACGGACGGACAGCGAAGTCTCAGTAATAGGGTCCCGTTTGACCCTTTGGGTACGGAACCCTAAAAATACAATTAGCAATACAAGTAGCCTAGAATTAATTAAGTATGCTGTCTTTTTACATACTTCTATTTTGTCAAAAACGTCACATACGATTATGGGGCACTTGGGGCAGTATGTTAAAAGGCCTCAAGTAAACATCAATGCAATTCTACCCGCACTTGAACGGCGTTCCCGTTCCAGAATACCTCCACAGGTGACAGAGTTGGCTAGTTCCTGTGAGTAAAGTGATGTAGTCTTGTACTTAGCCCACAGACTGGTGATATACAGGGTGTTTGGTACATCGTTTGCCAAATTAAAACGGCAGATAGGTTGACTCATTTGCTATCTTCCCAGGCCTAGAAAATTTTAATTTTTCGCATTTTTTTCAGCTCTATACCAATTTTTCGTAAATTTCAAATTTTTACTTGAGCAGTAGAAAAAAAACCATGGCCAATTTTTTTTTCTATGCATGAGTAGATAGCAAAAAAATGAGTAGACTCAACCTATCTGCCGTTTTAATTTGGCAAACGATGTACCAAACACCCGGTATTTTCATCGTTGAATACATTAAATTTTATGTGTGTTTGATATATTAGGAATATCAAACAAACTCTCAAAGCAAATCAATATACTCGTACAGATCCATTTAAGCTCTTTGTTTATTATATTCAACTAACTCACTCACAACTCGCACAAATAAACAGGAACTCAAAGCATATTATACTTGTGCATGATCTTTGATGTAAATACGAGTATAACACAGACCGTAATTAATAGGAAATATGGGTTTTGGAGTGGCATTCATACATAAATTCGGAAAGCAAGTGAATTTTATCAAAGAAGGGTTTTCATAATAGAGTCGGACCAAGAAAAGCCTGCAGCGGATTTCATAGGCCACGCAGTGCAAATGTTATTGATATTGCCCACCTTAAAAAAAACTATTATTGAATAACATAAGGTATGAATTTCAAAACAATTACTTTGGAACTCAGGAGGTAGTACATTGCCCATTATCTCGATAAAGAATCATGCTGATTCATTCATATTTGTATGGGAGAATTACGTTCTTACACGCAGGATCGGTACCCACGCACAAAGAAATGTGGCATAAAAGCTGCTTATCGCTAGAAATATATTTTTTCAAGCGCGCAAATATTACATGTTTTTTTAGGGAATTTCCTATATACCTACTCGAATACTCGTCAGCAGTTCTGTTTCCTCATTAAAGTATATGAGGAAACAGAACTGCTGACGAGTATACATATATAGGTAAGGCTCGTTTGTACCTACAAATACAAAACATACCTAGTTTTGCTTAGAATATGAAAATAATTTTAACCCTATAGTTTTAATTATATTACTTCCATTTAAATTTAAGACCAGTCCGAGATATGTAATCCTTCATACCACATGCAATCTATATTTTATGATTTTTATGGTAAAAGTTACTATGTACCTAGTTACACCATCTTTTTGGTACTTAATTATAGAGAATATAAATTTCTCAAAATCCGTTAGAGTTAAAATCCTTTCATCCCGAATCTATTAAGCGAAATATCAAACCACTGAAGTTATGTTAAATACAGTGAAACCTGGTTAATTGGCACCTGGATAAATGGAAAACCTTAATAATTGCAACCAAAAGTCCGGTCCCGGTCCCTTGAGACCAAAAGGCCTCTATAATTGAAATTTTGGAACCTCTATAATTGCAATTTAGATTTTAGTGCTTTTCGTAATTTTGCCTCTATAATTGACCACATCGCAACTTAAGACCTCTATAATTGACACTGTGCTAAAAAAATCCGTTATTTTTGCTCTTGTTTTTACCTCTATTATTGAAACGAGTCTTGCTTATTACCTCTGTAATTGAAATAATGTAGTTGTATACAGCAGAAACAATATTTTAATAGCAATGATCATTTTATTTATATCTCCATCCAGAATTTAATTCATTTATTGGGTATCTATCACAGCCTGTAGTAGGTGAAATAGTTTTGATCAATAAAAAACAAAGTATGCTTTTTACATTCTAATAAAACTTTCTTCTACAATTCAAGGGAATTTTTTAAACCCAAATGATAAGAAAATAAAGTGGTAATTAATGTAGTGTAAAAGTGCAAGTATAGACGGAAGCAATATATAGAATGTAAGTGTGTAAATGTACTTAAATGGTTATTTGCACCTCCATAAAAGAAAATTGTCAGAACGCAACCTCTATTAATGAAAACCTCTATAATTGACACAACGATTTTTTGAACCTCGTTAATTGAAACGACCTGCTTAAATGAAAAACCTGGTTAATTGACAAAAATTGGCCGGTCCCTTGAGATTGCAATTATCCAGGTTCCACTGTATTTAAAATATGAGACTATAAAATGAAAGTATACATATAATGCAATAGGTATCTTATTGCACTGTTTATTATAATAACGATGGAAACTCAATTTATTATTTTTTTCTCAATAACCCTTACTTTTTATGATGCTCATCTATTTCTTTGATCCTACCTAATTGTGAGGAATCTTTAATTGGCCTACCTAATTAGGGATTTAAGAGATAACGGTATTCCCGGGCACTCAAATCTTGTAAGGCGATGCGTGAATAAATATTATAAACATTTCCCGAGCAGAATTTTATATCCTCCTCCCTAGAGTATTGTATAAATTTCGGAGATGAAATATAGCCTACGTCCTTCAAGGTGACAGCCCTGTTCTTGGCATATTTCAGAAAGGTCGATTTGGCATAAAAAATAAGGCTGCCAATACGAGTATTATTTTTCTATCCGTTAATCCATTCACAGTGGAACAACAATCCTTAATGGTATTATACTTAAATGTACATATATATACTTATTGGTATTTATTTGATTTATAAAGTATAACTTTATAATTTATAATGTATTAAAATAATATGTTCTGCATTTTAAAGAAGGTGAAATATTTACCATTTTTCATTTAATATAAAAATTCGTATAAATTAAGCTAAGGGGTCATCCATTAATTACATCACACGTTTAGGGGGAGGGAGGGGGTCAAGAAAATGTGACATATTGTGACATGGGGGAGGGGGGAGACACAAACTTTGTGACGTCACTTTAACTTTATCAGTAACCGAAAATTTATTTAAATTATTTTATTCGCTGTACATTTAAATAACAAGTTTTTAAAACGATAATCGTTTTTATTCGTTTAATTTTCTTTCCTAAGCAGTTTTGGGTTGTAAAATTACTAATATTTACATCGTCATAAATATTTTGATAAAATATTAATAATACTTAGGTACTTACTTAATTCGATTTGGCGATTTCGTAGAAAAAATGTGACGTCACACTAGGGGGGAGGGGTTTGCCAAATGTGACCAAGTGTGACAAGGAGGGGGGAGGGGTCAAAAAACCTAGAAATTCGTATGACGTAATTAATGGATGACCCCTAATGAATAAATATTTGGGGTCAATCATACAAAAATAGATCTCGAGCCCCAAACTAAGCAAAGCCTGTAATTATGCATTCTAGGTGACGATGTAAAGCTGTGATTAACTAGATACATAATAACCGAGTGGATAGTTGACAGTCAAAGAAAATTTTATGTTATAATATAATATGTAAGTTAAAAAATAATTAGTGATAGCTACCTATCTAATCATACCAACAAATATCGCTTGTCAAACAATAGAAAGTTTACCTTATAGGTATAAGACAATAACGTAAACTTTTATCACAATAGATAATTACAAGTTATCAATTCCAGCGACCACCGGAAATATCTCCGTATTCACGAGGGCTTAGAAACACAATATGATAGTGGAGCATCGCTCGAGGCATGATTGATCATTGTGTTGTGACGTCCCTCAAGTAGTTAGCTAAACAGCCCCCTGGTGGCGGACGCAATTAAATGTTGTACCACTATGGCACAAATTGCACAGAAACATCCAGAATGCTATGGCAATTCAAACCGCTAAGTGACATTGTGGATTCAATTAGTTAGCAAACATTGAATAACTTAATCACTAGGTTAGAAATTATTTTCTTTCTTCACTTCATAATTTCTCAATCAGTTCTCTATCAGTGGGAATCTTTGATTTTTTAAGTATGCTGCATGATTCTTGAAATGGGCCTAGCACTAGGTCTCACCGTCATCAGCTTAGGATGTGATTATGGAATTTTAACTGGATAGACTAATACAATTTTTAACATACTTACCTGATAAAATCATTCGTTTAGGAAAAAATATGAACGATGTGTTTTTCTTTAAACCTAGGTATCTACTTACATAAGTATTGAATTGTATTGATTGAATGTATTGAGTGGTTTTGTAAATAAATATGTAGAGCGATGTCGCTTCCAGCCAAATGGTTTTGATCGGAATTTATATTTCATCGCGTCGCCGCCTGCGTTTTCTCACAAAACAGTATCGTGAGTGGATTTCCGCTCACATAGAGAGCTTTACAAAATGCGCTGTACATTGCTGTGTACCTATACATGGATTAAACCAGGCTTTATTATTGAAAGCGTAGTGTTTATGTACTTATTCTAAAAATAAAGTGATTTAAAGCTTGTTAAGCAATAGGGTATTATACTGTATTTAAAATAAATTATTTTACACCATGCATGAAATAAAGCAACAGACAATTACAGTGAAACCTGGTTAATTGGCGCCTGGATAAATGGAAAACCTCAATAATTGCAACCAAAAGTCCGGTCCCGGTCCCTTGAGACCAAAAGGCCTCTATAATTGAAATTTTGGAACCTCTATAATTGCAATTTAGATTTTAGTGCTTTTCGTAATTTTGCCTCTATAATTGACCACATCGCAACTTAAGACCTCTATAATTGACACTGTGCTAAAAAAATCCGTTATTTTTGCTCTTGTTTTTACCTCTATTATTGAAATGAGTCGCGCTTATTACCTCTGCAATTGAAATAATGTAGCTGTAGACAGCAGAAACAATATTTTAATAGCAATGATCATTTTATTTATATCTCTATCCAGAATTTAATTTATTTATTGGGTTATATCTATCACAGCCTGTAGTAGGTGAAATAGATTTGATCAATAAAAAACAAAGTATGCTTTTTACGTTCTAATAAAACTTTCTTCTACAATTCAAGGGAATTTTTTAAGCACATGATAAGAAAATAAAGTGGTAATTAATGTAGTGTAAAAGTGCAAGTATAGACAAGCAATATATAGACCAGAAACCCAGAACGTAAGCGTATAAATCTACTTTACACACGTCAAGTTGCTGTCACGTCAAGCGGCTGTCGAAAATTTTCTTGCATAAATTTTAATTGAATATTTAGCTTTTTTTGATCTAATTTCGGCTCAACTGTTAGCTGGATGAGTGAATCTAGCCGAGGGTCTCGCTCTATGAGTGTAAAAAGTGGAATCTCCTTCGATGATGAAAGTGTGGATATGGACTGGGGTCGCGCAAGTTTACGAAGCCTTCCTGAAGGGGCAATGCGAATGAATGCGCGTCTAGCTGAAAAACGTAGTTGTAGTAACCAGGGCCCCGATAGCGAGGGTAATGATAGCGAAGGAAGTTATACAACCGTGGTAGGTAAGCGACTACGCAGGCGATTGCGGACCGGAATACTTCAGCTCTCAACACAAGGTAATGTCGAATCTGAAGGTATGAAAGAAGAGTTTGAGGTTGCCCTTACGTCAAAAGAAGCGTTACCCAAACAAATTGCTATGGCAAAAATGCTACGAGCAGAAAACATTAGTGGCATTTTGAGAGTAAAGTTCAAAGGCGCGTACAAGGTACTTATACAGTTTTCTCTCAGAACGCAAGCTGAAAAATTAATAAGTTGTCCGGCATTTAATAATGAGAAGATGAGTTGTCAGTGGTCTAATCAAGCTGAGTACTGTTTCGGTCTGATTAGAAATATTGACCTAGATATAGAGGAGGAGGAACTGCTGAAAGAGTTTAATGTCTCGCAGGTAGTCTTGGCAATTCGCCGCCTAAATCGACTTAATGAAGACGGCCAATGGGTTAAGAGTGAAGCCATACGTGTATGCTTTAAGGCGACTTCCCTCCCGTCTCACGTGTACGCGTATGATTGTCGCTTTAAAGTAGAGCCCTATATATTCCCAGTTTCGCAATGCTCGGGGTGCTGGAAATTTGGCCACCGAGCGCGTACATGTCCGACCAAAAAAATTGTGTGCCCTAAGTGTGGAAAAAACCATCAGAACTGCATCACTAAAGTAATGACGTGTGCCAATTGTCAAGGCGCACACATGGCACTTAGTAAAACATGCCCAGTTTTCTTGAAAGAAAAGAAGCTAAGAACGATTATGAGCAAACACTTCTGCACATACAAGAAAGCCCTAGAACTTTACTACGAGCAAAAGAGCACCTCTACCGAGTCACCAAGCGATGCGATTGATAACACCCAGTTAAATACGAATACGCCGTATCGGGATGCCTTAACATCCCAAAAATCTAGTGCAGTAGTCTATACACCAAATATTAGAAAGGAAGAGGACAAACTGAAAAATGCTCTTCCCTTAGCTGGACCTTCTTCTCCGGTGAACAAACAGGAAAGGCAAAAAATCAAGGCAAGGAAGCGCAGACAGGAACCCAAATGTGACCTTCAGCAACCGGTTGTACCATCGGTAAATCAAGGTAAACATGAGGGTGAAGATGAGAAAGAGAAGAGGAGAAATAGCACGAGATTCCTGGAGATACTTCAAAAACTTAAAGAGATCTGTCTATCAAGGCAGACATTGGAATGTAAAGTTAAGGCTGTAGTTAGTTTTTTGACTGAACAAGTAGTGTCATTTGTGTTAGACGTCGTGAAGGGCGGCGATATTTTAAATATGTTATCTATGTTTAATTATAAATAATAGTAGAAATCGCGCCCTTAGGGAGGCGCTCATAACTTCGGCCAAGCTTTGGTCATACGACATCGGTGCTTTCAAACACATTCTTGGTAACCCAACATCGTACACGGCACAAATACGGTAGATTGGCTGAAGTTATGCTCAAATAGGTTTTTTTTTTTTAATATTCACTTATATGGATGTAATTAGCATATTCTTTGAAGCTATAAGAATCGGACTTGATAGGGCCGATATGTACCAATGTATAAAGGTCCTGTTAAATAATAAATTAAAAAAAAAAAAAAATCTACTTTAAATGGTTATTTGCACCTCCATAAAAGAAATTAGTCAGAACGCAACCTCTATTAATGAAAACCTCTATAATTGACACAACGATTTTTTGAACCTCGTTAATTGACACGACCTGCTTAAATGAAAAACCTGCTTAATTGACAAAAACTGCCCGGTCCCTTGAGATTGTCCAGGTTCCACTATTAAAAAAACACAGATTAGGAGTTATTTTTAAACACAATTTCTATTTAATAAATCGGATAGAAATATAAAAAGTGAGTCGACCGTGACGTCACGATGTAATGTTTCATATAAATTCCATATTAGCAAATCGTTTTGACAGTTCTAAAAAAGTAATTGATTTGTCTAGTAGGAAAATACCCTATTTGAATAGAGTCCAGAGCGAGTACAACCAAAGTATCACAATTAGAGGGCCTGCCTGACTAAAATTAATGACAGATAAATATATTGAGGCTAAATTTATGTCTACGTTTTCGACTAGGTATTTCAAGATAACTTAAGTATTATCGGCTCCTAGCGTGAACTGAATAATTCAACACAATCCAATAGAAAGGCAATTAGTATGATAGGTTCAAAGCCACCCACCCGAAATCTATTTATCTCATCAAAACAGATTCACTTGTTTCGTATATTTTATTTATACATGCTGGCAGGAAAGTTCTTTGAAGTTCCCAAAAGTTTCCAGCGAAAGTTCGTAAAAGGTCTTCATTCTGTTTGCGCGGAATTTCGTTTCCTTTCCATCTTTGTTCCTAACTGTCCTTACAGAAATTGCGCTTCAGTAGTTGTCAAAGTTATTCGGGTCCTTAAAACATAATGTTTGTTATGGGAATGGGATACAACCTTGGGATCAGCATTATATATATTTTGTCATAGAATAAACAAGGAAAATATACCTTCTCGTCGTCAGTCAAGGGTGAGTGAGCGTCATATGATATGTTGAATCGTCATTAAATATGTACCAACCAAGGCTGTTAAAATTTAATTATTTACATATGGTTTTTTATTTTTCCTGAAAATTCAACTTTAAATAAATAAATAATCTCTTTCCTAAATAATGTTTCTTTCTTTACGAATTATTGCCAAGCAGATGATCTGAGGGTAGGCGGTAGGCCGCGAACCACGTTCGACATGTTGCCTCCCTGTCACAGTTACGTACGAATTTACAAGTGCGGTAGAGGTGGATAACAGAGGTTTTCCACATGATCTGTATCCATATAGACGATTGCGAGTTTGCTTTTAAAACATCAACCTAACGGTTCGGAAATGTTCTATGAAGTATGAAAGTTCCAGGACTCATAGATACTATTAAAAGCTTCCATGTTTAAGTTATCACAAACATATTATTATTTTCATCCTCGCGTTATTCCGGCTTTTTGCTACGGCTCATGGGAGCCTGGGGTTTGCTTGGCAACTAATCCCAGGAATTGACTTGGGCACTAGTTTTTACGAAAGTGACTGCCATCTAACCTTCCAACCCAGAGGGTAATCTAGGCTTTATTGGGATTAGTCCGGTTTCCTCACGATGTTTTCCTTCATCGAAAAGCGACTGGTCAAATCAAATGACGTTTCGTACATAAGTTTCGAAAAACTCATTGGTACGAGCCGGGGTTTAAGCCCGCGACCTCTTACCGCTAGGCCACCAGCGCTAATTTGTATTATTATTTGGAAATATTATCTTACTTCACATTTCATTAATCAAATATGAGTACATTAAATAAGACCATGGCAATATTCTGCAATAGCGCGTCATCCATCCGCAATCACGCGCCGTCGTCTGAGCCTTTAATGCGGCGGTAATTGCTAAATGCGCCCGAGTAAGATCCGAGGATCTATCGCCGCACCGCACGTCCCAGCCATGAATCGAAATCCGACTCTATTCAGCCACCCCTTTGTTCAGACACCGGTTGCCGATGACGTGACGTACGCTTAAATAGCTTGTCGAGGCTGCAAACAAAAAACGAGAAACCCTCAATAAATTTCTTAACTCAGAAAGTTTAACGTTTAAAACCCCTGAAGTGTAGGCAAGGAGTTGTTGAACTAAAGTAACATTTGGAAACATTTGTAATTAAGCAATCGCTGGATTTGGAAATAAACAAGGACATAAAAGAGAAAACGAGTGTATACCTACTTGTTCTATGACTTAGAAGTTTCTTTATTAGGTACTTATTCAAACTTCCTACCGCAAACGGAAGTCATCACCAAAGTTTTGTTTAAGACGCAGATGTATGGATATTCACTTTTTTCAGGTCAATGCATAGTCTCCTATCTCTTTTGTATATTTTATTTTATTGTTCAGACTATGTAAATACATTTAAAATCCTCTGGGGCGCCACAACCTCGAGGTTTTATTTCGAAGAGATTAAATATGAAGTTAATTTAGGTATAAAAGGTAGAGTAAAGGATTACTCACACTGCAATGGTTCGGGTCCGGGCTGAGACGTCCGACACTTAATTATCTATTAGACAACTGCGCAGATCACGTGATACTTTCTATAGAAAACGAAGTGTTGGATGCCTTATCACGGACACGGACCCGGACAATAGTAGCGTAAGTCTTCCTAAGTCGGATAAAAATAAAAACTTTACTTATTTATTTATTTATTTATTTATTTAAACCTTATTTAGCTGACAATGGCCTGTACTCTGTAATTACACATAAAACTACTATTAAATCTGCGAAACGTATAATAACGATACGTGAAACTAATTTTAAACCTAAACTTTGCTACGGCACAGATGTTCGCAAAACTTTTTTATTGAAAGTAAAAAAGTTCGCAAGTTATGCAGAAGTTGATAACCTTTATTAAATTAATCCCGTTAAAAGTGTTGAACGTAGCTCATCAGCTCTTACAAATGCGTATGAAATTTGTCTTATCTCGCATTTCCAGTTGGCTACCTAAATCAAATTCATGCGGCGAATAATTTGGTTCGAGTCTCCTTCCTTTCATCATCAAACTGTTATGGTACAGTGAGTACTTTAGTGTGATAGAGCTTTGTGTGTAGATTCTAAAGAGTCTGCTAGCGCTCTCATTAAAATGTTATAAAGACTCATAAAGCTAGCTGACCTCGACTTGATTTCATGATACGCGGTTCGCACAATCCCTTTTCTTTTGAAACAGCACATTCACCTTCATTCCATTAGCATTTTTATAGGCTCTTGAGGCTGTCGTTATCTCAACAAGGCGGCATGCGCTGAGAGGTGCTGAAATGGCCCTTTTCATTTATTTTCCGTTGAATATTAGGATGTTTCTCTAACTCGACGTGAGATGAGGAACGCGACGTGAACGCACGTCCTCGGCAATCATTATACAACGGACCCCGTGTGAGTTTTCTTTTGGCACATTAATATTGGTACATGCGACATAAACTTTTGCTACACATATTTGTAACACTAATAGGGTATTTGACTGTATTTAAAATTAATTATTTTACACCATGCATGATTTTTCACCAGAAGATTAATAGAGAAACGTAGACAGCAGCTATTTTAAGACACAATTTCTATTCTAAAACCCACATAAACTACAAAGAGAAGGTAATTTGATCGTGACGTCACATGCTTGTGTTTCATATAAATTCCATAGTAGCAAAATCGTTTTGACACTGTTCGAAAAAAGAAAGTGAATTGACTAGTAGTCAAAGAAATACCCTATTATAATTAATATCCGTAAGGATTAACAAACTTAAAGACTAACAAATTTTATCACAGATAATTCGATCAATGTCGCCTGTGTAGGTATCAGAGGGAACACGGCATCCTGTAATTTTTACGCATCTCTAATAAATTTACAAAAAAATCACTTCGAGAAGAAATATGAAAAGCATTTCGTAACAGCGCATATTTTCGAATTTGAAAACAAATTTTAAAATTCAAGCAAGTAAACGGATTACAAATCTCATGGGAAATCAGAATACATCAGCATCACTATAAAAGAATTTTCGCTTTTTCCTTCCTCCCCGCCATTCATACAGTATGTATATGTATATGTATACACGTGTAGCTGATATTGCTGTCAGCCTCTATCCTCTGGGACGCGAAGGTAGACAGTCGTGTTACCTATTAATAAAATCAATTCAAAGCCGATTTATTCTTGGAAAAAATAAGGAAAAATTTCTGTATTTTACCACGAGTTTTTTCTATAGCAAATACTTGCTGATGATTTATTTGGTGGTCTGAAAATCCGTGCGGAGGGTTCTAGGTTTGCGTAATTAATTATCCTGTAACCCACTTTTTTTTGCTGACAGCAACTTTCAGAATATGTAATTTATAAAAATAACTCACCTTAATGCGCAAACTCTGTCGCAGCACCCAAGGGAGTTGTGAAAATAGAAAGTTTAATAAAATCTTGATATATTGATAATATCTGTTTTGTGTGCCGGTTCTTAAAATATTTTGTTTTTCTTTTATATTATAGGAAGTGGCTTGGTAGCTTAGAGGATATAACCAACGGAGACGCCATGTCTAAAATTTTCGGTACAAAATAGTCTGCCGTTTTTTGCGGGGGAGGGGCACATCAAATGTATAGGCACGTCATGTCAGATAAACGTCAGTCCATACATATGGTTGACAGGTGGTTGACCATTGGCCGCCTATTTTCGACAGAGGGGAACGCCTGTTAATGGCGGCTCCATTGTTAATTACTCCGAGCTTGGTAGAATCAATTGAATTAGTCACATCGGATTTTTTTAACATTACACTAATAATCTGAAACTTCGTTCAAAGCAGACATAAGTACATAACATGTCAGTTTGATACTGCTATGGCAGTCGTGGTAAGGCTACTGGCCACGACATGTATATATTTATTTATTAATGTAAAATTTAAAAATGTATGGAGTATGTATTTTGGTCATCGAACTATATTACCTATTTTTGACTCGAGTATAATTAGTAATTGTAAGTTAAATAAAATTTTACAGGAGGTAGATAATCATATATTTTTATGGTGACTGCTTAGCATCAGGCGGGCCTTATATTGTAGGTTTATACTTTGACATTTTCCCACATGTAATAAAAATACTTTTTATGGAACACTTCAATATATTTAGAACAGCAATCACCTTAGAACATTTAGTAACTGGAGACGCCTTGGCTGTCATTTTCTTCAGTCAGCCGATTTTTGCGGGGGAGGGCTACGTCAAATCAATGGTTATTTACATGATTCGTTCGTAACGTACAAACCATGCCAGATAAAGAGCAGTCCATACAAAAGTTTGCACAACTGTACAAGGTTTTCGGCAGAGCGACTCCGGTTATTAAATGCTGGCAAATACTTAATGAAAGGAAAAAATAAACTTTATTATCGCTAAAAGGTTCATTATATTATATCTATTTCATTTTATTTTGAAAATGTTTAAACAAATATTTCTTTTTTACACGTTGTAAATTCGATGCAGATCAAACGTAAGTGCAAAAATAAAATTAAAATATATGCCAGTAGATATAAGCACTGCTATAGCGCCCCCTTTTCTCATTTTT
The DNA here is from genome assembly GCF_963556715.1 of Cydia fagiglandana. Taxonomy (NCBI): domain Eukaryota; kingdom Metazoa; phylum Arthropoda; class Insecta; order Lepidoptera; family Tortricidae; genus Cydia; species Cydia fagiglandana. The sequence continues at coordinate 10,233,653 of NC_085948.1, forward strand.
GCTGTATAATAAATCTCCTTGATGGCGACCAAAAGCGACAACATGTCACGGCAAAGAAAGATAGTAATGGTTTCCGGGGATCCTCAGAAAATATCTGCAGTGGAACTCATGAATGGAGGCGTAATCATACCCTCGGCGCTAAACTTTATTAGCATATAAATGGCTTGCGTGAGATCTAACAGGGTTTCATTCAGTTTTTGGGTGGCATTAAAAGGTTAATAAGAGCAGCACAAACTGTCCCGCAGTCTGTGGAGTGTGAATTGGACAACCCGTACTAACTGGATTTAGTTATGATATTCCTGTAATCATATCAAAATTTATCGAATGACGCGATGCGTTCGTTCGCACTCGCGGGCAAATACCTATATGAAATATGCAGAGCGAGATGCACTCAATTGAAAACTTTTGTAATATGCTTAGGTATATGTACGTAACTACGTAACAAGTAGGTAATAAGGTAGGTTAAGCCTATGAAACTTCTAACACTGATTTCGCAGTGAAAATCGATGATATAATTTTTTACCATTTTTCTCATAATCAGCAAACTTAACGCATTTATTAATTTCGAGCAAAAAAAGAAAAAACATGCATTTAAGGGTTAAGTTGATTGGAGTGGCGTTTTTCCCTGAAAGTAATACGTGGCTAATACGGATCGTCATTGTAATACCTTATTAGGTATCGAATTTGCCGCGAGATAAATAGCATCGATAACCGCTGAGTGGAAATGGAACACCATTCCGATACCGATATATATAGATTTTCGTTTCGCCAAAGAGCAAAGTTACATATCGGTAGCGATAGGTATAATAAACATTACGTACGGCTCATTTGAACTTTATTAAGTGGAAATCCAGCGAGCCCAATGGCGCATCGGCTACATCGCTTCGCAATCTTTGCGATTTCAGTGCATACCTATCTATAACATCGCCACATCGCCCACATTCTATCATAGGATTCCTATGCATTCGAATAATTTTTATGGATAGCGTTTAATCTGTGATTTATAAAACCGTTGTCAAAAAATTGAGCTTACAATATTAGAGTTGCAAGATTTAGGTATTTAATTTTATATTTCCTACTAACATAGGTATATCAATACCTACCTCAGTTAGCCAGTCAGCAGTTCCTAAAACAACGATTAAATAAGAAAATTTACGTAAAAAAACGTTTGAGTGAAACGTTATCAAATTCTGTCAGAAAACGTGAAAAACCTTTGAGACCGAAGTGTTTGGCAAGCGATATCTTTGTTCAGTGACGAAAGTAATAATGTATTCTCCTCGGAAAGTTGGGCGGAGGAACCAAACGCAAATGTAGTGACATTTACGTCGGGCCAACCCGGGAGGGATGCAACAGGCTTATAAGTCTACCGCACAGGAGGGAGTTTTCTGCACGTTACTGCGCGAAACACGGTGTTGCGATGCCTGCGATGTTGCGGTCTGTTGATTTTCAACTCCCTTTTCTCACGAACAACTTTTGGCATTGCTTAAAAAGTTACTTTAGCTTATATAATTTATTCGTGCGTCAGTGTTCCTATTTGCACGGGTTCAGCGGCTGACTTTTGCTATTTGACAAATGAAACGTCAAAGGAAAACGTGTGGCTCTAGAAAATCCCTTTTCAAATGTAATATGACCTTCGATTATTGATTAAGCATCAGCTTCACCTCACTGGCGACAATTCCGACCATTTACTTGCCACGTCCATGTATAATGAAATTCGCCTGTAATCAAATCAGTCTGTCGCCCAGTGATTCAGGCCCGTGCAAGCTATTGCAGCGATGAAAATGCAATTTGGACGGGCCATGTAGACCATGTTATAGCCTGTAGAATAACGGGTAAGCCTGTACTGACGTTGATATATCGCATGTTATTGGGCGGCTTTGACCATTTCCAGATACGCGTTCCTGACATGACTGTTATCTCTGTGCTTTGTCGAGTGTAGTGCGGGGTTTAATAGAGGACATCGTTTATTGTTATAGCAGGCGCTAAGCGCGAGCGTCTACGTCTGTTTGCAATAACACCCGAGATCTAATTCATAATAATTATAATCCCATTCCTCGTGATGAACCGTAATCGACTAGTCGTCGTAAATAACCAATCCCCGTTACATTGAATAATAATTACTAAAGTTAGTGATTTATTGATGAGATGAGTTATAGACGAGTAGGTATTTTTTTTTAATTAATTAATACTTATAAGCTACGCGGCAGGGGCTGTAGTCCCCAATACTGTTGAGAATGAAGCTATAAATAATTCCTGGATAAAGGCAACAATTATATAGCTGTTCGATTTTTTTTTTCAATCGTGGCTGTATAACGAGCATGAAAGGCACAGAGCCGTATTTTGACAACAAAATAAAATATTACAAAATAACGAACCATTTTTAAGTTCGCTATACTAAAATTTATTTCTACTTAGGTAGTATTTTCGGTCTCGTGAGTGACCTTATGAATAGGTATCTAAAATTGTAAACCAACTTGATTTACTATAAGTTACGAGTATTACCTGACCGAATACTGTATTTATTTTGACTTAGTACATTTTTATATACGAAAGTTTTTTGTTTGTCAATATCCACCTGTGCGATTTCATACCGAATGGGGCAGTGAATCATTTGGTTCCCGAAACGTTATTCCCGCAGGGCATTCCGTACATAATCCAAACTATGTATCCACATGCTTGCTCCATAAATCAACTAGCTAGATTTATCCAGCTCGCTACAATAAAGGCTGATTTTGTAACGCAATTAGGTTGGAAATATAATTCAGTTGTCGGCTACAAATCTATTCTTCTGCGGTAAATAGGATTACCGGCCTAGATACGTTTGGAAGCGGGTCGAGGCGGGGGCGAACTGCGTCGAAATGACTGGATAGATATAATGGACTCCACGTAGGGACTACATAATAGTCACTGCGTTCTGAGATGCGATAAAATTGCGATTATATCGCCAAAGAGATTGGAACTCTGCCCGATGTTTGTGAAGTAAAATAAATACACATTTTGGCCTGGAGCTATCTTCTCGATAAATTGTTGCTGTGAATGGTACAGAGCACTTGTCTCTGTCAGCGGGAAACATCACGACCATTTGTAAGCACGATTGTTCACGCTTAATCATTATAAATATGCATTCATACTTTGCTACTATTAACATTGCGGATTACATCAATCATCGTATTTCCTGTGCTATATTATTTTAGAAGCAAAAACTAAGGTTAAGTTTAAGCCCTATTTATTTTATTTATTATAACTAACAGATTATTTTGAAACCGTTCCTTATTTGGAGAACTTAGAAATCTCTAAATTTGCCTTAAATGAATGAAAAAGCATAGGTATCGGAAATTCCTTAATAGTAGGTCGGTAAGTACAAATTGTAAAATAGTTACTGTAGCTAAGTAAAATATAAATCATTGAAGTGATGATTCTTAAATCAGTCAAACCCTACGCCAAAGGGTAGAAAACTACCTCTAATGAAATAGAAATGCGGTCGCTATTAATTGAAATTCTAAAGGTGACTTGCGGTTTCAGGAATCTCCAATATTCTCCAATAACTGTAGTTCCGTTCTCGCTTTTAAGTAGAGGCTGGTCAATATGGCTTTTTGCCAACATATGTTTTACCTGTGTTTAGGTAAGTACTCACTTTTGTTTGAACACAATACACCCACTATGTACTTAGTAGTGCCTTTGTGTATCAAAAACAAAAATAAATAATAAATAATTTTGCCTTGATAAAAGTAAATATAAAATGCCGTAAGAAAGCAGAGTAAGTTTTTTTTAGATTCAGATACATTTATGTTGGTACAATTATGATTGTGTGAAATGCTAAATAAAAACTCTTCTGCCTGTATGTGTCTTTGGCTCTGAAATTTGTTATGTACCGCTACAGAACGGACGCCTGCTCGCGCTTGCGCCACCTTGCGGTCATATCTGTCGTAATAGGGAAAAAACAAAGGATAGTTTTTTCATAGTTAGAATCAATAATTCTATGCATACGCACGAAGTAGCGGTTAGTTAGTCAAAGCGCTACTTGCACCATCCCACTAACCCGGTTAACCGGTTAAACCGTTAACCTAGTGTCAAATTGACGCTTACATCTAAAGCAAGTTCTAAAAGAAATAGGAGGCGGAAAGGAAAGAATCGGGAAAAGGCTGATAGTAGCACTGAAAATGATGAGCCCGCGGAGTCATCACCTACGAAGCAGGCAATCACTGAAACGGAAATGCCGGCATCATCAGCTCGCTTACAGCAGCCGAGAGCAGTATTGTCTGAGTCTAAAGATTCAACATACAGTCAAATAACACAAAGGATACCCCAGGGCAGCAAGCAGAAAGACGAAACCGCCAAACTTACAAATGACCTGCAAACAGCCCATGTGGCGAAGACTGGAAAACGTATCTCAGTGCGAGGAACTGCGGGCCCACAAATTACAGCACTCAGGGCGGTCGAGGAGCGAAAGTACCTGCACCTCTGGAACATGCAGTCTGGACCGGATGAAATTTTAGCTTACGTGAAAAGCCTTTGCGACGAGATGACTTGCTCGGTTGTGGAGTTGAAGACAAGAGGTGACTACCGTTCTTTCAAAATTGGAGTACCTGTTGCTTGTTTTACTAAATGTCTGTCTCCGGACGTGTGGCCAGTTAACGCTAGAGTCAAAGAGTGGTTTTTTCGTGGAGCCACAGGAGCGTACCGACAATAAATCAAGCAGCGAGAGAGCGCAACAGAGGAAATCTAAACCTGCCGTTCATGTTGTCTACCAAAATGTCAGAGGGCTGAACACCAAGCTGAGACACTTCCGACAATCTCTCGCTAGTTGTGAAAATGACATAGTTGCCGTTACAGAAAGCTTTTTAACGGATTCCGTGGAAGACGCGGAAGCTGTACATACTAATTGGAAACTACTACGTCGTGACCGGGCAACGGGTTCCCGCGGCGGAGGGGTTCTGCTAGCTTGCAGGCCCGGTGTCACTATGAGGAGACGTCAGGACCTAGAGACATCTGCAGGTGAAGATCTATGGGCAACCGTTACAACGGAGCAGTCTTCATTTCACATCTGTGTTGTGTATATCCATCCGAGAGCCACAGATGAAATGTACATGCAGTGGTTTAATAAAGTGGAGTCTATAGTGACGTCTCTAAAGCAAACTATAATTATAGTAGGTGACCTAAACATTAATCCAACATATGCTTCTCAAAATGTTCTTAACTACTATGCCTATTTCTTAGCTGTTTGTGGTCTGAAAGAGATGAATGGTGTGTTGAATGCATATGGTGGTAAGCTAGATGTAGTGCTGGTGTCAGAACTTGTTAAGGCGTCCGTTTCTGAAGTTACAGGAAGCGGTCTTGTCCCTAATCGCGACGCGTACCATCCTCCTTTGGATATTTTAATTTCCATTGAGCGTAAATGTGGCGAAGCGAAGAGTAGTAACCCCAGTAATATTAAATCACAACATGATTATAATTTTGCGAAGGGTAATTACGAGTATCTTTACGAGTATTTAACCAAAGCGTCCTGGAATGAAGTGCTTCAAGCACAAGACGTAGACCTGGCTGTTGAGGCATTTTATAGAATCATTTACTATGCCTTTGACGTTGCGATCCCAAAAAAAGCACGTGCAAGCTCGATGTGTAGACAATATCCAGTATGGTTTAGTGCAGATATCATCAAGGATTTAAAACACAAAGCAAATCTGCATAGGGATTGGAAAAAAAGTAAAGACGTCTTTGTTTATAATTGTTATTCTTCCTTACGCGCTGATATAAAGGGCAGAATTTCTTGCGCTTATGATAATTATGTTAGTGGGCTAGAAGCAAGGATAAATGGCAATCCTCGTGCATTCTGGCAGCATATAGGCTCCTTAAAGGCAAAAGGCGGTTTTGAAGCTATTGTTCGGCACAACGGGAAGGACCACACTGGTCCGGAATCTGCAAATGCCTTTGCAGACTTTTTTGCTAGTGTGTTTCTGTCTGATGTGCCGCAACTTGACTATAAGGCTGTCAACAACCAAGACCAAAGTCGAACAGCTAATTATGTTCATATACCAGCAATCGAGCCGCGTGATGTAGATTCAGCCATCAAAAGACTAAAACCGCGAAGTTCGGTGGGTCCTGATAGCATCCCTGCCTACGTGATCAAAGGTTGTAAGGACTGTTTAATTCCTCCTATTTGTCACATTTTTAATCTGTCATTGTCAATTGGACGGTACCCTGACTGTTGGAAAATCACTCGCGTCAGCCCAATACCAAAATCTAGCGATGTATCTAATGTTGAGAACTACAGGCCTATTGCTATCCTATCAGTTTTAGCTAAACTATTTGAATCCGTCTTGTATAAATTGATAGTCTCGCAGCTCTCACCCTTTTTATGCAATTCTCAACATGGCTTCAGAGCAAATAGGTCAATTGAATCCAACCTCCTCACTTTAGTTGACATAATTTCGAGGCATTTGGATGAGGGTCAGCAGGTTGATGTCCTCTATCTAGACTTTAAAAAGGCGTTCGATCGCGTTGACAACGACGTTCTGCTACACAAACTATGCCGTATTGGTTTCTCACCTAAGCTCCTTAAGTTCTTTGCAAGTTACTTATGTGATAGGAAGCAATTTGTCAAACACGGAAGTTATGTGTCTAAGGAGTATTCAACGCGTTCGGGTGTTAGCCAAGGGTCGATCTTAGGTCCACTGCTGTTTGGCATTATGATCAACGATCTTGAGGAAACCGTTGAACATGCCAAATGTCTACTCTACGCGGACGACCTGAAACTAATACTTGGAGTCAGGAATTTGGCTGACTGTAAAAAATTACAGGACGACATCGATTCTATTTTTCAGTGGAGTACAACTAATGAGCTGCACTTCAATATATCCAAGTGTTCTGTCATGACGTTTAGTCGAGCAAGAAATCCAATACATGCTGACTACAAACTTGGGTCCGAGAGTATGTCTCGAGTCGTAACAGTCAAGGACTTAGGTGTTATCTTTGATGATCATTTGACTTTTCATGACCATATTAAGAAGTTAGCTGCTGAGTGTTTTAAAAGGCTTGGATTTGTTGTCAGGAGTGCACGTGACTTCCGAAATCCAAGCGTAATCAAGCTCCTGTACACATCACTGGTTCGTAGCAAACTCGAGTCTGCGGCAGTCGTTTGGAACCCTCATGAGATCACCTACGCACTGCTTCTGGAGAGAGTACAAAAAGCGTTTTTAAGGTTTCTATATAAAAAAATGCACGGGTACTATCCCTATCTATATCCTACTAAGTTCTTGCTTGGATCACTTGGCTTTAACTCGCTGGAGGTAAGGCGTAATTACCAATTTTTGACATATATGTGTGGCATATTGAGGGGAAACAGCGACTGTCCCGACTTGGTGTCAAGACTTGTAAGACTTTCGGTACCGTTCGTGCCTAAGAACCTGCTCAGGCCGCGGTGCCCTAGCCTTTTAGCTGTTCCTCTTACGCGTACAGTTTCCTGCAGAAACTCTCCAATAATCCGAGCACTTAGGACGATTAACACGTTCTTGTCATCAGCTCCTGACTGCGATGTATTTACCAGCAGATGGGTGAATGTGTGTCGTGAATGTCTGAAATACTGTGAGAGGATGGATGAATGATACTTTTTGATTTGATTTATTTTCTTTTCTATTGTTTAATATTGTATTGTTGTTTGACATGAAATTGTATATTACCTAGTAGCACTATTTAAATCACTTGACATATTTTTAATTTTTATTATTATTTGCATGACTAAATTATAATTCAATAATTATTATGTACTATTTTTGCTACTTGCATGTATAATTTGCCAGCGCTTTGGTGCGAACTGTAATGCTGTGTAAATATATTGTAATAAATAAATAAATAAATAAAAAAAAATTATACAAGTAACCGTAGTAGGTAACTAGAAATTTAACCGGTTAACCTCTGGTTGGGTTGGTGCAAGTGGCGCTTAATAACAAAACATTAATAATAGGGTTAGGTATTCATTCAAATAGTCTGTAATACGGCTGCACAATTATGGAATTAGATTTCGAAGCTGTTTGTTTGTCGTTGAAAATATTAAGGAAACGGTAGCTTGTGTTCAGCAGCGTGTTATGGCTCCTCTACACGATGGGCCAACGCCGGCCACTCCAAGGGACGCAGCCATGCGGTAGAATGAGATAGCAATATCACTTGCTCCCACTAACGCATAAATGCGTCCCTTGGAGTGGCCGGCGTTGGCCCATCGTGTAGAGGAGCCATTACCCGATGTCGTCGACAGATACAGGCAAGTTGGCCGGAATATTTACGGTCACGCTATCTTAATTGGTAAGCTGAGATTGATTGTATTTGTACGTAATAGAAGCGTTTGATAAAGAAACTCGTTAAGCGTAAGCGTTTATTATCCTTGACGCACTTTGAACTGATTTGTTGAGTGGTATTCTGCAGATCGGGGAATCTAACGATATATCATTTGTAGAAATCCGTCCATATTCCTATCCTAGGCTACCATTAGGCTACATAACAGGGGGTCTGAAATCATCAGTTTTTAAAATTAATTCCTACTTTTTGGTTTCCAGTTAAGTACTGAATTATATTGGAGTAGCTCGTGTTGCATAAAAAAATATAAATAGATAGGTATGCATAATATAGAGTGGGTTTTGTATTCTACCCACATTTACATTAAGAGAACCTGTTCTGAAAACGAATTGAGGAGAAACCTCGCTTAAGTATGCAAATGTTTTCTTTATGAAGGTTTATTTTTTCACTAAATATGTAAGATTATTTGTGAAGAATTGAATATGCTTTAATTTTACCCTACTAGACCATAGTTTCAAGCGTAGATTCAGAGTAAAAGGTTTATTTCTAAAGGGTGAAAGACATTTTCCAATAAGGCGGCGATTACGCCAAGCACGGCGGCGGCAGTGAGCTGCAAAATTGCATGGACAAATTATGAATGAATAATTTTGAACACCTAATATTCTACAAGTAGGGGACCGAGGTGAGTTGTGACAGAGGAGATTTGTGACATTGTCGATTTTATGGAATCTATTAACTAAAAACTAGGTCGCAATAGCGCGCGTTTGTTAGTTCAAGTTGCGAGCTAACAAACGCACACTGTTGCGTGCTCACTAACAGTTATTAGATTCCAAAAAATCGAAAATGTCACAACTCTCCTCTGTCACAACTCACCTCGGTCTCCCCTACGACCTGTTTCAGGTAAACACGTAGAGATAAGGCGGGTAATTGACTACAGCTGTCGGAAGCGCGGGTGTGCACGAGTAAGCAGTGTAACCTAAGCACCCTGACTACACTAGGCTTTGGCCCGAGGCCAACAGTTTATCGACGGTTTAATAGAATGTTTTAGACAACAAGAGAACCTACTTAGTTAAGTTAAATCTTATTGTTTCAAAGTAAAAAAAAAACGTATAATATTCCTTAATGCAAGCTGAAGTGGCAATGGGCAGGCCACATTGCACGCAGAGAAGATGGCCGATGGGGTCGAAAAGTGCTAGAGTGGAGACCACGGACTAGCAAGTGCAGCGTAGGGCGTCCGCCCACAAGATGGACAGACGACCTTGTGAAGGTCGCCGGAAGACGCTGGATGCGGGTCGCATCCAACCGGCACGTATGGAGGTCCAAGGGGGAGGCCTATGTTCAGCAGTGGACGTCTTATGGCTGAGATGATGATGATGATGACTCCTTAATGCAACGTGCAGGTCTCCTCTGATGCACGGGATGGATTCGGCTGATAGGTACTTAAACCTCATGCTCTGGCCCAAATCGAGTTGGGAACTTCACATAACCTTTGAATTTCTACGATTTTAGGTAGGTAACTGTGCTAGTTTTGTCACGGTGTTTTTCTTCACCGAAAAGCGATTGGTAAATATTGAATGAATGAGATATTTATTTCGTGTAACTATGGACTCATACAGATTTGTTAGACTTACGTTCTGATTAACTATTCTAGACTCTGTAACAATATATAATACTTATAATATACACTGCTGGAAGCATGCCTTTCGCAGTAGTGTCTCACATGTCTATCTTTTGTGTGGGCAAACAAGCTGACTAGTGCAGTCACGCGAAGGCAAAGCCTTATCGACGTTCTAATGGAATGTTATGGAAATTTTCAGTCTCAGAAACTTCCACCTTCCCGCATGTGTTGAGAAATAATAAGTTCAATGAATATTTAATGAGGTACATCGATATTTTTTACGGTTTAAAGGAGCGGAGCTTAAATTTCTCATTGCAAAATACCTACCTAAAATTTCTTAGAATTTATAGTTTACACGAATTATGTCTATTTTTTACTCATGTATTTACAATTTCAGTACTTTCTACCGTGGTAGGTACCATCGCCCACACTGTTAACTGTACATCGGGGGACCTTATGCCTTTTGTAATAAGGTATATGCCGATGTACAGTAGATATGAGCGCCGCGCCGGCGCGCCGCCGCCGCCGACAAAATTTACGCGCCGCCGCCGCCGACGCTGCGCTATCGGCGTGGCATCGGCGTGACCTTGTTAGTTGTTAGGTACTACTACTTTCAGAATCAGATAATATAATTTTTTATCTAGTTTAGATTTTAACGGCGCCACTCCGAATAGTTTATAGACATTCAAAATGTATTTTAGGTCTATATAATTCAAAAATATCAATGGTAAATTCAAACTTTTCTGTCTAGTAACCGCGCTACTAGTCTTAGGGCAACAAAATTGCCAATTTTGCCACCTGGTTAACTCATCCATCATTTACTGCGAATTTGACCATTGCTATCATGGTTGAATGTCTTTAAAAGGTGTAAAAAGGGGGTTGATTTCAGCGTTTTTATGTCCGAAGGTCTGGCCGTTGGCTACGCACGGAAGGGCGTCGGAAACGGAATCGGCTCTCATTTGAACTTGGCCATTGTTCAAATTTCAAGCTTTGCTCTCTTGCAGCTCAATCTATGGCCTCGCATCGCTCGCATAGAAGTAAGCCGCTACCTGACCCTCGCAAGTTTTCCGCCCCGTTTGGTGCTCTTTTAAAATACTTGGTCATTCGTTTTTGTCCGATCTTAGCTCCACTGCAACACGGCCTTTCAGGCACGACTCCGCCTGCAGGAAAACTCCAGGTTTTTAATACTATGGCCTCAGTCTTTATCGGTCTTCGGACTTGCTTACACTGGACCACTAGTTCAATTCCAAGCTCTGCTCTCTTGCAGCTTGACCTTCGGCCTCGCACAGAAGCGCGCCACAATTGGCGCTCCAGGCATTCGGCCTGTATGCTTACCTGCAGCTCAGCCTCTGGCCTCGCATGGGAAGGCGTCGGAATCAGGTCTTCGGTGTTAGGTAGAGCTCGACCTTGGGCCTCACTTTTTGACATCAATCGGTTTTGTTGGGTCGATATTGGTTATTGACGGAGCTTGATTATCCTCACTTCGGCTCTTTGGACTATCGACAAGACGTTTCCCTGATACAGTCAATCTGCTACTTTTTACTTAGCACAAAAGATAAGGACCTCGCAAAGATCTTCCGGCCAGGGTCTCGCCAAGATTAAGATACCGCGATACCGCGCGATACCGTTTGTACTGTATAAACCATTTTCGTACCTTTATTCAATAAATTATCCTTGAAATTGAAAAATGCACTTATTTTATAACTTCCTTACAGCAAAAACATGTATTTACGGTAAAATTTTGGTTTGGATTCCTTTTTCATTAATCAGAGGTGTTTCAAGGCCACGCCGCCGATTCGCCGCCGCCGCCGACCGATTTTGACCGGCGCGCCGCCGCCGGCTAAATGCCTATCGGCGCTCATATCTAATGTACAGTTGGGAGTGGTACTGTTTGTACCTATGTAACGTTATATGAGCTGAAATAGCTCCTAAACGTAAATATTTCCCGACACTTATCTGTAACTGTTTGCGATTTCCTTTCAAGGAAAAGTGGCTCGTATTTGAGGCCACAGCAAGCCTGAACAAAGCAAACATTTAATCGAATTACTCGGAAACCCGAGAGAACTTATTGTGAACCACCAAAATTGTATTAGTTCACCATCAAAGGGAGCTCTGAGTCCTCAGACAAGTCGTAGGTAGTTATCTAATTTTGAGCGTGCGTGAGCATTACATATTCATTATTGTTTGCCGAGGCGGGAAAAATGTGCTTAAAACCTTTTTAATTCGCATTAGGGCGCCTATTTACCTAACCGAGAACTGGCCCTAACATTACAATTTTTTTTTACCCAGTAAAGAGCAAAGGTACGACAATACGACAAGCATAAATATACATAAACAATAAGCATACGACATATAGAATATATGTAGAACGGTTTTCTTTTTGTTAACATACGCATCTTATACCTACAGTATATCGATTAGACGGATAACTTACAAAATAATTACTAGAGTTAGACCAAGACAAGTCTGCAACGATTTTGATAGCACACGCAACACGCAGTACAAGTGTTATTTATACGTCATAGAAGTTTGACATTTAAAATAACACTTGCATTGTTATCAAAATCGTTGCAGACTTATCTTGGTCTAACTCTAAACACACGTGCAGAACAAGAACGCTAAGCTCAACGAGGCGTAAAATCCACTGAGTACTTCTGGCGCGTGGCATTTGTTTCACGACATGTCATGTACCCGTGTGTCATCTCCAGATAAATACGGCTCGCGACCGGCATGCCAGATAAGAGTGAAATATTATTTAGGATATGTCAGGCCGCGCAAAAACGAACCAAACTTGCCCTAAATAATACTTGAGGATAACACAAAGGTGCGTAACATTTATTGACAAAGGAAACTTTACTCACATATCCTTATGAAATAACTTCCCACCTTTCGTTGTTTTACGGAAGAATAAATCATAACATTCACCTGTCCGGAGTTTATTGTTTTTGTCGTGAAAAATGCTTGTGTACTCTGTAATAGAGGAAAAAGTAATATTTTATAGTAAAGCTGTTCTATAGAGTAGTGAATTGGAACATTATGCTAATATTCGGACAGAAAGAAGGACTTTTATAAATCGCAATGTTAATGATGATTCTCACCACCAAGCACAATGCCAAGCGTTATGATGACCGAAAAACTCGATCATAATTTGGCAACATAATAATAGTGTTATTCATTAAATTAACTTAAGGACAGTCTCCGATGTTGAATTGAAACCGGCAAGCTTGAAGCTAATTAGGTATTATAAATATTTAATGGGAGTATTTTACATTTCTGGTTGCATTTATGTATTCCTATAACGAAGATGCATCTGGACCGTAATGCGAATGCCCACACGCGGGGGCCGTTAGTGCCCCGCTCAACAACGCTTCTACTATAAATTCATAATTTACGCGTTCGCTTTAAACACTCAGAAATAGTCTGATGTAGTTTCGAACTATGATTGCATCTGAATGTAAAGTATCTTTAGATATATAGGTAAGCATCGGCAGGAGAGTTGGCGTAAATGAATAAACTCCGCTACAAAAAGTAGGTACTTATTGCCAAAAAGTTCGTAAAAGAGCAAAAGCGTGAATGTAATCTAAATATTTCATACTATGTACTTCAGAATACTTCCAAAAACTTTTTGGTCATTTTTGCAGTTGGTTGTTGAACTTGCTAGGTATCGGTTAACACGGCAAAACAAATTAAACTGATTTGCAAGACCGAAGTGCTCCCATAAGTGTACCGCGAACAAAGTTTTGTGCGGTACACTAAAAGGACACTACTTAATTTAAAAATCCCTTTCTCACTACACAACTTGTTGTGGTGTGTGTGACCACAAGTCTGATGTGCCTATAGGTAATAAAAGGTGGCAGTTTCATACTTTTATTCTATAATAGATTTTATACCTACATTGTTGCTAAAACCTACGCATCGCACCAAACTCGCACTCGCTGACCTAAATGCGCATTCAGTCATCGAATGACTAAATAAATAGGACAATGTCACCAACATCAGTCTGTTAGCGCGCCCTTATTGCGTACAGTAACAATCGTTCGTGCTGATAGATACATACAATTCATTAATTCTTATCCATTGGTCGTCATATTTCTAGATGTAATTATTTCCTTTCGTGGTAATTATAGCAAAAAGCGTTCAATTTGAACTACAAATTTAATTCCAACCAACCGACCTAATTTTTTATGGCGTAGAATGGAAAACTAGGTATTGAGTTACCGTTGAATACATAACGCAAGATTAAAGAACGTAAATAAATCATTAAGATGGAAAACAGGTTTATTCTTCAACATCATCTCAAGTAATTATCTCGGCTCAATGAGCTAAGCATTCATTTTCTTTTATGTGAAAAATCACTGAATGGCTATAAAAGCATTGCTCAAATTTCAAAAGCTTTAAAGGCAAATAAGGTTTTGTTAAACTTTCTAATTAGAAAGCGCTTATAAAGTTAATGAATTGGATTATAAGTAAGGAAAACAAGAAATTGCAAAAGTTTCGTCAGTCATCACCAGCAAAATATTCAAAATTAATTAACACGCCAAACATATTTCATAAAGGAGATCACGTGATCTCCTTGTAAGATAAAATTAAATGCTATTGTTACTGTTAAAATTGGTATTATCTAGTTTTACATCTTGATATTATACTTACATTACATGAAGGTGGATGAGGCGTAGGACCGGCTAAGGACCGGTTACATTGTCAATTGTCATAGGAAAAGGCGTGGCTGTCAAACACTTGGCATTTAAGTCTCACAATCTTAATAAAATTCATTCAAAGCGGAGTTAGGTAACAGTGGTTGCACTTTTTGTATTCAAGCAGTTTAGTTAAAAATAAAGACATCAAAGTCATAAAATAAGGTGCCTATTTGACTTGAAACTAGTTTAAAAATTAAAATTATATGTAGGTACCTATTAATCATAAGTGTGAAGATCGTGAATATTTATTGATATTAAAAAGAAACCCTATCACCATCCTTACAGCTTATTTAAGTAGTTATTAGGCTATTAATGGCTCGTGGTTCGTAAGAGTTTTAATTTACAAGTATTACTCAAGTCGTTTATAAGAGCTGTCAAAGCAAAACCTTTATTTATTGTTTAATAGAGCCTGAAATACAGCGGCCACTTAGTGTTATCAAGATTGCTGCTCGGTCAGTTTGTTCATTTTGCTCGAAACCAACTTATCACGGAGGATTCGGTGGAAATAAAAGGAAATAAGTTTTAAGGCTACTTCCATATACCTGCTACTCACTTTTTTATAACATTTTGGTGACCTAGGTTTCGTCATGAGTCATAGTCGTAATTCATGACCGTATGCCAGTTACGTAGATAAGTGATTAAAAAAATACTTGGTCAGGAGTCCAGAGTAGCGTGTTTTTTTTGTCTAAATCTTCAATAAACCTTAACAAGGGAATTATATTATATTAATTGAGGGGCCGTCTTAATGTTTAAAATTGTCTCAAGAAGAAATACTTAACACATTTAAAGCGCAGGTTTACGTTTGCGGACAAATAAGTGCCAATAAAGGGCCAAGATGAATCATGTACATTGTGGTCTAATAAAAAACAATATTAATATAACCAATATTTAACAAATATGGCTTGGAATTTAAAAAATGAAGATGCGATTGCTGACTAAAATATATGTAATTGCTTACTATGGGTTACGGTTAAAACTGAGAGACGTGACATAGACGTTTATTTTTGTATTGAATTCGATGTAAACATAGCCTACTTTTTCTTAAAATGTTTGCGCCCCAATTTCTATGTAGGTACATAAAATAGTTTTAGACTTTGGTTAATAGTTGCATGACAAGTCTTAGGAAGAAATAAACCATACCTAATGGCGGGCATTGTGTTAACAAATTCAAAAGTATCCCAGTTGTACAATAAACCTTATACGAAAACATTGATGCAAAGTCGAGATCGGCTTTAAATTCAATCAATAACGTTATGTGCTCAGTGCCTCTTCGGATATCCAACTAAAGGTATCTCAAATTGGTATTATTAAGCAGAGTTTTCTCCAGTATTTGTGTTCTCTTCCCCAGGCGATACCCCGTTTCATAAGTTCTCCAATGAAAATGTGCAAGACGAAACTTGTATTATGACTATAACACTTTAAACTCTCGCGTTTTGTACACATATTCAATTACACAAACGGGTCTACCGCGAACAATGAAATTATATCGCGGTAGACCCGTTTGTGTAATTGAATTTGTATTATGACTAACTGAGACTGAAACATTATTCTGGCTTTCTCGTATTTCTGCTGTAAGGTAAATTATACCTACTTACCTTGTATTTGTAAGAATTTAGTAAATATATTTTCTAGTTCTTTAACGCATTCACTGCCATGGGGCGCGTGGCCTAGGAACAAACTTGTATGACGGTGGACGCACATATGCGTCGGGGGCAGTGAATGTGTTAAGTAAGTCTTTAAATTTGTATAAGCAGTGTTGGACATTTTAGACGTCACATCTAATTGCTAATTGTGTTTGAATATTGGACATGAAATTGGTATGACCCGTATACAGTGTGGAAAGATAAGTCGGGCCCTGGAGGGAAACTACCTTAAATCCTTAAGCGGGCTCATTTCACTTAAAGGAGACATTCCTTTATTTTTAAAAAGAAACAAAACTGCATCCAAAGATTTTCTAAAACTCGCTTGCCTCGCCCGGGACTCGGACCGACTAAAAATTCCAAATAATAAACACTCGCATTTTTATTCTACTAGTCGAGACAGTTAATGTTAATGATAATATTTCTCCAAGAAACATTAGGTCTTACACTCGTCTGTCGTATAAAATATCCATAAAATCTAATATTTAGTACTTACTCAAGATTTTTTTTAGACAAGCCATAATGAAGAAAAATCTTTAAATGCAATTTGTTTCATTTTAAAAATAAAGGAATGTCTGCTTTAAGTAAAATGAGCCAGCTTAAGGATTTAAGGTAGTTTTCCTCCAGGGCCCGACTTATCTTTCCACACTGTATATGAAATATTCAAGGTGATGTGTGTTATTTTGAAATATAATAAAGTTATTTATATCAGTAAACATTTATTTTTAGAAACATAAAATCTTTCATGGTTAGCGGTTAGACTTAGCGGCCCGCCCACACATCCGTGAGCGGAACATGTATTATAATTAGTCGAATAAAGCTCACCACGAGATGATTTCGGTCGCTCCGTAGGATGAATAGACGTAGCTTCATAAAACGTGTAATAAATGGCACGACGGTCATTCCGTCCCATAATCTCTGTTTAGCACATGCGCTTCCTGACTTTAATAATCATAAATCTGGCCCATAACACAACATATTACGTCTTTAAGCGTTCATAGTAACACGGTCATTATTCGGGAGTTGGAAATACATTACTATTTACGCACCGAAGAGTCCTTTAATGTCCAGCATTACGAGTGAGGCCCCCATCACTCAGTTCATGAACTTTATTGGACCCTTTTCAATATTTCTTGTGAGCGTATTTGGTTATGGGCCTTTTATACTCTATTTCGTCTTCCATTGGTGCCTAAAGCCATTCTCACTGAAATGTACAGTCGAATTTGAGAATGTCGTTATTCGAAAGAAAAATAAATTAGGTATAATATAAATATTACCACGTTATATCATTTTTATTAGCGTCATTTTGCGCGCGAATATTTTTTAACAGTCGGCGACCCGTTTCTTCAAATTTCAACGCCCTCTTCGATTTATTAGGTGCCGGATTCCTCTGACTAATAAAAAAGTAAATATTAAGAGCACTGGAACTATTAAGGTTAACGGAATAAAATATGAATCATAACGTTAATGGGAGTAGTCTAGTTACGGAAAAAGCTGTAGTGGCGAATGTTTGTACTGTGACGTCACGCACGCGGCGCCGCGACGGTGAATAATGGGACCTATAAATTAACTCAGTGTCCAGATGTCTTAGACCGGGACCTGAAGGCGCGCTCACATTTATTACTCGGCTGTGCACCTAAGTCTGAAATTCGTGGCTATCGAAGCAATTTTTCCTTCTGTCAACAGGCCTGTCGACATCATTTCGGTTGTTAAACAAGGCTAATTTTATTACATGTATAATTTGTCAGAACATTTGTGCTGATTTGTATTTTACGGCCTACATGTAATTTCATTTTCATCACATAAATTTCCGCTGTCTTTTGTGTGAGCGTTTACACTTTATAGCGTAGTTAATTGGAATGCATATTAAGTTTCGATATGAGCTTGTAATAAGTTTCCCTTTCAGGATGTGACGAACCGCTTGCATTTAACGAGCGTGCTAATGAGAAATACAGTATCTCGGCAAAAGTGAAGTGCTTTTCTACTTTTCTCACGTTACAAGTTTATTTAGTAGGTATTAGGTACACCTACTTAGTACTTACCTACCACTCCACGGTATTAAAGAATTAAAACTCTCGTTAGCACTCTAAAGTTACTTGCGCTGTTGCAAGACTGTTACAGAAAATTTTAAAGTAGATATAATCTTCGTCCTAATCTTACCACGTTCCCGATTACATTCTAAATCCCAAATCATGCTTTTGGCAACCTACTTATAAAATATCAGGAATTCGCGTAGTGGAGGGGTCCTTAATGACTTTTTATTACTATTTATACATAAGAGTAGGTAATGCAAACGATATAGCCTCAGAAAACAACAATATTAAATAAAGTGAGCATGTGGTCTTATCGCAACAAGTATTTTATTTAAATATTTAGTGATATACCTAATAAGTATTTAATTTCAGTATGTTTTATTCATACCTACTTATAAGTAGTAAAAATAAATTTTTAATTGAGATTTTTAATATTATTAGCATATTTTGCTTAAAATAGTTTTATTGATTTCCTTGCAAGTGTAGGTAATGAGCGCTCGGCAGTTATGTTTGAATCTTATTTAAAACTTTAGTCATGTCATTATTATAGTACATTCTACATATTTCTACGTATAAGATCGAATACTTAACAAAGTCAATTATGGATACTGTTTGTTTAATATCTTAGACAATTTTATTAAAACTTACTAGCAGCACAAAACATCATGCCGCGTTTATGGTATACAATCACGACGCTTTCATAAAGACACATCTAATGGCTTCCTACACGATGGGCCAACGCCGGCCACTCCAAGGGACGCAGCCATGCGGTAGAATGAGATAGCAATATCACGTAATAGCGCAATATAACGCATAAATGCGACCCTTGGAGTGGCCGGCGTTGGCCCATCGTGTAGAGGAGCAGGGCCGGATTAAGCATGTCGGGGCCCCTAGGCAGTCCGAGGCTCGGGGCCCCCTACAGTCAATTCTACACACAGCATATTCAGTACAGGGAAATAATTTTGCGTTTTTAATTTCAATCTTCAGGCGTCGGCTGACCCGATCCAAATCGAACGATGTCTTTTTCGCTCTTATTGCGTGGACAGAAAGCTTTATTCTATCGGTTTTTGCCGATTCCGCGTCGTGTCAAGTGTTTAGGCTTAAGGCCAATTCCCAATGGAATACCAAAGATGTGAGCTTCAGCGTCACTTTCCTATCTACCTCTAATGGCAAATTTAAAGCGAGGCTAAAGGCTAAGCTCAACTAGTGTCGCAAAGTTGATTTTCTCAATAGTTAATATTTTGCGAGGCTGAACAGCGATTGTCCGACCATAAGACCAAACGCCGAGTCACATGATTAGAATAAACCTAATAATGAAGAAGTTAGACCAAGATAAGCCTGCAACAATTTTGATAGCACTTGCAGTGCAAGTGTTATTTTAAACGTCTAAACTTATCACGTATAAACAACACTTGGACTGCGTAAGCTATCGTAAAGAAGCAATTTTGTTAAAAATATCGCAAATTGTGAAAGCTTGTTAAAAGGCCGGGTCGATCTTCATCTGGGCCTAAAAGTCCGAAGTGCCCCAGTGAGGTGAGCTTTTATGCGAAATCAAAGCCGTGCTTCATCAGGCTTCAGGATAAATAGTTGAGCACAGACACGAACCAATGTTCATTGTATTAAAAAGCGAGACCGCAAGACGAGCTTGGCGCAGCGAGGCCAAAGGCTAAGCTGAAGTAGAGGAGATGTGGATCACAAACCAATGGTAAATTAAGGTAAAAGGTGAAGGTGAAGGACTGAAGGTCAAGCATTCCTATGAAAAACTGGGGACACGTTCTTCTTTTTCTTTGTTTTTATCAATAGTCATGTGACTCTGAGTCGAAATAACCCAAAAGTTGTTGGTCTTCGAAAAAAAGTAAACCATTTTTCCTGAAAACCCCTATTATTACAACTTTAGAACAGGTACGCAGAATACGCCCTGTAAAATGTAACGTATTGCTTAAATTTTATTACAAAATTTCATTAATTTAAAGAATGGATGGAAAATAAACAATAACAAAGCATACTCATTATTATAAGAAAAAAAAATTTACTCATGAATTTTGACCCTATGGAACAAAATTGTATTTGGTGCGCGCTGAGCCGCCGGGGCCCCCTAGCCGAGGCGGGGCCCCTAGGCAGTTGCCTACTTTGACTTAGGGTTAATCCGGCCCTGTAGAGGAGCCATAAGCATAGCGACGACGGCGACGCCAGCTACGCGTCAAACTATTAATTAAATAGTTTAAATACATTAAACACAAACTTTCTGCCAAGCGTTACTGCGAAATTGTGAGATGGATTAATTCAATATTAGCGCCTCGGCGGCTTCTTCCCCATTGTGTACCGAATGCCAACCGAAGCGGAATTAGTATGTGTAGACAACTGTAATGTTGTTTATGATTAGTTGGGCTTCTGACATAATACGAGTAGGTACTCGTATATTCTGGATACCTACATCGAAGACCCTGTTTATTATACATAGGACCTAAGAAACTATTTATTTGCTTTAGAAGAAACAGCAATTTTAACTTTCGAAAAGTCCAGGGTGCTCATATTAGCTTCGAGGTTTTGGATGTTGAGCTAGGGGGCTAGTATACGCACGACACGGCGCCCATGCCTTGCGGGCAAGCGGGATTAATTTACATTCCTCGGAACACATGCGGACTTTGGATGGTATGAATAATATGAACAGCTCTCAATCGAATCCCATGAAGCGTTATAGGGCGAAGAAAATCGTGACTTGGAGCAAATCATCTGCAAAGTAATCACAGTCTCCAAGAATGAAAGGCGGACCAAAAAGGAAGAAAAAATAATAACATCTACATACATATTTATTTAGGGAGGCAACGAAGCAATGTTCCTTAGTGTAGCGAATCTTCTGGAGCTCGTTAACTAGTGGGGTAATTTATTCACCCCGGATTCACAGTAACAGGTGTGTCACTCGCAATATCGCGCTAATACATTGCTATTATTATTAAACTAGAGTCCAGCCAGTGTCTGATAAATGGGTCAATTTATTAAGCGAGAAACGACCATTTAGGTTAGCAGCACCTATTGAAGCTCTTGATTTACTTCCTAGATTAATGGTTGTTGGTAAATTATCATTGGTGGTGAAGTCTTTTGTTACATTAAATAGTTTTAGCAAATTATAACCTGATGTTAAGTATCTGTTTCTTCGCGTCGCAACGAAAAAACAAATCACGTTTTGAAATGCGAAGTAACACTACTAAAACATTATTTTCAGATGATATAGCATTAGCGTAATAATTATGATCTTTGTAATAATATAGTTGTAATTATGGTAGGTACAATGCCTCAAGGGCCTATTTTAGATTTAAGCTAGTTATTAATTTCTTTTGGTAATACCACTGTATATAGTAGTGTACCCTATGATGGGCGTGGAACCAGTAATGGGACAAAAAACCACAAATCCTGTAAAATAAGTGTCTAAAAGTAGTTTATAAACACTGCCTGTATATTATCATAAATAAGAGTCCTAGAGCTGTTTCAGTTTGAATTTTTATTAAATTTGGTTGTTTTTTAAGAAATTGGCGTCAACCCAAAAGTTGTCGTGTCACTGAAAAAAAAATACCACTACGAATTCTTAACAACTTCGCTAAGAGAGGTGAGTTAATTTATTAATTTTTAATTAATTAATACTTGATGAAAACTAAAATGTGTTTTGTTAATTGCATTTACCATGAGATAAGGTATACAACATACTATGTTGTGAGTCCACAGATGTAAAAAAATAGTGGTATTTGGCCCAATCCCATTATAGGAGCTGTAAAACTGCATACCTCCTATAATGGGAAATTGACATAATGATGCTTGCCATGCCATCATTTCATGTTTAAACAATACAGAAGTAAAATGTAGTTACGAAATATGTCAACCAGGTGGTATGCTCGGACTTCGGATAAATTAATATCGTTTTTTAGTGTGGGTCAAATCTTGGTAGCCGAGTTTGAGCCACTTTCCCGTTTTCCGATTGAGTTGAAATTTTGTATTCGTAATTAAATATGCAAATCGGATGATAATGCAATATTATGATAACATGGACCAGATCTGATGACCTATTTCAATATTTTATACTGATAGAGTAGTGTCCATTACTGGGGGGCCCATTACTGGAGCTTTGGTGTCCATGACTGGAGAAAAATAGCATAGTTTTAATTTGTTAAGTATGTGGAAACTCATTGCAGTATCTTTGATACAACACGCCTGAAACATGAAAGACGGGTAGGACTTTCATCTTTCAATACGCTAAGCGGTAGACCATTCACATGTATTAGGGAAATATCACAAATACTCCAAATTCCCTCTTAAATGTCCCATGACTGGTGCTGTTACTATATATCTTGTTTGTAAATAAATGTTTTTTTATGTATTATGATCCTTTGTTCACATCAAGCTCAAGCTACGTTAGCTATCAGCATTCAGCACTCTTTCGACCTACGTCTCCTGTAAGTGACGTAAATATGTTATATAATCCTTATTAAATTTCGTACATTACGTGTCGTATGAATTACAAAAAAGAACAAATAAATTCGCCCCTTTGCGATCGTGTTAAGTCGGAAATGTATTCTGAAATTCTGTTTGAATTATTTTACAACTTCGAGAGAACGTGATTTTGCGGGTATATTTGAAAGCAAACTTTTAATGCGGTTGTAAAAATGAATACCTATGTAGATTGTGGTGGTATCAGAAAATGACGCGGGTTCCTTTTTAATCATTTTCCCAGCAAAGTGATGTTAATTCTAAAAAACATTCAGACTTGACGCTACAGAAAAGAACGTAGAAACATAGATCTGCCTGCTTCCCAAAAGGTAGAGTAGGAAATTTTAGTAATTCCTACAGTTCCCATGATTAGATAATAATGTAAAATACGTTACAACGCAGTCGATCTTTTTAACATGCTGTTATTAGAATTAAAATAATCTAAATATTTTCTGATTTCAACCCAGAACTGATTAGAGGCAGGTTTTTAAGAATGGTCCAACCGGGCTTAAATATATGTACTACGTACTATCTTGTTATTTATCTACATTATTGTATAGGTATGACCTTTTCATTAACAATAAAAATATTTAATAATATGCATCTGCGAAATCCTTTTCCAATCTGAAATCTCAAAGGATTCCTTTGTATTTTACTCTGAGTAGATCCTTTCAATACCAACAAGCGAACAGAACGAATCAACAACAGATATTTGTTCACAAAAAATGTAAATTTTTCGGCACAGATGTTTATTGCTTCGTACGGTAATATGAAATTCGAATAATGGAGTGTCATGACATAGCGCCGAGTATATTTCCGGCCCACTAACGCTCAGCGATCATTCTCAATTCGCGCCGACACATCACATTCAATGCAAATTACACTTCAACCACACAAAGCAAAAAGTCGAACGAAGTAAGGCCAGTTCAGTGTCCAAACTCTGCTTAAAATGTTGATAGTATTTTTAGAGAGGACCTTTAAAAGTAGCTTAATGTAAACGCAGCCTTACACTTTAACAGAGAGTGGGAACTCGTCTGAAGCACGTACCTACGAACAAAGCAGCACTATGAACGCAGAATTTTAATTTTAATCGCAATATATGAGCGACATAATAAACTTGTAATACCTGCGCTCTGGCGCTCGTACCACGAGTTTCTCGCCGCAAAGCCTTTGTGTCCGTTTTCATTTAAATCAAGCTGGTTTAGTTGGATAACCTCATTTGACTGGAGATAATTAGACAGTGATCAATGAATAAGCCGCGTTTGTGTCAGTCACAGCGGGCTCTGCTGTTGTTTGATTAGTGATAATTATGGGTCAAATGCAGTGTGCCAAACAGCACATTCATTAATTCAGTCCATGAATTATTTTACACCGTTTGGAGCACCATAGATAAAATATTATTTTTAAGAGCATGTTTCAATGTGGGACCATTATCGAGAAACGCTCGCATTTATTTATAACGGTTTCGATAGACAGAAAATATAATAGTGTTAGATACGGATGTTTTATATTTTAATTTTTGTACCTTACGCCATTTTGGCAGGTCCTTCCTTTACAAGGGATCAAAATGATATATTTCCGTCAAGGGCGTACATTGAATCCTGAACGAAGCGATGGATTCTACAATAGAATCCCAAACGTAGTGAGGGATTCTAAAGTAGAATCCTGAGCGTAATGATAGATTTAAAAGTGTTAACGCCCAAGACGAAATAATTTTGGTGATACCGTATGACACATACTGCTTTTCACATCAACTATGAGGAAAATAAAAAATCTTAGTGCTGACACAATCTGATGCTTAAACAGATTATTTAAGCTAACAAAATAATGTGCAAAAAATGTAGTGTGCTAGAATAGAAAAGTGTTGCTTTGAGAGGAAAATTGCCACTTTTATCCTTCCTAGCAGGGAAGAAAAAGCTCTTTTCCGAATAGGTGGGGTGAAAATGTTATAAGAACTTAATAAAACTCTTTGTTCTAGGTAAATACCATGACTGCAAGAGCTCTCCGTCCAGTGTAATGTGAAGTGCAGTGTCGGGAAAGCAATAAAAGATGCAAGACGTACACGTACACTTGTAAATTGTCCGTGATGTGAAAAACAAGAAATTTTCGCCATTGTTATAAGTGTAAAACTTGATGATGTGGATAAAGTTTAGGTAACGGATTAAATTTGAGTGTATTGGTAAAGGTGTAGTAGAATGCGGGGTTTGTGCGAGTAGGGGTAGTTTGAGGATGTGGAGACGGAGCGTGTGACAGCACGCGCCGGGCGAGCGTCGAATGCGGCGTGGCAGTGTATACAGCGTCAGCGAGGGAGTGGAGCGGTGTGCCTGTGCCAGGTACGCTACAAGGAAAGCATCTTAGAGCCTACAGCGAACCACGTTCGAAGTGTTGCCTCTTCGTCGCACTTCTAAATTCGTATGTAAGTGTGACTGGGAGGCAACACGTCGAACGTGGTTCGCGGTAGGCCTTCTTGTTTCAAACGTTTACGATATTAAAATCACTCCCTACTACGGAGACGCGTCTAAGGGATGATCTACGCTAGACCGGGCCGTGTCCGGGCCGGTGCTTCCGGCGTATCGTTTTCTATGGAAAGTATCACGTGATGTCATAGAAAAGTAAGCGCCGCAAGCTCCGGTGCGGACACGGTTCGGTCTAACGCGAGTGACGTGATCCTTAACGCCTCTGTCAAGCTAGTCAGGGCTTTGCCAAACGTGAACTTGTCAAAGACATAAGTATACAATAATACAAAAAAATGGCTAAAAAATAATAAGTACATAAGTTCCTCATAGGTAATTTGAAAAGCAGTATGTGCCACATGGTAACAAAATTATTCCGACATTGGACGTTAGCACTTGAATCCCTCAATACCCTCAGGATTCAATGTACGCCCTCACCGTGAATATGAAATTTTCCTTCCCTGTGACACAATGTACTATTTCCAATTTCCGGATTATTTCTCATCAATGGCATTGCAGCGAGGCTTTCACAATTTGCCTGTTATCATTCAACTTCTACTAAGCTACGCTGGTAGAGCTACGGATAGCAAGGTACGTGGCATTAATGATATATGTAGGTATATTTTAACAACGCACGTACATAACTATACTCAAAAGCAATGGAAGTGGCTCAATGTTTATACATAGTGATACATTTTTATTGCACACGAGTGTACACGGGTTTTCACTGGTAACGGTTCTTCGCGGCACACATGATTACACAAATAAATTATACGATTTGCCCATAAATTTTCTGAAAATTTTCACTGAAATAACTGGCACGGTATACAATAACAATTTGTTTTTCCTGAAATCGGCGGTTACATATTGTTTGCTCATGGTTTTTAAGCCGATTGTCGCTAAAGGGATGAATTATTAATAGCAAAAGTTACCGATGGATGTAAAATTAAAAAAGAAATGGTTTATTATTATACCTGTTATTTATTTTGGCCATAATATTATATATCTATGTGAAATTTATTAAATTGAATTTCACTACAAGTTATATACCTACCTACTGTGATTCTAAGATTAGTTTTTAAACGAGTTAGACTTATTTTATTTATTTAAACTTTATTCGACGAAAAATTGCGACTTTACAAATGGCGGACTTAATGCCTTAAGGCATTCTCTACCTGTCAACCATTGGGTCAAACAGAAACTTGTAGTTAGTGCAGGATTGTAGACAACGAGAGGAAATATGATGATGATTTTGACTCAATGATGATCTTCACTTATGATGTAAACCTATTTCTTCAATGTAGGTATGTAAATAGCTAAAAAGTAGGATATAATTACCAATAAAGAGAACATAAATACATATTATTAGACCCTTTGGGAAATATTTCTTAGTACAAGCCCCTACAATAACTAATAATACGCTTCGTGCCCCCCGTTCTGGGTAATTGGACTCCCTCCACACGTCGCCATCATTTTAACGTAGTCTAGTCTAATCAACAGAGGCCAGAATTATCGTGGCATTTTTGAATAGTCATAGAAACTTCTCATTTATCGACTACCGATACATCATCATTCTCATTTACCGATATAGATACCCACATATTTCGGTACAATGCATAACACAACATATAAAAAGAAGATTAAGATTAATATATATTAATAATCTTGACACTTAAAATAGATCCCGACGATCATGAAATTTTGAATTCAGCAATGTACGTTACAGAAAACATAATCAACGATTTGATTTTTGACTCGATGGCGCATCGACAGTAACGACCAATTACTCCGTGTGTTGCCTGGCATTTTCGAATCGACCAGTAGCCAGTAGTCGTCACGATTCTCGTCAGATTGATCGAAGCAATTAATCGTACCATCAGTGAACCCCTTCAGAATTGGATTCGTTTTCAACGGAACATTTAAGGTCACATTCTGATGGTAACTGCAGCAGTATTACTGTTTCGGCATTCCTGCTGTGGCGTGGCAAGGGCGCTATCAATTTCCGTCGTCACCCGAATGTCACCTTTATAGTTTTTCGTCCAGGTTAATTATATCCTCATTGATTGGGATAACGTCACAAAGCACCGGTCTGGTGGCACGGATGTCCGATATGAGCTTATCTGTGGTTTTCCTTTGCCGTTGTAGGTTTCATATCGAGGTGTCCTCGGTATTGAACCAATCCGATATCAGCTGACTTTGAACTTTCTTTTTAAATATATTTTTACAAATTCTCACAGCTATACATTGGTTAGCTTTTTGTGAGAACTTCGTTGTTTAGAAAGCATTTTGGCGCAACGAAACTACGTTGCAACAAATTACAAATGTAAACCTTAAATTAAATAAATACTCGTATCGTCTATTTAAATAAATTTATCCAGAGTACCCGACGGAAAAAAAATATGTAGGTAACAGCAAATTTCGCTACTTAGGTAAAATTAATTTAACAATCTTAGGTACTTGGTCTGGTATAGTCTGGTATTAGGTAAGTTTATAATAAGCTGGCGAGAGATTTGTACTGAACTGCCAGTATTTTCATAATAAAATCCGCGCCAGCTCACAGGAAACTCGCGCACTCTTAGACTCTTACATACATATAATCACGCCTATTTCCCGGAGGGGTAGGCAGAGACCACGGATTTCCACTTGCTACGATCCTGACACACCTCTTTCGCTTCCTTCACATTCATAACATTCCTCATACACGCTCGCCGGTTTAGGGTGCTCTTGACCTGGCCTTTCTTCAGGATTTCCCCGATCTGATCAGAGACTACTCGCGCGCACTCTTACGTATATTATATAAATATCTACTTTAAAATAATCTTAAAAATGCTTGATATCTAGGTACAGATTGTGAGCCGTAAAGTGTCGTGATTAAATCTGTTATACTATAAAAATCCCGATTCAATGCAAAAATGTTACTCATAATCGGACATCGTACATTTTCCAGCATTTTTGGCGCAGCAGAGTGGTGTTAACGGAATTGGTATAGATAATTTGAACATAAGTGGTAAATTAAGGTTAATATTTACGTAATTAACGCTAATTAATCATTAGGGTTGAAATTATTTATACCAATTCCGTTAACACCAATCCGCTGCACCAAAAATGCTGGAAAATGTACGACCACTGCTCATAATAAACTAGAATAAACTGACTTTTGACTTTTTTAAGAGCTTAGATTTTCATTGGTTAATTTAGTTCTTGTTTAGGTACGTAATGAACTATTCGAACGAATGATTCCTTTTTCTATTTAACTTTCCAGTTTAATCAGCACTTTAACAGTCTACCGACTACCGTTGACTGCATCCTGCGAAACTAATTCAGTCCAATTCCATTACTCGGATAATTAGTAAGCAATCTATAATTAGTAGGCAATCTATAACTAGGGCAGCTGAACTTTTAAGCTTGTTTAACAAGCCTGGTTATGCATGAACGATGCAAAGTCGATTATCCGGCTACTTGGAGTAAAACGCGCCAATTTTCCGGTTTGAATTATGAATATTGTGATGTAATTACTGAATACTCATTCAGGGCAATCACAGCATAATGAATCAAAGCGCTTTTGTCGTTTATGCGAAACTACACTCTATTTGTATATGAGTAATATTCTATCTGTCGGGTGCATTAAGGTCCGTTTTAGATTGAAACCTGCGAGCAATTAAATAGGTATATAACGAACAATTTATTAATTCCCGATGACGCCTGGCGCCGCCTTGATTGCTCCGTACGGTACACCACCTCCGAGCTTAATCCTTATTGCTTCTGCCATAAGGGTTACATTGTATTGTGATGTGAATTGAATGGCAGGGTTGCACTAGATAATTAATTATTGGCCATCAGACTAGTTACCGCGTTTAGCAGCTACCGTTAACCATTTTGCATAACTTGCACAGCCAGGTAAATGAGGCTTTAGAAACCTATGTTATCCTTTTCAATTACATTTTTGCTTCTCAAACACACATTAAACTATGATGAATTTTTGAATGTATTAGTCTTAAAATTACAATATTGTTATTTTTTTAACAATTACGTACTTATTTCGAATAGGTAGTTACGCAATTCAGCAATGTAAATAATTTCCTGTAATATTATAAATATTGTAAATTATATATTGTAAATAAATAATATGAACATGAATAAATCAGCATTTGAACTCACTTTTAAATAGCAAGACCTGTTCCGAAGAAACTTGTGCTCCTTAATCTTCAGAACAATTTTATTACTTACCAACAAATGTACAGTCCAAATACAACCTAGCTATTGATGGGAAAGAAGACCTTTGCATAATAAACTTGTTGACCGCAATACAATTCCATTTTAACAATCTAAAATGGAACGTCTATTTCCGTTCGCTATCCGCCCCTGTTATAACCGCCGAATTGGGTGATTCAATGCAAAAATTGATAGAACGTGGGCGCCTAAGGAAATTCGCAAATGGTTTATATTATATTTCAACACGTGTATTCCTGGTTTTGACATAATGGTTAATAATGTCCCGATTTCAATTCCGTAGCCTTTTGTGTGTTTGGAAATTTCAGAGTTCCGCCAGCACAAACTTAAGTTTACGTTGTCACCTTTTAGTAAGTATAGTTCTGTCCAGCACAGTCATGTTAGTAGCGCGACACATGTCGCAGGAAGGGAAAAGTTTTGTCTTTGTAACTTTATTAATTAAAAGAGGACAACTTTATGTCGGTATCACAGCACCTACACCTAAAGCGAGTACAAAAACATACACTATTCTGTGTAATATCATTATTTCGTAATATGTTACACACCTTGCAAACTACATAAGTCACCTACAAAGAGGAAACGCGTGTTGAATATGTTTTAGGAGAAATAAGCAACTTTATCCAGGAACAACTTGGAACATTAGTGTGGGTTTATTTACTAACTGCTGAGTCGGCACATGAATGACATCAGAAGCCTTAAGACTCGTAAGCAGTAGACTGAACAGGAGATGCCTTGTGTTCGTAAAAAACCGTTATTAGAGCTTCTCCGATATTGGATGACTTCCTGTACTTAAAACTCGTACGAACTTTCTCAAAAACCAGTCAAATCTTTAAAAAAAATCTATACCCGCAAAGCGTGATTTAATAGAACTGCATTTTTGATATGTTTATAATTAGATAGCGTGCTTAATTTTTTTTTTCTAAATTTATCGATGATCTCTGACACTCCTCTCTAACTTCGAAACTCAAAAGAGGTCATAAAGTCAGATTTTTTGGTGTTGTTGTCAGGTAGCGAGTGCGCGGGCGCGGGTGCGGGTGCAGCCATGGTCGGCTGATGGAGGCGGGCTGGTGGTCGCCGTCGCCGTCGGCCTCGCCGCCGCCGCCACCCCGCGCCCCGCCGCCGCGCTGCCGATGCCGACACCCGCTTTCCACCAGCTACACCTGCCTGCCGCACTACGGTGAGACAAGTACGTATTAGCCTTTGCGTCTATTGCAGACTATTTATGGTGTAAGACAGTACACCGCCTGGGACAGAATTAAGGAAACGCAGGGATGCCCAGCACCTGCATTACCCTCTCGGCTTCACTGTCTTATCCCACAGAAGAGGCGAGAGTGTCTCCACACGTATTGGGTGTAGTCAGCAGGAATCTGCCGCTTATTTCAGATTGGTACTCAAGCCTTACGAAAACTCCATTTCGGGTTTTATTTTGGAGTATCCTTCTCCTAGATGGATTGCAATCCAATGCTAAGAGTACCATGTCCCCTGCGACGAAATAGCTTCTTGCTTCGTTTGTGGGCTTAGTCGCCTCGTACGACACCCTTATGTAAGGGTTGGCGCTATTCTAAAGCCGGCCACCACACGGCAATGTTCAAATGCTCAAAAATGTTTGAACTAGCTAGACTATTTCACACTCTAAGTATATGTCAGCTATGGTCGACTGATGGAGGCGGGCGGGTGGATCCACCATTTTTGTGTGAATGGTTCCTGTGTGTTCTACTTTTTGTGGATACCGATAGTCGTGTTGATTTAAATATAAATAAAAAGAACCAACATAGTGTGATCATGCCACACATAGCGTGGCAAAAACCATCAGAAGCATAGTGTTTTTGCTAAAGGGACATCCTTCAAAGTTTCGACATATTGACAAGGTCGAGAGGGCTAACAGCAAAGTCAGGGTAACTTTTTACCTTTTTTTATAGGTAACTTGAAGGAAGTTCGTAAAGTGGCTTATTTTGACGACACTATTCAGGAACTTGGGGAGTTCCTCACGGCACAATCAACTACTTATTATTTCCGTAGACTAAAAAACAAATCTATTGCCATCGCAATCAAGCGCGGGAACGCTGCCTGCGTGTTGGGCACCCTCCCGAAGGCACCAAATTTTGATAGGTATTTTTAATTTTT
Source organism: Cydia fagiglandana (assembly GCF_963556715.1). Lineage (NCBI taxonomy): Eukaryota > Metazoa > Arthropoda > Insecta > Lepidoptera > Tortricidae > Cydia > Cydia fagiglandana. The sequence goes on from NC_085948.1 coordinate 10,265,213, forward strand.
AGTTTTAGTTATTTTAATTGTAGTTAGTTTTAGTTTTATATTCCTGTTTATGTCTTTTAGTAATTTATATTAAGAAATAGTCTCATTAATCTATTAGGCATTATTTAAATATCACATCTATGTAAATATTCAAAGTGAACAGTTTTCTTAAAAATGTAGTAGAAACGATATCACTAAAATATTATAACAGCTAAGTAACAACGGAGGTGAAACCCTCATCAGGTACAAAATCATATACTTAAGTAAAAAACCTTGCCGTCTATGAGAAAAGCTACCTAAAATTTTTTTTTATATTTATCATTAAAATATTGAGATTTACAAAGTATAACCAACAAACAGTGTACATTTTTAAGCCCTAACCAGTAGACCTCAGTAGTAGTAGAGCTAGACCAAAAAAAATCTGCAGCGATTTTGACAGCCCACGCAGTGCAAGTGTTATTTTAACTTCAATGAAATTATGACGTATTTATAAGAAACAGTTTGCACTGTGTGGGCTATCAAAATCGCTGCAGACTTTTTTTGGTCTAACTCTAGCTACTAGGTTAGTCGCACTTAATTACACTGTCCAGTCTATGTGAAGGTTCATTAGGAAGTTATTCTACAAGCATGACTGTCAGAAATCGAGATTTCATTAGGGAGCAATCTTAGTTGTTTGACTTGCGAGAAAAGTGTTGTAGACCACGAGTTGGCAGGCAAGAGGGGCGATGCGCGGCTGGCTGCGTTTGAAAGGAAACGATCAATCAGCAACATGAAATGAGAACACAAAGGAAATGTTATTTCTTACCTTGTGAATCTTCCACGAAGCATTTGTTTTTTTCGCCATCTTAGTATTTTTAGGGTTCCGTAACTCAAAAGGGAAAAACGAACCCTCATAGGATCACTCGTCCGACCATCCCGCCCCCCCCCCCCCCCTGTTATCTCCGAAACTACCGAGTCTAAAATTTTGAAAAAATACTCAAAATAATTCTTAACCTACATATAGATGATAGGAAATCTTATTAGAAATGTGCAGTCAAGCGTGAGTCGGACTTAATTACTTTTTTGATCCGAACCGACATTTCGTTCATGTTCCACATAAAAAAAGACATTGTTAAAAATTGGGTAACGTACGGAACCCTATGTATAAAAAATGTATATGTATAAAACCGGGCAAGTGCGAGTCGGACTCGCGCACGAAGGGTTCCGTACCATAATGCAAAAAAAAACAAAAAAAAGCAAAAAGGTAACGGTCACCCATCCAAGTACTGACCCCTCCCGACGTTGCTCAACTTTGGCTCAACTTTGGTCAAAAATCACGTTTGTTGTATGGGAGCCCCATTTAAATCTTTATTTTATTCTGTTTTTAGTATTTGATATTATAGCGGCAAAAGAAATACATCATCTGTGAAAATTTCAACTGTCTAGCTATCACGGTTCGTGAGATACAGCCTGGTGACAGACGGACGGACGGACGGACGGACGGACAGCGAAGTCTTAGTAATAGGGTCCCGTTTTACCCTTTGGGTACGGAACCCTAAAAAAAGAATGTATAATAAATTTGCATGCTGTTTATCAACAGCTGGAGAAGGTGAAACGATTGTATGTAATGTACATTTAACCTAAGATACTTTTTGTACCCTTTTTCTGCAAATAAATTATTTCTATTTCTATTTCTAGGAACGCGAGTCCGACTCGCACTTTTGACCGGTTTATTTTTTATTCTAATTTCGGTGGGATGAACCAACATAACAAGGGTAATAAACGTAACAAGTGATACGGTTTAACAAGGCAAGTAAGGTATTTTAATTCAGTGGACATAATCTGGGTGTCCGTGACAGGCTTAATTTCTCTCTTTGTCTTCTCGAAGTGGTATTGTATCCCTGAAGGCGAAAATAATAACATAATATTATATGCAACTCGGAATAGCCAGCTGTAAAATACCTAATGCGATTCCTCTCGTACTCGTAAGGGAAATAGACTATTTTCGTCTTATCCTGCTTATCCCATCTAAGGTCGCCGTTCTTTTTACAAAAACACGAATACAGGCCTGATTTTTCCTTACCAAGAAACAATAAAAACATTAATAGAAAGTACTTACAAAGAACAGATTAAGAATAATGTCATTTAAAGTGTTTTATACTCTCTTAACTGTTAGTGTTAATTTTTACGATCAGCAGTTAAGTAAATATCAGTCAGTAAATGTTGTAAGGAAACTCATTATAGGCGTAGATGTTTCAGAATGTACTTTGTTATTAGCAAAGTCTTTGTTACGCACGTAATTTCTACCTTTTAAAATATACTCAATCACACGCAACTTGTCAATAGAAAAAGGCTCAAAATATTCAAATTTCCTTTGGGAGATCAACCCATCGCGCCTGCCATTTTTTAAATTTGCCTAATTTTTCTACTGTTTGTTTTTGACGTGATAACGTCTTATAAGTCGATGAACACCGGTAGCATGCACGAAAAAGTGTCATGTTGTGGAGAGATCTCCATTGTAACGTATGCTTCAAGTATGCAATTTTTCATCAATGTTTTCTTATGACGTTATCACGCAACATTACCGTCCGTAAAACGACTTTACAGACAACCATTTTGAAGTGAAAACTTCTTTAGCGGCTCTGTGCACTTTTTGTGATGGGCGAAAAAATGTTAAACTCGCGACAGGTCACGTGACCGATAGATTCGACAGAATTGGAAATTCGTAAGACGGACACGTGACCTGATCGAAAAAACTGTTACAATGTAATTGAGTTTTCACTTCTTGCCGGGACTCCCGGAGTGCAAACCGTTGTTTTTGTTTTGTGCTGGCTGTGCCAGAGTATATACACTTTTAGTAGTAACACTAGTAACTGATGGGTTGTTCCAGATGGCTGGGCGACCGGCGCGGAGGGCGAGGAGGAGTCGACGGTGGGCGCGCTGCGCGAGCGGGAGCTGCGCTCGCTGCACCGCACCGTGCCCGCACTGCGCCGGCGCGAGCTCGACACGCGCGCCATCAAGCACCACTTCTACCCTGAGGGGGTTTGGGGGTAACTATCAACAGTACTAGATGACAGACGGCGGAAACTGCGCTCGCTGCACCGCACCGTGCCCGCGCTGCGCCGGCGCGAGCTCGACAAGCGCGCCATCAAGCACCACTTCTACCCTGAGGGGGGTTGGGGGTAACTATCAACAGTACTAGATGACAGACGGCGGAAACTGCGCTCGCTGCACCGCACCGTGCCCGCGCTGCGCCGGCGCGAGCTCGACACGCGCGCCATCAAGCACCACTTCTACCCTGAGGGGGGTTGGGGGTAACTATCAACAGTACTAGATGACAGACGGCGGAAACTGCGCTCGCTGCACCGCACCGTGCCCGCGCTGCGCCGGCGCGAGCTCGACAAGCGCGCCATCAAGCACCACTTCTACCCTGAGGGGGGTTGGGGATAACTATCAACAGTACTAGATGACAGACGGCGGAAACTGCGCTCGCTGCACCGCACCGTGCCCGCGCTGCGCCGGCGCGAGCTCGACACGCGCACCATCAAGCACCACTTCTACCCTGAGGGGGGTTGGGGGTAGCTATCAACAGTACTAGATGACAGACGGCGGAAACTGCGCTCGCTGCACCGCACCGTGCCCGCGCTGCGCCGGCGCGAGCTCGACACGCGCACCATCAAGCACCACTTCTACCCTGAGGGGGGTTGAGGGTAACTATCAACAGTACTAGATGACAGACGGCACGATTCGGTACATGAATTACTCTCTATTATTAGAGATTCACTAGATATGAAATAATAAATCAAAATCAAATCAAATCAAATATCATTTATTATCAGGCAACTAATAAGGCCCATAGCTTACAAACTAACATACATACAATAGTAAAATCTTACAAACTAATAGTTATTTCGGCGACATGGCAAAAGATAAACGGGAACAGATATGTGACGTTTCACGGCAAAAGGTACCTTATGGCGGCCGTAATAATATTGGAGCAGCGTCAATAATAGCGTAAGCGCCAACCGCCATAAGGTACCTTTTGCCGTAGAACGTCACATATCTTTACTATTTCATATCTAGTGAATCTCTAATTCATTTCCCGAATCGCGCCGCATGTATTATAGTGGACGGGCGAGCATAAGACGAAGCGCGACCATTCGGAAGAGGAATAATGGGTTTAAATATGAATATATTTATGTGCTTGCCACTTGTTGCAATCTAGAACTTCATTTTGTATAGGGAAAAGAAAGTGATATTTCTAATAGGAATTTAGTCACATTTAAAGATGGCTTACGATGGCTTTCACTGATAATTTTAATTTTATTGCCATGTTGAGCAATGTTAAAAAAAAGTACTTTAAATAACTTTATTTAAAAGCACAACAAGCGGCGGGTATGGGAATATGGTATCATATTTTTCTTTAACTTGCATACCTACTAAGAAAAAACGAAACAATCTGCATAGACGCAATAAAACTCAAAAGGTAAACCTCAATCTATCGACAAGTTATCAGAACTGTCAGTCGGTGTACCCTCGCCCGCTTTTGAATACCCTTTTTCAGGCTTTAGAAGTGCAAAATAAAATCAAATCGCCCGGCATTCAGCATACGCCGCTACTGCACTAAGCCTTTTCCTGCACACGGCCATTCCTTCCCATTCGTGACTATTTGCGCCCATTAATTTCCAAGTCCATTGCGCTATCAGATTGGAGGTCGGCCAACGCTTCTGCAATTCACTTGCTAATCGGTACGATAAAGAACAATATTGATTAATTCAGTTATACGTCATGAAAACATGCACAGTGGACGGTTAGGGTGGTACGTAGATAGATAGCGATTTTTATCACCCATCGCGTCAGACGTCACTCTCGCACTTGCCTACATAGGTACTTGTTAGAATACGACAATCACGGTGACAGATGATGGGGAAGCAGCCATCTTACCCCTTTGGTTATATTTGAGTCTTATTACACACCAATATTAACAGAAACAGATCAATTATTGCAATTGCACACTAAAATATTTTTCTAACTCGAAGGGTATGATGACATTAAACGCCAAATCTCGCAGAATTAAAAATGATAAAATGATGATGAATGATGATATGATGATGATTAGAAATGATAGCTGTCATCCTAGGCTTGATTTTGGAAAATATTATAGTTACAGTATTCTACAAAATTAACTACGTTTCAGTAATAGGAAGGCACTGGGAAGATAATTTATTACTTAATTATTACTTAATTACCTATCTTTAAATATCTCTAACCTATCGAATAGGTTAGAGATATTTCAGGGTCTAAATATTTGTAAATCTGATTATGAAAAGGTCTGTAATCATTTCAACCGAGTTTACAAATCAAACCGGGCTCGGTTTCATTTTCTACAAATGTTACCTATACGGCCCCGACACTATCATGGATACTGACATTACTTTGACGGAATGACGTTTTTAGTGATAGTGTAGGGAGTGTCATGAAGGAATGACGGCAAGTAATGAAGTTTATTTTAATAATTTCCGTCAGTATTGGTGTTATGTCAAAGTAATGATATTAGAAATGACATTATACTGACAGTGAATTGATTAGAATGATGAAATCAGAAATGACAGAAAGAATGATGGACGATAATGAAGTTATTAAACATTTTTAATATTTTTGAAGAAATGTCAAAATAATGACATTATACTGATAGTGAGTGGAGCGCATCACTCTAATCCCTCATTCCGTCATTTAAAGTACTTTAGAAGAAGGTTTTATACTAACAAGAGTCATTACTGGCATTTAAATCAATAAGTGAAGTATACCTACTCTATTATCATTGCTCTAAAGTTTATTTTCACTTGACTCTCAAGAAAAAAGGAAAACATGCAGAATACGATGCATAAAGAAAATCTCTGTCCCTTTCTAAAAAATTTCCATACATGAAATAAAAATTAAAAACCTTTTATTTTAAGTTGTTTACAACAATTTAATTATATTTTTCCGGGAAACGCGAAAATCGAAATTTAGTTATCTGCCTCTTTATCGTTCGAATATGCAAAAGTGAGGATGATGATGATGAAAAGTGATAGAGAGGTTAGATAACGAAATTACGTGTTTCGCGGTAGACCCCCAGATTGTAATGGATTGTGGTAGTGGCGCTCCCTACGCAGAGTTTCGAGTAATATTCCCTATTCAGGGAAATAGAATAATATTACGCAATACTCTGCGTAGGGGGCGCCTCTAGCACATACTGAGGGCTTACCGCGTAATTTCGTTTGCCTGTTTATCACTCTTGCGTATTCGAGCGTTAGAGACTGATAACGAAATTTAGATTTTCGCATTTCGAAGTAGACCCTCTGAATTTGCTAGTGGACCCTACGCCGACTTTTGTGCAATATTCCCTTTTGCGTTTTATTTCGTGCATGGAGTTCAATATATTTTTTAAAATATGGTCAACATCCCTATTTCGTATATTCTGTATATGGCCTTATATAATAACATGTTGTAAGTATGCACCTATCCTATAAGTAAACTTTCTGGTTTATGGCATTATTCATAAACAAGTTACTGGCCTGAATTAGCTATGAATAGTTTTGATCTTCTCGTTTTGGTCTTTACCTCTCATTTTGACTTATGTATTTGTAAGAAAGGGATAAAACATATTAACTAAATCAGGCCTGTAAAGCTTAAAAAGTTTTATGAGTAATTGAGGATGAATAGTTAGTGTTTATGGTTGAATGTTCCATAGAAGACTATCCCGTTCGAACTTGCTTTATGACGGACTTTTTTTTTATACCTCCTTACTTCGAACCTCCACAGATATTGTTTTTACTAAACGTCAGGTCAACCGCAGAAACCCCGACTATTTTTAATCAGCAAAATCCTAACCACTTTTTTAATAATTATGTACAAGTATTAGTATTTCGGATACCCCAAAAACCTGTGTCTTAAAGGTCCTTCCCTCAGCATAATATATAGAATGCGACAGAAAAATGCGGTACTAAAGACTTTTTCATAAGGATCTGAAACGAAAAGAGATACTAAGATAAAGTTTGAAGGAACACAATATAGATCTTTAAGACGAAATAAATTGCATTCAGTTTTCTTCAAAACATCAATTAAATTTCTGTCATAGCCGTTTTTATTTTACTAACCAAATAAAAACAAAGTATTTTTATTATAGGTAAGTATATCAGGTACCTTTTTTCTTAACCAAAAACGTATACATTCTTACATAAAAGAAGAATCCAGTAGGTACAGTCAGTGTTGTATAGTAGGTAGCATCCAAAGTATTCAAATAGTTCGGTACACCGTATAATAATAGGTATGTATGGCGTACCGAACTATTTGGATAGGTACTTTGGATGCTACCTACTATATGAAGCTGATCGTACTTTAAGAATAGTTTGATTCCCGGTTCGTGGTAAGAATAAAAAAAAATATTTGTATACATTTTTTAACTACCAATCTTTCACACAGTCATGACGCACGCACGCACGAAAAGGTTGAAACAAATAAATATTCTTTTTAGTTACTTATTTCTTTTTCTGCATTTTTCTGGCTCATCGGGTATAGAGTTGCCACAGTACATAGTATAGTTACGACAGATCAGAAATATTTAAATCGATGCTTGAATAATGTCTTGGTTTTGTGTTCTTCAAAACGTACACTACAACATAACTAAGAACGGTTAGGAAAATAATAACTTAAAATTCCCCGTGACAAGTAATGATGAAAATACTGATAGAAATACTGATAAGTGTGTGGGGAGATTGTGAGAGAGTGTGACCTGACTGGACCAAACGCTGGAGCGTCATGAAATTTCATGTCATTGCTAATGATAGTGTCGAAGCCGTACTACGTTTTATCAGTCTTTTCACTCAGCACTTGCGGTATATAATGATTTTATGAGTGATTTTAATGTAACAAATTTCGATAACTGACGATACGACGATTACCGACTTCTACTTCAGATAATTTTACCCAACCTCTAGTAGGTAATGACTAGTCGTAGTTATTGAGATATATCGCGTACAAACCCAAGAATTAAAGCAACTGAAGCAAACTTACAAAGATTACGGGCGCTCATTGAATTGAAATTGATCCCTCTGTTTGTTTATTTAAATGAATTCGCGGTATTCGATTTCCAATCGAACCAAACCCGTGGACGGGATGAACCTCACGTTTAACTATTTAAGCCCCTAAACTTTTGTTTCCCAGTGGTAATGTTTGAGCTTGTGTTGTAGAGTTTCCCTTTCCGAGTATTTTACATATTAATTAAAACGTATACCTTCACGCTTGTATTAATTTCACATTATTTCAAATGGTTAGGCAGATAATTAGTACAAGCTAGCTAAGCTGTGACTAGGATCAAAAGTATATACCGCATTTATTGCTGACCGGCCCTAAGATACTCAATACACATGTCAAGTATGCGTAGTATATGTACATGTATGTATAGCTCACACCAAACAAATACGTCTTCGTATCCTTCCTTTTCCAGCATTCTCACAAGTGTTTATTTTAGAGACGATTGGATTTTTGATCTTGTCCATCACAGTATTCCCGGTTGCCAAATCGCGATTGATACCTATTACAACAAGTTTGGAGAAAAGCTATTGTCGTCAAACTGAGGCTGGAATATTGAGTCGTATTCGGACTAAGTAATCAGTGATATGTAAACACTTTTGCACCTTATACCGCTATAATTATAATATAAAAGAAAAATGTAGTTATACATATCTTTAGCACGTGACAGGTCACGCAACTATACCAGCCGTATTCGAACAATGAGATACGTCAAATACTAGATATTGAAACGATATGGATTAGATATGTCAGTGTCAAACAAGTGTCAAAATTGACATTTCTTCAAACAAAAACGTCACTTTTGACACTGACATCTATTCCATCCATATCGTTTCAATATCTTGTATTTGACGTATCTCATTGTTCGAATACGGCTGTATATATTGAATTGGCAGCGTATTGGTCTTTATCTTCCTTGTATGACCCCACCTCCGAATATATAAAACATTTATCTATCTCATTTCTAGTCTCATTCTACTCTCATTTGAAAACCTAACATAACATAAACGCATTTTCACCCTAAATAACGGTTAATCCTAATCAGCTTTACCAAGTTGACATAGTAAAGTTAATATGACACGGTTTACCTGTCTTGGGATTCGAGGAGTACCACACAGATCGTAAACTAACTATTCGGGCCGGATCGTAGTTAAGACTTGACATGACAAGTTGACATGCAGTACAGAGTTGAATGTCCCTCGTGACAGCGAGAAATGTTGCTGTATGAAATGTTTTATTTAAATTAAGCTAGAAGGAGCCATTACAAAGTTGGTAACTAAATAATAAAGACAGCAAGGATACAATCTAACTTTCCGTGACAAAGGAATAAATCTAACAGATTCTTTTGAGGTTAATCGGTAAACTAGCATATATTCAGGGATTCACTGGCAATAGTAGTCTAGATGTCACGTTTGCCATTCGCTCCCGTCGCTAGCAGTGGGTAGGTTATGATAAACTGTGATCAAGTTTCAAAATTACATTACATTATTGGTGGCATAAGTTTAGAAAAAAAATGAAAATTATATCATAAGTCGCCCAAAAACCTATTACAATTACTCTCATGCATGACTTACCTACACCTTAAGGCTTAAAGGAATGACGCACATACTACAACTACCTACAACTCACACAATGATATACAAACATACTTCTGTCTCATACAGATTAAGTACTTACTTAAAATTAATTGAAAATCATTTAAAAAGTTTCAGTTCTTCCTTCTCTGGTTAACGTATCGACGTCAGCATCATTTAACTTTCCTAATCTCTTAACGAAATGTTTAATAATGAACCCTTACAGTCAATCCCGTTGAGTTTTAATTGCACGCTTGTATTGGGGAACAGATCAAAGAAGATTAAGTAATAATGGAATTAATTTAAATAATGTACTATTATATTAATGGTATTTTAGAAATTATACTTTTCATATCTCATGATCTGAATGTGGGCCATCCAATCGACAGCATCTTCGAAATAAATTTCCATCTGTTAAAAGTTGCGCCGTTTTTATGAATACCGACTTACTTATACCTACGTTATTATACGGAAAGTGTATCGACCTAACTCATCAGGCCCAAATAAATATTTGAGGGCGAAGTATCAAAAACTTTGGCGGCTTACTCTTCCCGCTGACTTAGCAACCAATTTTCCACTTCCAAGAACCTGATGTTTTATTGATAAACACGAAATATGGTAGGTATCTATCAGGAGAAATCCTGTGGGAGCGTACGATGAATCATATTTTTTTATAAAACGATTGTTTAGGGTACTTATAGCTTTACATAGTCTAACCAAATTAGGTACCTACTATAAAAAAAATTTAAAATGTTTGAAAATAAATAAAATATAGCATCCCGTGTTAATAATGCCTGTTCTTATGACTGTATTATAAATATATAAATGAATATATTAGCTCAAATTAATGTACAATATATTGTAGTCTTCATCATTTAAAATGGCGGAAAAATATAGAAGTACCTAAGAGAAATCTGTCACTTAGAATAATTACATTGGAACAGGCGTGATGCTCGAAAATATCTGTGGCCTATCCCACAAAACTTACAATTACAATTTTACAAGTGTCAAGGTACAAGTTTGTAATAATACAAATGTGCGTACCACAAGTAACAAATTTGTAGTGGAAAATTCTTACAAATATGTAAATTGTATCACAAGTCTACAATTTGTTGTATCACAAAACTTTACATACGCTACATATCTTTTCCGGAAAATTTACAAATTTGTAGCTGACAATTGTTTTGTGCTACATTAAATTGTAGTAATAATTATACATATATGTAGAATTGTACCTACAATTTAACAATTCTCTAAACGTGTGTCGCACCCTCTTGCTACAATTGCTACTATACGAATACTAGTAATTGCAGTAGTATCTTTATCATATTTAGCGATTCCAACCCTACCTACTACCTACTACGAAATATTTAGTTCAAGTAGCAGTGATAGTGATCCTAGGTGTCATGAATTTCATATATATCTACATATATAATCCCAATTTTACTTATTTTGCAAACCTTTTCCAATTTTGCCACATAGTGTCCCTTAAGTATTTCCAATCTTTCTCCATTATTCCTAAATCATTTAAATTTTGCGCTTTTTCCTTCCATTTGTTTTACATAGTGTGCGTCAATTTATCACTAAATTTACTAAAGTTTTTGTTTTCATTTATGAGGTTTATAATATAATGGTCAGTTTAGCTTGCAAATCCATTGTAATGTCAGTTGGTATGTAAATGCTCGTAGATAGATCAAGATCACTATATAAATATAATTGATGTAATTCTTGCGTATTGCGTATAAAGTGAAACTACCTTCAACATTAAAGAAGCAAAATAAATTATTAAGTAAGTACATATTTGTAGTTGTAACATTACAATTTTTCGCTTGTATATTTACAAATCAACAATTCTACAATTATGTAGCTGTCGTGACATACCTTTATTCTTTGTGATACGCTTTAGCAAAAATGACATATTTGTATACTGCAGACTTGTAATGAATACATATTTGTAATTATTGTGGTACATCTTTTTGTTTACAATTTAACAATTTTGTCGAATTGTACACTTGTAAAGTTTTGTGGGATAGGGCACTGATCATAGGCATTCAGATATTTGTGATAACCTTGCCCATTTTGATATTCTGTAGACTGTATTTTACTACTAAGTCCTTAATTTCTTTTGCGATTTTGAGGTCATGTATTTTGTTATTATTTCATTGTAACAATTAAATTTTTCATTGTACCTACCTACTGATAATTTGTTGACGATATTCAAAACAATTACAAGAAAAATAATTATGTTGGACATTATGCGTCAAAACCTTAATACTTAGATACAGTTTTTTTCCTCCTTTTGACAAAATAGGCCTTAATCTGTTTTTCTTCCGACTTTCCTTTGTTCACAAAATAACGCTCGTAAATCTATTTTAAGCTATTAATATTACAAAAGTTAACACGAATAATCCCCAGATGAAGTACAGGCGATAAGTTAGCAGATCGCGAGTAACAATGTACTTTACAAATTATTTAAACTAAAACGATCGTGTAACTATTTTTTGAGTATTGATTTTCATAATTTTCTATGTGTTATAAGACTTATAATGTATGTCACCAGCACTTACTGTAAGAACCTCCATGTTTTCATATTGCGACGTTAAGACTTAAGATAAATTGCTCAATAATGTCAACTACATTACAACAACAATCAACAACTACAATAGAGAACAATCTCACACCCGAGGATGCCGAAGACCGGGCGAAGTGGAGAAGACTGAGCAGGAAAGCGGACCCTGGCGCTAGGCCGGGAAAACGCTAGGTCGAAGAAGAAGAAGAATGTCAACTACATAATTAACGTAATAGTTCAAGCTTCCTAGAAGAGTCTCGCGAGCTAGACCGCAGAATGCAGACCGTTTTAATTATGGCTTGTGAAATCGAATATTCATGATTGATTGAGTACACTGTCATGCCAGGCCATGCAATAGGTCGCCAATTTTTAAAAGCTTTTACATATAGGTAATTTGCAATCAATGTTAGTATTATCTGTTTTAAAATCTGCTCACTTTTATTATGCCTTAACCGGTACCAGTGCCCAGGTCATTTTGAATGAATTTTTCATATTATAAGTCTACTGTTTAACTAAGGCGGTTGATAAATGATAAGGTAAAAGCTGTTTATCAACCGCCTTAGATAAGAAAGTTGATTAGCTACGGACTGTTGAAAGCTACATGAAACCGATTTGTACTACGTTAAGAAAATAATAATGTAACATAGGTACAAACAAGTTATTTGTCTGAAAACTCAGCTAAATACTATCTACTTCATTGATTACGTTCGCGTAACTTCTTTACCAACTGAGATAATATAGTAACTTCAGTGGTATCATGGTAGCCTTGAGCTTGACGAACGATAAAGGCAAAAGATGTTCATATAAATTTCATATAAGATAGAGAAACTTCATCGAGAGCTTTCAAAATTACAAGTTAAACGGTCTTGTACCTATACGAACTGATTTTTATTAAAGAAACAATAATAATGTTGCTATTTTATTTACTTATTTTCAACATACTGTCTCTTTATCAATGTCACTTAAGCTACCTGCTTGTTAAACATGTTTATTTTAACTGCAAATGTTGAAAGTTCATTATCATAAATCATGTTTCAACTAAAATTCCTCGCTTGAGACTGTAAAAAGTAGAAAAGCGATTACTGGAAAACACTCAAAGTGTAGGTACTTTTAACTAACAATCGTTAAAAGAATTAACTCCTGCATGTGTTAAACGATACTTAGTTCGTTTGACAAATTTGATCTTAGAAAAGTATTCAAATTGGAATTCTGAAAAATACCCTCCAGTTCAGATATTGCTCTCTGCCACGATCAAGATAAATTAATTCAAATTAAGCCTCTCCTACGTGCCTGAGCAGGAGGACTGCAGTAAATACTGTCACAGGTAATCGATTCTTGTGCTTCAGACGTTTAATACAATGAAATTAGTTCTGAAATTGCTGCATTGTTTTGTGACGAAGCCTATAGCTGATCGTGAGTTTGTGTTCACCTGAAGAAGATAAAATATTTTTTTTTTAAAACACTGTCCTGGAATTCAAATTTTAAATGCGTTTCGAACGTTAAATATCGTTCAGGTCGTGTTTTCTTTGAACTTTTTGATTATTTTTCTTCTTATAAGTAAATCTCCTTAAATTTTCTTAGGCGAGATGCTAACAATTTAATTACCAAATGGCAAATATTCCTGCAAAGTACATCCCAATTGTATGATGGGGGTTATTTGTAAACTTATATTAGGTATATAAGTAATTTGCTGTTATACATCAAAGCCGACAATTATTTTGATTAGCACTATATTTAAACGTGTAACAAAAAAAACAGTAAATGCGTAATAAATGTGTTCTGCATATAAATATGAAGTAAACAATCTGAACCCGAGTACGCCGGACGCACAGAGGGCTACGTTCGACATGTTGCCGCACTGTCACACTTACATACGAATTTACAAGATCGACAGAGAGGCAACACGTCGAACGTAGTTCGCGGTAGGCCCTCAGGTTAGTGTACCTATACCACAAAATAAATAATAGTACTAGGTACAGAAGACTCACTCTCTAACAAAACGCGTCTGTCACGATCAGCACAGATATGGCCGCTAGGTGGCGACAGCGCCACGCAGGGTGGCGAAACCCCAAAATTGGGGTCGAACGGATGGACTTTTATATGGGCCAACGCCGGCCACTCCAAGCGACGCAGCCATGCGGTAGAATGAGATAGCAATATCACTTGCTCCCTCTAACGCATAAATGCGTCCCTTGTAGTGGCCGGCGTTGGCCCATCGTGTAGAGGAGCCATTAGCTATGTACCTGTAGCAAAGCAACGAAATCGCGGAGTGAGCCACGCCTGCCTATACGATGTGTCGTACCAGCCGTGCAGAACTAATTGCAATTTTTATTCCAGCTGGATCGTATGCGGCGCCGCATTCCTGGCTCACCTCCTGTCCACGGGGCTACAGCTAGCGTACGGCGCGCTGCACGTCTACGCCCTCAAACATCTCGGCCCCAACGCCGACCACGCCGGTAAACATTCCCTCACACAAACACGCGCAATCACGCCTAGTCTAATCAGGCACCAACCATCTTAATCTAACCAAAACTATAAAGCAACGCCGCTCCACGCATTCGAATAGCTGGATAATCACACCATAATAATCAACGCTGCCACAGAAACACTATTAGGCCTCTGTATCATCATCATCACGTGTGAACCAATTTAGGGTACACTCTGCGCCGAATACAAATGACAGCAATCAATAGAATGCGCAAAACACGATCTCCCAGATGAACAGTAAGATTGGGGAAAAAACATTTTGAAACGTGAAACAGACCGATGAAAGCAGTGCGACAGTCGGAACGGAAAGTAATTTATCAACAGAGCCCTCCGGAAATTCTTGAATAAACAAACAACGAGGATAAGACTTTTCTTCAATATCAAACTAGAGAATCTAAAATATGTATGTATTGTCTAAGATTGTACTCGAAAAGACTTATTTATGCAAACGACGCCCATTAAGCAAACTTCTTGCATGGGTGCGGTGTTCCTGTTGGCATCCATGTAATTAGTAATTTTAATTACCGACCGCCATTACTGGCGCCAGCATTGTTAAGCACCGGAAAATATAAATCATTTTTGCTAATCGTAAATAATAATGTATTTCTACTTTACAAAGTAATTTATGTTAACAACCCGCAGCGTCGCGTTTCGACAAGCAAAATTTAAGATCGGGGAAGTAAATGAACTTTCCTAGTCACCGGTATTTGTGGACCGACCTGATTTATTGAATTAATTTTCCAAGATTCACGACCTGGGTTGAATATTAAGAGGCAGAAGTAATTTCGGTTATGAGCGCGGTCTTTGTTGTCAGTCGTGGGGGCGGAGCGTCCGATCATAACTCTGTCAGGTCTGCGCTAAGGCTGAAATTGGAATTTCGTAGCGACGCTAACGAGTAAGGTACATTCGGTAATCGGATGGCAAGAGGATGCGATGCGGCGAGATGGTGGCTTGAAGGCGGCGTTGCGGCTACAGCCTGGGGCTTTTCGCGCGGCGTGATACGCCTATTTAGGCACGTGCTAACGTGCAAATGCTCTTTAAATCACAGTTACCACTTACCCAGACTGTTTATTGTTAACATCTCTACGTTCCTGATCTCTTAATTGTCACTTCAATTAAGAACACTTCAAAATGTTTAGACAGCCACCCCTCGAATCGTTTTCGGTTAAATATTTCGCGATAAACAGACCTTTAGAGATTTCCGACCACCAGTTAAACCTAATTGCTGTTTTATTTGATGTCATGGCAAGCTGTTCGAGCAGTAATCAACTAAGGCTCTTCACTGTTTTAGAATTAACTAAGTAATTGGTGCTACGCACAAATAATAGGGTAAAGAGGCGAGATATTGAGCGTGGCATTATGCGGGAAGCACAATGAGTCTATTGTCCGACTCATAACGGTAATGACACGCACTAGCGACAGGCCTCTAGATAAATTAGTAAAAGAATTATCTTTGTTGCTCCACAAAGGCGGGCTAATTACTTTTATGTGCAAGTTAGTACACAGTCATTAAGGACAGTTTTCCCATCAGAATCGTAAACACGAATACGTTTCAGTGTAATTGTTGGTAAAACAAGCCTAAATTTTCATTGGGCTTGTTTTACCAAGATTATTCGGAAAGTGGAGAGTAAATTCTGTTTTTGTAAAGAGAATTGAAGCAAGATTGCTTACTTAATATTTGTTCTGAACTTTGGACACACAGACGGCTAAGTTAATTCAAAATTATAGTAGGTATATTGCATATTGTAGTAATTTTATCAAGGTCAATGTATGTGATTCAAATCAAGTTTGCATTGAATTATTAATTAGTTTAATAAATATAACTAAATAGATACACTAGCTTTACTCGTCATTAATTTTATTAACCTTGTCAGCATTGCAATAGTTCTTCAGAATTTCAAACCTTTTCACGTTACTATCATAAAAGGATTTTGAAAAAAGCTAAATACCATCGCCCCAATTTTTGTCTAAGGTGGCAGAGTAAGGCAAAACCATGCTTAGGGATGCTTTTCCGTTTTCGTCGGTTATTCGTAGTGCTCTTGATAGAAATGATGTGATTTCGTGTGAGACGGTGCAACTTAGTCGTACGTGACTCCGCGCAGACCATGTTAGGCACACTCCTCATTTGTTGCAACTCACGTACGATTTGTTTCTTTTAAAAAGACATGAGGTTGTTCTAGTCGCAGATATAAAAAGTCTCACGTATTTGTACATACATATTTAACTTGGAAACTAAGTAGTTACGTTTCTTGCCTGTGAAAACACACATTAACTTAGATTTAACAGAATGTACGTTGTAACTACCTACACCTACTCGTATACAGGGTATGGCCTGTAATATGAGCAAAAAATTAAATTATAGGCTGTACTCCTCATACAGACCAACATTTGTTCAGCAACTTTTAAAAATAACTTGTGGTTTGATTTTTAATACACTTTAAAGTTTATTCTAAGACGCAATGTATTGCGAATTTTGTTATGCTTAAGGCGTGACAATGTGGCGATGGCGTCCATTGAAGATAATATTTATTTTATATGAAAAATAGGGTGTCTAAATATTTCATAATTTTTGTTTGAGGACTACAATCTATGTTTTAATTATTTGCTCGTGTTACAGGCCACACCCGGTATATATTTACTAACGACCCGCCCCGGCTTCGCACGGGTTAACAAGTTATACACTTATACCTTCCTCAAGAATCGTTTTATTGATAAGTGAAAACCGCATGAAAATCCGTCCAGTAGTTTTTGAGTTTAACGCGAACAAGCGCGTTTGTTTTGTTATAAGGCGTAGCGATTATCTGTTGGTAATAATGTAATAAATAAATTGTGACGTCCCACGGGTAAAGGTACCTTATGGTGGTTGGCACTTACGTTATTATTAACGCCGCTCCAATATTATTGCGGCGCTATTTTTCCATGGAACGTCACAATTAAGCCCATAAAAATAAAAACATAGACTCACCTTGAGTAAGAAGGTATATAATTTGTTTTTTCAAATTGGGTTTGTACTTGTATTTGAAAAAGGTAAGATACTTAGGGCCAGTTGCACCAAACACACTAAACTTAACAGACTGTTCAACATCACTCAACAGAGTACTATGGAAATACCCATACAATAAAATTTTGCGAACGCTTTAACGGTGACAGACAGTTTGGTCCAACTGACCCTTAATAATGTGTTTTGTGTACAGTATGGGCGGGAGCAATATGCGTGGGAGTATCCCGCGCCGCAGGCGCGATGGTGGCGGGACGTCGACGTTCGCCGCGGCTAGCCGCACTGCTGGGCGGGCTGCTGCTCCCGCTGGCCTGCCTGTTCACCTCTTTCGCGACGCAGTTGCACCAGACTATGCTTAGCTACGGTAAAAATCCTTTATCGACCAGCGGAAAACCAAAGAGTGCGATAGGCTTGGGTCGGCAATGCTCGCCACTACTCGGGTCGCTACTTGGTTTCTTCACTTCTTATCTATGGTAAACTTCCAGTATTACCTAACCACTGTTAGCCGCGCTACTGGGCTTATACCTCCTAATGCTGCCGCTGAAATATTTTTACGCCATGCTTGAGATCTCAGGCTATGTGCGTGTAGTGTTGGTATACAAATACGTGATATACTTAGCTGTTGCTCGATACTAAAACTACTTCTTAATCTTACATTCATGATGAAAAAATAAAATCAATACCTACCTACATTCATTAGTAATAATATATTGCGGCTATATAATTTATTCAAGTCAAGATATAATAACTGGCAATATAAAATGAATTGAAAAATGAGATTGAAGTACTCGAACAACTACGTACACGAGCGAGCGACACGAACAAGATTTTTCAGCAGTCATTGGCATGTCTGAGTCGCAGTCACGTTTTTATGTACGTGCATCTCTAAAAAGGTCGTAACTGTGAGTGTCCCAGGTCACGATAACTGACAAAGTTACAGTTCAGGTAGCAGTCCTGTGTTAGTACTCGTTCTTTTTGCATTTCATTTCGTCGGCGCCAAATAAGTATTTAACTATAATGGTGTATTCTCAGGAGTGGTACTCGGGATTGGGTGCGGACTGGTGAGGGAGGCAGCTGGCTTAGTACTCGGGGCGTACTTCCGACGGCGTCGGCAGTTCGTGGAGCTAGTGGCACACGCCGGCGGCGGCGTCGGCATCGCACTCTTCAGCGTCGCGTATAAAGAGGCTGTGGGGTAAGATAACAGTGTAAAACCTACAGCCGAATTAAGAACCTCCTTACTTACTACGGTGACGCAACGACCCAAAGTGAGTCTTGGCCTTCGACACCAGATCACGCCTTGCCACTCGAACCTCCTCCTTTTGCATAATTGAACTCGCTTAAGAAAATGAACTTTTTAACACAACTCTTTTTGCATAGGAAAAGAAGATATTATGATTAAAATACAATATTCGCTTGTCGCCGGAGGTACTTATCTCCTCCACTACCTTAATAAATGAAATGGAACTATTCAAGTTGAAATCTCCGCGCCAACCCTAATAGCTTGGTCAGGCGCCAGAATTCCAAGAGTGGATTAAACTTAAAGTAGATTAACTTTTTTGTTGAACACGACACCTGCAAACAGTTATGGGTTTCTGTTTCTACTCAACTCATTTTCATTTAATTATACTTGCTTAACTTTTGCACTCCTTTGAATTTGCAATGAGGTAGACGTGTTGTTTTGACGTGAGATGTTTTGATGACAGGAAACTTGGTTGGCGGCTAGGCCTGCAGGCGATCACTGGCATACTGGTGCTAGCGTTTTTTCTTAGTGCTGTATACCGAAGTGCATCTCTATACCACCCACAACGCCGAGCTATTTTACATTTGAAAAACCAAAGACGAAAGGTAATGTAATTTTTTTTGTCGTTTTTCAGCAGATAACTTCCATTTCTTATAAAATAAAATACAACAAGGCCGGTATTTTAATTTTAACCTGGATTTAGGTTTTATCTTAACAATGTCAAAACTTTAACAAATTGTGGATGTAAAGTTCGTTTTATTTAACATTAGAAAAAAGGCGACGTCTCTTTTTATTGAAAAACATTTTTGAAAAATAAGTCACGACGAATAAGTGACAATTATGAAACACGATTATTTACGATCAGTAACTATTATTTATTGCTATCATAAGTAACAGTTACTGATTTTTAAAAAGCGTTTTCAAATAAAAGACACGTCATGATCGCGTAGTCTTTATCTAATGCTAAAAAAAAAAACAATAGATTATCTCTACAGAAAATACACTGATTAATAATTGGTCCAGAAAAAGAAACAAATCTTATAAAAAATTTCCCGTAATTTTCAAATACAGTGATGGCATGCAAATTGTCCTACAAAAATAAATTTAAGAAGAAAGAAAACTTTTTACTTTCCGTTAAAATTTATAATCCAATTACCCTACAAAATAATATGGCGCTCTCCATTGCGAATACTTTTGTAATTTTTTTTAATGCTTCGAATTCATAATTAATTTTAGCTTTATATTGTAGGTAAAAGAGAAGAAAAGTATGCGGAGATCGGCGCCGCTGATCGATCTAAGCCCTCTTAACTCCCGGCCGGCTAAAGTTTTGTTGTTGGCGGCTGGAGTGGCCGCGTTCGGACTTTACACTCCAGTATTTTTTTTGGTAAGTCAATAGAGTGTTCAACCAAGGTTTTCCTCTGGCGGTCCCTTTGTTATCGAAAGCTTATCTTTATTATATCGATCCATCTAAAAAGGGGCTTTCGCCAGTTTTAGCTTGATAGGCGTTTTATTTATCCAACTGCGTTTAACCAACACTAGCCTACAGCTACTTTAAAGATGTTTTTATTTGAGGTTAGATAAGATACATACTTGTTGACTTAAGGGGCTACCCGGGGTCTACATCGATTTTTAACAAGTTTTGATCGTATCTCCTACTTTTGCACTACAAATAGAATTATAAGGCAAACGGCTATCGGTTCTTCAATCTTTTATCTCCATTTTTGTCTACCAGATTTAGAAAGAAATTTATACTTATTTTTTATGATTTTTTTAAACATTGTCTAAAAAAAACACTTTTTTCGTATCTCGATTGCTGTTAAAGCTAACATACTTATACGAAATGTAGACGTATATCTCGAAGACATGAATTTTGAAGTAAATAGGGGATATTATAATGCTTAAAGCCGTTGTTGTTAACCATGATAAGCTACAAAAAAACGTTAGAAAACTAAGGGTTTCAGATCGAAGGTCATTGGGGCATTCCCTCAAGTAATGGAATTTTCTTGACAGGCCTTGCAAGGTTTCCACGAGGGTTTGGAGGAGAGTGCACTGGTACTCCTGCAGACGTTTCTGGGTTTCGCCGTTGTGCTGGGCTGCGCCGGCTTCGGGCTCGTGCTGGTGCGCCCGTCGGCACAGTGCCTCGTCTCCAAGCAGTACTTGTGCCAAACTGCTATGCTGGGAATAGGTAACATTCAAATTATAATTCACATTATCACTTATAATTTAATGCTATACATTATTATGGTCATTGCCCTACATAGGTATGTCCATAGAATGCCACCAAAAACAAGTAGGATAAGCCAAAACACCTTATAAATGATTCTATAACTTTGTTTCAGGCATATCAATGCTCGCTCTAAGTAGCGTCGAGGGCTACCATGGATACGTGTTGTTCGCCTGGATGTACGGATTGTGTTTGGGTGGTTATCTCTACTCTATGAAAATGCTTACAATGGAGCGCGTCAGGGGACGTCACTTCGCTAAAGTTTGGGGTAAGTATAACAACCAAAATTTAGTAGCCCCCGGACATGGGAATTCCATTGGATATTGAACCCTTTTAAAACAAGCAACATTTCGGTTCTCTTTATTCTTTGTTTAGGTAAATAAAGTTTAATTAATATTTGCTAATGTACAGTCGCCATCAGATATATCGGAGCGGCCAAGGTGCTCACAAATATCTGAGCACGCCTCTATTGTCAGGGCGTTAGAGTGCTTGTTCAGATATTGTGAACACCTTGGCCGCTCCGATATATCTGATGGCGACTGTACTATCTTTATTTAAAAGAAGTTTTCCTTTTTTTCACAATGTTGTCTACGACAATAGCATTTATTGCTCAGATAAAGCCTTGCCGTACCGTACTTAACCAATACTTAAAGTGGAAATGGAAACTTTATGTTCGCGATAAGGCACAACGACTTTGGAAACAAATACGAGTATATATGTACCTACATACAATACATGAGGGCTGATTAGAAGTACTTATTCTTTCAAGTACTTATTCTTTCTTTTCTTTCAGTGGTATAAAATCATTTAAAGAAAACGCTTAGTTTTAATTGATATTTTTACTTCGACGTGTTAGCCTAACCAACAGTTATGAAGAATTAATTCTTGGGACTCTATATCGGCTATCATTTTAAAAATAGTAGGGGAGGTAGGGGATCATTGGGCAGTCGGTGGGATAAATTCCTTACATGGGCATAAATATTATTCAAATAGCATGAGGCGCGCTGCAGCATAGCAGTTTGATCCAGCCCTCGCAAATTTATCAAATTACCCAAAGGTTAAATACCATATTCTTATTCCCGATTAGTATTTTTATTAAGAACGTTAAATTAGCGCAGAAACAATGTGATTTTGGGTAAAACAAACAAACTTATGAATACAATATCCGATTGTCGATGTATATTACTGTTAAAAAATAGTTGAAAGTAAAACAATTTAGGTACTATTAGGATTTGATTATTAGTATCATATAAATTATTTTTAGACATTTTGCCTGTATTTAAAAACTGACTATAGGTTTATACGGACTATATATTTTTAAGGTTTCGTCCAAGGTGCGGAAGCTCTTCCTGTGATAGTCGGTGTGCCGGTGACGGGCTACATCAACCAGCAGGCGCCGCGGGCCGGCTTCTACTTCTCGACGGCGGCCACCCTCGCCGGCGCCCTGCTGCTATTCTTCGTGGGCTTCTCCAAGCGGGAGCCGGAGGCGCCGCCGGCGCCCGCGCCGACCGTGGCGGAGGCGTGCCCGTGCGTGACGCCGCCGCGCTGCGAGCCCGCGTGGTGCGCGTGCGGCGCGGGCGGCGCCACGGCCTACTGCGCCTGGCCCGGCCCGTCGTGCAGCGCGCGCCTGCCCAAGTCCCTCTCCTACGCCGCGCCTCTAGACCGCGTTTGCTGCTCAGCCGCCGCCTACCCCGAGTGCTGCCGCCGCGCGCCGCCGCTGCGGCCCTCGCGCAGCGTCCCGGAAGGCCTCGCCCGCCGCGGGAGCACCTGGAGCCGCGGCGGCTCCTATCGCGCCTCCTGTCGCTGTCGCAGGCGGGAGCACCATCTCATAGAGCAGATCACTACGTCGGTATGACCGTTCGCTCATTTAGTGGATGTTCGTGAATGCGATTAGTGAGAACTTGTAAATATTTATTCTTTGTAGCTAAAAGTCAAGCTGATAGCGGTTAGGATAAAGCAATAACGGGATTGATTATAATGTTGGAGGCAGTGCGATTATTGAATTTATTTGTCTACTTTCATGTATTAAGTTCACCAATATGCAGATTAGTAAATTTTCATTCCTGATTCAATCAAGATATATTTTAATGAAAACTTAAACTTTTGATCATTCTTAAGCTATACAAAATATTTATAAAATTATTAAAATACCTTTTACTGAGTATTTCTTGAAGTACTTGTGGGACCTCTATCGTTATGTAGCTCATACGGAAATAATGTAATGAATACTCAATTACTCATGTTTCATCGAATTTTAATATTTAATCTATGATATAACTAATATCACTCGATATTTTGACCCTATTCCTTTCATGTCCAGTGTCCACGGCTAGCTAGAGCGAATAGATACAGGTAAATTAGCCAGAGTTCCAATTGAATTTCTCACCATTTAAATAACAACTGGAGTTCGTTAACGATTGTAAACACAAAATTAAATTTTAGTGTTATTGTTTTTACAAAACAGCTGCTGTGGCTATAGTCTGACAAGTAATAGTAGAAATTAAATGACGGCGCCACTTTCTACAATTTAGTAAGGAATTTTTTTAGTTCCATTTTATTTAATTTATTTACTATTTTATGTCGCACTATATTTCAGTGCAATTTAAATTTCTCTTAGACTTTTTGATAAGTTCAGTAAAAGTTATTTTGCTTCAATGCGTTCAAACAAATTGATTTTTAAACGAATACTTTGCTGAAATTCCCAGAGAGTAGTTTTCTCTGATTTAAGTATCTTTATTAGAAATGACAGTTGTAACGCTTGCTGATTTACTTCTAGGAGTAAGCAAATGGATATATCAATAGAACTTATAACGGGAAACGCGAACAAAGTCAATTGTAGCAATTTGTGAAATAAAGTTTATGACACGCGGCTCGAAATAATGTGTTCTAGAATATGTTTTAGATTTTCTTTGTTATTATTAATTAAAATATTTTATTGTTCGTTAATCGTAGAATGTATTGATCGTTTATAATTTGTGCTGTTACGAGGATTGTTATGTTTTTGTACCAAAGCGTGTTTTACAATTTTGGTGGTGAATAGAAAAGATATTAAAGAAATTAGCAACATTTTGGCGTTTTTGTTTTACTCAATTCGGTCGAGACCCATGACACAATCAACAGCAAGATCGATCATATAACTATGTACATGTATTATTCAACACCATTTGCACATAGGTACCTTCCTATTTTTTTTATGATATGGTGTACCTATGACATCATTTTAAAAAGATAAATAGGTATGTCATTCAATCTATTAGAAAGGTAGGATTATTCCTAACTCTAGAGATGGGCCGAATATTCGGTAATTATTCGGCATATTCGACAAATTATTTGATCGAAGTGCCGAATATTTGGAAAATTTATTATAGGTATACCTATGTGTGCTTCAAATCTCATAACTTAAATTTGAATCGTTTCCTATACGGCTACCATGACTTTCGCTAACATCTGCATATAGACCGGGAGATAGTGACACATTTTACTGGGTCATTTGTACCAGTATGGCGGTTCGTCAGGGGTCTAAGTACGTAATGAACGAAATAAAAATGATAGTCATAGCGCTGGTACCGGCGGCCCAATCGCGTGGGCGTTAGTCGAACGTGTCGGATAAAATACGAGTGTCGAACGATTTGTTCCACAAAAATCCTCGTATTATTCGATAGTCCATAAAAAAGAAGTAGACGGTAGCGTAATGCCATACTTCTCCGGTGTGACTTACAGCCCGCCATACTGAGCCGAACACGTTAATTAAAAAAAAACAATTCAATCATTTGTGCCAAGCTAATTTTTGCACAGGTGATCATCGTCGAGCAGCTATTCATGGACATCACCATGCCATACTTTTCGGATGGTTCCAAATGGCCGCCATACCGCCGCAAAGGAGTTAATTTTTTTTTTATTGCTAAACGATTTGTACCATCTTGTAATTTTTTTTCAAGACTTTCTGTGTGATCATAAATGGAAATCTCATAATGCCATACCTGTAGGAGGTGGCAAATGTGTACAATATTTTTTTTTATTTCTAGTATGGTGCCCCTTTTCCCCCTATTAGAAGTATGGCAAATATAATAATGGTCACATTGCAACATACAATTTCCAAAAATCCAAATGCCATACTGGTACAAATCGTCAAAAAATTGTTTTTTGTTTTAAGTCTTGGCTTAAGTCTCACAGTCGTCCGCCCCGTAGTTATAATCTGAAATATTTTTTTTTAGGTATAATTGTATCCAAACAAACAGAATATGATGATGCCATGCTGTAAAAAATTATTTTACGTATACATAGTCGTATTTTTGAAACGTGTCGATTAAATAAGTTTTTCAAGTATGGCAGCACTTTTTACCCCTACTATAAGTATGGCAATTATAATAACGGTCACAATTTATCAAATACTTTCCAAAAATTTAAATGCAATACTGGTACAAATCGTTTAGCAAAAAAAAAAAATTTACTCCCTTGCGGCGGTATGGCGGCCATTTGGAACCGTCCGAAGAGTATGGCATGGTGATATCCATGAATGGCTGCTCGACGATGATCACCTGTGCAAAAATTAGCTTGGCACAAATGGTTGAATTGTTTTTTTTAAATTAATGTGTTCGCCTCAGTATGGCGGGCTGTAAGTCACACCGGAGAAGTATGGCATTACGCTACCGCCTACTTCTTTTTTATGGACTATCGGAAAATACGAGGATTTTTGTGGAACAAATCGTTCGACACTCGTATTTTATCCGACACGTTCGACTAACGCCCACGCGATTGGGCCGCCGGTACCAGCGCTATGACCATCATTTTTCTTTCCTTCATTACATGCTTAGACCCCTGACGAACCGCCATACTGGTACAAATGCCCCAGTAAAATGTGTCACTATCTCCCGGTCTAATAGCTTAAGTACTTTCTATACATCTCGCTCCTACGAATAAGCCAGTACCGGTATCAGTAGCAGCGAGATGCATATAGAAGTAACGCACACGCTAGCAAATTATGAGTGGCAATACGATAAAAACTAAAATAACTCCTCTATGGAAAAACATAAACTCATCGAGTTAAGGCTCATTATGGAGGTCTGAATCAGTCCGAATTTGGAGTACTGACTTCCGTAATTCCGATGACAATGCAATAATATGCTAACATGGAGCAGATCTGACGTTGCAATCAGAAGAAAACTAATAGAACTCCTCTATGGTAAAAAACACAAACACGACGAGTTTAGGCTGATTAGAAATGTCTCGAGAAGTACTTGATAGACATAGAGATGAGAAGAAGTACAGTCAGCAATAAAAGTGAGAGCCACATTTTTTTTAAATAGTTCCTTGTTTTCCTTATTTTAAAATGTAAGCATCTTCAGAGCTATCGTGTATCGTGTGGAATGATATAGAGAAACGGAATATTCGGTTCGGTAAGATCTGAAAGGAATATTCAGTCGAATATTTTTATTAATTTGGCAATGTTCATATTCGGCCCATATCTAGGAATAACACATTTAAGGTGGTTCGCTTTTCATACAAAATTCAATCAAAGCTCATTAAGTAACTACACACTATTAGTACACAAATATTTCCACATTTATCTTCTTTCGAATATTCGTTTGCGCGAAATTAACAGGAAAACAATGTTTCATACAGAAATCATGCAAAAATCATAGTTAACTTTTCATCAATTTTACGTATGTGTGTGTCACAAATGTCGTGTACAGATACATTTGCGACGTTGCCATACCATTTCAGACGTTGCCGGGCTGACCACGGCTCGAATTTGGAGTGCCGTCATGTTTAGTGCAGTTTTGTTGACACTGATATTTGACAGGTAGTTAATTGACCTAAGCGAGAAGTTCGTCAGCTTAGCTAAGAACTATCATGGCGTGTTATGCAAACAGTTGCTTTTTTGCTTGCAAACGGAAGATTCCCGGTTCGATCCCCAGTCATTGTATGCTGGAACATAACTTTTTGTATTTTTGTTACACCTAAATTTAGTATTGTTTTTTTATTTTTATTTAATTTTTCTTACTATCATAAATCGATTATTAAGTATGGGCTACACGTATTCTTTTATTTTTACAAAGATAATTAGAAATTATACTCTTCCTAATCTCTCTGATTTTTACAATCAGGACCAAAGAATATAATACTCACTAGGAGAAGAACGGTAACTCCATACAAAAAAATGTCCCCAACCGTTTATACGTTTATACTAGTGGCGCCGTCTTTGTGTACCAATGGAACTAAAGTTGACAACCGGTTTAGCCTGGCGGGTATTGGTAGGTATATAGTAATTCTGTTGATAAACATATTTGTTATCTTCATATCACGAAATATATGAAAGGTGCAAATAAACCCTTGTTTGTGGTATTATCAATTGATTTAAATAAAAGGCATGTTTATGTTTATATCATTGTATTAATTATTAAAAAATGTTTTACATATAGAAATATACACTGAAAACTGGCAACTTAATAAAGAAATAGACATTAATAAAGCGCATTCACAAAGTTTTCAGTATAATACAATTAACATGATGCGTGCCTACCTATTACACTTTACACACAGATACACTACACTTTACACACGGCATTTTACACAGATTTCCAACTTGTATTCCTACATTTCTTCACGGTTAATTAATACGCTTTCCAGATGCGTTATGACTCGGCTCCTTCTGAACCCACTAAAGCTGTAAATTTCACTCTGGCTGCTTCAACAGCCGTTGCTCCGCATTTAGCACATTTTCTATGTGCATTGCTGTAATCCATGTAGGTACAGACTTACAGTCTTAGGTGGTAGTACCGCTACGTTGTATTTATTATTTATAGATTTAATAAATAAAATTTTCGTTATGAACTTTAACCACAGCAGTTGGACAAAGTCATTGACAAATATATTTTTGTATTATGGTGGGTAGACGTACCTACCCTCCATATATTTTATGAACATTGATAAAGATAGTTGGAAGCAAATATTCAATTTTAAAACTTAATCGCGTATAATTAAGTTTTAAGCGTTTTAAGTCCCGTTTTATGATTAATAATATATAAAATTCGTGATAATTTAAATCAGAGTTGGGAGCAATGTTGCTGTAGAAAAATGTTTTTATTTTTATTACCCGCAACTTTTTCTCGGAGGCCAACGCACACATAGAAGCTACAGGCGCACACATGCGCAATTATTTGGGGACATAACTTTCTTAGGAAGTGAACAGGCCTTGATCAGGACATCCTCACTGCAATAAAAACCGGGCAAGTGCGAGTCGGACTCGCGCACGAAGGGTTCCGTGCCATAATGCAAAAAAAAAAACAAAAAAAAAGCAAAAAAAAACGGTCACCCATCCAAGTACTGACCACTCCCGACGTTGCTTAACTTTGGTCAAAAATCACGTTTGTTGTATGGGAGCCCCATTCAAATCTTTATTTTATTCTGTTTTTAGTATTTGTTGTTATAGCGGCAACAGAAATACATCATCTGTGAAAATTTCAACTGTCTAGCTATTACGGTTCGTGAGATACAGCCTGGTGACAGACGGACGGACGGACGGACGGACGGACGGACGGACAGCGAAGTCTTAGTAATAGGGTCCCGTTTTACCCTTTGGGTACGGAACCCTAAGAAGTCTTAGTAATAGGGTCCCGTTTTACCCTTTGGGTACGGAACCCTAAAAAGAAGTGTATAAAATTTCCTTTGGTTAAAAATAATGGATTTTGTCTATGAATGAAAAACACAATTATTACTATAGTTTGTTTTTTTTAGCATTAGAAATAAGGTAAACAATCTTGACGTGTCTTTTAATTGGAAAACACATTTTAAAAATAAGTTACGGCAAATACGTAACAATTATAAATCTAATACGATCATTTATATTCTTCTGCTTTCATAAGTAATAGTTTTTGATTTAAAAAAAACCTGATAACACTGAGTATGTGGGGGAAGCGCTGCTGGCCTAGCGGAAAGCAATTCGGAGGTCGCGGGTTCTAACCCCGGCTCGTACCAATTATTTTTCGAACTTTTGTACGAAATAGCATTTGATACCTACCTATTTATACACCGATACCTATTTTTCGGTGAAAGAAAACAATGTGAGGAAACCGGACTAATCCAAATAAGTTTACTCTCTGGGTTGGAAGGTCAGGGCAGTCGCTTTCGTAAAAACTAGTGCGCATGCCAATTCTGGGATTAGTTGCCAAGCGGAGATTGAATATCTGGGAGACCGACCAAAGCTTACAAAACATAAAAACTCAAAAATGCGCGTTTTCTCATAGACCTAGCTAAGAGATCAAACCCCTTATAGCAAATTTCATCTAAATCGTTAGAGCCGTTTCTGATATCATCCAAATATATAAATAAATAATTATATATCTAATAATTGCTCGTTTAAAGGTAAGATAACACAAAGGAGAAACAAAAAGAAATTACCTACTCGCATCAGTCTTGAACCCCAATCCTTTTGCACGTATTTCCACGAACATACCGTTACGCTATTGCAACATACTTACGTTGTGTGAAATTGTCTACTACAAGGATCACGGAAACACTGTTTGCATGTGTGAGTAATAGTAGGAAAGAGCGTGACAGCAACACTCCGTCGAATTAAAAAGGTGGTTTTTGCACAATGAAGTATTCAATGTTTATTTTAATAGTTCAATATTTACTTAAAGAGTGCGCGAAACATACTTTTAAGTATACAAATACCAAGACCATTTCACAAAAAAATTAAATCTGAAAATTTGCAAAAGTGGTGCCATCTAGCGAGAGTTAAGTTTTGAGTAACCTAGGCGAACCACCTTAATTGAAATAAAAAGCCGTTATTACCACACCAATGGAGGGAAACCTGAGAACACTGCATATTCTACTTGCCAAAATAAACGTATGCACTCACAGACAAATATATATGTTAATATATAGGCACATACAAGTCAGCGCCTTCACAAGGACTGAATAAGTCTACTTGTACAAACATAACATCGCAAACAACGTACCAGTAGGTATTCATTACACGCGTGTTTCGCGGAAAACTCTTAGCTGAGATAAGTATAAGTCGTTCCCGAGTATGAAAGAACTCACTCAAAGTAAGTGAAGTAACGTATGTATTATGCGGAATAATATGATCACGTTTACGTTTCACTTGAGACGCACTAAGTCGAAACACCAGCAGTAAAAGTGAAGAACGCGAAACGTCCGGAAGTGATACCTATCGATCCTTGGAGAGTCGGACAATACCATCACAGAGACAATTCGGATCCGCCATCCGGAATATAGATGAAACCCCGAAAATAAGCGATTACTCGTAGTTGTACGATTTCACTTCAAAGCAATTCGGAATTTCTATTATTTCAATGCTATAATTTCATTTCGAACACAGGAAACGCGACGTTAACTTTACTGAGTGGCTAATTGTTTTTAGGTTTAACGATGCAGCTCGCTAACGGCGTCTTGCTACTGAGCGATTTTATGAGTGCGAGCGGCGATAATGGTCAATTACATTAAGAGCTATCTAAAAAATTAAGTCTACATTAATGACACTCTTTTATAGAGCAATTTGAAATAGCCGAGCGTAAATTCATATTTAACGAGAGCTTACCACGATAAGCTTATGTAAATGTTTATTCCCTCCAATATAATAAAGAATTATTTTTACCTGATATTAAGTCGGCCGAAACGTCATTCGAAGTCCTCACATCCTAGCCTGATCCCTCCGAACATATAGGCAAATGGGAAGTGCAGGCGCGATGAAATGAGGTGATTTCAATAGACCTCACGCTCTCGACAATCTCGTCACTCGTTTTACGAGCCGTGACGTCCTCGTCTCCTAATAAACCTTTATGTCCGACCGGCATTCTAGAATACCAAGTAATACCATGTAATTATTTAGGCCAACATCCTCGATACGATCGTATTTACATTTTATACATATAAGCGTACTAATAAGGCGCGCTTGTAAAAGGAATAACATAAATATGGCTCGTACTAGTAGCTGCGGGAATGCAATATTTCATATACGGAAGATAAGCCCCGATCTGGATGTGATCGCTTGATATTCGCCGGAGAGCGCCGTCCGTCATAAGAGTGGTCGTAATTAAGACGCGGTGGGTCGACGCGTGCGCCGCATACATTTGCCGAGGATTATGGAAATGCTGCCCGCACAGATCCGCCACTATCCTCAGAAATTCTCTCAATTTAGTTACACCTGCGATTAGTCTCTATTTCAGCGATGATTTTATGGAAAATTCAAATATGCGTACGCATTATATTATGCATCGGGATTAACAGATTTTTAGATAAAATTAGATACATATTTTGTCTTTCCAATTTCTGAGTCATATTTTTAAAACAATATACGTTCTTTTTTTCTTGTTCTATGTATTTGTATACCTAACGTGTGTATACGTAAGTATAACAAACCACCCACAAATGAACTGTCACGTGTAAGTTAGAAATAATTTCCACGCGCTGCGCGGCCGCCTAATTATTTATGCATGAAGTTAAGAAAATACGACACAGAAGACAACAGAACCACTGCACACATTTCATGCTTAATTAAATGTGCGTTCCCAATTACTCATCTGAACGTGCCGCCGCGCCTGTTTAAAATTAAGAGGTGTTATCTGAGCGGCTTAGAGACTTATTTAATATTAAATGTAAAATGGTTAGTAGGTAGTACAAATGATGCAATAAAATAAATACAAACGCTGACAATGATAACAGAAAACGGTAGTGAATATTTTATTGTGGTTTGCTTTTGGCTTCGACAGTCGATTGTTTTGATTTCCGAACATTTTGCGGTAAAATGACGAACGAAGCGGGCTGACAAACGTATGATATACATTATGTATAAACGTAATCCATAAAGCAACTTTACGTGAACATCATATTACATTAGCATACTGGAACGGGGACGACCCCCGCTGATTTGTGTATTCAATTACGTGGTAATCACTTCAAATGCGTCTCGGTTCTACTAGGAATAAGTAGAAATGCCTAAACACATATCCAGGGCTTGACTATAATAATCATGTCGAGTATGATAATTTCGTGGAATAAATATTACGAGACGTATCTTATACTCAAGTAATAAGGTACTCCATTTATAAACATGGTGGCTATGATTATTCCGAAGAAGGATCCAAAGAAGACTGACATTACGCATTACCAATAAGTAGGTATATATTTATAAGTATGTACCTACCTAAATACGATCAAGCGAAGTTGCGCTGTTATTGATTGGCAGTCCCTAAAACTTACTTTGACAGAGTAGGTACGAAGTAGTTTGTATAATTTGCCTATCTTATTTGGAAACTACAGCTAAACTTTAAGTAGGTAATTCCTTTATTCAAAATAGTAGGTATAAATTAACTCGAAGTTACATTTGTATAATAAAAATTCCTTCTTTCATAACAGCAATATATTTCTTGATCACAATATTCCGTTACAGTTCAATCTCCAATCCTCTCACTTCACAATCGTCCTCCCTTCACCTCTGCCCGTAACCGAATGCCCGTTAACCGCCATGCCAGTCGTCTTTTATTCTTTCTTCCAACTACCTTCTATTTACAAAGGTCAACTATCAATCACGTTACTTTTAAATTTATTAAATTATAGATTACCAATGATTATTCAACTCTTTATTTCATTAAATCTGTTTCTAATAATTAGTAATTTTAATGAATCTTACACTCGCCCATCCTGACATTGTGCATGTCCTCATGCACAGTCATACTAATCGCGTCTGTCATCTAATCTTACACTCGGCATGTCAAATCATCGGGCATTCAGTAAGAAAATTATTAATGCTTTATTACCCATTTAATACAATTTCTTTGTCTGTCTATATACATTTTTCTTATTACTTATTGAATTAATCTATATCTTCGCATAATAATTTCAAATCCAATAAATCCATCTAAATATATAAGTTTCTATTCAATAATTATACAACAATATATCATATTTTTTTATGCATCAATACATATAAAGTACATTACTTAACATATTCGACTGCTATGTTTTTTTTTTACTCATTATTTCTCGTGTTTTTTTTTTTTATTCCGTTTTTTTTTTTTACCACTCTCATGACACAAACGTGTCTCACAACATACCATTTTTTTAATCAAATTTTACGTGTAGCACATTATTTCTCTTGTTTTTTTTTGATTCCATTTTTATTTTTTTAATGTGCTACTTACTGAATCACTCTCATGACACAAACGTGTCTCATCACAACATAACATCCTCTACTTCCGTCATTTTTTTTTTTTTTATCATTACCATATATCCGTGCCTCCATCCATAGCAAATAACTAATTCAATAATCTATTAATTCAAAAATTCAATAATCCAATAATTCTTTAATTCAAAAATCCAATAATCCAATAATTCTTTAATTCTTTAATTCAATAATTCTTTAATTCAATAATCCAATAATTCTTTAATTCTTTAATTCAATAATCCAATAATTCTTTAATTCTTTAATTAAATAATGAAATCATTCTTTAATTCTTTAATTCAATAATCAAATAATTCTTTAATTCTTTAATTCAATAATCCAATAATTATTTAATTCTTTAATTCAATAATCCATTAATTCTTTAATTCTTTACTTCAATAATCCAATAATTCTTTAATTCTTTAATTCAATAATCCAATAATTCTTTAATTCTTTAATTCAATAATCCAATAATTCTTTAATTCAATAATCCAATAATTCTTTAATTCTTTAATTCAATAATCCAATAATTCTTTAATTCAATAATTCTTTAATTCAATAATCCAATAATTCTTTAATTCAATAATCCAATAATTCTTTAATTCAATAATCCAATAATTCTTTAATTCAATAATCCAATAATTCTTTAATTCAATAATCCAATAATTCTTTTATTCAAAAATCCAATAATCCAATAATTCTTTAATTCAATAATCCAATAATTCTTTAATTCTTTAATTCAATAATCCAATAATTCTTTAATTCAATAATCCAATAATTCTATAATTCAATAATCCAATAATTCTTTAATTCAATAATCCAATAATTCTTTAATTCAATAATCCAATAATTCTTTTATTCAAAAATCCAATAATCCAATAATTCTTTAATTCTTTAATTCAATAATCCAATAATTCTTTAATTCTTTAATTCAATAATCCAATAGTTCTTTAATTCAATAATCCAATAATTCTATAATTCAATAATCCAATAATTCTTTAATTCAATAATCCAATAATTCTTTAATTCAATAATCCAATAATTCTTTAATTCAATAATCCAATAATTCTTTAATTCAATAATCCAATAATTCTTTAATTCTTTAATTCTTTAATTCAATAATCCAATAATTCTTTAATTCTTTAATTAAATAATCAAATAATTCTTTAATTCAATAATCCAATAATTCTTTAATTCTTTAATTCAATAATCCAATAATTCTTTAATTCTTTCATTCAATAATCCAATAATTCTTTAATTCTTTAATTCAATAATCCAATAATTCTTTAATACTTTAATTCAATAATCCAATAATTCTTTAACTCTTTAATTCAATAATCCAATAATTCTTTAATTCAATAATCCAATAATTCTTTAATTCAATAATCCAATAATTCTTTAATTCAATAATCCAATAATTCTTTAATTCAATAATCCAATAATCCAATAATTCTTTAATCCAATAATCCAATAATTCTTTAATCCAATAATCCAATAATTCTTTAATTCAATAATCCAATAATTCTTTAATTCAATAATCCAATAATTCTTTAATTCAATAATTCTTTAATTCAATAATCCAATAATTCTTTAATTCAATAATCCAATAATTCTTTAATTCAATAATCCAATAATTCTTTAATTCAATAATCCAATAATTCTTTAATTCTTTAATTCTTTAATTCTTTAATTCTTTAATCCTTTAATCCTTTAATTCTTTAATTCTTTAATTCTTTAATTCTTTAATTCTTTAATTCTTTAATTCTTTAATTCTTTAATTCTTTAATTCTTTAATTCTTTAATTCTTTAATTCTTTAATTCTTTAATTCTTTAATTCTTTAATTCTTTAATTCTTTAATTCTTTAATTCTTTAATTCTTTAATTCTTTAATTCTTTAATTCTTTAATTCTTTAATTCTTTAATTATTTAATTATTTAATTATTTAATTCTTAAATTATTTAATTCTTTAATTCTTTAATTCTTTAATTCTTTAATTCTTTAATTCCTCAATTCTTCAATTCTTCAATTCTTTAATTCTTTAATTCTTTAATTCTTTAATTCTTTAATTCTTTAATTCTTTAATTCTTTAATTCAATAGTTCAATAGTTCAATAATTCAATAATTCAATAATTCAATAATGCAATAATTCAATAATCCATTAATTAAATAATCCAATAATTCAATAATCCAATAATTCAATAATCCAATAATCCAATGATCCAATGATCCAATGATCCAATGATCCAATGAACCAATGATCCAATGAACCAATTATCCAATGATCCAATGAACCAATAATCCAATGAACCAATGATCCAATGAACCAATAATCCAATAATCCAATAATCCAATAACCCAATAACTCAATAATCCAATAACTCAATAATCCAATAACTCAATAGTCCAATAACTCAATAATCCAATAACTCAATAATCAAGAATTCAATAATTCAATAATCCAATAACTCAATAATCCAATAACTCAATAATCCAATAACTCAATAGTCCAATAACTCAATAATCCAATAACTCAACTAAATACTCCAATAACTCAACTAAATACTCTAATAACTCAACTAAATAATCCAATAGCTCAACTAAATAATCCTATACTCAACTCAATAATCAAATAACTCAACTAAATAATCCAATAACTCAACTGAATAATTCAATAACTCAACTGAATAAATCCAATAACTCAACTGAATAATCCAATAACTCAACTAAATAATCCAATAACTCAACTCAATAATCCAATAACTCAACTCAATAATCCAATAACTCAACTCAATAATCCAATAACTCAACTCAATAATCCAATAACTCAACTCAATAATCCAATAACTCAACTCAATAATCCAATAACTCAACTCAATAATCCAATAACTCAACTCAATAATCCAATAACTCAACTCAATAAAACTCAACTCAATAAAACTCAACTCAATAAAACTCAACTCAATAAAACTCAACTCAATAAAACTCAACTCAACAATCCAATAACTCAACTCAATAAAACTCAACTCAATAATCCAATAACTCAACTGAATAATCCAATAACTCGATAATCCAATAACTCTATAATCCATTAACTGCTTAATCCAGTAATCCAGTACCTGATTAATCCAGTAACTGATCAATCCAGTAACTGATCAATCCAGTAACTGATCAATCCAGTAACTCACTAATGCGTAACTCATTAGTCCGTAACTCATTAATCCGTAACTCACTAATCCGTAACTCATTAATCCGTAACTCATTACTCCGTAACTCATTAATCCGTAACTCATTAATCCGTAACTCATTAATCCGTAACTCATTAATTAAAATAATCCAGAAATTTTATAATTCGATAATATTATACTTATCATCATATGTAGGTATTTTCATCATATCGTTATTTACTTGCCACTTAAGCGTCAGTTGCACCAACCACAATTGACGAATTGATCAACAGCAATCAGCAGCTTTGCAACGAACTTCTTAAAACCAAGGATACTGTACCAAAATATTCGCAGTTTAAGCAATAAACGACATCTATTAAAATCTACAACTGAAGACGACAAAGATATACAAGCCATCCGTTCCTGTCCTGTGCGGCTTCCACGTGAAAGCGATCCTGGCCGTTGTCCTTCCGTGTTGATCTTCGAAGCCATCTCTCATTGCCTCGGCCGTGTCTGCCGCTGCTGCGGCTTCGCCGGTTGCGACTCCGCCTGTTGTTCCCTGCGACTTCGGCTTCGACGTTCTTGTCCATCATCAGATTTCGATTTTCGGTCACGCTCAGGAGTTTTCGAGCGCCGCCTGGATGTTTTTTTTTTTTCCTCATGGTCCATAGTCTGGAACTCGAAAACAACACCAGCAATGGAAGAGTTCTAAATCTTTGGGTTGTTAATAGTAGACAAATATAAATTGTTCTTATTAAGCTAAATTCAACTGTTTTATTTATTTATTTACTGCTTCCGGGGTCTAAATGCGGGACGTTTAAAACAGATCCCTATCCCGGTACGGATCCGGAACACAGGCTTTTCGAAACGAGAAAATTCTGGAACTGGTACAGAAAAGGAATCTAGAACGTCATGCTCCGTGGAAACCCCACTGTCTGTTTTGT
Organism: Cydia fagiglandana; assembly: GCF_963556715.1. NCBI lineage: Eukaryota > Metazoa > Arthropoda > Insecta > Lepidoptera > Tortricidae > Cydia > Cydia fagiglandana. Next base: position 10,302,631 of record NC_085948.1, read on the forward strand.
GATTTATTGAAACGTAATGCTGATGTACACAATATGTACTGAATTAGTACATACTTAGAAAAATTTGTACCTCAATAGATCGAGAGTACAATTAACTCAATTCGGACTTGCTGTAGAGCATCTCCCCAGCAACCCCAAAATTTAATTAAAGAAAATTCACGTAAATACTTACTTTTTAGCAAAAAAGACGCCTAAAAAAATTGTACTGCAGTTTTTAATGTTGATCGAGTTAGCCATGGCTAGTTAAATTAACTAATTGTCGCCAGGACGCAAGCGCCTCCAGCCGACTTCTCATAGCTCCTCTACACGATGGGCCAACGCCGGCCACTCCAAGGGACGCATTTATGCGTTAGAGGGAGCAAGTGATATTGCTATCTCATTCTACTGCATGGCTGCGTCCCTTGGAGTGGCTGGCGTTGGCCCATCGTGTAGAGGAGCCATCAAACGTACGAAACTTTGTGTTTTTATTTAGGTACAATGAGATACACACATTTTATTTATGTTATGAACTTGGTTTCTGGTGAGAGTTCAATTTTTTTCTTGGCAACCAGCAATGGGGGTGTAGTTGCATTGATCATAAACGTACGTACTTATTTTTAGTCGTACCTTCGTGTTTTTTACATGACATTATTGAAGTATCTTGATAACGTTAAAACGAAGATTAAGTACTTTTATTTTTATTGCTAGGTACTTATAGGAGTTACAATTCATAAAACCATATTTTTATATCATTTTTAATTGTTTAACGTAAAATATGTTATACAAGGAAACATAATAAACAAATCGATTGAAAACTATTTTTAAGTTATCTTATTGACAAAATATCATCATCTAAACATATATAAACATTGATTGACTTTTTGCATTTTTAATAAAATTAACTCTTGATGTAAATAAGTATGTTTGATTGAAATGGTTTACCAAAATTTGTTTTATGTACCTTTGTCTTGAGATCATCATAGCAGTACCAGTAAGGTCCCGTTTTACAATGAGCTGTAAAATGACCAAGTCCTGTTGCAACTGTTGGAGGTACAAATTCAATAATTGACGCTAGGTCGTATCGTCTGTTGCTTTGCAGAACTAATGTTTTTGGCAGTTCTTTTATAGTCACTGTATTAACGACTTCAAATATAATATGATCCGATAAATTATAGGTCATCGCAACTGTGCCAAAACCTTGTTCGTTATTACACTTTGTATATTCATTGCTCAACATAGAGTTTGCTGATGATTCTAAGCCAGCAAGACTCTCCTCCAAGTATAGGATATTCAACGGTAAAATTGGTAACATTCTTTCTGTTCTCTTGTCACAAGTATTGCATGTTTTTAAAATTCTTGCACTACAATATTCACTAAAGAGAATCGACTCAAAAATCTTGGTCACATTACACTGACAATCATAAATTTTGAGATTACCCTGGTAAGAAATTTTGTCACAAAAATTTATAAGAATATCTGACCTTAATCGTAATACATCAACATCCAAGTCATTCAGAGATACTGCTTTAACCAACATAGAAAAAGTCGATTTTATACGGTCGACATGTTGAGCAAAAACATTATTCTCTTTATAAAGTACGGCAAATGCTTGTAGAACAGCATCAAACGCGCATGTATTTTGCAAAATTATATCTTTCATTCCTGATCTACTAATATTTCCGTTTGGAATCAAATGTACATACTTTCTATTACTCTTTGGTTTAATTGTTTCGATTAAAGGTTTCGATTTATTAGTATTGTTTTTGTTTCGCCAGTTTTCTTCGTTTTTTGGTTTAGCTATGAATATAGAATTATCCCCGAAAGATTTATCAGTTTCATCAAAGCTTTTCTGTGATTTTTCTTGTGAATCATTAGTACAATCAAGGGAACCATTTGCTGTCTGAAAAATATCAGGATAAGAGCATTTCGCGGCCCTTAATTCTCCAGATAAATAATCAGTATGAACCATAATAAATCTATCCACACGCAAAAGACCGCTTCTTGAATTGAGTAGTAGCTGTTTAATGTTTTTAAAATAACTTTCAACGTTGCTGCTACTAGCATTGTCAGTCGATTCCTTGAAAAAAGGCAACATTAGATTAGTCCAAAGGGGCAGTCTATATATAAGTTTCTTAAAGCTTTCTATAAATATAGGAAAAAAATAAACATTTTCAAAATTAGTGTTTTCACACAGATCACTGTGCACTTTTTCTCTGTTTATAATATGTTCGAAATCGGCAATAACTGTGTTCTGAAGAAGTAATTCGTCATCATTTTCTTCAAATATCGAACCCTCGTTGTCTGATTCTATTACTTCTTCTGGTTGTTCCATTTCTTCAAGAATGTTTTCAATTTCTTCAGTTGTGCCAAGCAACTTTTCTTTAGCTATTTCACATCTCGTTATCTGGCCATTTTTTGTACATCGATCAAATCTGTTAACTGCAACTATTATAACATTTAGTATGATTTCTTTCGCCGTCGCATAAATATTACACGTTTTAAGCTTTAACAATTGCCGTATGTAAAATTTCTTCACACGCATTTCAACATTTTTGAAACATTTAAGTCTGTATAAAGTTTTTATAAAATGTGACGAATCAAGGCGCATTATACACTTTGGACTAACTTTCGTTAGCCCTTCTAAAAGTGAAAAACAGTGATTTATGTAAGCTTTTGTCGTATTAAAGGTAGTGAACACTTTAACACAAGCACCGATCAAAGCGCTGGAGTCATCGGTAATCACTTCCTTAGGTTTTGCCATAGATTGTATCCATGTTTTTAGCCATAAATATATGTTGTCTAGTGTTTGAGTAGCTGAAATCATCTGAGCGATTGGTATAGACGTGTTTTTAATTTTAAGAAGTACAACGTATAAGAACAGATGTTTTGACTGGTAACAGCGTTTCGGGTCGATTGGAGGCCGTATTTTTTTAAATAATGATCCAGTTGCGTCTAGGCTCAGTGAAGTATAATTTGTATGTGAAAATGTTTCATAAAATGTTCGCTGCAACTTCGTCTAATAATAGACAAAGAAGGGGTTGAGGGAAACATTCCGAATTACAGTATCAAATGGTGGCGTAAAACTCATTATCCATAACGCCATCGTCACAACTCTGTGATAATATGTGGAAGTATTAGTCCGGCTCCTTATATTTTGAAGAGTTTTAAGTGTAGGAATGAAAGGCGGTTCCTGTGTATCATCATCACCAAGGACACTATTCATTAATTTGTTTCGAAATACTATTGGATATTCATTTTCCAAGCTAGCAGCAAGTTTTTCTTTAGTGCATTTTGTTATTCTAACTTTTTTCTTGTGGATCAATTCTGAATCTACATTTTGCAGAATACACTTTACAGAAATCGAATTACTATCACGATTATCGGTGTAGATAAAAATTTTACCACTGCATTCTTGACAGTAACCATTTATTTTTACACTGTCACCATTAGTATAATTATTTTTGAATACCCATGTGCACCTATTTTTAGTTTTTTCCCAAATTTGTTTTCTTATACAGTCGCTCCAAACTCCTGACGGCAATCTCTTTTTTAAACTGCGGCGACCAGAACTGTCTTTGATGTCATTATGTAGCTGCGGTTTGATCTTTTCCCATTCGCATAGTTCCATTTCAAATTCTACTATATTGTCATCACAATCACTGTTACTATCAGAAAATGTTGACTCACCACTATTGCTATCCACACTTGAAGAATCTTCGGAACAACCGTTACTTTTACCGATAGATAGTTCATGATTAATATTTTTATTAATGTCCATCTCACTAAAAAATAAATTGAAATTTCTTTTAGCGGAAAGGTACAAAGCCTTAGGTGATATTTGAGCACTTAACTTACGACTTATTGTCTTGTAAACATCACTTCCAGAACTTGGCAAACTAGTCACATCACGGAATTGTTCACTGTGTTGTAAGAAAACACACTTTTGTTCCTCTAAAGAAACGGATAATCTTTTTCCACGCTTCATTTTTGAGAATGTACGAACACCATACACGATCGTAACGGAGGAGTGAATGATGATTCGGTTAAAACACTAATTGAGGGTAGTTGACAAATTTTACACTGCAGTGATATTAATACCCACATAAACAGAACAGTACCCGCGACATACATTCATGTTGTATCTGTGGGTGTAAGTATGAATGTAAGTAATTAAGGAAAACTATTATACAGTCTGACAAAAAAGAGTAGAAATTAAAAAGTGGCAATACTGTAGTGTCGTCCCGTTTTCTAATATACAATTATACATTGATTTGAAAGGGACGACACTTCAGTATTGCCACTTTTTAATTTCTACTCTTTTTGCCAACAACAACAACAGACTATAAGTATAGCGGTCAAGTAAATCTTGTCAAAAGAAAAAGGCGGCAAATTTAAAAATGTAGGCGCCAAGGGTTATCGTCCCAAAGAAAAACTGAATTTCGCGCCTTTTACTAGTGACAAGATTTGCTTGACCAACTATAGGTAAATATGTAAATATATTTGTCTAGTTCTTGTCACGGGTCACAGACAAGACATCCTGCAGACTGAGCATAGTAGCGCTACCCCCTCTCATAGGTACAATGAGATACACACATTTAATTTATGTTAATGAACTTGGTTTCTAGTGAGAGTTCTAATGTGTCAATACTGAAGTGTCGTCCCTTTCAAATCAATGTATAATTGTATATTAGAAAACGGGACGACACTACAGTATTGCCACTTTTTAATTTCTACTCTTTTTTGTCAGACTGTATAATAGTTTTCCTTAATTACTTACATTCATACTTACACCCACAGATACAACATGAATGTATGTCGCGGGTACTGTTCTGTTTATGTGGGTATTAATATCATTGCAGTGTAAAATTTGTCAACTACCCTCAATTAGTGTTTTAACCGAATCATCATTCACTCCTCCGTTACGATCGTGTATGGTGTTCGTACATTCTCAAAAATGAAGCGTGGAAAAAGATTATCCGTTTCTTTAGAGGAACAAAAGTGTGTTTTCTTACAACACAGTGAACAATTCCGTGATGTGACTAGTTTGCCAAGTTCTGGAAGTGATGTTTACAAGACAATAAGTCGTAAGTTAAGTGCTCAAATATCACCTAAGGCTTTGTACCTTTCCGCTAAAAGAAATTTCAATTTATTTTTTAGTGAGATGGACATTAATAAAAATATTAATCATGAACTATCTATCGGTAAAAGTAACGGTTGTTCCGAAGATTCTTCAAGTGTGGATAGCAATAGTGGTGAGTCAACACTTTCTGATAGTAACAGTGATTGTGATGACAATATAGTAGAATTTGAAATGGAACTATGCGAATGGGAAAAGATCAAACCGCAGCTACATAATGACATCAAAGACAGTTCTGGTCGCCGCAGTTTAAAAAAGAGATTGCCGTCAGGAGTTTGGAGCGACTGTATAAGAAAACAAATTTGGGAAAAAACTAAAAATAGGTGCACATGGGTATTCAAAAATAATTATACTAATGGTGACAGTGTAAAAATAAATGGTTACTGTCAAGAATGCAGTGGTAAAATTTTTATCTACACCGATAATCGTGATAGTAATTCGATTTCTGTAAAGTGTATTCTGCAAAATGTAGATTCAGAATTGATCCACAAGAAAAAAGTTAGAATAACAAAACGCACTAAAGAAAAACTTGCTGCTAGCTTGGAAAATGAATATCCAATAGTATTTCGAAACAAATTAATGAATAGTGTCCTTGGTGATGATGATACACAGGAACCGCCTTTCATTCCTACACTTAAAACTCTTCAAAATATAAGGAGCCGGACTAATACTTCCACATATTATCACAGAGTTGTGACGATGGCGTTATGGATAATGAGTTTTACGCCACCATTTGATACTGTAATTCGGAATGTTTCCCTCAACCCCTTCTTTGTCTATTATTGGACGAAGTTGCAGCGAACATTTTATGAAACATTTTCACATACAAATTATACTTCACTGAGCCTAGACGCAACTGGATCATTATTTAAAAAAATACGGCCTCCAATCGACCCGAAACGCTGTTACCAGTCAAAACATCTGTTCTTATACGTTGTACTTCTTAAAATTAAAAACACGTCTATACCAATCGCTCAGATGATTTCAGCTACTCAAACACTAGACAACATATATTTATGGCTAAAAACATGGATACAATCTATGCCAAAACCTAAGGAAGTGATTACCGATGACTCCAGCGCTTTGATCGGTGCTTGTGTTAAAGTGTTCACTACCTTTAATACGACAAAAGCTTACATAAATCACTGTTTTTCACTTTTAGAAGGGCTAACGAAAGTTAGTCCAAAGTGTATAATGCGCCTTGATTCGTCACATTTTATAAAAACTTTATACAGACTTAAATGTTTCAAAAATGTTGACATGCGTGTGAAGAAATTTTACATACGGCAATTGTTAAAGCTTAAAACGTGTAATATTTATGCGACGTCGAAAGAAATCATACTAAATGTTATAATAGTTGCAGTTAACAGATTTGATCGATGTACAAAAAATGGCCAGATAACGAGATGTGAAATAGCTAAAGAAAAGTTGCTTGGCACAACTGAAGAAATTGAAAACATTCTTGAAGAAATGGAACAACCAGAAGAAGTAATAGAATCAGACAACGAGGGTTCGATATTTGAAGAAAATGATGACGAATTACTTCTTCAGAACACAGTTATTGCCGATTTCGAACATATTATAAACAGAGAAAAAGTGCACAGTGATCTGTGTGAAGACACTAATTTTGAAAATGTTTATTTTTTTCCTATATTTATAGAAAGCTTTAAGAAACTTATATATAGACTGCCCCTTTGGACTAATCTAATGTTGCCTTTTTTCAAGGAATCGACTGACAATGCTAGTAGCAGCAACGTTGAAAGTTATTTTAAAAACATTAAACAGCTACTACTCAATTCAAGAAGCGGTCTTTTGCGTGTGGATAGATTTATTATGGTTCATACTGATTATTTATCTGGAGAATTAAAGGCCGCGAAATGCTCTTATCCTGATATTTTTCAGACAGCAAATGGTTCCCTTGATTGTACTAATGATTCACAAGAAAAATCACAGAAAAGCTTTGATGAAACTGATAAATCTTTCGGGGATAATTCTATATTCATAGCTAAACCAAAAAACGAAGAAAACTGGCGAAACAAAAACAATACTAATAAATCGAAACCTTTAATCGAAACAATTAAACCAAAGAGTAATAGAAAGTATGTACATTTGATTCCAAACGGAAATATTAGTAGATCAGGAATGAAAGATATAATTTTGCAAAATACATGCGCGTTTGATGCTGTTCTACAAGCATTTGCCGTACTTTATAAAGAGAATAATGTTTTTGCTCAACATGTCGACCGTATAAAATCGACTTTTTCTATGTTGGTTAAAGCAGTATCTCTGAATGACTTGGATGTTGATGTATTACGATTAAGGTCAGATATTCTTATAAATTTTTGTGACAAAATTTCTTACCAGGGTAATCTCAAAATTTATGATTGTCAGTGTAATGTGACCAAGATTTTTGAGTCGATTCTCTTTAGTGAATATTGTAGTGCAAGAATTTTAAAAACATGCAATACTTGTGACAAGAGAACAGAAAGAATGTTACCAATTTTACCGTTGAATATCCTATACTTGGAGGAGAGTCTTGCTGGCTTAGAATCATCAGCAAACTCTATGTTGAGCAATGAATATACAAAGTGTAATAACGAACAATGTTTTGGCACAGTTGCGATGACCTATAATTTATCGGATCATATTATATTTGAAGTCGTTAATACAGTGACTATAAAAGAACTGCCAAAAACATTAGTTCTGCAAAGCAACAGACGATACGACCTAGCGTCAATTATTGAATTTGTACCTCCAACAGTTGCAACAGGACTTGGTCATTTTACAGCTCATTGTAAAACGGGACCTTACTGGTACTGCTATGATGATCTCAAGACAAAGGTACATAAAACAAATTTTGGTAAACCATTTCAATCAAACATACTTATTTACATCAAGAGTTAATTTTATTAAAAATGCAAAAAGTCAATCAATGTTTATATATGTTTAGATGATGATATTTTGTCAATAAGATAACTTAAAAATAGTTTTCAATCGATTTGTTTATTATGTTTCCTTGTATAACATATTTTACGTTAAACAATTAAAAATGATATAAAAATATGGTTTTATGAATTGTAACTCCTATAAGTACCTAGCAATAAAAATAAAAGTACTTAATCTTCGTTTTAACGTTATCAAGATACTTCAATAATGTCATGTAAAAAACACGAAGGTACGACTAAAAATAAGTACGTACGTTTATGATCAATGCAACTACACCCCCATTGCTGGTTGCCAAGAAAAAAATTGAACTCTCACCAGAAACCAAGTTCATAACATAAATAAAATGTGTGTATCTCATTATACCTAAATAAAAACACAAAGTTTCGTACGTTTGATGGCTCCTCTACACGATGGGCCAACGCCAGCCACTCCAAGGGACGCAGCCATGCAGTAGAATGAGATAGCAATATCACTTGCTCCCTCTAACGCATAAATGCGTCCCTTGGAGTGGCCGGCGTTGGCCCATCGTGTAGAGGAGCTATGAGAAGTCGGCTGGAGGCGCTTGCGTCCTGGCGACAATTAGTTAATTTAACTAGCCATGGCTAACTCGATCAACATTAAAAACTGCAGTACAATTTTTTTTAGGCGTCTTTTTTGCTAAAAAGTAAGTATTTACGTGAATTTTCTTTAATTAAATTTTGGGGTTGCTGGGGAGATGCTCTACAGCAAGTCCGAATTGAGTTAATTGTACTCTCGATCTATTGAGGTACAAATTTTTCTAAGTATGTACTAATTCAGTACATATTGTGTACATCAGCATTACGTTTCAATAAATCACAAAACAGACAGTGGGGTTTCCACGGAGCATGACGTAATCTAGAACAAATTCGGGATCCGGCACTGATCCGATACCAATCCGGCACAGATCCGGTACCAATCCGGCACGGATCCGGCACCAGTCCGGGACGGATCCGGCACGAATCCAGCATGGATCCGGAACTCATCCGGCACAAATCAGGTATGCATCCGGCACGGTTCCAGTATCCGGCACGGACCCAAATCCAGAAACGGAAAACACTTAACCCCGCTATATAATACTGACGTATTGATAAGTGATATATTGAAAATATGGTAAAAGTTGTAACCAAATAAGCGGTACATACATAGACTAAAAGAATTCGATCTACATCTGTAAATAATCATAAACGTATCCGAACTATTCAAAATAAAACGGTGTTCCAAAGGTTTCACGCTACCCGCGATGTAACGAATGCTTTAATTATATTATGGATAGGCATTACAGCAAACACTAAAAAAAAACCTAACTGTTGGTCTTGAAGAGAAAACTTGCAGTATAATTGCTCTCGAGTGAACGAATAGGCCGAAATGGGTTTACCCAATTATTTTGTTCTTGATAAAATTAACGGTGTCTTTGTTTCTAAGCGCCCGTTAAACATAAACTTCCTAACATAGGAAATATGAAATGATAATTAATTTCAACTAAACAACAACCAATATAAGTGTTACTAATATATGTATAGGTATATAATCATAATAATTTTACACCACTGTTACTATTGTAACAAATTAATTGGGTAATTAAGATTTAACTCAATCAGTTCTAATATTAATATCAGAAATACCATAGTGACTTGTAGGTACTTACCACTTCTGATGTATAATAAAAATTCCTTCTTTCATAACAGCAATATATTTCTTGATCACAATATTCCGTTACAGTTCAATCTCCAATCCTCTCACTTCACAATCGTCCTCCCTTCACCTCTGCCCGTAACCGAATGCCCGTTAACCGCCATGCCAGTCGTCTTTTATTCTTTCTTCCAACTACCTTCTATTTACAAAGGTCAACTATCAATCACGTTACTTTTAAATTTATTAAATTATAGATTACCAATGATTATTCAACTCTTTATTTCATTAAATCTGTTTCTAATAATTAGTAATTTTAATGAATCTTACATTTGTATGCAAAGTTGAACTAGAGCCTCGTCATTCAACTGTAAGAATAAAGTCCGTATTCAATAGGTTCTACCATGTGAATTAAATATTAGCGGTATTTCTGTCAACGGCAGTCCTGTTTAGGGACTAGGTATAATTATATATTATTGAAGTGTGGAAACCATATTATGATTTTAATTCATAATGTCTTAACGTAACTGCCACTGGGCTGGGACGCGACACAGAGCACAATACATTTTCACTAATCATTAGTCATAAATATTAGGTAAATGATTTTGTATAAGTTCTTCATTAATCCGAGCCCAGGCTTGGCTGGCCTAGCCCAGGCTGGGTTCGTTGGTTCGCTACGAACTCTGGTTTGAAAGTAGGATGTACCTAGATAGACATTATGATGTCTCTTAATTCCAAATTAATCCCTTAATTCGATCATAATTACCCGAACTTACCATATTGGATATAAGATGAGTAGGTACACTTTGCACTACAGTTGGTAAATTGTGTTGGCCAAGTTTGTGATCTGAATATCAAATTATTATGTTTCGGGATTCCATTTCCGGGAAGATCCGTCTTGAAACGAAAATCCTGATCTGACATTCAGTTAATCTTTACTGAGAACAAAGATTTTCAACCCTTCGGTAATCCAGATGTAAAAGAATAAAGAGTTTTAACTCAAAAATATCTGAGCAACCGAGCGGTGCTTACACTGACACAGTAAAATTTTATTGTTAAAAAAAACAGCTCGCTTGATTATCTAATTTAGCGGCTAGAACTTAAAACATGTGTTTAAAAGTAAACAAAACTAGGCTCTTATAAAAAACCGCCAGCATAAAACTTTTGCTTTTTATGATTAACACTCTCAAAACATATCTTGCTCATCTCCAGCAATAAAGCGGCTTTTTGTTTTTATTATTAACACAAACATAAAGGTCCAAATTGAACTTTCAGGTAATAATGCGGCGTTGCCGCTGAAAACGTCTTCTACCGGTTACGTTTATCTCGCAATTATGGTAATGTAAGCGAAACAACGTACTCGTAACGCTCCCGCACCTTTTGGAGCGAGTTCGAACTGCCACTGTGCTGGGGCCAAATTCGACATGTACAACTCGGCTGCCCTAAGCAGAAAACAAGTAACCCAGTTTTGGCAAATTTTTGAGGAGAGCAAAAAAACGTAATTTGTCTGTTTTGTTAGGTATTTGGTCTAAAATGTAACATTTTTTTATACCATTATGTTAAGGGCGATAAAATTAAGCTTATACGGACTTTATTTTTTTATATTCTTGTATACAAAACTTTGTACAGGCATAAATTGTTTTCTGTGTAGTTTACTGCCCGAAAATCTCAGAACCATTCTACACAAATTCAAGTATCTTGTGTTTAGCTTTGAAATAGCAAGCACTTTAGCTTCTTAAATACTAAACATATTTGGCTCTCCGCTCAATAACTTTTCAAATTTTCATGCAATTCTGAAGGAAATGGTATCAAATAAAAGCTAATGACATAAGCTACCGAAAACCCATTTTTATTTCTTTCAGGTTTGTCGACTTCAAAATTTCTGTTAGATAATAAAAACGCTTGAAAAAAATATATTTTTAATATATATTTAAAACTCATTTTCTCTTGGAAAATATACTTTTTTTCATTAGTAATGGATGTTCCCATCCTCAGACCTTCTGACACATGGTTCAATGGTACCTATTTCATCGATTTTATTTATTGCCCGCGATTATTTTGTGATACAATGTCCCATTCCTTCCACAAACCTTGTCTTCGTGGATGGGTGGTATCAAACTTCTAAATTAACGTAAAAAAAGATACGGTCGTTTATGCCAAAATACGCAGGTATTCGATACTCTCACGGGAATCAAAATTTAAAGGGTACCTAAGTAGGTAGAACTATGAAATTTGGCAAGTAATATTGTCTTACACTATATGTAGAGGGAATAATCTGAAAACTATAAAGTACAAAAAAAGGAATAATTTAAAGTTATAAGGTGGGCGAGTCCGACTTGTTGCATTTTTTATAGTCCTATTTGACAGATGTCTTTGATAGGAATGAGGCTGGTGCATGGCATGGTGAGAGCTGGTGAGTCCATTCAAATCAATATTTGGGGACAATCTTTCACCGGTTGACCTAGCCCCAAATTAAGCAAACTTTGTACTGTGAGTACTAGGCGAAGATATACATACTTGCATAGATAAATACTTAGGTACATAGTTACTTTATTTACTATTTAACTTTACTGATGTAACAAAGTAAAAATCTAATTAAATCCTTCAAGTCAGTTTTACCTATTTCTTATAAAGCAATATCGATTCTTGGCTATGTTATCTATTAATATGGTAAGTAATAAAATTGGTGGTTCTCTTTAGTGGCTAGAGTTAAACCAAGAAAAGTCTGCAGAGATTCTGACAGCACACGCAGTGCAGGTGTTATTTTAAACGTCAAACTTCTACGAAATTATGATATAAATAACACTGACACTGAGTGTGCTCTCAACATCTCTGCAGACTTTTCTTGGTCTAACTCTACTAATAGACTCCTCGAATGATTCACTTTACCACATAATATATGTCTTTATAAAAAATCAATTGTTGGCATTATTTCTGGATTAAATATTTCCCTTTTGGTCAATTGAATCCATTGAGTTATTGTTTGTTTCTATTTTTTCCAAAACCTTTGGCATGGATACGGCATGATTATGATTTTTGTTTTCATTACTGTAGACAATACAAATAATTTTAATTGTTTTAACAACACTTTTTCTCTATACTTAAATCTCACAGACTCTTCGCGTGTTAGCCTTTGACACGAATATTGCTAAGCAAATTTGTTTTCTATGTATATGTTTAAACAAGGTACCTTCTGTATAACTATGTAACTAATTTCTAACCTAAATTGCAGATTCTGTTGGGAGATACTTGTTTTACCATTGTAATAAACTGATTCGCAGTTACGAACATCTACGCTAAACTCAAGTATGTCGGTCATCTATATAAATTACAAGTATCTCTGTTTAGTTACTTGAATTTAGCGTAGAAATGGGACATATACTTGAATTTAGCGTAGAATACGGGGTCAAAAAAAGATAATTGGATTTTAAAAACATGAATATTTTAAAAACTACGCATTCTTTTACAATTATTTTTTTGGTGAAAGATGCGCCTGAAATTGTATATTCCGAAAATCCAAAAAACCCGTTTTTGAAAATTTCCGAGATACTTGTTTTCTGCTTAGGGCAGCCGTTACTGTCAGATTTCGCATCCACGTCAAATCAACAGTTGATTTTATTGCATACTGAGTGTTGATTCCATCAACGGTGGATAATATCATTTGGTACAACCAAAACTCAACTCTAAACTAAGGGTGGTTCGGTTTGGTTTGCTTGTCACCCTAACTGTGGATTGTTAATGTCAAATTTTGACATTGTACGTATTCGAGAACTTATGATTTTTCCCACATCAACGGGAGATCAACACGATACGTCAAACGTCGCTTGTCGAATAGGGGTCCTGGGACGCGAATAGGGTGACCAGATACAAATTTCAAAAGTCCTGACAAAATTCCTGATTTTCGGCCGAAATTCCTGACATGAGCTGTTGCGGCGGGTGGCGAGGTGGCGGGCGGGGGGGGGGTGCATTGGCATGCCGCGCGTCCAGTCCAGTTTATAACAGTGCGCGTGTCGTGTCCTTAACATGACGTCTAGTAGCAAACGCCCGAGACTATACAGGGTGAAATTTAATTCACTGGCCAAATTGAAACACCCGAAAGAACTCGAAAAAATATTAAACACGTGTTTTTTCTTTTAATACCGCTCAGTACATTTTTTTCGAAATAACTCATCATCAAGTTGTCCTAAAAATGGTGAACCGACAACTACCCACTACATCCGCTTCTCTCTTATCAGTTAAGGTCATTGACACCCCGCCCCTCCCGCTGTTTGCAATAGCGTCACCAATTATGAACCCTATTGCAGCGAGATAAGACGCTTACCTACATAAGTTGCTACATTTTTCCTTCATACTTTAACGGGCTTAGAACCGTCAAAATGCAAAGGCAACCCATTTTTAATCTAAAATATTATTTCTGACTAATGATTATTAACAAAACGTCCGTGGCTTAAAAACAATGAGTAAAAACTAGGTCAGGAATCTTTGCATTCAGGCGTATTTAAAAAATTGAATCAACTTATGTACTTACATTTGATTAAAAGTCGACGCAATTAACGAAAGTCCCACGAGATGGTACTCTTGGATTCAATCCTTGTGTGTGAAGGCGTGGAACTGATTCCATTTCGTATAATCTTTGTGCACCACGTAAACACTCACCACTTAATAAATAACACCGTACCATTTCCTAATATTCCCGGTTCGAAAACATTTTTTTAAACCTAAGTACGCGCGCGATTATTATTTTAAGGTTGGCGAGTGACGAGTGACTAATCATTTATGCTAACCGTTATGTTTACCGCTAGCGCGGAATGGTTTAGACTACCCTCGAAATTGATAAACCTGCCTACCATCGCCAACACTAACTGGGTGGACCCTATTGCAACGATTATAAGGTTTAGTGAAAGTCAGATAAGGGTTTTGCTGATGTTGTTGTTAAAACCTACTATTAGGTTTGTTTACATTTGTGGTAATAGGGTGACCACGACTCGTGGAAAATATTTAAAAATTGAAAATTTAAAAAAAAATGTACTCTTTTTTTCGCTAAATAGATTCCTTAAGTGTAACCTAGTGCCTGGAATGAATATGGCCAGCAGTGTTGGCCGAACGTTAATGCAATTGACCATTAAAAATTAACCATTGAAAAGGTTAATTGCCATTAGCCATTAACCATTGAAGGAAAATTAATTATCAATTGCATTGAACATCAATTTGCATTAATGTTAATTTATTACGAACCACTAACAATTAAAAATAATTAATGGTTATTGCTTTACAAACCATTAAAAACTAAAACAATTTTTAATGAAAATTAAACATGTGATTGATAATTAACAATTAACAAGAATAAATATCGTAATTTTATAAAGACGTCCAAGGGATCAAAGGTCTAGTGCAGCGGTCGGCAACATGCGGCCCGCGGGCCGCATGCGGCTCGTGAACCTATCACTTGCGGCCCGAGTGCCGCCTTGGCTATTTTGTATGTAATAGTGACAAACGACAATGTCTCATAAAGTCATAAATATTAACAAAGTACGGCCCGCGTCACCATTTATTTTGTTTATTTTGTTTATTTTATTATATATTTTATTTTATTTATTTTATTTATTTTATTTATTTTATTTATTTTATTTATTTTATTTATTTTATTTATTTTATTTATTTTATTTATTTTATTTATTTTATTTATTTTATTTATTTTATTTATTTTATTTATTTTATTTATTTTATTTATTTTATTTATTTGATTTATTTGATTTATTTGATTTATTTTATTTATTTTATTTATTTTATTTATTTTATTTATTTTATTTATTTTATTTATTTTATTTATTTTATTTATTTTATTTATTTTATTTATTTTATTTATTTTATTTATTTTATTTATTTTATTTATTTTATTTATTTTATTTATTTTATTTATTTTATTTATTTTATTTATTTTATTTATTTTATTTATTTTATTTATTTTATTTATTTTATTTATTTTATTTATTTTATTTATTTTATTTATTTTATTTATTTTATTTATTTTATTTATTTTATTTATTTTATTTATTTTATTTATTTTATTTATTTTATTTATTTTATTTATTTTATTTATTTTATTTATTTTATTTATTTTATTTATTTTATTTATTTTATTTATTTTATTTATTTTATTTATTTTATTTATTTTATGTATATGTGCAGTTTGCATATAAATTATTCCCATTTTTCCCCACTTTATTGGTGTGGGGACAAATGGGAACACATCATTATCCGATATTTTCCCATTTGTTCCCGCCTGGAGCAGATGGAATAAGCGCTTCATATAAATGAATAAATCCCATTTGTCCCCGTTTCCCATTTGTCTCCAACTCACATATGACAGGGACAAATAAAAATACACCAATAATGAGCGTATTCCCATTTAATAGTTTCAAGCAAAATGAACATAAATTATTAGTTTATGAAAAAAATATTTAATTCCATTAAACGTTAATGCAATTGAGAGTAATTCTAATTAATTTTTTGAAACTTTAATGCCATTAAATAGGCAATTAGATTGACAATCAATGTAATTAAACGTCTCAAGATTCAATTCTAACTAACTTTAATTAAATTGATGCGTAATGCAATTGATTAATTGCGGAATTAATGGTTAATGCAATTGATTAATTGTTAATTAGAATTAACCATTACGGCCAACACTGATGGCCAGTGATTTAAATTTCACCCTGTATAATATTTTTAAATGAAAGAAGTGAAGTTCTAAGCTCGTAAAGGGAAATACTTATGTCAGTAAACTGTTTTACTATTTTTTTTGTTATTTTGATTAAAAATATTATTTTTACTGTGTATACCATTTTATTGTTTTGTTTATTTGTCCTTCGGGAAACGGAAATGCCAAAATTCCTGACATTTCCCTTTTCCGGCCGCATTCCTGACATATGCCTAAAATTCCTGACATGTCAGGAAAATTCCTGACGTCTGGTCACCCTAGACGCGAAACGCAATAGAAATAACGATGAATATGTAAGAGCTTTTACTAGCCTTTTTTAATGAACAGTTCACGACTAAAGGGCTAATTTACACGGCGCGTGAACTTGCATGCGATTTTAGTTACATTGCGGACTGTTGATGGTAATGATGGTTACGTTCAATTCAATCGACCGATTAAAAACCGCAATGTACTCGCATGCGAGTTCTCGCATCGTGTAAATGAGGGTCTAAAAGTTTATTTAAAATACATTACATTGGTACAAATCGACAGACGCCGAAGAGACTAAAAAATATCACAGACATAAATAAATCATGTAATTCTTTAGATATGACACCGTAAGATTGTAAAACCGTTAGTTTATAATCTAACGTAACCTACTTAGGTTAGGTTAGATTGTAAAATCCTTACCGTCAGTTTATAATTTAACTAGCGATATTATAAACTGACGAGAGTTTACAATTTTATGGTGACAGATATAAGCCATACAAGAAGTTTGAGCGCTAATGCTGTGTTAACTTTACCTACCATCAATAGTAAGTACTTTTTTACTGGCAACGTAACTTACAAGATGTAGCACTTTTGAAATTGTCTTTGAATGAAACATCATCTATTAGCGAGTAAACCTTTCTACCTGCCAACATTTCAGGATTGATAATTCTAGTTTCCTTCTGTGGAAATGGACCTTTTTCAAACCGAAAACTTTTGTCAGGATACACTTTTGTCAGAAAAAGTGTTATTAATTATAAAGTTGCGACCTGTCATCTGATCCCCCTCGTATAATCTACGAGTAAAAGGCTATAGTTCAATGAAGACCATTTTTCATGCCATTGATCACTGTCAAATGCTGGCATGTTATGAAAACAAATGAAAGCGAGTGGCCCCGCGCGAACTCTAACCGTATTGTACACTTGTGATCAACTGCAAAATAAATATTATGAGGATATGCTCTGTATACAAAAAGAGTATAAGTTTTTCTGCTAACGCTTAAGGCGATAGTCAGTGATCACGGGACCTGACTCGCAAAGGCATACACGCCCGTCTCCGCAATATCTCCACTTGTGTCAAAATAGCCTAGTTATGATTTGTGTTGGTATTTAATTAGGTTATTTCATTTTAACCCCTTATTACTTAGTTTTAGGTATAGCAATCACTCAGTGTTGGCCGTAATGGTTAATTCTAATTAACAATTAATCAATTGCATTAACCATTAATTCCGCAATTAATCAATTGCATTACGCATCAATTTAATTAAAGTTAGTTAGAATTGAATCTTGAGACGTTTAATTACATTGATTGTCAATCTAATTGCCTATTTAATGGCATTAAAGTTTCAAAAAATTAATTAGAATTACTCTCAATTGCATTAACGTTTAATGGAATTAAATATTTTTTTCATAAACTAATAATTTATGTTCATTTTGCTTGAAACTATTAAATGGGAATACGCTCATTATTGGTGTATTTTTATTTGTCCCTGTCATATGTGAGTTGGAGACAAATGGGAAACGGGGACAAATGGGATTTATTCATTTATATGAAGCGCTTATTCCATCTGCTCCAGGCGGGAACAAATGGGAAAATATCGGATAATGATGTGTTCCCATTTGTCCCCACACCAATAAAGTGGGGAAAAATGGGAATAATTTATATGCAAACTGCACATATACATAAAATAAATAAAATAAATAAAATAAATAAAATAAATAAAATAAATAAAATAAATAAAATAAATAAAATAAATAAAATAAATAAAATAAATAAAATAAATAAAATAAATAAAATAAATAAAATAAATAAAATAAATAAAATAAATAAAATAAATAAAATAAATAAAATAAATAAAATAAATAAAATAAATAAAATAAATAAAATAAATAAAATAAATAAAATAAATAAAATAAATAAAATAAATAAAATAAATAAAATAAATAAAATAAATAAAATAAATAAAATAAATAAAATAAATAAAATAAATAAAATAAATAAAATAAATAAAATAAATAAAATAAATAAAATAAATAAAATAAATAAAATAAATAAAATAAATAAAATAAATAAAATAAATAAAATAAATAAAATAAATAAAATAAATCAAATAAATCAAATAAATCAAATAAATAAAATAAATAAAATAAATAAAATAAATAAAATAAATAAAATAAATAAAATAAATAAAATAAATAAAATAAATAAAATAAATAAAATAAATAAAATAAATAAAATAAATAAAATAAATAAAATAAATAAAATAAATAAAATAAAATATATAATAAAATAAACAAAATAAACAAAATAAATGGTGACGCGGGCCGTACTTTGTTAATATTTATGACTTTATGAGACATTGTCGTTTGTCACTATTACATACAAAATAGCCAAGGCGGCACTCGGGCCGCAAGTGATAGGTTCACGAGCCGCATGCGGCCCGCGGGCCGCATGTTGCCGACCGCTGCACTAGACCTTTGATCCCTTGGACGTCTTTATAAAATTACGATATTTATTCTTGTTAATTGTTAATTATCAATCACATGTTTAATTTTCATTAAAAATTGTTTTAGTTTTTAATGGTTTGTAAAGCAATAACCATTAATTATTTTTAATTGTTAGTGGTTCGTAATAAATTAACATTAATGCAAATTGATGTTCAATGCAATTGATAATTAATTTTCCTTCAATGGTTAATGGCTAATGGCAATTAACCTTTTCAATGGTTAATTTTTAATGGTCAATTGCATTAACGTTCGGCCAACACTGCAATCACTTATGCTTTGACAGACGAGAGTAGTCTGTTCGTATCCTAAGCATAAGCACACATTAGTTTAAATAAGCACTGAACCGCCTACATAATTTACAAACATAATTTTAAATAAAAATATAAATTTAATTAATAATATGTGTAAGTTTGTATGTGCACGGTGGTCGTAATTTCTGCATAATTCTCGATTTTAAAATCTGTGTAAGTTGGCAACACTACAATTCTAAAAGGTGCGTTGAAGTTTGAATGCGTTAACACTCACAAACGATTGCATTCGTTATATTAAATTTTAACTATACATAAAATAAATAAAAAAATTAAATAAATAAAACCGCAAGATCATTCTGAAAATTAAATACCTACGGATACAAAAACAGTAAAGAGATTAGGTAAACTTTCTCTGTGAATGGCTTTTCTAGTCACTGGCGTCAGAACTTCAAATAACATCAGTAATTGTATAAGTTAAGTAGAAACGGAGTTGACTTACCTACTTCTCGGATTTCACGAGTTATTTGTTGTAGAAATGGACCTATTTTTTTACCAAACGGTGACCCGCCTACTTATTCTGTTTGCTTCCAGTTTCTGCCTAAACGAATCATTGTTCATAATGCTGTAAAAATTAGGTCATTGGATGACTTGTTTTTTTAACATTGACACATATGTTCACACAACATGTTTTTTTATATAAGTGCCTATATTTGCGACGTACGAGATCTATAATTTATATTCTATTTATTTATTTTACAAAATAGATTGTAGATTTTAGATAATGCACTAGAATTTTAAATGGGCACAACATACATTTTAATTCATGTTATTACTAACTGCTTAAAAGGGAATATTTTGTTAGATAGTTTTTCTCTGTAGTTGAATGTAAAATAGTATATCAAAGTTGCATTTACCTTGCACTATGCGCATCTTTTCTTACAACTTGAAAAATGTTTCCTTCGTACTAACGTAGAATGGCGCTGATATAATAACAAACATTTTAGCGAGAACAAAACGGGGGTACTTACTTATGCATCCTTGCTGCCTTCTTATACATATATCGATACGGAATAAATTTTCTTCTTATACATAAAATAGAAAAACAACTCCCGAAAGTCTTTTGATATCTGAAGTTCTTCTGAAGACCTACAGTAATAATAAAAACGGAAATCAGTAATGGAGATAATATAACATACAAACGCTTCTTAAGTTGAAATCCAAAAATTACGTTGAAGGCGGTTGAAGATCGATTACTCTTCCGTATCAATCGGGATCCCCTGTCTTAACGATCTGCCGGAAAACGATTACAAAAATCAAAGAGTAGGAGGGTATAGGTCGAGAGGCAAAATATGAAATAAGTAGATCGTTCAATGATCGCGGTGAGCGAGTTTAATCCCACGGGCGAACGAGTAAGTAATCGACGTTTCTCGAGCGTTGGTATTAGCAAACTCGCGCTCTGATTTGCCTGACGAAAATTTATAAAATAATCCTCGAATTTAAGGATATCTAACGCTACAACGAAACTATTAAGCTCGTTTTAATATTTAATATTTTTCCACGAAGAACAGGTGTCAACTACTTACAAAATAAAATGACATATGCACCTGCACTCAAGTTACGGTGTTCTCATTGGTCATATTATTTTTCAAACAACTTGGGTACGGTGATAGCTGTCATCTCCATACAGTATAAAATTATATTCACCTAAAATTATATTGAGATGTTACGGTGTCCTCATTGGTCATATTATTTTTCAAACAACTTGAGTACGGTGATAGCTGTCATCTCCATACAACATAAAATCATATTCACCTAAAATTATATTGAGATGACACCTGTGTTTGAATAATACTATAAACTGCTGGATGGGCACTAGTCTCCTTTACGAATTTTCAACCCACATGAGACTTTTTAAATTACGAAATAGGAAAAATAAGAAATAGAAATTGATTTAATAGTAGATTGTACAACAAGGGCATAGAGTGACACATCTTTACCGGAGGCAATTTTTTGGTCTGAGCGAAGCGAAGACTAAACTAAACTAAACGCGCAGCCGTCAGGGAGGAGTGGAGGCGAGCCGTCAAACGTGTCACAAAGGGAGACTTCCAATGACGACCACGACCGCTCTATCATGAGTGACCCGATCAAGAAGAAGAAAATTGTGCAATATGTTTTGACTGTTTGGCTGTTGAGACCGATTACCTTAGTCTTAGAAGAAAATTTTACTTTTATGCTCTAGAGCATAAAATGCGATTTTATGTCGTCTACGCACGACATAAAGGTGCACTTTTTGAGCATGAGAAGTGAAAATAATATTATTGTTCAGAAAAAATCCTTGTCAGTTGTTTCATCTCTGAATCTTAACTATGACAGGCTTTTGCTTGCTGTCTCATTGCCTCACCCTGATTTCTCTGTCTTGATGTTTTAAAATGATTCCGTTGAAGCTTCGAGACGACAGTCAAGATCGAAATACCTACTCAGTATCAAAGTATTCTGTTTTCAAACAAATATTTGAATAACGAAAAATTGCTTTCTAGCACTTCTTCTAAATGGTTTTTCACACACGTGTCAATATTCAGGTCACGTTTGTGGTCTGATGGCGTACTTTGGGTCAAATCGGATGTGACGAAAATGAACCGAATTGCTGAAGTAAAACATCTAAATTGGCATAAGTGTAAAGTCAGACAGTAAATAGACACAGCGATATTCCGTATTGTATTGGATGGCAACAAAGTATTTTGATAGAAAAGCTGTTAGTAAATCAATATAATCCTTCGGATAGATGAAACGGCACACCCTTACCGCTACTGCAACGAAAGGATTTGCACATTGGAGACTTTCAAGAGCAATTGCATCCGAGAAATGGTGGCACCTTCGACACCACGGGTAGTGCTTGAAAAATCGTTGCATACAAATTCACTGAAAAATCGTTCAACGCCGAAGTAGCCGCGAAGAAGTAATATAAATCTCATTACCATTGCACCAAGATTGACGTTTACAGAATGGATGTAGTTTATAAATTCTTGAATTTATCTGTTTACGGCGTCGGAGTTTTCTTATTTTAGCGGATACGCTTTTCTTTTAGTAAGAGTTATTTATTAGGAGCGCTGGTAGCCAAGTGGTTAGGCGTGTGGCTTCGAATCCGAAGGCCGTGGGTGCCAAGTTCGAACCCCAACACGAATCAATTCATGCAATTTAAATTCGTTTCATATTCTATATATCATTCCGATATCGTTACAAATATCGTTTTATATGAAATCGCTAATATAAATAAGAAAAACTGCCTACGTTTAGGTACTTTTTGCTCTATTAACATATTTATAAATTTACGTCTTTAAACGATTCAAAAATACAAATACAGGGCTGCTCTTAATAGAACTTGGGAAGCATCCGCAGCTGATCTTATATTTCCATTTGTTTCAGTAATGCGTGTAATGGAAAGTATGACTAGACAAAATGAAAATATTTCCATCTTGTAAGTGAAATTGCGATTTTCCTTCAGCATTAGGTATACATTCCTTGAGGGAATTAAGGCTCTCACAAAGTGAAAGTTGTGTTGTAGCCACTTTAATACTCAGCGTTTAGGTATTAGGTATTATGTATATGTCATGTGTTCAACCGTAAAAACTAGGTACTGAGCCAATTTTGGTAAATTAGATGTCTAAGAGGAGATGGCGGGACGACCTGGGGGCCGATTTTTGAATTTCGATCGCTCGATTTCGTCACTCGAAAATCGGTGGAAAACGGCGATATGCTAATTTTTGAAATATGAGCGATCGAAATTTGGAATCTAGTGGTATTGACCACTTGAATTCAATTCTATTTTTAGAATTTAAACGCCTAGTAGTGGAGATATCATTTAACGAAATACACGAAATTAGGTAGTCGAATTTCAAAAATCGGCCCCCTGGACGCATTTCTCAGCAACTGGACGGAAGTTGCAGTTCATCGGGAGGATTAGGGGCTTCTTTGCCCAGCAGTGGGACATCTTATAGGCTCGTTAAAAAAAGATGTCTATCGATTAGTTTTTATGACGCATGTCAAAAATGTCACACGTATCACATACAAGACAATAGGCTACATAATTATTTAACCGAATTTGAAAGAGGAGGAGGAGTTTCAACAAGAAACCGTAATAGTAAGGTTAAAGTTTTTAAAGCTTGACTATTAGTCATAGTCATAATATACTTACATAATAATAGATAAGTTAAAGCAAACTTCATCCAAATATTATTTTTACGTCAAAATTTAGATATTATCTGTTACTTATATTCGTTAACTTTTGTTCAGTCTCTTTTAATAGCTAGCATATCTCTTAAAATAATCACTCCTCTTAACAGCCGGTTCTGCTTTATACAAAATTGATCTCGTATTTTAACGGCGTAATTTTAGGGCTGCCAAAATTTCAATGTCTTTCTGTTTTTTATTTTTTATTTTATAGATAGCCCTATAAATCGCTAATTGACTTTAATGTGTTCGGTTTGGCACACGATAGCAATATTCGCAACCAATAAAGCTTCACTTTAAGTTGTTTTTGAAGAGCTATCACAATGTATTTAGGATTCGCCAAGGGAAGTTTCACTTCAAAGGAATGTTGATTTTATCGACCCTTTTCCTAGGTTGATGTTTGATGTGCCTGAATAATGAGGTTTAGTCAATTATATAGTTAGGGGTGCCCTTCGTAAGCACTCAGCCGCTCACACGGTCAGAAACCGCTTATTCCGCAATTCAAACAATTTACCTACCTCGAATTATTTCGTTTTTAAAAAACATGACATTGATATTCGTAATGCGATTACTTAATCATAGGTATTTTTTACTGGTTCACTTGGGTTTGTGTGATTAAGCTTGTGAGTAACAACTCTCGAAACTTTAGGTACACTGTGGTTGAATTTATACTTACAAGTGCAAATTAAAAATACCCAGGCGAGCAGTTTAACTATATAGAATGCATTGTTCAACGTGAATAATTTAATTATCTGTCTAATCAGATATTGATAGAGAATGATAGACCTGTCATTATGTCAACATGCGAGATTTTTGCCTGTGTTTATGGATGTGGGAGAATTTTAACTATTTCAGAACCAACAGTAAAATCAATTTAATGTGACTTTCTTGATCTAATTTAGGTGCCAATTTTTCTGTTTATTGTAATTATTGGAATATTTTTTATACCAGTTATATAATCATAAGTATCATAACATGTACAACCACTAGGATGAGGGATGTGGTGTGATCCTGCGGTGGCCTTCGACCGCTACACCGCAGTAATTTGTCGCCGGACGACGGTATGTGACATTGTTATCATTTCCCTGCGCTCGACATATTGCCTTGAGTACCGGCAATAAAATGTTGAGTAGGTGATTAGTTGGTACCTCACCCCTGTGTGCTCGTGACATGTACAAATATAGGTTGACTTGATGTATTTTTGTTATTAGAGAGCGGGGCAGTTTACACCGGAGACCTTCAAACATGTATTCCACCTATCCAATTTCTTTGTCCAATGTGTATTGCGTCTCACTGACAAGAGACATGTGGAATTCCATAGGTAAGTACTAATTAGTAGTGAGGAGTTTTAGGTTAGATTTGTACTAATAAAATGATTGCTCGAAAAAGTACTGTGTTAGGCAATATTAATATTGTTAATATGTAAATTATACAATTACTTACCGTATCTCGTAACATAAAAATATAAATTAAAGGATTTTTACCTTTTATAAATTAAACCAAATTAAATTATTGGTGCAATAAATGGTGGTAAGAATATTTACTAACACTTAACCAGACGTTAATCAGTTAAACCGTTAACTCAGTGTCAAATTGTAACTGGTAACCATGGCAACTTCAGATTTAACCGGCTAATCCCGGGTTAGTGGAATGGTGCAAGTGGCGCTTACTTACCAAATCATATATAAATATTTTTATCCCTAACCACTTTCTAACGCTTTCAACCTAGGTTATTGGTTCCCTAAACCTAGGTTAGGTATAGGTATACCTAGGTTTCGTGCTTATGCACATGCTTTAGCTTTTACTAAAGCCTTAGGTAAGTATTGACATTTTAACCCTTTAAGTGTTTTATTTATTTTTTAATCTGTGCCGGGCACATAAGGGAAGAAGGGAAATGAATGATATAAATCCCTAGCGAGTAAAGCCGCGGTCAACCTTTAGAAGAGGCCCACACCGCATAGGGGATTAACGTTTTGTGACCAATGTCAAGTAAAAAATTATTACGGTTAAGCCAGACAGAAATAGTTAAGCTAAGTTTATGAGTCCTCCCCGATTATGTATAGTTAGTACGAAACTTAAAGTCACGTTACTCTGACTCCGTCAAGAACTCAACTTACCGCTGTTCGTGCAAGCAACGTGAATTCATACTCAGAGGGCTTACCGCGAACCATGCTCAACGTGCTGCCTCTCTGTCCCAGTTGTAAATTCGTACGTAAGTGTGACTGGGAGGCAACACGTCAAACGTGGTTCGCGGTAGGCCCTGAGTTACTCATCGGATAACGTACGATACAAAGGCTGGCTTAGTGCAATCTACCGCGGATTACCATCTTTGTTCACTTTCCACACAGTCTTTTTAATTTAATTTCGGAAGTATCCAAATGTAAGAGGATTACTACATTATGCATCTAAAACATAACACGTAGCGTTATTGGTATCCGCGTTCCGGGAACGTGATGAGAATTCGCCCTCACTATACAAACAAGGGACAAACCTGTGCCACAAGACATACGTGACAATACTTTCTAATATACTTGCTAGATTGTTCAGAAGTAACTATATTTTTGTGGCTCGTGCATCCTGTATTGTAATTACGAGATCTTGTGAGACGGAAGAACTCTGTGTCAAAGGATACGGAACGTAATACGAAAAGTTAGCTGAGCATAACCCGGCTTCATTCCTTTAAGAAAAACAGACGGCCCTGACGGGGCAAGGGAAAGAGCATTACGTTTTGCATTTCTGTTTATCCCACACGGAGACGGGATTATTTCGTATTTGACATAAACATCTAAATACCCGCATGGAACTTGATAAGGGTGTGCACGCACCGGGCGTAAATCGCTTTGGATCATCCACAATTTACGAAAGCGAAGGATCGTAAAGTAGCGCACTCTGAAAATTGTTTCCGTAAAGTAATTCCTTTTCTTACGCTTTTCACACTTCACGGGGTTCTACGTGCTAAAACCGTTTTATATAGGGAGATAACTGCGCATGGTATCGTTCCATTTTATGTTTCACAAAATGCTTACCAACAACTTACGATAGGCATATACAAAAAAGAGAAGTTCCGTCAAGATGTCACGAGACACCCAGTTTTTAGTATAATTGTGTACTTCCTACATTTGAAGAACATACCTTACAGATGTAGTGCATAATTGTTTTCCTTCATCATTTCCCGGAAACGTTCGTATTTGTCATGCTACTCGTACTTTCAGTCAAGTTCAGTATAGTACATTTCGATGCTAGTGCGGAAGGTATGTCATTACTTCACGAGTACCGAGATATCTTGCCACGAGCCGCAGGCGAGTGGCAAGACTCGGGACGAGTGAAGAATGACATTTCCGCACGTGTATCGAACGACGTTTTTTAATACAGTTGCGAAAAAATAAGAAAAACATTGTTAATCGTACACTAAGCAAAAGTGGTAACAGTGACAGCTCGGTTAGACGTCGTCTTTAAGTATATTATATCTATGGGCGTTTGGCAGCTATTCCGTTCCATTCAGTCAACTTATTAAGAACGGAATTTTCAATATTGAATATTAAAAAATAAACGTGTTATAATGATGAAGAGGTAAGTAATTAAATATGAAATATGTAATATTTTTCGTATTCTTACATTAACGGTAGGTTTTTATGCTGATTACGACGTTTAAAGGAAACTAATATTAACACTCATCAATAAGTAGTCGTGAATTGGAACAAGTATAAATTTAAAAAAATTGGAAAAGTAAAAAGCACTAGTTCGAGATAACCAACTTTCCGCACGCTAAACAGCTACGTAAAGTAGCACTTTTTGAGCAACTGTATTAAAAAGTACTTTTTGTACGTTGATTGACTGAAATAGCAAGACACATTCGTACGTTTCCGTGAAAATACGAAAACAATTACGCACTACATCTATCTGTACCTACGAGTACATTTAACGATCACACATAACTGAAAAGATAACTTTACTCGTAGGTAACTTTCCTGACAAAAATCTATTAACGCATTTAAAATAAACAAATAAATAAATAAATATTATAGGACATTCTTACACAGATTGACTAAGTCCCACAGTAAGCTCAAGAAGGCTTGTGTTGTGGGTACTCAGACAACGATATATATAATATACAAATACTTAAATACATAGAAAACACGCATGACTCAGGAACAAATATATATCTGTATCATCATACAAATAAATGCCCTTACTGGGATTCGAACCCAGGACCATCGGCTTCGCAGGCAGGGTCACTACCCACTAGGCCAGACCGGTCGGCATTTATGTATATATACTTACACAATACTTTTTTTATGAAATTTCTTAACAAATTTGCAGATTCAAATATTTTCAATTTCATGCCAGAAGAAATGACTGGCATAACTGAACGATCGGGCTTTGACTGCTCAGATATTGTTCACTTTTAGAGAATTGTTTGTGTGATTTCTTTGAGAGGCTTCCTTGCGAAACGTCCTGTGATTGCGAGATAGGTCCCGTTGAGATGGAAACGAAAAGCTTTTTAGATTGATGCGATAAAAACGCTCATTATCCGAATGCACAATCAGTTTCTTTGATTAATGCTGAAACTTTAGTGACTGATTCTATTCTAGTCTTTTTCAGAGCCGGACATTTAGTTGATGAAGTAGTATTTTTATGTATATAAAGTGCTTTAACTATGCAGCTCTTCTACATAATGCAGCGAGGTAACACTTACAGCACCCAGTTGTGAATAAGAAATACCTACTAGCAAAATGGAAAATTGCATTTCCCACCCTAGGGTGGAAAGTAATTATACTTAACTTACCAATAATAAACCTACATTTCTCGTGTTTAACTTTCCTCATAGTCGAAATGAAAAGTAGAGTGTTTAACTCGGGTAAAAGTAACCATCTCACCCTCGAACTATTGGCGCTCTCTCTTCGTTCGAGCGCCAAAAAATCTCGGGTGAAATGGTTCACTTTCCACCCTTGGTTAACAATCTACTATTAATACCGATATAATATTTTAAGCTGTCGCGTTTTGAACACATACCTATTAACTCACATTATAAACGGGTCTAACGCGAATTATATTCAATTACCTTGATTTACCGACGTTTCGACACAGGTTTCACTGGTCGTGGTCGCGGCTGACTCACATTTTCAAACCACCCACCACACATAATGTTAATTATTGTCAATAGTTGTTGTTATTGTAGAGTGTTGCGTGTCGGACTATGCATACGAATCAAGGTAATTGAATATAATTCGCGTTAGACCCGTTTATAATGTGAGTTAATACCGATATGTTACAAATTAAGTATATTTGCTAGCAAAAGACGTACGGTGCTGTGGTCATCAATTTGTATAAGTACCAAATATTTATGCTTGCTACATCTAATCAATATTCATTGAACCACAACAAAATCGTGTTTTCTACCTCGATCTTTTAAGCATTTCCATGCCGCAAAAATCGGAAAAGCACTTTGCGATTTCCGACTTTTCATTTCGGAGGCTGCAAATTGCGGTTACCCTTACCGAGTTATGATTATTACTAACGTTTTAAGAATATATACGAATGAATAGGTACGATTTTATATATGCAGATTCCAATATTTGAAACCAGCCGGCGGTGGATTAAAATTATTATGTCTTAAATTAATTAATTTGGTAGGAAGTTTAGTAACCTTTAGAACAGTCAAATCATAATTATTTAGGTACATACCCGACATGACATTACAATGGCTGTTTGACAAGCCGGAAGTAAAATTAGTCTCTGTTGAGCTTAATTGTCTCTCTAAGTATTTATAGCCCGCAAAGGGCAGACGTTAAGATTTCTCTTATTAGGTCGCCATTTCTTTTCTTTAGTATCTATCTAGTGAATAAGTCAATATCGAGTGAGAATCGTTAAGAGATTACAGCGTCGCGTCGTGAGTGGAGCTCGCCATCTCAAGAGCCACGATCTCGCTGACGCGACCACTCGGCCAGCCCTCGACCCAACCTAACCCTATCCGACGCCCACCCCTCCGACACAGTAAGCCCTCTTACTCACACCACGCTAGTTTGCAAAGGACGACACTATTTCGATAAGAGAATCGACAAGGGTCTGAGCAGTGCATACCAGCTAAGTGTCCTTACTCGCACTTTGTAAGCTACTCGACATTGAAATCATGTAACATATATACAAGATAGAAATTGTAAAATTTAAAATACCTTTATTGTGACATATAATTCTATACAGTAAAATAATCCGATTCTATTAATAATTGGACTTCGCACCGTTGTTTCGCGCCGCAATAAATTAGTCTAAAAATTAATTGATATATACCTACTGACCGCACTATTCTGAAATCAACATGACACGGTGTCGGCATCGCAAGGCGGGTTCATAATTTCTCAAATTATGTGTTGTTAAAAATGCAGAACAAAGACAATCTGCGCAGGGGAGGTTGTTCATTAGCGTCACATTCTTGCCGGCCGGCACTTGTTCACGGCTGACACCCTCGGAATTGCTCCACGCTTTGATCTGCCATTCACATTGTTTAAATAGCGAAAAGGGACCGTGAGAGATTCATTAACGGAAGATTAATAATAAACGAGTTATATTATAACATTCCGAACATAACCATTTGTTATTAGACGGGCGCCTCAAAAGGGGGGATGGAGCTGTTATGTAACTTTCCATTTTATGTAGGTACAGTCGCCATCAG
This sequence comes from Cydia fagiglandana, assembly GCF_963556715.1. Lineage (NCBI taxonomy): Eukaryota > Metazoa > Arthropoda > Insecta > Lepidoptera > Tortricidae > Cydia > Cydia fagiglandana. Next base: position 10,332,965 of record NC_085948.1, read on the forward strand.
ATATATCGGAGCGGCCAAGGTGTTCACAAAATCTGAATACGCACTCTAACGCTTTGACTATAGAGGCGTGTTCAGATATTTGTGAGCACCTTGGCCGCTCCGATATATCTGATGGCGACTGTACCTACATGACATGCCTACTTCACTTTGACTGAAATATTATATACAGCATAGATATCACATTAAATATGGCGAATAAAAGAAAATGCTACGCTTCGGTTTTTTTAGCAGAGTAAACAAACTTGACACGTTTTTTTTATTGAAAAACACTTTAGTAAAATAATTTACAGCAAATACGAGTATGAAACAATTATTATTTAGGTATATTATTTTGGCTTAATAGTAATAGTTACTATTTTTAAAAGCGTTTTTAAATAAAAAGACACGTAAAGATTGATCCCGTTCCCTAATGCTAAAAAACGAAGTATAGGAATCAAAACTTTACTTCAGTTTTAAATATATTTAAATTTTATTGAGAAACTTACTTAGGCGATTATAATTAATGTATGCTTTCGTTTTACTAATAAAATAAGAAAACATTAAGTAAACAGATAATAGTTATTTGTTTTACAAGGGGGCAAAGTTGTTGTTTAACCGCTCGTGCTAATATTGATACCCGAGCAAGCGAAAGATTCCAAAATTGAAACACGAGCGTAGCGAGTGGTTCGAAAAATGGAATCTTGAGCGTTGCGAGGGTTTCAAAGCACGAGGGTTAAACAAAATTTGCCCCCGAGTGAAACACAAAATTTTTCACCACACCAACCCGAGGCAAATATTAAATGTAAAATATCAAATCCAAATGAATGTTATTAAATATTTATCATTCATAATCATCATTTAAAAGTCAATTCTACCAGTCAACATACGAAAACAACTTCAAATTTGCATTTGATTACTTTACCTCACATGTGAATAAAATGCAACTTTGCTATCAGTTCTTGAAGTGCAAAGTAAGCCTTTCCGAGCTGGTGCGGTGAAAAATAACTTTATGCCGACCAACTTGCTTCAGTAATGTATAATTGAAATTTCAGCTCAGAAACTATCCAACTGATTGTATCTAGAACCTATCTAGATCCCTCGTTAGGCCGGGCGTTACAACCTAATACAATATAGGGCAGCTGTATTTACATTAGTACAATCGGACATTTCTATTCAGACGGAGATAATGAACCCCATTCGTGCATCGGAGCACGAATGCCGTTACGCAAAGGTTTTATATTAAATCAATTATACAGGGTGTCGCCTTCGAATGATAAATGAACTTTTTATGCGAGAATTCTGGCTACCCGCCAAATCTACATTGACATTAACGATTTAAATGGCTCAATAATCCCTCGTCAATAGAATTTTATCATTTGCTCTAAGGATAAATTGTTATGTTTGTATATAGGTACCTACTTCATCTTATTTTCGTAAATACTTAATAGGTGTCCCAACGAACAAAAGCGATGAATAACAGCCAGGATAATACTATTAGAATATTTGTAATGGGTGGGTATTAGAGGTAGGTAGATTAAATTACTTATCAATGTGATCGATTCAGCGTTAGAAAGCAGAATTCTAAAGAAGTGTCACTGTCAGAAGAAGAATATTTTCAAATTCCCAATAGTCCCAAATAGCACTGTGTGAGATGGAAAGTGTAATCATTTTTGCTAAATCCAGAAAAAAATACACACTCATCACTTATTGATCACCATTATAAAATCCGACACCAACCTATACTCTTACTTACCCCATTATCAATAATCGTACATTTTCCAGCATTTTTGGTGCAGCAGAGTGGTGTTAACGGAATTGGTATAGATAATTTCAACTGAAATAGTAAATTAAGGTTAATATTAACGTAATTAACGCTAATCAATCATTAGGGTTGAAATTATTTATACCAATTCCGTTAACACCACTCCGCTGCACCAAAAATGCTGGAAAATGTACGATGTCTGCCCATTATACTACCGTTTAAGTTGTAGTATGTAGGTATGTAATTGCGGTCGGTCGATGAAGTTGGCTGCTAATTCGCCCATTTTAGTGTTCGCGGTCGAGTAGATAATAAAACGGATGCGCTCGCTGTATCGCCTCGGAAGCTAACAGGTCGCACGTTACACGCAATTTTACACACGCGCCCGCTGATCTTGAATGAGATAGCTTGGCAATACTGTACTTACTTGTTGCTGTACCCTGTTTGCGATAGCGATTTAAATCCTATTATGAAAACGGGCTTTTAAACATTGTTAATTTTAGACAGGAGCACAGAATAAATGATAGTACTAGGTACAGAAGACTCACTCTTTAACAAAACGTGTCTGTTACGATCAGCACAGATATGGCCGCTAGGTGGCGACAGCGCCACGCGCAGCTTATGGCTTTATTTTTGTTGTCGCTATAACAAAAAATACTTAAAAGTACGGATCCCTCGGTGGGCGAGACCGACTCGCACTTGTCCGGTTATTTAAATGTACTGTCAGTTTCAAAATGTTTCTTCCTAAAAATGACGAATAAAATAGCTTTTAAATCCGGCTGTCGAGAGCACTAAGCATTCATTAGAGAGCTCTCATTAATAGAGTAAACAAAAGAACAATCCCCTGTCCGAATTCGCGAACAGCTAGATTTTTCAATTAGCAATGAAAAATCCCCAGTACCTAATTACGCCGTAGGAAGGAGTTTTATATTTTTACGCAGCTCCCGGACCAGAATAATTACGTTGATTAATATTCAGGGGACGTTCGTGGAAGTAAGAGGTATTCACACTTCGACTTTCCGAAGCATAAGAAGGATTTTCCTTGATCCTTAACTTTTCTGCAGAACACATCTCACCGCAGAGATGCATTGTATTGAATTATTGCCTTGTATGTAAAGACATGTACTTAGTGAAAATAGCCATGTAGCAGCTGAACTGTCACGGACCATTAAATATAATATTTTTACAGCTTTTCTTCTAAATAAAATAGTAAGATATACTTAGTTACACAGTGTCTGTCGGAAATATGTAGATGCGTACCGTTTTAATGAAGTCAGTAATGACACCGCAGACTGTGGCACACCCGACGCAAGCTGAAATTAAACTGATTACTCCCAAGTGGCTCCTCTTCAGGTCACATTATTCAAATTGAATAGGAATATTATTAAGTCAATCCTGAAGACATCGCAAGTAATCTCGGATATTCAGCTCGACGTGATTCTTTAACGTTTTTATTTAAATTTATGCAACGCAAGAAAATTTATAATTCACTGGAAAAGGAATACTCTTTACCAACGTCACGTCGACACTTAAGTATGCCAGTTAAATATTCGTAACATATAAATGAATTTACTGGAGCTAAAAGCTCCGAAAAATTTGTTAATTTCGAAACGTTATTCGAGTTTTACGTTCCTGGTGTAGGATGGTCGAGCTTTCTGCGTTCGACTTTAATGGGCGCACGTGTAAGAGCAAAGGCTTGTTGCCGATGTAGGTATGTAAGTACCTCCCTACGCTGGGTAACGAAAAAGGTCTAGTCAGCCGTGAGTCAAGAAATTGGTGGGGCGTTCAAAATGACGTAGGTTTACTCTTTTTTTTTGTTAAAGGAGTAAATCGTGCGCAGATTGACTTCCTCATCCGCTAATCTGATACTGACTGTATAAGGCGCGCTGCCTTACTACTCTTTTTATTAACAAATGTATCCATCATATAATTACCACCAGCGGTAGGGTTGCGAGTTCACTTGTAGTATTTTTTCGTGATTTTCGGATGTGACCGTACCTGCATCGCGCTTTATCAAAGCGAGCGCAGTATTTGTTAATAGAAATTGTATTATTTCATTTCCGGAATAGCTTATGAGAAGCTTCGAAATATTCTCAAACCATTAGTCAAAGGTTAGCGTACCAGGAGATCCGTAAACAAACAATTTCGTCCGTTAATCTGGCCTCGTGGGCTCGTTCATCTAAAATTAGTATAAATTCTAAATGAAAATTTTCGAGGTATCAACTCGGTTGACTTTTGCTTTGTGCTGGTTTTCTTACCCCGCCGTAATTAAACTATATTAACGTTTTCCGCGGGGAGATATTACCTACCTTCAGTAAAATAATTACCAGTTGCCCGATTCGGCTTCAACAATTTGGTGATATTGAACTGGTTTTGATACGACCTTGACGATCGTCTTGGGGATTCTACCCTCCTAAGGTCCAAAGTCCTGCTTATAGTACTTATTCAGTTCAATGAAATTTAAATCATATTCGAATTATTCGATTGGAACAGAGTTGCTTTTTTGTTTCGTTCAGTTTTTAAACAACGCAAAATCAACTCTATTTCCCACGTATTAAGGTTCAAATTTCTGTGGCAAATTTTTTTATTTGCATGGCTGGGCCTTAGGAGGCTACCGCACGACACGACTTTCACTTTATTTCGCATACACCAATCAGCGTGAAGGATACTCAAAGTCGTATCAAAATAAAATCAAAACCGTTGCAAGTTGTTAAATTTGAAACAGGCTCCTGTTATAATTGCTGAATTAAAGTTACTTAAAATATAGAATCGCTGGGATTTAACACAGTAAATACCACTAAAATACATTCCTAGTTTATAATTAGACCTGAGCCTTCAGTGCAATCTCATTTAGAGTACCTAGTATTAACTACAATTTCACTAACAAGTCTAACAACATAATACTGAGATAACAATAGTGTTAATTGAGCTTTATGTTAAACCTAGTACGGGATGACTGTGTTCAACTGTGGTGTTTACCACACAATTCACTTGTAATAAGCATTTACTTTTCAACTTCAAAATAGTTTTTCATAATTGACTGTACATTGATTTTTAATAAATACCTAGGTAATGTTTTAGTTGCCTAAGGGCCACTTGCACCATCCCACTAACCCGGGGATAAGCGGTTAAACCGTTAATCCGGTGTCAAATTGTACTGGTAACCATTTGGTTTTTTTGGTAGACAGGTCATTCCGTTGCCGGGCGTCAGACTGTCAACATCTCCTGAGGATTGTCGAGTATGTCCTTTTGATGGTGGTTTGTTATATTTATTTGTGTATTTATTCTTGCGGTGGGAGGGTGGGGACATTAATTGCATGTAAAAAATACACAAGTAAGTATAACGGGTTAGCACTGATTGACTAGCACGTTATCTTTTCGCAGATTAGTAAAGTAATATTTTTGGTTTTAATTAACCATATTAACTTCAGGTTTAACCGGTTAACCCGGGTAAGTGGAATGGTGCAAGTGGCGCTAAGACACTTAGTAGAAAATTATAAATTCACACCTAACACGCTACGGGTTTTATGTGATAGATATTATGTCACGCACTTGACACTAAACAGGTGAAGTGATGTTGTGAGGAGACCTAGGAATCAACTATACCTAATCGTGTACTTAGAGAACATTATCTTTACCAATACGTACTTATATAATACATAACATGCTTAAGAATAAATGCTATAGGTTATTTAAAAAATCTACTTGTAAGATTAAGGTGAACATATCAGATTTGATGTTACACGTGGTATATACATAATAGATATGTTTGGGTTGAAATAGAACACAATGACAAGCGACCACAGCCACGCGGCTCGGCTCACCTTACCCTAAATAGATAGGCTTAGGTTTGACGGGGAACACTAATGCGACATTTGCTTTGATCTCCTAATGTACCTATTATCCAGATTCCTAATTCTAGTTTGGAATATAAGCTCAAAGGCTGAAATGGTGATATTGATGACATATGGAAAAACTTTAACGATAGGTCTTTGATGTGATCACAAAACAAACAACGAGATTTCTCTTTTATGTAGTTTAGTCGAGATGAAATGTACGGGCCCTGTTTATATCAACATTTTATTTCATATTTTCCTACCGCTGTCAGTGCAATTGAACTGAAATCCGGGAATGCAACTAAAATACTATTTTATTTTATAACCGTTTCAAAAATTTAATTAAACGTCTTAGTCGATTAAGCTCGTACTCGTTATTTCATTAAAATGTAGTTCATTCCAGGATACTAATTAATTTGTTGTAAGCCTGTATCGTCGGCCGTATACGACATGTACGTGCATCGAAATTGCTGAAGCCACGGCAACTCAGCAGCTGATTAAAATTTAATTATCATCACTTGTCGCGAAAAGCCGGCAGCCATTTTAAGACTTACAGTTTGTTCTCACAGATAATAGGGGGAAACGAGGCTCAAAAGCGGCATTACTTCGTTCAGTTGGAAGATGCCTCACTGATTACAAATCGCGCATATGTATTTAGGTTGCTTATGAGAACTGAGCTTTATTTTGAAACGCACTAGGTTTCATCTACAAACAGAGGATTGATTGAGTAACAAGGTTTGGTAAGTAACTGGTTTATATGTGAGTCGTTCAGGTTGGGAGCATTTTGACTCTCCGCGCTCTAATCCCCGCGTCGTAAAGAAGCTCGACTGTCGCCCAAAAGAAGGAGGCAGTAACATGATGGGGCCCTCATATATACGTAGTGACTTCTTTATTTGGTTCTCAGTCACGGACTGTTCCTCTTTTAGATCTTTCCTAGTGTAGCGTGAGGTCATAACTTATGTAGTATTTTTGTAACACTTTAAAAATATATTATACAATAGTGACATAATCAAGGTTTTCAATCTCGTACCTTAATTAGGCAACTCAGCAAGCTTCGTTGCCTAAACACGGTACTCGACTGAAAAGCTCTCTATTATATCACGATTGTAAAAAATACTATATTTTTACTTTTGTAGAATAGTATTCAAGCGATCATAATTAACAACGTTGTTTCTATGACCGAATTTCAAAAGCATTGGTGGCCTATCATCAGTAAGGTGTGTGACTTTCAAGCAAAGATCGTGGATTCGAAACCCGGCTCGTACCTACTTACTAATGCATTCTTGGTGCCTAATACCTACCAAAGAATAAAGATATATATGTAATTCCGTTCCATTATCTTTGCTATACCTACGAAGCAGGACTTCGTGAGAAAACCGGACTAATACAAACGAGGGCTAATTTCGCCACTGAGTTGCAAGTCAAACTGCAGTACCTTTTGTAAAAACTAGTGCCTGCGCCAATTCTTAGGATCAGGCTGCGAAATCAGACAAAACCTCTTTAGGATGCAATTTCTAAAAGTTAGGGTGGAGTTCGAAAAGTACTCATTCATATTAAATAATTTTGCTAGTGCCTGGTAATAGATAAAATAGGTAAGTTAAGGAAATCGACACTGAATATTACGGTATATTAAAGTTTTACTACCTACTAAACCGACTGAAATGAAGTCACGCTTCATTGAATTTATTCAATTTAATTCAAGTGTCCATATTTCAACCTACACTTTTTGGTCGTCGTCGTAAATTTAAGAGTTAGACTCTTGTCGGTGTAGCTCTCTCCATTTGACTCTATCCAGGGCCGCCTCCTTGATTTCCTTATACGACATTACAGCTACCTTTTCTTTTATTTGTGTTATGTAGCTTATCCTCGGCCTTCCCCTTCCTCTCTTGCCTGCAATCTTCCCTTCTATTATATTATTTATAAAAGCGTCATGTCGTATAAGATGACCAATCATTTTCCCTCTCCTACTCTCTATTGTCCTTAACAGTTGCCTTTTGGTATTTATTTAAAATTTTAGGTATAGTACCTAATATAATTTACCGCATTATTTATTAGACGAAATTGCAGTAGACAGTCGAGATTCCGATGCAGCTGAGGCTTCCCCACCGCCGCGAAACAAGTACTTAATTGAAGTAATACTAGGTACCGTGCATTAATAATCAGCGCCGACGCTGCCGACGACGTAATTAAACACTTATCTGCTTAATTTTGTGGTGATATTACCTGGGATACGTGGTAGTGCATCTCGTCAGTATAAGCACGAAATAAAGGAATAATAGTATTTCGTACAGAATATGTAAAGGAGCCCCCTGATTAACAGTTCGCCGGACGGTATCGGCCTGTCAGTTGTTCGGAACTGTCAAAATTTTGTTCTAACTGACAGGCCGATACCGTCCGGCGGACTGTTAATCAGTGGGCCCCTTAAGTATATTGATGTGATATGAGTCAGGCGGTTCAAAAAAATTAAATTAGTCATTAGTCAATTTGTTCTTAAGTATTTTAGGGATTAAGTAAAGTTATTCTAAATTTGTTTATTATTGTAAACCAGTTAACCGCCCCGGCACGGCATCGCACGGGTTAAGGATCGGACAGCACTAGTGTAAATGTAATAAACGGGTGGCCCTGACGCCCCGGCCCCGGAACGGCCCGGTCTAGCGTGAGTCATCCTTTATACAAAGCCTTAACAAATTATGCACTTAAACCCTCCTCAAAAAACACTCTATTGATAGGTGACAACCGCATGAAAATCCGTTTGTTAGGAGTTTTCGAGTTTAATGAGTTTATCGCGAACATACATACCTACACACAAACAGACAGACGCGGCGGTGACTTTAAAACGAATGTTAATTATAAAATCATAATTTTGAATGAAATTTCATTTATTTGAAAGTAGGTAAAAAGGGCATGGCTATATATTATAAGTACATTCTCTTTAAACACGTCGAACACGAAAGATTCTTCAATTTATTCCCCTAACATAAACTCAATAATTAGATTGTTTATTGAGCACGTGGGTGAAGGATTAAAGGTTGACTCACGCTAGACCGGGCCGGGGCCGGACCGGAGCTTCCGGAGCGTCGTTTTCTACGCTACGCCCTTTATGAAAAGCACCACGTGATTACAGTTCAGCCGTCGTAGAAAATGACAAGTCGGACGCCTCGGCCCGGGCACGGTTCAATCTAGCGTGAGTCATCCTTAAAGCCGACCACTGACTAACAGGCCGCCGGACGATATCGGCCTGTCAGTTAGAACAAAAAATTTACAGTTCCGTACAACTGACCGGCCGATATCGTCCGGCGGACTGTTAGTCAGTGGTCGGCTTTATATGTGTCCGCTCTCAATTAATTCAATGATCCCGACCAACCGTACCATAAATCAATCAAACACAAACATGTACGTATATAACTTTAGCATGCAAAACATTTCACAAAAATCGTTATCGTCCACTGGTTGGGATACGCGACCACCCTTTTATTCTGCTAATAGGTAACAAATGGACCCCTTTTCACGGCAGGTCGGTCTGATTGATGTCACTTTGGTCGCCTTGGAAATGACATCCATTGAAAGGAAACGGGAGCTCTTTAGAAAAGCATTCCGTTTATTTTCAACAACACTGAGTTTTTAGTTCTACACGCCGGATTGTAACAAATAGATATTAGAAAATTGAAGGTAACAGGTATTGCTGAAGCGACAATGGCGTTAAAAAAGCCACATTATTTTTAAAGACCTATCTAATGTTACCCCCCATGGGGTTTTGTAAAAAGCAAACGTGGCAAACTGATTAAAAATATACGAGGTTTGTTTTGAACTACCTATCCCGCAAAGTTGTTTCAAACATTTGATTGGCTATTTGAGTAGCTAACTAATGCAGAAAGTAAACTAAAGCTCTGGAACAGCGATTAGCCGAGCTGACAGATAACAACTATCGCAAATTCGCGGTAGAAGTAAATTCAATAGCCCTTGTTAGCAAACGTTGAATCTATTACGGCGAAACAATTCGCTTTCTTTCCAATTTAATTGTAATTGCGGGTGTTCCGGTGAGTTTGGGGTATTTTGGGCCCGGCTACAAAAAACGAGAGTTCAAACTGATTCAAGTTATATTTTTGTAACGTTTAGTTAAGATTAAGATTAGTTAAATAAGCTGTAAACTGACCTTTCGTGGCGTTAATGATTATCGCGATATGGCTATACATTTTGAACTATTTATGAATTAAAGTTAGCTACCTACTTTTGTTTACGTGCACAATTGTGTCGCTTAACTTCAAACTCGGGTAAATCCATTGGACCCTCTCAGCAAATATCTACCCTATTACGTTTTCTTAATACCAAAATCGCATAATCTGACAGATGGATTTACCCGAGTTTGAAGTTAAGCGACTCAATTGTACTTATATCTACACCTACCTAGTTATGTCCATTATTACTATTATTAGTTACCAATACCATATTGCTTCAAATTAGTTAGGCACATGTACCTAATTGTACGACAAAATTGACGTAATAAATACGAGTAATACAACTTAGACGAGCATTGCTATAAATGCTATGTTTAAACAAAGGGGGATGCGTTTATCACCAATTTCAATACCAAAAAGCCTGAAAAGACCTTTATACCGTTCTGGTAATTAGTACGAAAATTGCATGTAAAGGAGAATTAACATGGATCTTATCGGTGCACAATGGTCACTACGAATATGGTCAGTTTGTTGTTGGGGAGATTATTATTTTAACCCGGGTAGCGGGAGGTGTAAGCTCCCGAATAAACTACTACTAACTAGGTTGGCAATTAGTCGGAATAGGGGTTATTGTTATTGTTTGACGGTACAATCTTAGTTTGAAAATGTGGAACTGTTAACAACGCTCGCATTGGTTATATTGTATATTGGTGCTTTCAAATAATGACATTTTAGTGTGGCCGAAATTCTAGCAAATCATACCTACTTCTGTATAAAAGTTATATATTTAATTTTATTAATGCAGTGAAAAAGGTTTGCGTCTTTACTTTGTTTCAGTGGCATTGAATGGCGTGGGTACATCGCTGAGATTTTAACCAGGTTCAGTCAGTGTCTGAACTGATTTTGCACCACGCAATTTAATATCAAATTACAATTATTAGTGACAAGTACGAGTAAAGTTCCAATTCACAAACACAACAGCGAGCGAAAATGTCCAACAATCCGACTGCCAAGGGTTGGCAATAAAATTATGTTTTAGTCAGCTCTAGCTCATCGGTCAGGGCTGGCGATTCGTCTTCGTTACCGCCCTGCCCGCAACCTGCCAGCATTCATCAAAAACCTTGCCCATTAGGTACACCGTGGCCACACTTCACGGCCCCATTCTCAAGTAAACTTAAACGTATCAAAATTGTATTCAACTGACTATATAATATTGGATTCGTGAGTTTACATGTAGGTACTTAAGCTGGATTTTTGTGGTATTTCAGCAGTTCCGTGGGAATCTGCTGAATTCTACACAGGAACGGGTGACGCTACAGAGAACAGTGTCGCCAAAATAACTTTCAATTAGCTTTTAAGATTATTATTATTGTATATATATATTAGTTTGTAATCTATGGGCATTAGTTGCCTGAAAATAAATGATATTTAATTTAAAAATGCTGCATACCCACTACTAACACATACATACACATGATTTATTGCTACTAACTAGTTTGGATAGGATTTAGTAGCCACTGAATGTACGCCCAGATTGAAAAAAAAATATTGCACAGCTCAACAAAAGACTACCTCCCTCAAGCTAATTCAATAGTTATATTCAATTACAGGAAAATAGCTTTATTTAGATGGTAGATAGTTGGATCTAATCGTTTACCTTTGTATGAAATGAAATGGTTAATAAGTTTTACGTTTTTCCGGGTTTTCCGCTTTGTTCTTTTGTTTGAACGATGTAAGGTACAGTTAATAAAAGGAATTGACGAAGTGGTATAACAAGCAAATACTTAATAATAGGCCGGCATAACAGACATAAGAAAGCTAAGAATATATGCTTAGAAACTATTGTATTTTTATTATTTGATAAAATATTTCATTATAGTATATATGGTATACCGAAATAGGTGCGAAGAGTGCGAAGAAACAGTTACATTCATGTTATTGAACGAAGAGTATTTACTGCCATTCTAGTTATGGGACAAAAAATCTTGGTTGCCTACAATTTCAGAAATCTTTTCATGTTAAAGAGGCAATATGTATGATTTCATAAAGCATGTAGTTACTTCAAAATTTTGTTTAGTCATATAAATGTTATGAAAGTAAATATACTCATGATGATATACATATAATAGAAACAAATGACGCCCTGACGTGACGTCTATCCTAAAGAAAACTTGTTTACCATTCGCTCGTTGGGGTGTGAAAACAAAAGACGCGAGACGCGCTTATTACGCACAAGGCGTTAGCGGGGCTTACCTGCCTTAGGCGCTATTAAACAATGCTTAATTATGTATATTTTGTGAAGCGATTCACTTTGTTTGCGGTAGAGAAACACATTAGCATGAATATCTAAGCGAAATAAGTCTAAAGTTGTTATTAAAAACAACACGGGCGGGACCAGTAACACGACAATTCAATTACATTAAAAGTGAGGCTATATTCGTTGCGTATATAAAGGTTAGATATTTTCCTTCCGAAAAAATATGATATAAGTACGTAACTATTAACTTACCTGCTTATAAATAATAAAGGGTACCGCGTGTGTCTGTCCACCTGGGGACCACGGATGATTAATTAAGCCGCAACCTAAATGATCCATGATAAATGACCCTGTCTTACACAGACAGTATCTTCCATATGTAGGTAGTACTTGACACAGCGACAACAACGGGAAATTGCCATTACAGCAAGTAACACATATTATCTTGTCTCATTTTAAGGTGGCCACTGACGAGCCTTCCAACAGTCCAAATTGCGTGGCTGCAATCCAAAATCGGTCCTTGAATGGCAAAAACGTACAATGTTTAATATTAGGATGCCGTCCATTTGGATGAATCTATTGTAACGGCATCCATTTGGAAGGCTCGTCAGTGGCCTGCTTTATGTATCATGTCGCTTTCCATGAATTTTTGTCAAAAGAGACATTTATGACCGTAGCGAACAGTACTTATTATGCATATACATATTAATCATAAACTACCTACTTTATATCAACTTTCGACTTAGGCCTACTGTCCACGGAAGCGTAGCTGCATAGACGCGTATTCGTCATTGTACGCTTGCTTGCAGCCTACATACAAAACCGCACAACTCTGTCCACGGAGCAGCAACGTCGCGTCAGCGACGCTGCATGCAAGCTTCATGCCGCCGGGCGTACTGCGTGTTATACGCCGGGCTGCATCGCACGGACAGCACGTTGAGTATTTGTGAGAAAAAATGGCAGGAACGGCTGCAAAGTTTGTTCAAATAGTGGAAATATCCTTTTACTCATTCTATAAAATGAATGAAATACGTTGTCATTTGCTGATAGTTCTCTAGCAGCTACGAACAGTCTACAATGTATGTTTCTTTATATATATGGATGTATCCAATATAAACGGCGTCGTCGCCGACTTCGAAGATAATAATAGGCCAAAATAACTTCTTCATCACTGGACGACATCATCACGAATGAAGGAAAATGCAGGCTACGATACGCTTACGCTACGCTTCGTGGACAACGTCAGTACGCCGGGCTGCATGAATGCTGCACGGCAATGCGTGCAGCGTCTATGCAGCTACGCCTCGTGGACAGTAGGCCTTAGAGTCAGTTTGATGTAGACATCAATATGGTTGTTTTATTGTGTTATAGAGGTAACTCTGGGAGGAGTGGGAGGGAATATGAATATAAGAACACCATTTATTTACCAGTAAACATATTAGGTATGTAGTTACAAATACATACAAAACAGTTATAAGTGCATGCCTGCATGGCCACTTTATGAGTGTGTTCCATTGTGTCATCAAATAAAACAAAAGAAGTCGGAATTTATCAGTTTTGCTTATTCGTCACATACACATTACCCATCAACCACCTAAAAACGGAAAACACGCAAAATAAAATATAAAATGAAACTTTATACTCGTTATTATTAAATATGAAACTATGGGTAACATACATATATTTTTTGCCAATTTAGGTCTGACGGCTCACTGGAAAGTTTTGACAGTGGTATGTTATTTACCCGTATATTAGTTGCCCGTATCCGCATGTAACTTCCCACCGGCTTTCCGGAGGGTTATATAATTGGATTAAGCAAATCTGACAATGGTGCCCCTCTTCGGACTGTCAGCTAGTTAGGTACATTTACATTTAAGGCTAAAACTTCCTCCTATTGTATCGAATCACTCAAGAGAACTCGTAACTTTACAATGGTAACTTGGCGAATTACGCAAAAGGAAACAAATAATTGCACGTTTATTATTTGCAGCTTAACTTAAGGATTACTTTTAACGTATACATTTTGGGAACAGAATGTTATGATTATTCTTTACAAAAATAATACAAAGGAAAATATTCTGAGAACGCATTGTATGTAATGACTTTCGTTCCCCTTGCTGCTGAGTTTTTGTCGTAAAATCTGCATAGCTAAAGGAGCAGAAAAAATGGATACCAAATTACCTAAATAACCAGCAGTTTGGACTAAATTGTACCTAACTAGGGGCTAGCTCACGATTTAATTGGGAAAACTAAGCTCAATATGTCGTCTGACACTGTTGCTTTCTACGAGCTGAAAGTATAGGTACTTACACAATTTGATAAATCTTTTTCTGTCACAGGAATAAGAAAACGTTATGACCACGGATCCTCCCTGAGATTCAAAGCTTAGAAAATAATAATTCTATGTACGCGTGGCCAAAAGAAAAGACTTTTTTGTTTCGAAATTTATAAAAAAGCAAGTGCCTAAAGCTTAATGAAGGGGATTAATTCGGATGCGGGTTAGAATACCTGTGTTGAAATAAATAAATGTTAGTCCATCGATCAATCGACGAGTGTCGGCCGCCAACCGCTTCCAATATTCACAGGGATTGCCTCGGGATGATTTATTGTCTTCGGGAATATGTACAGAGTGGGCTTATATTGGAAATATCGAATGAATATTTTCTCAACCTATTATCTTCTCCAATGGATAATTGCAAAATAAGTTTTGTTCTGTGCTGAATAAAGTTCAAACTTCGATACAGTAAACATAAGATAGTAAGGTTGAGAAGATAAGCAGTCGATATGAATAAAATCTTCGGCAGGCATCTCAACAAATGACGTTGGCAAATCTGTTTGCGCGCGAAGTTAAGGCGCAGTGAAAATAAGCTAAGCCCGAGGGAACAATAATGTAATAAAATGCCGTTACAAAGCTGTTACCGAATGGATTATTGATAAATATAAAATCAGGGTAAAAAGTAGGTATAGCGCGTTTTCATGTTTTTTTGTATATGTACATATTTTGCGCTTCATCTTGTTAGATATTGTAGAAGGTAGAGTAGGTATATTGTAAATGAGAACGTACCTACGTTCATTATCATTACCCACGACGGTATACCTAAATAAATACGGAGATGTAGGCAACATGAAAAGTAATCTGGGCGTTTGTGTACCAATACCAACGAATGTGTTCAATGTTCCCGTAACCATGGACCAACCTGGTCATCTATGTCGTAACGTTGGCTCTGAAATAGGTACTTACTATACGTACTTCATAGATACTCGCCATCGCCGCACGATGCTACCTACAACTTTTGGTTTTTTTTTTAGGGTAGCGTAAGTAAGAGATTATCTTTATACCTACAATTTCGAATGTCCGTTAAAATACATATGTAAATGTGTGTGTGTGTAACTTCAAGCAAGTTTCCTCTACGTGTAGGTACTTCACGATGATTTCACGCTATGAGTATAGCGCGCCGTAATTGATTCCGTGCCTACGAAACTTAGTTAGGTAACTGGCTGTTCGCATACTCTTAAATTCACTTTACGGCTTCTGATTAAAAAAAACTCGTTTCCTTAAAAAAGGACGACCTAAGGATGCTTTTTCAAAAAGGTACTACTTAGCTGAAAGTATAAAAGAGGAACAGGACATGCGAAAATAAACAGCCTGATAATGGCATTTTGCGTCGCACAATGTACCTACCCTATGCATAAACAAGTGTGAAACATAATATAGCTGTTTTTGTCTTATAACAAAAATAGTGTCAAAGAGGTTAAAAAAATACTAAAATTGCAAATGATCATTCAGTTATTTATTTATTTAAACTTAACTGCACAAAACATAAAAATAATGTACAAATGGCGGACTTAATGCCTAATGGCATGCATTCACTACCAGTCAACCATCCGAACCAACCAACCAAAAGTTAACAATAGGTACTATTCAACACGAAGTACCCGACTTCAACTAACTACTTTTCTGTGGCATTATGGCAAATGGCATGTTTAGTGAAACCTGTTTAGATGGATAAATATTATTAAATATCTGGGAGACCGAACTTTGCTCGGAAAACATAAAAACTCAAAAATGCGCGTTTTCCCAGACATAAGACCTAGCTAGATCGATTTATCACCCCCGAAAACCCCCATATTCATTGAATCATTAGAACTGTTTCAGAGATCCTCGAAATATATATATGTATAAATAAATAAACAAGAATTGCACATTTAAAGGTATTAGATATAGTTGTACTTCGAAGAAGATTGTTGTTCAAAGAACGTAGGGTCACCAAATGTTAGCGCGATACTGGCGTTAACTATATTCTTGTCTTTTGCTATAGAATTATTGAAACTAGATTTATAGTAATAAATTCGTAATATTTATTGTACTTTTACAATGAGATGTTGACATTAAGTAAATTGTTTTTTTCTTGACATATTTCAAGTATTTCAAACTTAGAATGCGCGCCGCATCGTAGACTCTTCTGGCGGCGCTATGTATAAAGGTTGGATCATTAACAGATATATGTAGGTACCTATAAATGAATAGAGGTTTTCACTAATTAGGAATTACAACAGTTGTCGGTTGCCGTCAACGTAAGCCCTCTCAATGAAAATTTTGAATCCCTTTAAATTAATATAAGCTTAGATTTTTCAATGAGACCTCTGCAACTGAGTTTTATTTCAAAGGATGACACAGCTTGCTGCAATTTGTAGCCTGTTAGCCGCTATATGGCAGGCAATAAAACTACGTAATCCCGCGGGAGTACTCCGACTTACGTAGGTGCAAAGTCCAAGAACACAACTCACATCGTGTTAGCTTTAGATAGGTACAATATACATAGGTAGGTACCAAGTACGTAGGTAAGTACTTGGCTGTCTACTTGTACTCGCGAGTGTTTGTACCGTAATCGCTTCAGAAGTTTAACTACGATTCTTTTATTACTTTCTAAGACGTACGAGTATAGTGGTATAAAGTAGTTATTTGTGGAGTTTCTTCTATATTATGTTCTCGTAATTTTGTATGTGAAGTATGTGCTTTATAAGTAATGTCAGTGTAAGTTACCCAAAAAGTAACAATAGATCAAATGGCCTTAATATTATAGTTTAGGTATTTCATTTAAAGCATTATATGATATTTGTCACCATGCCTGTCACGTTGTAAGTGCGAAAATGGCGGACATAGTGACAGGCGATAAAAATGGAACCAGGCTGCGCCCGCTGGACGCTAGTTTTTAACAGATATACACCCGGTTTGAAACTAGCACTATTCACCACTCGGCTGCCACTGTATTTATATCAATATTGATTTTTACTCGTCACTAGTTAGCGACGAGTGTAGGCAAAACGCTCACCTTTATTTGAAAAAATACAAATGAAGCGCTCCCGATCGCTTCGCGTTATACGGCCGTATTCAAACAATACTTGTAATAGGTATATCACAGCGATACAATATTTGTCAGTTCGGCAGAAATTTTTTCAACCAAAAAACGTCAGTTTTGACACTGACAGATCGGTATCGTATCGTTGTGATACCTATAGGTAAGCATTGTTCGTATACGACTGATAGTTACAAACCATATATTGTTGGCAACGCAATGGCTAGGCATTATAGGCAACACGAACCGTGTAGACACAGACATTTTAATTAAACGCGTATTCAAATCTATCGACACAGGGTTGTGCCAAGGGTTAAACTCGTCTAGAAAATGCCTTTAGCTATCGAAACTTAGGTGTAGGTAGTGTATACGCATATTATAAGAATTAGGAGCGAAAAACAAATATTATATAATAATTTGAAAATCTAATCTGTGGTTAAACTTAAGTACATCTATGGTCAATATATGTATATTAAATTATGAAAAAATATTTTCTATAATGTCAATACCCAAGGAGGAAAATGGGGACTATCTCTTCTTCTTCTTCTTCTTCTTCCTCTTATACTTCTTCTTCTTATTAATATGCGTAACTCTGGTATAATTTTCTTAATAATTAGGAATAGCTTCCACAACGTTGTACCTACTGGAGTTAAACCAAGAAAAGTCTGCAGCGATTTTGATAGCCCACGCAGTGCAAGTGATATTGTTTGGTCATAATTTCATATACTTAAGTTTGACGTTTAAAATGACACTTGCACTGCGTGGGCTATCAAAATCGTGCAGACTATTCTTGGTCTCTTTCTATAAAGAACGTTGACGCGATGCGCGTTTCCTTTACTATATGATTTTAGAACTCCATTACTGTCTCTCTCTCTCTCTCTCTCCAAAAAAGCCTCTCGTAATTTTGGGAAGAATTTACAACAGGGAGTTATATATATTACTGTCAAATTTCGATCATGTAAATATTTGCAACCATATGTGCCAGCACCCTATTTCAAACTGGTACTCAAAAGCGCTGTAATAAAATTACGGCAGTAATAAAATAGAGTACAGTAAAGTAGTGAACAAACGAGTCTGACAATAAATTGTACCACATTATTGCGGATTACCTACGCACTGGGGCCGGCGCTAACTCTGTCGACATTAACGGTATGCTAGATGAGAATAAAACCAGCACGGATATCATGGTCGTTTTTATCACTTGTCACGTCATACGTCACTTTCGCACCTTCATACTTGTTAGAACGTGACAGGCATGGGTTAAAAAGGCGACCATATTAGCCTTGCAGGTCAAGTGAGAAATAAATAAATAAGAAATAACCCGATTGTGTCTAACATTGCTCTCACGACTAAGGTGATTCTAACTATTATTCAGTAACTTAAGATAGGCTATTTTATCGTTTAACTTTTACGAGTAGGACATAGGTACTTCACAACAAACAAATCCCTTAATGGGCGTGGTTCGTCGTTATCAGTTTTTAATTATTAGGGTTCCACACCTCAAAAGGAAAAAACGGAACCCTTATAGGATCACTCGTGTGTCTGTCTGTCCGTCTGTCACAGCCTATTTTCTCCGAAACTACTGGACCAATTAAGTTGAAATTTGGTACACATATGTAAGTTTGTGGCCCAAAGACGGGCATGTAACGTAAAGAAATGAATTTTAAACATGGGGGCCACTTTTAGGGGGTAAATAAGAAAATTAAAAAATAAAGTTTTTCACTATATCGTGTTACATATCAAATAAAAGAGCTCATTGTGAGAATCTGAAATATATTTTTTTTTATAATTTTAAAATAAACAGTTTAGAAGTAATTCAAGTAAATAGGCAACAAATGACCATTCTCCACCCCTTTATCTCCGAAACTACTGGGTCTAAAATTTTGAAAAAAAACTTAAAATAGGTCTTTACCTATTGATGACAGGAAAACCTATTAAAAATTTGCAGTCAAGCGTAAGTCGGACTTAATTACTTAGTTTTTGATCCGACCCCTATGGATTTTTTAAAGGCACTTCACTCACGTTTAACCTTAAAAAAATACATTGTTAAAAATTGGGTAATATACGGAACCCTTGGAACGCGAGTCCGACTCGCACTTGACCGGTTCTTATTTAAGTCCTCTTGTTGCAACATATGATCCAGTAAAATAACTACAATTAGAAACGTTTATGTACAAAATTATCTTAAAAACAATTCACATTTGACGAGCGCTTTCAATGAAACAATTTTGTGCATGATGCAAAAGGGTTTAGCATTTTTAAAATATAGATAAATGAAATGTCATTTTATGAAGTAAATGAAGTACAAATACGTTGCACACGAACTATCATTTAATAAACAAATAACTCTACACAAAAACGCTCAGGGATTAATAACTTTTTCGAACTGCAACAGTATGATAAGGTAAGTCAAGAGCAGCCCCATGAATTTGAAAGGGAGAGAGATGTCGATGTCGAAGATTTGCAGCAGCGAGAAGGACAAGTCGCGCGCCTCCGTCAGGGACAGCAGCGCCCGCGCCACGTTGCGTCCCGGCTTGTCTGAAAAAATACAAAGTATAAGTACCACATCTAAATACAAAAACGCGTTATATAAGATAGTGACATATAACGCACAGTGAAACTTTTGATGGTAGAAATTAGAAACTTCTAATGTTGATGTAGTACTTAATGTTGTAGAGCTACTTAACTAAGATTTTATGAAATTCAATCGACTTTAATGAGGAGTAAGCCACAGGCGGGGCCGTATTTACAGGCTTTACTATATTAACAATAATAAACTCAATGTTTTTTTACTCAACGACATAATGAGCAAACAGCGGACTATAGCAAACACCGTGAAATAATATTTTGTTTAAGGTCTTACTTAGTTTATTCTCGTAGAGCCTAGAAGCCAGCAGCTCTCTCAAGCGGCGCACCTCCTCCTGGATCTGATCGGCGAAGACGCACGGAGCGAACAGCGGGAACAGCCGGATACAGTGGAACGCCGACTCTATCGCCACGTTGTAGAAAGGTCTCTGAATACAGTGACCGTGAAACATGTAAATGAATTAAGGCCAATGTGGCCAATTCCGTCATAGTGACTGTTCCGTCCACGAGCGTCTATTTAGTTGATTTTCAATCGTAGGAAACAAAATCATTAGCTTTTAGTTGCTGAAACTAAAAGCAATCGCTGCTTTGTCGACGAAATTATGTCGAAGAAAAACGCTAAAGGACTGTATAGTCCCTATGACGGAATTAGCCGCATTGACGTTACCTATACTTAAATCCTATAATAAACCTTGTGGAATTATGATACGATAATAAGTGGACTTCAATCGTGCCCGTCAGGATATGACTCGAATTCAATGAGACTTGAGAAGTAGTTAAGTACCTACTAATGACAAAATAATTTCTATCTCGAAAATAAAATTCTGACTCCGGGGATTTTTATTCATTTTATTTATGGAGCCCATGTGGTGGCTACTAATGGCGTTATCCTTAAACGTGGAGATCTGCCAAGTCTAAATACCCCTATTGTTTCTTCATTTGAGAATGATTTGGGCACTGAGGTGTTGATTAATCGATTGTCGCATTCGTCATTTAGATATATGTATTTGTTAGAATGAGATTTTTATTTTAATCTTGGTCCCTCGAGTAACCGTTACGTAATTGAATAAATACTTGAATATAAAAAAAAAACACTTATATAATGAAGGGATTAGCTATGATAAGACTCTCTTCGCTTACGCCAACGCTCTCGGGAAAAGCCGTTATAACCTACAATCTACCTACACTAATATTAACAAATCTGATAAATAAATAATAATAGACAAAGAAAATAATACTTACTTCGCTACGTATTACCATCAAAGCGGTGCTGTATGAAAAACTAAGAATGGACATAAACAACGCAGTTAGCGCCATTACAAACTGTAACAAGCAAATATTCTTAGATAAGATTTCATTATAATATAATTTATCGTTTCCTACTTAGTAACATTTCTGTGATATACGGATAATGTACTTGTACAGATATGAAGGAATTGTAAGGGTTCTCTTTTCATCATGAAAAAAATATAATTTTGTCCCCTATCTCCCCCAATAGTCACTTACCTGCCACTTGATAGCATCAATGAGTATGTCGTACGCGTTGATTATCGTACAGTAAAGGTCCATCAGTTTCTTCATTTGACAATTTTGAGACTCCAAAATAACACTCTTGAATGTCAATTCGTCTATTTTTGGAGCTATCACTTTAGTTTGGTGGCTCAGTGACATTTTCATATAATAATTGATCAGTCGGAGTCGCGGAACAAGCAGGCTCAGCAGGTGTCCGTAGAAATGAATATCAATTAGAAATAAAAGACGAACCGGTAAAAGCATTAGTGAACCGACGAGTTTATCGAACATGTACCATTCATACGGCACAATAAGAATCGAAAGAGATACCGCAATACACGACAAAATTAAGTTTTTGACTGATGACGACGATATTTTTGGTCTGCAACCTATTGTCGTGTCAAAATCCTGTAACTTCAGATAATAATGCTGTAATCGCTTCCAAACTATTGAACTCAACACGACACCCAATAGATAGTGTATGAAATCTAACCCTATGTCGAGATGTTCCATGAACACAGGGTAAAAAGAGAATACGTTGTAACATACCAAAGCATAGCATAAAATACTGTACACAAATGCCAATAAAATAAATATAGGTTTTATTTTAAGGGATAAGACCAGCCTGTTCAGGCCTAACGCCACTTCCATACAAAGGTAGGCCTTCGATATAGCATCGATGTAGCAATTTTCTTCTTCTTGAACTAAATTATTGAAGAGTGTCGTTGGTGACGCCATAGCGACAGGGACCACCTACACCACTCAAGCCGAAGAACGAATGCTCCATCAATTATGATAGCAACAGAAACATCGCTTAATTCCCTAATAGCGTTGAAGTCATTAGTATGAGTGATTCTTGCCACATTACCACAACATACATCATATTTGATGACAGTAGTCAGACATTAGATTAATGAATTCGATCCTTTTGAGCCTACTACGTCTTTTTTAATTAGTAAACAAATTATTTTAATTGTTATCCAAAGACGCAAAAGACATATTCAGGAGTATTTCAGTACTGACACTGCAAGGTCACATACACACATATTAGGATTTTTATGAAAATTATTCTAAGCAATAACGCATTCAAAACGAGGTCATTATTCTCCCGCCATCCTGTACGTCTGATATAAATCCAGGCAGTAAAAACATTCGCGGTCCTACTGACACCATCCCTCTCGGATTCGCATCTAATCTCAGTCTCACAAGGGCAGAGTTTACGAAATAAAGCATAAACCGGTATCAAAGACGAGCATTCAAACTTTCAAGAAAATTTAATTGTGCAATTTATTCAAATTTTACTACGGTTTTCTCGTAAATTATACGCTATCAAGAAATCTGGCGTAGGTAAGATATTTGACAAAAAGGATTTGTTTTTGCTAAGATTAAAAAAGTGAGCTTTTATACAATGCGTACCCTCGTCAAATTATGAACATTTCTGTGATTTCTGTATGAAATTAGATGTTCATCTGGCCTGACATCACACAATAAAGAATACTATTTATCTTCGACAACAAGTCAGTGAAAAGGATCGTAATTTCGTACATAATACGATTTAAAGCCCCTTTTCGGAGATAGGTAAGTTTTCTCATTTGTTTGAGTGCTGAGATTCCCTTCCAATTTATATTTAAAGAACTGCTATTTATTATGCGGCTTTCGCTTCATATTTCGGGCGTAACTTGACTTGTGAAAAATTTGGTCACGGTCCCGGTGTGTTTGCTACCGAGTCCCGTGAACCGCGGAGGGCGGCGCGAGCGTCCTTCAGCCGCGACACGCTTTGTCCCTGCCTTCAAATTAACCGCGGGAAAGTTTTAAAACGCCTTTGTTTGCCAGTGCCCGCGGCCGTCACCGCGAGTGTTTCAACAAAATGAGGATAAAAATCAAAATATTGGATACTAAAGGACAGTGCCGAGGTACTCATCTAGTTGACTTCCAGGAGGCTAATTCTAACTTACATTTTGATACCTAAATGATGTCATTTTGTAATCATTCGCTCGTGCGTCTAGTTCGCACATTGGCGCAGTATTTCGCTCGTATTGTACTTGTTCGTACATTATGCGGCTTAGTCTCTACGTAACCGTTTAATTTATCAGACTTTAAGTTATTATACGACGGCATTCATTGATTGGGTCCTGAGACCTACCGTTTTCCCGCTAAACTTGTACAGATGTAGAACATAAGTATTTTCACGGAAACGTACGAACGTGTCTTGCTATTTTAGTCAGTCTCGGTACAAAAAGTACTGAGGTTGAGTGAAGTAGCATGAGTAATACCCACGAACGCTTCCCTCTTTTGAACAAATCCTGTCCTACCGAGACCCAGTTTATCGTTAAAAATAAAAGTGAAACTAAACGCAATATTCACGTATCAAATAAATTCGTTCGTGTATAAAAATAAATTTGGACAGACCCGAGTCGTGAGCCGCCATGCGCAAGACCCCGTGTTTTATTGTTCAACCAGAAACGCGTTGTTTTTATTCCTCTACTTTTCTCCACGTTTCGTTATGACCTTATGAAATAAACCGAACAAATGTTTTTTTACAAACAATTATTCTTTCTAATATAAAATTATAATGTGAAAGTAACTCTGTATTTAGATGACATTTGGCATGGAGATAGTTTGAGGCTCCGGGGATCACCAACGAATAGTCTTTATCAATCGTCATCAATCATCATCATTCTACGCGGGCAGACGATAATAATAACACATGTACACATATCTTTGTAATTACCTGTACCTAG
This sequence comes from Cydia fagiglandana, assembly GCF_963556715.1. Classification (NCBI taxonomy): domain Eukaryota; kingdom Metazoa; phylum Arthropoda; class Insecta; order Lepidoptera; family Tortricidae; genus Cydia; species Cydia fagiglandana. The sequence continues at coordinate 10,357,167 of NC_085948.1, forward strand.
TGTTGCAAATGGGTATTTCTACTTAAAGTTGTGCCCCCAACTTGCATTTTATATTTTGGAACTTTTATACTTTTTTTCACTCAGAATCACGAGCTCTTTCGATCCTAATAGCAGATATATTATAACAATTTCATATAATTTTTTTTGTCCGTTTTGTTACGGTCATATAATTGTATTGAAGACCGTAACTAAACGGACCAAAAATTGTGGGGACACTTTATTCTCAGAAAAAATGGAAAATACTCGTGATTCTGAGTAGAAATAATATAAAAATTCCAAATTGTAACACAAACATTTTTGGTACAATTTTAAATAGAAATACCCCGATACTCCAATTGAAGGGATGTTTACAAAAAAAACATAACTGACTACACTGGTTGACACCTGAAACGATTAACAATGTTCTTAAAAAAGTGTCAGCCGCTCTAAGCAGTTATGTTGTTTTTGTAAACATCCCTTCAATTATCCTCAATGTTCCCATTCAAAATGGCAAGAAAAAGATTAAGTATTAACGAGACTACATTACGGAGCCGAAAAGAATATCAACATGACGTCGTCATCTAAGGGGCTGAAGATGTGCTGCTTCACTCCGCAAACATTAATATTCCGAACAACTTTATGTACCACAATGGAACTAATACGCTAGATTGCTTTACCAGTTTCGCTACATGACAAATTGCAAGCAATTCACTTAGCCCGACGACGTATTTAATCTCTTCGATTGGTTTTGTGCACTGGGAAATATATGCGTTTCCACTCAGCATAACTCAAACCTCTAAGTTTAATGAGAATACTGAAGTACGGGAGAGAAAATGTGGCATTAGTGAAGTTAAAGTGTAAGGCAAAGAAAAATAGGTGGAAACGTTGGGTGCAGAGTTCAGGTAAAATTCTAGCTCAAAAATGTGTTTATGTTTAGAATTATTTACGCTGTAGGTTGTAGTAATTACTCGTATATGCACGTGTTCTTAAATAAATTTTGGGCAGTCCAAGCAACGGTTTAAAATTGCAACCAAGAAGAAGATTAATTAGAAGATGTAAATTATACGGCACATGCATGTATGCGCATGCACACAGGGTGATTTCGGGGTCGTGGAGCAAGAGAGCCAGACATCATACAGAATCCAAAGATGAGCCTAATGATGTTGTTAATTATTGTTTATCACCAATAATGATGATTATTTTCCAGATGACAAGTAGGAAAAACCACTTTTGCATACAATTTGGTGACCCTACTCAATGTGACGTCTTGTCGCTTTCCATACAGCGTATGTCAAAAGTCATAGGGTGACCATAATTACTTAGTACTTATAACATTAATTTTATTTGAAAAATAAGAATAATTAAAGTAACTATCTTTTAATCAAATACTACCATATGATAATGTGGATCATTTACAGAGTCAGAAAAACTGGTTCTGGATCACAACCCAGAAATCACCCTGTATATTGTACGAGTACTTATATATTATTTATACCGTAATACAGCTTATACAGCGTAAACACAACTGATCGTAGCAGCCACACAAGCGAGCGTAGCCGGGGCCAATCGTAGCATGCCTACGCCTGGCCTACGCCTTCAGCGGCCGATGTATAAGCAAGGAGTTTTTATACACAAGGAACCAGTATGTACTAACAGAAACACTTCTAAATGTACATCGGTGGACCTTATTACAAACGACATAAGGTCCACCGAGGTTGTGGGTGTAGTTTTTTTTTACAAATGTCTGTGTAGGGAATATAAAAAAAGTTTAATATACTTGCATGAATGACTTTAGCACCTACCATATCATTTCACAACACAATATAATTAATCAGCGACGAATAAATCAGTGCTATAATTATTAATAGAACACAATGTAAACAATAATCGCCCTAGGGAATTCGTGTCATCGATATGTAGCTGTCAGCTGCCCCGCTAGACAATAGCGCGTAATGGAACACCTAGTAGCGTTGTTCGCGATAAACCTGCCGGTGATTGATTGTGCGGACAAAAGCGGGCACTTGCCAAGTGTTCACTTTAGTTAGGTGAACGCAAGAGTCGAGTTCAAGGGCATACCAGAGTAAAGTGACCTACACCATAGGCGTACGCACGGTGGGGCAAGGTGGGGCAGTTGCCCCACCCTGGTCTCTGACCATAAGCTAAGAATTTCTGTTTCAACCGTACCCTGTTACAACATACCCAGCCTCCCCTACTTCTGTCCCAAATTTGACATTTGCGCGATTCTGGAGATACTCTTGAACGACTTCCACAGGATATGACTTAGAGATCCAATTCATATCTAATAGATATCTTACTCTATCATACGTAAAAGTGACATTGCGCTGCAAAAGAGAACTAGTTGATATCTAAACTATAACGTATCTAGAATGGATCTAGTACGTGTTGTCTCTTGTGAATATCTTGAAGTTCGAATACGGCAGATTGATGAGTAACGGCAATAGACTCGCCTGTGCTTGGCGATTGAAATCACACCACTGAGCTCTCTCAGCGTTTCCGTGGAGGATCATGTGACAAATAACGGCAAACTATCTTAATTCAGGCGTAGTTAGAATGCTTTACAATGGCCTTGTGTTACGTAGATTAGAGCGTTATAATATCATAATTATATATTACGATTCATAATTCCGTGTAGTGTCGAAATTTTGAAAAGCATAGAGGCATAGTTTAGTTTTGTCAAGAATTTGAAGTTGTCATTGAATATTTTCCTATCGTTTTGTTTTAGCGTAATAAAGCCTAAGATTCAGGTTTATTATTTATTCTCATTAATCTCATACCATGTTTCAATTTTAAAGTTTAGATTATTTCTTATGTTCGTTATTATGTATATGTAGTATGTTTTTTGTTTAAATACAAAATATAAAAATATTCATAGAGCCACAAAATATGTATATAAAGCAAGTTCACATCGCCATACATGCAATTATACTCGTATACCCGAAACCAGTTCATACTGTCAATATAGCCGTTATTTTTATTGGGTTATTATTCCTCCGTTATTAGAACAAAATATATTTTTGTTGAATAAATGTCGAAACGATAATATATAATAGAAACACGACCGGCCGTAGCTATAAGAAGCCGTAGCACTTACTCGTGCATCAGCCGCCTGAAGGCGTTGGCAATGTTGGCATGCTACGAGTGACCACGCTACACTGAGAGAAAAATCATCACCAGGAATTAAAAAACAGTTCTGTACTGGGGGAAAAAATGAAGTTTTAGTCATAATTATGGACGTTTCACTATTTCTGTAAAGTTTATTTATTTCTACAAACAGCTCAGTAATCCCAAATATAATTTCAACAAACAGATACTAGAAATTGCAAGAACTAATAGAAATTGCAAAAGTCAATTTGTTCCTATTAGTTAACTCTCCTTGTCCCCGGATTAAGTTTATTTTTGTAATTCTAAGTGTATTTTTAACCGACTTCCAAATCCCAAAGGAGGAGGTTATCAATTCGGTTGTATGTTTTTTATTTTTTTTATTTTTTTTATTTTTTATGTTTGTTACTCCATATCTCCGTCATTACTGGACCGATTTTGAAAATTATTTTTTTGATTGAATGTATATGCATACAGATTGGTCCCGTTTCTGTCAAAACCCAGTTCTGATGATGGGTTCCATGAGGAATCGAGGGAACTCCTCAAATCTTAAAGGCATACATATAGTGATTTTTGGGTTTTTATCATCAAATCAAGCATATACATCCAAAAGAGTGACATTTGATGAAGTGGAACTGCTGATGATGATCAGAACGGAACTCCTCAACGACGCATAGTTCACGGTTGGCGATTTGTCCTCTTCGTTATGTTTGTTAAGCAAGTTCAGTTTTAATGCACATTTTTGTCAAGCTCGAGTTCTGATGATGGGATCCATGAGGAATCGAGAGAACTACTCAAATCTTAAAGGCATGCGTATAGAGATTTTTGTATTTACATCAGAAAATTAAGCATTTTCATTAAAAACTGTCACATTTGATGAAGTGGAACTGCTGATGATGATCAGAACAGAACTCTTCAACGACGCATAGTTCACGTTTCGAGATTTTTCCTCTTCGTTATGTTTGTTAAGCAAGTTAAGTTTTTAATGCACATTTTTGTCAAGCTCGAGTTCTGATGATGGGATCCATAAGGAATCGAGGGAACTCCTCAAATATTAAAGGCATGCGTATAGAGATTTTTGTATTTACCTCAGAAAATTAAGCATTTTCATTAAAAACTGTCGCATTTGATGAAGTGGAACTGCTGATGATGATCAGAACAGAACTCTTCAACGACGCATAGTTCACGTTTGGCGATTTTTCCTCTTCGTTATGCTTGTTAAGCAAGTTAAGTTTTTAAGCCACATTTTTGTCAAGCTCGAGTTCTGATGATGGGATCCATAAGGAATCGAGGGAACTCCTCAAATATTAAAGGAATACGCATAGATTTTTTTGTATTTTCATCATAAAATCAAGCATTTACATTAAAAACTGTCGCATTTGATGAAATGGAACTGCTGATGATGACCAGAATAGAACTCTTCAACAACGCATAGTACACATTTGGTGATTACGAATTTCGATTTTGATTTGGTCTGGGTCCCGGACTCGGACCCAGAACCGGACTCATACCCGGATCCGGTTCGGACCCGGACCCGGACCTGGACTCGAACCCGGGCTCGGACCCGGACTCGGACCCGGACTCAGACCCGGACTCGGACCCGGACCTTGACCCGGAAAACCACTATGATACCTTAACTAAATAAACCACTATGATTACCTACCATAAAATGTGTAAGTATATAAGTATGATGATGCCAATCTTACTAGCCCCTCCCGCTTAAACCCCCGTACACCGCACCGCATGCGCCGTTAAGTGGGTTAGGTTAGGTTTGAACTGCGATCCTCACAGAACCGAACTGCTATCAGAGAAGTGGGTTAGGTTAGGCTAGAACTACGACCCTTACAGAAGCGAAATGCCAGTAGAAAAGTGGGTGGTTTTACCTCCTTTTCTACATAGTGTACCTCTATCTACAATAATCTTTCACCGGCCCCCATAGAAGTCGGTTTTTTTTTCTTAAAAATTATTGTTGTACTTTTCTCTCAGTGTACGCTTTGTGAACGCTACGCGCAGTTTCATTGCATATATGTACATACCTACATACATGTACACTTGTACAGTCACCACACGGGATTGTTGTCAATCACGCTCCGCGATTGGTCCGCCAATTCAGCAAGAACCCTAAATGGCATAACAATCCCGTGTGGTGACTGTCGTTGCATATAAATACAAATGTCGTAACAATTACTGGAAAGCCCACTCAACTGTGTACTGTCTTCTCACGCTATAAAATTCAAATTCAAGTTGGTTTTACAATATGTCATTAATGTCATTATGGCTCTTATGCGCGGTGAGGCAGGACTGCAAAACTTAACATTTTACATATAAATATGTAATACAATACTCCCTCGTTGCAACCACCAACTATTGACAAATATTTCCGTGTATTCTTCTGCCATAATCACCAAAAATCTGTACACACCTGACGAAGCGTGAGTGGCAGCAGGGTGCACTTTTAACAGATATAAACTTTATATCTGTTAAAAGTGCACCCTGCGCTTTATATTATAAAGTAATGTAAAACTAGGTCGCAGAATGCAGCTCCTTATTTACATCACACAAACACTTCTCCTTTCGCGGCACTTCAGTTATAGGTACTCGTTAAACTTAGAGATTTGAGCTATGCTTTAAGTTGAATCGCCGTTCTAGTGCACAAATCAAGGGAAACCAATCGTTGCCATGCAATTTGTCATGTACGTTGTGTAATGGGGAATTCGGGTCGTACAGTCGCCATCAGATATATCGGAGCGGCCAAGGTGTTCACAATATCTGAACACGCACTCTAACGCCCTGACAATAGAGGCGTGTTCAGATGATTGTGAGCACCTTGGCCGCTCCGATATATCTGATGGCGACTGTACATTAATTGTAAAACGAAGGTTGTGTCTCCTGTGGACAGGAGAATATCAAACAGACCGTCGTCTACCTAAAACATAAGCCTTTTTGAGCTTAGGTACATGTAGGATTACGTAATTTTTGTAAGATTGTCTCGTAAAATATTACAATAGCTTCTTTGGAGACAACTTACATTCTTATATACTCGTAGTTACATCCGAACCTTGCAAGTTAAAATTAAATTTATTTAATAAAAGCATGTAAATAACATTTTGTATTTATTACGTAACTACAGTATAATTATGTAATTATGTTCAGTCCACTCCATTATAATAGTATTATATTACAGCAAAAAAGCACTCCGAGTACGGTACAAAAGGATTTCAATTTTGCTGAAAACAAACATGACGCAACAAAACTTCGAGGCTTGTTGTGGAGTGCTTAAAATACATATTCATTTACTTCGACTTTTGTGTCTAATTGTAGTAATCTCTAAAAGTCTAAAATGTACATGAATATTCCCACTCTAGAAAGGTCTCTTTGCCCTTGTCTAATTAAACGGATTTTTTTTATGTAAGTAGTTTGTAGAAATGTAGTAATTATGTGATTTTTTCAATGATTTAGGTAAGTAATATTTTAAATTGTAATGTATTTAATTGTATTTTAACGTTAAGTTTAGAAATGACCTTTGTACTTTGGTAAATCAGCTAAACGTTGGCTAAATGGTCGGTAGTAATTTTTGATAAATATACTTTTTACGCACAATTCCTTTCAGTGTCTAACAGTCTAAAGGTAACATTGCATTTCTGACCGCAGCTGCACTACTGGTACTGAACGCGTCGGTGTTATTGTCAATTTCCATAGTAAAATGAACAGTAGTGCAGCTGACGTTGGAAATGTACTGTCACCTTAAGTGTTGGGAAAATTCAAGAAGATTGGGGATATTTGTTAATGGCAGGCTTATTCAAAATTGCAGACGTTTTCCTAAGTAAACATCACAAAAAGGTTTTTGCAGAGAAACCTGAATAATTATCATTAATCACGTCTGTTGATCTTCCCTTAGACAAGTTTGTATAAAGTGTATTCATAATTCATAAAACAGTGTCCTTCTAAATTTCCGTCGAACAATAAATGTCGTCTTAAAGATTGATTAATGAATTTAAAAACAGCTGGATATAGAGATTAAGTCGACAAAAAGTTTCAAGACGCAATTAACGATCGTTATCAAAGGATTACGACCATTCAAGTGCCCCGGTCTTCATCCAAAGGGTTTTCAATAATTAAAGTACGACTGAGAAGAAGATAATTAAATGCACTTCTATTAATAGATAGATATTTAATCCATAGACGTAATATGTATTTGATTTATAGATGGTCAATCAAATCTTGTCAGTAGAAAAAGGCGCGAAATTCAAATTTCTATTTTCAAATTTGCCGCCTTTTTCTACTGACAAAATCTGCTGCCAACTATAGTAGTATTACCCTATAATGGACGTGGAACCAGTAATGGGACAAAAAAACATAATTCCTCTAAAATAACTATCTAAAAGTAGTTTATAAACACTGGCTGTATATTATCATAAATAAGAGTCCTAGAGCTGTTTCAGTTTGAAGTTTCATTAAATTTGGCTGTTTTTTAAGAAATTGGCGTCAACCCAAAAGTTGTCGTGTCACTGAAAAAAAATACCACTACGAATTCTTAACAACTTCGCTAAGAGAGGCGAGTTAATTTATTAAATTTTATTTAATTAATACTTGATGAAAACTAGAATGTGGTTAGTTAATTGCATTTACCATGAGATAAGGTATACAACACACTATGTTGTGACTCCACAGATGTAAAAAAAATAGTGGTATTTGGCCCAATCCCATTATAGGAGCTGTAAAACTGCGTACCTCCTATGATGGGACAATTGACAGAATGATGCTTGCCACGCCATAATTTCATGTTTAAATAATACAGAAGTAAAATGTAGTTACGAAATATGTCAATCAGGAGGTATTCTCGGACTTCGGATAAATTAATATCGTTTTTCCAAACTTTTATTTAACTTGCCCTGTTAGTTAGTGTGGGTCCAATCTTGGTAGCTGAATTTGAGCCACTTTTCGATTTCCGATTCAGTTGAAATTTTGTGTACGTAATTAAGTATGCAAATCGGATGATAATGCAATATTATGATAACATGGACCTGATCTGATGATGGAGACAGGAGGTGGCCATAGGAACTTTATCGCAATAAACCCTAACTAATTGTGTTTGGGTATATTAGAATTGTCTCGATGGATCTAATACAATAATAATTGGCTCTGGAAAGAAAAATACATTCAGCGATAAAAGCTTATACCAAAAATTGATTTTTTTTGCCGTAAATTATTCCCCATTTCAATATTTTATACTGATAGAGCAATGTCCATTATAGGGGGCCCATTACTGGATCCACGTCCATTACTGGGGGCCCATTACTGGAGCTTTGGTGTCCATGACTGGAGAAAAAAAGCATAGTTTTAATTTGTTAAATATGTGGAAACTAATTGCAGTATCTTTGATACAACACGCCTAAAACATGACAGACGGATAGGACTTTCATCTTTTAACACGCTAAGCGGTAGACCATTTACATGTATAAGGGAAATGTCATAAATACTCCAAATTTCCTCTTAAATGTCCCATGACTGGTGCTGTTACTATATATCTTAAAGTTCGAATCGGGCAGTAAGTCACTACAAAATCTGTTTGAGGCTTTACCCAAGTGCTGTTGAAATCCCCAGTGGCAGAGTGTTAAAAGTTGCACGCTAATCCGACCCACTCTGACATTACAGTTAAGAAGAGCCCATAAAACAAAGCAGGTGTGGCGGCAAAGCGACGCCAAACGGGTAGCCAAGCAGTCAGACCACTTTAAATTGCTGTGTTTCAAGATTTAATTGCTGACCTCCCTAATTAAGCTGCCCTTTAATGTATGTTGGCACAAATTGGGCTTTTCACTCGCAGACCCTCATTTGAATTCTACAAAATCGCATACTTAAGGATGACTCACGTTAGACCGGGCCGTGTCCGGGCCGAAGCTTCCGGCGCGTACTTTTCTATGACATGACAGGCGATCACGTGATACTGTCCGTATAAAACGATGCGCCGGAAGCTCTGGACCGGACACGGCCCGGTCTAACGTGAGTCATCCTTTATGTATGGAGCACAACTGGCCGGATACACCGGATTAGACTAAAGTTTGGCTCATCAAAAGCTTTCGGAACTATTCGCTCCCTTCCAAAGTTACGGGTAGATATCTACCCCGAGTGCTTACAATACTTATTGGATCTATGAAAATAAGAAAGAACCCTTTTTATTAGGGTTCCGTACCCAAAGGGTAAAACGGGACCCTATTACTAAGACCTCGCTGTCCGTCCGTCCGTCCGTCTGTCTGTCACCAGGCTGTATCTCACGAACCGTCATAGCTAGACAGTTGAAATTTTCACAGATGATGTATTTCTGTTGCCGCTATAACAACAAATACTAAAAACAGAATAAAATAAAGATTTAAGTGGGGCTCCCATACAGCAAACGTGATTTTTGACCAAAGTCAAGCAACGTCGGGCGTGGTCAGTACTTGGATGGGTGACCGTTTTCTTTTTGCATTTTTTTCCGTTTTTTTTTTGCTTTATGGTACGGAACCCTTCGTGCGCGAGTCCGACTCGCACTTGCCCGGTTTTTTAGAATGCTTTTGCTGGAACACAAAGCATAAGTATACACAATTTTACTGACATAGAGATATAAAAATAAGAAAGAAATACTCTAATCCCAATCTCCGTAAACAAAAGTAGGCACCTCTAACCGTACTCATAGAGGTGGCGACTCTAAACTAAGACACGCCGATCTTCTTGTGTTTATCTTGTATCTTGTCATGAAGTCACACTTTTGTCTTATGCTACCTTACTTCTGTCTATGTGTCATCTCTGTGTAGCAATCAATATTTCATGAATATTCTGTCAACTCTTATGAGGCAATTTACAGGTACCTAGTAAGTAGAATTTGTTTTCTTTAACAAAGACAAATCTGAAAACAATACCGCTATGTCACATCATATAAAACTTTCGCGGAACTACTGCGTTTTAGCAATTATTCTTAGCAAAAAATACGAAACTAGTCCGAGGAAGTCTGCAAATTGAAATTTTCGCTCACGGCGGGCAGGCGGTGTGCCAGTTGAAAGCGGGACACTTTTCTTTTCCAGTCTCTTTGCTCGGAGCCGAGACACTTCATTCGCCCGCAGAGCTGAATCATGAGTATCATAACACATTGTTGTTGTAGGACAACAACGCAGATTTTCTTTTAAAATTCCAACTGGGTTATCATCTTCCATCTTATCGACTAAAGTTTGGCGATTGAAACCTCGCCGCCGTTCCAAGTCGAACTCGAGATAAGTAGGATGCTCTCTACCCCAGTTTCATGGTATTGAAAGATTTATTATTTTGTTTTTATTTTATTGCTTCAAACTTCGGTCTTGCGGATGTTATCGCTGATTTATTTTCAGTAAGTTTTGTAACCAGCTAGCCACGACGGGAAAACGAAAGATGAAAAACTGTTTTATAAAAACTTGCGCTCGCTATGCATTTTATAAAAGAAAACTCCTCAAACTGAACTCTACGATCCATACTTCGATACTCCATTGATTCACATTTAAAATAGTAAAAAAATTGCTTACGAACTGGTACTTTAAATAGGTACCTATATTAAACTACTAATATACTCTTTTCATTGCTTATATTATCAATTAATTAAAAAAATACTAAGGACATTTAATCCCGCCCTATAAAATACATCGTTAAGGTGGTTCACATACTAACACCGCAATCTGCCGCAAGCCCCGAAGCCTCGAGGGGATTGGGCGACATAAAACAGCCTTTGATAGCGATCTAGTAAACGAGCACAAAACAACAAATAAGTAGGAAAATTCTGTTCACACCGATAAAAACATTGAACAGGTACTCTCATATCTTTTAAGATCAATTTAAATGTTGTTTAATGTTCTGTGCGGTTTACAAAATATGTGTGTGTATAGGTACGAGTTGTATAATTTGCCAATTATTTGAAGCATATTAAATTATTATATTAAATTAAGATTAGTATTATTACAAAACCTATACGTTTAAAACGGTACGTAGTAAATAAAATTTCTATTTAACCTCAGTCGATTGAATAGTTGCAAGTTGTAGGAAATACCTAAAGCACGGTGAAAAATAATGCGCTAGCAACTGATATGTTTGAAGTCGGTACCAAGCCAAATCTTACTACTTTTTGATAAGATAATGTAAAATTTAACTTTTTCGAATTAGACATTTTAGTAGGTATGACACTTATTGTTTTTTTTTAATTACCTATTTCAATTTTATATTTTGAATACTGTTAATGAACAATCTAACTTAGTGTAAATCATTACTAACAAACTATATGGGCCTATTTTGACCTGAAATAAATGAATTGAATTGAGTATGGATTTCCGCAAAGTAACGCCTGATTCTACAGGTGGGCCCAAAACCACAATTACATAAAATGTTTAGGGATAATTTTCTTAGGGGCATCCATTAATTACTTGGGAAAGAGGAGGGTCAAGCCGAATCTCACAATATCTCCACGTGGGGGAGAGAAAGGGTTTCGAAAAATATGAAGTCATTATTTTGGGGCAAAAATATCAGGTATAAGAGGCAAGCATAAAAAATATATCTCAAAAACACCTCACGTAATTAATAGACGCCCCCTTACTTAAATGTCTTTTACAAAATGTCATTAAAAATTAATATAGGAGCGTACCTTCAATGTATTAACATGTATTATCTTCAAAATATTTTCGTTTCGGTTTGATTCACAAACGCAAACGTTTATAAAAATTATCAACAAATTACGAGCAGTAAAAATCTTTGTTAACGTTTTTGTGGACCAACCTGTAGCTCTACTATGAGTTCCGTGAATGACAGTGAGAAGTGAAGATAGTGAGAAAGTTAAGGAAAATGTATGGAGTAATTGTACAGTGCCTCTACCGGTCACGTAAAGAACTAAAAATTTCAATTTGTACCATGAGTTACAAACGTTTTTACGCGAGTTTTCCATACTTGCCTAACTTCACACCTAAAACGCTCTCTTTCTAATTATATAATGAAAACTGAGCCAGAATTATTCTGCGTAAATACTTTACGCGAGTAAACGTGACAGATGTTATGGAAAAATACGTGCGTTTCCAACGTGACATTTCTGTCAACTTCTAAATACAACAAATACGCAGATTTTTCACGAATATTAATGCAATTTTCAACGTAATATGTACAAATTTATAACAGTATGTGAACTTCAAGCAAAACTTTAAGGGATAAATAAATTAATAGTTCGATAAAAGGCTGATTTAGTACAAAGGTAATGAGTTATACTTGACATCATATTTTCCTATTTCTACTGCTACATTTGCGAAAATCACATTGCTTACGAGCAGTTTTTGGTTTTAGGCAAGAAGCTGATTGAAAACAACATTTCCCTGAAAACCCGGATTGCATCATGTATGCATGCGTATGCATGTAGAAGTTACATATGTATTAAGAATTAAGGCTCAATATAATTTTTAAGAAAAAAAAACCGACTTCTATGGGGGCCGGTGAAAGATTATTGTAGATGGTACACTATGTAGAAAAGGAGGTAAAACCAACCACTTTTTTACTAGCATTTCGCTTCTGTAAGGGTCGTAGTTCTAGCCTAACCTAACCCACTTCTCTGATAGCAGTTCAGTTCTGTGAGGATCGCAGTTCAAACCTTTTTTTTTTTTTTTACATGGGGAATGCGTCTACGCATACCGCCGGGCCTGGGAGAAACCCGGACGATTATGTGGGACTCAGGGCTGTAAAGAGGCCCCACTACCCACTAAACCCCATGGTGTCCTCTCGCCGCTATGGTTGCGGGGTTACGGGGAAGCTCGCGCAATGCGTCCGCGACCCCGCAGCGGCTATCCTGACTAGGATCCATACCCCTATTTTTTTTTAGTGATCTTCCCTGTGGAAGCGCTTCCGGAACACGAGGTTGCGCATACCATCTCGGGAGCCAGCGTCATGGGCGGGGACGCCCCCATGTCCGCCGCCCGCTGGCTCTCATCAGGGCGGCAGGTTCCTCTCGTGAGCGGCACGTCTGCGGCCTATGCGGCGGCGGCGCATTGGGTCAGCCTCGGCCCGGACTTCCCGTTCGCGCTCGGCCGCCTCCTTGTCTCCCATGACGTGCTCGCAGAACGTGAGCACAGTCTCCCACGCACTTTCGCTGCCCAGCATGGCCTGAACTACGGCTGGCAGCGAAAGGTCTTGACCTACCTGGGCGACCAACGCCTCCCGTTCCTCGCCAAAAACTGGGCACTCAGCCAGTGTGTGTTGGGCCGAGTCTACGTCGGCTCCGCATTGGTGACACTCCGGTGTCGGTTCCCTCTGGGCAACCTTGTGCAGGTAGCTGCCGAAGCAGCCATGCCCCGACAGTACCTGCGTTAGTCTGAAAGTAAGGACACCGGAGCGTCTTTCAACCCAGTCCCGAAGGACAGGGCGCACCGCCTCTACAGTGCGGGTGCCAGCCCTCGGCCGTTCGAGCCGCTGCACCCATATCTCCGTCGCGTCTTTTAGCAGCTCGGTGCGCCGCTTCGCCACCTCCTGAGGTGCTTTCGGGTCACCCCGGGCTCGCGCCTCTCCGCGATCGCAGTTCAAACCTAACCTAACCCACTTAACGGCCCATGCGGTGCGGTGTACGGGGGTTTAAGCGGGAGGGGCTAGTAAGATTGGCATCATCATACTTATATACTTACACATTTTATGGTAGGTAATCATAGTGGTTTATTTAGTTAAGGTATCCTAGTGGTTTTCCGGGTCAAGGTCCGGGTCCGAGTCCGGGTCTGAGTCCGGGTCCGAGTCCGGGTCCGAGCCCGGGTTCGAGTCCAGGTCCGGGTCCGGGTCCGAACCGGATCCGGGTATGAGTCCGGTTCTGGGTCCGAGTCCGGGACCCAGTCCAAGTCAAAATCGAAATTCGTAATCACCAAATGTGTACTATGCGTTGTTGAAGAGTTCTATTCTGGTCATCATCAGCAGTTCCATTTCATCAAATGCGACAGTTTTTAATGTAAATGCTTGATTTTATGATGAAAATACAAAAAAATCTATGCGTATGCCTTTAATATTTGAGGAGTTCCCTCGATTCCTTATGGATCCCATCATCAGAACGCGAGCTTGACAAAAATGTGGCTTAAAAACTTAACTTGATTAACAAACATAACGAAGAGGAAAAATCGCCAAACGTGAACTATGCGTCGTTGAAGAGTTCTGTTCTGATCATCATCAGCAGTTCCACTTCGTCAAATGCGACAGTTTTTAATGAAAATGCTTAATTTTCTGATGTAAATACAAAAATCTCTATACGCATGCCTTTAATATTTGAGGAGTTCCCTCGATTCCTTATGGATCCCATCATCAGAACTCGAGCTTGACAAAAATGTGCATTAAAAACTTAACTTGCTTAACAAACATAACGAAGAGGAAAAATCTCGAAACGTGAACTATGCGTCGTTGAAGAGTTCTGTTCTGATCATCATCAGCAGTTCCACTTCATCAAATGCGACAGTTTTTAATGAAAATGCTTAATTTTCTGATGTAAATACAAAAATCTCTATACGCATGCCTTTAATATTTGAGGAGTTCCATCGATTCCTTATGGATCCCATCATCAGAACTCGAGCTTGACAAAAATGTGCATTAAAAACTTAACTTGCTTAACAAACATAACGAAGAGGAAAAATCTCGAAACGTGAACTATGCGTCGTTGAAGAGTTCTGTTCTGATCATCATCAGCAGTTCCACTTCATCAAATGCGACAGTTTTTAATGAAAATGCTTAATTTTCTGATGTAAATACAAAAATCTCTATACGCATGCCTTTAAGATTTGAGGAGTTCTCTCGATTCCTCATGGATCCCATCATCAGAACTCGAGCTTGACAAAAATGTGCATTAAAAACTGAACTTGCTTAACAAACATAACGAAGAGGACAAATCGCAAACCGTGAACTATGCGTGGTTGAGGAGTTCCGTTCTGATCATCATCAGCAGTTCCACTTCATCAAATGTCACTCTTTTGGATGTATATGCTTGATTTGATGATAAAAACCCAAAAATCACTATATGTATGCCTTTAACATTTGAGGAGTTCCCTCGATTCCTCATGGAACCCATCATCAGAACTGGGTTTTGACAGAAACGGGACCAATCTGTATGCATATACATTCAATCAAAAAAATAATTTTCAAAATCGGTCCAGTAATGACGGAGATATGAAGTAACAAACATAAAAAATAAAAAAAATAAAAAAAATAAAAAACATACAACCGAATTGATAACCTCCTCCTTTGGGATTTGGAAGTCGGTTAACAAGGAGCGGTACATAGACATGTTGCTGTTTTTGTTGCTGGGTGCACATAACACATAGTAAGAACATACACATAGTAAGAATATTTACACAAGAATTGCTACGTATTTTATTAAGCATTATTATCTTAAATAAAATAAAACATACAAATGTTCTGTGAGTTTATTTATTTTTCTTTACTAAGTAAGTATTATTTTATTTTCCGTTGTTCAAATTATTGTGTTTGGTAGGTACTCGTTTTTCATGTCAACTTGGTAACAGGAAATGTAAAACTTTCTTCAAAAACTTTTGCTGGTGGTTCAGAATCTGAAAAAAGTAGGGTAAAGGATGACTCGCGCTAGACCGGGTCGTGCCCAGGCCGGAGCGTCCGACATGTCATTTTCTATGACGGCTGATAGGTGATTACGATTGTTTACTAACATTGATGTGTTTATTTATGGAGTGTAGAAGTAAAGGAGAGCTATCTTTTATGATAAGACGGTTGTAAAAGTGTCCAGCTGTCAGTATAAAGAATAGTTCGAAATCTCTCCGGTGGCGCTAGTAGGTAGCACCGGGAACTAACATGAATTTAGACCTTATTGACTGAGTGAAGTGCGCTGTCAGTTTTTTGAAATTGTATAAAAAATTTTCATAAAGTGATTTATTTAATTTAGGATTTCCTTGTGCAGTAAAACTAGCCGCCCCTGTCTCAATACGCAATATATAGACTGCCACCTCTGTTATCTAGCCACCTCGGGCCTGGGCTTACCAGGCCTTAAGCCCCACATTCACACTCCTACCTTGTAGGCCGCCTCGTAGTCCGCCTCGTTGGGTAGGATTGTGTATGGGGGTTGCGGACTACGAGTCGTCCTACCGTTTAGCCGTTTGTAGGACGGCTCGTAGTCCGCAACCCCCATACACAATCCTACCCAACGACGTGGACTACGAGGCGGCCTACAAGGTAGGAGTGTGAATGTGGGGCTTTAGGGCAAATCCACCGCTATAGGATATATTTTCTATAGTAAAAATGGGAAAAGTTTGCATCGTAAACAGTTGCCAAAGTGGGCGTAAGAGGAAAAAACAGAAAAATGTTACGAAATCCGTATCTTTTTTCCAACCAACGGTAAGTATGTAATTTTCACTACACCTTATAAAACAAAGTCCCCCGCCGCGACTGTCTGTTCGTGGGTTTGAATGTATCTTTGCGATAAACAAACTACTGGACGGTTTCAGTTCGATTTTCATGTATCAATAGAGTGATTCTTGAGGAAGGTTTACGTATATAATTTGTTGACTATAGTTCGTTTTTTTTAGCATTAGAAAGAACTTGCAAGAAGGTAAGCGATTTTGACATGTCTTTTAATTGAAAAACGCTTTTTAAAATTCAAAAACTATTACTGATGAAAGCAGAAGAATATAAATGATCGTATTAGATTCATAATTGTTACATATTTGCCGTAACTTATTTTTAAAATGTGTTTTTCAATTAAAAGACACATCAAGATTGTTTACCTAATTTCTAATGCTAAAAAAAACGAACTATAGTGCGAAGCCGGTCGCTAGTTATTTAATAAAATATTATATTGTGATTTTTATATTTTTCTTATAAAATTCACAATTTCACTTCAACAATTCTTCATTTTTCTATTAATTCTCAGACTCCGGCACGGTTAGAAAGTTGGAAAAAGTCGTTAGGAATTGCATTAAAAGCAAATGATTATATTTGCCATCTTCATTTTAAAGAAGAAAATATAAATATGTACGAAAAGTTAACTATTAAAGGAGAGCTCAAATATATTCCTACACAAAGAAAAACGCTTAAGGAAGAAGCTGTGCCCACGATTGAGCATCAGTTTATTCCCATTCCCGAACATGAACTCCAAGCCAATACTATTCACATAGAGGAATCTTTCGAACCATACCCCAATCAACCTAAGGACGAGCAGCAACAACAAATCAATGCCGAGCAACAGGAATTATCAGAAGATCAAAATGATTCTAATAATTTAATGGATTATGAAATGATACAACAGGACTTTGCGGAACCATTGTTTAGTCAATATCAGGATACTAATGTAACAATTAATCCAATAGAGAATTTTAAAAGTAAGTTTCGGGCATTTTCGTTGTTGCCGCCTTTTTGGCTACATGCAGAAAATCCTAATGGGCTGGAATTTATGCGAATGGATCCAAAAACTCAGAAGATTAAACATCATATACGTTTAAACGATGATCTAACTGTCACTGTAAGTGTTTATTAATGTAACAATAAAATTCGGTTGGCATGATTTGAATTTGTAACGAAACATAATTGCTATTTAATTGCAGGTAATTTTTCCCAATAATGAACAATTGCCACTAAAGGAGAAAATTAATTCATATGACAACACCTACGATTACTTAAAATCGGTTGAAAGATGGCCTTTGTGCGTTGGTACTCAGATTGACGACAATAAGTAAGTTTTGGTAGATTGTTAACCAAGGGATGAACGCAGTGAGAGTATAGTCCGAGGCTAAAATGATGCCATTCACCCGAGTTAAACACTCTACTTTTCATTTCGAATACGAGGAACCTAGCCCCAAAGCTTGTACTATGGGTGTAGGCGATAATACAACTGTTTGCAGTCGTCTTATGAATATATATACCATAATGTAACAGTTGTATTTAAAATAAAAGGATAACTCGTAAGCCTAATAACTTTGATTTTATTTAACATTTTTGTCATTAAAAATATTGTATGTAACGGTACATTAAATAGGTCTTAATTCTTGAACCTATCCTATTAAAACTCGACTTTTATGTGTATTTTAAGAACCCTTATTATGTAGGTACCTGTAGATTAAAGCACTATTTATACATAAACAATGGTACAGGAGAATAATAAAAGATAAAAACGAATTTATCTAATATATAATTACATCAATTTTCAGATTTTGTAAAGGTGTGATTATTGGAGATGATACTTACGAAAGAAATCAACAGTACCCAAGATGTAAATCTTGTCGAATATTACGAAATCGTTTGCAGAACCGTAATTCCACTTCAACTCTATTACAAAAAATGGCAGAAGCTAAACGGCGCGCTTCAAATCTTGTACATAAATGCAAGCGTCTGAAGAGGACGGTAAGTCTTATGCCGGCTACATACGTAACGATAAATCGTTGCGATAAAACTGTGCAGTCCGACTGTGCAGATAAATCGAACCGTGTGTATGACAAATCGTTACGATAATCGACAATCGGACAATCGGACTGCACAGTTTTATCGCAACGATTTATCGTTACGTATGTAGCCGGCATTAAAGCCGTAACAGACTACCGCACCGCGCCACGACCTTGATGGTGCGGTTAAAATATCTCTTTCACGCTCCAAATTATAGCTACATCCTTAGCCCCCTCCAGACTATGCGCGTGAATCGCGGGCGAAGCCGCGAACGCGAGTGTGGAGTCGATTTCGCAGGTCTGCGTTCTGGACTCCACACTAGCGTTCGCGGCTTCGCCCGCGATTTACGCGCATAGTCTGGAGGGGGCTCTTAACGCACGTACGGCGACCACCTTACGACTATCGGTACGTGCGCCGCACCGCACTAAAGTCGCGGTATGGTGCGGTAGTCTGTTACGGCTTTTTATCAAAAACATATTAAATAAATAAATATTAGGGAACATCTAAAGGCCCCTGTACACAATGGGCCAGCGCCGGCCAGGCCAAGGGACGCTGCCATGCGGTAGAATGAGGTAGCAATATCACTTGCTCCCTCTAACGCATAAATGCGTCCCCCAGACTGGCCCACGCTGGCCCATTGTGTACTGGCCTTTACACAGGTCAACCTAGCCCCAAACTAAGCAAAAGTTGTACTATGGGTACTAGGCGACGGCTTTAAAAATTTGTATGGAATATATTTTTTGCTCCTTACTAATATCTGTAAATGTCTACTACTGACTATACTTTTGTGTGGAGAAGCGGCCGTCCCCTTTCCTCTTAATATTTCATTGTATAGCTTTGAAGCTTGTTTACTTAATGAAGAAATACTTTTTTCAGGCAATCCAGGAATTTTTAGAATTCCTTGCAGACTGGGAAAAGCTCGAAAAAAAAATACCTGTGTCAAGGAGCACGTTAACTGGATTAAAAGTAACTTTACGGGCAACACTTGAAATTTTGGATATGCTGAATGTTGCATGTGATTACAAGTATTTGATGACAGCAACCCTATCTCAAGATCCGTTGGAGGTAATTAATAATTACTAATTATGTAATCCAATGAATATGAATCTGCTTGTATGGAATCTGCATCATGTATGCTGCCTTACTTTTGGAGAAAGTCCAGAAAGCCTTTTTAAAAATAAAAAATAAATTTAAATTCATTAATTCAAGCTAATTATACTCATATTTTTACATTATTTACATTTTGATTACACAACATTAATAACATTACATTTAAATATAATCTACTAAAATTAACAATAAAATTTAAAAATTTACAAATCACATTAAAGAATAATGATATACAATATATACACAAAAACACAACAATACATACAAAACTAACCTACACCTGTCCTTACATGCCTGTTGCAGCAGTGCACAATATAAGGACAGTCAAGCCGATCTGCGATCATCGCCAGGACAGTGTTGGCGCTGGCCCGCACGCGCCGCACCAGCGCAGCTGCGCGCACGCGCATCGTGGCGTGGAAATAGGCCGCGAACATGCCCGAAGCGCTACAGTAGCGGGGCAGCCCCAACACCGCCCTGAATGCGTTATTGTACTGGACGCGGAGCGCGTTGTACGCTCTTTGCGTGTAGTCCGCCCACAGGCCACACGTGTACAGCGACGTGCAGTACGCTTTGAAAAGCGTTATCTTCACGTCACTACTACAACGAGCAAACCTGCGAGCCAACATGTTCGCCCTTACGCACAACGCCCTCCGCTCCCGCTCCATATCCACATCATCCTTGAGGTCCGCAGTAACAATATGCCCTAGGTACTTGAAACTCTGTACTCTGTCTAAGAGAGCTCCGTTAAGCATGACAGGTGGCACATATTTTTTTAGGATACAGTTCCTACCTAGTCCATATACTTAATGTACCCATCAATATATTTCTGCCTGGTGTTTTTGGGTTTAATTCTTTTGAAATGAGGCGTAACTTTGGGCTGTGGACGTTTTTTATCGCTTACCTTCTTTCTAATGCTAAAAAAACGAACATAGCCATATAAATATTAGTACTATTATAAATGCAAAAGTGTGTCTGTTATCTCTTCACGCTTAAACCGCTGAACCAATTTAGATAAAATTATGGAGATAGTTTGAGACCCGAGGTCCTATATTTTTTATTGAATAATAATTTTGACTTGTTTTCAGAGATTTTTCTCCGTCATGAGATATTCGTGTGGAGGAAACGATCACCCTGATCCCAAAATGTTTGCACAAGTTTACCGATTGGCGTCTTGTTTTTCCCTAATACGCCCTCCGAAAGGTTGTAACGTTTCCGGCAAAGATTTGCTGAAGAACTTACTAGGAGCAAAGGATATGGTAACTGGTTCAAACGAGGCTAAGCAAGCATGGCTGGAAAGCCTCGACCATATACTAGATAATGGTGAACCATTGATTGATGGTTATGAAGACCATGACTACAACGAGGCTGTCACCAGTGACGCGGTGCAGTCTTACATTGCTGGGTACATCGTCCGCAAATTGCGAAAAATCGTAAAATGCAATAATTGTTTGAAACTCATACAAATGAGTCCCAATGAGGGAAAAATGTTAATGAGAAACGACGTAATCGATAAAATGGATTTATACGGCGGGTTAATTTATGCTAGTGACGATCTATTCAATCTGACCAAAATGATAGAGAAATGTGTGTTAAGAGCAATAAGCAAAGCTTTAACCAATATGGAGACGATCAGTGAAATTACGCAAGAATTACAAAAAGAAACATTGATAAAAGTTGGATGTGCCGACCATTCCAAACAAGTATCAAAAAAAATTATCGATATGTACGTAGTTATGCGAGCCCACTTTCTGGCAAAATATGAAAATAAACGTTACGACGCAGCCAAAACCAAAACTAAAATGAACAGGAAAAATGCCAAGTTATTGTCTTAATTACTAGTAGTTCGCCCCGAACTAAGAACTCGTATTCGCTGAAAACTACCGCGCAGCGCGCACACTCAGGTTTTGATTTCCAACTCAATCTCACTAGTGATACCTACTAATACTTTATATACGAGATTACCGCCACGTGGGATGTTGACTCGACGATCATTGTTGCGATAGTCGTCTCGGTTTTTTTTCCGTCATGAGATATTCATGTGGAGGAAACGATCACCCTGATCCCAAAATGTTTGCACAAGTTTACCGATTGGCGTCTCGTTTTTCCCTAATACGCCCGGTTGTAATGTTTCCGGCAAGGATTTGCTGAAGAACTTACTAGGAGCGAAGGATCTGGTAACCATTGATTCATGGTTATGAAGACCATGATTACAACGAGGCTGTAAACCAGTGACGCGGTTCAGTCTTACATTGCTGGGTACATCGTCCGCAAATTGCGAAAAATCGTAAAATGCAATAATTGTTTAAAACTCATACAAATGAGTCCTAATGAGGGAAAACTGTTAGTGAGAAACGACGTAATCGATAAAATGGATTTATACGGCGGGTTAATTTATGCTAGTGACGATCTATTCAATCTGACCAAAATGATAGAGAAATGTATGTTAAGAGTAATAAGCAAAGCTTTAACCAATATGGAGACGATCAGTGAAATTACGCAAGAATGACTAAAAGGAGCATTGATAAAAGTTGGATGTGTCGACCATTTCAAACATATATTAAAAAATGTTATCGATATGTACGTAGTTATGCGAGCCCACTTTCTGGCAAAATATAAAAATAAACGTTACGCCGCAGGCAAAACCAAAACTAAAATGAATAGGATAAATGCCAAGTTATTGTCTTAATTACTAATAGTTCGCCCCGAACTAAGAACTCGCATTCGCTGAAAACTACCGCGCAGCGCGCACACTCAGGTTTTGATTTCCAACTCAATCTCACTAGTGATACTTAGGTAAGTAATATTTTATATACGAGATTACCGCCATGTGGGATGTTGACTCGACGATCATTGTTGCGATAGTCGTCTCAGCGGACGGTCTCATAGCGAAGAGTCTCGACCAACACCTAGAGACTGGATCAAGGATCAGATGCAGGCAAATTGTAACAAAACATTCGCTGATGTTAACAAGAAATAACTCAAAATGTAGTCAATATGATGGGTGCTGAGAAAGGGGCGGCTACAGGGCCTGGGGCCTAGGGCGGCAAAGACTGCAAATCCGCCACTACATTATACATATATAAAAATGTGTTCGGGTGTTTTTTTTTGTTTTGTGTTTTTATATTTTACTTTTATATTAATATTAAAAACGAAAAACAAAAAAGAGCCTTTTATTTCTCGCCGGTAAAACAAACACAATATTATAAACTTAAATTTACATTAGGTTTAGTATTACAATAATATTTAATATTCCTCAAATCAATGTTCTATTATGCTTGGTTATGTAATAAGTAGTAAGTAATTATATTTTTTTCTTGTAATTTATTCTGCAACAACCCCTCCTGTGAGGGTGAAGGCCTCCTCCAGTGATGCTGGTCATCACAATTTCTGTTCTCTATCTTTTTCAACTTACATATGTATATCAATATTAATTTATATATTGGTATTAAATACCTACAAATACAAATAATAAAAAGCTAATAAATACTCTTATCGGGATTCGAACCCGCGACCTCCTGCTTCATAAGCGGGGTCACTACCGACAAGGCTAAAAGACCGTCAAAAATTGGTTCGCGATGCACAGTGGCGCCGCGGCGCGGCCTATTTAATGTTTTTGAGGGACACTTTTTAATACATGAAGATTGTTTTCCTCATCTCTACCTTCCATAGTTCTATAGGTGAATCCTACAGGCGCTGTATAAAACTCCGATATAACTCTTGCTCTGTTTTATAGTATACTTAGAAAGGGACAACATCGTTTGGAGTGGAGTGAAGTTAGGTACATAAGACCGTAAAGAAACGTAAAACGTGACACACGGCACGTTTATTCACTGAAAGTAAGTGAAAAATACTCTGCCAACTGATAGTAGAGGCACTGTATTAGCTGTATGGTCAGAGCTAAAAACGGGTTATTAGGTAGGACGAATTTCGGGCCGCCCCATTCCTATACTGATTCATTGTCGTACTGCCTAATATGGTTTCAACGGGTGGAACCTCAAAAGTTTTGCAGGTTTCAGGCAAGTAATCGAGAGCAATTTCACAAAGTAAATCGGTAGGCATTTTGATGATTCAAAAGTCCCATTGCTACGATGCTTATTATTATTAAATTACTTGGTCATGTTATGTGGCATTGCTGTGCAACTATATGAGTTTCAAACTAACACTGGATTAGCGGAGTCCGATGAAATCCTCCAGAGCGAGAACTACTGGGAGTGCCCACACAAACAGCACCACAGAAGGTTCACTCATGTAGAAATAACAATCGTAAGGACTTCCTGTCTATGGCATATGCATCGGTTTTGTATGTAGCATCTAAATATCAATACATCACACAACATCTAAGTATACCTATACAGGGCGTCCCACGGCGATGCCACATGGAGGGAAAGTACCTTAAATATCATAGATAGCATATTTTGCTGAAAGAAGACTTCATTTTATTTTTAAAACTTAGTAAAGTTGCATTCATACTTTTTTAATTTTTTTTGAAAAAAAATGTATGGAAAAAAATTATCGCGTCATTGGAGGAAAAGTACCTTAATTATTGTAAATGAACATCTTACTGAAAGAAGACATTATTTCGATTTAAAAAAACAAGTTGAATTGCATTTTACATAATTTCATGGTTAAACCGGGAATCGAACCCGCTACACGAGAAAAAAAAAAAACCTTGTACCAAAAAAATAATTCTCACATTGAAGCCTTTCGATCGGTATGACAAAGCTACAAGGTATTTTTTTTCTCGTGTAGCGGGTTCGATTCCCGGTTTAACCATGAAATTATTTAAAATGCAATTCAACTTGTTTTTTAAATCGAAATAATGTCTTCTTTCAGTAAGATGTTACATTTACAATAATTAAGGTACTTTTCCTCCAATGACGCGATAATTTTTTTCCATACATTTTTTTTCAAAAAAAATTAAAAAAGTATGAATGCAATTTAACTAAGTTTTAAAAATAAAATGAAGTCTTCTTTCAGCAAAATATGCTATCTATGATATTTAAGGTACTTTCCCTCCATGTGGCATCGCCGTGGGACGCCCTGTATATATGGCCCACGAGCCAGGAACAGATTTTACGTCTTTGGATGGCTGCCGTTCCTCAACCCACAAACCGGAGCGGAGCGGTAGCTGACGTCCACGAGGATTCATTTCATTACACAGCACCCTTAACCACTTTACGATGTATCGCCCGGGATGCGATTTCGGATGAAATTTGCGCCTGGTCTACTTTTCTCTGTGCTTTAACTCGTATTTTAGATGTACCTATTACTACCTAACTTTCGTTGGCTTTCTAAATAACAGTACATATTTTCTGTCTGTCTGTCTGTCTATAATGGTCGAGTTGAAGGCGATATGTACCTTCTGTATGTACATGTACTTTGTTCCATATGTTCTCAGTCTGCAGTTCGGGACAAATCCCCCAGTTACGTTTCCGGCTGCGCGCGGCTAACTGCGATCCGACGTACGAGTAACTTGCTGCATGATGCCAACGTTTAAAATAGTTTCACTAACTTTGTATCACTTTTTTTTACAAGCAACCTACGGCAACGTCGACGTAAAACTCACTAACTCGATAACTGCGTTGCGGATATAAAATTATGGTCCCTGAATAAAAAACAAATCAGTATCAAAATGAAAACTAACATGGGTATGTTGTAGGTAGTCGTAGTAAATGTGACTTATAGGTATAAACAGCCGACTTTTTTATATTCTTAAGTTGTCCTTCTTTACTAGACTACCACATCACTGTATATTAAAATGTTTCAACAGTAAAATAATGGCTTAATGAATTCCGTTTTGTTTTCCCCGGCACTTTACAGGGCGCCCTCATAAACATCGCCTTGTTCTTAAGTAAATATAACGTGCCAGTTTTTATTTCTTACTTCAACCAATGAAAATCTGAAACGGAAAAGCTGACCCGGGCTTTCCGGCAATTATATTAAAAAAAGAAAGACACCGAGCCAAGGCCGTGTCTTGTAGAATTCATCCCAATTATTAGCTGCCAAAGCGAGGCCTTTGAGAGATTTTTTTAACCGAAAGGATCTGAAAATAATGCATCGAATTATGTTTAATGATTATCCGTATCAAACTAGGAAAACCAGTGATATATGTCAGTGCTTGCCAGCATACGGATATTCCAATTTTACATTAATATTACCTATACTTGGAAAACGTATAATAGGCTTTATTGCGGTACTTCTGATGGAATTTCAGTGGGTTGGGTTGGGATATATATACCTACTTAATATTCGTAATTGGTCTTAGTTATTAAATAGATAAAGTTAAGATTTTTGTCGCAACAAATATGATTTTATATTAAATTACCTTTATAAATAGGTACCTAGTTACCTACTGTTTTTAAGTGTAGCTATGTATATTATGTGTGTCTGTGCAGTGGCGTAACTAGAGGGGGGTTGGAGGGGGCACGTGCCCCGGGCGCCGTCCAAGGGGGGGGCGCCAAAATGGGCAAAAGACTACCTCTCCGCCTTGACAAAAGGCAGCAGGGAAACTTTTGTCAGTCGTATTTACCACCACTGTGAAGTGTGAAATGCGGGTGGTATTCTGGCCCACAGCGCAAAAGAGAAAGCCGATCTTTTAGGTACTCTTTTTGCTTCGAACTCGACCTTGAAAGACGACGGTAGCGCCCTACTGCCCACCATCCCTCAGCGCGAATACTCTATGCCAGAAACTTCTATCAAGCAGAGGGATATTCCGTGGGAGTTGCTATGCTTTCATTTTATAAGGCGAGCGGGCCGAGTGCTTCAGAGTTGTGTTGTGTCCCGTGTTTCGCGACTTTGGGGTTGGACTCATAGTAAAAGTTGCTCAGTATAATCCCAAAACCTACCTGGCAATGGAAATGCAGTTATTTTTTAGCCACACTGTATACAGGCTGGTCCAAACCTTGACGCCCAAAAATTTTTTTTGAATCCTCGTCGTGGGTCTTCAGAATATACCCCATGTACGAATATGTAAGCCGATTTTTCGTAGTTTTAGAGACTTTTAACTTTTGTTAAGAAATTCCGGGGTGAAGCCTTGCTTTGCTTTTATGCCTTCTAATAATTGTTCGTGGTATTTGCAATGATAACATGAAATAGAGATGGGGAAGTGACCCCATAAAATAATAGTAGAAATAACAAAAGAGGATTTTTTTAATGAATTACTAATTTGGAAGCTTTCCACCTCAGTTCATTTGACCGGCGTCTCTGACAAATTATGACTATTAAGTATCACTTTTTAGACCTTTTAAAAAACTTAGGGTCTAGCAGTTTCTAAAATAACCAAAAGTCCTTGAAATCGCTTATATTTTTTATTTATTTAGGTAAGGGCAACATCTAAGCTTGACATGCTTGAACGTAAAACTTTGTCTTTTTTTCCCAACTCAGCCAAGTGAGGATGCTAATTTTATTTTGCAACTGCGTCGCCGATTGTCAAGGATTATGTTACAAAAAGTAACATTTAAAAAAGTTCAAGTTTTTTTAAATAAATTAATTGCTTCACCCCGGAATTTCTTAACAAAAGTTAAAAGTAATAAAAATCATAACTCGAAAACTACGAAAAGTTGGCTAACATACATACCTATTCTAATAGCCCACAGCGTGAGCAATGTAAAAAAATTTTTTGAACGTTAAGATTTGGACCATCCTGTAAACACATGCCGTGCCAACATCACTCGGTCTGTGATACTAGAATGTCGTGAAAAACCTGTGTCAGGTATCGAGAGCATTCTATCCAGAGTTTCGGTGTGGGATCGGGACAATTTAGTCCAAGTCAATCCCACCAAGACTCAATTTTGCGCGTTTACCGCTAAGAAAACCTCATTTTTCAAGGCACAACCCTTCCCATGTCAGGGAGTATTGGGAGCCTCGATCGGAGTTGACATCTCCATCAGTGACGTCCAATAATTTCGCAGCCACCTTGCTGGGTAGGCTGCGCTCGTATCCAAAAAAATTCGGTGTGCTCAATAAAGGGAGGCGATACTTTACTCTGGGATAGACTGATCCCATATATTGAGTACTGCTGTCACCTTTGGACAGGAGCACCTGGATGCCACCTTGGACCCTTCAAATCAGTCCAAAGGCGCGCTGTACCTAATTCTAAGGAGATCTCCAAAAAATAAGTTTATAGGTTTTAAAATGGTCGGCAACGCGCATGTAACACCCTGGAGTGTAGACGTCCATAGGATGCGGTGACCGCTTACCATCAGGTGGGTCGTAAGGTTGTTATTCACCGATGTACTAAAAAAACATAGGTACACTGTATTTGTCTAAATTAAAAGAAAACTTTAATAAGCAAAAAAATAACCCTTTCGTTTCGTTTGGTGGGAGGGGGGGGGGCGCAAATTTGGTGTCTGCCCCGGGCGCCATATCCTCTAGCTACGCCACTGTGTCTGTGTGTGTATGTTAAAAATAAAAAGTGAAGCTGATCGATATTTCCCCACCAGAAAACAGGTGATAAAATTAGATTACCCTCTAGTTTTCAAATCAGTTCCGTTGATTGCATGCATTCAACGTTGTGTTTATCGTACAAAACATCTGCGCGCTTAATTGGTCGTAGAATTTTGGATGGTATTTTTCAAACAGCTTGGGTACAGTGATAGCTGTATCTCCATACAATTTTTAACCTTAAAATGCAATATCATGCCAAATTGTATTGAGATGACGTGTTACCGTAGAACCCAAGCTATTTGAAAAATACAATAGGAAGAATTAAAATCCTCACAGTGAAATTTAGAGCCACAAGCATGAAGTATGCTTAGAGCTGCAGACCAGAGAAAACTTTATCTATGTAGTTATAAAACTTCTGTGAAAAATTCGTTCAACTAGAAAATACTTAGACGACTCGTTCATAACGCGGTAAACTGCTCGCGCCGCGCAATGCTCTCAAATTCGCTGTGACTTAGGCAGGTCTGTTATTCATAAAGCCTGCCGAACGCTGCAATTCTAACAAACCACTACGTTGGCAAACAAAGCGTACGGTATTCCTGATAGTAAGTACCTAGTGCAGCCTATATGAGTAGATGCTTGCAACTACATAGGTACGATTGCCTGAAAAGCTGGATTTTATGTTGTGGCGTTGTATGCGGGGTGGCCCAAAAAAGAGTAAGTGAGGGTTAGTTCATCTCAGCTAGTTTTTCTAAGAAACCAAAGGCGCCATGTAGGGAATTAGTCAAATTTTAGTCACGAGGTCAAGTTATACTCGTATATAAAATGAGGTCAATATAAATGTAGTAACAAGATGTTTTATGAATTACTTAACAGGAGTGATGCCAGGGCCCCAACTAACGTATAACTAAAAAGGAAATATTAAATGGGTAAAGCTGCCGGAGACGTGAAGATCCCGTTACTCAAATAGGATGAACATAAATGTTGCATTAAGTTGGTTTGTCTCCACAAAAATATGAGCCCGTCGCGGGACAAAGATGAGGAGATGACAAATTTCGAAAGTACGATTGGGTAAACTAAAAACGCGATAAAATTGAAGAATTATCAATGAAAACACTGCGATATATGTACTAATCGACGCATTTAGAGATTTGCATAAACACCACCTTGTCTATTGTGAATGGTGTGGTAGAAATGCTTCTGAAGCAAACTCCCTTTATGTTATTTCCCATCGACATGCTGAATTTTAAAATTTATGAGACCAAAAACAGTGAACATACCTTTAAGATTCCGTCACACAGGCGGGTTTTCCGGACGGGGCGTGAGCGCGACGTGAGCGTCTTATATGGGGCATTTCACGTCAAGCGGGCAGCGAAAAAAGGGTAACGATCCGGATTTTGTTTATAACTGGGTTAATTGAACATGTATGTGATCTAAAAAAAATGGCATCTTTACTTTTTTTATTTATTGCTTGGTTACGATTATATACGACTTTAAAAAAAATACAAAATCTGAGTAATGGATTTTTCAAATGTCGTGGATGCAAATCATCAAATGCATTTTAAAATAACTTAATGGTGTTTTATATAGAATAATAATGTTATTTCTTGAAAATGAAAAAAAAAGTTAAATTTAATTTTTTTTTCATATAGTAAACTGGAAGTATATATAAAAAAAAAATTTTTTCTAACTTCGCATTTTTTTATTTTTTTTATTTTAGTATAAAAATGTAGTTTATAACCTGGAAATGTTATGTAAAAAAAATTATAGTTGTATCTTGAAATTCGTAAAAGAAACTGATCAAAAAACTATGGTGCTGCACGGTAGTCACGGCACGTTTTCCTGAGTTGTTTCGTAGTGCGGTGATATCAAGTGTAACATATGGTTTATAAGTATGCAAAACGGCTATTACTATTACGATATTATTAAAATTAAGTATAATACTTCTATATTTTTTATGTTTTTTCATTGGGCACTTGGAATAAGTAAAACAAGAGAGTAGCATGTAATAAAATCTTTTATTTATTTGGTTATTTTAACTACTTTAGAGTCTGTGGTAAAACTGGTCCGTTTTATAGTTATACCCTCAGGTGTCGGTAGAAAAGCGTGGTATTTTTTCGTTCCAGGAATGGTGATAGCCCTGTCAAATCGTGGTTGCAAGAACAGTCTGTGTTGCTGTATATCTTCCTTGGCACAATAATATACTGCTGTTTCCTTTAACGATGTTCTCGCCCATTCATATAAACGCAAAGGTGTAGTTATTGCTCTGTTTGTTGGCATTTGAAGGCTTGCACGAGTTGCTAGTCTTTTCAGGTTCCCGCCAAGACCATCGCAAGGCCCCTTTCCATGTGAAGTTGCATGAAAATGAATTTCTGCTTCATTGCCAAAGTCATCTTTATAACAATGTATATTAACAAAGTTAAATCTGTTTTTAAAATGTTGTGAGGCTCCATCGGTGCTATACATAATTTTTGTCACTGCAATATTTTTTTCTGAGAGATGTGTGTGAAATATTTTCTGAAATGCGTAAAATGAAGCTGTATCGTGCTTTAGATCATCGGATATCATTACAATGCTTCCGTGTTGTAATTTATTCTGGTCTTTGTAGTAAAATACCGATGTTAGCAGCGTTGACTGATCATTATTCCAATGAAAGGACTGTGCGGAATCTTGTATAACGAAACTGTAATTTTCGGCAAAATCGCATTGGACTAAGATTTCACCTTCAGATATTGTCTCTTTTAGCTGTTTAAAAAAGAGTGCTTGTTGTTCAGCGATATATGCATGTGGTTTTAGGATATCTAAAGCATTACAAAAGCTATCCACAAAGTCATCTGCGGGAAGCACTTGGGTGACTATCGAAAAGCGGTCCGTTCCCATCCATTGTTCATACTGAACGTTTGTGATGTTATTGTCATCAAAAACATTTTTTAAGTGATCCCGAATCGCATCCAATCCAGGACAATCGTTACAACGTTCAGTTGGGGATGATTTAGATGTCATCAAGTGACATTTAGACGTAGGGTTAGGGCACATCATTCTTCGCAGGCACTCTTTATAACAAGCAAGGTGGATGTTGGTTTCTGCAGTAAGTGAATCTATATTTCCTCCATTGAGCATAAGTTTAACATTCTGGTGATATGTACACACACACACAACGTGGGTTCCGGAATCGCCAGCAAGGACACACTGTTTCGGCCTGAGTGTGTAAAACTTAGTTAAGCCTACCTTAATGTCAGGATACTCATTTTTAAACTGTTGATACAACTCATTAATGTTGCACATCAAAAGTTGTTTCTGCAAGTGTGTTCTGCCGTCGTGTGTTTTGACAGATACAAAATCTTTTTTTCCAGGCATAACTCTGCTAATATCTTCACGAAGATAAAATGCTCTGACTAACTCTTCTGTTTCGACCGGTAGCTTACGGCCACTACGGGAATTGGGTGATGCCAAAACGCCAAATTGATCCACAAGTTCCTTAGCCTTTTTAGCTTGTCGTCGCGATGTCCCAAATTCTTCTGCGAGTTTGCTTTCACTCCAAGACTTTGGAGCAATAGTAAGTATTAGCATTTTCTTAGACGCAGATGTAGACGGCTCATTGTATTTCTGTTTCAGCTGACACAGAATTTCCTCATCTGCTATAGCTATGTCTGTTTGAGTAGAAACAGTTTTACGACATTCGTCTTCCGGAACAAATGAATCACTTTCTTGGTGCTGTGAACAATCAGTTGATATCTGGCTACCTTGAGACGACTGCGACTGCACAATATCGGGATTGTTTTCCGGCGATATTTCCTTAGAAAGTCGTATTCTGCAGGACGTGCACACGTAAACAAATGCTGACAATCCCCACTTCTCAGCTAAACTTGTAGAAATTTTTCTCACAATTTTAGTTCTCGGGTGAGATGTTAATTTAAAAGGATTATAACATCGATCACCGTAATAATTCATAGTATTCAAATATTGAATATTATTGCGACTAATAATACGACTAATTGCAGAAAACAGAACACAACGCGGTAGCGGCCTAAGTGACACTAAGAGGTAACGGAAATTCAAATATCGAATGACGCTTGCATAGCGTCACTATCTATCTCTTTCTAGCATATAACGTCGATATGAGGTGATAACTTACTGGTACCAATTATTTAATAAGAGATTTGTTTATTTAATTATGTACAGTCAGCATGTACATGGAGATAAAATATTGCTTCTCATTTTATTTTCGTATCACAAAAGTAAACAAGAAGTGTTTTTCATTAAAATACTTATAACATATTGCAGTGTTTGCCTATGTTTGCCATTTAGACTGCCATATTAAGCAACATTTCCGTACGGAGAGACGCGTAACCTAGCGCAGTACCTTCATACTTTGATCACATGTCTTCTACGAATTTCAAGATACAACTATAATTTTTTTTACATAACATTTCCAGGTTATAAACTACATTTTTATACTAAAATAAAAAAAATGAAAAAATGCGAAGTTAGAAAAAAAAATTTTTTAAATATAAACTTCCAGTTTACTATATGAAAAAAAAAATTAACTTTTTTTTTCATTTTCAAGAAATACCATTATTATTCTATATAAAACACCATTAAGTTATTTTAAAATGCATTTGATGATTTGCATCCACGACATTTGAAAAATCCATTACTCAGATTTTGTATTTTTTTTAAAGTCGTATATAATCGTAACCAAGCAATAAATAAAAAAAGTAAAGATGCCATTTTTTTTAGATCACATACATGTTCAATTAACCCAGTTATAAACAAAATCCGGATCGTTACCCTTTTTTCGCTGCCCGCTTGACGTGAAATGCCCCATATGTAAAAGCGGCGCCCTGCTCACGCCCCGCCCGGAAAATCCTGTGTACCGAAGCCTTTAGGGAGGGGTATTAGTTAAATCATATATGTACTTGAATACTGTTACCTATCCGCTATCCGTTAACACGTTTAGCGCTTATTGTAGTTGTATTCAGCACGGTATCAGACGCAGCACTTTTAAGATCTCCTTGGGTGTCTCGCTCCATAATAATCCATACTACTATACTGTACACTGTATACTATTGTATGTTAATATTATAAAATCGAATGTAAGTCTGTCTGTGTGTCTGTCTGTTACCCCTTCACGCTTTAACCACTGAATTGAAGATGAAATTTAGTATGTAGACACAAAGAATATTTTTTATCCCGGAAATCAAACCTCTGTAGCATACATATTGATGTGAATGATACCAAAATTATACCTATAGATATATAGGTACCTAAAGTAAAGTTCTAACACGCTTCGCTTATCTGGGTGAACTTTAAAGTAATATGTAAGTACATATAACTTATTCTGACTTTCCTTCGCAAATACCTCATATCGGTTTGTACTCATCTCATATTAAAACTTCACGATCATAAGACTCATGCGTAAGCAATATTCTTTGTTATTAAAGATAG
The DNA here is from genome assembly GCF_963556715.1 of Cydia fagiglandana. Taxonomy (NCBI): domain Eukaryota; kingdom Metazoa; phylum Arthropoda; class Insecta; order Lepidoptera; family Tortricidae; genus Cydia; species Cydia fagiglandana. Next base: position 10,390,602 of record NC_085948.1, read on the forward strand.
TAGATACCCTACACAGTATTATATTCTTTGCCCTACACTCGCCTGCTCGGCGCACGAAAATGTGATAATGCAAGTTGCTCCTTACTTTTAAGATAATTAAATTCCATCCTTGTGAAGGTCGCTGAAAGTCGACGGGCGGCTTATTTCTGAACTTCAGCGGAAATTCATTCGTTCCCGAGGAATTTGCGAACTTTCAACCAGTTTCATTGGACGTTTTAACTAACGAGACGCACATAATTACCTAAAGGATCTTTTTTTTTTCAATTTTTTTTGACACTATAAAATAAGATTAGAGATCGGCTTTGTAGCATTTTCAGCAACGTTTAACGAGTAGGTAGCTAGCTTTCTTGAACGACACTAGGGTTAAATTTATGTATTTTAACCGTATCAATGTTGTAGCACGATTTTTAATTACAACTCAATTAAGCCTACCTAATCGATATTAAACTTTCGTGAGACATATCCCGCTCTGTCAGCGCGCGCGCAACGAGCGACGAGGCGAGCGGCGCGATCAGTGCACGAGTTGCAGCCGCCGCGAGCACTCGAGCCTGAGGAAGGACCCCCGACGGGCCCGAAACATGTCGCCAATAGCAACTAAAAATTCAAGTGAGTGAAACCGTTGTCGTATAAACAATTTAAGCCTACCTACTTGTATTTAGTATTTTTCAGATTAGTTACTAAACCGATTTCCATCAAATGTACCTAAGAATACTTTCGAACAATAAAACTATACACCGTGAAATTTTAGTGGTTGTTTTCCCGCGGCAGGGCGATTTGCTGTCGGTAGTACTTTCGAATTATGATAGACAAACTTATAAATAAACAGTTTTCCCAAAAAAAAAATTACAAAAAAATAACCTAAACTCGAACAAGCGAAAAACAATAGTAACACACTAAAACTGCAAGTCGACGACAGTTCCCGATATTGTAAACAGATAAACAAGCACATGTTACTTTTTTAAACTGTGTAACAGGCTAGAGTGCTTTACTGTTTGACAGCTGAAATTAAAATTTACTTAGACTGTTCCTTCACGATTAACAGTTGAAATAAAACCTTTTTATTAGTTTGATGATTGCCATTACGTTGTGTCAACTTTGGTAAATCGAATAATTACATCCTCTTCGCTTATTAAACTAATGTGATAACAGATCCTGTCAATGTCATCACTGCTATTTCTAGTAAAATGGATCGACATTACGAATATTCTAATTTAGAGTACGTCGCGATGGTGCAGCTGTACGCTAGGGCTAACTACGACTCCTACGCCGCCCGGCGACTTTACGCGGAACCGGACCATTTACAGTCGCTGCGTCTTCGGGGGATTTTAAACCCCCAAGTTCCACACGCACGAACAATTGTCGCCGCAACACAGCGGCTGCTTAACCACGGGCAGTTTCAAACGCCAGCACATGCACAGGGCAGAGGTGATTGTGTATTGAACGTGGCGGATTGCAGTTCGAGCAATTATTGCGGTATCGGGAAGTTTAAGTGTTTGTTTAAGTTTTTGATCATTAAAAGCTTCATCTTAACTTGTTATGTTTACTTTTAAGGATCTGCAAACTAACTGCACGTAAAATGTGTGAAGGAAAAATAAATGGAACTACTTTTTAGGTTAAGTATTTTGTTTCATTCACTCAAAAGAATTAGGTAGGTACTACTGCAGTGCTACTACTGGTGTTAGGTCACTTTCGAGTTTCATTCGACACATTTATAAATCTGGCATTTCTTAACATTATTTAAAAAAAAGATTACACATCGACTGTATATCGATAGCAGAATCATTTCGTTGCGGGAAAACAACCACTAAAATTTCACGGTGTATAGATCAAAAACCGTTTATTCGTTTAGGCGCTTTGATAAAAAGTATCATGCAACTACGTTAATTAAAATGTGTTACGATTGCTGTATTACATCATAATTCCATTAGTTCCAACAAACTTTGCATATAGGAGGGAGAAGACACTTTGAATTGTTCGAGAACATGACATGTAGGACTCCTATATACAGTAGGTAGGTACCTATATTTCTGTTTGGAATATAATAGAACATGGAATATAATATAATAGAATATAATATGGTTGGTCATAATTGAAGGGATGTTTAAAAAAAAAACATAACATGACTACACTGGTTGACACCTGAAACGATTAACTTCGTTCTAAAAAAAGTGTCAACCGCACTAAGCAGTTACGTTGTTTTTGTGAATATCCCTTCAATTTAATAGTACCTAAGTCATAAGTAACCGATAGAAATTATCCTATTTACAAGTACGTATCACGATTTGAACTTTTGACTTGCTAGTCACTAGAAAGATAATCTAGTGAAACAAACCTATGCTCACGTAGAGTCCACGGCTAAGCTAACTTTGCACCAATTTGAATAGATCAAATTGATGACGTCGTTGCAAATGTTATGCAGAGTTAACTTGGTTCAACTATTCTCAAGATACTGAAATATGAAAATATTTACTTTAGGTATTTGTGTAAAAACATTAATAAATAAATATAATTATTGTTACAGATAAACATCCTAATAAAGTAACTAAAATGTAACGAAAATAATAAACTCTTATTGCCTAGGTAAATATACCTTGGCAATTATGAATTCTACCGACTCTTGAGTTAAATAGAAACGTTTACGAGTAATAACTCGGCAAAAACAACTACATAAACTACAAGAATAATAAAATTCACTCCACCATTTTCTTTGTTCTATATACTTACCAACTTTTACATTTTTGTTGAAGTTGAACGTTTGCTTGATTAGAAAACTTACTCAACTTGTTTTAGGCGGTTAAACTACACAAAAGCAATCACCATATTGCCATTCACAAATTAATACACGAATTTTCACAAATTAAATAAATAAATAAATAAATAAAATATATACAAAAATTATACAAAATCTTACTAGTGACGGATGGTATCTCTGAGACACTAACATAATTATTTGCACCAACTTTGCACTAACACCACATTGACACTTTTTAGGGTTCCGTACCCAAAGGGTAAAACGGGACCCTATTACTAAGACTTCGCTGTCCGTCCGTCCGTCCGTCTGTCTGTCACCAGGCTGTATCTCACGAACCGTGATAGCTAGACAGTTGAAATTTTCACAGATGATGTATTTCTGTTGCCGCTATAACAACAAATACTAAAAACAGAATAAAATAAAGATTTAAGTGGGGCTCCCATACAGCAAAAGTGATTTTTGACCAAAGTTAAGCAACGTCGGGCGTGGTCAGTACTTGGATGGGTGACCGTTTTCTTTTTGCATTTTTCCGTTTTTTTTTTGCTTTATGGTACGGAACCCTTCGTGCGCGAGTCCGACTCGCACTTTTTTTTATTGTTATGGCCTGCAACGTCCGGGTCAAGTCAGCCGAGCCGGGATAAAAACTTACCAAACATTAAAAACTTATCGAAATGACTTTATAATTGTCAACTTACTGTCACTCAACCATTAAAACATACGTATAATAATTTAATTATTTAACTGTGAAGCCTTTATTAAAAATAATGAATGAAGTAATGGATGAATCTAATAGTGAACAGACTTCCAAAACGACCGAGTCGTTAGGTGACGACAATGATGAAAATTACGAAAGCGACGAACTGAGGATGCCTTTTGTCTCGCGTCATGTGGTTGGAGACAGGAAGGCTGGTGGTGTGTTTGTAAGCAACCTGCTGAAAACCTGGACTGAAGTCTCTAGGCTTAACTACCTTGAATGTCTCTCGGACAGTATGGTCGGAAGTAAGCTCAAATCCTAATAAAAAATAATTTATTAATTTATTGGCTGTCCAAATGAAATCCTTAAAATCCAGTTTTTATTTATTTTATTTTAATATTTATTTCAGACAACAACTTTACATATACAAAAGTAAATTTACAACATAATCACAAGCAAACATTAAAAACCTAAAGTTGCCTAGGGCTCTGCCTCCAGAACGCTTGCTAACACACATAATCTTAAAAACTGTAAATTCTATTTTGGCGACAGAACGGCGTAGGTACCGTATCGTGGCCATTCGTGGCCTGTATGTGAATATCTCACCTCACCTCACGGGCACTATTATTTCCCACTTTTCAGCCTAACACATATTTTAAGTAGAGATGCACCGGATATCCGGTTACTATCCGGTATCCGGCCTATCCGGCCATTATTTTACTATCCAGCCGGATACCGGATAGTGACCTACTATCCGGCCGGATACCGGATAGTAAGTAGTAACATTGCTTGATTTCGGAGTAAACAAATTGGATTTAAGAAACAGATACGGTCATAATCGTACTTGTTTATTATTTTAAAACAACTTAATAATTCCATTGACTTGCACGCGCACTCATTTCGAATCTAGAAATGAGTCCGTGCGAACGTTCACTAGGAAACAGGTCAAACCTGCAGAATGCGCACCTGAAAAACCGAAATGTAGGTATAGTTCCGCTGGCCGAATATCCGGCGGCCGGATACCGGATATTCGGCTGATGGTCAGGCCGAATATCCGGTATCCGGCCAAACAACTATCCGTTGCATCTCTAATTTTAAGGATATGTGGGGAGGGGGTTCATTGAGTAGGTCTGTGAAGTAAGAGCGCGGAAAATATGTCCGGGACCGGGAATGGCCGGCGTTTATCATTCACACCAGATAACCTTTACGTTTTTGCTGCGAGAGCGCGCGAGTGCTGGATTTTTAATATCTTCCCTTCAACGATTCCAGTGATTTTGTTTTTACAAGATTTGGGGTTGCGATCCCGGACATTGTTTTTTTAGGTTTATTTCAGTCATGCGAGTGTAGACGTTATATGTTAGTCGTTTTATTTAAAGCTTATTATACTTAAATATTCTGATATTTAATGAATAACATTAAGATGCGTTGGTAGCCCTACGACACTTGTGACTTTCTTTAATTGATTTAGCACTCGAACGCAGTGAGTGCGCCAATATATCTAATAGTCCGAGACTGAAATGATAACCACCATGGTTATCAATCTAAGTACTATTTCACCACACCAATTGGTAAAGGCTCTCTTGATTGTTCAAAAACTGATGAGAAGTTGCATTTTATCCACATGTGTGGCAAAGATGCAAATTTTAAATTGTTTACCTTATGTTAGCTGGTAGAATTGACTTCTAAATGATGATTTTGAATGATAAATATGTAAGCGATCATTTGGATTTGATTTTGTTTGATATTTTACAGTTAGTATTTTCCTTACGTTGGTGTGGTGAAGATTTTGTGTTTCACTCGGTGGCAAAATTTGTATTTTAACCTTCGTGTCTTGAATGAAACCTCCGCAACGCTCAAAACTTCACTTTTAGGACCACTCGCTATGCTCGTGTTTCAATTATGGAATCTTCCGCTTGCTTGGATATCAATATTAGCACGAGGGGTTGAACAACAACTTTGCCCACTTGTAATTACGTTACTATATAACAGTCTCTTTTCGATGAAGAAAATACACCTCCATAAATCCGAGAATAAATTAATAATTCTATTATATGATGTATTAAAATATGACGCAATTTAGGCACATTACAAACTTAGGTTACATATAAGACTGAATGTGTATGTGTTGGATCTTTTTAGGTGGCATCTTGAAACAAAATTTAACAGCCCGTAGAAGATTATCGCTGCCTTCCCAGTTGCTCGAAGACATACGGAATAACCCAGAGGACATACTTTCCGAAGCAGTAAGCCCAGTCATTCCCACCATATTTAATCGATCAGAAAATTTTCATGCATTTTGTTTCAATTCAACAAGAAACTCGCTTCATATTCCATTTCCCACTACGGCTCCGAAAATTGAAAATTCTTTCACGTTTACGGGCTCCGTAACACGACACGAAATCTGTTCGCGTACATTATTAATTATCATATTTTTCCAACTCCGAATCAGGCATACCTACCTGAAAGTTGTTTGGCGTTGCATGTAAAATTCATGAATATAAACTTCGGTATGAAATATTGTCGTCAACAACCCCCTTGGCAATATAATATGCGACGCAGGTAAAAGGGCCGTTAAACATCTTTTGAGGTGATGTAGGGCTCAAAAGTAACGGCAGGATCGCGTACCCAGTCCCCACCAATTTGATGTACGTCCCCTTGAGTAGGGTCACATTTCATCACTCGCCGCGACTAGTATTTCCCAGAGGTAAAAATATCTTATCGGATGTCGTTTTAACTTGAAATACTCGTTCTGTGATTTTTCCAACCGAGAAAAATCAGAGAGCTCATTTGAATGAATAATAAATTTGGTTGAGTTGCGTTTGTTTCGGTCTTAATTCTTTTGTCAATTACCGTACCCCTTACACATTATAGTAATCTTACCTTTTTACACAATAACGTTGCTTCCCTATCATTCTCTAGAACGTTAAGTTCTCATCCCAAATATTATTTTTATGTACTAATGCCACAAGCCGTAACAAAATAATAGCAATCTAATACTGGACGAACCCCCCGTATTTATCAATTTAAATCGCCCATAACCTATTATTAATAAAATACGTGCATGTTAACCGAAGACTATTTATTTATTTATTGTGTGACAGAACGACATGACAGCGATTCATATCAAAACATATTTGCAACACCACTGTTCCATATTTAAATCAACACTGTAGATGGCGCTGCTGGATGTCATAAAACTACAGAATTCATTCATTCTTAGTTCCCACATAACGTGACGCCATTAATGAACGAAGAGCAACTCTGGGGCTGCTTCTACAACTTCCCTGAGCTGTACGAGGACGCGTACTCGCCGACGGTGCAAGTGCTGCGCCTGCGCGACGTGGCCGAGCTGGTCGGCGGGGTCCTCACGAGGGACATGGTCGCCGCCTGCCTCACCTACCTGCACCGTATCCCGATACTCGGAGACTACGTTTACATCAAATTGAACCTCTCAGGAAAGGTTAAATCGACCCTTGTTTATCTAATTTGTAAAACCATGTTGTGGTGTAGTCTCTGTAAAATCCTATTTATTTATGTAACAGACTTGTTATTTCTATTAGGTAACAAAAAGTTTACAATTTCACCGACTAAATCTATCAATTTTACATTTTTGCGACTAAAATCAATTGATTTTATTGTAAATGAAGTACATGCCTAACTCTCATTTATTACTGTCTAAATGCGACTTAACCATGGCTTAACGCCTTTTCCAATTACAGCGATTGCAGAATATTGACGTACTGCAACATTATAAATATTTGGTATACTTGGATTTATCGTCGAATCTGCTGTCAAACCTAAGTGTTCTGTCGCACCTTCTCTACCTGCAATATCTGTCCGTGGATTTCAACAGACTGGAAACCGTATTGGAGTATAGCACACGTAAATAAAACATTAGTCTAGTATCGATACGTGAGTTGGATTACCTGTCCCGGGTGTAGAGACGGAAAGGTTAACGGTAACGTAATGTACCCAGCGGCCCCGCTCGCTCAATTCGATAGCTCTCGTTTGGCTCGCGCTAACCGGAAAGGGGGCGTTCCCGATGCAATGCGGGAAACGTGGTCCCGTCTTGGCACAAAACACCGGGTTTTATCCATTGACAGAAGGTTTTCCTATTTACCGACTGGCTGTTCACTGATCTCCTCATTTCCAGCGACAACGTCGTAAGCCGATATCAGTACCGCGCCTGATTTTTCCAAACGGATCGATTCTGCGAAAACATGTATGTACTTATGTAAAAATAGGTACTACAAAATATTAAAGACTGGCTTTCTGTTTCAGCGCAATGGTTTCTCACAGAAGTTCGTTATAAATACAATTCAGTGAAAAAGATAAGAGACCTAGCTATGTTTTGGTCGATTACTATTTTAGACTTGTCTCACAACAACATCAAAAGTATAACCGGTCTGCAAAGTTTAAGGTTTAATTAATATCATTTTTGTTGTAAGTTACACGTTTGCTCACAAACTAGTACCTACTTATGACAAACTTTTCTAGATATCTTCGTCATCTAGATTTATCGTTTAACCACATCCAGCGCCTGGAAAACTTGAACCATCTACGATTATTATGGCTGGATGTGTCTTACAACAACATTTCGAGCTTCGAACTAGGACCAGAGGAGGGACTTTGGACGTTATTGGAACTTGACTATCTAAATTTGAACGAAAATAATTTAAAGTCCATGAAGTTATTTTCCGGATGTACGAGGTATGTATGAGATTTGTTTAAAGTAAAAATATAATAAGGTAATATCTCTCTGGTTTCATAAGTAATACCTAGTTACTATTTATTTAAAAGCGTTTTCCAATAATGAGACATGTCAAGATTTTTTACCCTATTTCTAATGATAAAAAAACGAGGTATACCTATAACCGTATACAATACAGAGGACCCATTGCTACCTATTTAACAAAACAACATAACTAATATGCTAAGTATTATTATAATTACCAAGTATTATGTATATGAAGCGCCCTCCAGACTATACGCGTGAATCGCGGGCGAAGCCGCGAACGCGAGTGTGGAGTCTAGTTCGCTGATATGCGAAATCGACTCCAGACTCGCGTTCGCGGCTTCGCGCCGCGATTCGCGCACGAGTGTGGAGCGGGCTTTATAATTATAATGAATTCTCATTTTATAACCTCGACCGGACGTTCATTAGAACGCTTGACCCTACCGACGCGCATGCGCGACCACCAACATTTTTTTCAAATTACTATAAAACATAATCAACGAGTTACCACGTAGTTCTACTTTTACATATTGTGTACACAAAATCCCTTCATTCGCAGACTACGCGAACTGTACGCCCGCAACAACAGACTCTGTTCACTGCTCGAGCTGGCAGTATACATGCGCCAGCTGTGCCGGCTGACCGTGCTCGATCTCCGCGCCAACCCCGTCTGCGAGGCGCCCGGGTACGCGCACGTCGTCTGCGATACCTTCCCGCTGCTTCTCAACCTGGACGCCACGGATCTTGATCCTGTCCGTCAAGTAACTAACCTAAAATAATACACGAACATGAGGATACTAGAGAACGTGGAATTTTGCCTACAATATTTTGAATTTGATGCGTTAAAGTTGCCACGCATACGAGTATCAGTTGCATAAATTACTATAGGTATTACCCACAATGTGTGTGTTACGAAGTTAGTTTCCGCGCGCTTAATACTAACTAGACTGGTATAATGTTTCACGATGTGTCGTGTCGTAATGTGATATGAATATGTCATTTCAGGTAAATTTCCCAAGAATTACCTACCAGAAATTGAATGTGTACTTACAAATGTCAGTTCTGTAGCGCATCATATTCGTCTGACAAACAAGGCGAACTTCAGTTATAGTTGCAAATAAAAAATCCGCCTTTATTTTAAATTAATGCGGCATGTTTGCGGTAATCGTTAATACCCGCGGCCATCACTGGTTTACCTGAATACTTCTGGTTTAACACATATATTTTACTTACTGTGGCTGCGGTGATGTGGTTATATTAAAATCGTATATATACAGGGTGTTTGGTACATCGTTTGCCAAATTAAAACGGCAGATAGCTTGAGTCATTTGCTATCTTCTCAGGCCTCGTATATATTTTAAAATTATATTCCATCAAACAGAGCAGATTCAAAATGGATACGTGCCCGGACGTGATCACGTTCGCGTGTCGGCGCCTGCTGCGGATGCTGTACGTGGAACAGTTATCTCGCGCCCGCGTGTCCATGACTCCGCCCGCGGACACGGAAGAGGTTCCTCTCGTCGTGCTTGTCGGTGAAGAAGCCGTCGGCAAAGGTACCGTGAACACGTTCTGCTGCGAAAGCTGTAAGGGCTTGTGCACAAATCACACGAGGTTCGATAGGAGGATAGGATATGTCACGAAAAATCACGACAGATCACGTTGGATCAATTTACGAAATTTTGGAGCGCGTGACGTTGACCGGTCTGACGGAAATATTTCAAAAAATACACATGAGTTTATATGGGGGAGGGGCGGGTAGCCAAAAACCTCACCAAATGTCATCAAGCCCCCTGGTCAAAAAGTAGCCGAAAACACCTCGCGTGATTTGAGAAAAGATATCGCTCGCATGTCTTGAAAACACCTTTTTCACACCACCTATTCCTATTCGGAAAAGACCTTTTTCTTCCCTGCTAGAAGGGATCAAAGTGGCACTTTTCTTCCCTGCTAGGAGGGATCAAAGTAACACTTTTCTGTTCTAGCACACTATTTTTACATTATTTTGATCATTATTTTTTTACCTAAAATAATCTGTTTAAGCATCAGATTGTGTCAACACTAAGTTTTTTTTATTTTCCTCATAGTTGATGTGAAAAGCAGTATGTGTCACACGGTATCAAAATTATTTCGTCTTGGGCGTTAACACTTGAATCCCTCATTACGCTCAGGATTCAATGTACGCCCTTGACGGAAATATATCATTTTGATCCTTTGTAACACAAACTACAATTGTCGTCTTGAAGTCGCCCGTTACGTTGGAAAAAATCCCTTTAGCATACCTACTTGCCGTGAACATATTCCTGCTGATATATTCGAAACAGCTGTTACGGATATCCGTTACGCCCGCGGACACGATGGAAATGCCCCTCGTCATGGTCGTCGGACAAGAGGTCGTGCGCAAATATTTGCACACTGTTTTCAGAATGTAATGAATGAAGGAATGAATGAATATAATGAAGTTATACGGAAATCTGTTTCAATTGTTTTATTTCATTATAACTATTGCGATAACCGATATATATACAGTGTGGAAAGATAAGTCGGGCCCTGGAGGAAAACTACCTTAAATCTTTCAGCTGGCTCATTTTACTTAAAGGAGACATTCCTTTGTTTTTAAAAAGAAACAAAACTGCATTCAAAGATTTTCTAAAACTCGCTTGCCTCGCCCGGGACTCGAACCGACCAAAAATTCCAAAAAATAAAAACTCGCAATTTTATTCTACAAGTCGATACAGTTAATTTTATTGATAACATTTCTCCAAGAAACATTAGGTCTTACACTCGTCTGTCATACAAAATATCCATAAAATCTAATAATTTAGTAAGTACTCAAGATTTTTTTAGACAAGCAAATTTGAAGAAACAAAGAAAAATAGGTACTTTGAATGCAGTTTTGTTTCTTTTTATGAATAAAGGAATGTCTCCTATAAGTAAAATGAGCCAGCTTAAGGATTTAAAGTAGTTTCCCTCCAGGGCCCGACTTATCTTTCCAGCCTGTATAATATATGTATGTATGTTAAAATTCTTTTAAATTAGCGTTGCGTTCTTATATTAAATTTTGTTAGTAGTAGTAGCAGTTGCACCGCCCACAATCTCTCTGCTTTGCCTTAAGGTTGACTGGTAGAGAATGCTTTTGGCATTAAGTCCGCCTTTTGTACGATAAGTTTTTCTTTTGTGCAATAAAGTTTAAATAAATAAATAAATATCAATTCTATGATTATTTCGCAATCACAAGGTGTAGTTTTTCAAATCCCTCGCATTTATTGTAAATCTTGTATTTTCCACATACCATTAGGTACTATTATACTTAACAAAGTCCCACAACCGTACAGACATAACTACGATCTTGAGTATCTACGCTATACGGAACAGGTGTAAATCGTCAGATGTTAACGACGCTTTCATTTCTCATCTGGTGCCTTCCTTCTTGTTTCTTTTCATTGATACCATACTATGAGTCTAACAGTCCATATTTTCATAAAACTTGAAGATTTAAAATCCTCTCTGCTTAACGTTTGTGAAACTTTTACGCATGAAATGCATGTTACATCCACCGTATGTTGTTGTCTAATTAAAATGTTTATGATCAGTAAAGCCACTTTGATAGTTGGCTATTAAATAGATATACGCCTCAATAAGGCCAAAGGGTCCTACAAGGTCTGGAGTGCACGTTTAACGGGCGCTCAATATTAATAGGTACCAAAACTTATTGATAGTAAACGACTTCACTTCGAGTTCGAACCAAGTGCCTGAGCGGCTACCGCGAAAACCGAAATTCGCAAATTGCGAGGATCTTTCTCTTTTACTTCAATGAAGGCGTAATTAGAGTGACAGAGAAAAATACCCGCAATTGACGATTTTCGGTATTGGCGGTAGCGTAGCCCTACTGACCGCGTCTAGTCGACCGTTGACCATTCACAATACCCAATAGTGTTATAGCTCAAAGTGAATTCTACCACCTTAATATCTATACGAGTAATAAGCAGCTGCAATTTTCACTTAAGGTTCTAAACAGGCGATAAAAAGTCTTTTATAGCTCCGTGTCCTGTCCAATCTTGTGCTGTTAATATTCATTAGGTACTGGTGCTTTCATTATAATATTAACAAATTAAATTATGAACAATAAAACGAATGGTCGAATGTCTTAATCAAGTAAACCTTCATTAAGGGGACTACTTAATGCAAAATTATAGTTTTTTTTATAAGTATTGAATTTTTATACCCACGTTTTAATGAAGGGTAAAACTAAATGCCATGAAAAAATCCCACGGAAACTAGACTATATTTGTAAGGGCGGACTTCAAGCAAAACCTTAAAATAAAATGCTAAAGTTGGTTCAATATAAAAAAAATCACGAAGTCTTACTTTAATTAATTTTCAAATGTATAACGTTACCCCGCATAATATAGGTAGCATTATAATTTTAGTATAAATTAGCTAGTGATATAGCCGATTAATCTGACAAGCCAAAATTGTAAACAGAAGGTTATTTACTGAGTACCTTTTAGAGATAAACGGTAAAAACCCGCGCAGTGGCCAAATCTTTCGTCGCTACTTTTGCGCGGCGCACTACCTCTACTTATCTTACCTATATTTCCTTCTAATTTCCGGGCTTTACGCCCGCTCTTAACTAGCTGTACCTAAATCGTAAAACTACAACACAGAGCCACAGAGCCCTATTCATATAGTAATTTCTTGTTATAGATTTGATTTGTAACAGGCGTCATACAAAGTTTTCCTCGCTGCATGCTATGAAACCTGGTTTACGTCCACTATAACCCATTCGCGAAGCATAAACCTGTTGCAATATTGGTATGATACACCGTAAATGTTGCAGGCACTCTAGCGCGCCGCCTTGCTGCCGAATACGACTCGAAGATAAAACTTGGCCTCCAGCACACAACAGCTGTTTTCCATACCCCGGTATTTATGTAATTGATTGTTATTTCCAATAACGCGTTTTTTCTTACCTATTTAAAGGCTCTGCCGGCCTAGCCAAGCAAAAGCTTCATGTCTCGTCTCTATCACTGTTCTATATTAATGCAATAGTGACAGTTGCGTTTCGATCGTTACGTAGCGTAAGCGATTGGTATCTTGGCTACGCGGCCAGTTTTATTGGTCTTTAACTCGGTCGTTATACAGCATGCGGTGACTCCTCGCAGGCGATATAGGTAACGACAGGTGAAATTCATAATGACATGGGTTATGGAATATCTCTCGCAACCCGCACACGAGTCCGACCAATAAACACATTTCTCCGAATGCGGGCCTGAAGGCATCATGCGTTATGGAAAGCGCTTTGAACGCTTCAGTGAATAAGATGAAATGCTAAAGAGGTCTAAAACATAGACAATAACAGAAATAAATTTATTTTAAGCTATAAAATGTGTTTCATAAAACAATCCTAACTACTTATTCGAAGCAATCCGAACATTGAAACGTGTTTTAGTTACTCGTAAGTTATATGTGGTACTTATAAAAACGCTCCTAGATGTTGGAATCCTCACGTTTAACCCTAGCCTGGATAAACCCTGCTCAGTTTGCCAACACGGCCATTCTCGGAGTTGATCAATGATTTATTTAAAATTTTGTCTTGCTAAGATTATGCCAATTAAATTTACTTTACCAGGGCCACTACATAGTAGTTTCTCGGCAAAAGTTTGATGACATGTTGCTCGCGGGCGAGTTCCTCACCTACAGTGAAATGGATGGCGAATCATACGGACTGAGTAAGTACCTAATATACACGGTGTAACATGAGTAAACCGAATAATTTTAACCACGCATTTCTGAGGTCAAAAGAAGTAAAAAATTTCGTCAATTTCAAACTAGGTCAAGGTCAATTTCGACAAAAAAGAAATTTTTTGTTTTGTTTTTTTTACAATTTTTTGAATGTATTTGCACATAAATAATAATTGTTATTGGTAAACTTGTCACTTAAAATTGATTTTTACATTTTTTTTTTCGTAGAACCTACTTTTTGTAAAGTGTTACTTGTCACTTTTTGACATCTATCAATAAGGATATTTAGACAACGTCCCATAGCAGCAACATCACCATCAAAATTGCCTTTTACACTATGTAACAATAAAAACTTGTTTTTTTTAATTAATAATATCTCTGAAACTAGGCGAATTTCAAAAAAGTTTATAGGACATTTTTGTCTCTAAATATGATCAGGAATACGCTATTAAAATTATTCGGTTTACTCATGTTACACCGTGTATATGTAACAAGGTCAATGTGACTAAATCCGTCATAGGGACCATTTCCCGGGGCTCCTATTTCTGAACAGTTTCCATTTTTTTTTCTCGCCTATCTGAGTGTCCCACTGCTGGGCAAAGGGGAAATCATTCATTTTATTACGTTAAGGAAATCAAGCGGAGGGGTCCCCTTGATTTCTTCAACGTAATAAAATGAACAAACATAATTAACTGTAGGTCGCGAAGAGGCATTTATATCAGACGGCAAGGTGCGCGTCTGCAGCATGAATCTCATAAGTGCTCTGATGCTAAAGCTACGAGGAAGACGCCCATATTTGATTCTGACCACGTGCCATGACAAGAACGAATTAGCTGCCAGACAAATTCTACGCAAAGTGTGAGTTATCTAATTCAGTTTACAGTGTTAGAGTCACCCCACACTAGCGTCTTTTGAGCGTCGGCGTCTAGTCAGCGCTAAGGCCCCATTCGCACGACAGCTTTTTCAACGCGCGTTAAAAAAGCGTCTGAATGACACAAATGGCTAACCATGTATCTATTTACACGTCAGCGGTGGCGCTTTTTATCAAGCGTTGTTGGATTTTCGACTTTAAGTCTTAAATCGTTAAATCGAATTTAGAGTGCGGACAGATACAAGCGCTTTTTTAACGCTTTTTTAGCTGTCGTGCAAAGAGGGGCTAAATGTTGCGTCGAGCAGCAACCATAGAGTTGACTAGACGCCAACGCTCGTGAGACACTAGTGTGGGGTGGCTCTTACTTACGGCGGTCACATGGAGGTCCTTTCTAGTTTAACAATTTATTGTAGTTTTGAACTGGTTTGGATACGACCTCGACGATGATCGTCTTGGTGACTGAAGCGTGTGCGTGTCTCACGCACAACTTCCAATTTGAATTTTCGCATGCACCAGTCCCAATATTGAAATTAAAACTATACGCTCTGAAAAGTACCAGTATTTAGTGCTCTTAGGGGAAAATTCAAAGTCACCACTGTTGTCCAACCTTTGTGCCAGGTGGCGTGCATATGATGGCGTAGTTTTCTCTATGGCAAAATTTGCAAATATACGCTATGTTAATCAAATCAGAGACTCCTAATTTTGTTACCTACGGCTTCTACATATGTAGGCGTTCTAAGTTTTGTGAAATATTTTCAGAGTGCGCAACAGCGAATACGAGAAACGCACGTCAAACGTACCAGTCCCACAGACCTCCACGCTGCATGTGCTGCTCTCTGGACGCATTATCATCAACGGCATCCTTAATGAGATCATCATGGTATGTAACGGTGGTGGTGGATTCGACATGGTGGTGGTACAGCCGCCATCAGATATATCGGAGCGGCCGAGGTGTTCAAAAATATCTGAACATGTACTCTAGCACCCTGACAATAGAGGCGTGTTCAGATACTTGTGACCACCTTGGCCGCTCCGATATATCTGATGGCGACTGTACATTTAAAGTGCGTCTAGATCTTAGTGAACGTGCCTCAATACGCATCTTTGCAAAAGACGCTTGCAAGACACCTCTTCGCAAGACTGCACATGCATTCGCATATGACGAACTAACAACACGTTATCCAGTTCTTGACGGACCTAAGGATGACGAAAGCGGTGTATTAACCAATAAACAAAATAAGATGTTGTATAAATACTTACGGCGCCGCGTTTAGGGGAGCACCAAAAACTCTGGGCACCACATAAAAATATATTTATTATATATAATTTTTTTTAATTAAAAAATGAGTTTGTGGTGAAATGACAAAACACGTCCCCATTCTATATTCATGTTCTCCAACATATAACGAAACCAGTAATTAATTATCAATTTTTTTGAAAAAATTTCGTCTCGGAAATTAGAAGGTTGGTCAATTTTCAAGTCTTTGAAGGCCATTTTCTCCTAACAGGTTGAGTTTGGGCAGCTAAAAAAAATACGTGTCAGTTATTTTAGACTACTCTACTCGTATATCAAATCGGAGTCGGACAGTTGGGTACCCTTCCTTGTAAGAAGACATCAATATTCAACATTTCTTTAATCCAGCACAGCTGAATTTTTCATTCATGTAGGTTTATTTTCCTTCGCCAGTTTCATTTTCCCGAACTTGTTTTTACACGCTATATTTAGATTTAATTTCGGCGGTGTATCTAATGTATTTGTATTTATTTATTTATTGCCAGAGTCTGCCAGAAGAGAAGTACAAGAGCGAGTTTGCATTGGACTCTGAATGTTCGCTGCTTGTGGAGAGCAACATGCGCCAAGGGATGCAAGCATTCGTCAGAGGCCCCGACCTACTCACATTACTCACCGATTCATCCGTAAGTGATCAACTGATCATACATATATAATCTAGGGACTGGCCTATAACCGCGAACACCGAAGTTCGCAAATTGCGGGCATTTTTCTCTGTCACTCTAATTACGCCTTCATTGGAGTAAAAGAGAAAGATCCCCGCAATTTGCGAATATCGGTTTTCGCGGTAGCCCCTCTGGCTTTACGGGCAATAATAATGAGGCATGACATGGGCCAGTACAACGGTGTGACACCACTATAACGCGATTGGTTGATGAGTTCGCATCACGCGCGCAATTGGTTGATGAGTTCGCATTACGCGCGCTATTGGTCGCAACTAGTTGCAATTGCACGTGCACGATTGGCTGGAATACCGTGAGTAAGGCCAAGCGCGCACCACGACTTTTTGTCGCGCGATAATTTAGTCGCAGAAATGTAACGTATGTGTTTATATGGCAGTGCGCGCATATGCGACAAAAAAGTCGCAGCGATTTTAAAATTGTGATTTGTCACATTTTTCCGCGACTGCTCGCGACGCGATTGTCGCAAAGTGAATCGCAGCATACGGAGTTATATGGCCCCGCGCGCACTGCGATAATAAAATCGCACCCCGGACCTCAGTCGGCATTTCGCTCACCAAGCGTCAACATATCGGAACCTGCTTCTCCAATAGAGTCACAAGATGAGACGCTAGATGTTGACCGTTTAATTATAGAAATAGAAGGAAATCACCTTTGTGGTATAAATACTCAAAGTCATACAGCGATTGCATATTGTTTCACGACAAGCGACTGGTACGAAATCCATGTCGAGAATGAACAAATCGTCGACTTTTCATCGCAGTGCGCGCAGTGAATTTTCTGCGATAAATTACAGCGCGATTCTAAAATCGTGTCGCAAAAATTAAAATCGTGGTGCGCGCTTGGCCTAACACCGCTGAAATAGTACCATTTTTAGTGCCCGTAAGGCCGGTCTTTAGTTTAGATATTTAAGTGATCGGGTCTAAGTAGTTTAGTCTAGTTGTACTCGGTAAGCATATGGAATAACACACTCCTGTTAATCTAAAGATTTTATTTAGCGGCAGCGTCTAAAGTTAATATAAGTTGGACGGTATCTTAAGAAACCAGGACAATGCTGGCAATATGCTAATCAGGTGCCCGTAAATCACCAACTCTCTAAAATAATTTTACAGGCTGAAGCAGAGAATATTTCACACAAGTGACGCTCTGAAAATATCTTAACTTTTTCATTAAGTATATATATACATAATTATATTTTAAAAGAGCTTGAAAACAAATTACTATATAACACTCTTGAATTTACTTTTCTTGCAAACTTGAGTAACGCGAATTTCGATACGAGCTCCAACTCTCCCAAGAACTAAGAAATAGTAACTAGGTAGGTATTTTCCTTGCACAGATGAATTTCCTACGAGATGGCGCACAATAATACGGTATAAGTACTCATTGCCAAAAACATGAAAAGTTAATACATTTTTCCCGGGGAACAAAGGAAACATTGATTTTGGTAGTGGATAACTTCGATTCCCAATTTTCGAAACTTTCCGACGGCACATCAGGCATAAGTGCTCACATATAGTTAATTTACGTTTACAAGAAAATAAAAGATAAAATCACCAAATTAACATAAGTTGTTTTACAGGTTTTGGCATAAAATAATATAGGATACACGGTGCGCAATAAAGGATGAGGCTCTCTTACCTCTGACCCTTATTTGAACGCCAGACGGCAAAGGAACATGCCGAGCTCCGGACGCCAGTCGATCGCGAATATTTAAGCGAAATTGAACTTTACGGAGTCTCCCGTAACTCCCTGTTGAATTGGCGAAGCTGACGGCTGTAGGCGCCGTTGGCGCCCTTGGCAAGACTTTCCGATGACGTCCACAGCCGTCTGTGGCGGTCAATGGGTTAAAACGCGCATTTTTGAGTTTTTAATATGTTGTCTCTCAGATTTTTAAACTAACTTGAGCGTGACGTGTACGGGCTCTATAAGAGGTAGTCTATGCCATGCTCCCTTGTCATCGGCCAGGCCCGGTCGCTTTTCATTTCCTTATTGAATCCTTTCACCGCCAACTAAAAAGGGCATCCTTTCAGACAAGCTCCAGACGTCTAGACTAACCGTGGTTTTCATAATATTAATGTTAGTATGAATATGCAAAGGAACTTAAGACGACATTAAACTGCACTTAAAGACGTTTCTCATTTTACCCAGGTACAAATTTAACTCTTGAAAGTTAAATAATAAAGTAAGTAGGTATGTTATGTGGACTAAATATAAGTATAATATGAAATAATAAGAATAATATTTATTTGAAAGAAAAAACCTGGTTAACAAATATCAATATCCTGTATTTGTATTGTTACAAGTTGGGCCATAAATTTTATTAATACTTTCAACCGTACCTAGTCTAAAGAACATCCTGACTCCTGACAAACAAGTAGGCCTAACATTACCCGAGGAATATAGCAAACAAGTGTACCTATTAATAAGGCTTAAACAGACGGCCGAGACTCCTTGTGGTTTCTTGGTAGGCCAGGGATTTGTATTCCAATGGCTAACCCACGGAATACTGGTTCACCGAAGAAATGACCTCACATAAGCTACAATTTATGTAGAATTTACGAAGTCACCTTTCATAGGCTCTCTTGTAAAATACGAAGGCAAAAGTATGCAGTAGCAATGCACTTGTACCCTCTTTATAAATGGAGTTATAAAGTGGGTATGCAGTTTTACAGCTCGCTGTACCTTATTGCCCACTGTAGCCAGTGCGATAAAACCATACGTTGTGGTTAATTGTACGTTTAGATGTAGGTACCCACAGGGCGGCATCGACAGCAGCAGCTATTAAGTAGGTATAGGTACCTACTTTCGCTAATAAATATGTAATAATGTTATAAAAATGTATACGTTTTGAACGAAATTCAAACACAGACGGTTATACCGACATAACAAATAGTCAGGGCCAGCTTATTGGCGACAAATCCCTAAGGCCGGATTACATCTCCGGCGCGGGAGCTTCAATTGCCCGTCTTGGCTACTATTCGTACTATAGTTGTCTCTGCCGTGGCCAGATCTTACAATTCATCGTTATGTGGCAATCATTTATCAGTTTGTTACATCACGAAAAGTCAAATCTAACCTAACCATATCATGAAGTGATCAATTCTGAAATGGCATTTATTTATTTATTTATTTTATGGCATTTTATTTATTTATTTATTTTTATTTTTTATGGCTCTATGATTTGGCCACGACATCGTCGACATCTCTAATGGCAGATTTCAATAATTACCTAATCAGTGTTTCCACTTGACTCACTATTTTAGCGTAAATAAATATAGTCGGGCAAAACGATTTATCAATAGAAAAAATGCGGCTAAATTGAAGTTAGAGATTTTGAGCTTCACGCGTTTTCTATCGACCAATTGGTACAATGCCTGACTGTTGCCCAGTTTTAAGTTTCGTCGTTCAAATTACCCGCTCAATGTTTTATGTTTCATCCCGGATTCTCCAGAAATGGGAATCCATTGTTTTCCGAAAACCGCCCAAATCAAAAGCATATGGAGGGAAGCTTCCATGATTGTACCTATATTGTTTCCCTACATGTTAGGAAAAATATTGAAACCATCCATCTATCTCGTTCTTTCTTATGATTTGGAATCCAATGGTTTCCCTACATTAGTAAAAATTAGAAAACCATCCATCTATCTCTTTTTTGCTTATGATTTGGAATCCAGGAAGAGCGCAATTATTACAGTTCGTGTCATCCACGATGAAGCGCAGATTTGTCAAATCTAATCTTTAATAACATGACAATATGAGTCAAGGCACGTGTCTTAGTGAATGACACGATCTATATGTCGTAGTCAGATCGTATAATCCGCCGTATTACATTACGGCTAGCCGTTTTCAAAAACAGGGGCGTTTTGAAATGCGGCGGTTCGACGATTAGCCGGATTGTCATTGCGATACGTTCTTCAATAAGGCGGCCTACGTTTAGCCGCATCGTACCACTATTTTAGATTGTAGAGTGACCAGTTCTTTCGGTCGCCTACGTAACCGGAGTTTGACAATGTTTGCAATTTAATTTATTTTTACCATGGTCCCACCGCACTACATGTGTTTCTTTTCCAAAACATTTCCTTCACAACAGAAAAGTCGAAATAATGCAAAATTGATGATACTAGTCGACGAAATTCAGGACTTTGTGCTCATTATTAGAAACAATGAGTACTTGTTCCAGTAAAAGCGTCTTCTTATCTTTTTAAATATCGTTGTAAATATTAGAAAAAGGACTTATTAAATTAGTAATGAATTTTTTTCTGATGGTCGTTTCCGAAAAACCGCGTGAAGCACTGAACGGCAAGCTCTTATTTGGAAATGTTGAGAAGTTTACTCTGCTAAACCTGGCTATTTTGTATTACTAATACCCTGTACTTTAGGCATATCAAACGATATTTTTCCTACATACCTTTGAGAAAGAGAAAATCAAAGTAAAACGAACTCAATTTTCTCTCCGAAACAAGTGTCAATTTCTACGAAAATCTACTTAATATCGAAGTCATTTTCATACTCAAGCAATCTGCAACGTTTGCTTATACTGTTGGTATACATTAGTGTTTATGAAATTCTACTATAATTTTTTGACAATTTTTTGAAAACTACTCTATATTACCGATGACGCGCGCTCGCCAGCTCAGTGCCGCGGCAGAGCTTGTACAGGCAGGACGTGTGTCGGTCGGCTCCGCACATTTTCAACGTCGACGACGAGGTTTTTTATCATTGTGTGCGGCGGGCGCCGTGTAAAACGCTATACTGTGTGCGTGTAAACCGCAACGAGAGACTTTGATCCTAGCACTGTTTTTATAGTATTATAATTTTTAATACCAGTTTAATAAACTACCGGACAGGATTAAAAATATTTGAAACGACCTGACATTCTATATGTATTTATTTGACTCAAGATAGTACTCAGGGTCTGATGATGGAGCCGGAAGGTGGTCACCGGTACCAATCAACCATGCAACTAAACCACTTTGTGTTTAGGCTCGTTTTATTCATCTCAACAAGATCTTTGACACAAGATAGTACTCAGGGTCTGATGATGGAGCCGGAAGGTGGTCACCGGTACCAATCAACCATGCAACTAAACCACTTCGTGTTTGGGCACGTTTGATTCGGCTCAACAAGATCTTTGACTTAAGATAGTACTCAGGGTCTGATGATGGAGCCGGAAGGTGGTCACCAGTACCAGTCAACCATGCAACTAAACCACTTCGTGCTTGGGCTCGTTTGATTCGTCTCAACAAGATCTTTGACACAAGATAGTACTCAGGGTCTGATGATGGAGCCGGAAGGTGGTCACCGGTACTAATCAACCATGCAACTAAACCATTTCGTGTTTGGGCTCGTTTGATTCGTCTCAACAAGATCTTTGACACAAGATAGTACTCAGGGTCTGATAATGGAGCTGGAAGGTGGTCACCGGTACCAATCAACCATGCAACTAAACCACTTCGTGTTTAGGCTCGTTTTATTCGTCTCAACAAGATCTTTGACACAAGATAGTACTCAGGGTCTGATGATGGAGCCGGAAGGTGGTCACCGGTACCAATCAACCATGCAACTAAACCACTTCGTGTTTAGGCTCGTTTTATTCGTCTTAACAAGATCTTTGACACAAAATAGTACTCAGGGTCTGATGATGGAGCCGAAAGGTGGTCACCGGTACCAATCAACCATGCAACTAAACCACTTCGTGTTTGGGCTCGTTTGATTCATCTCAACAAGATCTTTGACACAAGATAGTACTCAGGGTCTGATGATGGAGCCGGAATGTGGTCACCGGTACTAAGCAACCATGCAACTAAACCATTTCGTGTTTGGGCTCGTTTGATTCATCTCAACAAGATCTTTGACACAAGATAGTACTCAGGGTCTGATGATGGAGCCGGAATGTGGTCACCGGTACTAATCAACCATGCAACTAAACCATTTCGTGTTTGGGCTCGTTTGATTCGTCTCAACAAGATCTTTGACACAAGATAGTACTCAGGGTCTGATGATGAAGCCGGAAGGTGGTCACCGGTACCAATCTACCATGCAACTAAACCACTTCGTGTTTGGGCTCGTTTGATTCGTCTCAACAAGATCTTTGACACAAGATAGTACTCAGGGTCTGATGATGGAGCCGAAAGGTGGTCACCGGTACCAATCAACCATGCAACTAAACCACTTCGTGTTTGGGCTCGTTTGATTCGTCTCAACAAGATCTTTGACACAAGATAGTACTCAGGGTCTGATGATGGAGCCGGAATGTGGTCACCGGTACTAATCAACCATGCAACTAAACCATTTCGTGTTTGGGCTCGTTTGATTCGTCTCAACAAGATCTTTGACACAAGATAGTACTCAGGGTCTGATGATGGAGCCGGAAGGTGGTCACCGGTACCAATCTACCATGCAACTAAACCACTTCGTGTTTGGGCTCGTTTGATTCGTCTCAACAAGATCTTTGACACAAGATAGTACTCAGGGTCTAATGATGGAGCCGGAAGGTGGTCACCAGTACCAATCAACCATGCAAGTAAACCACTTCGTGTTTAGGCTCGTTTTATTCGTCTCAACAAGATCTTTGACACTGAAGATACACAGGGTCTGATGATGGAGCTGGAAGGTGGCCACGGGTACCAGTCTATCCTGTAACTAAATCACTTCGTGTTTGGGCTCGTTTGATTTCTCTCAACAAGATCTTTGACACAAGACAGTACTCAGGGTCTGATGATGGAGCCGGAAGGTGGTCACCGGTACCAATCTACCATGCAACTAAACCACTTCGTGTTTGGGCTCGTTTGATTCGTCTCAACAAGATCTTTGACACAAGATAGTACTCAGGGTCTGATGATGGAGCCGAAAGGTGGTCACCGGTACCAATCAACCATGAAACTAAACCACTTCGTGTTTAGGATCGTCTTATTCGTCTCAACAAGATCTTTGACACTGAAGATACACAGGGTCAGGGTCAGATACAAAGAATGTCACTAAAATGTCCCAAAACAGGACACCTTTCAATATTGCAGTTGAAAAAATGTTTAGAAACCTCTGTTTACCTCAGATATCGATTTTAAACGCAATCGGGTAATTTCTAGAAATGTCCCAAAAAAGGACATCTCTCAATATTTCCCTCGGAAACAAGTTTCGAAACCTTTGAGCACCTCAGATATCGATTTTGAACGCTATCGGTTAATTTCAAGGAAAGTCCCGAAAATGTTCCAAAAAGGACATCCTTCATATAGCCATCGGAAACATGTTTCGGAACCTTTGGTAAACTCAGACACCGCTTTTGAACGCATTTGGTCAGTTTCACAAAAATGGCCTAAATAAAAAGGACATTAGGTAGGTACATACAAAGTAGACGTGTGCGCCGCGCCGGCGCGCCGCCGCCGCCGGGGTTTTTGACCACGCCGCCGCCGCCGACAAATGATCGGCGTGAAATCGGCGTGACCTTGAGTGTTGTTAATTAGCTATTCTAAGCTGGTTTTTGGATTACAATATGAATTTTTTGTATTATTTATGTTACAGTTGTCAAATATACATCAATTATGAATTAATTGAAACTGAAGCCAGTTGCAGAAACTATTTGACACACAAGTTAAAGTAACTGAGTAATCCTAAGTATTCACCGTCAACTTTTAACGAACGAACGAAGACTGCTGCTATACCTTGGACAGCTAGAAGACCAAACCTCTCCATTCTCAAAGAGCTCTATATCGCCACTCATCTCTTCCCAACATCCCATAGGCGAGCAGTGGCGAATTTGCCCTAAGGCCCAGTAGTAGACCCGGGCCTAGGGCGGCAAATTGTGACAAAAAATTCGCGGTGTTCAAAATGATAGGTGCTGCGAAAGAGGCGCCTATAGGGCCAGGGGCCTAGGGCGGGTAAGACTACATATCCGCCACTATGGGTGAGCCTTTAGATTCTTCGGACATATTACCCAACGAATGATGTGGAGAAACACATGAATTTAAGCCGAATGAATGGCAAACGTGCTCGAGTTGGAGCATGTGTGGGATAGTCGAACGTTATGAAGAGGTCGGCTTGCGGCAGTCTGCACCGTGCAGGCCATACGGCTTATGACCGCACGAAATGGAGACAAATTACATGTGATCGCGAGCCTCAGCAATGAGAAAACGAGAAAGAAGATACGTCGCGGGTGCTTGTACGACAAGAATACCATTAAAAAGAAGCCATAGGAGTCCACCAGGTGTGGAGTTCTGTTTTGTTAAAGTACGTCATTTTTAATAGGATCAGCCATGGAAAGCTTGAGAAAACGGAGAGTTACAGATCAGATCGAAGGTCATTGGGACTGGTAACCTCTTAATGCAAGCCAGTTACTAGGGAAATCAAGTTATTATACCAATCCTATATTCATTTACAAACCCTATTTTACCCACAGCATAGGTATTCAAACTATACGTAGTTCACTGACCAGCAACCTGCATTGATCAAATTTTCAAGAAAAACCACAAATTAATGATTTTTCTTAAGAAACCTCAAAGTCAAGGTCACGCCGATTTCACGCCGAAAACACGCCGCCGCCGCCGATTTTTTGGCAAACGCCGCCGCCGATCATTTTTTAATCGGCGCACACGTCTAATACAAAGTAATCGTCAATCCGAATTGACGATTGAGGATTGACCGATCAATTCGAATTAACGATTAGTAATCGTCAATCTTCAATCAGTAGATTTAGAATTAGTTTCGTCAATCGTCAATTCGAATTGATCGGTCAGTTCTCAATCGTCAATTCGAATTGATTTTTTGCCAACACTGCTATCATGTAACTGAACCACTTCATGTTTGGGCTCGTTTGATTCCTCTCAACAAGACCTTGGACACAAGTTAGTACTCAGGGTCTGATGATGGAGCTGGACTGTGGCCACGGGTACCAGTCTACCATGTAACTGAACCACTTCGTGTTTGGGCTCGTTTGATTCGTCGCAACAAGATCTTTGACACAAGATACTACTCAGGGTCTGATGATGGAGCTCGAAG
Source organism: Cydia fagiglandana (assembly GCF_963556715.1). NCBI lineage: Eukaryota > Metazoa > Arthropoda > Insecta > Lepidoptera > Tortricidae > Cydia > Cydia fagiglandana. The sequence goes on from NC_085948.1 coordinate 10,416,358, forward strand.
GTCGCGACGGGTACCAGTCTATCACATAACTGAACCACTTCTTGTTTTGGCTTCGTGTTTGGTTTATCACCTAGTGTCAAAGATCTTGTTGAGACGAATCAAACGAGCCTAAACACGAAGTGGTTTAGTTGCATGGTTGATTGGTACCGGTGACCACCTTCCAGCTCCATCATCAGACTCTGAATATCACCTAGTGTCAAAGATCTTGTTGAGACTAATCAAACGAGCCTAAACATGAAGTGGTTTAGTTGCATGGTTGATTGGTACCGGTGACCACCTTCCGGCTCCTTCATCAGACTCTGAGTATCACCTAGTGTCAAAGATCTTGTTGAGACTAGTCAAACGAGCCTAAACATGAAGTGGTTTAGTTGCATGGTTGATTGGTACCGGTAACCAACTTCCAGCTCCATCATCAGACTCTGAGTATCACCTATATAGTGTCAAAGATCTTGTTGAGATGAATAAAACGAGCCTAAACACGATGTGGTTTAGTTGTATGGTTGATTGGTAATGGTGACCACCTTCCAGCTCCATCATCAGACCCTGAGTACTGTCTTGTGTCAAAGATCTTGTTGAGACGAATCAAACGAGCCCAAACACGAAGTGGTTTAGTTACATGATAGACTGGTACCCGTGGCCACCTTCCAGCTCAATCGTCAGACCCTGTGTATCTTCAGTTTCTTGTAACTTGTTTCTTGTAAATAAGCGAGTACCTATAATTTCTTTCGAGTAATACACGTTCATAAGTACGAGTATGGGGCTATTCATAAATTACGTCGTTTCAAATGGGAGGAGGGGGGGAGGGGGTCTGGACATCGGATGATGGTAGCATGACGTAGGAGGAAACAGAGTCATCCGAAGCATGATTTTTGGATGATTTGAGGGATGGGGGGGTCAAAAATAGATGACGTAATTTATGAACAGCCCCTATGTACATTTGCACTGCATTTAGTATTTTCGTACTTACCAAATAACAGTTTTAGGACTTTATAAGTTAAGTACAGTTAGTGTTGTTATGGTTGATTTCAATATGCTTCGCGAAGGATCAAGAATGTTTAATCCATCATGGTAGTGCGAGTGTGGTAGAAGGGATCGGAATACTGAGCTCGCACGGCCTGCCGCAGCGCGTAAAATACCTAAACTCGCTCAACCCCGAAATGTAATAGCACTCTTAAATAGACGGAGCCCCGCAAGCGGGGCTCCTATCTCTGGGCGGTTTGCCCTTCGGGCATCTGAAGCTACCTAATGAACCTAACCTACTTACCTACCTACGCTTTTTTCCACAAAGTGTAATGTTTCACGGACGTCTCACTTAATCAATAGGTAGGTAGGTTAGGTTCGTTAGGTAGCTTAAGATGCCCGAAGGGCAAACCGCTCAGAAATAGGAGCCCCGCGAAGCGGGGCTCCGTCTAGTTAAGTTGCGAAGGAAACGATTTTTGAAAAGAAACAGTCCGACGAACGCCAGATTTGATGGTCACCCCAGCGTTTGTCAGGCAGCGCCACGAGTGTTAAAAATGGGAACTAAAAACTGTCAAAGCGGCGGCTATGACTCGCTGTATTACATTACGGCTAGCCGTGTTGAAGAACGTATGGCGCCGAATACATTCCGGCGGATTCTCATTCAGCCGCATTCAATACGGCTAATCGTTAAACCGCCGCATTTCAAAACGCCCCTGTTTTTGAAAACGGCTAGCCGTAATGTAATACGGCGGATTATACGATCCGACTGCGACATATACAATACGTACAATTAGCATTCAGCGGCTCCCCTTGTTGTAATTGCAGAGCGATACATCAGTGTACCGCAAGGATTCTTTCTTATGATTTGGAATCCTATGGTTTCCCTACATTGGTAAAAAATAGAAAACCTTTCATCTATCTCTTTTTTGCTTGTGATTTGGAATCCAGGAAGAGCGCAATAAGTACAGTTCGTGTCATCCACGATGACGCGCAGATTAGTCAAATCTAATCTTTAATAACATGACAATATGAGTCAAGGCACGTGTCTTCGTGAATGACACGATCTATACAATACGTGCAATTAGCATTCAGCGGCTCCTCTTATTGTAATTGCAGAGCGATACATCAGTGTACCGCAAGGAGCGAACTCACAGTCAGGAGATGGACGCCAGCCTTTACTCTATTTACAAGCGGTCACAGGATTCCTCAGCAGCTATGAACATGTCATGCGACGAACGAAAGAAGTAACATTATTAATTTATTCAAAAAACGCGATAGGTATAAATTATACCTGCATTTCTTTATTCTAAAAACGGGTCTCCAAATTTTGGCCTCGAGTGCCGCAGCCAGACCTCCACTTCCCTTTAGCGCTATTTTGGCTCTTGCCGTAGTTTGGACTTTGAAGACCGCAGTTCTAACATGAAGGCATGGGCATAGGTAACCACGTATCACTTGAGCTGCCGATTTTAGTGGGTGTTTCTCAAATATCTCTACAGCTACCATATCGTGTCCTCTTTTATTTCGATTAAGTAATAGCAAAACACTTTTCCAATGATTTAAAACCTCGCGTACAGCGAACGGAAGATACAACTAGAATACTGCCTTACTCCTTATTTAACTTTAGTAACTTTACCAGCAAAAGAACTCAAAAAAAATATCAAACTTATTGTGGCTGGTATCCGGCTGGTAGCGAACTTGAGTCAACTAACTTTATGAAGAAGGTTGGCAACTTGCATAAAATAGTTTCTTGTATTTTATAGATAAAAGTGAGATAAAATAGGTACCTAGACAAAGTTCTTTTTATCTGATAGTAGGTACTGACTATTATTGGAAACAAATGCGTACCTATTTACATACGTACATATGTAAGAGCGTACCTGCAAAGTTTCCGGTATCGTCTTGGGTCGTCCCATTCGTCATTCGTCAACCCACACGATACCAAGTTTCCTATTCTAGTAGGTATGTAGAGTTTAAGTAGCTTTTATTATCAAAGTACTTAAGCCTACTTCTTTCTTGGTACAGCGGTAGCAGAAGGAAGGAAGGTGATCAACCGAAAACCACAGTTGGGCGCAGAAAAACCGATGCTGGATCTGGTACTAGATCAGGATCTCGGCAAATAAGTAATAATCATTACTAGCTTTTTTTTCGTAAGTCTGTAGGTAAAATACATAAATATTATAGGTCATTATCACACAAATTTACTAAGTCCCACAGTAAGCTTAAAGGCTTGTGTTGTGGGTACTTAGGTAAACAACGATTCAGACCCACGAGATGGCAGACCCTCCAACATGCACGGTCTCCATAACGAAATGTAAAACTTAAATCCTGTAAAAGAAATGTTTAACATCAGTTTTTAAACACTGGTAACATTTTAGTATTTACCAGTAAAATATCAAAAATAAGTAGGCAGCCCTACGCCATAATATGCCGTTACCATAATAAGTAGTTGTTACTTTTACTTTTCGGCCCACTTGCGCCATTCCACTGACCCTCGATTAACCGGTTAAACCTGGAGTTGCCATGGTTACCCATACAATTTGACACTAGATTAACGGTTTAACCCTTTAACCGCGGGTTAGTGGGATGGTGCAAGTGGGCCTAACCACAATTGTGTATACTGGAGCGCTGCTCGCCTGGTCTGGTCTGACTGAATACTTATGGCTCCTCTACACGATGGGCCAGCGCCGGCCACTCCAAGGGACGCAGCCATGCGGTAGAATGAGATAGAAATATCACTTGCTCCCTCTAACGCATAAATGCATCCCTTGGACTGGCCGGCGCTGGCCCATCGTGTAGAGGAGCCATTAAGTCCAAGTCTAAATTTGCGGGATCCCTATGAGTAACTATTCACTGCATTGATAGCGGGAGTAATGCACGTCTCTCTATTTTAACACAAAGGTTCCTACAGAAATCTGTTAACCTACGACTACTATGAAGTATGAACAGAACACACACCAAACACTTAATAAACGGTATTTTATTTTGACAATGGGAATAATAAAATATCTAGGTACTCGTACCTACCAAATACAGGGTCAAACACAAAACTGTGTTTGCGTCTTTCCTGTAGACATACACAAGAGTTAAGGACTATTAAGGGTAATTTTCTTATTTAACCCTTATCCACGTGAAAAGGTCCTCCTTTTATTTAGAAAACTAGCGTGTTCGCGCGAACTGTACATTTTTCTCTCCTGTGGGCAATAGTTAACAGCTTGTGGGCATGTAAGTAATGATTTTATCATAGTTCTCTGAATAAAAGGAGGTCCTTTTCACGTGGATAAGGATTAAATAAGAAAATTAACCTTTATAGCCCTTAACTCTTGTGTATGTCTACAGGAAAGACGCGAACACAGTTTTCTGTTTGACCCACTTATCTCTTTGTTACTTGACTTTACGTCGGGGCACCCATGCAATCTATAATTATATAATATAATTTTGTTAATGTTACAGCTATGGCTTACGACAGCACCAAGTCTTCAAAATCTGTAACTTTTCCGGATACCTTTGGTGCGGCCATTGAACCAAAAACTGAACGTGACCATAAAGATAAGCCAAAATACGGTGAGCACCAAAATATAACACCGTAACAAGTTACAACACAGTAGGTGTATGTCAAAATAAAAAAATTCCGGTACTATCGTATCGTTCTGACAAGTATGTGACATATACATATAAAGTACCTTAATAGGTATATATAGATGGTCAAGCAAATCTTGTCAGTAGAAAAAGGCGCGAAATTCAAATTTTCTATGGGACGATATCCTTTCGCGCCTACATTTTTTAAATTTGCCGCCTTTTCTACTGACAAGATCTGCTTGACCCAGTATACCTACTAGGTAAACATCAGGCGGAAACAAATAGGAATGCACCGCAGTGGCGTTACCCCGGCTACACACGTAACGATAAATCGTAGCGATAAAACTGTGCAGTCCGATTTGCGCCGTTTTATCTACCGTGTGTATGACAAATCGTTACGATAATCGACAACGATTTGTCACCCCGGCTACTCACGTAACGATAAATCGTTGCGATAAAACTGCGCAGTCCGACTGTGCAGATAAATCGAACCGTGTGTATGACAAATCGTTACGATAATCGACATACACACGGTTCGATTTATCTGCACAGTCGGACTGCACAGTTTTATCGCAACGATTTATCGTTACGTGAGTAGCCGGGGTCATACACACGGCAGATAAAACTGCGCAGTTCGGACTGCACAGTTTAATCGCTACGATTTATCGTTACGTATGTAGCCGGCATTACTCTTACGGCGACTGGCGACGGCGGCAGCGGCGGCAACCATAAGTTGAAGCGAGATACAGCAATCGGAACTTTAGTCAGTCGCGCAATGTCGTGGCTGAGCCGTTAGGCTGGATACGAAGCATCTTCAGCTTCTCAGCTGGACCTCTTGTTGCCTAAGGGGCTATCAATAAATTACGTCATTTCAAATTAGGGGGGGGTCTGGACATCGGATGATGGTAGCATGATGTATAGTTCGTTTTTTTTAGCATTAGAAAGAACTCCACAGAAGCAAGCGTGCAGTTTTTATCAGGCTCTTTAATTGTTAATAATTATTGAATTATCTAATGTAGCATGGTCAATACATATAATTTACTTCAAATTATTACCGCTAAATGTGCCGGATTTGGAACCACAAGCTTACTTCTGCGAAGTTCTTTCTAATGCTAAAAAAAACGGACTATAGGAGGAAATGAGGTGATTTGAAGCATGATTTTTGGATGATTTTAGGGGGGGGGTCCAAAATCGTCAAAAATCGATGACGTAATTGATGGACAGCCCCTAAGTTGTAAAAACTATGAACTTGTAAATCATCCCATTTTTTGTATGTTTTTCGCAGATCAGGAAAGTAAGGGTATATCCATTAGTAAATGTTTCGCCGAGAGTCCACCAGCGGCCATGAGCTCGCCAACCAAGGCAACTTACGATAATCTAGAAGATGCGGACCTGTGGCTTGCGTTTCTATTGGAGACGGGACTGCTTGAGCTGAGTGAAACAGGTTATTGACTAATGTTAAGGTAGCTAACACACTATCGCACCGCACCAAGGTCATTGAGGGACGCACCCATAAGTAAAAGGAAGAAAGCGATATCTCTTTCTCCCTCTTACTTATGGGTGCGTCCCTCAATGACCTTGGTGCGGTGCGATAGTGTGTTAGCTACTTAATCGACATTATTCGCCGTTCGTCTCGCACACATATTATATAAACATATTTACCTATAGCTAAAAATGAAAAAAATAGTACATTATTGCAGAGGCCGGGAAATGGCAATTCGTGGATGAGTTTCGATTTTGTCGGACGACGCGAAGCGGAGTCCGACAAAGAAGACGAATCCACGAATTGCTATTCCTGCCGAGGCATATATAGTGCTTTTCTCCAAACATGCGAGGAAATAAGCTAAAATAATTATTATTTAACCATCAAGCATCACTCAAATCAAACCTTCACATCCAAAATGTCAAAAACAATTTCCCTCTTTAATTAATTTTTAAAAGTTAAAGTTACAAACTTATTCTGCCATTCAGTATTCGTTCATTCAATATAATTGTGCAATATAGTTGGTCAAACCAACTTTTCAGTCAGTAAGAACCAGGAAAACTATACCCATCCTTTTCTTTTGGGTGCTAGTACTAGTGTAAGACAAAGATAGTATGATTCTCTTTGTCTATGTTTGAAATGAGAAAGTCCTTTGACAAAATATATAAGCTTTATGAACACGGATGAGATTTAAAAAAAATATAAAATAATCTTTGATTTTATTAAGCAGTATTCGCACGATCATACACGTGAAATGATAGCTGATCGGGTCGTGTAGAAGCGGCTCGCGGCAGTAATAATTGGCCGTTTGCGTTTTTTATTATTAAAAAGTAAAAAACACTACAGTAATAAGTTATTACTGTAGTGTTTTTTTACTTCGCGTCCGCTAGAACAGGACAGCGATAGTTTGATGTTTTTTAATTAGAGTTTGACATTAACGAAGAACTTCCCGTAGTATTTTTGCTACAGTAAGGTGAACATTTCCGAGCATATTGGAGAAAAAACCTTTAAAAAATTTGACTGATTTCCTTGTTGGCTGGTGGAATTGACTTTTAAATGATGATTTTGAATGAAAAATTAATGTTTAATTGATTTGGTTTGATTTTGGATTTTCCACGCGTTGGTGTGGTGAAATTTTTTGTCTTTCACTCGGTGGCAAAATTTGTTTAAGGGCGGTATTCTACCTATGTACATAATTATACGAACGAGTGGAACCGCGAGTACCTACATAGTATTTTTCAAACTGGCATTTTTCCACGTTGGTAGTATTTTTCAAATACAGTTCTGCGACATTTGCCATTTTTAGGGTATGTCAGGCTGGTTTTAGTGTCACGTGGACCATCCATGCGGATCGCTCCGATAGGAGTAAAGCGGACGGTTCCGCGTCCGCGCGGACGACCATCCGCGCGGACAGCTTTCTCATACAATTTGTCGGTGCGCGGCTGCGCGCGACACTTGTATGGAGATGGCACTGACAATTTGATACTATATTATATTATTCATTTATCGTATGACAATACACACACTTAACTTAATACCATAAAATTACAGATAAATATAACATTTCAATAGTCAATGTAGACCTTCCTTTTTTCTGGACCATAAGCCTCCTCTAGACTATGCGCGTGAATCGCGGGCGAAGCCGCGAACGCGAGTGTGGAGTGTGGAGTCGATTTCGCTGTCTGCAAAAATCGACTCCACACTCGCGTTCGCGGCTTCGCCCGCGATTCACGCGCATAGTCTGGAGGGGGCTTTAGAAAGATTTTTAGCGGGTTCTTTTTGCAGGTCCAAGCCCATCCATTCGGATGGCCACCCGTCGGATAACACTAACAGACAGTCCAGACTCTATCCTTCAGCAGCTTACTTACTACCATAAGGTAATATCCCGTTAAGTTAGGATTTAACAGGATCGCGATAGGATTAATCACTTTAATCAGTCGCCCCTAAAAGCCGTAACACGTACACTACCGCACCACAAAGAAATATATCTTTCTCGCTCTCACTTATGGGAGCGAACCAACGTGACCTTGGTGCGGTGCGGTAGTGTGTTACGGCTTTAAGATTCGTCAAATCATTAAGTATAAGCGGGTAACTTGACAGTTAGATATTTAATTATTTTACCTTTAAACCTTACAACACAACAAGCTGACTTAATGCCTCGGGGCATTCTTTCTAAAGTTCCAGTCAACATCGAAATTCAAATCACATGAACGAAGTTTATCGGGATCATAGCATTCATAGCCCAGTGACACATTTCATTAAGATATCAATTTCCATTATCCTGGAAACAAAGTAAAACCAGCAACATTTAATGTAGTTATTGATAGAACTGAAAGTCGACACTATTCGTAGCCAGGGCAAAATAATGAAGCTCATATTACATTCCAGACGCCCACGGCGACCGATTCCGCAACATTGAGAGACGACTACGAGGGTATACACCGTCTGTATCCGGGATTGTTCCGTGATACTGTTAGTACTTAAACAATTTATAAAGAGCGAGTTGTTATGTTTATGTTTAATAACCCTTTACCAAGCTGAGGGAGATATATTTCCCACATACGACGGCATTTCCAACTTGTGTTCTATATTCAAAGAATAAGACTGAAAAGGGAAAACTGTCCTCTTTGATCGCAGTTGCCGAAATTCTTCACACAAGCACAGAATAAATAATAGTAGGTACTACCGTACAGAAAGGAAACTTCCTACAAAACCGAAGTTTGACAGCGGTTCAGGGTCTAATCGTGCTATCCCTTTCTAACATATAGCACTTTTCCTTTCGGCTATTTCGGATATCTGTGGTCGTGCTAAACGATAAATATTTCCCACATTCGGCACTTTTAAACATGTTTTATTTTCAATGAGTAAGACTGATATTTGAATCTCATTTTTGAACTGTCAGCCTGGTAAAGGGTTAATGTACTCCTATTTCTGACACGTAGCCCACGATTTATAAATCAACTTTGGCCCCCATGATATAAGGTTCAAATTAAATTGCATGTTCGCGAAAAAATACTTTGTACTACTTTTATATTTTTTAATCGGATAATTCGGATAGGTAGGTAGGTACATACAATTAGATTGGTCTACTAATTTATATAATTTATATAATATATAATTTGACTTCTCATCTTGCTTGCAGATTGCCTTGGATGATCCCAAGGAAGCATTCCGCAAAGCCAAGAGCATTATAAAAGATATTGTCAACTCACAGAAGGGATTGAGCCCAATGTTTGACATTGACTTCGCCAATAATCTCGATTATTACCCAACTGTGAAACAAAGACTGGAAGATATTCGTCAGGAGATAGCACCCCAACAAATTTTCTATTAAAATTAATGTGTTAAAAAAAGAATTGTTTTATTGCGATACAATTAAGTAAATTAATACATAATAATATATAAGTATTATACACAAGTGGACATGAGACACGGTGTACTGCGAGAATGGATTCCTTTATTTGCCACTTTATAGCCTTAAATAACACTGTATGGTACAAAACGTCCCACGCCACAATCATTTGAACACCATGGTGTCCAGCATCGCTCCTAGATTTTGAACTATATTGTTTGACATTAGGACATCTACTTTCTCTTCTAAATGCCTCTTGGGATCTTGCTTGCCTACATTCTTGATGGCGAGCTGCTCGGGCGTCATCTTTTCCTCATCTTCCAAGGCCTTGTTATAATTCTTGGCCAAGTCTAACATATCTGTTACTGTGGTTTCGTTGATAGCACAGTGCTCCTTATAGTCTGATAGTGTGAGTCCGTCCATCCAGGACTTTTTGTGAAGATTCAGCAGCATTTTTTGTTCCAATTCGTTCTTACGGTAGTTTATGCTGATGGAGTAGTAATGACGATTCAGGCCATGGATGAGTGCTTGTACTGAGGGTTTTTGAAGATGTCCCAAGTTGGAAGTGGTCTGTCTGGGCTCCTGGCCGAGAACCATCATGTTAGGGTTGATGAGACGGAATGCATCGATGACGACTTTGCCTTTGACGGACTGGATGGGGTCGACGACGACGGCCACGGCGCGCTCGGAGAGGGCCTCGAATGACTGCTGTGTGTTGATGTCGACACCTGACAGCCAGCAACCGAATCCAGGATGTGAGTGGTACCTGGGGTGAAATTAGTTCAAGTTTTATTTAAATAGGTATATTGCTAGGTTAACACCTGGCGCAGGCTCCCCGTTTCCAGTACAAAACACACATAAGTGTTCTTGACAGTGAATATGTTAATAAGAAGAGCTATTTACTTTCATTCACATGTTAAATGCTATTGCATAAATTGCATTAGACCATCGACTATTGGAATGTAGGAATGAACACTAATCGACAATATTGATTTTTATTTTTAAAGCACTTTAAGCATTGCAAAGTGTGCAGAAATTTTTTGGCCTCAGTTGCTTAACACTTTGTCTGCCAGCACGAATTACGCACTACGATCATAGCCGGTATTACATGTATTTTTTTTTTCACTTTGTAGTGAAAAGCACCTACTAAAAGAAGAATGTTATGGATCACTGGCAGTGAATGAGTTAACTCTTTAAGAGGTTAAAGGATTAGTCTCATTCTTTGTGTAGAGTGTACAGTCATTAGCAGAAGTTGCTAAGCAGGCGAGGTGTTCAAAATTACCATGACGCACTCTAATTCTCTTAACCCTTTACCAGGCTCACATTTCAAAAATGAGAATTGAATGTAAGAACACATGTTTGAAGTGCCGTATGTGGGAAATATTTATCCCTTAGCCTGGTAAAGGGTTAACAATAAAGTCGCGTCAAGATCATTTTGAGCACACCTCACCTGCTTAGCAACTATTGCTGCAGACTGTACAACAGCACACAACTATTTCAGGAGTTTTGATGTTCAAATAGGCCAGAATTACTACATAATGTAAGTAGTTGCCATAAAAATGTAATTACATATTTTTTAAAAAAACAGATAATAATTCAATAGTCAATAATAGTTCAAAATCTGCTTTTAATTACATGAGTGGATCAAGCAGAGGGGGGGGGGGATCAAACTGAACTTACTTGACTTAGGGCCACTTGCATCATTTCACTAACCCGGAGTTCAACGGTTAAACCATTAACCCAGTATCAAATTGTACTGATAACCATGGTAGCTCCAGGTTTAACGGTTTAACCTCAGGTTAGTGGAATGGTGCAAGTGGCGCTTAAGGTTTCTCAAGCAAAAAAGTAGTTGGTTTATGGATTTATTAGGTACATTTTCTTAATAAGGAGTAAGCAGGGGACCAATTCTTACCAGCCAACCACCATTTCCGGGCGCCCTGTTTGTTTCAGCATGTCCAACATCTTAGCTTGAAAGACTGGATCTACAGCCTCTACTGACACACCCGTACCAGTCTGAGGCATCGCAAAAACATCTATCACGCGAACTGTGTAGTCATCCACAAATTCACCTGGAAATATCACATCAAGACCGTTAACAGGATTTATAAACAATACATATGACAGAAGTTTTTCAAGGTTTATTGTCTATGGAAGAATCTATAGCTGAATGAACTGAAACTTTGTTATTTATTTACCACCATCTTACTAATCGAAATTACAGTTAAGAAATTATTGGTTATTATTTTTGGAATTCATGTAAGTTATGATGCCAAGAATCTTGTCTCTGGTCCTAACATAAAAATAATATGATTATATAAACAATAATCAGAACACATCATAATATGATGTGTTGTTATACCTATGTATATTTGTGCTGTTCTTGAGAACATTATGGATATTTCTCCAAGATCTTGTGGCAAATAAGGTGTTTAGATACTTGATAAACAACTAGATTTATAGGAATGGAACAAGCCTTATAGAAAAGGAAATCACAAAAAGGAAAGATGAATTAAAATTGTTAGGAGGACCTAACTGGTGAAGAGTTAAATATCAAAGACAACAGTGGAAATTGTCAAAGAAGTCCAAAACCCACCGGCACACCAGAGTGACAATGTAGGTAGGCGTATGAAATTGAAATAAAAGGGCTATAAATTGGTAAATACAGTGGAAACTGGATAAGTGGAATTGCAAGGGACCGGCTGTTTAGTTCCGCTTATCCAGGTTTTCCATTTATCCAGTTTTCCACTTAACCAGGTTCAAATAAAACGTTTTCTCAGTTACAGAGGCTCTCGCTAACAGAGGTCGTGGATGCTAGTAATGTCGCTTATAGAGGTCATGTATAGCATGGTCAACTAAAAGATCAAGACTTAAATAATCATCTTTTATTAAATATGTATGTACATATTAACAAAAAATAGGTATGTAATCCTGACTTTAAACAAGACCGAAGTGATCCCATAAGTGTTCCGTGAACAAAGTTTTGTATGGAACACTAAAAAAGCAATACTGTAAATATTTAATCCACAGTACTACTTGTATACCTACAATTTTCAAAAACAAAATCACTCCTAATATGTATTTATGCAAGAGAAACCAGTATGGTTAAATAAATCAATGTACCGATTGTACTTTAATGAAAAAATCCGTCATTTTGGTTTGTTGACCTGAGTCACATTTTACCACATTTCTTTCAATATCGAGAATAGGTATTGTTGAACACATTTTTGTAACGTAAAATTTCAACAAATTTTATAACGCCGCGCTATTCCACTCATAGAGGTTTCGGAGACGACTGCTTCCAGTTACAGAGGTAAAAATAAGAAAATTCGAAAAAATGGATTCCGCTTATAGAGGTCCCAAAATTCCACTTATAGAGGTATTTCGTTGCCAAGGGACTGGAACCGAGAACTTGGGTCCACTTAAAGAGGTTTTCCACTAACCCAGGTTCCACTTATCCAGTTTCCACTGTAATAGGTAATTCTTTTAAGTTCATCATCATCATCATCATCATCTTTTAAGTTATCAAAAACATTTAAAGACAATCCTTTGTGATCATGGTATTTCAATAATGCAATGTCATCAAATCTACAAATGACCACATTTTCTATTAAATCTAACTCTTAAGTAGTCATAATGACTTAAAACATATGAGTTGATGAAATAAGGCTGGCCCAAATTAGTGCCATGTAAACCAAATTTAGGTTATGATTGTTTGTTGCTACAATTGTAAACTTGTAATAAAATAAAGCAAAATTTACCTAACATAAGACCCATGACCTCCATGGGGACACCAGCACGACCATGTTTCAGCATTTTAAGGAGGGCCAAAGACGAAATGTATACTTGTTCGGCGGTGTCCACCACAGGAGCGTCGGTAGGCGGGGGCGCCTGCGACAGCCCCGTCATCCCTCCGCCGAGACGCAAAAGACGGTCCATTATGCTCTTACAACTTGTATTTTCTGTAAAACAAAACCAACACTAGTCAAAGCAGAATAACGAGTAAGCACCGGAGCATCCTCGGGTGCCGTTCAGTTTCACACATCAAACAAAAACACTTTAGTTTATTTTTATAATAACTCGCTATAACAAACTAAACTTTACTCACAGAAAACTAGATTCATTGACTGTACTCAAGATATATCAAGAAATCTTTGTGAGTTCGTGGATTTTCTAAATGAATGAATGTGAATGACAATTCGTTTACGTCGAAAATGCAAGCTCACGTAAAGCTGTTCTGTTGCCAGTAGAAAAAATAATTTAAAAATTGTAATGGCCTCTCCAACATCGCCAATGGTCGCATGTTGTTTGTAATATATACATTGAGGCATTTAATCGATTGTATCTTTTTACGTTTTTTTGAGATAGATAATTAACTATTAAATAATTATTATCGTAAATACGTAATTAACGAGTGATTTTTTTGGCAATTACTCGTTTTAGAACATTAATCTCGTAAACAACTTTCATATTAATGTCAGTGTCAATGTGAACATATGTTTTTAATACTATCTTCCCATTCTCATAGTAATCGAAATTATAGTAAATTGCCCAACATCCAAGAATTCTGAATTACATGAAAGTTTGTAACTTACCTAATAATGACAGAGGAAAAGACGGTACTGTCTAAAAAATTATCTGAAGGACCGCATGGCTTAGGTTAGTTCAAGTTTACGTAAACTGTTCATCCAATAGTAAAAGAAACTACTTACCTTTCTATGTAAATTATAACATGTTTTATGCTTTAGGTGATCCTGATGATCGCAGCCTGAGAAAAGTGGAATTGGAAGTCATGATACCCAAATTAATGAGGGATAAGGCTAAAGCAGAGAAATGCATTAAAGAGGTTGCAGAATTCGAGAAATGTGGTAAAGAGGCATCCTTGTTAATGGTGGTTAAATGCCGGAAAGAAAATGCTGCCCTAAAGGACTGTCTCTCTAGTTGGTATCGCAATGACAGCTTTAGAGCATTATGCACTGAAGAATATTTAAAAGAAAGGAGTGAATTTAGGAAAACTGGAATCAAAAAGTCAATAAGAAGGGCTTAATCATATTTTATTTGTAAGATAGCTGTTTAGTGTAAATATAAACCAAATGCATTTTAATCAATTTCTTCATTTACTATGATTGGAATGTTCCTAGTAAGATGTATTTCGCGCACACTGTACTCCCTTAAACCTTCTGGCATATTTTCTGGATATGCACTGGGTTCATCAACTTCTGCAATCAATACTTCCTGAAGAGTAGAAAATAATAAAATGTAAATAGAAATATAAACAAGTTAGCAAAAAACATACATAATTGTGTTATTATTGTGAACGAAAATAATATTTAAATCAAAGCCTAGAACATAGGACTAAGTAGATTTATAGACCTCACTGTGTAACTCAATATTTAGATTATTTCTCATGTCCATCATAAAACTGGAGAAGGGCTTTCAATTTTCTATACTCTATTGTATAATTTGTAAATTGCCGGGTGACAAGCAAAAGCCACTAAGTAACACCATTGAAATTATTGGACAATAAACCGTGTTACAAGTGTAATAAAGTGCATTGTTACTTAAATTTTTTTGATAGTACTTAGTGACTTTTGCTTGTCACCCGACAATATGGTCTATCATTTATTGTTAATATGTATTATTTTTAGTATACCTTTGTAGTAGTAGTGGCCATTCTCACATGTCCAAGAACTGACACAAAATCAAATTGGTCTTCTTTGCATTTTACAACTACTATATAATCAGAATGCATTGCTCCAGGACCCTCTCTGTACAACACTGAAACCATCAAAAATAAATACAATGACCCATTAATGAAAAAATTCAGTTGCTCCAAGTTTAACTGTAATACAAAAGCCAAATTTACCATAGTCTCCACCGAATTTGATTCCTGATTTGACAATGTAGCCCTTAGATCTAAAGTAGTGATAAACAACATATTTGGGGACAAACTTCTTGTCCATTTTTGTGAACAAATTCCAGCATTGCTCTATTGTAAGCATCTTATCACCATTCCCTATAACTTGTAAACAACCAAGACCATAAGAAAGGAAGAAAGCCTCTTGCAAACTCAGCATTAGCTTTTCTTGAAGCTTTATATTATTTATGCAGCATTTCGGTTTCAGGTTTTCAATATAATTACCCTCTTCGTCACTGTCTGGGACTATAGCAACCAATTCTTGGTCACTATGTGGCTCAAAGTTATCAAAATGCCCCTGCTCATTGTCAAAGGCGTCATTACTAGCACTATTACTATCATCGCTAGACACTAAGTCTATTACATCTTTATTGCCAATTTTTCGGCTGTCATGCTTTATCTTACTGATCAACCCATCCATGTCTGTTAGTAATTTGTCAACAACAGATTTCCCATGGTTATCAGTAAACTTTTTATACCAATAGTTGCGTTTGAGAAACTGCCGTTTGCGCATAATTTGGCTATAAGCATTATGAGCTGCTTTTGGCTTGGAGCGCGAAACTGAGCCCTTGCCAAAACACCCCATGTGATACAGCAGAGCCATTTCATCTGGCGATCTCACCTCGACATTAAATCCATTGTAATATCCAGTAAATACTATCCGCATCGAGCTATCCACCGGAAAACGGGCAGATTCCACTGCAATAGACAGCACGTTATTTGGGTCATTAGTCTGACATTCGTCTTGTGTTTGTAAAGAAGCCATGACAATAGAACTGGCCGGTTCCCAAATTTATTTAAAGTCGTATGTGTCACGCCAGCAAGTTCAAACGCAAATTTCATGTAACAGTCCGTTTTTTGATAGTTTCGGCATTACTATGAACTTGTAAATTTTAGGCAACAATTATACGGTTTCGAAATTGTTAAAATGTCTGAACCAAGTAGACCCAAGAAAGAAGATACTGTAGGTGTAGAAGAATATCAGTGTAAGTACTTTTTATTTTAAACACAGACCAGGACCTCTAAATATCTAAATCCAATCCAAACGACCTTGCTAAATTTATAAGTATTTGACATTGACAGTAAATTTGACATTTACTGAGTACCATAGAGAATAGGTACTTAATTTTATTGATTGATTCCTAAACGAAACAAAATGACATTTTGCCTGTTTTTCATATTGCATGCTCTGAATCAATTCCCAAGGTAGACAACATAAAAATTTATATATTTGTCTCTTTTCTTCTCAGCATGGAGGGTATACAACAAAGAAGGTAAGAAAATATATGTTTTCGCACTATACCAACGTCACTTTATGTAGTCACAAGACCTCTCAGCTGAGGCTGTCGTCTTTACTTGTATTTGGGATTTATTGAAATCTTTGATCTTTATTCCAATTATTATTGGCTTGATCATAATTCTAAGATATCCTAGCCAAAATGGCTAACATCAACGAGGAAAATGTTAGTAAGCTTATTGGCGAAGAGAATATCGGTAAGTTCCTACCCATGGTACGTTAACTTGCTAGGACCAATTTAATGGGAAAGATTATGTGATTACCACTCCCTTGTTTTGCAGATATGATTGCCGCCACCAGCGTCCTGCAGCTAAGAGCCAGTGAAATCCGTCAAACGGATATAAAATGGCAATCTTACTTGCAGTAAGTAAAACTAAATGATTTCAGATTACATATATGTGCTTTTAGACTAGGGTTGCCATACGTCCCGGTACGCCGGGACATGTCCTGGTTTGAAGCATGATGTCCCGGTGTCCCGGCCCATAAGCTAATTGTCCCGGTTTATAAATCATGGTTATTTAGTAGGGGGCATTGAGACAGACAGACGGCCGGACGGTCAACAAAGTGATCCTATATGGGCTCCGTTTTTTTCCTTTTGAAGTACGAAATCCTAAAAATCTACCTACTATTATCTCGAAAAAATTTCGCGCTCGCTTCGCTCGCGTTTTCATTTAGGTACCTACATTGTTTGTGACAGTTAAGTTGAAATTTGGTACACATATATTATGTCAATCTATAACCCGAAGACGGACATGTAACATAAATAAAATGAATTTTAAACATAGGGGGCACTTATTGGGGGGTAAATGAGACAGTTAATAAACAAAGTTTTGCAAACTATATGGTATTATATATCAAGTGATAGATCTGTGGGAATTTCAAATATATTTTATTAATAATTTTAAGATTAATAGTTTAGAAGTAATTTAAGTAAATAGACAAAAAAATACCACTTCCCCTCTTTATCTCCGAAACTACTAAAATTAAAAAAAAAAACTAAATTGTTCCTTACCTATAGATGACAGAAAAACCTATTAGAAATATGCAGTCAAGCGTGCGTCGGACTTAATTATTACTTAGTTTTTGATCGTCCCTTACGGGTCTTTTTTAAACATTTCACTCACGTTTCACATCAAAATATACATTGTTGAAAATTGTGTAATGTACGGAACCCTTGGAACGCGAGTCCGACTCGCACTTGGCCGGTTTTCTTTAAATGTCCCGGTCTGAGCCCCCACACTTATGGCAACCCTATTTTAGACTTAGGTAAACGTGAGGTACATTTTAGGTCACAGATGATCACGCAGCGCGACCACGACTTCGTGTCGGCCTTGGATCATGGCAAGAAGGACCTCCCTGATAAGAGCCCCGAGGAGTGCTGCTCCGTGTTTATCAACCTGCTTACCCATGTTAGCAAGGACCACACTATCCAGTACATTCTGGTCATGATTGATGATATCCTTTCTGTAAGTATTTTTTTGATAATATATTTATATATTATGTTTTTCTACAAGTTGGACTCATTCACTTACAATTTCACCCTGACAGAAATTTTAGTGGTGGTTAAAGGATGTGACAAAATAAAGTTTTATTTTTATTGTAATCATTACCCATTATAATTAAAGATGTGCTTAACTTTACATTGCTTTACTTTTCTGTGCTATTCATATAAACATACATTAAAGATTTTAGCTAACAAATGGTTTGTTGTGCAAATTTATGTTAATTTATAGTTATAGCATTAGAAGACGAGCCAAAATAATTGTCAATTCAAATTAGCATACTTAATTCAAGAATTTTGGTGAAAATACGTAATTTCAGGAGAACAAAAACCGTGTGAAGATTTTCCGCGAACACAACAAGACGGGGCAAGTTTGGCAGCCTTTCCTGAATCTGCTTAACCGCCAAGATGAGTTTGTGCAGCACATGACTGCCCGCATCATCGCAAAGCTGGCCTGCTGGCACCCGCAGCTCATGGACAAGAGCGACCTCAACTTCTACTTGACCTGGTTGAAGGAACAGCTCAAACACAATGTAAGTTGCTAATTTGATTATGAGCCTTGTAAACTCTGTTGATAATTTCTGGATACTGACTATAAAAATAATGTTTATAATGAAATGTAATTTTTTTATGTCATAGGTAATATATAATAATATTTATAACAATTATGTCAACTGATTTTGGCTGAATTTACTAAAACTTTGTAAACAATTTCTATTTGAAGAAGAATATTACTTTGCAAGTTGCACATATCTCTTGAAAGAAAAATATTATAATACTTATAACAGTTGAATACTGACATTATTAGCTAAAAATATATTGGGTAATATTTATTCATTTGAGCACATTACCACTTAGAAATTAACAAATAGCTGCAATACACTAACTGTTCTTTATTTTATTAGTAACTGGAAATTAGAAACAGAGTTTATAAAGTCTATGATTTCTATGCATGATTGCATCAAATAATTTGTGATATTGTTTTTTTATTCAATTACACAGTGACATGTCATTTTGTCGATAACATCATTGCTTGGCTGTTCCGTTAACTGCTAGCATGAAATTTTAGCACCCACACTTCACTGTTTTTTTTTTTATTTTGACATGCACTTGCACTTATTTGATTTGTTTGCAAGGAAACAAATTCAAATTTGGACAAATTATTATACATACTATGTGGAATGGGTCCACAAAAGCTTGTAACTTATTATTAGTAGCAGAAGACTCTTTCATAAGTACTTTTCTTAGTTATTGGAAAGGAACTTTTGGCTCACAAGTTACAACCTTTATCTTGATCTGTTGCGCTGATTCTATTTTCAATACTTCCTGTGTAGTATGTTAAATATATTAAAATGACTAACAGACTATCCTGTAGAATGTCTAGGTCTTATATAATTAAACAGATTTTTCAATATTTACTTCTATTAGAAATTAGATTGAACACTACACAGAACACAAAGTTACCAAATCACCTAGATATTTAATAATATTAATATACTTTGCACTACTTTAGTGCGAAGCTGTGCATCTTCATCAAAGCTATAGTAATACCTTAACAGACTTTATTTCTTTAACATATATTTTAAACATTGTGAAAAACTGCTGTCAGTTTACAAATTTAAGGTGCGTCCAGATATTGTCTGCAATTCTTATTACGATGTGCACAGCATTAACCGGATCTGAATGCACCTTTGTAGCAGAAAACCATGATGTTAAAATATAGTAAATAAAGTCATTAATCTAGAGCAGTTAACAAGTCGTGTTCATCGCGTACCATCGGCGGGGCAATCGCATGTGCACTGTTACTGAGAGGTTTGTTTTCTGGTAAGGCGGAGAAAATGTCTGCCGAGTTAGCGCATGCCGAGCAGGTTATGTTGGCTCACGAGAAACCGATTGTGGACAAACACAAACACAAGGACAAGGCCCCCGAAGCCCAGGGCAAATACCACAGCCTTTACACCTCCTTCGACGACCTTGCGCCGCTCGAGGACCTGCCCCCGGGCTCCAAGAAGGTACTCTGTGTAGCCGCAGCTCTCAACAGTGTGTAACAACGATGCTAACCTGGTTTTAAAGCTGTTACTAATTTATTAATATTTCTTGTGTTCATTAATCGTTTAAGGCCCGCTTTTTTTAACCAACTGTAAGTAGAGTGTTGTGTGTATTAGTATACTATATGCACGTGAGCTTCAGACTTTGTGTAAATAATAAACGCAAATAGATGGTCTATTTCTAATTTGCACAACAAATAGCGGTTAAGCCGGCGCTTTCCGCAGCGCACGACAGTAAATTTCGCAATTAACTCAATCAATGTGCTGGCTTGGCTGGCAACTTACCTAGCCGATTATCGTAAAACTATATTAAAAACCTATCTATAAAAAATAGTTGCAAATTGAGGTAATAAAATTAATAATTTAATGTTTCTATAATTACCTAAGGGATTAATTAAGTACGATGGGGTTTTGGTTCCCGTGTTTCTATTTGTTTTATAGATTACTTAAATGTGAAGCTTAAAGCACAATGGGCTTAGTTTATCAAAAGAAGAATACGAATAACTCAACGGCATAATGTAATGCCACCGGCATTACATTCAGCATCGCTTTTTAGCCATATCCGTGGGCCAGTCAAATTTACACGTAGTCAATTACATACCAGTATCTCTTATCTTCTAGACTTTGCCAAGACAACTGCAATATGAAATAGAATGGCACGGGAGACCTCTGGAGGCCAGAGGTTAACTCAATACCGTTCCAAGCAATACGTGTTGACTTCGCTGGTCCTTAGAACTCTCAGCATATACTAAAGCGTGACACGCGTGTTTTCAGCACATCGACTATATCCAGTCGGTGGCGCGCTGCCTGCAGATGATGCTCCGCGTGGACGAGTACCGCTTCGCGTTCCTATCCGTCGACGGCATCTCCACTCTGCTGTCCATCCTCGCCTCCAGGGTCAACTTCCAGGTACAGTCACCACACGGGATTGTTATGCCATTTAGGGTTCTTACTACTCATAAATTGGAAATTCTATAGCGTAAGTATTGAACAACCAATTTAGCTAGGACCCTAAATGGCGCAACAATCGCGGAGCGTGATGGTAGTTTGTGTAGAAAGATGATGATGGTTTGATAAAAAAGTACCCTTTTTTTCACGGGCCACAAATTTAATCTAAATCGGTTCAGCGGTAAACCGTATAGAGTTTACAGACAGAGTTACCTTCTCATTTGTTATTAGTATTATAGTTTCTTCTTCTTCTTCTTCTTTATTAGGGGCTATATAAGGCTCCAAAGCCTATGTATCACTGCGACCATTCCTGATCTATTGTGATCGCCACCTACTACAACTCTCGATCCAACCCTGCAACTTCAAATAGCTGCAGGATCTTTTTGGTTTCGAGAGACTTTACCTCCTCCGGGCGTAATATGTGTCCGCCCAAGATTAGGTCACGAGTACGCATTAGGCAAGGGCACTCTGTGAGGATGTGTAAGGGCGTCTCCTCTGCCTCCATGCAGAGTCTGCACCGCCCTATGTCGCGTTTCCCCATGGTGTGCATGTGCTTATTTAGGCCGCAGTGCCCGGTAAGCACCCTTACCAAGTTGCGCAGTTGGTTCCTAGACAGCGCTAAGGCGTTCGAGGACGCCTTTTTGCTGAAGGCCTTGATAAGCGCTTTGGAATGGTTCAAACCTGTTGTTTCTCTCCAGAGTTGAATGGTTTTGTAGTGACAGTAGGTCTTTAGGGTGAGCCGCGTTAGGCTTTTGGGGATACCACAAAAGGGCTCAGGACTGTAGTTCTTCCCCTTAGCCCCTGCTCGCGCGAGTTCGTCGGCCTTCTCGTTTCCTACGACACCCGCATGCCCCGGGACCCAACGTAGAACAACCTTGTTCCTGGCTCCAAGGTTGTTCAATAGTTGCCTGCAGTTCTCAACCAGCCTCGATGTGGTGACATCGGAGGTTAGGGCTAAGAGTGCCGCCTGGCTATCCGAATGGATATAGATAGTATGGTTGCCGTAGTTGCTTTGCAGATTGATTGACGCACATTCCAGAATGGCGTATACCTCTGCCTGGAATATAGAGCAAAAACGTCCTAGGTTTAAGCTGATACTTTTCCTAGGCGCTTCACCGTATACTCCGCAGCCTACTTCAGATCCGGATTTGGAGCCATCAGTGTACCACCTCAGGCTTCCTTCTTTCCACTTGATTTGACTGTTTGACCAGTCCTCCCGTTTGGGGATTTCCACTGAGTAAAGTTTGAGTGGACAAAATTTGGGTGACATAGTGTCGGATGGCATCCCAAGAACAGGAATATTGTACACTGATTCCTTAAACAGTCTCAGAGTTTGCGATAACCAATTACCTCTCCTCGCGCCCGCTATTCTAAGCATACTAGATCTCGCCTCCAATTCTAGATGTAAGTGGAGGGGCGGTAGATTTAGTATGGCTTCTAGGGCTGCCGTCGGGGAGGATGACATGGCCCCAGTGACGATGACACAGGCAGTTCTTTGAAGGCTGCCAAGCTTCATCACTGTTACCTTCTGCGTCGTTTTCCTGTACCATGCTACAGAGGCGTAAGACACTATCGGCCTCACTATGGATGTGTACAGCCATAAGGCAATTTTGGGTTTTAGACCCCATCTGTTGCCTGCTAAACGACAGCATATTGCCAAGGCTGATCTGGCCTTTTGTATGGTTCCGTCCACATGTTTGTTCCAGGTCAGTTTCTGGTCCAGTGTTACCCCCAGATATTTGACCTCTGTTGTGTAGTATTATAGTTTGGAATAAATTTGACTTTTGGTTGTAACTCGTTACCAAAGGTACATGAGTCGACACAGTTAACTGACTGTTCATGAACCTTATTGTAGCGTAATACGGTCGACCAATGGACTTGGACATTACGAGTAAGTTAGTCTTAGGCTGCGATCCCTCCATAGATGTGCGAGGATACGCAGCGAGGGATGTGCCGAGCGAAGATAGGTAAACTAAGTGATTCTATTGGTTATGTTATGACTTTTGAAAGTTGAATCTTATGATATTAACGCTGGAAAGATGTTACAAACAAGATTTATTTCTAACTCTAAAGCGCAAAAGTCTATTGAAAGCGGTATGTCAACAAACGCATCAAATGACATATTTGTGTTATTCAGGTCCAATACCAGCTGGTGTTCTGCCTGTGGGTGCTGACCTTCAACCCGCTGCTGGCCGAGAAGATGAACAAGTTCAACGCCATCCCCATCCTGGCCGACATCCTGAGCGACTCCGTCAAGGAGAAGGTGACGCGCATCGTGCTGGCCGTGTTCCGCAACCTCATCGAGAAGCCGGAGGACGGCCAGGTATGACAACTAGCGACACTTGTCCTATACAACCCGCTATAGAAGATGAACAAGTTCATCGCCATGCCCATTCTGGCCGACATCCTGAGCGACTCCGTCAAGGAGAAGGTGACGCGCATCGTGCTGGCCGTGTTCCGCAACCTCATCGAGAAGCCGGAGGACGGCCAGGTATGACAACTAGCGACACTTGTCCTATACAACCCGCTATAGAAGATGAACAAGTTCATCGCCATGCCCATTCTGGCCGACATCCTGAGCGACTCCGTCAAGGAGAAGGTCACGCGCATCGTGCTGGCCGTGTTCCGCAACCTCATCGAGAAGCCGGAGGACGGCCATGTATGACCACTAGGGACACTTGTCCTATACAACCCGCTATACAAGATGAACAAGTTCAACGCCATCCCCATCCTGGCCGACATCCTGAGCGACTCTGTTAAGGAGAAGGTCACGCGCATCGTGCTGGCCGTGTTCCGCAACCTCATCGAGAAGCCGGAGGCACACCCCGGACACTGGCGATCAAATGTATGAAATAAACGCGTTCCTACGCACACAGTCTAAGCTCGTGTAGGTGAACGCGTACCATGCTTGTGTGAGTGAGATAAGACGTGCGAGGGTTCTCGCCAGTTTGTTGTCAAGTTCGATGTCCTCAATTACTCAAAACTCATTGCGCGAATTAGGAAGAAATAAGAATCGTATTATGTTGTAAGGTGGGTATCTAAGCTCAATTTATACAATAGTTTTCTATTTTGAATCAGTATAAACAAAGTAACGAATATTTTGTAAGGAAATTCAGGCCACCAACATATTACGTAAGTTGTAGACATGATTTTTTGTTCATATAGGTAATGTATTGGTTTCAGTGTGATCTGATAGGTTTTGTAAATATTTGTTTAATGTTTGAATATTTTACGTGGTCTCTGCTCTGCGCACCGCGTCGTCGCGTCCTTGCCAGCCGGTAACTGTGAGGTAAGTAACCGAGAACGGGTGGGCGGCACTTTCAACGGGAGGCAGGGAGTGTCGATACTGTACGTTAGTACTCTTTATTATACTGTGCCGGAGGACGGCCAGGTATGACCACTAGCGACACTTGTCCTATACAACCCGCTATAGAAGACGAACAAGTTCATCGCCATGCCCATCCTGGCCGACATCCTGAACGACGCCTCAAGTAGCAGCTTCTATTACGAGAATCCTAAGGACAGCCATCAGTTATGACCACTAGAACAGTTGTTCCATTAAACCTGCTGTGACTATAAACTGTTGAATGGTATCCTCATCCAGATACTTTGAGCAACTCGGTCTAGACGAAGTTCATGCGTTGAATAGGTTTCTTCAATGCTTTAACACAATATTTCATGGTGAATATAGCAATTTGCTTTTTCCATACATTCAAATACAAGTGATGAAAATGTCTGACGTCTGCTGTTGCTATCATCAGTTCACTTGGTATTCTATTCAGTTGAAACCAAAATTGCTTCGAGCAGTCATTAAGGCATAGTCTATAATGAGTGAAAAAATGTTAGAGCGACAACGTGATTTGCTGTCAAACATCGGTTTGGTAAAACAGTAACAATTCTGTACAGTCTGTGCCATCGTAGGTTTAGAAAGTTTTCAGTGCATTGTATGTACGTTACGAATTTTATTTTTGACTTTGTTTACACTTGATATACGAATGAATTGATGTAATTTGTCCAGGTGGCAAAGGAGCATTGCATCGCCATGGTGCAATGCAAAGTGCTGAAGCAACTGGCGATCCTGGAGCAGAAGCGCTCCGACGACGAGGACATCATGAACGACGTGGAGTTCCTCAGCAACCGCCTGCAGGCCTCCGTGCAGGACCTCAGCTCCTTCGACCAGTACGCTACTGAAGTCAAGAGTGGACGGTACGTATTATTTACTCCAGCTCTGAAACTGGAATTTATTAAGTCTAGTCTACATATGATCTAAGTTATGGCGATATGTGGCTGTAGGCTTTGAATATATTATTATGTGATGTGTGTCTGTGTTGTTGTTTGAATATTTGTAGAATAATTACCCTAAATGCGCCGTCAAAAAATCGAACCCGGTATGTGGGTGACATGACATGAATATGTAGTGAAAATGCTAAATTTTCTGATTCAAACGTGTGAACTAAATTTTACTAGCTGATAAGGCGCACTCAAATACTTATCATCATACCTAGTGACAGCATTAAACCCCGTCTCCATATCGCGCGGCGGCCGCGCGAGCAATGTTCGACCGCGGCAAACCTGTATTTTGGCTCGCGAGCCAATTTTGGCATCATCCTGAACTTATGCGCGGCTGCCGCGCGCGGCAGGCGATCCGCCGATCGACCACATTATATCATAAAAATTAATTATTCGGAACGAAGTATAGCCAAATAGAAAATTGATCTGTTGCGATGATCACTACATTTACTGTTCCATAGAAACTGTTTAGTGCCGTATAATTTAATTAAAGTACGACACTTTTCATTATCCGTGTATGCTGCCGCGCGAGCCAACTGAAATATATACACACCCGCCGCGCGCGAACATTCCTTTGCCTCGCTTTGAAAAACCGACAAGGAATGTCTCGTCGCGCGGCGCGTTCGAGCGAGCCAGTGATCGAGTTGGCTCGCGAGCCAGCCCGGTATCCATTGCGCGCGGCTGCCGCGCGAGCCAACATCGAACATTGGCTCGCGCAGCAGCCGCGCGATATGGAGACGGGGCTTTATACATGTATAAAGCCCCGTAATATTTTTTTATGACATGCACTAGAGTAACTATATGCTGTGTTTTCGCAGACTGGAATGGTCGCCGGTGCACAAGTCGGCCAAGTTCTGGCGCGAGAACGCGGCGCGGCTGAACGAGCGCGGGCAAGAGCTGCTGCGCACGCTCGTGCACCTGCTCGAGCGCAGCACCGACCCCGTCGTGCTCGCCGTCGCCTGCTACGACGTCGGCGAGTACGTGCGCCACTACCCCAGGGGCAAGCAGTGAGTACACTACACCTTATTGTGCCAGTGCCAGGGTCACCATGTCATAGGACGAAGGTGTGCAGCCTTAAGGGCTCCTCTACACGATGGGCCAACGCCGGCCACTCCAAGGGACGCATTTATGCGTTAGAGGGAGCAAGTGATATTGCTATCTCATTCTACCGCATGGCTGCGTCCCTTGGAGTGGCCGGCGCTGGCCCATCGTGTAGAGGAGCCATAACACATTCATTGCCACCCACCCAAACAAGACGTCCGTGCCAGGCGACAACAATTTCGTCATATAAAGCAGTAGTACCACGATCCCGTCTATCGATCGGGTCGTCCGACCTAGGAACGAAATCATAAAATACCCGATAGTCGGGTTTTCGGCACTAAATTTGTTAAGTTTATTGGCCACCGAGGTCCGAGATGATATAGATAAACTACGAAAATTTGGTTAAACGAAAGTTCATATTTTTAACGTGATGATGACGTGCCCATGATGACGTGCGCTATCGTTGTGTTTATAGTTTCTATGGGTGGTATTCCATCTGGCCAATATGTATGTACCTATGTACCTGTTGCTAGAAAACCTCACGTATATTTGATATGTATGACTCACGAAATGTTATGAATATTTGCAGTGTGATCGAGACCCTCGGCGGCAAGCAGCGCGTGATGCACCTGCTGAGCCACGAGGACCCCAACGTACGGTACGAGGCCCTGCTCGCCGTGCAGAAGCTTATGGTGCACAACTGGTACGTTATATTAATACCTATTCATAGCACTATAGTCCGTTTTTTTTAGCATTAGAAAGAACTTAGCAGAAGTAAGCTTGTGGTTCCAAATCCGGCACTTTTAGCGGTAATAATTTGAAGTAAATTATATGTATTGACCATGCTACATTAGATAATTCAATAATTATTAACAAATAACGAGCCTGATAAAAACTTGTTTCTGTGGAGTTGTTTCTAATGCTAAAAAAAACGAACTATATTTGTAGCCTTAACACAGAATAGCACTAGGTACAGGTTCACTCTCTAACAAAACTCGTCTATTTCGAGGGATACAAGCGCAAGCGCGAGCAGGCATCCGTCCCGTAGCTGTGCGCCGCAACCACTATGGCTAGACACCAAAATTGGTGTGGGCTGCATGTACTTGTAGCGACGAGACGAAATCGTAGAGTGAGCCACACCTGGTCTTACTTAACTTCGAGACACCCAGTATTTTGAAATTTTCTAAAACTTTAACCAATACGCGATGCGCAATGCGCTTTAAGCAATGGCGAAAATTGTGGTATGAAATCATGTGACGCCATATTCTTCGTGACAAAGGAGATAAGTTACCCCCGACGAGGACGTCCCGATTTATGGCTTGTATGTTTACGTGTCCTGAACTCCAAAATCATGGCATCTGAGAGCCTACCGCGAACACCAAAGTTGCAAACTGCGGGCATCTTTCTCTTTCACTCTATTAAAGGGGTAATTAGAGTGAGGGACGGAGAAAGATGCCCGTAATTTGCATGCTTCGGAATTCGCTGTAGGCATTCTGTAGTCCCGAAAATTGAGCAATGTTGAACAGAAATCTCTTAATTCCATAATTAATACCACCATCAGCAATTACCATTAATTGCTGATGGTGGTATTCGACATGTCCAATGTGTATTTTGTATCACATTTTGCTTAATGAGAGAGTGTGACGCAATGACATTGGACCAAGATATTGGACAGATGGAATACCACCCTTAGTATAAAAGGAAATCTATGACTAATGTACATTATTTAATTTCCAGGGAGTACCTCGGCAAGCAGCTCGAAAAAGAACAGATCGACAAGCAGGCGGGTACTGTTGTCGGAGCTAAGGCCTAGGCAATATATATTTAAAGCTTTGTTGTTATCGAGTATATTTAGATTATGGGCTTCTATTAATGTTATAAATGTACTAATGACAGGACGTAACACTGTTGTGTGTGACCATGAATACATTTAACACGCCCTAAACTTGTAAATAAGTCCCAATTGATGTTACCTAATTTCAAATATTAGCAGAGTATTATTGTTCAGTCAATATTTTAAAAGCAATTTGATTTATTTATTGTACACCTACAGTTGTTTTTAAAAGTAAGAAAGTCTAATGATTGTCAACATCCACATTCCTATTTATAATTGTTATATAAAAACGATTTATTAATGTATGCTTCAAGAAAAAAATACTGTTAGAATGAATAAAAGTAAATAAAGTGTTAGAAGAAATTACGTAGCAACTTAAAGTTGTTGAGAGCTGCGACAGTATTGTGAATAAAGTAAATAAATAGCGCAAATAGAGTTTCATTTCTTAAATTAGCAACTGAGAAGGAAAGTTTCATAACTCGTTTACATATTATTTCACATAAAAATTTCGGTGTCCTGTGAAATGATAGGTTATATACGTTATACAACGCCTTTATTAGTGGGGAATTCTCTGGTGGGGATCAAAGAATATAATACTCACTGGTGGGGATTATAACATTTTATAATCCCCACGATCCCCACCAAGGCGGTCATGTTTTAGAACGAGAGCAATATACAATTTTATTACCCTTTCACTCTAGCACAGAATAAATAATAGTACTACCGTACAGAAAGGAAGCTTCCTACAAAACCGAAGTTTGACAGCGGTTCAGGGTCGAATCATACTATCCCTTTCTAATATATGGCACTATCCCTTTCGGCTATTTAGGGTTGTCAAAATTTAAGTGATTATCTTATCTGTGGTCGTGCACGCAAAAGGAAGTCAAGTGGTGCCAACCCTAAAAATTGCTCGGAGCAATGCTAATGTCAAACAAAAAAAAAAAAGTAATGTCAAACTGACATTGACTTTACACGGTGTACGAACATTGGTTTGTATCGCTGTTGATTTTTCTTCGCTTTAAATATTTAAATAATTAGTGAACAATAATGGATAACAACGTTTTAATTTTAAAAGACTACAAAACAGTACCAGACGTAGTGCATGAATATGAGCCTACGTTAAAATTTGGGCATATACCTTTAGTTATTGATAATGGTAGGTTGTTGTTTGTAGTAACTATATTTTATAGAAACTATTTCTTTATCTACGAATGTTTTATAACTGGAAAATTCTATCAGGATCGTACCAGTGCCGCGTGGGTTGGTCAATATACGAGGAACCTCATTTAATATTCAAGAATTTAATAGCAAGGCCACGCAAAGATAGAGTGAAGAAAGATGCTGAACCGCCGGTAACGCCGCCAATACAAATCGGAAATGATATTATTAATATAGAAGCAGTGAGGTACAGATCAATATAACTTAAAAAGTATTGTTTATAGCACATATTAATACACAAAATGTTTGTGTGTGTGTTGTTGTTAAGCTGTTATGTGTAATTTACAATTTCAGATTCCAGTTAAAAACACAATTTGATAAGAATGTGGTGACTCACTTTGAGGTGCAGGAGCAAGTCTGTGACTATATATTCTCTCACTTGGGCATTGACAATGAAGGAAGTGTGCCACATCCTATTGTAATGACGGAAGCTTTTGTTACCCCAAATTACTGCCGACAGTGTAAGTTATTTCTTATAATTTCCTAATGCAGTGTTTTTCAAACTATTTTATGACACAACCCCCTTTGTACGAAGAAAATTTTGTGCTAGGTTTCTTTCATTGCATTTGCTACACAATACTGATATGTGCAAATGTATTAACTGCTGTATGGGTAAAAATACTGGATTTGCCCTTTGTCTGAGTAGCTGTGTATGATTATTAATAATTTTACGTCAAAATTCAAGTACTTATGTATACAAACTTCAACTTATATATACAAACTTCAACTTATTTATACAAACTTCAACTTATGTATACAAACTCTGCTAGGCTTCTTGGTAGAGTTGGGTTGGCAAGAATAGTGCCGCCAACCCATCAAGCAAAATAGGCGCAATAATATGACGATGAGTTGTGGTAACCCAGCCTGCGAAAACCTATATGTATACAAACTTCAACTAATGTGTACAAACCTGTTACTTTGACATATACTGAAAGTTTTGAAGTTTTTTTGTTTTATATAACAATTTTTATTATTAAAAAAAAACAAAAAATTTTTTTTTTAATATTTCTTGAGACTCCCTTGGCATGAAAGATTGCCTCTTTTCTTAAAACCCAAATTCAACATATGAGTCCGCCACTAAATTTTTTCACCTGCTACAATAATATAATCTTCAATTTCAGTGATGTCCGAGCTGCTCTTTGAAGGTTACGGCGTGCCGGCAGTGAGCTACGGGGTTGACTCCCTGTTCAGCATGTACAGGAATGACATCGGGGACACTGCGCTCATTGTCAACTGCGGCTACCACACTATACACATCATTCCTGTTATAAGGGGACAGGTTATTGAGGAGCATGCAAGGAGAATTAATTTAGGTATGGGTAACTCAAGCATTTAACAAAAGATTAAATGCAAACAATTTTTTTTTTCAAAGTTCCATTCTGATAAAGTGTTTATTATCATATATTAATACAGGTGGCAGTGAGATGGTCAGCTACCTCCACAAACTTCTCCAGCTAAAGTACCCGGTCCACGTGAACGCCATCACAATGTCTCGCGCCGAAGAAATCCTGCAAGAACACTGCACCATAGCCCTGGACTATCAGGAGGAAATCAAGAAGTGGGCCAACCCTGACTACTATGAGGCCAATGTGAAGAAGATACAACTGCCTTACGTGCAAACAACTAGCTCGTCGGGTTTGACAGGTACCTAACAATTGTTAGAATATAGTTTACTGCCATTGCCCATTATAATATGACACCGTAAAGAGATCCTGTAGAAACACTATCATAGCATAGTCACGGTCTTAGGTGGTAATCAAAAAATTAGCTAACAATAAACTGCTGAATTTTATTGCTTTTTAGGGTTCCGCACCCAAAGGGTAAAAACGGGATCCTATTACAAAGACTCCGCTGTCCGTCTGTCTGTCTTTGCCGCTATAGCAATAAATACTAAAAAATACGAAACCCTTCGTGCGCGAGTCCGACTCGCACTTGGCCGGTTTTTTGTGTAACGGGCTACTATTTTTATCAATGATGAGATTTTGTAAAATACAGACACCCCTAATAACCGTCAAGAGTTTTAAACTGTAAATTTATATCTTTTTTCATACAGCTGAACAGCAAAAAGAAAGAAAGAAAGAGATGGCTCGGAGGCTACTGGAAATTAACGCGAGAAAAAGAGAAGAAAGACTGGCGGAAGACGAGGAACAATTGAATCATTTACTTTCATTACAGGTAAATAATTTGATTGAAATATAGACAGCGCTTATGTGTGTTAAGTTCGAAAATGGAATGTATAAAACCGTGACGTTTTTTCTTTTAAAACTAAAAAAATGCGTAACTTTATTCGAAGTCATTTTCTACAGGATATGATAGAGGGCGGTGACACGGACGAGTTCAACGAGGCCATCAAAGGATTGGACTTCAAAAGCTATGAGGACCTTCAGGTAGGTTCCCAAAAACAATAAAATATCTAGACAAGTATTAGTCAGATTTAGGGCCCCCCCACATCTGGCGTCTTTCGAGCGTCGGCGTCGGTCCAGCGCTATGGAGAATGACGTCGCTGCGCAGTTGCGTCGACGTCGGCCATAGAATTGTAGACGCCGACGCTCGAAAGACGCCAGATGTGGGGGGGGGGGCCTTAGGCATCTATCAGGCAGACTGTGGTATAAAATACTTTATAATTGGAGGTGGATTGTTTGGTTTCATTTCCCACCTCCTTACCCCGTTACCCGCTATATGCCTCACGTAAATAGTCGATTGGAGCCAAATCACACTAGAGGGAGAGGAGGCCGCAAAATCTCCCAAATCTAAGATGCTTCTTACATAAATTGTGGAAGCTCTCTATATTAGTAATCTGTAGTCACAAATATTTAAACACAACTCTATTGCTACCCATCAATATTCTAACGGTTTTTACGGTTTGTATATCTTTATTACAGAAACAAATAACAAATCTAAATATGCGTATAGAAAAAAACAAGCAGCGTATTGTGGCTGCGGCGACGGCCGACGAAAACATTGAAGTTCGTCCGACCGGCCGCTTCCAGCCTCCTTCGGACCCGGAAGCTTTCCAGATATGGCTCAACGACACAAGGACCAAGGTAAAGTTTCTCTTTTGGTTATTAACTTATTATAAAACTGTAGCTGATTTATGTTGCTCAGTCTGTCAATTGTTTACAGAGTGTTTTTTTTAATGGGACACTGAGGGCAGCTATCTGCCAGATGCCACTAAAATGATTTTAGGAGACCTTCTCCTAACTCTTTAACCAACGAATTTTGTCATTTTTTTTTCTAAGTGTGTGGAGTGTCCCGGAAAATATGGACTGATTTGTATCAGTATATTGTATTTACAGTATGTATTGGTTGCAACCAAATCATGATTTCGAACTGTAATTAGGTTGTGACCCCCTTAGGGGGTCGCTAAATCTCTACCAAATATAAAACATAAGTAACATTTTATTTACGTATAGTCGACGTAAGATATGTTGACATTTTTGCACCTTACGCCCTTGTAATAAGGCGCAAAATGTAAATGTAGCGTAAAACGTTTTGACGTCGACTGCACTAAAACACTGGCCTAAAGTCACCCGTTGACTACGAACGCTGTAAGAGTAAAGGGTTCGAAACGTCGGGATGAATTCAATTTACTCGATATATTCCGTTTCAATGGTTTTATTTAATGAGTAACTATCGCGGTAACCGAAGACAATATTATGTACACCATCAGGGATGTCAAGGCGCGTAAAATAGGTTGGTTTTGTTTCAGTATCGCGAGCTAGTGTCCCGGCGTGAGGCTCGGCGCGCGCGGCGCGCGGCCATGGTGAAGCGGCGCACCGCGGCCGCCGCCGAGCGCATGCGCGTCATCTCGCGCCTCGCCGCCGCCGGCGACGACTTCGGCAACCAGGACTCGGACTGGGACGCCTACAAGAGGTAACGACCATACACTAGGAATCCTCTAGACCAGCGGTCGGCAACCAGCGGCCCGTCAACCTCTCGCTTGCGGCGCGCGAGTCTCCCTGGCAATTTTGTATGTAGTAGTGACGATCGACAATGTCTGCTAAAGTCACAAATATTACCAAAGTGCGGCCCGCGTCATCTTCGTTAACTACTATGTGGCCCTTGGCTGCTAAAAGGTTGCCGACCGCTGCTCTAGACGGAGCTCTCCAAACCCCGGCTACTATGTTCAGTCTGGAGGACTTGTCTGTGGTAACGACTATACCCTGTGTCAGAGTATTATGAGCTGGTGTTGGACTCGGATCGGTGTGTGTTCGGACCGTTGGCCTAGAGACAGCTCGCAGACTCAACTTCGTAATATGCATGACCGGATGTGTCGGTATGTATTTGTCAAAAATAATGAGGTACATTTAGAAGAGATTTGTTTGCCTATAGGCGTCAGCCTTTGCGAATCAGTGAACTAAGCAGCAGCTGACTGCCGACGGACTTAATATTGTGTGCGAATTGCAGATTTATCGTAAGCTCGTTCAGCGTTATAAAATTCCTCGCATTCCAATCCCACTTCAGCGTTATGGTGACCGTGAGTCTTATGTGCATGTTGTAGCTAAGGGTGGTATTCCACATGTCCAATCTCAGTGTAACACACTCTGTCATTATGCAAAATGTGAGACAATACACATTGCACCAAGATATTGGATAGATGGAATACCACCCTAAGCACAGAATAAATAATAGTACTAGGTACAGAAGACTCACTCTCTAACAAAACGCGTCTGTCACGATCAGCACAGATATGGCCGCTAGGTGGCGACAGCGCCACGCGCGGCTTATGGCATACCCCAAAATTGGGGTCGAACGGATGGACTTTTAGCTACCTGTAGCAAAGCGACGAAATCGCGGAGTGAGCCACGCCTGCCCTAAGGTGAGCAGTGAATTCCACCCTTGTTCAAAAAATGTATAAGTATAAATGTATATTCCAGCATCAGCCGCGAGGCAGACTCTGATTCTGAAGCGGACGGCGAGCGGCTGCTGGAGTTGGAGGAGGCGCTGCGCGAGCACGAGCCGCCGCCGCCCAGCGACCAGCGCCACCAGCTGCACCTGGCCATCGAGCCCTTCAGGTTAATCACATCCTCATTATAGTACACCCTTGTGGCGTCTCCTCTAGCTGTCACTGCCAACGTCGTGCCATAATAATCTAACAGATGACGTTAGGGAGCTAGAACGCACAAACTGCTAAGAAGATACTACGTCTAGAACGCAATTAGTATGTGAGACCTACATCGCGCTTACGGAGTTATAATGTCAGTTTCTATACATATATATAACTTCCGACCAAGCATAACACCCGCCTGGAGAGAGTCCTCTCTATTGCTTCTCTATCTTCTACAGTGGAATTTGTAAATTGATGTAAATAATGCTGTAAATACTCTCCGCGTCTTCTCTTGTACACAAACATAGTTTCCCGTACATATTATCCACACCCTGAATAACACGAATTACGCTGTTTTTACCAGACTGCGCGACCCAAAGGAGCTTGAACGGTGGCGTAATGCGGGGCATGTGATATGCAGCGAAGAGCTTCACTGTCCGCCTAGGCACCTGTTTCGCACCGTATTATAAGAAACATAAAGACAATAACAAACATAAAGGCATGGAGCCGGTGTAACTTTATTTGACGTTCATAAGCGGATTGTAAATATTGTAATATAACTACTTGAAAAATAAACTATCTTTAATAGGTATTTCCGCGCATGTTTGAGAAAAAGTCAATTTTACCTATTATGGCTCCTCTACACGATGGGCCAACGCCGGCCACTCCAAGGGACGCAGCCATTCGGTAGAATGAGACAGCAATATCACTTGCTCCCTCTAACGCATAAATGCGTCCCTTGGAGTGGCCGGCGTTGGCCCATCGTGTAGAGGAGCCATTAGGTACGTCGTAAAAATATTCTGCAGATATCGTTTCTTCCAACCAAATCGACAATCGCAGTCGAAAATCCATAAAATACCGTATGTTTAATTAACAGGGCTCCAGAGCTGATGTTCCAGCCGTCGATGATGGGCAACCTGGAGGCGGGTCTGGCGGAGACCCTGGAGTACGTGTTCAAGCACTTCAGCGCCAAGGACCAGCTGCTGCTGGCCAATAATGTCTTCCTTACGGGGGGCTGCTCGCAATTCCCTGGTAAACACCATTCATTCATTCTCGAATCATCATCATCATATCAGCCAGAGGACATCCACTGCTGGACATAGGCTTCCCCCAATATGGGGGGTGAATAGGGTGGAGGCCGCATGCCAAGCGTAATCGCCACGCTTGGCATGCGGATTGGCGATCGCAGTATCTCAACCGCACTCAGGGGACGCTGCTGCCCATCCGGTGTCCGGTGGTCTTAGTCGTAGTCACAGAATAAATAATAGTACTAGGTACAGAAGACTCACTCTCTAACAAAACGCGTCTGTCACGATCAGCACAGATATGGCCGCTAGGTGGCGACAGCGCCACGCGCGGCTTATGGCAAACCCCAAAATTGGGGTCGAACGGATGTACTTTTAGCTACCTGTAGCAAAGCGACGAAATCGCGGAATGAGCCACGCGTGTCTTAGTTTAAAAACTAACTCGGGCCCATTCTCGAATAAATAAATAAATTCATTCTCTCTTCGCCGTATCCGGGGACAGCACCTTCATCAAACAATATCCTCCGCATTTTAGAAGGACCGGGTAAGGCTCGCAAAGCCAAACTTCGTCTTGAAGACGCACTATGCAAAAAAGGTGATCAAAATGTCTATACCTACCGCAAAACTAAGCGAGTCAGGTCATAACTGCCATCTCTTTCACTCTTGGTTAATCTGAACTAGGGTAAAGATAGCAACCATATTGATCCTTGGGTCACGTTATAATAGTTATTTGTACAACAAGAGATCAAAGTTTGATATTTCTTAGAGTGCTTTGAGTCCCGTGAAAGCGAAAGATTCTATAATAGATTCACGAGCGTAGCGAGAGGGGGTCTATTCTATTATAAACCCTCAAATATACCGTTGAAAATAGTTTTAACTTTTTTTTGTCTGTTTCTTTTTGCGAACAGTGAAAGGTACAGAGATAAAAGAACCCAATTATTTCGAACTTGTATTAGACCCCGCATGTTGAAATGACATTTGACTATATAAAGGTCACGAATGCCATTTTGTCTCACTCCGTGAGCAAAATCGCATTTTGCTCACTGTTTTTAAGAAGCAAAGTACCCTTGTTCGAGCTGCTGAGGTGAAAAACTTATAAATCAAGTTCCATAGTGGTCCAGCCAAGGTTCTACTTTGGCGACGGTCCTTAACGCGTTGTGCTACTGGAATCTAGGCTAAGATACTAGAACGTAGTCAAAGCAATTCGCTAAACAACATTTTAAAATTCCAGGTTTAAAAGAAAGACTAGAAAGAGAGCTCCTAGAAATGCGCCCGTTCCAATCGACGCACAAAGTGGTCACCGCTAAAAACGCAAGTCTGGACGCTTGGTACGGCGCTCGCGACTTCGCCGGGAGCAACGAGTTTGAAAACTGGTGCGTGTCTAAAGAAGACTACTATGAGCTAGGGGGAGAGTACCTCAAGGAACACCACGCGAGCAACAAGTATTTCAAGAGTCCTGCACCTATTGTTGACAATACTTTGGCTCCTGCTGGCGACGCTAATGTGGTGAAGGAAGAAATAGTTGTAGACTGTTAGTAGTTTTAAGGTCTGTTCTGTGTTTGAATATAAGCCGAAATTTTAAATGGGTTTTATTATTACCAAAAGGGAGATTCTCAGTTTAACAATATTTAACTTTTTTTGTACTAGAAAACGTAAGCGTGTCCGGAGGAGTCGCCTTATCATGTAAAAGTCACCTATGATTATAGGAATAAGAGAGCAATGTTATTTTTTCGGTGTATTCCCACTTGTCCCCGCCGGGCATATATGTATAATACCCGTTTGTCCCGGTCTCATAGGCATAGGTATACCCATTAGCGTGTGGACGGATTCAAGCTCTTTTTAACGCGCGTTGAAAAATCTCTCGTTAGTCCCCCCCTACTAACGAGAGATTTTTCAACGCGCGTTAAAATAATTCGTAACTGTAAGGGCGCTTGTATTGTACACGGCACCGCGCGGTGGCGGCGCGGCGGCGGTGCGGTGTCGACGTGTAGGCGGCACCGTGTACACGCGCCCTAACCATTGAAAAAATAATACATATTTACCTCGATATTATTTTCCATCAGAAATATTTAAATTAGCAGGTTCTAGCTAAGGTGATATAAATTAAAACAAAAGATCTAGCCACAAATATCATGGCACGTTTATTTTTCTCCACTACATGGCGACTTCTAAAAGAATCGTGACTTGTTATTTTGCATTTCACATAGTTTCTTTTTTTATTAGAGCTCTGCAAATGAGCACTAAACAATAATTTTACAATGTATATTTTTCCATAAAATTAAATAAACTCTGTATTTATTTTGATCTCAATAAATCACTATGAACTGAAAAAAAATTTAAAACACTTTGTTAGTTCGCTAATTATATTGATTGATGAGACTATAATAAAGAGTACATTTAAAAAATCACATTAAAGCATATACATAATGCTGACTACATAGACACTCTTACAGCCCCGCCTACTGTTTAGGTTGCATACTCAAAGTATAACAATAAACAATTATAAACAATAAGGATATTCATAAATCATATAATATGAAGATTTATACGAAAAAATCAATTATATTTGATAAAATATCACAAGTAGTCAGACT
The DNA here is from genome assembly GCF_963556715.1 of Cydia fagiglandana. Taxonomy (NCBI): domain Eukaryota; kingdom Metazoa; phylum Arthropoda; class Insecta; order Lepidoptera; family Tortricidae; genus Cydia; species Cydia fagiglandana. The sequence goes on from NC_085948.1 coordinate 10,454,486, forward strand.
ATAAACAAGTAAATAAATGATTCTTGTAAAGGAGGCTGTAAGAGCGATATTCGCGTGCAGTTTAATACACCACAGTTAACAAACCTAACTTAAAACTAGCCTAAAAATTTTAACAATAAGAAAACAGTTTAGTAGTTAAAAGTATTGGTCATTAAAACTCTGAAGAGCTATAACTAAATGACAAACGTACCAAAACCATCATGCCATGATGTTTGCTTAGAGACATTTTTAATAAAAATTTGGAATTAAATTATGTAAAGTACTCCAAAATTTGGTTAAGTATGGCTTAAAGCCACGTATAATTTTATTATAATATAGATGATAATTGTAAAAAACAATAGTGACTTAGAAATAGCTCTCAGTATATAAAAAAAAAGTTAAAATCCTTAGGCTGTACTCTCATAATGATTACAATGTAAGCAACGCAATAATTGGCAAAGCGGAAGTTCGCATAAATCTAATGATACAATAGAACTAAATATTATGTACCTTAGACATTATGATTACACAAGGCTCACTGTTATCTGCTCGTTAACCTACACGATCCAATGTAACTGGTCGACGGCGGGGCCGCCTCTAGACTAGGACTCGGCCTCAAGTATACATTACACTCACGGGATAGGATATGTACGATTTCAATAACCGAATGTAAAAGGGGTATACAAAACAACGGGCTCGTCCATCGCAACAACCGCTGATGGTAAAAAAATAACAAAAAATATAACGCTGCCAATATGAATTCAAGTGAGTATTCTTACGTTTCAATGTGGATTTTTTTTCTTTTTTTAAAGTAATTCAGTCTTTTCTACGTTTGAAAATAAGTAGAGGAGACGATAAAAACTATTATTACGGTTACGTAAATTGAAATGGCTCATTACTTCTCTATATATAGTAACTAACATCGGTATGTAAAATAGTTTAGCAGTGAAGGCACCAAATAATAGATCCTCTACCTTATTGCCAGACCATACAGTTTATGTTCCTTCACTGCTGTTATATTATATATGGGTCCTAGTGTCTTACGAAATATACTCCCAGTGAACAAATTCACCAGATTATGTAGATGAATGTACCTGCATTAATCGAAAAAGTCAAAAATATATTTCGTAACACAGGACCTTGCGCCAACTCCTGGAATGGCTCGGCTAGGGTGAGGTACCATAGCTCATATATGTATAGTTTTAAGAGAAAACATTAATAAAGAAAGTGAACAAATTATAACGAAAATATATTATTAATTCTAGAAAATAAAACGTGATCACCCTCGCCGCGCCACATTGAAGTTGTAACGCAATATACATTTATATATTTTATATGTACCTAAATCGCTATGTTGGTGTTTCTATTTCCATTCATATATCTATGGATAATACATGGTGTCAACACTGTGTAGCACCTAAAAGGTAGTGCTACACAATGCCGTTACAAACTATGTTTTATAATTTTCAATGGTGAGTTATAATGGTAGCTGAAAGATATATACTACTCGTAAAACTCAAGTTAGTTTGTCTAAATAATACTGTTCTCAATGGCTTGGTAAGAAACTTACTAAAAGTGTACAAGAACTTGAAGACAATTATCTGATAGTCGTAATTTAAACTTATATTTTTATTTCTGGGCAACTAAATGCATCCGTCGTATTCATATTACCGTATTTTATCTTAAAATATTGTGTACATATTTTTTATTTAAAATGATAAATGAGATATTGGCCTATTTTCTCGTGTTTTCTTTTAAATACAGAACTATCAAAATATAAAAAAATATCGAGGACTATCAAACAACATCCATATGTATATTATTATATGTACATACATCTACAAGGAAATTTTGTTTTTATACCCAAAAGTAGTCCCGCACTAAGTATTCTAATTTAAGTCGAACGATGTTTTCCTCAATCCCGACTCGTATTTTTGGTAGACGACACGTCGTTAGTCCCTATTATTTCTATCTTGGATTGTTTTCTTTCCATATCAATCAATAAATAAACCCTACCAATATTTACATTACATTTCTAACCCAGCACATGGACACACGCAACAAGATGGAAATAAAATAATGCATCTATGCAACAAGGTAAACAATAACAAGGAGAAAAATAAATCCAAATAAAACAAATAAAAAGTATGATGTCGGTACGTAACACACTAAGAGAAGGCGAGTACTCTTACAATATTCTATTTCCAATTCTACCCTGACCTGCAGACTTAACTAAACTTACTCTACCACATCATTTACAAGAAATGGCACCAATCTATCTTTGATATCAAAATGGCAAACCATAAGGAACCCCCGCAGCGGACACGGCACTGACCCGTCCCGAGTGCACGAACGTCTCGACATTTTGGAAGACTACTGCGCTATATACTATTCGTTATTACTATTATTCGACAAACGACTAAAAGAAATAAATAGTATGGGTTTTTATCGATTTTCCTTTGTGATACGGATAAGGGCATATATACTATATTATATCCTAATTGGTAAACGATAACACTCTGTGTACGACATTTTCAAGAAAATACTCTACATGAACATTCACATTGAAAATTAGTTATGTATATGAAGTTTAATCAATGGTGTTACGATGATATTGCCTAATGTCGCTATCCGCTAGAAGGCACACAAAGTTTAGTAAGAAGCTTCACAAATTATACGCTCTGTCCGCGCGAGCCCTCCGGCGCGGGCGCACTTATTGCCTACGAGTACCGGCCGCCTCCGGCGCACGGTGCACGCTGCACGCCTGCACGTGCCTGCACGGTGGGCGGCGCCACACGCATTGAACACTGAACATAACTTTACCAACCAACGCAATACGATTCAAAAATATTGCCAATTTTATGTTGCAACAGGCACTTCTCTGGATTTCTCCAATAAACATCATATTAAAGTTATTCATTTTGTGAAGCTTTCAATATTGCCTCTGAGGAATCTGCACTTTGTGGGATTATTTGTACTTCTTCATTATTATTAGTTTATATGAACTGGAACCGTCTTATGGATTACTACGGGAAGTATCATCTAGTAATTTAATCTTTTCAGTGATCAAAATACGTCTCATCGGTAACAGCTCTATAAAATTATCCGACTTCATTATACACCGACACATTCTATTTAAGTTAAAGCATCGCAATAAGATATTGTTACAATTCACTACGCCTTAAGAAGATTGTATGTATACAACAAGCGAACGGCGAACGTCAAAATTTAGAATTTCACAGTTGGAGATTTACCATTCACGATCCAAAAGTTACCACTAAGCAAATTAGAATATGAGATCAAAAATTTAGGCCTACAATCTATATGATGAGACTTTTTTTAAGTAACGATTTATGAATGCCACCACGAAGCTTATTATAATTATGTGATGGTATAGATAAATCACAGTTGTGGATATAAATCACAATGCATATCATAGGCGGTACCGCTACTGACTACTCGCTACTCTCGTCCTATTGTGATGTCCACCAGTGGCGGCCTCGGGCCCCGGTGGCCGAGCCCGACGCTCCTGCCTCGCGACGCTCCGCGCGTCACGCCCGACGAACTCAACAGTAGCTAAATAAACTCCTAGCAAATAAACAATCCGTGCCTGGTCCATGCCCACAATCCAGACGGAAACAACCGCTCTCCTCGATATTGATGACTTTTATATTTATTCTTATTCTGTTAATAGCTGCTCTTGTTGATGGCTGCCACATAACTTTATTGCACTCAGGCTGCTTACAGATCAACCGAGAGCTGAAACAATAAACATCAATTAATGATACAAGTTTAGAAAGTTTCTGCTAATTCAAAATATTATATGGACGATGGAAATGGCAAGATCCTCTATAAAATCGATCTTTAAAAATATCTGCAGAAAAATACTTAATGTTACAAAATAAGTGTTACCTATTGTGGCGATCAGTCTGCCAGGTGCATCTGACCCGACATCTGGGGCTGCGGAGTGGGGGTGTGCGGCGGAGGCGGCGAAGCTAAATACAGACAATTTCAACATTATTTGAAGTATATATTTATATAAGAGTGTTGATTAAATAAAGGACATAAAGCTTTAACACGAACCAAGATATTTCAATTGTAGGTGCAATTTAATTAAATTTCAGGCAGGTAAACTATAACATACCTAAGTATAAAAAGACAAGAACTCATGCCGTCATGCCCTTATGATAACAGCTCTATGTTTTGCAGTTATTTCTCAGTACAGGACCTATCCTGTACTGAGAAAAGGGAATTTTGCTTGTACTGATTTTTTTTCTTATTCTAGTATTATAACCCCAAAAAGACGGCATAGTATTGACAAGTATAAAACCTGTTTGCGTGGCTATTGATGGCGCTGACAAGCCACCATTTTCAGTGGTCTGTTCGGTTCACATGTTTCAAGCTGAAGCAAAACATATTAAACAATAAAGCGAAAGAATACTTACATATCGACGCGATAGACTGTGGCGACATAGCAGACATCTTGCTCGTATCTTGCATAGAAACTTGCGTTCCTTGCGATGTCATATAACGATTCACCATAGGAACAAAGCTAAAAGATAAATTTGACATTATTGTTTTATAAAAATATATATACATATCAGTTAAACGGTATGGTCTTAGCTTCATAAACAGCGTAACACACCCTGTATATAAGGGTCGGTCCATAACTGAGCCCATACGTAGAGAACGAATTTGAAGTAGCGATCTCTATATTATTATAGATATGACTGGTATAATTTATTATTTCTTCTACACACAATAATAATGTAACTTATTGGAACAAAACAGTAAAATACTTTTTTGGAAGCTTTTGTAAATATTGGGCAAATATTATGATGATGATAATAAATAAAAACATAATTGTTAATTTTTGAAATAGTTTATTTTTTAATATTTCTTCTGCACAATGCACAGTAAAAAAAAAATATTACGACTCAAAGAAATGAAAAATGAAAATAATATTGCACTAGTCATATGCATATTAATATCGAGATCGCTACTTCAAATCCGCTGTCTACTCATAAGTTTAGCATATTAGCACTGTACCTTAAGTCACAAACGCCGGGCGAATCAACAAAATTGCTATTATTCGAGTTGTTGGTGTTGGTCGCGACGTTGTTGATGGTTCCGATGCTGTTGGCCGACACATTGCTGTGGTTGTCGCGGTGCACGCGATTGTGATGTCTGCGAACGAGAGAATAAAGACCAAATTACAGCAAGCACGCAGCACACCGGCTGCGTGTTTGCTGCTTGCGTGTGCGCACGTGCACGTCACGCACACGCAAGCCGGTGTGCACAGGCCTTAATTCTTAGCAATTTAGGTAGAAGATATCTGACAACGTTTAATTTAAGCTATTACTCGTAGTTTACTTCCAAATAAGTAATTCGGCATTTCAAATAACTATTTTAGTCACATCAAATAATATGGGATTCTGGGTGTGATAACCCCAATGTTTCTTTTTTGCTTTTGGAAGATAACAAATAAGTGCCATGTAGAGTTGACAAACAACTAATGATAATGAAGGCCGTTTAAAATGTTTAACTTCGAAATAATTGATACATTTATCAAGTATGAAGCACTCAATGTTTGTCATTAATGTGTCTTCTGATAGTGACGTTTTATTTAAGCTGGGTCCATACAGAGCGACTTCCTCGCGCTTATGCTCGCCTTGTGTGGACTCGGCTAATGAAATAATATCTGGGAAACCCAGTTTTGCTCGGAAAAAATGTAAAAACTCAAAAATGCGCGTTTTCTAGATCAATTTTTCGCCCCCGAAAACCCTCATATAGCAAATTTTATCGAAATCGTTAGAGCAGTTTCCGAGATCCCCGAAATATATATATAAATAAATATACAAGAATTGCTCGTTTAAAGGTATACGATATATAGTTCGTTTTTTAGCATTAGAAATAACCTAAACAATCTTGATGTGTCTTATCTTATAAAGAACACATTTTAAAAATGAGTTACGGCAAATATGTAACAATTATGAATCTAATACGATCATTTATTTGATATTTATTGAAATCAAATTTTACAGCATTACAGCTAACACCAATGCACTGTAAAATCAAGTAGTAAAATTAAGTACCTAAGTAATAATAAAGCGATTAATAAGCTACCTATTACATGTTTGATTCGCAAAAACGTAAAAAATCTTTAAAAAGTTTATGACTTTCGTCGGCAAACAAGTCGGAGTCAGGTGCAAAAGATAAGAAATTATTAAGGAGTGTCCGGGAACGGACAATTGGAGAGTACTGGTGTGCATGTGCAGTCGTGTGAATGGTTCCATTATCTAGGAGGCGATGGCTATCATTTATATTCTTCTGCTTTCGATAAGTAATAGTTTTAGATTTTTAAAAAGCGTTTTTCAATTAAAAGACATGTCAAGATTGCTTACCTTCTTTCAAGTTCTTTCTAATGCTAAAAAAAACGAACTATAGGTACCGTATTAGATAGCTGTCGCGGACGAAGGTGCGGCCGCAGACGCTGCACTCGTAGCAGGAGCCTGCCGAGTGCGTGCGGATGTGCAGCGCGAACTGCGACTTGGAGGTGAACGTCATCGAGCAGCGGTCGCAGTTCAGCGGCTTGTCGGCCACGTGCGACCATCTGCCAAGATAACGGAGCAGTCGATCGTCAAACAAGATGAAAGAGAAGAGAGAAAGAAGAAATAGAGTGTAAGACCGCAATTACACTATCATATAAAATTATAAATGATTATATATATGGGACCCTTTTTAAAGGCCCTACAATTGTGATCATATACGCGTAGTTTGTTAAAATTGTTGTTGTAATAACATCATAGGCTAATTAACCGTTTCGGTGCGGATGGCACGACTGGCGTGTCATGAATATTTTTAACGTGTGGCGTATGACACGACAGGCGTGCCTTCATATTCTATGGCGTAAGGCACGCCTGTCGTGCATTGAAAAAATTGTTCGCCGCCACAGCCAAGTTTTCGAAAATGGAAGACGCAACGAACCGGTTAAATAACAACAATTTTAATAAATTTGGCGGATATGATCATAATTGTAGGATTGCTTTCAAATAGGATACATATTATGCTAGTCTTAGGGGTCATCCATTAATTACGTCACACGAATTTCTAGGTTTTTTGACCCCTCCCTCCCTCCTTGTCACACTTGGTCACATTTGGCAAACCCCTCCCCCCCTAGTGTGACGTCACATTTTTTCTACGAAATCGCCAAATAGAATTAAGTAAATACCTAAGTATTATGAATATTTTATCAAAATATTTTTGACGATATAAATATTAGTAATTTTATAACCCAAAACTGCTTAGGAAAGAAAATTAAACAAATAAAAACGATTATCGTTTTAAAAACTTGTTATTTAGATGTACAGCGAATAAAATAATTTAAATAAATTTTCGGTTACTGATGAAGTTAAAGTGACGTCACAAAGTTTGTGCCTCCCCCATGTCACATTATGTCACATTTTCTTGACCCCCTCCCTCCCCCTAAACGTGTGATGTAATTAATGGATGACCCCTTATTGCGGCCTAAGGGCTCATTTAGACGGCGCGCAAACTTACATGCGATTTTAGTTACATTGAGAACTATTGAGGTTACACCCAACCAATCAAATAATCGCACCGTATAAATGAGCCCTATCTAAGAATAAGAATAAGAGATGTTTATTAGCACAAATAATAATAACTAATAACACAAAACTAAAATTCAATTACATAAATATTAGGATGGATATATATATTATATTATTCTTATCTATAAAAATACGGGATGGACCTTTTTTTAGAGTAACAATTTTATAGGTCGTGAGATCAGCGAGTAAACTTTTTAGCATAGCTCATTCAAACACAAAAGCTGTCACGTGGACGCCACGTCACCGAAGTGTCAAAACTGAAATTTAACTTTATGCATGTGCACGTAGATGTTGCTCTGTGGTCTATGACCGATTAATCAGTCTTTGGCGTTGAGCATGTGGTGCGTATATATCGGTCATTGGCGTCCAAAAGGTTAAATCATCAAAGCTGCTCAAATGTTAGCATCGATTCTTAACAGGGTCAAATAATATTTATGACAGCTAAGAATAAAAAAAAAATTTGGATTATGATAAATTGATAATTACCTGTGTGCTGTTACGTAGCTCTTGACGGCGAACCGTTTCTGACAAATGTCACAGGCATAAGGCCGTTCCCCTAAAAACACAATAAAACAAATGACCGACAATCGAGAAGTTACAATTAAGACAATCTACAATCTAATTGAAGCACACTAATGAAAACTGATCCAGAAAAGATGTAAAAAAGCAAAAGTGAAAAGCAAAATGATGTTAGAAAGACGGCAAGATGCAATTAGACAATGATGCATTCTGAAATCAACGAAGCCAGGAAATTATAATAAATAATAATTAAAATGATGATGCAGCGAATGATATATGATTATAACAAGTTGTCGGTGCCACATCATTGGTTCCATCATGACAAAATGTACCTGTTATCGCAGTTTGCCGTCTTCGTAACTATGCGTGTATGCGCTCTGGTATCACGGTAACGGATTAACACAAACAACTCATTTCTGTAACTGAATTCAGAATAAATACTGGCTTACTTCAACAACTGGCCTCTATGCAACAATATTTATGAAGCAAATAGTGTTTACTATTTCCGCAAATAATTTAGTAGCGCTAATATACTTGTACGGTAAGTAACCAAGTGTTATTGACAATTTATGTATACCAATAACTCTAAAAGCTCGTGTGAATATGTTACCGAAACACGCGTTGTGTATTCTGAATGGTGTTTATAGCATTTTCTACCGTTCTGTGATAAAATACATGCCATTTATTGAACTCCAACACACAAAATAAACTCACTCTCAAGTTAGAAGGCCAAACCTGAACTAACCAAACAAAACTGAGTAATGGGCTGTCTGGGCTAGCGTTTCGAAAACGACATCATCTGTGGCGAGTAATTTCATGAACCCAATGATAGAACCCCCTCAACCGGCAATTTCAAATTTTAAAAAGTATTTTCCAGATATCTAAGAATTTTGCAACAATTATGGAAGAGTTCTCCTGCTAGCTGTTGGGGACAGTGTATATTGTATAAGGTCGCTTCTCTACATATCATGTGTTTACGATCACGATAGTATTTCACTATGAATCTCGATAGCAGCCCGAATTGAATCCCGATCGTGTGGTCAGCGTCGCTTATAAGTTATAACAGATGTCGCACTCGTAAGGTTTCTCACCCTTATGATCGAAGTACGGCTTGAAAGTGAACGCGACTCCATGCACTACTGATTATTTGCTCAACAGTTCCATATACACATTGCTTGCGGGTGTTGTGTAACAAAATCATGCAAGAATTGAGCGGATGTCACGCCTAATAATGAAGAGAAGCGACTTGGGACCCAATTTTAGATACCATCAAAGACATTTTAATAGATTCCCTCGATTTAATTTTAGCCACCATGTTTAAATGAACTAGTTTTGTGACATGATAGACTATAAATTTGTCGATCTCGAAGGCACCCAGAGCGGCTACCGCAAAAACCGAAATTCGCAAATTGCGGGGATTTTTCTCTTTTACTCCAATGAAGGCGTAATTAGAGTGACAGAGAAAAATGCCCGCAAACTGCGAACTTCGATTTTCGCGGTTATAGCCCAGAGCCGGGCCCCTAATCATGTGACGTCATACCGGTGTGAATTCGCTTGTGAATGTTGAGCGTCGATTTCTGCGTGAAGCGCTTGTAACAGACATCGCACTCAAACGGCCTCTCGCCGGTGTGAGTCCGCATGTGTATCTCCAAGTACGGCTTGCAAGTGAACGCGGCCGGACACTCCATGCACTGATACGGCCGACCTTGCACTAACCATCATTAAATGTTAGCATAGACTAAGGAATGATAAGACGCACACAGTGGAGTAATATACAGTTGGCAATATCGGCATGCTCTTGAAAGCCAAAATAGATGGCGCTGCACGCCGCATATGCGGCAACTAGGTTGCAATGAGCTAATTTTGTCAATCCAGTTCCCGTAAATAAAGACGGACAGCACCATAGAGTTGAGCTGTCAAACCCCGACTACAATATATGCCTCCACTTTGTGTGTCTTATTATTCCTATAGCTAAATTAGATTAGCGCCCGAATGTTTCACACGAGACACACCTTGACATGTTCAGGGTTAAGTATGTGGCACCGACAATTACAATTCATAATTTAGAAGGTAAATAGAATGTGATGATTTCGAGAATGATTCAATGAATAGAGAAGCCAGAAAAATATCACGTTGTCTGAGTGGCGCGAATTGATCTAAAATATAATTACTTTTACACCAGCAAGGGCAGGCGAGATGGACCGCCTAGTTTTGTAACATTGACAAAAAACTATTCACAGAGTTATATCGCCATCTTACTAGCCGGAGTAAAAGAAATCCTTAAGACTATTTGTGCACTACCTTGCCAAGTAATTATATAATTGAATATTATGTTCCCAGGTATTGAAACACCTGGGACGAAAACATGTAAATAGAAGAATTATGTTTAGAATCAGTATGAAATGGCTGTCATACTGCACAAGTATTCTGAACGCTGATTACTGGACGCGCTTCTTCAGCTATTTATTTTACTTATCTTAAAGTATGATTCCTATATTGTTATATCACCAATATATTTATAGGTATCCTTAATATCATTTTTGCACTACTAGACTGAACAACTAGACGCATAATATGAAAATCGTACTTAATCCCTTAATATCTACGTTCTAACCTAAGTAATTGCAATTCGTGCCACCAAGATAACGGAATTAAATACTACATTTGAGTAAAATGTACATATAACAAGTATGAATGAAATAATGGTAGGTATAATGGAACCGAACATACCTGTGTGCGTTCGTTTATGTATATTGAGTGTGGACTTTTGCGCGAATCTCTTGAGGCAAACATCGCACTGATAAGGCCTTTCGCCTGTGTGCGTGCGATTATGGATCTCCAGGTACTGCTTGCAAGTGAAGGCGGCCGGGCATTGTAGGCACTGGAAGGGCCGGCCCTGTACTGTAAATTTAAAATTCGTTAGTTAAAATTTAGCGCGGAAGCCTACCATCCCCAAAAGTAACCCACATCGTTCATTCATCCCTAAGAAGGACTTGCTCCCGGTACTAATTTTGCATGGCCGGTACCGAGACTCGCGATTTTTGTGTACAAAAGCAGTCCCGGGAGCAGAGCCCTATTCCTATGCAAGTATGTCAGTACCTGAGTGGGTCCGCTTGTGGATGTTGAGGCTGGACTTCTGCGTGAAGCGCTTGAGGCAGATGTCGCACTGATAGGGCCGCTCGCCGGTGTGCGTGCGCGTGTGAATCTCCAGGTACTGCTTGCACGTGAAGGCGGCGGGACACGACAGGCACTGGAACGGTCTGCCCTGGACTGGTGCCCAACATAGATATTATAGCAGCGGCCAGGCGGCAAGGACGCTAGGCGCCCTCGCGCTACGGAGATCGCGGCGCCGGCGCGGACTGGTCGCCGCTCGCCGCTAACTCCGCTCCAAATCTTTACGAGCCGCGAGACACGTTTATATTCGATAACACACAAGCACGACAAATAAAATAAGAGAGATTTGGAGGAGAGGCAGAGTGTGAGTGGAGAGAGACATTGGGCGGGCGGAGGGCCAGTCCGGCCCGGCTGCCGGCTGTACCCACCTGTGTGCGTCCTCTTATGTATATTGAGGCTGGACTTCTGCGTGAAGCGCTTGAGACAGGCGTCGCACTGATAGGGCCGCTCGCCTGTGTGCGTGCGCAAGTGAATGTCCAGGTAGGGGCGGCGGGCGAAGGCCGCCGGGCAAAGCCCGCACGTGTAAGGGCGCCCTTGCACTGCGCCCAGTGCACACACAAAAGCGAGTAACGCACGTCGCCGACGCCAGGCCGAAGCCGCGCGAGCCGATCCCCGCCCAATCGATCACCGGCCGAACGGCAGCGGTGACTGTACCCCAATTTTGAACCCCTTTTGGAGACGGTATAAATACCGACGCGCATGTGCGTCATTGCGGCGATTGCATTACCGCTTTTGTGAAAGAATTAATATTCATGAAGAAATGATGAAATACAAAAAATGATATCTCTAAAATCACCGATATGCATGTATAATGAGAGCGGATGGCCGGCATTAATAAAACATGATAGGAGGAAATGAATGGTGAGTGCAGAAGAACGTAAAGCGCGCGGCGAGGAGGTTAACGATGTCGAGATGTTAGTCGGAAGCAACGAGTTCGGAAGCTTGAGTGGGAACGTAAAACAACGGGTTAGGCGGGCAACGGAAAAATAAGAACGAAGCATGATTCTAGATGCTGAATTTTGACATGGATGAACTCGTCTCTGATCGAGCTAACGCGTTAATATGTATGTGGGCTACTAACCCGTATGTATTTTTTCGTGCAAATTGAGCGCGCACTTCTGCGTGAAGGACTTGAGGCAGACGGTGCACTGGAACGGCCGCTCCCCTGCGTGACCGACGCGACGCGGGACGCGGGGGGACAGAGAAACAAAACAAAACCACGATGGACAAATAATACCGTGCGATAGTAGGCCGGCCCGGACCCCACCACCTCCCACCGGTCGGCTCTTTACTATACTCTGCACTACCATGAGGGAATTATAAAGCACTTTATTTGTCCATCAGACATCTCTCTCTCCTACTTTTAACTTAACGAAAATCCTCACAACGTACACATGCTTTACTTAATACCGTTTGTGAATAGTTTTTGAGCGTGTGTTACCACCTAGTTACGTTTTGAGGATTACTAAGAGACGCTATTAAATTTACCCCGATTCTAACGAACAAAAAAATATGTCAACTGGGCAGCCCTTAAAAACTATTCACAAAACGTGGGTGTCAAAGCCACAACAGCAAAGTCTGAGTTTTCAGAAGGCAATAATGGGATTGTGGCTTAGAAACCGAATGCAAATAAAAATTGTAATGTCAAGGGACCCACCAGTGTGTATACGCTTATGAGTGCCCAGGCTCGACTTCTGCGTGAACCTCTTGTCGCAAATGTCGCATTGATACGGGCGCACCTTGTTGATCAGCGATTGTATGTGCTCCTCTAGAAATACCAACAAAATTCAGCTACAACAACCGTCGGCGCACCACAATAATAGTGCCTGATAACGTGAGCTAATAACAAATGCATTGTCTACTTAAGGATTTTAGGGCAAAATGCCTACCAGTATGTATTTTCCCATGTCGGCCCAGGCTGGACTTCTGAGTGAAGCGCATAAAACAGATGTGGCACTGGTACGGCCGCACTTTCTCTAACAGGGCTCGTCTGTGCTCCTCTATAAGGTATACGATTTTCGATATAGCAACGCTGTTCCCTCTCAAACAATTAATGAATACACCTAGCGCGTTAACAGTCAAGGTTTGCTCATTCACACACATTCAGGGGGAGGTAGGCTACGCGTTAGTAAAACCGGTCTGCCTCTAATAGCGACACGCACAAGTTGGCAGGAGGAATAAGGGACCCACCGGTATGAATTTTTCCGTGCCGGCCCAAACTCGATTTCTGCGTGAATCTGAGATAGCAGACGCCGCATTGGTAGGGCCGTTCCTTGGCCAGCAGCGCGCGTCTGTGTTCCTCTGAACGAAATCGTACAAGTGAGAATAGTGACTTTACGGACTAAGGGGCAAAGTTACTATGAGCTTGGGAGGGTTAAGGAGAAGAACCCACCCGTGTGTATTTTCTTGTGGCGGTTGAGGCTGGAGCTCTGCGTGAACCTGACGCCACAGAGCTCACACTTGTAGGGCCGCTCCTTCACCATCAAGGCGCGCATGTGCTCATCTAGAACCCCAACACACGCGCTCACTACATGTCGAGGACAACCAACGGCCGGACCCCATTTTATGAAGCTAAGTTACCATTTTTCAAGCCTAAACCGGCAACACTGGTCGACAGACCTCTTGTTATTTTATGCCTGTAAATAAGTAACTTGTAGCTTTATAAAACATGCCCCTGGCGTTGCCAGTCCTCCACCTCCCCCTGTTTGCCTCTCAATGCCTTCCTCACGCCCTGATTTATTTGTGTACTCAACACAACTCAAAAACTATTCACAATGTATGTTAAGCATATGTATTGTCAACTACTCCATGATGGAACTGTGTGTCGCACCAGTGTTGTTTTTGTTTGGATCTATAACTATATAATCTGATAGGAATAGATAAGTATCATAATATGTAAATAGGTATGGTATACGTATCTATCTAGCTCCATCCAAAGGCCGCGGTTAAAATTTACTAGAGAACTCGATTTTGTTCAATTCAAGAGACTAAAGATCCTGATCTGTAACGTACACCTTGTACAACTTTGGTATACACAATCTAATATAAAAGACAATAGATATATTTAAATCTCGATCACATCTTTTGATCCCTTATCAATGAGAAAATTGAGTGAATGTCCTATCCAAAATGTCTGGATCGAGCGCAAACCGTTTCGTATTTGTTATATTGAATTGGACCTCATACAGTTTTACCATTAGTAAAGAACATAATAAAAGTACCAATTAACTCGCGCAAACCTGACATACAAGCAATACAATACAAAAAAACTCAATAAACAGTATACTTATACAAATTTTAAAATAATATCTGTAATAATCACAAACGTCGCAATTCCAAAAACTTTAGCCAATATTTCAAAAATAAATAGTAAAAAGACAATACATATAAAATATTCAATACATCAGGGCGTCAAAACAGGACAATAAGCAAATGTACTATAGGACTTGGCCAATACGAAAAGATGTATAAAAGAAAAACTAAAAAATATTTAATTTCAGTCGCGGAAACAGGAGGAGGTTTACTTGAATGAAAATATAAAAATTCAATAAGTGACTCATTGATATTTATTTTGGAACAATCCCCTCATGGTACAATCAACAAGGGAGCTACTTTTCTCTCTACTATAATGTAACTTCCATATAAAGAGGTATTGCTCCCTAAACCTCCCTCCAAAAACGTCTTATTAAAATTAACTTGTGTCTTTGGACAAATTAAACCCTACTCGATATAACTCTTGCCTCTCGTACCAATAAATTCTCATATCAACTTGGGTATTTTTGGAAAAATAAATTAAGAAATAATATGGAAATTACATTAAAATTGGACATCGGTAAGATGGTACATGAATAACAACTTCTGTTATTTGTAAGCCATTCATGTAGCATTATCTAGTCAATCATTGCAGCAACAAAGAACAGAGATAACAAGACAATTAGTATTTATTATAATAAAATTATAGCAAATCTGTTCATTGTGAAGAAAAGCATGCTTAATTGTTCAATACTGTACTTTTTGCGATGCTACCACCTATATATTTGAACAAAGTTAGCACGCTAATGTTTATCGTCGACGACACACATTCGTCTCTTTCTAGCAAGAATGATATGTCATAGGCTGCCACCAAATAATTTGTCGAAAAATATAGAAACGTGGATGACCTTGATGACAAGGCAATGATTTTAGCTCTCAACCTCATGTACTTAACGTTCGTCGCAAGGAACAAAACAATAATTAACAATGAAATTTTCCGGTTTTGTATATAGCCTGCCGAGCGTACTTTTAGGACGCAAACGGAATTATACGAAACGTTGTCGACGATAGAAACCAGCGTACTGTGGCAGCACGGCATAAAGTAAGCACAGACGTTCGAGTAGACGCTATTATCACTCAAAAGCGTAACGCGAGCGGCGATATTGCCCACTTAAACACGCGTCGACTTACCGGTGTGGACGCGCTTGTGCGTGTTGAGGCTGGACTTCTGTGTGAAGCGTTTGAGGCACAGATCGCACTGGAAGGGCCTCTCGCCGGTGTGCGTACGCATGTGGACTTCCAAGTACGGTTTGCGGCAGAAAGCTGCGTCGCAAACCTACGCCGTTCAAACAGATAGAATGGTTGACATAAAATGATACTAGAAAAGCATTAACTAAAGAGAGCAGTGGGTTTAATGGTACAATAAACCTGTGCCTTTGTCTTATCACATTCAGTGCCGAAAACCCGACTATCGGGTATTTTATGATTTCGTTCTTTGGCTGGGCGACTCGATAGTCGGGATCGTGGTACTACAGCTTATATGACTAAATTATTGGGGCCTGGCCCGGATGTCTTGTATAGGGTGGCAATAAACCATAGGAAGGTATGTTTAACCTAGTAAAATTATTATATATTCACAAAAAAAAACACTTACCGTGCACTGAAAAGGCTTGTTTCCGGAATGAAGCTTCATATGAACGTAATAAGATGAAGCGGACGAGAGTACCTTCCCGCAAACCTGTAAAAGGACAATTAGAGTTATATCCGGCTCGAAGGACCATATGTCCGTTATTATTGGAGTAGGTATATTCCGTTTTCAATTAGGAACCTCACCATGGACCATGGGCCATGGTGTTGGGGAAAGATTTTTTTCGAATCCGCAGTATAAAAGGAGCATAAAGAGAAAACTGTCCATAGTAACTTAGTAAGTACCTAATTCTTGAGTAATTGGCAAGTCTTCCGTGTATAAAACCACGGGAACTGACACAAAAATCTTACACAGTATTTGATAGCAGGTAAGTTTGTTTATATAAAAAAATAAGTAGGTAAGACAATTTCTCACCTTACAGGCTTGCGGTTTTGATCGTGGTGTTGTTTGACCTCCATTTGATACTTCCATTTTTGTCTGAACTGAACCCATATCGACGCCCAAGCCCTGTGAATAAGATAGTAATATATATGTAAGTGTGTGGCGCCGAGTGGTCCACACAAAACTATTTCGACGAGATGGTCACGACCCTCAGCATTGAGGAAACCGACGCGAGGAGGGAGGATATATCTTAAATATATGTATATGAATAGGCTCGTAAAAAGATTATACTCTTGAGAAGAAAATAAGCTACTTTATTTTTTGGAAGGGGTGGATTTGAATTTTGAACTTACTCGGGAACTGAGGGGAAATTACAGACCTATTACAAGGCGATTAAATCGCGAGCACATATATTCAGACATAAGGCTTGTTTAATTAACTAAGTTTTTGGCAAAAATTTCATTTTTGGTACAAGCTTTTATCGCTGACTGTACTTTTCTTACGACAGACAACTAATACACATCGAGACAATTCTAAAAACCTCTAACACAATAAGGTTACGTTGTTTCATCACAGAGTTCCTATGGCCACCTCCGGTCTCCATGATAAGATCAGCTCAGATGACACCATAATATTGCATTGTCACCCGACTTACGTATGTATGCAAAATTTCAGCTCAATCGGAAACGGGGAAGTAGATCAAATTTAACTTGCAAGATTTGATTACACACAGACAGACAGACAACGGGCAGGTGAAAGTAAATAAAAGCGTGTAAAAAGGGAGACATTGTTGATACGTTACCTGCGAGCATTGGCGACCATCCATATCCATTTCGACGCCTTCATCATCCATTCCTTTAAAGCTTAGCTGCAAATTTAAAAATAAAACGTTGACATACATCTCATATGATATTATACAATTTACAACAGATCATAATGGACTTAATTCAGGAGTCGGCAAATTATGGATTGCGTGATAGAGCTAAATCAAAATAACTCTGCAACGATTTTGACAGCACAGAAAGTAGTAAAATGTTAGTTTAATATATTAGCTTTTTTTACTTTCCAAAAGGGCCCCAAATTCTTATGTGCCTAAGGGCCCCAGTATAGTTTAAGACGGCCCTGCAGCCCTTTATAACATTCAAACCTTGAAACAATATTCACACGGGACTTAGGCCACAGACTCGACACAAGCGGTGCGCGGCGCGTCGAGCGGTAAATCAAAACTTCTCTTAGAAAACTTTGCCGACCCCAGGCCTAGAATAACAAGGTATCTAACCTCTAACGAAAAGGTACTAACCTCACTAACCTCGTCATCCTGCTGTAAATCTTGCTGGTGTTGTTGGTCCATCAGGTCCTGCTGATGTTGTACTTGCTGTTGTACTATGAGGCTGTCCTTGGAGTCTTCGGGGTGGTGCTGGTTCATGTTGATGATGGCGTGCGAGTCGGAGCGGACGATCGTGGGCGGGCCGGAGTGGACGTGGGCGTGGGATGTGTAGAAGCTGGGGAACAAGCTGACTTATGTTTATATTTCTTCATTCAATTAAGCGTTTCACTAGAGTATCGCGTACAAACGCTGCTTTTTTAATACTTTTAATAATTAAGGTTAAGAGAAGTTTTTTTGAAAAGTCGTCCCGCTTTTATTAAATCTGGAAAAGAAAGTTGAAATAGTGAAAGCACCTGGCCGCTCCAGGTGCTCTTGCTAGAGACTACCATAATGGGACTTGTACCTACCACCATACCATAATAAGGCAGAGACCGAAACCCTGGTTGCCCTGTGCCGGAGCATTCCGCCATTAGAGAAGATATTATGGTGGTGTAGGGTTGTAGACTAACCTCATGGGCTCAGCCTTGATATGCTGTTCGAACTTGGATATAGTGGCAGGTGTAAGAGACTACCATGATGGGACTTGTTCAGCTGTTCAAACATGTGGCAAGAAGGCAGAGTCCGAAACATGGATGCCCTGTGCTCCAGCACTCTGCTATTACAGAAGATATTATGGTGGTGTAGAGTTGTAGACTAACCTCATGGGCTCAGCCTTGATCTGCTGTTCGAACATGGATATAGTGGCGAGGAGGTCGCCGGGGGGCGGCACGGGCACGCCCACGCCCCGTGCCACGCCCCCGACGCCCACGCCCCAGTGTGCCGGGAAACTAATGGTGCCGCCGGTGCACCCCCATTCTTAACTGCTGCCACCTGCGAAAAAATATTGCCAATTAATGCATTTTTTCAAAAACTCTGTTCTTCTGTTTATTTTAATCCTTGCAACTGTAGTTGTAATTAGCGTATGATTTACTAAAACTACAGGGGACAACCTGGAATCCATATTCATTTGGATATATACCCTTACTTCCAGCATTCCTAGCTTCAATCAGATTAAGACTGTCTAAAATTCTAAATAGATCCAGATTAGAATCCCTATTAGTAGGATTTTTTTACAATATAAAGCAATACATTTTGTATGAGTGCATCAACATCAAATACAATACGCACTCAGAAGGACTGCCGAGATTTTAACAATATAGCTTTCTATTATATTAATTTTATGTACGATTTCTGTATACTAAATGTATGGAACGGTCTTTAAGTACATATTTGCCGCTCGCCGCCCCGCCAGTCGCGTGCGTTCAGTTCGCGACCTTATGACAGTAATTTTAATATTTTGTTCTGTTGATACTTGTGAATGGATTTTTTGTAAGACAATTTATGAGTTCCTAACATCATGTTAGATGTGTAATTTTATGAGACTTTTAGGTAAGACCAAGGCAAATGAGACCAAGATAAATAATCTGTGGATATAAGAACATAGCATTGACACGAGTGCACCAATATTACAAAATGTTACCACTGTTAAGCTAGTCATAAGAAATATTACAAAATTAAATATCAACGGAACTATCTGATGGATCTTGTGATCCGATTCAGCTTGGTCTACTACAGGCTCTTTATCTGAAGGTCCTCTTTTGTCTAAACAAATATCAACTTTGGACAACTTAAACAAAACCAAAGCATTGAGTAAAGTGATTCCAAATAATTGTTCAAATGTCCATGCCCACATTAAAAATATATCAAGTGTTTTTAAAACCTATTGGAACTATTATGAATGTGCCAACATAGTTACAGGACCACACAATATTTGTCATCAGCCTTACAGTGAATATATAAAGGTCTATTAGTTTTTTTATGACCTTTAACCAACCTTCCTTCCTTTCTTCCTTTGATTTAAATCGCAAGAATTTCCAAACACCAGAAAAATATCCTTAAAATTTATAATAAACCTAAGGGTTGTTCAAGTTGCTTTAAAAATCACTCTGTATGATATGACAGTTGTGTTACCCCAATATTTTCAACCAATATGTAAATTTAATACAAAATTTCTTAGACGGGTGAATAAATTTACCAAATCTAATTGTCACCTGGGATAGGTATGCATAAGTGCAATAATTAAACTTGAAATCTCATTAAAATGTATGAGATATTGTATTAGAATAAGGTAGGAAACCAATTCAATATTACTTCCTAATTAGTTATTGCACTAATGTTTTCTGCGGCAGAAAAACAGCAACAAAGCTCTTAAACACTCCGGACCTCTAGAAGTCTAGAGACTGATGCATTCTAATCAAATATGAAAACAGATAATAAAAATAAAAATTTTGCAAAAAAACTATTTTATTAAATCATAAACAGGATCACAAACAATTTTTTCACAAAAAATTTTACTTATTTTGAAGTTTTTGAACCAATGATTAAAAAATTACATTTACCTAATACATTTTTATGACAATTACAGAATAACAGATTAGAATTCAAGTATGCTTCATATTACAACAAGTAAATACATAATTTTATTCAATAAGTAAAATGTCATTTAATTAGTCTGATTAGAATACATTCTCAATATTCTAATAATAGATAAGTTAATAATCACGTTCAATATTCCACTTATAGTCAAGTTACTAAGTAGAATATTATTAGTTACGTATTGTAAATAAATTGGTAGGTATAACAAAATATATAAAAAAGAACTAAAACTACCTATTGAACTAAATGACAAAAACACAACATAAATTAATACAATATAATTGTTAACATTGAGTAACAGGCATTAAGGTTACATTAACCGAACAGTTCATGCAGAAGGGCCAATGACCAGCATAGTTAAAGCTCTAAATACCTACTGTCGCAACCTACAGTCTAGACTTTGCTACGGGTATACATATACATTTACTAATAGGTATGTAGAACGGCAGTGTATAAATGTACATATCATATAATACAGTTCACAACGCGCGCTTATCTACTCCATATACATACATCAGTGAGTTAGAAATGTTTATGAAACAGTAAACAAAAACATTTGCTATAAAAGCAAGAGTATAAATTGTTTTTAGGCAAAAATTAAATGGCGGAAGCTCACCGACCGTCTGTCTCCACCCAGCCTCCCCCCCGGCCATCAATAAAATGGCCAATTCGTTATTGAATTTTGTCCCTAACTTTCAGGCAGAAGCTGCGCGATGCCGCCGGTTGTTATGCGACTTGTTAATTTCATACCGCTACTACTCAATGTAAACAATACAAGTTTATAACGCAATAATCCCTACTATTTTATAGAAAGTTATGTCATATCGTAATTTAAAGCACACAAGATACATTCAAATGATCGTTAATAATCAGTAAACATAAACACCGCACACGATTAAAAGGTTCTTTATTGAAAATACATCAACCTTTCGTATAGCGAAGGGAATGAGATACAAATTTATTATTATTCCTTTTTTATGCAAAATGGTAAGGTCTGATTTGTGTCTATCTATAAATTTATTCATTATATATATGGCAAAAGTAAGATTCTACTCACATAAGTATAGAAACACCTATATACAGTTGCGTGTATAGAAACACATAAATTACAGCACTAATTACACAATTTTGTTAAGATTGGCCATTCGAATTATGTTTTTCTTTAGACACCGATATAAAATGGCTGCTACCTCATTGTTCTGCGCGTTCGTTCGTGCGCATAGAAGCCGTGAACGCTTGGGGACGACTTCTCCGCCAATTAAAATTATGGCGCGAAATTTAAGGCGCCATTAAATTGATTTTAATGTCCATGTTATATGAACAAATTTATCCTTGCAAACCGGTAGCTCAACGTTACAGTTATATAACAAAATAAGTAAACTGTAACGAAAACGATCAGAAACATTGGGAGATATAGGGTAATTGTGTCTGTTTGCCGTCCAGTGCCTGTTTCCGTCCACTTGGCGGAGTTGCTACAAAGAATTGCGGAAAATTTGAATAGAAACAAGCCTTCTCACACATGTTTGGATTTGTTGCAATCCATAATGTCTAAGCAATATTTTTACCAAAATAAAAGTGTTATTTGACAAATAGCGGCTTAAATAAAAATTATGTAAGTGGCGGCATTGCACCCAAAGCCTGAAAACGTCATTTTGCAAGAAAAAGAAAGTGTTGGCGGCAAATGTTCACGGTAAGTTTATTAATTAATTTAGCTATTTTAAGTTACGTTATTGGCCCATACTGCAACTTAAAAGTATAATAAACGCAATTTTAAGTGTTTTTTATAGTTTTTTCATAATAATCTTTGATAAATTTAGTGGACGAATACTGACATACTAATTTTGAAAAATATTTAGTTTCCGACCACACGGACGGTAACTGGAACAGCTAGGTGAGTATTTGTTATGGTCGTTTTACTTCAAAAGACTTATAAACTACTATATATTTTCTCTTAAAATGATGTTTCTTGCTTATAAGATTATACATTTTAGTTTTCGTCCACGATTTTGTCACTGTTGCTTGATTAAAATCATATTTAAAATACGTGGTCGAAAACTAAAAATAGCTTTAAATATTGTTTCAGTTTCCGTCCATGTACCTACTATGAGTGGTGTAGACGAGATTTATTATTACATGATTACAGAGGGCGAAAATAGCAATTCGTGGATGAGTTTCGATTTTGTTCGACGAAATGAAAGAATTGAACTGAGTCCGACAATGAGACGATTCCACGAATTGCTATTCCCACCGGAGCATAGTGCTTTGCTCCAAATATGCGAGGAAATAAGTTTAAATAGGCAATTAATTATTTAAGCATCAAGCATTACTCGAATCTTAATATAAAAAATGTCAAATACCTACGATTTTCCCTCCTTAATATTAAAAAAAAAAATAAAGCAATTTTAAGAACGCGTATCCAGACTAGTCAATTTTTTGCCAATCTGATTAAATTGCCCGATCGAATCAGGACGTGCGGACGCAAACGACAATTTGGCTCGCCGAATTCAACCGCCGATAATGCCCGATATTACCGATAAAATGAGATGCAAGAATACTATATAATTTGTGACGCCAGTATCTTCGTTCTGGGGTATTTTTTCAATTTAGAGGGCTCTAATATTACCATAAATCTAAAATTGGTGATTAAATTGGAGATTGACGCCAATTTCATTCCTGATCAAATAGGTCGATTTTATCATCCCGTCTGGATACCGCTTGTTTCGCAAACCAGTTAACCTTAAGCCCGCTCCACACTCGTGCGCGAATCGCGGCGCGAAGCCGCGAACGCAAGCGTGGAGTCGAGATCACAGATCTGCGAAATCGACTCCACACTCGCATTCGTGGCTCCGCACCGCAACTCGCGCACGAGTGTGGAGCGGGCTTTAAAATAATTGAAATGTCTATGATTATTAAGCAGTATTTACACGATGTTACAAAATAGTCCTGCAAGAACGAGACATATAATTGTCTCCCTACCTCGCTCTATATCCTACAGCATGAACTGATAGCTGTACCAGGCCGTGTGGATGCTGGTTTAATAAGTATCTGTTTTTCGCTCTCACTTAAGCCCCGCATTCACACTCCTACCTTGTAGGCCGCCTCGTAGTCCGCCTCGTTGGGTAGGATTGTGTATGGGGGTTGCAGACTACGAGCCGTCCTACCGTTTAGCCGTTTGTAGGACGGTAGGAGTGTGAATGTGTGGCTTTATAAAACTGCGTCCTTAAAAGCCATCTCTTTCTCGCTCTCACTCATGGGTGCGGTTGTCTGTTACACGGCTTTAATGGACATACATACGGCGGATCACCTTACACACGATCGAACATGCGCCGGACCGCAAAGTCGCGGTCCGGGCGTCTGTAAGGCCAAGCGCGTACCACGAGTTTAATTTTTGCGACACGATTTTAAGCCCCCTACAGACTATGCGCGTGAATCGCGGGCGAAGCCGCGAACGCGAGTGTGGAGTCGATTTCGCTGTCTGCGAACATCGACGCCACACTCGCGTTCGCGGCTTCGCGCCGCGATTCGCGCACGAATGTGGAGGGGGCTTTAGAATCACGCTGTAATTTATCGCAGAAAATTCACTGCGCGCACTGCGATGAAAAGTCGACGATTTGTTCATTCTCGACATGGATTTCGTACCAGTCGCTTGTCGTGAAACAATATGCAATCGCTGTATGACTTTGAGTATTTATACCACAAAGGTGATCTCCTTCTATTTCTATAATTAAACGGTCAACATCTAGCGTCTCATCTTGTGACTCCATTGGAGAAGCAGGTTCCGATATGTTGACTCTTGGAGAGCGAAATGCCGACTGAGGTCCGGGTGCGATTTTATTATCGCAGTGCGCGCGGGGCCATACAACTCCGTATGCTGCAATTCACTTTGTGACAATCGCGTCGCGAGCAGTCGCGGAAAAATGTGACAAATCACAATTTTAAAATCGCTGCGATTTTTTTGTCGCATATGCGTGCACTGCCGTTTATATGACATACGTTACATTTCTGCGACTAAATTATCGCGCGACAAAAAGTCGTGGTGCGCGCTTGGCCTAATATTTTACATATTATTTATCATAGATTCTTTATAAGGCACCATCATACACGACACGAGCTGTTTTTCTAAAGAATTTCAGTGCCTAAATCTCTATGGGCAATTAATTAATTCAGAATGAACTCCCTCACGACTATGACCATACATAGAGATCTTTTCCTACAAAAAAATAAATTATTGAATGACCATGTATATTCAGACTCTGAATTTCTCAAATAATAATATGTATAATATAAATAATATTATCTAAAGTTGATAAATAGATTGTATTAGATTGTTAGTAATTTAAGAAAAACAAGTTAAATATCTGTTATTAATAAAATAAAAGTGGGTAGGTATTATAATTATAACTGGTGTTTATCTTAATAATGCATCTGCATTAGTTTTTCCTATACATAAATTAACACAAGAAAACAAATAACTATCATATATTTAAGTGGGTATTTCATGATAAATTTTATTGTCCAGCTACTCTGGCAGCTCCGATAAGTTGATGAAAACTAACGCAATGACCCTATATACAACAAAACTAAGCCAGTACTAGTAACGTACATAGCTTAAAAATAAATGAATCCTTATTATATTGATATTATATATTATAAATGCGAATGTAACACTGTTTGTCGGTCTACTGAGGAAGGAAATATATATAAATATTTATCACGAAAATAACCATTCTACACGGTCGAAGTCGCGGGCAGAAGCTAGTAACTAACTAAGAATTATCTATATAACATAAAAACAAAAAAATAAAGATAGGTATAATTGATTTTCAATGCAATAATGCACCCTACAGTACTTTTTCATACAGTGGACGAAAACTGACTCATATGTGGACGAAAAGTAGCTCACAGGCGGACGGAAACTGAAATAACCCTACTTTTTCAAAATATATTTTTTATAATATAAACCGTAAATATTATTTAAGGTCACGTAATATTAACCTAAAATAGACAATATGAGCAATACAAACAAATATAGCACATTTAAGTAAGACTACTTAAATAATTTTTTTTTGCATTTCAAAGTAGGCATCTCCTATAATTGGACGGTATCTGACACAATTACCCTAATTTGGGATTGTAATCAAGAACATCGGTCGCCGCAGTTTTATTTCCATTGAAAGTTAATGTTATCTGACGATATTGATGCCGCCCGCCATTTATATGCTGGTCCAGTTGTCTTGCTGAGTTTGTGTATATATGGCAAATAGAACAATAAAACCTTAATGTTTTATGATTTAATGAGCTTGATTGTTCCATTATAAGTTACTTATTCTTATAAGACTTTATTACAAGATCAACCACCTCTGCAATTTACCTAATTGCTCTTAAAAGGTGAGGCAGGTGGTGCTTGTAAAAATTAATGATGGTGGTACCGTGGTGGTAGGTACCTGAATTTATAGTGGGTACTAGTGGGTAGTCATTAAAATGGCGGAGTTAGGTACAAGTTATAGGTACAGTATATATTTTATAATTTGTAAAAATTCTGATTGGATTGTAAGTAATGTAATCATTATAGCAAATTACAGGTAGGTACTCAAATAGAAAGGTAAATAACATAATGCTAGAAAGATAGATACTGAAGAGGACTTTAC
The DNA here is from genome assembly GCF_963556715.1 of Cydia fagiglandana. Taxonomy (NCBI): domain Eukaryota; kingdom Metazoa; phylum Arthropoda; class Insecta; order Lepidoptera; family Tortricidae; genus Cydia; species Cydia fagiglandana. Next base: position 10,480,520 of record NC_085948.1, read on the forward strand.
ATTTAATACGTAGAGGTAGGTAATAAATTTTTTTTATATTGATGCACCGGTTCTGTCTGTACTATATTTCGTCTTCCTCAATAATACCTATACAAGACTGACTTGGGACTATTAGTTAAAGTTGGCCTTAATTTTAGCATATTATGATATATATCGTAAACTTATCATACACAATTATTGATCTTGTACATCGTACATCCCTTATATAAAAAATAAAAATAATTAAACTTAAAACTTACTTACTGTTTTATAAAATTATAACTAAATTACAAATGACAACCTATTGAACACATCGTAAAAACGTACATCGATAAAATATCTCCCCATAAGCATTTACTTGTGGTGCTTAAATAACTACTATATTAAAATAATATACATTCGTAAATAAAATAGATGATAGGCGACAAAAAGCCATCTAAATAACATAAAACTGACCTACTCGTCCTGCAAATCCAACAAACTTTATTGATTAAAGATTTTAATTTTAAAATTGACGCTTACCGCGTTAACTATACAATCTATTTTCCAACGTCAATAAACGTTTTGTACAGTGCAAAATGTATAATATCAAAGGGAGCTGTTCACGCACAAGCACGATATTTTACTATGCAGTCGGCCACAGGCCACAGACTGCAGTAGACCAAGCAGTAGACATCTATAAATACTACTCTTTACCCCGGCTACTCACGTAACGATAAATCGTTGCGATAAAACTGTGCAGTCCGACTGTGCAGATAAATCGAACCGTGTGTATGCAGCGAAATGATATACATGGAAGTATTCTGTCCGCTCAATTATGACCCAACGCAAACTACCCCGCGATAGGCGGTACTTACAAACTGCTCGATTGGCAATCTCAGTACGCGACCGAGATGACAGTCAGTGACAAATGGCTAAATTGATTTATAAAAACAACGTTTTTGTAATAAAAATATATTCATGTGTCGTGAAGTGGTGCAGAAGTTATTTTAGTTCATACCAAGGACAATGGAATCACTTTTCACTTGTAGTAAACAGATAACTTCAGTAAAATTTGGAAAAAACATGAAGATTTGTTTTCAATACTACCGTGCTAAGCTAAAACGTAACAACTGCATACGACTTTCATAACAACATACGACTTTTTAAATTGCGAGGATAATAGGGATGGTGTTATGCCAAATGAAGTAGACTATTTTATTAACTTGTGTTTGGTTTAGGTATTTTCTATATAATTATAAATAAATTCCTTCTTACAGATTTGTATTTTCCTTTTTTATTTCATGAGATGGAGCTATAAAAAACTACCTAGTTCTTTCAAATTAATAATCAAATTTGGTATTGCCATTTTACATTACTTTCCATTCAGATTCCCACAAGATGCTATTCGCAGAGAACTATGGAAAAAAGCGTCCAATTAGAGAGACATGAAATTGAGTGGATGCCTGGCAAGATATCTAGAATGGTGTACTTTCGTTTGGGCCAAATACATTTCGCCAAATTTCACTTCCCAACAAACTTATCGCAATAATTTCATTTCCCAAAGAAACCTTTAGCAAAGTTACACTTCGCATATAATTTATTTGGTCAAATTATCATTTGGCATGATTTTACTTTGTCAAATGTTATTAGGACAAAAACTTATTTAGCAAACGTTTTTTATTGTCTAATATTATATTCCAAAAAGACATGCTGCGCCGACCCCAAGTGAATGGAACAAGGGCAAGAGAATGATGATTATATTACAATGAAGTATTTGAACAAATTAAATTATAATTATAATTATTTATTATTTTTCAGTTGATGATTATATTCCAAAAAGATGTTTGGTCAAAATTGTCACTTCGCAAATTTGACAAATAAGCATATCTATTTAAAGTAATTTTTGTTATGTTAATATAGGTACGTTAAATTCTACGTAATTTGGGTGGGTTGGGTTAGGTTTGAACTGCGATCCTCACAAAACGGAACCACTATCAGAAAAGTGGGTTAGGTTAGGTTAGAACTGTGACCCTCACAGAATCGAAATGCTATTAGAAAAGTGGGTTAGGTTAGAACTGCCGTCCATACAGAAACGAAATACTGTGTACTAGAAAAAGGTCATCGAAGTGGATTAATTAATTTAATAGAATAACGAGATGTAAAAAAAAATTGCATGTTATTTTAGACTAAAATGTGGTTTAAAAATTGGTAGTTATTTACAATTTTTGGGTTACAATGATTACTTTGGTGTTATTTGCTTTAATAGAATAGCAAGATGTAGCAAATTTGGTTATCATTTTATATTAAAATGGAGTTTTAATTTTAGTGATCATTTACTACATATTTTTGAGGAATGTTTTTTTTGACGTTACATTTTACTATGTACATATATGTAATGATCAGCTAAATACCAGACAAATAAATTCCGCAGCCTCCTCTCTATTGGTACCTATGTAAATTGTATGCCGTGCAATATTTTGGGACATGTAAGTTATGCTTAATGATACATTTGACTAAATAATATTTGGTAAAATGAAACTTGTCCAAGTAATTATTTGCTAAACAATAACTTGCCAAAAAAGACTATTGCTAACTGAAAATATGCGATAAGTTGTTTTGCCGAACATTTTTTTGGGAAATGATAATTTGGGAAACATAGTTTGGGATGTGATACTTTGGGAAACGTTTTTGGGCCATTCGTTAGTAAACCATCTAGAATATGTTCTATTCATGAGATATAACCCGTGAGATAATCATACCCGGTCTCCTATATGTAGATACATTTTTCCTATCATGCTTTCACTGAATTAATTTAACAAATGCACACAGAAAAGAGCGGCAAATTTAGAAAATGTAAGCGCGCAAACGGCTGTGGTCCCATACAAAATTTTCATTTTGCACCTTTTTCTACTGACAAACTTGCTTGACCGGCTATATACATATAAAATATTCTGAACTGAAAGTGGGGATTTATTGTGACTCCGCCTGTTCAAATATTTTTGACCCGATTCTTGTACCCATGTAAATTTTGCAGACTGTATAGCCAGTCCGATTTCTAAGCTCAAGTTCGCCATACATTTACTGTGGCGTACTTGATCTTAGAAAAACGGACAGACTATACCTGAACGTGACTTCGCACTGCCATACAGATACATAATAAAATATACAAAATACTTATTATAGCGGAATACATTTATACAACAATGATATATATTTACTTATGTTGAGTTAGTCTGTCATGTCATAACAACATTTTAACTAGTTATCTTTTAATCTGCATTAAATTATTATACGTGAATTATTTGACTGGTTCTTCAATGTATCGCATAAACCTATCCCTGTCCAAGTCATATTCTAATCAAATATGAACCGCGAACTCTAAGCGGCCAGTACGTACAGCAAGAAGGTTATTAGCGGATTAATGTCGCTGATTGGTAGTTATTGACATTATATGCATTTCATCTACACTTAGCTATGTACCATTAGAGTAATAAAGATGACTCTTATTTTGTTTACCAGCTTTGATTACAGGCTCTGTAAACGCGTCGTTCTATTTGAATGTAGGCGTAATTGTGTGTGTGTGCTAATTTGGCCCGAGAATTTGAACGGTAATGTTCCTAAAGGCGGTTTCCATACTAAATATATGCGTTCACTGTGTGTATGACAAATCGTTACGATAATCGACATACAGACGGTTCGATTTATCTGCACAGTCGGACTGCACAGTTTTATCGCAACGATTTATCGTTACGTGAGTAGCCGGGGTTAGCCTCCTCCACACTCGTGCGCGAATCGCGGCGAACGCGAGTGTGGCGTCGTTTTTCGCAGACAGCGAAATCGACTCCACATTTGCGTTCGCGGCTTCGCCCGCGATTCACGCGCATAGTCTGGAGGGGGCTTTTGGCCTACCGCTAACATATAAAATAGACATTTCGTTATCTTCTCTCTACTGCTCTTTTTTGAAATAAGGTGCAGCAGGGTAATTTTAATTAAAATAGCAAATATATTACGTTAGGGACTATTTTATTTTAGTCATTTAAAAAAGTCATTTCAAACATATACAGTGAGAAACTGTGTAAACAAAATAACATTATAAACAGTTTTGCAGGGAACTAAATTAGATCGTATGGTTATTTCTTGTATTAATAATAGTAATAAAAAAAAAGAATCGTACTTGCTTTGTCTTACGTTAGTACTGGCACCCAAGACAAGGGATATAACCGATATAGGGAGAGTATTTTAACTTATTTACTGTCAAATTTGGTTTGCCAGACTATATAGGTATAGTAATATATATATGGTCAAGCAAATCTTGTCAATAGAAACTATAAGTATATGAGTAGGCTAACCTCGTAAGTCCCCGTATACTTGTACAAGTACAAATTAAATTCTAGTTTTGAGCTCATATACACATAAAAGAAAGTTCCAAATTCAAAAGTGCAAGAATTGGCCTGAGTCTTACGAGGCTAAATAATAATATATTTCTACTCAAGTAAGTATCAACCGCAAGCAAGATGCCTAAGTAAGCGCTGCAGCCTGCAGTAGCGAAAGTGTTTCTACAGTATGTAGAGTTTCTAGTTTTATATACTTGGTCAAGCAGATCTTGTCAGTAGAAAAAGGCGGGAAATATGAAAAATGTAGGCGCGAAGGGATATCGTCCCATAGAAAATTTGAATTTCGCGCCTTTTTTTACTGACAAGATTTGCTTGACCAGCTATAGATATTTACCAGTTTAAAAATTATCGCGCTTTCGAAGTTACCCCAATGCACCTTACTTGACACCCTTCAACAATGTCAGCACTTGGCCGTCAAATCGGACAGTGAATGGTTTTCTGTAATATGTTGCCATTTAATTTAATTTTATACTGGTAACACTACTTTGACACTGACGTTACAGAGTTCTATATTGTTTATGACTCCTTCAAACTCTTTTTTAGGAAATTGTGATCATGGCGGTACGTGTTTTGTTAATAATCAGTGAATTTATCCATATTAATCTGTGAAAATATTAGCAATTGAGGAATTAGTTACTGTTTAAGTGGTTTGAAATTCATCCGTGTGCATTAGTAATGCTATATTTTTAGTCTTAACGTTCGTTGTGAGGCTTAACCTTAAATCTTGAGGTGATCAAGTCAACATACAAAACAAGAAATTATTTGTGAGAAGATGCCTCTTTTGAATTGAATATGTATTTTTCAGCGTGTACCACCGCCCGCGTTGAACAAAGGCAAAAAGGAGAAGAAGGAGAAGAAGCCTCCTAAAGACAACTCCAAAAATGTTATGCGAAATCTTCATATCAGGAAATTGTGCCTGAACATCTGTGTGGGAGAGTCCGGAGACAGGCTTACCCGTGCCGCTAAGGTTAGTATTCAATTTATTTACCATGAAAAATAATATGATAAAAGCCGGGTGTATTGTGTACTCGTCGACATGTTTAAGGTTATGTGGGAAGCAAGTGGTAGACTCAGAAGGTAGCATTGTACCTCTAAGGGTAGACAGCATGAATTGTTCAAGTCTCACAATTCATTTGTGTTGCTTTGTAAATTCATGCAATAGTATCATTTCTTATTTGCAACTTCTGAGCACTATTTCCTTACTGTTCAGAATACTAAAAGAAATTACAAAACACTTGTATCATCGATGTATGTTTTTCTCAAATCTTTTATGGTTTTGAAGATTATGTAGGTATTAAAATGTGTTTAATGAGTATGTGACTAATTGCTGTAATTTTTTATTCACTCCTGGAAAAGTAGCATTAATTTTAACAGCCATTTACAATTTGTTGATGTATTTAGGTTTAAAATTATTTATAGTCAATTATCTGTAGTACTATTTGATTAATGTAGAGTGGAATGTTATTTTAAGAGTTGTCGTTGATTTCCAGGTGTTGGAGCAGTTGACTGGCCAGCAGCCCGTGTTCTCCAAGGCTCGCTACACTGTACGATCCTTCGGTATCAGGCGTAATGAAAAGATCGCTGTCCACTGCACCGTCCGAGGCGCCAAGGCCGAGGAAATCCTTGAAAGAGGTCTCAAAGTGAGTAGTGAATGCTGTGGTTATGGGCTTAGTTTATGCAAGTGAAGTGTGTGCTATGTAAGCTGGTGTTTTCTATGTATTTGTATATATTATATTTGGGGCCATTTATTACATAAGGCTACCAATTTGATTCCCTTTATGAGAGCAAAAGATTGTTTATGTTATACAGGGTCATTATTGGGCCGTTAGCCATATTGTGTGAGGTGATTAGTTAGGTCTTACTGAACAAAATTAAAATGTAAAATGTTTGAAACGGCCAAAAAAATTTTAGTGATTTCGGAGTTGATTCCATAGAAAAAGTTGTTCAGTATGGCCTACCTAATCACCTCACACAATATGGCTAACTGTCCAAAAATGACCCTGTATAACAGTTTCTAGGAACTGAGTAAATACCTCAATCAACTGATTTTGTCTAATCCCACTGGTGCCCATTTTTCGAATGGTATTAGACTAATATTATTTGTCCTCAAACTGTCAAGTTGTATGGGTTACTATGACAACACACTAATAATATTAGACTAATACCATTCGAAAAATGGGCCCCAGTTCTAATCTATGAAAGTTTCTGACATCTATTTTACTTACTTTTGATAACTTGATTGAGGATACCAATGTCTGCAATTAATAATTGCTCTTAATCACAGGAATATATTGGATTACAATGTGATTCTATAAATTTTATATTGCCGTCCTAAGCCAAATAGCACTATCTCAAAAACAAATGACGTCAAAAATGGAATTTTCAGATAAAGGACGAAGGAAGGAGATAGGTAAATTTTTGAAACAATTTCCAAAAATTGTAAAATTATTTGTGACGTGACTCCTGTCCTGTTATGTCCTATCATTATTTATTATAACCTGGTGTAATTTATGCTGTATATAAATTGCTACCCTATAGTTAAGATGCATGCTGCATGCGATCAAATATTTGTATACCTGCACCCGTGGGTAAGACATAGAGAAGCCTGTACATAATTTAACACCATAATTGTACCTATGTTTAAACAAATAAAAATTTCTGATTCTGAAAGGTAATGTGCATTATATTTTCATTTGAGATACTGCTAATTGGCTTAGCAGGGCAGTTAATATTTCGTTATTACAGGCTTAATTGAATATAAGATTATACTGTTTAGCATGAATTGTTCAAGTCTCACAAACTATTTGTGTTGCTTTGTAAATTCATGCAATAGCATTATTTCTAATTTGCAACTTCCAAACACTGAATTTTTACTGCTTGGAATACTAGAAGGAATTACATCCATTTCACTACTATATTTTTTTATGAAAGTATAAGTAAGTAGTATAACCTCCTAAGGCCCAAAGTCCTACCTATAGTACTTATTCAGTTCAATGAAATTTAAATCATATTCGATTGGAACAGAGTTGCTTTTTCTTTGTTTCGTTTAGTTTTTGAACAACGCAAAATCAACTCTATTTTCTACATTGTAGGTTCAAATTTCTGTGGCAAATTTTGTATTTTTCTTTTGTATGGCTGGGCCTTAGGAGGATAATGAAATGCTCCCATACCCTCATAAGGCCTATGGTCCTATCCCTAGTACTAATTACTACTTCACTGTTGACTTCAAATTCAACTGGCAATTTTTTTGTACCATGGGCCGTTGTCCTGTCGGTTACAAAACAATAGTGATGTATTTGCCAACAGCTACAGAAATCTCTTAGGTAGATTTTTCATTCAAAATACTTTTCTTAAATAATATAATATTGTGGATTTGCAAGACAGGGACAAATGGACAGCAATGGAGGAGGCCTTTACCCACTAGGGATTCATTAGTAAAACACATATTATAAGTCATAGTTTTATTTTTCAATTTTTTATGTAAACTCTTTACAATGAATTAAGGGCTTTTTTATTTTTTTATTTATTGTGGATTTGCAAGGCAGTAGCAGTCTTCTAAATAACTTAGTATAGCTTAAGTTGAAAGTGCATTGTCATAAAAAGGATGAAATTTCACTTACTTTCTATTAGTATTTTATGCCTATTCCTACTTTTCCTTGCAGGTAAGAGAATACGAGTTGCGTCGTGACAATTTCTCCGCGACCGGCAATTTCGGTTTTGGTATCCAGGAACACATTGATCTGGGTATCAAGTATGACCCTTCCATCGGTATCTATGGTCTTGACTTCTACGTTGTCCTAGGGCGACCTGGTAAGTTCATTGCATTTGTGTATAAAAGTATTAATAACTTATTAATAATATTACACTATAGAATATAGAGAATGTAGAGATCAAAATTAGTGTAATCTAAACAAACCAAATGTGCCATTCTCAACGAAGGGTACTTATTGTTGGTTGTCATTAAGGCGCTATTTCCATGTAGATTTAATTAGAGAACAAGCTTTTTTGACAACCTTTGGTTGGAAATGCCATAAATAATATGGACATCAGGACATGCTTTTATACCAATCAACACTAATGTACAAACATTGAGAATAGAATAGAAATTCATTAGTTTTGGATTCATAATATAAGAACCAAAAACCGGAGAAAAGAGTTAGGGCCAATACAGACGGACTGCAACCCGACCGCGATTTGTATGGGAACTGTAGGCCGACATTGCAGTTGACGTGCAGTTCCCATACAAGTTGCAGTTGGGTTGCAGTCTGTCTAGATCGGCAACTAGACAAACATTAATAACATTATGCTGATGAATTGTATTGCTAAATTGTTTGACAAGTTTAAAGTAACTGATTTGACCTATTTATTGGCATATCAAGTACACTCTTGCTATACTGTAATTTTATTGTAGTTTGGATTAAGCATGCACATTTGTTCAAAAGTGTAGAATTCACCAAACCTTCACTTTGTAAAGTATGTGCTATATGAAAACTTTATACAAAGAGATTTACTGCATTATTAAGTATTTCTCTATGTAATAAAGGTACATTATTATCTTTAAATATATGAAAACCTATTAACACTTAGACCAAAAAGATGTCAAACGCGCCCGCCGCGGCTACAGCCCAATATCAACCTTCGTGCATTCTAATAAGATTCACATTGATCTGTGCATATCGTCACAGATGTAGTAGTGTAATGAACATTCATTTGTACACTTACCCTTTATTAAAAATTGACTAATTTCCCCTTTCCAGGTTTCAACGTGGCGCACAGGAGACGCAAGACTGGCAAGGTTGGCTTCCCTCATCGCCTCACGAAAGAGGATGCCATGAAGTGGTTCCAGCAGAAATATGATGGTATCATCCTTAACAGTAAGAAGTGAGCTAAGAGTAAATGACCTGAAAAATATTACTGTCTTTATCTTTGTAACGTTCCTCCCATCACTATTTATATTTACGGTTACTCATGGTCTCTAAAAGAGACTGCTGATATTGTCGAGGCGAGTAATCCATTGTTTTTAAATTTTTCTCAAACTAGGCACTTAAAAGTAGGAAGGTCATTTTGGTGTGACTCTGTTGGAGCATGAAACAGTTAATACCGTTATGGTACTGAAAATACTCACCACTAATCTATCATAATCATTTGTCATACTCAAAAATGTCATGAACACGGTAAAAACCGTATTTAAAAGTATGATACCTTGACTACTTAGGTAGATTTACGACGCCATATCTAAGGATACTTATGGATGCTGTAGGCATGTTTACCGACGACGCCTTTAGGGATTCTTGTCACCTGTTCCCATACTAAATATTATTACAAAAATCACACGTTCAAGTGTGCTTCCACTTGGAAGTTGTGAACCCATAGTTTATTTTTTCGATGTGGCGCGCGCACAGCTCTTGTGAGCAAGGACCCCGCTACGGGCGAGCCTTGCTCATATGCATATCTGTCGCCAGTTTTCCCTTAGTCGCCTTATACGACACCCACGGGACGAGATGGTGCTATTCTTTTCTGATGCCGGCACCACACGGCGCTGAACTAGGGTTGCCATACGTCCCGGTACGCCGGGACATGTCCTGGTTTGAAGCATGATGTCCCGGTGTCCCGGCCCATAAGCAAATTGTCCCGGTTTATAAATCATAGTTATTTAGTAGGGGGCATTGAGACAGACAGACGACCGGACGGTCAACGAAGTGATCCTATATGGGCTCCGTTTTTTTCCTTTTGAAGTACGAACCCTAAAAATCTACCTACTATTATCTCGAAAAAATTTCGCGCTCGCTTCGCTCGCGTTTTCATTTAAGTTGAACTTTGGTACACATATATTATGTCAATCTATAACTCGAAGACGGACATGTAACGTAAATAAAATGAATTCTAAACATAGGCGTCACTTATTGGGGGGTAAATGAGACAGTTAATAAACAAAGTTTTGCAAACTATATGGTGTTATATATCAAGTGATAGAGCTGTGGGAATCTCAAATATATTTTATTAATAATTTTAAGATTAATAGTTTAGAAGTAATTTAAGTAAATAGACAAAAAATGATCACTTCCCCTCTTTATCTCCGAAACTACTAAAATAAAAAAAAAATACTAAATAGATGACAGAAAAACCTATTAGAAATATGCAGTCAAGCGTGCGTCGGACTTATTACTTAGTTTTTGATCGTCCCTTACGGGTCTTTTTTAAACATTTCACTCACGTTTCACATCAAAATATACATTGTTGAAAATTGTGTAATGTACGGAACCCTTGGAAGGCGAGTCCGACTCGCACTTGACCGGTTTTCTTTAAATGTCCCGGTCTGAGCCCCCACACTTATGGCAACCCTACACTGAACCCATAGTGGAAGCGTGGACTCCTGTAAAGAAGCTTCATAACCCCATATTGGGGGCACCCGGACCGGACAGGGAATGTGTTAAGTATAGCATTAGCATTCAAAAGTTTAAAAATACTGATATTTATTGCACCATTTTTGAGAAAAGCACTACCTTACACGATGGGCCAGCGCCGGCCACTCCAAGGGACGCATTTATGCGTTAGAGGGAGCAAGTGATATTGCTATCTCATTCTACCGCATGGCTGCGTCCCTTGGAGTGGCTGGCGCTGGCCCATCGTGAGAGGAGCCATATGACGGCTGGAAGGCTACATGCTGGCTTCGGATTCAATTAAACGGACTCCCAAGGTCGTCCGTTTAATACGAATCTGAAGCCTGCAAGTAGCTACTTCCGAACCTTGACAATAATGTACTATTACTCAAAGAGCATATAATCACCAATAAGTTACTCTATGATAATCACTACGGGTTCTACTATTACTTACTGCAAGTTAAGTCAATATTTTGACACTCAATTTGTCTTAGTCATACAGTAGTCATACGCATTAACCAGAACAGAACCTAAGGAGGTTTGTTGAACACATTCAGTGCCAGCGAGAACTACGAGCGTAGCCAATAACGAGGAAAACCGTATGTAGCGAAAAGCGCCTACAAACAGAGATCCCGCCTCAGCGCGCACCAGTCTAGCGTGAAAATAGCACGAAAATACAACTTTGCAAAAAAGAGTAAAAAATTAAAAAGTGGTAACACTGTAGTGTCGTCCCTTTCAAACCAATTTACATAAGAAAACGGGACGACACTACAGGGTTGGCACTTGTAATTGTTAATTTCTACTCTTTTTTGCCAAGCTGTAGAAATATAAAAAAATGTTTCTAAAAACTGCCGGAAGTAGTCAGAAGATGGCGACACTACCTTCACGTCGCTTGTCACCATAGCAACGAAATTTGTTTGAAGCAGTTTGATGGGACATTTTATACACAAACACACGGCCTTGAAGTGACCAATATGTACGGAAAAGGCGACGATGACGAGGATAATGTGCTTGCGCCTACAGAACCTCAAGTATGCTCGACGGATCCTGATGAGCGGAAGGCAGCCAGAGGCCTCCGTATCAAGCGCCGGCAGGAGGCTATTAAAAAGTAAGTTTTTGATGCTGTTTGCTATTAAACCAGCGAACACCGCCCATATAAATTTGAAAACGATATTAGAAGTAATCAGAGGTCACCTGTATAATGGTCCAAACAATTTAACAAGTACCTAGCATCCAACTATAGCCAACCGAACTTGTAACCAAAGGAACTCTTCCATGGAAAAACACAAATACATCGACTTTTTATGGTCATTAGAGAGGTCTCGAAGTACATGCAAATGAGAAGTAGGTACAGTCAGCAATAAGTGTCGAAAAAAAATTTTTTTTCACCTTATACTTTAGTCATTAAAATGGACTTCGGTCTGTTTGCCACACTTTTATTCCGTGATTTCTGATGTTAATGCCATTTCTGATCTACTTAGTTATAATGTATGATTTGCACTTATATAGAGCGGAAGCACCTCCCGAGGAAGCAGCGTTGGAAGAGGAACCCGGGCTCATTGAGCAGGCCACGGCCGCCGCGGCCGAGGAGCTCCAGCGGCTGGCGCTAGACGGGGCCGCCAAGGTCACCAACGTCAAAGTAACCACCGATGAGCGGGAGGTCATCCGTCGTGCGCTCTTTACCAAGAAGCAGACAAGTGAGTATTAACGTGGTTATCAGACTTATGGGCTTATTTATTCAGCAGGCTACCGTAGCCACCGGTTATCCCAGTTATCCGTGTGTGCGAGTGGGACAGGGACATCGCTATATACGTGCATAGTGGTGTCTCGCTCACACACTGGAGCGACGTGCGAAATTGCGGATGCACATCCGATCGTCCGCATAATAAATAAAATGTATTAAAAAAATACCAATATAGATAAGTAGGTAATTAAATACGGTATTAGCGCCATGAGAGTAAAATATATATAATATAGTCTGTCAAACAACTTTGTCAGTAGGAAAGGGCGCGTTATTAAATTGTCTAAGGGACGATAACCTGTCGCGCCTACATTTTTTAAATTTGCTGCTTTTTTCTATACTGACGGAATTGGCTCGACTAACAATATATATGTATATTTATAAAATAAATCAGTGCCTATTAACCATGGTGAACTTTTTCCATTAGTTATCACTTTCAGAAAATAAAAGTGTTGGCAACTTTGCCCAAGTCACTGCTGGGCAAAGTTATCAGCTCGCACTGTTTTTTGTTACCTACTTAAATTGAAACTCAATAAATGATGGTACTCAAACGTATTTCTTTGCAAATAATAAATAGCTATTACTTATAGCTGGTCAAGCAAATTTTGTCAGTAAAAAAAGGCGCTAAATTAAAATTTTCTATGGGACGATATCCCTTCGCGCCTACATTTTTCAAATTTGCCGCCTTTTTCTACTGACAAGATCTGCTTGACCAGCTATAATTTCCGTTTTCCACTTATTTTTAACTCTTTCCAAGTATCTATGCAAAAACTGGAAGCGGAAGCTGAGGATACCCAAGCGCGATATGAACTCATCACGGAAAACTGGGAAGTCATGTTAACTGTCAAGGATCCCCTGGACATTCAAGCGGCTATGAAAGAGCAGAAGGAGAAATGCGACTTTCTATTGGCTCAGAAAACTAAAATGATTGACGAGTTAAAGAACGACCTCAAACTCATGGACATCGCTTATTACGATGATTTAGAAAAACAAGTAGGTCGACACAGAATTTTGGTCGATATATAAGCATTCCACATTTATTAATTTATATTAATGCCCTTTCCTAATATGATTTAAGGACAAGGATATAAAAGAACTCTCGGACAGGATTGAAAAGCAGGTGTCCATAATGCAGAGAGCTTACCAGAAGCAGCTTGCGCTTATACAACAAGCCATCGAGATTGAGCGTGACGCTATGGTCGACCACAATAACAAGCGGTGGGATGCTTTATATAGGCAACGTGATAAGGAAGAAGTTGCTCATATGGAGTCTAAATCCGAGCAGGTCCGTTCTCAGACGTTCATATTATGATTTCGTTTCATTTATTTATCCATTAAATTTGTACAGCAGACGTTTTACTATTTCTAATTATACATTTTAATTTACATAAAATAATATTATAATTTTAATTTTAATATGAGTTGAATGTATGACATTATAATTTGACTTATTAAGAATGGCTTTTGATCTTTTTCTCCATATTCAACTTGTATTTTTTTTTACAGCTGGAAGAACATAAACTAGAGATGGAAGCTATTATGTGGGATCACCATGAAAAGTTTCGCGTTGCCAAAATTGAGCTAGAGGTCTTGATACAAGAACTACAAAAAGAACTCCAAAAATTAAAAGCCGCATGTATCATAAATACGGAAAAGATTGGGTATACCTATCAAGTGGGTAAATCATAAGAATATACATATGTACATATTTTATATCTTGAGAATTTAGGGCCCCTGAAGCGGTTATCTATCACACTGTTGCGGTTTCTACCACAGCGTAACAGACATGCTTAGATTTGTCTTGCTTAAAATACAAATTTACCGCATCCGGATGCAGTATACCAGCGCGATAGCCGTCTAAGAGGATATGGCCTTTGTGTGAAAGTATTAAAATAGTTTAGTTAAAGTTGTATCATATTTTAACAGGTTTTGAAAAAACGCGAAGAAGAAAATGTATTTGTGAGATCGCAACAAAAACGTAAGCTTAATAAAATGTCCGATGTCGCTAATAAATTGCGTGCGAAAATCCGTAAAGCCGCTGAAGATGGTGCCGTCGAAGAAATGAAGGCAGACGCGGAAATCATAAAATTAATGCAAGCAATGGACGATTTGGAAAAGAAATCTTATCAATTTTCTCATGTTAACAATTACAAATTTAGTCAGATTTGGCGCATGTCTATGGCGCGATGTACAGAACTGGCTAAACAGTTGAGACTGGCGGAAGTTGCTTTACACGCTCATATTTTATCAGAGCCACCGCCTCCGCCACCGCCACCTCTTCCGAAGAACCCTCTCTGGAAATACGGTAAGTCTATAGAATAACTTTGATTTATGTATTTTTATGTGTTATTTGTTTATTCGTAGGTTCTAAGTTTTAAAACATTTAATTTTATTATAGAACATGAAGCATCCAGTGAATCCCAAGCAGTAGCGGTCGCTGAAGAGGAACCAGTAGATCCTAAGGATATGGTAGCTAAAACAGCAAAAGATAAATTGGTAAACAAATGATGTACTACGGTATTATCAATATTTGGGCAGTAGGTACAGTCACGAACCGGGATTGTTGAGCCATTTAGTGTTCTTACTAGCTAAAAGGACATTCCATAGCGTAAGTATTGAACAACCAACTTAGCTAGGACCCTACATGGATCAACAACCGCGGTTCATGATGGTACATGCGGTGGTTTTATTATGATTAACCTTTGATTTATAGGTACGACACATCCTTCAATTGGTCGCTGATAACACGGGATTTCTAGTAGAAGATCGTTTACTAAAACTTATAGAAAAATATCAGCTTACATCAAGAAACTTATGCACTTTAGATTCCATTTTTATGGTAAGTTAGCTTTACTATTACTTACATATATTCATATACATTAAATTTATCTGCTTTATGTATGTCATGTCCTTCAGAGTTTAGTTTAGAATTTATAGCTAATGTTTAATACAATATTTAAGGGTACCCTGTCGAATAAGGGTAGGTTTATACATTTCCTAAGTTCTTGACATTTATTGCCGTTACAGGAAATGTGAATAACACTCATATTTGTTTTTCAGGCTCTTGAAATTCAAGCCGAGGAAGATGTTGAGTTACTGTGCAAAGTCTTTTTGAATTACGCTTTTTGTCCCGTTTGTGTTGAGACGGATAACGAATCGGAATCCATAGAACAATCTTCTATTCCTGTAAGCGTTTAAACTTGTAGTTAAATAATTGTTATATTAGTGAACTCGACTGACATGCGCACCAAAATACGATATGGTATATGATTGCAAAGGTAACTTTGCCTACTGAAACATGCATTACCATTAATAGGTACTTAATTTGTATAAATAAGATTTGTTAGTTTGAAAAAAAAAAACATTTAATAAAAAAAATGATTAATTTCGCTTCCACGGTAATACTCCCGGGCAAAGTTGCATAGTTTTACGGCACATATGCGGTTTCTCCCTTTCTTCTGATATACTATGATCCAAACTCTACTAACCTACTAACGTGCCGCATTTCAGGACGATGTCGCATCACGTCACACAGTCCCCAGATCAGTTCGAGGTAATATTTCTCAATTAAATTAACGATTGTCATAATTATGTAAGGTAAGATATTGTTGTAACTTGTAATATAGGAGAACGAATATTTAATTTGTTGGGTGATTTATCTGTGTAGGTGATAGGTCCTCAGTCCGGGCACGATCTAGTGTGGCAAAAAGTGTTTCAGCGAGTTCTCGATCAATCCACGTAGGATTTAGGTAAGTAAATACGTATTACAAGTTTGTAACTTTGCCCTGTATGCTCTGAGTAAGTGTGTATAAAACTACAAAAGTATTTAATTTAAATCACGATCATGAGCCGTGTAATTTTTTTGACGGTCCTTATGTAATTTTTGTGATTTTAAATTTAAACAAGTTTTTTAAAGCTCGATTACTGCCCTATGTACCCTGTTCCTTTTGATCTAAAGAAACCCTATTTTATTACAGAGGCCAGGAATTATCACCGTCAGACGTACAACTAATGACAGAAGCTGATGAAATCATACAAAAATGCGGAGAACTGAGTGGTAAATATTTTATATTTCACATATACTTGGTTGACTGATAGAGATAAGGTTGACTGGTAGAGATAAGGTTGATTGGTAGAGAATTCTTTTGGCATTAAGTCCGCCTTTTGTACGATAAGTAACTTCTTCCTTTTGTGCAATAAAATTCAAATTAAATAAATAAATATAACTCCTTAAAATCCCCATAAAGTCAGACCAAGCTAACTCTGCAGCGATTTTGATAACACAGACTGTGCAAGTGATATTTTAAACATAATAATTTCATAGAAGTTTGATGTTTATAATAACACTTGTACAGTCTGTGCTATCAATTTCATGGCAGAGTTAACTTGGTCTGACTCTATGCCCAAACCTTAGGTATTAACCTAATATACTAGTATTTTTGTTATAGAAGTGTAAACATATTTATTATTTTAGTATTTTTCATAAATCCGCTGTATTTTTAAAAGTGCTTTACCATAATATTCCATAACGTTTTAGTGGGCACAGCGGGTACTGGCGCGATCACGGAATCAGGAGTTTCAGCAAGTCAGCGGCGACCGCACGCGCGAGGTGTCACGGTCACCTCCCAACTCTCACTCGCTAAGAGCATCAAGGCCGTCAATACATTCCTTTGCCCATGTATGAACTTCTCTATTTTGTAATTACACAGACAAAAATAATATCCCATGTTATGGAGCTGTACGGCAATAAGCTTAAAAATAGGGTGTGTACGAAAAAAATATCTAAGTAATTTTGTGCGAGGACTTTTTCGGACTTGTGGAGGAGAACGATAAAATAAAAATACGGCCTTCATATTATTATTTGCTATAATGGCAAAACTTAAATGCAGCTTATACTCTGTGACGATTTATACGGCCTGTCAGCGTAATTAAAAAGTTTTTGGAGTTGATACAATTAAATTTGGGGCAAAAACCGGTTCTTGGTCAGGGTTCAACTTTATCTCATAAAAGTAAATTTTTCATGTAAAGTAAAATGCTCGACTTGGCGGGGGCACTGCCGTGCCCCCAGATTTTTTGGTAATATTGAAATGTTTAATTTTTTCTTTTCAGTGGGGCACTACTTAGAAATTGAACCAATGCAGGTACTTACAGCCTTAGGAGAGTTTGTCTCGGTATTCGTTCCTCCGGAGAAAAGGCGACTTTATGATATACTGTAAATATCAACAAATACCTACTTACATGGTGTTTAAGAATTTTAATTAACTTATTATTATCTACGTTGAATCCGAATTCAGAAATAGGGACAAATGCATGCATGCATTTGATTCATACGCGTATTGCTATCGAATACTTTTACCCGATCTTTGAGTTGCCATTAGTTGTTCCACTTTAGCATAATTCCATCGTACTTTGTATAAAAATAAAACGTAATACGACCTGTAATGTTTTAGTGATAGCGTTAAACCGCCCGATTTTACAACTCCATCCCGTAAATTAAAATCAGAGGAGATACAACAGTATTGGATGGAGTGGAAGGATGTGTTTCCATCAGAAAAGGACAAATTTTGGGATGGAATGCTTTCCGCGCTTAATAATTATTTGCCAATTTTACAAGGTAAGCAAAACTTCACCACCACTTTTTTGTACATACATATATGATATGATATAACATATAACACTATCAGCGTCGAGTGTCAGTGAATCTTGTTTAGCACAAACTGAATAAAATTTCATCCTCCTACCGCTATCCTGGCCCTTTTCCAACGTTCACTTGGGAGACCTGGGAGTCCGCAACTCTGCAACCTAATCCCAAGAATTAACATAGGCACTAGCTTTTAAGATAGTGACTGCACTCTTCCAACCCAGATAGAATTAGATCTTATTATAGGACTAACCCGTTTTCCTTCATAAAAAAGCGATGAATGCCAGAGTTAGAACCTGTGAACTTCAGTTTAAGTCTCACAGGCTCCTCTTCACGTTGGGCCAACGCCAACGCCAACGAGGGACGCATTTATGCGTTAGAGGGAGCAAGTGATATTGCTATCTCATTCTACCGCATGGCTGCGTCCCTCGTTGGCGTTGGCCCAACGTGAAGAGGAGCCTCCTCTACACGTTGGCCAAACGCTCCGCCAACGCTTAGCCCATGAGTTGGCCGTGACTTGGTCGGAACGCTACTACACGTAGCCACGTATTCGTCATTTTTAATTTTAAAAAACACAAAAAGCATGAACGTCCATCCTCGACCGCGTCCGAGCACGCACTGCCGATTGGGCCACGTGTAGATGCGTACCGCAATCGCTTGGCCAATCCCTTTGATATGCGGCCGAAAAACCGACACCGCGGCCAGCTCATCGCCAACCCGCGCGCCAAAATTTACACCAACCAACCGACACCAATACCCCCTCTACACGTTGTCCCAACATATTGGACCAATAGGTTGGGCCAACGTTTAGAGGAGCCATTACCGCTGGATCACCAACGCTTCCATAAATAAAACTGTTTTTTTAGAACGAGAAAGACTTCATGAAGAGGTATGCGGTCTCCGTCGTCGCAATGCGGCCCTGCGACGCCTTATGCGCGGCGCGTTGCCCGAACTACCCGTGGTGCAGCCAAAGTACATGGGTTCATACCCTAAAGCGTTCACGAGCACATTCCCCGATGATGTACCAGGACCAAGACCTTATTCGAGACTTCCGCCTATTTGAACATTATTAAGTCTTATAAAGGCTTGGCCACATACAGAGCGCGACGCAGCGCCGCGTCCGCGCCGCGTCCACGCCGCGCGACCGCGGCACATGCTAACAGGTTATCGACGTCAAACAGACTGCGTCCCGCCGGTATCACGCCCCGCTTCTGTCGCGCCCCGCGCCGCGCGGCCCCTTGCGTCCGCGCGGCGCGTGCGCAGCGCTGCGCCGAGCGAACGCGGCGGCCCGCCGCGTCGCGCAAGGTCACATCAGTAGGATCGGACGTTAGGCAGCGAGCGGTGCGCCGCGTTCCCGCGCGGCCGCGCCGCGTTCACGCGCGCCTTGAGGGCGTGTTGAGAGCGTCAGGCCGGCGCGATCGGCGCGCGCCCTGTTTGACCAGGCTTCGCGTCGTCACGCGGCGCGGACGCGGCGCTGCGTCGCGCTCTGTGTGTGGCCAAGCCTTAACGCGTCACGATAAAGATTCAAATACTGTCAACACTGGCTTGTATAGATGCATGTGTTATTGTTTCATGGGATGAACTATTACTTCAGCAAAAATCTTAAGTTTTTTTGCTGTGTGAATGTCTATTTGTACTACCTATTTAACAGTATCATTGCGGTCTATTTCTTTTTTTAATATTATTTTCATATACAAAATGGAATTTTTAGAATTTGGAGTTTTCCAATTTGTAATCCTGAAGCCTATTCCGTACATATAAATATAAACCTAGTATTTAATATTGTTAAACACGAGGTAACCAATTTCTCCAAATAATTTTAGGTATACGCAACAGGTTCCTGGGCAAAGTTGTAAAAAAGGGCAAAGTTGCGCACCAACCTTAATTTAAATGAATTATATATGATAATATAATATTTCAATCATGTTTTCGCCGTATAGGCGGTCAATTGTTTCGTGTGGTTTTGTTTATAGATACCTACTTAAGTGTGTATATCTATAGAATGCCATGTAAAGACAATTTCAATAAAATATTTATTTATTTTATTATAAGAAGCCATTTCTTTACTTAGGTATTTCTCATTCATAAACAGTAGAGGACCTACTTACCCGTTATCTGTCTCATATCTGTCTCTCAGAAAGCTTTTAGTCGGCTACCAAATTGTATCGAACCAACCCCTCAAAGGTGCGTGGGTCAGGGCAGGCGTGGCTCACTCCGCAATTTCGCCCCAATTTTGGGGCGCTGTCGCCATCTGCCTAGCAGCCATATCATATCTGTGCTGATATGGTGCTGATCGTAACAGACGCGTTTTGTTAGAGAGTGAGTCTTCTGCACCTAGTACTATTATTTATTCTGTGGTCAGGGTGACCTTGGTCTATCGGAAGCATCGGAAGCTTGGTTGACAGCCGTGAAGTCGGCGCCTTTTTTTTGAGGGCTTGTTCCGATTTGTGTTACAATCTAGAATCAGACAATTTGTTTGACCAACTATCAACCAACTATATATTTTGCTATTCGATAATTCAGTTGATCTCTAAAAATAAAGAAAGAAAATAAAATCAGTTGATTTAGTTCTTTCCTGTTAAAGTGAGATAGCAAACGACGAGCCGCAGTCAGTTTAAGCCTGGCACAGACTAAACTTCCAGGCCAAGTCGTAACTAATAATTTCGGAACGCCGTCCGGTTTGTCTTCTGTCATTGTATTGTCAAGTCAAGACCAAGTCAAAATTTGTGCTTTGCTTTTGGATTTGGAAGAAGTTGGTTCGATATCTTCAGAAATTTATGATTAAAAGCTTAATATTAATAGCAATTTGACTATTAAATATCCGTTACTCTTAGGTAGTAAATAATTAAGATGGCGGGTCAAATTTTGTTCCATTTGCTTGGGGCTTTACAGTTCGCCTATGGGTGTTATTACGATCACACGTATGTAAGACTCCCGGGCACGACTGGTGCAGGATCCTTTGGAGGAAAGTTAAAGTTTTTAACTTTCATTGATGCCGTAAGTACTTTTAGATAGAAAAACGACCTTCTGAAATACATCCGTCAGATCATTTTAAAGTATACTTACGATTGTCTGTTCTTTCAGATAATTCAAACTGTGTACTTCACTGTGGCGCTAATAAACGATGTTTGGGGCTCCAACGAGCCGACGCCGTCAGCGAAGCCACTGATTCGACGCATAAAGGACACCTTGTTTAGTACTTTAGCATTCCCAGTGGCAATGTTTGTTGGCATCACTTTCTGGGGCATTTACTCCATTGACAGGGAGTTGATCCTACCACAGAGATTGGATGCGATTTTCCCATCATGGTTGAACCATGTCATGCATACCAATATTGTAGCTTTTACTTTAATTGAACTTCTAACATCATTCAGAATGTATCCGTCAAGAAAACATGGTATTTCCCTTTTGACCACTTTCATGTTATGCTATATGGTCTGGATACATGTCATATATGTCCATACTGGAGCTTGGGTTTATCCAGTGTTGGAAGTTCTTAACTGGCCGCTGAGAATTGTATTTTATTTGTTCAGTCTTGGTTTTGTATTATCACTGTATGTTGTTGGAGAGAGAATGAACAAAGCTGTGTGGTCCAAAGAAATAGAGAAGACAGTTAAGTCAGGAAAGAAAAAAGCTAAGTAATTATGTAACATTTAGTACAAAATAGGGTTTAGGAGAGTACTTGTAACTTATTTATTCTTAGTTGGGATGGTAATATGTTTATTTTAAGTGGGATGGTATTAAGGTGTGGTTGATTGATAATGTTGTACAGCTTATTCTTGCTATAGCTCTGTTTCTTTATGCAGTAAGTCTCAATATTATAATAAACTGGTTGTGATCAGTGACATAATAGCAATATAAAGTGTACTACTAAATTCTATACTATGAATTCTGTTCTTACTTCAGGAATAGGTCTAGCTCTAGATGTAACTAGACTAGTCTAGTCTATTAAATGTCGCAACCCATACCTAGCATTGCTGTGGGCATTCTTCAAAAAATCTCAATCCTAATACTCATTTGTGTCTTTACAGAATACTTTACTTATACAGGGGTTTAGTATCTTTTTTTCGGCCCCTCTAATATTTTATTATGTGGCCCTTTAACATTTTATGATATGATCGTATAAATACAAGAAAATGTATAGATTTTGTTAATCAAAACTGTTGGTGGAAACTTCTGCATCAGAACCTTCATTATCAGACTCAACAACTAAGCAAAACAACAATTGTACAACTATTCAGAAAGCCTAGATAAATTTAACATATTTTAAAGTGACTTAATTTCCAAGTGTAGCTGTGATATGCTATGCTAAATATTTAAGCTATAAAAATTACTAAATATAGGCTCCTAGGAAAATTTAAGCTTGTAATATGTTGAATATACAAGAAATATTATTATGGGTATTTTAACAGTTATATAAGTACCATGTAGGAAGTACATGGTCCAATATATTAAGTCAAAATTTTTATCAATAGATAAATAGAAACCCAACATTGTAAAGTTGGATGGTTTTATGATTAGGTTTCAATTTTAATTTTGCCTGTGTTACACTCAGTATTTTTATTTATACTTGGAAAATAAATACAAGTTTGAGCCAATTACAATAATAAAGGGAAAACATTTCCTTCCTTCCTGTAAGTAAGAATGAAATGTGTTTATTTAAAATTATTTAGAAACAAGTCTGATGAAACCAAATAACATTTAATTATTTAGTTAAGTATAATGCAATATGGGTTTTTATATACTGCCTAAATTATTTCCGTTTGATTCTGACATTCCAATTTCAAATACGATTTAAAAGCATTTCAAACAAAACATGTAAACCTACTTAGTCTTTGGAAACGTTGGTACGTACAAAGCTCTCACAAATATTTGAACATGGCTCAAAGTGAAAGGGTTCAAATATTTTTGAGCAACCTGTATGTACCCTATATTTTTGATGGCGACTGATCACAAATCCAATAGGTACTTACGTTATAAATTACCTACTTAATGGCGTGACCGCGACAACAATTCATGTTTCGTTAATGAACTGTAGGTGTAATACCAGTGAAACCAGGGAGTATATTTTATTAATTATTATTTTGATTATGTAAATTTTGGTCACAAACATGAATCCGAAAATGTAAAAGAGAAGACCTAAGATTTTTTAAAAGTTAAATAAAGGCCTCGTATCAATGATTGTTTTTATAATTCATTTTATCGAGAATAGCAATCTTTACAAACCTAAGCTACAGGGATTGCCACTCTTTATTTCTAAACGGCCTAGCTTTCGCTCGCCAATTTATCGCGCAGTCCGCCCGGCAAGGCAATTCCTTATCCTAAGGTGTGTAGCTAAATACTAATACGTAACTCTTGATTGCATGACAAACATGTAAGTGTACAATGTCAATGGGTGCTCTAGCTCAAATATTGCACATCTTGAAAATTTAGTTTGTTGTTTTTTTCCAGCAACTTTGTATAATAATGATTTAACGTTTTGACCGCCAAAGAAGTCTACTGACGCGTACGAATACTTACAGTGTTATATCATTCATCATCATCATTTCAGCCTATATACGTCCCACTGCTGAGCACAGGCCTCCTCTCATGCGCGAGAGGGTTTGGGCTATAGTCCCCACGCTAGCCCAATGCGGATTGGGCACAGTGACAGACACACAGTTGGACAGTGTTATATAAACTCACACATTCCATTAAAAGGTTTGCGATGGCGCGTTATATTTAATCCCATCAAAAACATAAATGTAAAAAAGGAGAGCCAAGTTCAATACCTACAAAAATTATGCTTGGCTGTGGGGTTCGCCGCAAAAAGAATGGAGATTTAAATGAGTGCCAAGTTCTATGCAAAATCCAAATATGTATTTATAGGAACAAAATAACATTATAAACAAGTATTAAACTCTATTTCTTTGCTTTATTGGATACCTATAACAATTGCTGTTATTTAAAAAAAATGCGAGATCTTAAAGCAGGTTAGATTTGACTTGGCCAGTTTTCATTACATCAGTCATTTTATAAAGTTATTCAACATATATATTTTGTAATTCTGATAAAAACTGGCCAAGCCAAATCTAACCTACTTTAAGATCTCAATTTTTTTTTTAAATAACAGCAATTGTTATAGGTATCCAATAAAGCAAAGAAATAGAGTTTAATACTTGTTTATAATGTTATTTTGTTCCTATAAATACATATTTGGATTTTGCATAGAACTTGGCACTCATTTAAATCTCCATTCTTTTTGCGGCGAACCCCACAGCCAAGCATAATTTTTGTAGGTATTGAACTTGGCTCTCCTTTTTTACATTTATGTTTTTGATGGGATATCAATACTTTTTGTAAAGAAAACTAGGCAGGTATTGAGATTTAATGTTTTTTCTTGTGTTTCCGCTGCATGTTTTTTACTTCTGTTCTTTGTATTAATTATGTG
This sequence comes from Cydia fagiglandana, assembly GCF_963556715.1. Lineage (NCBI taxonomy): Eukaryota > Metazoa > Arthropoda > Insecta > Lepidoptera > Tortricidae > Cydia > Cydia fagiglandana. Next base: position 10,505,067 of record NC_085948.1, read on the forward strand.
GTGCCGCGCGCCGCCAACGACACACCGTTGGCCGGTTGTTTAGCGCGTATTACAGGTTTTTTGTATGGGGACCCCTCCTATTTTTTAACTTTTTTTATTTTTAGATTTTTTCCTACGCTTACACACAATTACCGAGCTGGATTCCAAATTTCATCCTTCTAGGTCATCTGGAAGTAGGTTAGGTTTAGGTACTATATGTCAGTCACAATAAAAAAGAAATTTGTATGGGGACCCCCCCTATTTATTAACTTTTTTTTGTTTTTAGATTTTTTCCTACGCTTACACACAATAACCGAGCTGGATTCCAAATTTCATCCTTCTAGGTCATCTGGAAGTAGGTTAGGTTTAGGTACTTATATGTCAGTCACAATAAAAAATGGTTTTTTTGTATGGCGACCCCCCCTATTTTATAACTTTTTTTAATTTTTAGATTTTTTCCTACGCTTTCACACAATAACTGAGCTGGATTCCAAATTTCATCCTTCTAGGTCATCTGGAAGTAGGTTAGGTTTAGGTACTATAGGTATGTCAGTCAGTCTTAAAATTTACGACTTTTTGACCTTCATATCTTTATAACCGTTTGAGCTAGCTTCATGAAATTTGGGCTTCTAGATGTCCTTATGGATATAATTAAACACACGTAGTTTTATGTGTTTACGTTAAAGATGTTTTGAGTTATAGAAGGGTCAAAAGTGGCACCAAGTGGTTCGTGTAATATTACACTTGGCGCTGGCTAGCCAGTTCCTTTGCTTGAACTTGGCTTGACACGCTGCCGCGTGTCTAGATAGGCGTGGCGTTCAAAGGTTTAATAATCTTTGGTAATGCGTTTATAGAGGCAAACTTCTGCCCACCGGTACTTGTATCATTCGTACTTAGTTTGTAATGGTACCTTGTAATGAAGTGTTCATATTGCTTATCGGCGGCGATAGAATAAGTCCATCACTTGCTAAGTTTTGTTAAATAAAGCAATACGGTTTTTATTATGTGTTTTCATTTAAAATGTGTCATACCTACCTACGTGCCCCTGCCCATGTAGAGATCTGAGAGATCTTAGTCTGTTGTCGTTCAAGTCCGTTTACGTTTATTATGTACCTTTGAATACCTTTCGTCTATTCATTGTCCTATGAATTATATTTCTCTTTGCTGATCATCCTTCATTTTTCATCTCATGAACTCATGATCATTCATCACAAAGTCGCGTTCCTTCAATGTTCAGTGCCATATTTTGAACGCGAGTTATTGACCAGAGGTAGCGCCAAACAAACTTGATGGAGCTGAGACCTGGGATGTAACCGCCAAAATCAAAGTTCGTCAATTGCGGGCATTTGTCTCCGTCACTCTAATTACGTCTTAATGAGAGTAAAAGAGAAAGATCCTCGCAATTTGTGAATTTCGGTTTTCGTGGTAGATCCCCTGTTTTAAAACAACTCTACTTCCGTTGAATAGATAGATGGCGCTGAACGCATTAGTGTGATAACAGTGTAATCTCAGTGTCAGAGTTGACTTACAAAGAAAAAAAACATCAAGCGCATTTTGAAAAGCCTCATTTAATAAAGAAAAATACTTAGTAAAATCTGTGAACCGAACCTTAAGTGGGACATTTTATTTAAATATTTATCTACCTACAACACTACACTTTAACCCTTTGACCGCCGTTGGCATGTATACAAGACAACGATAGAACGATACATTGGCGCCGCTGTCTTGTATACAAGACACAAATTCAACCGCTCGGTAAATGTGAAAAAACATCAATTGTAGTATTTTTTACACTCGTGTTAATGTTTTAGGTCTTTGATTTTTAAAATAATTGCATTCAAAGCAGATAAATAAATCCATTCTTTTATAATAAGGCAATCAAAAAAATTGCTCCAGTTTTCAACGTTTTTCATGTTCCTCGTCGCCGTTGTCTTGTATACAGTCAGCAGCAGAAGTCGCTATACACTCCAGGTGCTCAAAGAGAGGTAAACGTTTAAACTGTCAAAAAGTTGTTGACTGTCATGGTAGCATTTACTTGTGAGCGCTCAACATGTCACAAATATCTTAACAGTCGCTATTCATTAATTTCTACACTTACAACAAATCATTGATACCTTAACTGTCAAAAAACCATTGGTATCTAAGCGGTCAACGTGTCAAATATATATGAACAATATGGAAAAATAGACGTTTAAAGCATACATGTATGGTCGTATATTGAATGAATAGTAGCTAATGCTAATTTCAGGTAAAGCGTTTTGACAATCATCGAAAGCAGTACAGTCTTGTCATCACATACATCTATCTCACGTTTTGCCCTTCAACCATTGACAGAGGCCTGTCAGTCAGCTTACTGAAAACTATTTCTTTTATTGAATAGAATCATCAAAACGAATGAGTGACACATAGCGAAAGCTAACTGAAGCCGAATTTAGAGCCAATTGTCAAGGCACGTTGTGGTCTTGTGACTAAGGCGTTTGCTTTTCAAAGCAGAGACCGCGGGTTCAAATCTGAGTCGGACGCACCTAGAGATTACAGCTTTTTTTTTTGGTTTCATTTCTATTATTAATTTGTAGTTTTATATTAATTTCGCATAAGTTTATATGTTTTTTGGAGATATGTCACATGTAGAGTATGTACGACTTTCTAACAGGACGTTGTAGGTTTGAACCCGCAGTAAGCGTTCCTTAGATTACTCCTGTGCGGAATGCCATTTGATGTTTACTGCTACGTTATACTGGTTATACTAACAATAAGTTCAAAGATATACAGTATGTATCAACGTTAGTTTGAACGAAAGGCCAAGAAAGAGACCCATTAATGTTTAGGTCATACTGAACAACTTTTACTATGGGATCAACCCCGAAAACGCGGAAAAATACTTGGAAGTTTCATACATTTTGCTGGTCTGATGTTGAAATTTTCTATGGGAGAGTAATTTTTTTCCGGGGTTTCGGGGTTGCTCCCATAGTAAAAGTTGCTCAGTATGACCTAAATATTAATGGGTCTCTTTCTTGGCCTTTCGTTCTTATACATACTGTATATAACTCCGTATACTCTATCCTCTCTGCTAAGTTGTAAAAACAAAATTCGTCATTCCTATGGTCAACAGTTAGCATATTACGTAGGTGTATATGCATGGCAGTGATGGTTTTAACGGCTAGCCTCTATTACAAAGCCATAAGGTTTACATGTCAGATTGGGACAGAGAACGTGTTAAGTTTCAATTCTATTATTTTCTCCTTCGTTCTTTGATCGATTCGGAGCATCGTATTTTAGTACTATATAGTATATTTTAGTACAATAAGCGGGCTAAATGAATATATTAACATATAATATGCTCTACGATTTGGAAGAACGGCCGCCTATGACAGGTAAAATAAAAAAAACCTATGATTCTCGTAAAACCTACTTATTTATTGTCTAAGTTTGACACTTGACGATAAAATACTTCTTTAAGAAAGGAGGTGTCAATTCGTAGCTGCTACAGTATTTTTTAAAAAGTTAAACAGATAAAATGTTGATGCTTAGTTACCATTGAAATAACAACTGCTTAGCAACTGGTGGCACCCTGGCTGCTGACGTACGTGATTGGCAGTGCGTGTAGGTATTAATGACAGCAGCTTGAATTTGAGTGCTTAGTTACCACTGAGTTTCTAACCGTTATTGTCATTGTGATTAAATAAGGGTGTATGTGTTAAAGAAAAACTCAGAAGTTAAGATATATGTGACGAACTGAAAGCCTATGCTAAAATGACAACTTAGATGTCCTTATTTTTGTGACGATTGAAGTGTATATGTTTTCTTGGACACCTTACCCGCTCAGGTATATCTGATGCTGACTGTACAAGACAGCTAGGGATGGGAATGTTAACTCGATATGAGAATATTAGAGGTGCAACGGATTTGTTGTTTGGCCGGATACCGGATATTCGGCCTGACCATCGGCCGAATATCTGGTATCCGGCCGCCGAATATTCGGCCAGCGGAGCTGCACCTACATTTCGGTTTTTCAGGTGCGCATTCTGCAGTTTTGACCTGTTTCTAAGTGAACGTTCGCGCGGACACATTTCTAGGTTCGAAATGAGTTCGAAGTCAGTGGAATCTCTAAATTGTTTTAAAATAATAATCAAGTACGATTATGACCGTGACTGTTTCTTAAATCCAATTTGTTTACTCCAAAATCAAGCAATGGTACTATCCGGTATCCGGCCGGATATTAAAATACTGGCTGGATAGGCCGGATACCGGATAGTAACCGAATATCCGGTGCATCTCTAGAGAATATTCAAATTAAATATCAAGTGGCCAATCTGGTTTTATTTAAGCATTTGAACATCTGTTAAATGCCAATTGGTGATAACTAGTAACTAGAATACGTTAAACGAGAGAGAGACAGGCATAACTCCGGAGTTCAGGGAACTTGTTCAGCTGTCCATAGTAGAGTCAGACAAGTAAATCTGTCCTTGTGGTCTATTTGCAGAACAAATGATTCATTTTGAGATGATAGTGTATACTGCAAAACGTAACTCAAGACCAAAAAAAGTAAGAAATGTTGCCACTTTTTACTAGCGCGTCTTGTATTTATGTACAAATAAATAAATAAAAGTACTTTATTAAATAGTAGGAGTAAAATTACTAAGGAATAAATTATCTGAGCGTGATTATTTATCAAAAGGAATTTACTATTTTACAAACAAATTATTGCAATGGTACTTTTTTTGGTCTTGAATTACGTTTTGCAGTATAGTGGGGAGTGATACCCTGCAGTGACCGCTTCGCACAAGAATGGTACCTACAGGCGGACGCCCGGACTAGTCAGTGTCGCCTAACCATGAGAATGTTACCTATGTATTTGAAATTGACGAAAAAATATTATGGTAGGGAGGGTGTAATACGGGAACTGACAAGCTCTTCTAAGGAACATGTCGAATGTGAAACATGCATTCCCGAACATTTCTGATCCCCACCCTTTTCCAATATTATTGTTCTTCACTCATTGACAATTCAACCCACGTGTCATTTTCCCCAATGCAGTTCCGGTACATTTATATTATCGACACACCATGCGCGGCTCTAACCTAACGCTTATAAAGTTTACGTACCGACAAGCGCTTACGCCGTTGACCTAGAGACTATTATTACTTAATCCGCGCGGAAACGGTCCTTGTCGGTCTGCACTGCGGGCAGTCCATACGCGCCGTTGTCATGTATACAAGACTTCTCGTAGAGCTTAGTGCGGTGATATTACGTCATGAATCGATATTGTTTAGTGGTTGTTTTTAATGATAAAGACCTTTATTTTTAACATTGTCGTGTGTAAAAAATATGTTAATTTTTGGCATTCTCGAAATAAATTAAAGTTGGTTAAGAACAAAGCCAAATTGAGAAGATTTTTACCATAAATTGTAAATATCGATATCACAATTTGCAATCCCTAAACTTTTTATTAGTTGTTTACTTAAAATTTACTCTGGCGTGTGAGTGAGCGTCTTTGCGGACTAGGTCCGGCGGCCAAAAGGTTAATTACAGTTTTTTTAAATAAAATTTCTATACTTTTTTCGACCCTTCCATTCCGTTACCACAATAGAAACTAACACAAACTCTATGAAACATGACAACGGAATGGATTTTTATTCCCTCCTACGATAGAAATAGCTCGTGATTCTCAAACGAAATAACGTAAAAATATCCAGAAAGAAAAAAGTGTAGTGTACAGTACAAATAAATAAAATGGCCCGTTATAAAATACATTGCACTTTAAAGCTACTTCAATAAAAAATACTATCTATTCATATGACATCGACGTAAACAAAAAAAAAATCATTCACATAGTCTTCGATAAATAAAAAATAAAAATTACTTTTAACAAATATTGCACTGTAGAAAAATAGTAACGCATAATGATAAAATATTATCACTATTAATAGGACTAGAACTGAATTTCGAAATTAAATTGATTTTGCTTGCAATAAATTATGTCAATTTCTCAGAAATTTAGGGATATAAAAAAAAACTATCATTTTAATACAACACAATTTAAACAGCTGTTTCATGTTCTTTTTATATGTGCTTCATAGCATTATCCATAGACTCCATAGCATCATCATAGCCAACATTTTGTACAGCCCCTTTAGTAAAAATACAGATCACTAAATATCTTAATCTTACAACTGTATTTTTTACTAACGGAATTTTATAAGTAATCTTATAGTTACTTAATAATTAGGCGTTTACGAGTACTTTGATACATCTGTTATTCTGTTAACGTCGACGGTCGACTGGTTAATATATATATATTGGTATTATAGTCTAGATTCATATTTGTGCAAATGCCCCTAGGTACAGTGCTTCAGCCCTTTATCGCAGTAACGCACAAATGACAAAGTGCTAAAACATTCCACGACTTTTAAGGTCGACTGTACTAGAAATTCAAATCTACATCTATTCTTATGATATTATGGATAGGTATTTAGCCGGTATATTACAAATAAAATACTTATACATATATTACCTCTCGGTGTCAATGTACCGGGCCACTGGACACCGATATTTATGAACAAACGTCGGACTATAGGGGGCAGTTTGAGGGCAAAGTAAGGTTTACAAAAAAATCTATTTGTAACATAGTTAATTAAATTAGTTACCCGTTATCATTTATTCATCTTTAATGTGTAAATACTCTTTGAAGTGATGACTGATAGCCCACTGAAGTGGCCACTTAAAAAACAAATAAATAGCTGACATGCGTCATTATGACTGTTGTTCATACTTATATTTGTTGGTAGAGTGCCGCCTAATCAATAGAAAGATTTGCTTTATTTGTTAATTTGCATATCTATGTACTAGGTACCAAATACTAGGTACAAATACTCGAAAGTGAATTGATTGATTTGCGAACCTTACCTATCATTCTGACATGCCACGAAAATGCCCGCTGGAGTCCGACGTATGTTTATGAATATACAGTGTTTTTGTTATCAGTGCAACCCTTAAAAAAAACCTTTACTCTTAGTCTTATACTTACACAAAACAAGTAGTTGAGTGCGTAATACGTGGCACCTTTATACCTATTTCATACAAAATGGATTTTAGTAATATGTACTGGAATGTGACCTAAAAAAACATAAACATTGTAAATACAGCAGTAGTTTCCTGAGAGAGGCGTACGGTAGATGGCGTAAATAGCTTTTGAAAGTTTGTTTTTCTAGTTCCGTCTGTGTAAAATAGTCTTGTAACATTTATTAATTTTATTATTTTAAAGCAATACTGTTTTTTATTGTTAATTATACTGCGTTTAACCTTTCATCTATCTAAGCACTGATCAGTGCGTACGAATTAAAACGAACTTTGTATAATACAATAGGTTTAAATTCGTTCGCACTGGTCAGTGCTTAGACATACGAAGGGTTAATTTATATACTGTTTTCCTTCTGTCATTATCTAAGATAGCTTTACGGCATATCATTATGTAGGTTGCGAGTATATGCAATGCAAGTAATTACTAAAATATGTATTGTTGGTAAAAGAGAATATGCCTTAAATTTAGTCTATCATTAGTTGTTACATCATAACATCACATAATTATGTTTGGGATTTTAAAACAATATCTAAAGTATGTTTAAAGTAGATACATAATACATAGTCAATATTTTAGTCACGGCAACTTCGATACTTCAATGTGTATAATTAAAATTAAATGATAAATATTCTTAATCTAATGTATGTATGTCCTAAGTACATTGATTCACTTATTTATATTTAAAAAGTCACAGTGACAAAAACATGCGGTAGCCGAGTAAAAAAGGCTTTAAATACTAGTAAAATAAAAAAATAAATTATGTATTAAGTACTGGAATGTAAATATACTCATTTTGTAAAATATATAAATTATTAGCAAGAGAATCGCACGTAAAACAATATTAAATTTAATCATACTGAATCTTACATACAGCACATTTTATTTTGTTGCACATAATTTTTCTAAATACATTTGATTTATGTAAGTTTATGTGTTTATTACATTTTAATGCACCAAACACAAAACTGACGACTAGTGAGATATTTTACGTTATTCCCACTAGTTACCACCAAGTATTACCAGTGGTAATAACTGAGAAGCCTACATATGAGATAAATACATAATCACACCAAAATATACAATGACATAGATCATCATTTTTACATATTACCTCACTTGTCTATGGCTTGATAATTATTTAACAAAATTATCTATGTGATACCTAATTCTAGCTAAATATTCTCATATATTTTTCAATAACGACTCACGTGGGTGCTGTGTTATTTTATTTCATTGTTTTCACAACGTTTAACGCTTTTCTTTTCATTTTCTGTCTATTAAACCTAGCGATGTATAGTTTTTGTTAATACGAAAACACGCATTTTTTCTAAATTAGCCTTTGACATGAAGGCAAAACAGCGCTTTCACTGATCATATATACTATTTTTATAGTAGTCATTCAACCAGGTTTAATAAGGTCGTGTTTATCTCGCGCTAATGACAAATTGAGGTTCGATTACAAACACATTTTTCTAGAAATTGTCGAATGTTTTCTGAGGCCTTCAGATACATACATTTCAATCGCACTATACAGACTGCCACTGATGTAAAGGTCCTATTAGGCAGCTAGACGTTACCCGTCCTGTCGTCCGTAGTCGCGTAAGTATCAAAGTATCCAACACAGCTGTGCTCGCGCCCGCGCCACCACGTAACTTCTGAGCTACGTCTTCACTTTCCTGTAAATAATATTTTTTCAAGATAAAATATTATAATGTTAATTCTACATGAACAAAAAACTATTCCAGTCTTTTCCTATTTGGTTAGGTACCATTTTTCGTACAGGTACATTGTATGATAGTAATTTAACGGGAGAGAAGAAATATCGTCGGGTGACAAGCAAAAGTCACTAAGTACCACCACAAGTTCATAGCCATAGTGAACCATATTAGTGCTAAAAGAAGGTCGATTTATTTTTTATTTTTTTAAATAATTAGTGACTTTTGCATGTCACCTGACGATATTATATAATAATATATATTACGAAACGTCACAATGTACCTTTACACCTTCTATTTGTGAGTTATAGTAGGTTAAATTATCGAAAGCGCAAAAAAATGTTTGATCTTTTTTTTGCGTACGTCCGTAGACCTAATAACTCATAACAATAGGCTTAGAGGATATAACCAATGGAGACGCCATGTCTAAAATTTTCGGTACAAAATATTCTGCCGTTTTTTGCGGGGGAGGGGCACAACAAATGTATAGGTACGTCATGTCAGATAAACGTCAGTCCATACATATGGTTGACATGTGGTTGACCATTGGCCGCCTATTTTCGACAGAGGGGAACGCCTGTTAATGGCGGCTCCATTGTTAATTACTCCGAGACAATAGGGCATTTTCCTACTAGTCAAATCAGTTACTTTTTAGAACTGTCAAAACGATTTGCTAATATGGAATTTGTATGAATCATTACATCATGACGTCACGGTCAACTCACGTACATTTTATATTTCTATCCGATTTATTAAATAGAATTTGTGTTTAAAAATAACTCCTATCTGTGTTTTTCTATTAATTATCTGGTGCTTTATTTCATGCATGGTCTAAAATAATTTATTTTAAATACTTATACATATTACTATTGAATTTAACTGTACATAGGAAATATTAGTCACCTGGTGCCCTTGTAATGCCCGTTCTTCTTGTAAGTGTGCGGCGCCTCGCCGTTCATGAGTCGCGTCGCGAAAGATGTGGTTTTACTCTTGCTCTCGAACAACACGTCCGATTCAGTCTCCGACTCGGACAGGTCTTTGGCAGTGACTGATAAAGGAATAAATATTTATTAAAGCAAAACAGTATTAATATAATAAATAAACTAAGCATTAAAATTAAAACTAAAAGTAAACAATGTACACATATTTACAAATAAAAAATGGATGCTAAATTTAAGGTTGGACTAAATTTTCAATTGTTTTCCATTCCGTTACCGCTTTTCATAATCTTTATATGGCGGTAACGGAATGGAATGAACGAAAAATGTATGGACATTTTGGGACACTTTTTTTCTCTTATTAGTGTCGAATGAGCTCGTTATTCTGAGTAGAAAAAACATAAAATTCCCAAATCCGAAAAAAAGTGTAGTGTAATTACACTTTTAAATAGAATGGTTTAGACAATAATTACACCAGACCGCTTAGTTGACTTGTGATATCGCGCGCGGCTCCGTATGTCAAGCGTGACTTTACTTTAACTTTGAGAACGGAGTCGCGCAAGTCAGTCATGACAAAGAGAATAAAGTATAGAGAGTTACCGTCATGGTAAATGTAGCCATAGTAAATTTACTGCCATATTTCGATAGAAGATTAAAACTGTTGGAAAGATTAGATTAGAACGCCATTTGACTTTGATCCTTATTCTTTCACTCATATGTGTTAATTTGTTAAATATTGAAATTAACGCCATCTACTCGACAGTAGGCCAAAGGTATGGTGCAATCTCTTCGAGCGATGGCGCCATAACCTTCTGTTATAATAGACGGCTAGACGCCAAACGATCGTTCCGATAGGGTAATAAACCGAGCTGTCAACAAGGATGCGGCTAAAGTCGACATTGATTATCGATGAATTACGCTTGCTCGATGAAACAGTATTATACATCTGCATTTATTATAGTACTTCATTAATATTTTAGAACCATCTGGTAATAAATTTACAGGATGACAGTGATACCGACAGTTGTTCCGACGACGAAAACTATGTAAATTAAGTTTATTGTTTAAGTTTTTATTTATTGATATTTATTATGTTACATATTTCAGAAGCGCTGGTGGCCTGGCGGTAAGAGCGTGCGACTTGCAATCCGGAGGTCGCGGGTTCAAACCCTGGCTCGTACCAATGAGTTTTTCGGAACTTATGTACGAAATATCATTTGATATTTACTAGTCGCTTTTCGGTGTAGGAAAACATCGTGAGGAAACCGGACTAATCCCAATAAGGCCTAGTTTCCCCTCTGGGTTGGAAGGTCAGATGGCAGTCGCTTTCGTAAAAACTAGTGCCTACGTCAAATCATGGGATTAGTTGCTAAGCGGACCCCAGGCTCCTATGTGAGCCGTGGCAAAATGCCGGGATAACGCGAGGAAGAAGAAGATTATGTTACATATTTCTTTTTATGGTATTTATTACAAAGTTATAAATTATTAGCATATTTTTTTAGTACAATGATTTCAAAACTAACATAACCAATTATTATTATAAATACCACCATCGATAATCTTCGAAGGTTGCGACACGCATCCCTACAAGCGGGTAGTAAAAGGGGCGGGGCCGGCCTAATGATTTATGGCCTCATCGGAACGATCCTTTGGCGTCTACAATAGTATAGAGTACTGACACGGCTTGTCCTCGTGGTCGGCTCGGGGCAGCAGCCGGTACTTGGGTCTCCGGGGCGGGCGGCGCGGCGCGCACAGGCGGCGCAGCGCGCGCGCCGCGGCCCAGCCGGCGCCGCCCAGCGCGCACAGCAGCGCCACGCCGCCCAGGCTCGCGTACACCACCGACCAATCTGTAATGCATGTCGATTCCAGTGTTGCCAACTCGGATGTTGAAAAAATGCTAGACTAATGCTTAGATTATGCCAAAATTATACCAATTTTTTTTTGAAACATGCTAAAAAAATGCTAAAATGCCACTTGAAATTAGACACTTAAAACCGCTTTTGGCCACCTTTTTCTACTGACAAGATTGCTTGAACAACTTTATATAGTCCGTCGACGTCCATCCGTCCACAAAAGTCATAATTCATATGAAAATATGAACCACATAAGGCGATGGTGCATATTGTTGCTGCCAAGTTGATGCAAACTTGGCTTAGACTAAATTATGCTAGAAAATATGCCAGATGCTAAATGGAATAATTTGGTGCCAAAGCGAGTGAAAATATGCCAGATCTGGTATCATTTATGCCAAGTTGGCAACACTGGTCAATTCATAGTCTCCGGGTTTTTAAAATTTTTATCCCGCACGTCTTGATCAATTTCCTAGACTACCGGTGCGGAACATTGTTTATTCGACCGGAAACTTTTATTTACTGCTAAACAATCGTAGTTTTTGCGTGTAATACGGGGTCATTTTTGGACCGTTAGCCGTATTGTGCGAGGTGATTAGGCCATGCTGAACAACTTTTTCTAGGGGTCAACTTCGAACTCACAAAAATTTTGGTTGAGTTGATGTCGACGTTTTCTATGGGAAGGCCCAATTTTTTTTTGGGATTTCGGGGTTGGTCCCATAGATAAAGTTGTTCAGTATGACCTATCTAATCACCTCGCACAATATGGCTAATTGTCCAAAAATGACCCCGTATAAGTGCTTTCTTTGATATGACAGCTTACTCATTTTATATCGTTATTCTTCTTTAACAAGAAGTTAGCTTCTTTGATTTCTTAAAACAAAATTTTATATTTATATAAGTGAATAATACTGAAGTAGTGAAGTATAGGGACCCGGGTATGTCCTTAAACTACGTCCAAGACCACCGGTGGACGGGCAGCAGCGTCCCTCAAATTCGGTGTACTCGACTGCGATCGCCAACCCGCCTGCCAAGCGTGGCGATTATGGCATTCACCCCCCATAAGGGGGAGGCCTATGTCGAGCAGTGGACGTCTTATAGCTGAGATGATGAAAATATACTGACCGCAGTCGGGCACGTGGTGCGGCCGCAGCTGCGCGAGCAGGCTCTGCATCCAGAAGGCGTCGCAGCGGCACGTGCGCGAGGCGTCGTCGCACACGCCGCGGCCCGAGCACGTGCTGAGGCAGCGCGTGGTGCGCACGCGCGCCGCCGCCTCGGGCCCCGCCGCCGCCGCCGCCGCGAGCGACAGCGACAGCGCGCGGATGCCTTCCATCGCTTGACCCTGGGATAAAACGCTCGATTAACTATAGTTCGATTTTTTTAGCATTAGAAAAAAGGTAAACAATCTTGATGTGTCTTTCAATTGAAAAATGCGTTTTAAATGCTAAAAAAACGAACGATAGACATATGACGTATGGATTCTAATCTGATAACTGAATGGCCGGAACCTTAGCATAGTCAAGTCGCAGTAATGTTCCTGGCGTGAGGACGGATATAGGTATGTTTATTACTTATAAGCAAAAATAGCTAAACGCATGTAGATCCAATTTGAGACAGACACATACCAGGAATAAAAACCGGACAAGTGAGAGTCGGATTCGCCCACCGAGGGTTCCGTACTTTTTAGTATTTATTGTTTATAGCAGCAACAGAAAGACATAGGCAGAAAGACAGAATTTCAACTTTCTAAGGTATCACGGTTTATGAGATACAGCCTGGTGACAGACAGACGAACAGTGAAGTCTTCGTAATAGAGTCCCGTTTTTACCCTTTGGGTACGGAACCCTAAAAAGAATAAGCTACTTTTATCTCTGAATCCAAATGAATGAAACAAGGGTATCAAAATCGTATAACTCAATCTTCCACATTTTTTCCCCCAAAATGTACAATCGTATTCAACAAGTATCTGAAGAAGACCTACAACTTATCGAGCGTTATAGATACTTACATTTTCCCACAAGAAGAATATAAGCTGTGTGTTCCCCGAATCAATTTCCCCGCGCACCTCCGTGACATTGATCTTGACGTCATCCTTCAGCAGCAGCGTCATTTTCTGTATGAGCGACTCGAGCTGTGTTTGCGTGAAGGATGATATGGGAATGTTGAGGGTCATCTCTAGCAGGTTGCGTTCTAGACGATCTGGCTTCACCTGCAAATAAAATTGACATTAATATATGGATTTAAATGCCTCCTGTCCACATTGTGGTAAGGAGGAGACCAGCTCACACTTACTAGCAGAATGTACTATGTACGCGGCACCGCGATATAATACATTCGGTAGAGACACACTAGAAGAAAACGAACTAAAGGACGTCGAACTCAAAGATGTCCTTCTGTTCTGCAGGAAAACAAGAAGATTTGAGGAGAATAGTGTGGGAATGCCGCCGGGACAGTAACCTGCAGCTCCAACTCCAGGGAACCGGGCTGAATGAACGCGACAAGCGATCGACAGCCCGCCTGCTTCCGGCCGGGCGTCCCTACACTACATCTACATCTACATGTATTTAAATAAAGTGGTGGGACCAAATTGTACTCGTCATTGAAAATTAATCTAATAATGATTGTTCTGTAGGCCTAGCACATGATTGGCGTGACAGTATCTCGCGGCGAGATAGTCTACCCGTCTTATTCTAACTATGTTAACTAAAGAGGGACGAATAGTCTATCTCGCCAGCGAGACACTCAGGTGCTAGCCCGGCTGAGATTAAAAAGAAAACTCTAAACAATAAGTTTGTATATACAAAGGTGCTAGTGGTGTTTAACCTGTAACTCTCGACATGAGATAAAAACACGCATAACTAATCATAACATTATACATATATTTATATACTGTATAAAGATCGAGAATATACTGCCAATTTGTTAGCCAAGTCATGAAATAACAAACCAAATATCACTTTCTCAGCATTTTCAGAAGTATATGAAAATTATAAGAGTTACGAATGAAGAGTTACGAAAGCGAGTGAAAGAAAAGAGAAGTCTAATGAGTGTTATTAAAAATAGAAGAGGAAGAATGATAGGACACCTGCTACGACACGACCACTTCATCGGAAACATTATAGAAGGGAAAATAAATGGAAAGAGAGGGAGGGGAAGACCAAGGAAGAGCTATATGAGCCAAGTAAAGGAGCATGTAGGGGCCGTGTCGTACCAGGACACAAAGGGGCTGGCTTTGGACCGACCAAGGTGGAGACATCTTCATCACGCTGCACCGACAAGAGCCCAGCTCTTAAATTGAAAGAAGAAGATGAAAATTATAGAAGAATGGCATTTCGTAAGCAACATTTTCGTAGAATACCATAAACATCAGCCAGGACGTCAATCATAGATTCCCACTGGGCAAGTCTGAGCAAATATTTTCTTTGCATCTGTAGTAATAAAGACCCATGTTGGTTTTCCACTGATTGACATTATACTCGTAGCTAGTATAGTGCGTAGGTTTCTAATAGAGCCCGAGCTAATCCTATTGTCTATTGTTAAGTAAAACCGCTCGTGCCACGTGCCTCAATTAACCACCTGCATAAAAAATACAGTACATCGCATCGGTTATTGAGTGCCGGCGAGTCGAACGCTACAGAACCAGTCTAAAATGTGTCATCGAGATGCGTAACAAAGGCGCGTTATCGGAGAGCGCACCTACACTGGTTTTTTGAGCGTCGGACTAGCCCGCGCTCAGGTGCCAAATAGAATAATGAAGACCCTTTTTTTCAGGTAAGTAGCACGTGCGGTTTTACTTAACAATAGACAATAGGATTAGCCGCCGGGCTCTGTTACAAAGCAGGGACCGTTACCGGTATTCTGACTACAGGTTATTATTGAGGTATAACCGGTGTAATTTGAATTTGGGTATTTGTATCACTTAAGCTCCGAATAGAGGTATTCGAATACCGGTATTCAATAGTGTTGTCGGTTTAGCCAATTGACAACAAATACCACTATTTGATAGTTTACTCCTAAAGCTATTACCGGTAATAAGTAAGTCCCAATACCGGTTGTAGTAGTACCACGATTCGTTCCTTCGCTACTCGTCAAGGCCGTTGTCCGGCCCGCTTGTAAAGTTGTAAATACTTAAGATTCGGATCTTAGAATGCCCGTTTTCATGTTGCTGATGAAATTAGCTGTTAGGTGATGATTTTGATGGATATATAATAGCGTTCATTTGATTCTTTTAATTGTTTTTTTATTGTTGATTTAATTGTATTTTACTATGTATGTAGTTTATAATCTCAAACATATGAGCGCCGATTAGACGTGCGCGCCGCCGCCATAAGGAGTCCGCGCGCCGCCGCCGCCGCCGGTAGTTTAAAATTCGCGCCGAATATTTTTTTATAAGACAGTATTATGCAGCGTTAAAATATGTAATAGGTTATAGTCCGATAAGAAATAGTTAAAATTATTGCGGGCGCCACTTCCTACGTAAATCTCACATTTTTGACGTAAAATACTTACTTAAAATGGCAATAATTAAGTACTTACGGAATTTTTCTGGTTATATAATTGAATTTCTACTATTTTATGTCGCACCAACACCATACTAAGTCATTATTTGTAGTATTACAACGTAATGAACCAAATAGATAAAAATATTATTACGGATTTCTTTTCCTGTGCGTTCATCAAGACATCAAGAGACAGACCCGATTTCATTTAAGAAATTTCTTACGAAAATATTGATAAAATTACATGCATTATTGTATACCATTGTTCAGATGTTGCTGCATCCTACGATACCCCGCTAAGTTTGATTTAATGTTAATAAAATGACGCCAATGACTGGCAAAATTTTACCACCTACGAGCTATAAACTTTTTGGAAAAATATAAAAATAATAGGTTTTACTTTAGTTCATACGTTGACATTATCAGTAAGTGTATTTATAATTAAAATGCAATTATTCTATATTAATTTAAAAAAAACATGATATTGACAAAAAAAAACCTTATGCATATAAAGTACTGTATATTCGGCAACGTCCAAAATACTAGACGTCTTTTCATTATGCGGCGTATCTTTTTATTTACACCGAACCTGGCAACATCCAACATATTTGTCATACCTATGTTTTTTTCGAAACTATTATAAATAGATTTTTTTCATTTTTCTACAATAAACAACCACATACCTAATAAGATAATAACACCAAAAATATACTAACACAGTTTTTAAGATATTTTTTTCCCTTGTCGATTTAAGGGTTAAGCATGACTTTTCATTATACGTCTTAATATTGAAAAGTTGAAAAATTCCACGCCGCCGCCGTGGATTTTTTGGTGGCGCGCCGTTGCCCAATTATTTTCGACCGGCGCGCACGTCTAGCGCCGCCCTATAGGCATTTAGCCGGCGACGGTTCGCCGGTCAAAATTGGTTGGCGGTGGCGGCGAATCGGCGGCGTAGCCTTGAAAACTTGGTTTATGCGAAGAGAATTCAAACCTTTTAATTTCAAGGATTATTTATTGAATTATGGTAGGAAAAAAGTTTTTCATGCCATGAACTGTAGATAAGCAGCACAATGAATATCTTTATATTGTGAGGTTACTGTTAATTGAATCTATCACTAATTCACTACACCTTATAAAACAAAGTCCCCCGCCGCGTCTGTCTGTAACTATATGAATGTATGTTCACGATGAACTCAAAACCTACTCAACTGATTTTCATGCGGATTTCAGCTATCAATAGAAAGATTTTTGAGGCAGCTTTAGTTTAGGTGTACAATTTGTTAAGGTTTTGTGTTATCCGTGCGAAGTCAGTGCGGGTAGCTATAGTCAAATATAATAGTTATTTAGGGTTATGTACGTATCGCCAGGAGAGGTGAATGATTACACACACTGCTCGCACAGAGTACCTACTAATCGCAAAAATAGTATGAATGAATCAATGAGTGAATGCGACTTAAACGTACGATATTAAAAGCCTATAAAAAAAACCTTCAAGAAACTTTTTTACAGTTGATATCAACTTGATATTGGTACGAAATACGGAACCCTAAAAAGAATATTAATTTCAAAATCTCACTGTCATTACATTATTTTGTTGTTGTGTGCGTGACTTCAACTATCGTGCTCATACCTTTACATACAATTGTTGAGGATATATTCTGGAATAGACGTATTAGGTTAGACTCCATATCACCTATTTCTTATTCATTGACATTGCCTGGCCACCGAATCGCTAACTACTGCCACATGTTTAGCTTAAGCATAGACAAGAGAAAGCATGCAGTCTAATATATATTAGCCAAAAAATTTATATATCCGAACTTAATATAAGGTGCTAACAAATTAGCTACCAATATTTTTACAGCTGATAATACTCGACTCCTGGAATATATTAAAGTATGAAACATTTAGGTTTTATGTTTTTTTGAGAAAATTGGAAAACAAATTTGCTATGTAAAAACACCCTGTTAATGAGATAATTAAATGAGACCTCTTTTTAACTGGCCACTTCACGTTGATAAATGAAATGACACGTTGATTATAATGACATTTAACACAAACAATTGTTGACAAAACAGAAAGTGTTAAACATCTTGTCAGTTAAATCATAGACAAATATAGTAAGCATAGAGTGCTCACTCCGTACATCAGTTTTGGAGCAAAAAGACTATTATTTTCGTAGTTGACATTTAGCATCGAGTAGCGGAATTATCTGCCGCTACTTGATACTAGATGTCTCAAATCTCGCGACTCACGAAAATTGTATTGAACAACTATTTACAACTAATATTAAAGCAGAAGGAGTTGAAAATAAGTTCCAGTTAATCCTTGTTTAATATTCGCTGAAAGTTGTTGAGCATTAGACATTTCGGTCGGTGCAACATCTATTGTCAAATAGCAGTACTGATAATTCCGTTACTCGATACTAGATGTTGACTACGAAAAGAATAGTATTTTTGGTACCAAAACTGATGTATGGAGTGAGCATGAGCACTCTATGTATTTTTTCTTTATGTGGTTAAATGCACGTAATGATTATTTTTAATTATTTTTTTAATATAATTTTAATTTATTTTTTTGTTCGGTAAATAAAACAAAAATATGATATGAAAAGTTTTCTTGATTTCTATTTAAAGTTAATTGTTTTTATATAATAAAGTACCATCTCTTAAAATATCGGTACCTAATTTGTTAGCACCTTATATAAAAGCAATAAATTCCCGATCAAACTAATCTGCATAGCATTTGCAACGACAACGTGTGTAAATATCATCGTTAATGTCAAATTTCTATGAAAATATGACGTTTATATTACAATAACACTCCCTCACTTTGTTCTGTTCAAATCGGTGCAAAGTTAGCTTAGACAGACTCTAGTATCTAACAAGGTCACGCCGATGCCACGGCGATAGCGCAGTGTCGGCAGCGGCGACGCGAAATTTTTGGCGGCGGCGGCGGCGCGAAAATTTTGATGGCGGCGGCGGCGCGCCGGCGCGGCGCTCATATTTCATATGGAAATGTTTTCTGGGGTTAATTCTTTTCATTAATTCATTCATTAACCTCGTGCTTTGAAACGGTCGCAATTTCGAACCACTTGCTACGCTCATGGTTAAATTACATATGAAATATTTCGCTTGTACAGCGATCAATATTAGCATGAGGACTTAACAAAAACTTTAACCTCTTGTCGCAAAGTTTTTGGTTACTCTTTGATCAAGTGCAATGAATACCGGTATTAAATACGATAACCATTACCGGTATACTGAATACCTGTTATTATTGAGGTATTAATGAATACCAGTATTTCATTATGTCAATTAGTGTAGTTTAGCGATAAAGACAAAAACGGAATGACAGCAATACCTCTAATTCGAATATAGGTATAACATTTTAACCGGTATTCGTTTGACAGTTTATATACAGGTATTTAATAAAACCGGTTATACGGTCCCTGTTACAAAGCCACGAACTATAGTTACCTGTACGCTGACGGTGTCTCTGTCGGAGTCGCCCTGGTCGTCAGTCACCGTCAACTCGAACACGTAGCGGCCCGGCTCTATGTTCGTTAACTAGAAGCAGGGAGACGTTAGTGAGCATTCGAACCTTAATATCCCGGCGTATTTATGTTTGCTCAGTTAGCCAGCAAATGGCAGCGAATCGATTTGGATATCACATTGTACGGTAAAAGTGTTATTAACGTCAAACTTCTATGAAATGATGACGTTTACTTAACACTTGCACAGTCTGGGCTAATAAAATCGCTGACAACTTAGTTTCGTCTGAATATTAAATCTATCAATTTGGAACACGAAATTTGCAGGACTCGCAGCCGGCACAGGCATAAAACTAAAATAAAATGATAATACATTATAAAAAAAAATAGGCTTGTTAGCACCAGGAAAATTGTTTTAGTTGCATATAGTAGTGTACCCTATGATGGGCGTGGAACCAGTAATGGGACAAAAAACCACAAATCCTGTAAAATAAGTGTCTAAAAGTAGTTTATAAACACTGCCTGTATATTATCATAAATAAGAGTCCTAGAGCTGTTTCAGTTTGAATTTTTATTAAATTTGGTTGTTTTTTAAGAAATTGGCGTCAACCCAAAAGTTGTCGTGTCACTGAAAAAAAATACCACTACGAATTCTTAACAACTTCGCTAAGAGAGGTGAGTTAATTTATTAAATTTTAATTAATTAATACTTGATGAAAACTAAAATGTGTTTTGTTAATTGCATTTACCATGAGATAAGGTATACAACATACTATGTTGTGAGTCCACAGATGTAAAAAAATAGTGGTATTTGGCCCAATCCCATTATAGGAGCTGTAAAACTGCATACCTCCTATAATGGGAAATTTACATAATGATGCTTGCCATGCCATCATTTCATGTTTAAACAATACAGAAGTAAAATGTAGTTACGAAATATGTCAACCAGGAGGTATGCTCCGACTTCGGATAAATTAATATCGTTTTTTAGTGTGGGTCAAATCTTGGTAGCCGAGTTTGAGCCACTTTCCCGTTTTCCGATTGAGTTGAAATTTTGTATTCGTAATTAAATATGCAAATCGGATGATAATGCAATATTATGATAACATGGACCAGATCTGATGACCTATTTCAATATTTTATACTGATAGAGCAGTGTCCATTACTGGGGGGCCCATTACTGGAGCTTTGGTGTTCATGACTGGAGAAAAATAGCATAGTTTTAATTTGTTAAGTATGTGGAAACTCATTGCAGTATCTTTGATACAACACGCCTGAAACATGAAAGACGGGTAGGACTTTCATCTTTCAATACGCTAAGCGGTAGACCATTCACATGTATTAGGGAAATATCACAAATACTCCAAATTCCCTCTTAAATGTCCCATGACTGGTGCTGTTACTATACAAATGTTGCCAAATTTAAATAATAGGTGAGGGTAGAAATTCGTATACAATGGATATTCCCAAAGTCTCGAGGCGTGGACGAACACATCGCTTCGCTCGTTCAATTACCGGCGTGAACCAGACCAAGTTTTAAAGTTTCAAGTGACTCACCATAAGCACAGGCTCCTTGTCGGAGTCTAGTATGACGGTGCCGGCGGCCAGGCCCGAGCCCGAGCGCGTCCACTTCCACGACACGATGCGAAAGTCGTCCGATGATTTCGACCCGTTCAGAATAAGCACCGGCAGAGGCAGGTACAGTACTTGGTTGCCGCCCGCGTTCGCTTTCGGAGGACTATTCTGGTCTACAGATCGAATGGGGTTATTAGGTTTTATTTTGTATTAATTACCGCTGCTAACGATACCACAATGTTTTTAAAAATAATGGAAAAAAATCACAGTATTAAGGGTTTTATTTATTTTCAAGTGATATTAATAATGTTTGAGTACAAAAAAAGAACATTAAAGTTTTTGCAGTAGCTTAAATTACCCAAGAGAGGATTATTTGCATTAAAATACAGTTATTTTACCTGGGGAGCTCGGACTGATCATAGTATGTAAGAATATTGCGTATGTTAAGTGCATACGTTGCGCGATTAGTATAGGTAATCTCTTCGAAAATAGTTACAGGGTACATCATATTCAATACAAGATTTTGCCAACACCACACTATAATAAATATCATGCAAATAAACGCAGCATGCTTATTGTTAAATTTATATTGCAGTTATTCAAGCAATTAGGAATATCTAGAATAGGATAGTTTATTTCCATTGTTTGCCTTGTTTTAATAGTCATTGAAGAAAAAACATAGCGATTGCAGTTTACTGGGCAATAAAATCAGCGCGAAAAACCTACTTCAATACGGATACGGACGAGGTATAGTTAGAAATAGATGCTAAATATGACGCCGAACCGATAACAGAATGTAAATGATGATTGTATAAATTAAAATCTATCGTTCACATTTAAAGTCCATGCAGCCAACCTAAAGAGGCCGTCAGTCATATTATGCAATAAAACCTACAGTAATGAAACATAACTTCCGATATCATAATCTAAAGTGTTTAATCATATCGGTCGTCAAATGGAAATATATTTTTACTCCGATTTCAGATATTCCCAATCAATATTAGTATTCTATAAACTTACTCTGAGCCACATTGACAGTCACATTATCCGAGGCGGAATTCCCGTTATCGTCTAGTACAGTCAGCGAGAAAACGTACTGGCCCTTCGTGAGGCCGGTCGCGTTGGCGATGGACTCATTGAAGTTGAGGATGGTACTGTTAGTGGGGCCGACGAGGCAGCGCCATGTGTACGCGACTATACGGTGATCGTCGTGCGAGGCCGAACCGTTGAGGGTTACCCACGTTTGGGGGAGGGATATGAACTGGAATGAGAGTTGTTTGATAGTTAGTTGGACCGGCGAGGCAGCCAGCATGAGGTAAGGGACTATGAGGTGGCCGTCTTGCGAGGCCTAGCCGTTGAGGGTTACCCATGTTTTGGGGAGAGATATGAACTGGAACTGGAACTGGGGGAGAGTTATGTCTTTACAGAGGGTCTTGTGAGAGGGTGAGCTGTTGAGGGTTACCCCCGTTTGGGGGCAGGATATAAACTAGAATGAGAGTTGTATGTTAGTGGGGCCGGGCCGACGAGGCAGCTATATGTATGTGACTGTACAGTGATTGTCGTGCGAGGCCGAGCCGTTGAGGGTTACCCACGTTTTGGGGAGGGATATGAACTGGAATAATATGGTATAGTTATTTAATTTGTTGTGTTCGTGTAAAACTGTAACAAGATATTTTTTTAGCATTGTCAAGAAAAACGTTTCGAGTCTCTTTACATGCTTTTATGACAAACATTGTATCCCTTTAAATTTAAGTAGGTACCTAAACCCATAATTCCGTATCCATAAGTGAGTAGAAGACAGACACATGTTTATTTTATTACACTCCCATGCTGTTATTAACAAGTCTGGGTACTACCAAAACTTGCATGCAGTCCCTACCTGGTCGGGGCCGGCGCGGGCCTCTGGCGGAGTGTTGGTCGGCGGCTTGACGAACACATGCACTTCGGCGGCTGACGTCTGACCCGAAGAGTCTGTCACCTTAAGCACGAAGGTGTACATGCCTTCCGATAAGTTTGATAGCTGGTAAACAGACAGTAATGTTAATAAAAGGAACCAAAAAAGAATTTTAAAGCAAGTTACTTTGCTCTGGGATAACTAATCTTAAGTTATGGTACTAGGTTTTGGGGAAGCCACTGCCCTTAAATTACTCAACCTATAGGGAAATTCTTGGAGCTATCCACCAACTTAGTGCCATCAAATTAAGTTCCCAAACAAGCCTCCAATTGTCGAAACATGTCTTGCCTACCTGTGTATTCAGTTAGTAACCATTGAAAACTCTGATAACTTATTTACAAGTAAAGTTGCTTCGTTCGCATTATTGCTATAATTGTAGCACTATTGCGAACGCCGCTAATCTTAGAGCACAATCAATACATTACTAATGGACAAACAGAACAACGAAGCAGAAGCACTACATTTTTTAGTTATAACATTTATTGGTTATGGTTAACCAACCAAATACAAAACCGCTTGGATCAGTCACTGAACGACCTGACTTTAACCTTTATTTGATCATGTGATTTGATCATGTAATGTTTTCATCTACCCTTAACTGGCTTAAGGAGCCATTTGAGGGTAGATTTTGTTTACTTTTTAAATAGGTACCTAAAGATACAGAGTATAGGGTTAATATATAGCCTACCTGCAAGTAAGGCGAGTGAGTATTCTGCATGTCGACCGCCTTGTTTTCGTCCTCGGCGGCCTTCGTCCACTCCCACGAGGTGATCTCGTGGTCGTCCGTGGACAGGCTCCCGTTCAAGGTCAGGTTGTTGTTCGGGAGGTAGATTATTACGTCTTGACCTGACAAACAACAACGATTGAAAAATTGTACGCCCACAATTTTATACTGTCCGGTAACGGACGTAATGGCCTTTTCTTTTATTTTTTGCCATTTTTATATATTGTGACCTTTTTTGCCACTTTTGAGTTATTTCTACTGAGAATCATGAGCTCTTTCGATTCTAATGGGATAAAAAAATGTGTCAGAGTTTTTTATCCTATTTTGTTACCATTTCCCCATATACTTTGTATGGCGGTAACAAAAAGATAAGTTTGAAAAATTTATGGAAATGTTAGGACAATTTTTTTGTTCTATAAGGATGAAAAGGGCAGTTATCCCTGCAACTTACTCTACTAGTTTCTTATTAGTCACATCACATCAGTTACAAAATAAACACAATTTTCAAAAATAAAGACAGTGCCTATAAAAAACTTGTACAAGAAATGCAGCTTTAGAGATAACCCTAAAGAATTACTATTTTTTCCGGCAATTTATTCATGTGTTCTTACCTGCATTAGCTTCCGGCGGGTAGTCGGTATGGTTCAACACTGTAATGTTGGCCGTGGTGGAGTTCTTGACATGGTCTGAGTCTTCCACCGTCAGCTTGAACGTATAGTTCCCCGGCTGCTTGAGGTCCTTCAGTACGAGCGTGGGCTTGTCTTCCAAGGGCGGCTGGTAGCCGATAGGGCCGGATGTCAGCTCCCAGTGCCATGATATTATTGCGTCGTCGTCCTAAGAATTAATAATAGAGAATAAGGGAGAGGTTAATCTAAAATTGCAGTAAAATATATGCGTAACGTTTAACATTTTACTGTAAAGTTATATTTTTTTGGCAATTATTATCGCAAGAAAAACTTTAATCCTTTGAACGCTTATCGAACGAACCTTTATCGTATGCGGCGCGTCATCGTGATCCTTATCGGTATGTACTAAGGTTGATATTAGGCTGTAGCTGCGCGAGTAGTTGACGCCAACGGGTTAAAAAATACTGTAGGGTTAGTGGGAGTTTCACTCAAACGCCAATGTCAAGGATACTTTTATTTACTTAGAAGCTTATACATAAGTATAGGTGCATACATTTATAGGTTCATACAAAACTAGTTACCTTTCGTATAACATACGGCAAGGTTGAGCACGCCTGCTACCGATATTAAATAGCCAAGGGACAGTCGGGAACCTATCGCCAAGGCACTAGCTAAACCTAGGGAGGTCAGGGAGAAGACTGAAGCTGTATAAGAGGTATAAAGTGGTAAGTGATGGACTGTATACTGTAGATAATGTATTCGTACCTTGCTGGCGCTGCCATCGAGCACCGCCACCGAATTCGGCAACTTAACCGTCTGTGTCTGCGGCGTCACTATCGCCTGCGGCGGTGTGTTGACTCTCAGTGGCGGCAACACTGTCACGTTGGCGAAGCCTTCGCCGTACGCGTTCGTGCCGTTCACCGTCAGCTTGAAGCGGTACTGGCCCTCGGTCAGCTCGGTTAGAGTTACTGTTGCGCCGTTTTGATTCATGTTGCCTGAGGAATAGGGATGGAAATGTAATGAAGTTTTGCTAAATTTGACCTCTTTTATCATCCTTTTCATCTTACTATTATGTTAAATAAAACACTATAATCGAAAAATGTAGGTGTTCATTGAGAAACGATTTTGTTTTTTTAACTGTTTCTAAATGAAGATTGTTTCAGACAAAAATGTGCATCATTTATCACACGCTTTAAATGCAGTACCTATTTATTTACTGGCGTTTCTATGTTCTTGTAATACATGTATATACATGTTTTATTAGAGACCGTCTAATCTTTCTCTGTTTTATTTTAGTTTGTTTAAGAGCCCATCAACCTGCACACTAGCGCCACTGCCAAATAATCGTGATTATTCAAATTTAACGAAATCTATTTAAAAAAAGGGGCCGCTACGTACTGTATTTTCTATTTAAGTACCTTTTGAATACATTAAACTAGTTTTTACGTTGCTGGATACGTCAATCTATGCTTCCAAAGTAAAAACGGCCGTTTTTGTTTTGAGTTCATAGATCGATGAATCCAGCAACATTAAAAACTTGTTCGAGTTTAGCAGTGGCGCTAGTGTGCACATTGATGGGCTCTTAATGAAAGGAATGAATCAAACCTGTAAATCCACCATTAGGCTGGTCAACTAGCGTCCACGCATAGTTATAGTGGCTCATTGTTGCCTTCTCATCGGGAATTGTATACGCTGCTAAAGTTACTTCATTGTCTGGAAGTTGGACCTGCAAAATATTCACTTAAATAGGTATTACCTAATCAGGAGTTGAGTCACATCTTATTTGATCCAATGGAGACTTGTGCACAGTAAGTAGAGTACATATTTAAATAGTAGTGTAGTGCCAATTGTCACAAAGTCGCAGGCGCGCAGCACGGTGAAATATGGCATATAATTAGAATAGAATAGAAATACGCGCGACTTGGCCTCGGAAAGCCTTGCCTCTTGAAAGTTAGGGTTAGGACTCGCGCGCGATAACGCAACTTATGCTAGACCGCCGCCTAGTACATATTTATATATGGAATAATAAACTTAACTTACCGTTTTAGAAACGATGGAGACGGTCAAATTCTGAACAGTCTTAGGCGCTTCAGATTTAATGTCTGTTTTCTCCGACACCTCCCCACTCTTCTTGCTATCCATAGGAATGGTAGGCCCCTTAGAGTAAGGCCTCAACATCTGTACGCACACACCTTGTGCGTTCTCTTCTGTGCCGGGCACGCATTTGCAGATGCCGTTGCGTGTTTTCAGTCCGAGCGGAATGCATTCAGAGTTGAAAGGGCAGTCTGATACTCCGACCTCACAAGGTACTTTTTCCAGGAACCTTCAAAAACCATTTTAAATAAAACTGATACTGTGTACTTTTAAGGTAAAAAAAAAAGGTTAGAGCCATAATTGCTCAAAGGTGAAGTGAGTAGGCCCTTTTACAATGTAGCCTCAGCACCTAAATAACTACCTACTGATCACTTACACTTTCATCACTATGGATATTTTTACTTTTAAATCATACATGTACTTAGCTTTATTCGACGTTCAAAGGCGCATTGTAACATGCTTATGGTCGTACCAATAAAAGTCTGCAGCGGATTTGATAGCCCACGCAGTGTAAGAGTTATTTATACGTCATAATTTCATAGAAGTTTGACGTTTAAAATGACACTTGCACTGCGTGGGCTATCAAAATCGCTGCAGACTTTTTACGGTCTAACTCTACTTGAAAAATAAACTATATTATTTTTATCTTATGTTTATGTAGGTTTACTAGTGTAATACAAATCTTTATTGCATATGTCAAAAATAAGGAATAGGTAGTACTACTAGTGGCTCTGCTAGCAGTAGAGCTCGCGATTTAAAAGTAAAAATAATACTTTGTTGAGTCATTATCACAGAGAACTCACAAAGGTCTTAAGTGCCAAAGATCCTACTGGCACTTAAGTCCTTTATCACATATGCCAACTTCCACCATTTAAACATTTTCCAAAAAAAAAAAACTACATAGTCTTTCTAACTACCGAGCCTGATCACAAAATTTTACGAGAATCGGTTGAGATATGCGACCTGCAGAGAATCACATACAAAAACGTTTTTGCCCAAGCTGACATGGACTCTTTCACTAACATGTGGTCAACAAGTGAGAAATCTTACAAATATAAATTAAACAATGTAGTAACTTATCGCTAGGGAGCAATTTCCTCCAGACAACTCTAGTAATATAATGTTACACAAACTGTAAGCCATAAAAAAGATAATACAATACCTAGTTGCATCCACCAACAATTCGTTGTCAGTACTATCCCTGTATTTATCATACGGCCTATTATCATCATCCTCCATTGGTAGATTATTAAGGAAATGCGACAGGAAGTTTGATTCCTCATCGTCGGTGAGGAGGTTTTGGTTCCTGGTGTATGGGGAGTACACCTCTTCCTCGGGGGAATAATTGTTGCCTGCTTCTCTGTAGCTGGACTGATCCAGGATGTCAGACCAGTTTTCTGAAAAATCTCTAAAGGTTATGATCATTTGAATTTTGTAGCATAATTTTATGATTATTATGCTCAAACAACTTTTAGAAGAGACCTCCTCATTACCCACATATTCATGCTTACTCTCCCATTAACTCAGTTCGAAAATGCAGAGAGGAGAGGGCTTTTCTGTACAGTGTAGTTGAGGATCCACAATTCAATAATCTTAGTGAATAAATCTCAATCTAACAGTCTTAAGGTTCTGTCTAAATTAAATGTATATCTATGAGTGAATTGCAAAAAAATTCTGACATAGTTAAGGACCTGTAATTAGTTAAAAGTTTATTGATTCCATTGTGTTATGACAACCAAGCCATTTCCAATAAGCCAATTAAGTGTTAGTGTATGCTATAGACTTATGTGTGTATGAATTAAGTACAATACGAGTAAATACTAAATACTTTACAATTTATTATTTGTGAAGCAGGCAGGCAGTTGAAATAACTGATAATGCCTGTATCTAGAGCCATCAACCGAGTTTTCAGTGTTGAGTAGAGTATGAGGCAGGAGGAGTCAATTTAAATGGTTAATTAAAACTTAGTAGTCTGCTTCTTATCTATGCTTAATTATGTACAATTTTTTTGCAATTCACTCATATACTGTTACACAAAAGACCTTAAGAAACTAGAATCAAATTAAAATTATTCCTAAAGTTTTGCCTTCTATACATACCACTGGGCAGCACAGGCTTGACCAGTATCATGGAGACATGGGACTCCCACTTGGGGCTCCCAACCCGCAGCAGCGGCAAGCACAGCTCATCACTCACACACTCCACATGGAAGCAGCGGGAATCAAAGATAAACACAATGTTGCAGGTCTCCTCTAGGCAGCATGCCATCACACATTGCCGGAGACCCTTCAGACCTGTTTTTTCTGAGTAATTTCCCGCAGTCAGGTTACCTTGAAGAAGACAAATTCAAAGTAATACATTAAGGTTTTATTAAAATGTTAAGACCTGCAACATTTTTAACAATGTCATTGTAGAATGCTGAACAGTAAAAATAAATGTAATAAAATTAGTTAGTGGAAAGAATTGTGACCCTTTGGCATGTATCTTAGAAAACCCTAGTAATTTTTTATTTATTATAATTTAATAACTAGTAAAATCGATTTATTATTTCAATAATTTACGTCAAATGCTGTACATTTTTGAATGCGTTTTTATGTATTGTTGTATTGTATGTCTATTGAAAAATTACTAATTCTTTACCAAGATAAAAGTATTTCTTCCAGATACATAAAAGTTTATAATGATATTATGGTAATTGATTAGGAATAACATATTATGTTACTTACCTACTGGGGCATAATTGATAAAATTCTTTGGGTATAGTTTTGGACACTTATTGCTCTCATATTTGTCACTCCAAGGCTTGCTGTATTGAGACAAAGAAGCACGTATGTTGACGAAAACTACAAGAATACACAAACTAATGCAAGCGTTCGAAATACTGATCATTATGTAGGTGAGACGTTTCAAATAAAATAGTCAATATTGTAAAAACTTGTGCCTTTTAGAAGTACCACTATGGTTTGGCCAATGCTTATCTGGATTGGAATTGGAGTAACAATAACAGTTTAGGTTTGTAATATTCACGTGGGTGTGAAGATAAAATTCAATGATATTAAATACATTAGGTTTTATCTTTATTTTGCTTCATTATCACTATGGATTTTAATTTTGCGGACGCGACTGACAGATTGACTTGACAAGATGTGTGTGACAGCAACGAGATGTATTTTCTTATTTAACTTGGCATAAGCTTGGCATTTATTACACAATCCATTCACTGTCCAGCACGTCATTATATCCCAATGCTGCCAATATTAGTAAATAAATAAATGTAAAAAAAACCGCGGGAACAGAGTTTTAAAACTAAATTGACAGTAAAAAAAAACACCATATAGTGGGATCCGGATCTTCTATTTATTTGAGTTTCTCACTTACCATTTAAAAATTATCATCTTAATACTTAATCCTTCTAAACCAAAAAATTGTATTTTACGCTTTCGGTTAAAACTGTTAAAAGAGAGTATCTTCACCTAGCCTAGGTTAAAAAATCAGCAGATCTGAAAAACGGGATACTAAACTAACGATTGACGTTAATTTGTTATCAAATAGCAAGTCAAGCTAACTCTATTAATAAATATACTTACAGTTGATTGTACAGATTATATAATACCTACTATAATTAACTAAGTAGGTATTCTGTATAGGTAGCAGTACGGGTCGGGGCTACAAAAGTCACGCTGTTTCAAAATATCTGCTTATTTTTTTTTAAGAATTAATTTCGACGAATGTTTACAAAGTTTTCAAGCGTACCGTTAAATTAAATTCCTTACCAATTTTAATTAAAAGTTTCATAGTTCCACAGTAGACGTAGCTGAATTATCGTCCCTTTACGTCCCTATTGTTAGTTAAGATGGGTGCAGGACAAATTGGAGGAATTGCTACATTGCGTAAATTTTCCTGTTTTAAATACCTGTTAAACCTTAACCAGACTAACAGTTCAAAAATGACAATCAAATGTCAATCTTACTCATTGAGAATAGAACACATTTTGAAGTACCGTATGTGGGAAATATATGCCTATCCTTTAGTCTGGTAAGGGTTAAATAATAAAATTACAGAATGAGAAAAGTTTGTAGTCACGGTATTTTCAGTATAGTTCAACTATAGTTCAAATAATAGGTCCTCTGCTACGACTTTGAACTTTTTGATTGCCTATTTAAGTGTTAAGTAAAGGTTTTAATTACGAATTCTCCATACCTACTGTTTCGTTTTTTGCAGTGGATTACGATTTTAATAATGCCGCTGGTTTCGTTGGCAAGCCTGCCACAACTCTTGATGGACAATTTGTTGTAAGTTGGTGGTTGGTTGGTTTTCTTCCAAACCGAAGTTTAGAAGGCTTAGAGGACCATAAAAAAATATATTTATAGTATACTAGCTTTTGCCCGCGACTTCGTCTTCGTCTGGTGGTGTCAGTAACAGCAGCTAGTGTAAGTCTAGCGCCTGAATAAAGTGTCAATCATTCAATTTGAGCATACGTTTGAATCAGTGATCAGGCAATTCATTAACTCTTAATTCCACTCCCCCTTTTCACTCTCTTTATGGATAATTTCCGACATAAAAACTATTCTGTTCTTCCCCGTGACTCAAAATATCTCCATGCCAAATTTCATCTAAATCGGTTCAGCGGTTTAATCATGAAAAGGTTGTAACAGACAGACGACAGACAGACAGACACACTTTCACATTTATAATATTAGTATGGATTTGGTATTTATTGTATATTGGTATTTGGTGGATCTCTGCTGTAGATTTACTCAAAGTTTTGTGATTGAACTCCTCTACTAGCTATTAACTTTTCTTCAATTTGTGTTTAAAAACCTCTGTGACCCTATTGGAGTGTTGAACACATTAAAGTTTGTTCGTTCTTTCGTAAAGTCAAATGAATTCATATCATGCCGTCAATTCTCGATTTTTTTCGCCGAAGATATACCGCGTGTCGTGTCCCAAAATTCAACGATACCTAAGCTGGCACCAGAAGATGGACCTGTTCATGACTACTCCAGGAAAAAAAAAAGAACACAATATATCTCAATTTATTATGGAATTACAAAAAAAAATGAAAATCGACACCCCTCCTACTATTTTTAACGACCTAAAATTTTTCAATTTTTAGGGTTCCGTACCTTAAAAGGAAAAAAACGGAACCCTTATAGGATCACTCGTGCGTCGGTCTGTCCGTCTGTCACAGCCTATTTGCTCCGAAACTACTGGACCAATTAAGTTGAAATTTGGTATTAAACATGGGGGCCACTTTTGGGGGTAAATGAGAAAATCAAAAAATAAAGTTTTATGAGACTATATCGTTTTACATATTAAATGAGAGAGCTCAATGTGAGAATCTCAAACAATTATTTTTTTATAATTTTAGAATAAACAGTTTAGAAGTAATTCAAGAAAATAGTTAAAAAATTACCGTTCCCCCCCCTTTATCTCCGAAACTACTGGGTCTAAAATTTTGAAAAAAATACATAAAAGAGGTCTTTACCTATAGATGACAGGAAAACCTATTAGAAATATGTAGTCAAGCGTGAGTCGGACCAATTACTTAGTTTTTCATCCGACCCCTACGGGTTTTTTAAAGGCAATTCACTCGCGTTTCACATAATATATATGTAGGTATAAAAAATATATTGTAAAAAATTAATTAATGTACGGAACCCTTGGAACGCGAGTCCGACTCGCACTTGGCAGGTTTTGCATTTTTTTAAATTATTTTTCCTTGAGTAGTCATGTGCAGGTCCATCTTCTGGTGCCAGCTTATCGTTGAATTTTGGGACACGTTGTATACCACTGAAGCCAAGTGTTGCCCGCCAGGTCTATTACTTTTCCCAATCCCTGCTGTTCTGCGCGGGGGCGCTCCTGGAGCCGCATATGGTGCTGACGCCCGCCGTGTGCGTCTATGGAGAGGACTACATGTTCAATGTCTACGGTGGCTCGCACAGATTTCAAATAGGCATTGGCACGAAAAGAGAAGTTGAAAACATTTGTTTACATAGATGTAAGTATCTTGAAAAAAATAGTTTTATTCGATTTAATTATACCATTTTGTGGCATTCGGTGTCGAGACACTGGGGCCGGGAGGTCCAAGCGCACATATTCTTTTTAAAGAACTATCCAAAAAGCTGGTCGATACCACCGGTGACCAGAGAACTGGCAGCTTTCTCTCGCAGCGCATCAGTATTGCGATTCAGCGAGGGAATGCTGCCAGCATCTTTGGCACAATACCAAGGGGGCCTTTTTTAGATTTATTTGAATTTGGATTAGTTTAGTTTTTCATTTTAGATTTAATTTTAGTTTTTAATTTTACAAAAGATTGTTCTGTCTGTGATGCAATAAATACTATTTATTTATTTATATTTATATGAGCCTAGAGTAGGGTTGCCATAAGTGTGGGGGCTCAGACCGGGACATTTAACGAAAACCGGCCAAGTGCGAGTCGGACTCGCCTTCCAAGGGTTCCGTACATTACACAATTTTCAACAATGTATATTTTGATGTGAAACGTGAGTGAAATGTTTAAAAAAGACCCGTAAGGGACGATCAAAAACTAAGTAATAAGTCCGACGCACGCTTGACTGCATATTTCTAATAGGTTTTTCTGTCATCTGTAGGTAAGGAACTATTTAGTTTTTTTTTTAATTTTAGTAGTTTCGGAGATAAAGAGGGGAAGTGGTAATTTTTTGTCTATTTACTTAAATTACTTCTAAACTATTAATCTTAAAATTATTAATAAAATATATTTGAGATTCCCACAGCTCTATCACTTGATATATAACACCATATAGTTTGCAAAACTTTGTTTATTAAGTGTCTCATTTACCCCCCAATAAGTGCCCCCTATGATTAAAATTCATTTTATTTACGTTACATGTCCGTCTTCGGGTTATAGATTTACATAATATATGTGTACAAAATTTCAACTTGACTGTCACTAATAATGTAGGTACCTAAATGAAAACGCGAGCGAAGCGAGCGCGAAATTTTTTCGAGACAATAGTAGGTAGGTTTTTAGGATTTCGTACTTCAAAAGGAAAAAAACGGAGCCCAAATAGGATCACTTTGTTGACCGTCCGGCCGTCTGTCTGTCTCAATGCCCCCTAATAAATAACTATGATTTATAAACCGGGACAATTTGCTTATGGGCCGGGACACCGGGACATCATGCTTCAAACCAGGACATGTCCCGGCGTACCGGGACGTATGGCAACCCTAGCCTAGAGTGTCCCACTGCTGGGCTAAGGTCTCCCTCCTCTCTTTCCACGTATCCCGGTCTTGACCTGTCTGACCTGTCTGTGTCCCACCAGTTCTTGTCATATCAGTTTTATTCGATTTAGTGTAATTGTATTCTTTACCAGGCAAAGGGTGAATACCATCCAGTGTTGGCCGTAATGGTTAATTCTAATTAACAATTAATCAATTGCATTAACCATTAATTCCGCAATTAATCAATTGCATTACGCATCAATTTAATTAAAGTTAGTTAGAATTGAATCTTGAGACGTTTAATTACATTGATTGTCAATCTAATTGCCTATTTAATGGCATTAAAGTTTCAAAAAAATAATTAGAATTACTCTCAATTGCATTAACGTTTAATGGAATTAAATATTTTTTTCATAAACTAATAATTAATGTTAATTTTGCTTGAAACTATTAAATGGGAATACACTCATTATTGGTGTATTTTTATTTGTCCCTGTCATATGTGAGTTGGAGACAAATGGGAAACGGGGACAAATGGAATTTATTCATTTATATGAAGCGCTTATTCCATCTGCTCCAGGCGGGAACAAATGGGAAAATATCGGATAATGATGTGTTCCCATTTGTCCCCACACCAATAAAGTGGGGAAAAATGGGTATAATTTATATGCAAACTGCACATATATTTCCTATATGTTCCCCGTGGGGACAAATGGGAATACACCCATTATTGTTAGTTATAATGGGTGCTCATAAAATAAAATAAATAAAATAAATAAAATAAATAAAATAAATAAAATAAATAAAATAAATAAAATAAATAAAATAAATAAAATAAATAAAATAAATAAAATAAATAAAATAAATAAAATAAATAAAATAAATAAAATAAATAAAATAAATAAAATAAATAAAATAAATAAAATAAATAAAATAAATAAAATAAATAAAATAAATAAAATAAATAAAATAAATAAAATAAATAAAATAAATAAAATAAATAAAATAAATAAAATAAATAAAATAAATAAAATAAATAAAATAAATAAAATAAATAAAATAAATAAAATAAATAAAATAAATAAAATAAATAAAATAAATAAAATAAATAAAATAAATAAAATAAATAAAATAAATAAAATAAATAAAATAAATAAAATAAATAAAATAAATAAAATAAATAAAATAAATAAAATAAATAAAATAAATAAAATAAATAAAATAAATAAAATAAATAAAATAAATAAAATAAATAAAATAAATAAAATAAATAAAATAAATAAAATAAATAAAATAAATAAAATAAATAAAATAAATAAAATAAATAAAATAAATAAAATAAATAAAATAAATAAAATAAATAAAATAAATAAAATAAATAAAATAAATAAAATAAATAAAATAAATAAAATAAATAAAATAAATAAAATAAATAAAATAAATAAAATAAATAAAATAAATAAAATAAATAAAATAAATAAAATAAATAAAATAAATAAAATAAATAAAATAAATAAAATAAATAAAATAAATAAAATAAATAAAATAAATAAAATAAATACAATAAATAAAATAAATAAAATAAATAAAATAAATAAAATAAATAAAATAAATAAAATAAATACAATAAATAAAATAAATACAATAAATACAATAAATACAATAAATAAAATAAATAAAATAAATAAAATAAATAAAATAAATAAAATAAATAAAATAAATAAAATAAATAAAATAAATAAAATAAATAAAATAAATAAAATAAATAAAATAAATAAAATAAATAAAATAAATAAAATAAATAAAATAAATAAAATAAATAAAATAAATAAAATAAATAAAATAAATAAAATAAATAAAATAAATACAATAAATACAATAAATACAATAAATACAATAAATACAATAAATACAATAAATAAAATAAATAAAATAAATAAAATAAATACAATAAATAAAATAAATAAAATAAATAAAATAAATAAAATAAATAAAATAAATAAAATAAATAAAATAAATAAAATAAATAAAATAAATAAAATAAATAAAATAAATAAAATAAATAAAATAAATAAAATAAATAAAATAAATAAAATAAATAAAATAAATAAAATAAATAAAATAAATAAAATAAATAAAATAAATAAAATAAATAAAATAAATAAAATAAATAAAATAAATAAAATTAATAAAATAAATGGTGACGCGGGCCGTACTTTGTTAATATTTATGACTTTATGAGACATTGTCGTTTGTCACTATTACATACAAAATAGCCAAGGCGGCACTGGGGCCGCAAGTGATAGGTTCACGAGCCGCATGCGGCCCGCGGGCCGCAGGTTGCCGACCGCTGCACTAGACCTTTGATCCCTTGGACGTCTTTATAAATTTACGATATTTATTCTTGTTAATTGTTAATTATCAATCACATGTTTAATTTTCATTAAAAATTGTTTTAGTTTTTAATGGTTTGTAAAGCAATAACCATTAATTCTTTTTAATTGTTAGTGGTTCGTAATAAACTAACATTAATGCAAATTGATGTTCAATGCAATTGATAATTAATTTTCCTTCAATGGTTAATGGCTAATGGCAATTAACCTTTTCAATGGTTAATTTTTAATGGTCAATTGCATTAACGTTCGGCCAACACTGATACCATCCACGTGTTCGTTTACCATCAGTCAGTTTTTAACTCTAAATCCCCTAAGGCCCACTTGCACCATCCCACTAACCCGGGGTTAACCGGTTTAACCGTCAACCCAGTGTCAAATTGTACTGGTAACCATGGTAACTCCAGGTTTAACCGGTTAACCCCGGGTTAGTGGAATGGTGCAAGTGGGCCTAAGAGGATAAGTCTTTAAAGGGAATTTTTAAGACTAGTAGTTATGAGTAAAGTCTTCCGTATTCTTCATAAAACTCATAAACAACCGAAATGACTGGTCAAGTGAATTCAAACGGCTGCCGAAGAAACATTATTGGATTTATCTAGAAGTGTGAATGTAGATCATAAAATAATATTTCCAGGGATCGATTGATGTTTTGTAGGAGATTGGGAGCTAAAACCTGACTATGGTAAACGATATATAGTTTATCAAAGGACTGT
This sequence comes from Cydia fagiglandana, assembly GCF_963556715.1. Classification (NCBI taxonomy): domain Eukaryota; kingdom Metazoa; phylum Arthropoda; class Insecta; order Lepidoptera; family Tortricidae; genus Cydia; species Cydia fagiglandana. Next base: position 10,541,907 of record NC_085948.1, read on the forward strand.
CTCATTTCAAACATAGAGAGAGAATCATACTATCTTTGTCTTACAATAGTACTAGCACCCAAAAGAAAAGGATGAGTATACTTTTTTTGTTCTTATCGGTTTGACCAACTATGTAGGTGGTAAATCACCCAAAATCTTTACTATTGTATTTCAAACTATTTATTTGCGACTAAATATGTAGATATACCCCCTTATTCATAAACGTTTACTAAAGTTGACAAGCCGATAATAATCGTTTGTCCCTTTCCATCATACCAATGCGTCGGAAAGGGACAAACGATTATTATCGGCTTGTCAACTTTAGCAGGCGTGGCTCACTCCGTGATTTCATCGCTTTGCTACAGGTAGCTAAAAGTACATCCGTTCGGCCCCAATTTTGGGGTTTGCCATACGCCGCGCGTGGCGTTGTCGCCACCTAGCGGCCATATCTGAGCTGATCGTAACAGACGCTTTTGTTAGAGAGTGAGCCTTCTGTACACCTAGTACTATTATTTATTCTGTGACTTTAGTAAACGTTTATGAATAAGGGGGTTAATCTTTAATAGGTAATAATAAATGTATCAATATTTATTACAACAGTATTAAATAAATAAAAAACATTAAATTTACTTTTTAACTTTTCATATACTTTTTACTCAGCTTACAACCACTCAGGGCGATGGGAACACTGTGTGACCGACAACATAGCACTGCTCGTGCTGAATAGCCAGTTCGCGATGCGGCAGTACGAGCCGAACACAGAGTACATCATGAACAGGCTGCGCTATGGTGTCAGCTTGGACACTTTGGTGGAGAAGAATGCGAATATCAAGTGCCGATACTACGGGTGGGGTAGTCGGAGGAACGTAAGTGTTTATACCTACTTACGATAGTTACGATTATATCGATTCATTTTGTAAAGGATAATGTCAGTGTAGAATTTAAGTGTCTAGTATTGGAGATAACGAAATACACGAAATCGAGTGGTCGAAATTCTAAAACTCGGTCCCCTGGGGTGCGACTATTGTAAACGCTACGGAGCCCTAGGCTCTCCAAAACATGTCAAAACAGTTTAAATTCGGTATTTGATTGTTAAAAAACGGAATGCTAACACAGGCTTATGTATATTAAAGCTAACTATTTATCTTAGGCTAATATCTCGGTACGCATAGAATACGTCAGCGGCGGTGGTAGGTTCAATGGGTTCAAGTGTGATGTGGAATATAAAGTTGGTAAAAAATAATTCAAGCGATCCTTGTAAGTAATGTAAGTCCCTACCGTATTTTGTGGGTAGAAAATGACGAAAACCTATAGCCTAACCTGACTTCGACTACTCGAAATTCACATTGATAATATTGATATGTTCAAGTCTTAGACGGTGAATCGTTCTTACTGATCCAGAAGAATTAGCACGAGTGCGCCGCAACAGTATCTTTCGCATGATAATAGAATAGAGTAGGTATAGAGCAATAATGTCTTTCTAAAAAAATAAGGTGGGTAGTCTATTCGCACGAGTGTGTGTACTGTTTCGGCGCATAAGTGTAGCGTGTAATATAACTTGTTTTTTATTTAACTTGGACCGCGCATAATATAGACTTTTCTTATTAGATGTTACTCTAGGTAAATACTCTGTAGATAGAACGCTCATAGCCAAACAGCAGCTTTTTTCGATTGCCTGGCCGCGTAGCCAAAATGCCAATCGCTTACGCTCCGTAGCGATCGAAACGCAACTGTCACGGTCGCGCTAATATGGAAGAGTAATAGAGAGACATAATGCTTTTCGTTGTCGAAGCGATAGCGATTGTAACCTTGGCTAGGCCGGCAGTTTATGCCACTCATATTTCATCATCATCATCATTATCATCAACTTTTTAGGGATTAGCTCTGCGGGTAGGAAATAGGTTTATGTACTGTTACGTAAATATAAAATAATCAAGTTAACATTTACATATTTTCAGGGCTTTCTGCTACCTTTGTTAACACATATGCGTATGGTGGATGTCAGAATTATGAACAACTGTGAAGAAATGTGGAATACTGGCAGCAGATTTCTATGCTTGAGCCAACCAAATTGCATAGTAAGATATCAGAGTTAGTAATATAGGTGATTTTACTTTTTAAGTAGGATGTTGTCTACGCGCATTACCTAAGTATTTTATCCTTTCCAAAATAGCTAAGCAATCTAAGCATAAGTATTATGTTATTGCTATTGACAGGTTGCTTTTTTTACGTTACGTTAACATTTTTACAGAATGAGAAGTATGGAGCATTGTGTCCGGTAAGTGCGGTTCTTTTATCCCAATCTTGTATAAGTAGGTAGGGCCCCCCCACATCTGGCGTCTTTCGAGCGTCGGCGTCTGTCGGCGTCGGTCCAGCGCTATGGAAAATGACGTCGATGCGCAGTTGCGTCGACGCTGCGTCGACGTTGCGTCGACGTCGGCCATAGAATTGTAGACGCCGACGCTCGAAAGACGCCAGATGTGGGGGGGCCCGTAGAGTCAGACCAAGAATAGTCTGCAGTGGATTTAATAGCCCACGCAGTGAAAGTGTTATTTTAAACGTCAAACTTCTATGAAACTATGACGTATAAATAACACTTACACTGTACAATACGGTTGCAAATCTTTAAAGGTACCTAAAGTAGGTATTAGGTACTTTATTAAAACACGCTTGTTCTTCGCGGCCTTCCTAAATTCCTAATAACGGGTTGGCTTAAAGTAATGAGAATTTTTGTTTTCGGACATAAAGACAATGGCCATGGATTTCTGGATGTTATATTGAAGAACTATGCAATATCCAACATTAGAACCAAATTCAAGAATGAAGTAATTGGCCTCCCTTGTGTTAGTTTACGTAACATGCTTCTGACCGTTTGCTTTTCACTTTGGACAAACTACCAAGTACTCTCTGACTGATCGTTTTGTAATTACACGGTAAAATTTATTTTATTCTATAATATTTTTGCCTACTATCGCAATATACATATCAGAGTATATAATATTTGCCAAAATTCTTCGATTGATTTAAGTCTTGGGGATATTCTAGGGTTGGAAACGTTTAGTCGTTTTTCCGCGAGAGCCTAAAACCAGTTAAAAACGTCATTGCATACATTTTACCAAAATATGATACATAAACAATTTTCTCTAAATATCAATCAGTTGCAGATTTCATGAAAATGTTAATCAGTTAGCAATTGTGAATGATGGCATGATATAGATAACAAGCTAATATGCCGAAATAATTAAAATTAACGGCAATAAAACAGTTATGGAATGTAAATAAAACGTTGTCCAAAGCATGACGCAGAGGGTTTGAACACAGTTATGAGAAATCGGATGTGGGAGATGTTATAGTATATATAATGTTTTCTTGTTATTTAAAATATGCTCTTGTTTGTCACTGTAAAATTTCGAAAACCCACAGCTATTGTCTTTTTTTTTATATTTCCGAAAACGAAAATTCTCATTACTTTAAGCCAACCCGTTATGTACTGGTACTTGCACTTTTTTGCAATGGTAAACCAAATTGCACACGTCGAACCTGGACATGAATGGTAGGTATTAATGACTATACTAACGTTTCGAAAAACTAATTCCTAATTATTGTAAAATACAGGAGTAAAACAAAATTATTTTTCGGCTATATTTGTTTTTTCGGAAGTATTGTGGTTTTTTCGAAAAACCAGCCGTTTTGTAATTTTTCCGGGTTTTTTCACCGCCCTGTAACATAGCTTTCCTGATATGGAGCGAAAATGTTTGGCAAAGCTAACGTGTAACGACAACGTGTCGTGATTCATGATTAGCGATGAATGGTAGTCAAATGTTTATTCAAGTCATTTGTAATCCTAAATAAGTAGTCTCGTGTACGTGTTCAGGTTTTTGTGGTCACAAGTAGTTAGTTTTTAGGGTTCCGTATTGGTTCCGTACCTCAAAACGTTATAGGATCACTCGTGCGGCTGTCATAGGATCACTCGTGCGGCTGTCTGTCTGTCCGTCTGCCACAGCCTATTTTCTCGGAAACTACTGGACCAATTACCTAAGTTGAAACCATTCCCCCCCCCCCCCCCTCCTTTATCTCCGAAACTACTGGGTATAAAATTTTGAAAAAAAAAACACAAAATAGTTCTTTATTTATAGATGATAGGAAAACTTATTAGAAATGTGCAGTCAAGCGTGAGTCGGACTTATGTACGGAACCCTAGAAACGCGAGTCCGACTCGCACTTGGCTGTTTTTTTTTTCGTATTTGATTCTTTTGATTTGTCTGCTGTTGTCATTAGATACATACACCATATTGTTTAACTAAGATCATTGAAAACCGTAATGTACATAAACCAGCTGATCGATTTTAGCAACTAAATAAAATACTCGCCACTTGATTAAATGACTAACATAGTCCGAAACTCCGAACGCGACTCATATTTTTCAAACGTTTAAAACACAATATGCTCCTGTAGCGCGCGAGAGTTATCTCCGAATTAAGCGATAAAGCAATAAGCGGTATATGTATATGCGATGATTTCATGACGAAACTTGACAATTAAGTAGTTTTTTTTTTGTCTGAGGTGGATGTAATTCTCATTGGATACTGCCGACCCTGTATCCGGCAGCATGCCCGACTCGGCTGTATTGGAGATTTTTCTCCCAGCCGCCTACGAATTGACCCCTAAACTTAGACTCAAATAAGAAATACGAGATTTACTTATTTTGTACCAGAGTCGTTAACTTTAATTGTATATATTATTGTCCACTGAAGTAACCTTTATCTAAAATGTGTTTGCAGCTAATGCTGCCTGTCTCAAATGAAAAAAAAAAATTATAAATCGCCATCGTTTCCATTTTCAGGACGATTTAGGCTCAGTGGTCGAATGCGACGGTTACATCCAGGGCATGATGACCTCCGAACTCATCGACCGGCCCTGCGGCGTGGGATTTCTGGACATCTCGAAGTACATGAAATTCCTGGAATGCGCGGTTGACGACTCACGTGACGCCATTAAACAAATGGCGCCGGTATTGTCGGTGCCAGTGGTGGCGCTAAACACTGAACACCCTGAAACATCGGGTGAGCATGGTTTTCAATCTATGAGCACTTGGTTTTCAACGGTCAGTAGTTAGGAGTTCTCATGTCTACATATATTACATACATTACATTTTTTTATTTTTTTTTTATTCATTTTTTTTTATATAACGGTCACAACAGTTTTGTTATGATCTTGTGATGGATAGGAGTGTGAATCCAACTTTAATTCCTGTGCGCTTTTGAAGGCACCCGCGACGCCATTTAGTGCGCGAGAAACTTCAGAAAACCCAGGTTAGCATATAGTTTTCAATCAAACATAAAAACGCATATACATACATATATTGGTAAAAAAAAATTATCTTAGAACTACAGTAGAGTCCGGTTAGTACGACTTCGCATATAACAACCAACCGCTTATAGCGACGTAAGTATAGACACTTGTTTGGTTTTAGAACAAGCTACTATGAAAGCTCAACCATTTATTACGACTCCGCTTATAACGACCGATCGCTTTTAACGACGGAAATTGACTCAAAATCCGTCCGTCAAGTCCGGTTACAACGACGAGCGACGTAGTTTTTACAAATAAATTGTTGGCAAGAAGCTTACTCCGTCCCGCGCACCCAAGTCCCCTCCCCCTTTTGCCTATACGGAGCAACATGAAATAGTCATGTGACTTTTCGTAATCTTGCAAACTAAATAAAACAAATCCCATTATTCAGTTCAGCTTAAAAAACTTCACATTACCATACCATACCATACCATACCATATCCATTGTACCATATTTTAAGCAAATAAAGAATATTCTTTCTATTCTACATAATTAGGTATGTAAGTTGGGTGACAATGCAATATATTGGTAGGTACCTTCGAGCTGATGGACAGAGGTGGCCATAGGAACTATGTGATAAAACAACATCATCATCATCAGTCATCTTGCCGATTAGATCCCCAAGAATTACGACTTTTTATTTTACGGGATTCGAGTAATTTGCGGATGACGAGTGAGTACGCGTACCTTGAAAAGTGGCTTCTTCTAAACACAAGTCTCTCCATTTAAGTCAAGCTGTCGTAATACTAACGTAAATAAATATTTTAAATGAAATGTTTTATTTTTCTTTGATTGTCGCATAAGTTTTAATAAATACAATATGATTTAATTATTTTGATTAAAAAATATATTAAAATTGGCAGTTCGTTTTGTACGACGTTCGGCTAGTACGACGTAATATCAGCGGTCCCTTGAGCGTCGTTATAACCGGACTCTTACTGTAGCCTAAACTCAATAAAGTGTTGCATTGTTTCATGTCATCATCAGATTATCATGATAACGGTGCCAATTTCTAATAGATATCTACCACGTAAACAAAGCGCTACTGTAGAAACATTAAGAAAAATGCCATAAAATTAATTTTGCCAAGGTAGGAAGTACTTCTGGATTAATAGACGTAAACATGTAACGGTCGCTGATAGACAGCCAACTTGAAGCGATCGGGGAGTATCTAATGATGACTATAAGCTATAAGACATTCATTCTAAGTTGTACGTCAACAGGTGAAATAGAGACCACCTTGGTGCCAGAGAAAACTCAAGAACCGGGTGATGCAAGAATGGGGAATTTCTACGATTATTAACGATCGTACCTTAAGGTTACTATACCTAGGTACCTAATAGGTATTCGGAGGTACCTGCGTGCTTTTGTAGGTATTTTATGGAGAATATCGTACAATTTTTTAACACGAATAAAAAATACTCTGTTCTACCATGTTTTTAATGATTTCATCCGCAACGACGAAAGAAACAATAAAAAATAATATCAGGTAATTATTTATATCAACTCAATTTATTCATATATATGGTACAAAAACAAGTCAAAAAACAATAAATAAAAATAACTTAAAATTAAACTAAATACAAACTATTCTAAAATAAAATAAAACTGTCCTTGATTCCGTGGAGTATGGGGCGGGTGCTAGTGTGGGACGCAACCTGCGTAGACACGCTGGCCCCGTCACATCTCCACGGAACCTCTGCGAGGGCGGCAGCTGCTGCGGAGGCGGCCGAAAACGCAAAGGTTGGGAAGTATCGCGGTCTCGGCGCCGAATACATTTTCGTTCCTTTCGGCGTCGAGACCCTGGGTCCGTGGGGTCCTGGCGCCCTGAGTCTCTTTGGAAACCTTTCAAAGAGACTCAGGGACGCAACTGGGGACCCGAGAGCTGGCAGTTACCTCGCTCAACGCTTTAGTCTGGCAGTTCAGCGGGGTAACGCAGCCAGCATCTTGGGGACCTTGCCTTGCCTTTTTTAGATTTAGTTTAGATTAGTTTTATTTTATTATTTATATTAGGTATATTAAATCATGTGTCATATTATGAATTAAACATAGCTGTCGATTAACCTTGCCCACCTTACCATCACGAGTATACAAAAATACCTATCACCTAAAATAAAAGTAAAACATATTTTTTTAGGAAGTTTAGCACATTATTTTACCTATTTTTTTAGAATTGTAACATGAAGTACTTAATTGAAAAAATACGACAAATAAATATTACTTCAATTATTTATTAAATTAAGCCCAACAAAAAAAGATTTGAAGGGAGCTGTCATAGGAACCATCAGTCCATCATTCAACGCGAGAGGTAATATGAAGTAGGGGGAAACTGTTGTACCTTGGACATAGTTTTACCTCGGTCCGATGGCAATATATCCACATTGCCACGGTTATTGACATATTTCATTTATATTATTTGAAACGTTATTATTAAGTATAAAAAACAAGCTATCAATGAAACATGAGAGCGGCCGGTAACTCAAGAAAAAAATTAAAATATCAATTGTGTTATAAAAAGTCACTATTTCGAACTTTACATCAAGGATGATTATTTCATGTGTTACTAATTGATAATAAAACTTAATATAATAGGCTTAAGTTAAGTTAATTAGCTACTCGATGGTAGGATCAATTCAGCCTAATCTTAATTGGAAGTGCTATTACGAAGCTTACTTGTCCAAAAAGTTGCTTTGTTGTACCTCGGACACCGAAAATATGTTGTACCTTGGCCCGTACTTGCTTCTACTGTAAATATTTGTTTTAAACTTAAGGTTTCATATTTGCCGTATTTCTAATTATTAGTTATGTGCGTTATAAGTTACCCAGTTATCGATCTTAGAAAACATGCCTAAAATGTTTTAGGCAAAAATAAAAAATGACCATTGCTAAGTATATTTTTCTAAGGTAATTGTTCTAGAAAAATCTATTCAATGGCGTAAATATGCTAAAAATATCTGTGATTTCATATACATATAAATATTATTTTTATGATTATATTATAAATTTACTAATTATAATTATCATGTCCGAGGTACAACGGGAAATGACCAAGGTACATCAGGGGTGTTGTTCCTTGGACACTTTTCCCTTTTTTTTCGTCAACGTATCCCATCAAAATAAATAATCTAATCTTTAAATTGTATATCGTATTAGATAGTTTATTAATGTATCTTATAATATTCGGATAAAAAATAATTCTGCAGCCTTTAGTTTTTTTTCTAAAATTCATAAAAGAAATAATTGTCCGAGGTAGAACAGTTTCCCCTACCTACCAACAATTTTTTTTTTCATTATGGTACTAAATAAGGAGGTAAAAGTTAAACAATCAATCGGAAACGTAATATACTTATATTACATAATTATAAATAACACTCAACGTTCTCACTTGTCCACATAACACAAGTACATACTTAATTTAATTACAAAACCATTTTTTTTCTGGCAAACCCCGGCTAAGCTAGGCGCACCCAACACGGGCTGAAATTATCAGAAATTAAGTATCTATTAATATTTATACTCTACTGTACGTAAGAATATCTATAGTCACGTTTTTGTATGGTGTCAATCAGAGATTTCCGGGGCTTAATTTCTAATAATTTCAGGTCATGCTCTTTAATATGAATTCATACCTATTACATTAGAATAGGTATTAGGTATTAAAAAAAACTGGAGTTAGTCCCATACCCAAAAAAAAAAATTATTTCATAATATACCATTTAACATTAGGTACCTATATGTATTTAAAGATTTGATTTGAGAGTTATCATTATATTTTGATACTGATATCATTATATCAGTATCAAAATTGAATGACGCACTGGGAATTATTTTACCATTTTGTAGGTTACTCAACCGGTTCGAACCCATAGTTAATACTACCCAATTTTTTGATATTTCTATGTTAGTAAAATCTATTTTAACATTGCATAGAAAATGGTTATTCTAACCCATATACTTGTATGCCCATTCCACCAAAACTCACTCATTCACTACTTCGGATTAAAAGTAGGAGGAGAAAGATCTCCAGTTAAATACAAAAAACTAATTCTAGGCATTTAAGAGTTAAACTTTTTAACTCCAAATGCACGGATTTAATACGTAATCAGATCACATACCTAAAGATGTAGTGCGTAATTGTTTTCCTTCGTATTTTCTCGGAAACCTTCATATTTGTCAGCTACTTCAGTCAACGTCAGTACTTTTTGTACCGAGACTGAAATAGCAAGACACATTTGTGTTTCCGTGAAAATACGAAGGAAAACAATAAAATTAATGAACTACTTCTGTAATCGCCTATAGCTACGTCATGTAAGTATTATTTTATAATACCTAATCATAGCTCAATAATGACGTTAATGACGTAGACGTGACGAGAACTATAACGAGTTGTTAGAATTCGCAAGTCGTTCTTTCTTTGACAAAATATCTTTTGAGAGCCGGAGCATTTCACAGCCCGAAGGGCATGCTAAAAACTCATAGTACCCTAAATTAAATATACTAATCAATAATATATTTAGTTCGTTAGTTGACATCTAAAACAAACTAACAAATTTGTTACAAGTACAGTCGTGTTCAAACATCTTTACAAGCAAACGTTCGAAAAATATTATATATGTATTTGTTTACACTTCTCTCATGCACTGACAATAAGGCATTAAGGTCGTTTAAATAAATGATTTTTGAAACGTTGTTTTGTTAATTTTGTCATGTTTGTGAATTAGATCGTACTCTCGCGAACCCTCAAGAATCTTTGTTATTAAAGAACCGACCGACGTTTCGACACAGGTTTGTTGTCCCAGACCCGTCTTTCAAAGCGCGAAATTTTTAAATATTAATGAGAAGATATGTGTTTCTTAGTGTTTTGGTTGTCAACTGATATGACTACACGATATTGTTAGTCGTCTCTCCTCGTTATTCTTATTTGGTGACCTCGTATGGGAAACAGCAGCAGCTCCATCTTGAGTGGTCCAACTTCGTCCGCGTCGATTTTGTATGATCTGATGATCGTCGACAAGATGCTCTTGAGTATTAACATTCCGTAATTGCGTCCTGGGAGGAAAGTAACTATTTTAGTAAAGTATGCTGATATAGTGGCTATAGTTTTTTTTTAGCATTAGAAATAAGGTAAACAATCTTGATGTGTCATTTTACTGAAAAACACGTTTTAAAAATATGTCACGGCAAATATGTAACAATTATGAATCTAATATAATTATTTATATTCTTCTGCTTTCTTAAGTAATAGTCACTGATTTTTAAAAAGCGTTTTTCAATTAAAAGACATGTCAAGATCGCTTACCTTCTTTCTAATGCTAAAAAAACGAAGTATAATTTAGAGCGTAGGCAGTAATTTGGATGCTAATCAAATTCTGAATCAGTTGCCCATTAGGCATAAACCGGTCCGGTGAGACGTGTAAATCCGCTAGTTGCTAAGGGGTCATCCATTAATTACGTCACACGAATTTCTAGGTTTTTTGACCCCTCCCCCCCTCCTTGTCACAGTTGGTCACATTTGGCAAACCCCTCCCCCCTAGTGTATGACGTCACATTTTTTCTACGAAATCGCCAAATCGAATTAAGTAAGTACCAAATCGAATTAAGTAAGTATTATTAATATTTTATCAAAATATTTTTGACGATATAAATATTAGTAATTTTATAACCCAAAACTGCTTAAGAAAGAAAATTAAACGAATAAAAACGATTATAGTTTTAAAAACTTGTTATTTAAATGTACAGCGAATAAAATAATTTAAATAAATTTTCGGTTACTGATGAAGTTAAAGTGACGTCACAAAGTTTGTGTCTCCCCCCTTCCCCATGTCACAATATGTCACATTTTCTTGACCCCCTCCCACCCCCTAAACGTGTGATGTAATTAATAGATGACCCCTAAGGCTGATTGGTCAAACTCACCTATACAATTTCTAGGCCCGTAGCTGAAGGGCACAAAGGCCGCTCGGTGGCGGTCAATAGAGCGCTCCGGCAGAAACCGGTCCGGGTCGAACTTGTCCGCGTCCGGGCCCCACACCGCCGGGGACCGGTGCATCGCGAATGAGCCAACGACCGTTCCTGTGCCTGCCAGCAGTGTGATGCCGCTCCCAGCTAGAACAATAAATAAATCTATTCTCTTTCTGACTTGATTCAGACTTAGAATATTGGAGAGAGCTATACATATTTAAATTACCATATTAACATATATGCATACATACAATATATAATCGCGGCTATTTCCCGGAGGGGTAGGCAGAAACCACGGATTTCTACTTGCTACGATCCTGACATACCTCTTTCGCTTCCTTCACTTTCATAACATTCCTCATACACGCTCGCCGGTTTAGGGTGCTCTTAACCTAGCCTTTCTTCAGGATTTCCCCAATCAAAGAAAGTTCGCCGAGGTCTACCTCTTCCAATTCCAACTTCCACTTCTCCCTTAAACACTCTCTTTGTTAGCCTAATCATTAATAATTAATCATATATATGAATTATTATCATATATATGTAGGTACATATATTTACTTACGAAGATAAACGTCTTTGTCGACGTTGCGGGCGATGATCGGCACAACAGTGTACAGCCGCATGCTTTCTTTTATCACTCTTTCTAGGTACATCATTTGTGGAATGTCTTCTTTGGTAGCACCGCGTTTAGAATCACCGAAAATTGCTCTTTGCCTGAAAAAAAATCATACGTCATCCAAAGTATGACTTATTCAAAAATGGAATATCATAAATTCATAATTTATCATATCATTATCCTTTATTTGTCCTACTGCTTTCTGCCTTAGAATTGTCTGAATGTGCTTTATTCACTCCGCTGACTCAGGGTACATCGCAGATGTATCTGCACTAAGTGCCTACTTAAGTAAGACACTTAAGTACACGAAGCTTTTCACACGATCAATAAAATTATGTTTAAAAAAATGTTTTTTCTTGGTATCTTTACGAAGTTACTTGTCGGATGTAGACTATGAGATCTTATGAACTCGATGTTTATCTTACAGAAAGGAAATGTACCTATCTGCAACTGACTCCTGTATAACTCCATCCTCTATCCGCCTAAGGCCCAAGATCCTACCTATGGTACCTCTTCAGTTCGATGAAATTTAAATCCTATTAAATTGGAACAGATAGCGGAGTCAGTTATGAAGTTGACCCAAAAAAATTTTATTAAGCTATGAGCTTCATCACATATGATCTTTGAGTAATTCTAAGCATTTCAAGCCTGGGAAGCAATAAGGGGACGGGGGGTACAAAGATGGCCGCCACCCGTCATCATTCAAAAAAATTTGTTCTGGTCCTGGTGGCTACTAGGGCAAGTTTGGTATCATTTTCGTATAAACCGGAGACGTAGAATTCATTGCTGATATTTGTTTTTTTCAGCTTCATAGTAATTTTACAAGAAAAACGAAGATCTCTGAGTAATTCTAAGCATTTCTAACCTCGGAGGCGATGTGATGAAGCTCATAGCTTAATAAAAAAATTTTGGGTCATATATGGCAGCGATCCGTAACTGACTCTAGTAAGAGTCGCTTTTGCTTTGTTTCGTAAAATTTGCCAACAACGCAAAATCAACTTTAGTTCCTACACTATAGGTTCAGATTTCTATGGCAAAGGGTCTAGCCACAATCCTATAGTGAAACTGCCCCTGGCTGAAATGTATACCTTTCTTAGGCGCGTTTATTTGTCTTATTTTAAGATATCGTTTTACCAAATTTCAAGACTAGAATCCCCTTGGTTTGGCAAAAAAAAATTTTTTTTATCGTTTTTATTATTTGTAGCTAAACTAGTGGTTCTATTGTTTTGAAATTTGGATGTTACATGCACCTAATAGTACATAATAAAAAAAAAAATCAAGGTTGTAACTTGTTTATAAAGGCTTAAAAAATGTTTTTTTTACATAAAATATATTTTATGCAATTGTATATTCTGCATTAAATAACAAAAAAATGAGGTTGTCGCTATCTCACAACTCACAAGTATTAAAAAAAAGTTTAAAAAATTAAAAATATATTTTTAAGCCTTTATAAACAAGTTACAATCTTGATTTTTTTATTGAAAATGAACTACTATTAGGTGCATGTAACATCCAAATTTCAAAACAATAAAACCACTAGTTTAGCTAAAAAAAAATAAAAATTATTTAAATATTTTTTTTTTGCCAAACCAAGGGGTTTCTAGAAATTTGGTAAAACCATATCTTATAATAAGACAAATAAACGCGCCTAAGAAAGGTATACATTTCAGCCAGGGGCAGTTTCACTATAGGACTGCGGCTAGATCCTTTTGGATTTTTCATTTGAATAGCTGGGTCTTAGGCTATAATATTCTCATTCATGGTTAGCAAGCGGTGGCCAACGTTAATCTATGATTATCATGATAGTGTCGGTGTCTTTATGTTTTTGCCTACGATGTTTCCTATCTACGTGAGCTCGTTGACTCTCATTAAACTATACATACCGGGTGTGGCCTGAACCATGAGCAAATAATTAAAACATAGATTGTACTCCTCAAACGATGACACTTTTGTTCAACAACTTTTAAAAATATGTAGTCTTTAGACTCCCTATTTTTCATACAAAATAAATATTATCTTCAATGGACGCTATCGCCACGCCATATCATTGTGATTGACGTTGCTTGTCACGCGTTATAACAAAATTCGCAATACATTGCGTCTTAGAATAAACTTTAAAGTGTACTAAAAATCAAACCACAAGTTATTTTTAAAAGTTGCTGAACTAATGTTGGTCAGTATGAGGAGTGCAGCCTACAGTTAAATTTTTTGCTCATATTACAGGCCACACCCGGTATATACTTACTCTTCAATCACTTTTTCTTGCGCATCCTTATTAATTCCCAGCAGCATTAGCGTGTAGGCGATAGACAGCGCAGTGGTGTCGTTGCCGGCGATCGTAATCGAATCGATGTGTTCACGAAGCTGCTCGTCTGTAAACTCGATCTCTCTTCCAAACAGGAGATCCAGCACAGCTTTCAATTTACCATCTGTAATATATAATGTCACGTGTAAAATAGTTCCGGTCACGTTTCGCGAAAACACAAACACAACTAACACTATTGACTTATTATAATTATAATGCTGTTTGCACATCTTAATACTTATAGATACGATATTAAGGCGGCAATCACTAAAATAAAAAAATAAATTTTGTAATACCTATCTACTATTTAATTGAAACCTGCAACTAGGTATTTGTTTGCAGTTTACTTATGTCACTCAGCGGTTAAGAGTAAATTGTATATAGTCGCACCAAACAAAGTCTGCAGTGGATTTGATAGCCCACGCAATGTAAGTGTTATGTATACGTTATAATTTCATAGAAGATTGACGTTTAAAATGACACTTGCACTGCGTGAGCTGTCAAAATCGCTGCAGACTTTTTACGGTCTGACTATAACTTTTTTTGAGCGTCAAAAACTAAACTTTTTGCTAAACTTGAAAAATGAGGCTTCACACAAGCAATAATTAACCTACACTAAGGATTACAAGTTACAAGCTCGTACGAAACAGATCCTGGGTCCTAACCTAAGAACTACATATTTTACAATCCTTTACCCACTTGCCCAGGATGAGTAGGTGATATATTAAGGTCTCTAAGGATACCTAGTGACATTAGTTACCTTTTGTGCATTCCAGCCACAATGTTAGTGACCTACAACTTCTAAAAGTGTAAGGTTAAGTTTTAGCGGACGTGCATTAAATGTCAAGTTTATAACACCGGTAAAGGACACAAAATTTTCAAAACGTGCGGAACAAAACAAATATGTCCTCGCGATTTTATATTAGGTGCGTTGGATCAATAATTATTCATCATTGACGTCTACGGCTTGTAAATATTGTTGGATATTTGTCAATACATAATACTCGTACTGCTCGTACATACTATGAGATCCGCAGTTTACGTAACTTAGTTTAACACTCAGAGAGGCAATTACCATGGAGATGGCCACTTATGGCAACTACGTTTTCCGTTTTCCTATAAATATGTTGTCGTATAAAGTTATGGTTATCGTGCATTGTTTACCAAACACTTCGACTTTGTTGAAGCAGTTTAACAGGGCTATTATTTTATTGATTGCCGAGTGTATTGCCAAAGGCAGCCCATGTAAGTGCAAGGCTCTTATAACGTCGTGTTGTTTTTACGGATGTCGGGGTCACATTTATGTTGGTTACGAGGCGATGCACTTGCAAACCGTTGATAATACAGGTCATGCTTCGGGGTCGAGGATAATTTACTAGCAAATAGACAACGTGAGAGCAAACATCTTAGGAGCATTTTATACTAAGTGACACTTTAAGATTTTCAGGAAGTAAAATACTTAAACTAATCTAGGAGTAGGTGCTTGACATTGATCGTTTGAGTACACACCTGTGTTATTGTTGTGCTTGTTCTTCTCGTACTCCATACGTTTCTTTTTAACAACCTGTAACGACAAAAAAAATTTGGTGACCAATAATCATCAGAGTCCGGAACAGGTTGCCATTATGGACAGTCATGTCATATAGTGACTACTCAATGTAACCGAAAATTAAAAACAAAAGTGGCAAGGTGAGACCGACATCAACATTCCTGTGTAAATAATGGTTGTTTTTAAATTTTGATTCAATGTGACGTAGTTTTTATGAGTCTGTTAATGCCAATGGACTCAAAGTACAATATTTCGAGTTTGGGTGTTCCAAACTGATAACCAGAGACTGATCTCTGATCTGGATCAGATCAGATGAAATTCCGACAGTTAGTGCGAGCGAGAGACCCGCGCGGATGATCATAATCATAATCATTTATTTATGCAAACCATGGTACTTACTCGTATTACAGATGCTCTTATAATGAAATGAGTACAGTCATGGACCCTAATACTCTATAGTATGGTATAGTTGTATGGTAAGTATAGCCCTATGGCGTGGTAACATGTTTATATGTATGTAATTACGTAAATGATGATTTCAATATAGGTAATTCTAATATCAGTTTGATGACATTACACGTTCGAATTGGTCTGTTAGTACAAGATGATTTACTGTTGAAATCCGGTTTTTTGAAACACAGCTAGAGTGTGTCGCAGTTCGTGGCTGATAATATGCCAGCGAACAACGCCCATACCTGTTCTGTTAGTCATATAATAAGATGAAATAAGTAATGAATATAACCATTTTATTTCAATTTAACCGGTTTGTTCATAAATAATGACTCGACAATCTTTAAACTGGTTACCTAAATGACGAAACGTTGGCTATGAATGAACCCATTAGGTAAAAGTAGGCATCCATGACTGACTAATGACATTATTAAATACTAACTTACCTGCGGCCCACAAATCTACATATATTATGGTTTGGGATTTATCGATTTTGGCAGGATTGTGTCTCCACTGTGTCTCTTCATCATTCATTTAGGAATTCAGGAAGGTGATTGTACGTATTTTACATGTTATGTATTACATTAGGCGTCGTCTATTATAGGTATATTACACATCCCACAATTTTTTTTTTTTTATAGAAGCCTTGTGAGTCGCGACAATATTTGCTTGCTTGTGCAGGCTTGAAAGAATATTACCTATATATACTCGGTTCCAATAAAAAACAAATAACATACATAGTTATTCGTAAAAACAGCCTAATGTACAGTTGTACACTTACAAAACGATATATTATACTTATTGACAGGCTTCCTAAAGACTTTCGTCTCCTGTAGGACTTAGGAGGTTGAACTAGAACCTGGGATGCAATATGGTGTGCTGAGATTCGTAAGGTGAGTGCAGTATCGTGACAGAGAAATACTGTTTAGTATTTCTAGTGTGATAGAGAAAGGGCCCTTTAGTAGTTTGTGTTACCAGGGATCAAAATGATATTTTTCCGTCAAGGGCGTGCATTGAATCTTGAGCGTAATGAGGGATTCAAGTGTTAACGCCCAAAACGAAATACTTTTGATACCGTGTGACACATACTGCTGCTGCTTTTCACATCAACTATGAGGAAAATAAAGAAATCTTAGTGTTGACACAATCTGATGCTTAAACAGATTATTTAAGCTAAATAAATAATGTACAAAAAATGTAAAAATAGTGTGCTTCAACAGAAAAGTGTTACTTTGATCCCTCCTAGCAGGGAGGAAAAATGCCACTTCGATCCCTCCTGGCAGGGAAGAAAATGCTAATTTCCGAATAGGTGGTGTGAAAATTACATTGTAGATGTAGAGAACGAATCGCCATACCTCATCAGTAAATTTATGTGTGAGCTTGATGCTTTCGTCATGCTCCTTCGCGTAGGAGGTGAGGTTGAACAGGAAATCTGGCTGCAGCCACACCTTGAAGAAGCGCATGTTGAGTATCGTCATGACCGTCTGGCGCGCGCGCAGGTATGGGGTGTCGGGCTTCTCTTGCACGTCCATGCGCTCGCCCATTGCAGTTTCTGTAATAAAACCCTTATGCTTTGGTCTCTGAGGAATTGAGGATTGGTTCTATCCCATAATGTGATGTACTTAGTATAGCCAGGCGTGTATCACTCCGCGATTTTGTCGCTTTGCTACAGGTAGCTAAAAGTACATCCGTTCGGCCCCAATTTTGGGGTTTGCCATAAGCAGCGCGTGGCGCTGTCGCCACCTAGCGGCCATATCTGTCCGATCGTAACAGACGCGTTTTGTTAGAGAGTAAGTACACTTAGTACTATTATTTATTCTGTGGTATAGCGTCAACCGGTAAACACGGCCTATATAAAGGGGCACTGATTAACAGTCCGCCGGATGGTATCGGCCTGTCAGTTGTACGGAACTGTCAAAATTTTGTTCTAACTGACAGGCCGATACCGTCCGGTGGACTGTTAATCAGTGGGCCCTATAAAATCCGATTTGTGAAAAGGGTTTTTGGTTTTGGTTTTAACTTTTTGACACAATTCGATACGATTTTAGCTCTACAAGCGTTGTTACGTAACAAAACGTATTTTATTATTCCTTACCAAAGACGATGTCCAGTGTGCAGGCGGTAATAAACTTCAAGACATCAAAGTCTCCCTTCCCGACCATCGCGTCCAGTTTTTCGACCAAAACGTCGGCCTGGGCCGCAATCACTGCCAGGTACTCTTCCACCACTTTGTTGTTGAACACTGATCTCATCACTTTCCTGTGAGATTTCCATAGTTCCACTGGAAAAATGGGGTTGGGATTAATAATGTTGTTTTTATTAGGTTATTATTTATTCTACTGCATTATTTATTACTCATAAGGTCACGAATCAGAACTTTTTCGAGACATACAAATCAAACGGCGCATCTCACAATTGTAACACGATATTACAAGAAGAAATAAATCTGCTTTTGAAAAAGGAAATACTTTAGCTATTTTCATGCATCTGAACCTATTCATCAAAGGTACTTAATAAGTTAATACTTAATACTCTTCTTGCATTGTTATAAGTGTACCCATTTAAAACGAACTATTTAATCTGAGGCAAACTGTATTAGTACGAGCATTTACCCATAAATAGATAATTTATTAACCGGTAATGTTAAAACTGCAATCTTGTTGGCGAACGGCGCGATTCGGGAAATGAATTAGAGATTCACTAGATATGAAATAGTAAACATATGGGACGTTCTACGGCAAAATGTAAGTACCTTTTATTAACGCCATAATATTATTGCGGCCATAAGGTACCTTTTGCGTGAAACGTCACATATCTTTACTATTTCATATCTAGGGAATCTCTAATTGATTTCTCGAAACGCGCCGGAACTACTTTCATCGAATCGTAGCTCGTAGCCAGTCAAACTCGAATGTAGACGTAGACTTATACTCGTAGAAGAAACTATGCTACGCGTCCTCGCACTAATCAGTCATTTATGACAATGATGGCATGTATACCAAATGTAAGTACGAGTATAACATCCATTTTGCTATATCAGCGATATAAGGTACAGTCAACCAAGAACGTGGTTTACCACTTTTCGACTCTATCAATCAGATGATAGAGTCGAAAACTGGTAAACCACTTTCTTGGCTGACTGTACCTGCACAAATGAAAGCCCATCGTTATTTTTATTTTCTGACATGAAACTGCAGTTTTGTCAGACACTATCAAATATGGACGCAAAATTTGAACCCATTCACACATACATATTAAATATCTTAAGAACGGGTCACTCACGTATTTTAAGTCGAAAAACGTCGAAATACGTGAGTGACCCGTTCTTAAGATATTTAATATGTCTGTGTCTCACGGAAGTTTTGTCATTCACACATACTCGTATAAAAGTAAGAAATTTTGAAATTGGGCAAGCTTAAGAACCGGGTCTTCTTTGGCACAGGTGTATCTTACTAGATACTAACATATATGACATACATACATTTGTTAATATGTATGGAAGATATCGCTTTTTAGCAACAAGACCGCCTGTTGTTTACCTCTTCTGAGTTGTATTCACTTTATTGCAGCTTTATTGAGGTGTGCAATAAAAATACGCAATTATGTACTTATAGCTCAATAGTGGGACCGGATTTTTGCACTAAAAGTTTTGATAATTCTAAAGTTGAAAAAGTGATACTTATCTGATATAGGACATATTTTTAAGCATATATGCTATATATGATGAAAAGTTAGAACGAGCGTTAGATATAAATTAGGTATTTATATATTTTTAGTAATGATTTTTTAATATTGAATTAAAGTGCAATGTTTAAGTTCCATTGTTTATAATATGTATGACGCTTTATAATGTAAAATTATTAGAAATATTTTTAACGTGCTTCTTTGTCAAACTACAATTAGCTTATTATTTTGTCGATATTGAATTAAAGTTTAATAAATCCACAACAACATATCTAAATTTATAAGTTAATAGGCAAGCTAAAAAGCTAGAAGAATAAGATATATGCTTTAGAATTAATATACGTTTTTTGTCCTATAAGATCTAATATTGAATTAGAGTCTGTAAAAATAAGTCTATTACTATAAAATAATATACGCAGCCATATTATGGAAAGTAAGAAATTTCTGTGTGTAGCTTGCATTGTAATAGTAAAATCTAGTTAAAAAGGCGCGAAATTCATACATACGCCGCGCTGGTCCGTCAGTCGCCGGCGCGGCGCTCGAGAGCCTATCATAGCCTACCTATACTTCGCCCCTCGCCCCACCTCCCGCTCAGTAACACTGTCTGTCTTTTCTTATCATTCATTTGTTTGTTTACCGTGCACATACATATATAAATTAGATGCGGACATTACGTGAAATTAAAATATCTTATTAAGTAAAAATACCTACAGCTGGTCAATCAGATCTTGTCAGTAGAAAGAGGCGGCAAATTTGAAAAATGTAGGCGCGAAGGGATATCGTTCCATAGAAAATTTGAATTTCGCGCCTTTTTGTAGTGACAAGATTTGCTTGACCAGCTATATTTCATCATCTTGACTAATATTGTAATAAAAATGTACAAGATATTCACAACTATTTTTTACTATACATAGTTTGTCAAAGGACTGTCTCATTTCAAACATAGACAGGGAGAATCATCATACTATCTTTGACTTACACTAGTACTAGCACCCAAAAGAAAAGGATGAATATAGTTTTTTGTTTTTATTTACTGACAAATTGGTTTGACCAACTATACCTATTTCTGGTTCCTATTGTCATGTCCTGTCCTATTCAACGTCAATATCATAATATGTATATTATAAACCAACTGATCAATATTACACGGTATACATCCTGAATATACAATAAGGTAAGTGGCCTCACTTACCTTATTGTATATTCCGTGTGGGCCGTATATGCCTATATACAGCCCACCTTAAATTAAAATGGTTTTTTTTTAATAAACAGGATATGAAGTATGAAAAACTCACTCAAATAGGTTTCTCATTTATTTAAGTTTCTTCATTATACCAAAATAGTTATAAAAATATTACGATACTCTTGGAAAATATACCTTTTATAAAAGTCCTATTATGGGCCTTATTGAACACTACCAGTGTATTACTTAATCCCGCAAAAAATAATCATTTTGACAGTAGGTAATAACAGATTTTATTGTTTTTAACTTAAGACTTATACATATACAAATAACAATATTTGATACTTCATAACAGGAGGATTTATTTATAATAAGTGAAAATAATTATTTTGGGTCTTAATAACTAAAGATATAAAAATTGTCTAGTTTACGCGAAAATAGTAGGTAACTAAACATAAATCTTTATTAGTTACAGTAGTCTCATCTTTTAACATCTGGGGGCACGGCAGTGCCCCCGCCAAGACGAGAAAAGCGCAAGGGCACTATCTACCTTTTCTCGAAGCGCTTCGTCGTTTTTTGGAACCCTCATAACTTGGGGTTGGATTATACCAGATAAACAAAGTTCTCGGACTTATTAAGCATATCAATTGCATAGCTCTTATACTTTAGATTTTATTCATATCTAAAAACTTCGATTTCGTCACTGACTCACTCACTTGATGATCATCAATACCGGGTACTTCCTGAAGTCCTCTAAGAAGCTGAAATTTGGTATGTAAGATAGTTTTAGTACACAAACAACAAATAAATTCAAAAAAAAATTATCCCTAAGGGGATGAAGATGGGGTTTAATTTTGTATGGGAAATCAATAATCGCTGAACCGATTTAGTTGAAATTTGGTATGTAGATAGGTATTGTCATGGGGAAGGATATAGAATAGATTTCAACCTCAAAGTTTACCCTTACGGGGTGAAGGCAGATTTCAACCCCAAAGTTTACCCTTACGGGGTGAAGGGTTATATGGGGAATCAGTAAGAAGTACATTGTGTAACAGATGCCCCCAGATACTTATTTCAGGATTTTTAATAGTAAATCACCCCCAACCCTTTAAATTAGGGGATGGAAGATTGTCATAAACAACTTACAAAAAGAAGTGAAATCCCATCAAAAACATTTTGATGTACAATGTTGCCCAAACGAAACCATAAGGCTCGCACTGTCAAAAAGTTATCAGATCTCTTGCCAAGCTTCTAACTCTACAAGCCCTCTAACTTTACTAGCTCTACACCAAAAGTGTGTGGCTTGGCCGTTTCGTTTCTACAAGAACTATTGTATGTAAGTATAATACAAAAACCGCCCAAATGCGAGTCGCACTCGCGTTCCAAGGGTTCTGTACATTACACAATTTTTAACAATATATTTTTTTAAGAGAAAAGTGAGTAGTCTTTAAAAAACCCGTAGGTATCGGAAAACTAGGTACTTAAGTCCGACTCACGCTTGACTGCACATTTCTAATAGGTTTTCCTGTCATCTATAGGAAGAGAGCTAATATGTGTATTTTTTTCATAATTTTAGACCCAGTAGTTTCGTAGATAAGGGGGGAGGGGGGAATGGTCATTTTTTGCGTATTTTCTTAAATAACTTCTAAACTATTTATTTTAAAATTATGAAAAAATATATCTGAGATTCTTACAATGAGCCCCTTCGTTTGATATATATATATATATATATATATATATTTTAATTTATTGAACAATAAGCTAAATAAAGTACATTATTATTACAAGACCCATCGTGGGCAAAACCTTGAGGAGGTTTGTATGCCGATGGGGAGTTCGAGAAAATAACATGACAATATACATATCTATCTTATACTAATTAAAATTCTAACAAAATTCTCTTATATTAATTCATATTCTAATTCTCTTATATTAATTATAACAAGATATATTTTTTTTTCTTCTATTTATCATTCATCTCAAAAGTGACCCCTTTATTTGAATTTCTATTATTTACTTTACGTGTATGTCCTTGGGCTAGAGACTTACATGTGTATACCAAATTTCAACTTATTGGTGCAGTAGTTGCGGAGCAAATAGGCTGTGACAGACGGACAGCCAGACACACGAGTGATCCTATAAGGGTTCAGTATTTTTCCTTTTGAGGTACGGAACCCTAAAAATAATGAATTTAATAAATTTTTCACCTTATGCCCATGTGGCGGTAGCGAAACAGCCAAGCCACATATTTTGACTAAGGTGTAGAGTTAGTGAAGTTAGGGCTTGTAGAGTTTGAAGCTTGGCTCGACAAGAGATCTGACAACTTTTTGACAGTGCGAGTCTTATGGTTTCGTCTTAGCAACAAAATTTACATGAAAATGTGTTTGGTGGGATATTTTTTTACAGTAAAAATATTTATTCGTAACAGTAAGTATTATCTTTTAACATAATTTTTACAGTACATCTGGTGCTACATTACGACCGGTGCTATAATAAGCACGTTAAAACACTCCCTTTGACCGTGTTTTAAAATTCGTCACTCGTTGCAAAATATCTATTTTTCGCAATTCTATCGTAAAAGAAAAGAAAACTAACGAAGAGGTTTTACGCATACGAGGGCCGCACTGAAAGTTTTGCGTAACTTTTGAATAAAATCATTTATAACCATAATAATACATTTATTGCTTCTCAAAATGTTTCCCTTTACATTCTATGCACATATTCACTCGCTCAGACCATTTTTGGAAGCATGAGGCCCAATCACTTGACTGCATGTTTTCGACGTGGTGATGAAACGTAGTAACTGCCTTATCCGGGGTCTTAAATGTCAAACCCCAAATTAAATCCTTAATTTTGGGAAATAGATAGAAGTCACAGGGTGCAATGTCTGGATTATAATCCGTATAAGAGACATTTTCCACGTTTTCGTAATTAAAAAATGTTTTTGCCTTTATTGCGGTATCGGTGGACGCATTATTATGACGCAGGAGGATGCGGCTTCTCGGTCGTCTCTCGCGGTCTTTTTCAATGACTGCGGGCACACAAATGGTAGTGTACTACTCAGTATTTAACGTTCTTTTATAATTTAAAAGTACGGTACAAAAAAGTCGCGTTTAAAAAAAACAGACGATCAAAATGTTTGGCAACGCTTTTGGCTTGTTGAACTTCTATGGGCCTCCTGTCACCTTCGAAAGACCCATTGACTGGACTAATGCCTCTTTTCCGGATCGTAGCAGTAAATCCAGATTTCATCTCCTCTAACGATGTTATATACTACATTTGAACTTTCTTGCTTGTACTTACGCAGCATTTCTCGGCACCAGTCAAAAAGTACCTGTTTTTGGACTGAAGTTAATTCGTGAGGAATCCAAAGACAACAAGGCTTCCCGACTTTTAAATATTCTTGTAAAATCTTTTGTATTTGTCTCATACCTATCCCTAATTGTCCTCAAATTTCGTCATAGGTGATCCGTGGGTTTTCTTCAATGAGTCGTCTCACAGTAGCCACGTTTCCTTGAATGATCGCCGTGGACGGTCGACCTTCACGAAAATCATTATCTAGAATAATACTGTCTCTACTAAATTCACCATACCAACGCCTCACGATGCTCAGATGTGGTGCTTCAATCCCAAAAGCATTTTGAAGGCAAGCACTACACTCTTGCGGAGTAAGCGAACTTTTAAAATCATAACAAAATCATAGCTCTAAAAATATTTTCGCGTTAAAGCCACGTTCAACGCACTGACTTACTTTGACAAGCCATTAAAAACAAAAGACGATCGATTTGTCGCCAACATTTGTCACATTCCATAATCAAAAGCCTGTATTTTTTTTAAATATACAATTCATAATTTAAATGTTTACCAGTGGCCAGTAGTGCAAAACATTCAGTGTGGCCTATGTAGTAGGAGAGAGGAGGAGTTTGTTAAGAACTATAGACAATAGAAGAGGAAGGATGCTTGGGCACCTGATACGACACGACGAATTTATCAAAAATATCATAGAAGGGAAAGTTGAAGCAAACAGGAAGAGGGGAAGACCAAGGAGAGCGTACATGGATCAAATAAAGGAAAAGATCAAAGTCGTGTCGTATCGGGCTGTCAAAGAGAAGGCGGAGGACCGCCAAACATGGAATTTGCTCCACCGACAAGAGTCATACTCTTAAATATATGATGATGATCGTAAATACCTACCTATGTATTAACAAAAAAAAGTCACTTGTAATTAGTTACTGCCTTTAAAAAGTATAAGTGCCTCAATGTTATTAGACTTTTTGATTCTTTAAAACGTCTTTAGGTCAATAAAGCAAGTGAAAAATTATTAGAGTTAGACCAAGATAAGTCTGCAGCAATTTTGACAGCCCACGCAGTGCAAGTGTTATTTATAAGTCATAATTTCATAGAAGTTTCTTCAAATCGACCTTATTAATAAGAGATTAAAAATATTGAAAATTATCTTAAAATATTTTAATCTAATATTTCATCTCATACGTTCAATAAGGCCCGGGACTAGACCTTTTTACCTGCACTGACAGTGGGCCTTCTTAGCAACAAGTACAAATTCAGAATAATTGGGAATAATAGGGAGCAACTGCTATTTTTGAATGCTGGGCCTTGTTACCCGCCGGGCCTCATATGCCTGCACCTCATCTACCTTATTTATTTGTTTTACAAGGGGAAAAGTTGTTGATTAACCGCTCGTGCTAATATTGATACCCAAACAAGCGAAACATTTTTTTTTATTAAATAGGAGGCAAACGAGCAGACGGATCATCTGGTGGTTAGCGATTACCGCCGCCCATGGACACCCGCAACACCAGAAAGGTTGCAAGCGCGTTGCCGACCTTTAAGATGGGGGTCTTTGAAGGTTTGAAGGTCGTATCGGACAGTTCATTCCACAGTTTGGCTGTTCGAGGCATTCACAAATTCAAACATTCTAAAATTGAACCACGAGCGTAGTTAGTGGTTCGTAAAGTTGAACCTTGAGCGTAGTGAAGGTTTCAAGGGACGAAGGTTAAATAAAATTTTCACCACATCAGCTCGTAAAGGCCCTCTTGATTGTTCGTAACGGATAAGAAAAGTGGCATTTAATTTGATGCAAATTTTGAGTTGTTACCGTAGGTAAATTGGATCAGTTGGTTGGTAATATTGACTTTAAAATGATAAATATTGAATAACGTCAGTTTGAAATTGATTTTATGATAAAGTAAATA
Source organism: Cydia fagiglandana (assembly GCF_963556715.1). NCBI lineage: Eukaryota > Metazoa > Arthropoda > Insecta > Lepidoptera > Tortricidae > Cydia > Cydia fagiglandana. Next base: position 10,568,200 of record NC_085948.1, read on the forward strand.
TTATCGGAGATGATCGCTCTTAAAAAATATATGTCGCTAGTCATTTATAACCTAAAAGCGCCAAATTACGCAAAATTATATTGAAATGACACCTGTGTATTGAATTTGAAGAATACTTTAACAAGGGTAGTTATCTGTATGACAATGCACCTAAAATAATTTTCAAATGTATCTATTATTTCTGTACTTAACACGATAACGAATTCTACGTAAACGAAACCGCGGGCAATCCCTAGTACATATAGAAATAAATAAGGGAAGGTAAGTTTCCATTAGTGTACTGTGTAAAATAACTATTTACCATTGATAATAATTTTATAAACGCTTTGCGTATTTTTAAGGGCACCGCGCTAACCGCTAGCCCGCGACCGTCGATCGCTGCCTCCTGCCACGGCGCACAGCGCGGCGCGCGCAAACGCCGCGCGTTTGAAATGTAACTTAATATAAGCTCGGAATGCATACTTACGTATCAGTATTTAGTGTCGCCGTGATTTTATATTTCTAATCTTTTGTGTGAGAAGTAAGATCTTTATTATGACCGTGTAATATTAACTCTACAAACTTTAATTCAATATTGGCTATACTGCTTAACGAGAAATCAATATCTAGACAAGCACATTGTCTACATTTCTAACTTTTTACATGTATACTAAGTTGATAGATAATATCGTAATTTTGCAATATCAGCTACTCTAATTCTGTATTTTCATAATAATTCCTGTTTTTACGTTCACCAGAAAGCAGCTGTTCCAGATTTCTAAAAACCGAATAGTGTGAATAAATTAAAGTGTTATTGAATATGTTAAAGTTTTTTGTAACTTTAATTTTATATTTACATAGTTATTTAGCAAAAATTAAAAATTTAAATATGGCCGAACGCTCCACCTAAAATTTTCTAACTTTTTACATGAATGTTATTTAACATGCTTACAATAACATATCAAAAAAGAAAAAACTTTAATGTTATCAAAACCCATTTTTGTTCCACCGCTGGTCTATTATACAACAAGAATACCTACCAGTGTACTAGAATATATAGGACTTCAAAACAAGTTTGAGGACAGTGCCTCTTTTCGACATGCGACCGTGCAGTGGTAAAATTGTTATATAATAAACTACCTACTTATCTTATGAATGTATGTGTATGTAGTACGTGTTTATAATAATAATTTCAGCCTATATACGTCCCACTGCTGGGCACAGGCCTCCTCTCATGCGTTAGAGGGCTTGGGCTATAGTCCCCGACCCTTCGCTAGCCCACTGCGGATTGGGAATACAGGTCATATATTTAAGTAAGTAAGTAAATATTCTTTCATTGGCCTTTACGTCTATTGCAGACGCGCGATTTATGGTGTAACATACATTACACCGCCTGGGACGGAATTAAGGAAACGCAGGGATGCCCAGCACCTGCATTACCCTCTCGGCTTCATTGTCTTATGCCACAGGAAAGGCGAGCCAATACGTGTGGAGACAGGTCAGCTGCAGGAATCTGCCGCATATTTCAGGTTGGACCCTACTCGCGCCTTACGGAAACTCCATTCCGGGTTTTATTTTGGAGTATCCTTCTCCTAGATGGATTGCAAAACAATGCTAAGAGGACCATCTCCCCTGTGACAAAATAGCTTCTTACTTCGTTTGTGGACTTAGTCGCCTCGTACGACACCCTATCCTATGTGAAGGTTGGCGCTATTCTAAAGCCGGCCACCACACGGCACAAAAAATATTCTTTATTGCACCAATAATTATACATTTTACATACATGTAAAACTATAAAGAAATTTTAATGGAACAATAGAACACGGTAACAACAGGCCTATTTACCTATATCCGTGAGACGTAAGTGCTAAACGTGAGTCTAGTATAATATTTGTGATTGCAAATTAATTGCTTAATTTTCGCACTTAGATGTTGAACTTGACGTTGTGTTAGACGTAACTTTACAAAAATGTTTTTTTACATTATATGTTTCAATACTGCGCTATAATTACGCTACGTCTTACGTAGGGGAACAACGCGCGAACGCGGCGCGGCGAAAGCGGCCGCCGCCGCGCCGCGCCGCGCCGCGCCGCCTGACATTCGCGTGCAAATCGCGCCGCACCGCGTTCGCAACGAGATCGCTTACGTAGGACACTTCTATGGGCATCAAAGGATTGATTTCGCCGCGCCGCGCCGCGCCGCGTTCGCGCGTTGTTCGCCTACGTAAGACGTAGCGTTAGCACACTATATAGGTACTTACTAAGTAACGTGGTATGACCATATGATGCGAAGTAAGTATATTTTCCATTTCTGGGGTTTTTCTATTTTTTCTGAAATCTTTATAATTATGATGTCATGCTAACATGGTCATGGTACTATTTAACATAGTGTGACAATATAATGCGAAGTAGGTATATTTTTGATATCTGGATTTTTCAGAATTATTTATAACGATGATATCATGTTAACATGGCCATTGACTACGATTAACAACCGTATAAAAGCATTTCACGGCGGTTATAATCTGGTTCTACTACGACGTATCCTAATTTGTGGTTTACCACTCAATGATATTGTATTCTTGAGACTCTATGAGTAAACTACTTATAGTTCGTTTTTTATAGCATTAGAAATAAGGTAAACAATCTTGATTCGTCTTTTAATTGAAATACACATTTTAAAAATAAGTTACGGTAAATATGTAACAATTATGAATATAATACGATCATTTATAATCTTCTGCTTTCATAAGTAATATTTATTAATTTTTAAAAAGCGTTTTTTAATTAAAAGACATGTCAAGGTCGCTTACCTTCTTTCAAGTTCTTTCTATTGCTAAAAAACGAACTATAGCTCAGTTTAAAAGATTTACGCTATACACGTGTAAATAATTTTTTATGACTTTCCGATAAGTATTTCGTCATGGAGATATGTTGATCCATTTCTTTTCCTACAGGATGATGATCAAATATGATATGATCATTCTAGCCGATTTCGACTACGGCGACCACTTTTCCTACAATTAGTATAAGAAAATAAAGAAAACGTAAAGGATGCACCGCCGCATTTATCTAAATAACTACTGTGATGGCAGTACTTACAAGGTGCAACGAATAATCCATATCCCAGCCATGGTCTTAGGAAGCGGTACACTACGTCCTTGTCTAAGCAGTTGTCCAAAACTACTTGGACGTCCTCGGGATTCGCAAGAGCTGGAACAAAAATAAGTTACCAATAATGACAAATATATAATTAATTTCCTAGAAAAAAAAATAACATTACGAATTTTTAAACAAGAACACAAGAGTTAAGTTTAAAAAAAATCTTACCTACATACAATTTGGGTCCCAACCAAATTTTTACTGTACCCTTATGCTTGAAAGCCAAGTCAGCGATGTTTTGCAAGTTTCGTAAAATTTCTGTAACAAATGAAATGAATTACTAATAATTATAAATTTATGATTTAAAATTAGATACTAACATTACAATACATTAAATTTGTCGTTATGATTAATTTGTACATGTTATAAGTACGTACTTAACATAATTAAACCAAACGCAAGGAAATAAACCGTCATAAATAAATAAATACAGGACAATCTTAAAAATATCGACCTTGAGTTCCATTGTATTTAGGTATTTATCTAGGGGCCAATAATTGCCTGAAAATAACAATTTTCACACATTCATTCATTGTAACAAGCTCAATAAGGCTTATATTGTGTTGAGTAATATTTATATATTTTATTTTATTTTTCATACAAAACAATTACACTTTAGGTACATGCTACATAAGTACCTTGTAATTATAGAACGAACAATGTAATTATTTATTTAATCAATACGGGTTGATAAGGAATAATGATGATATTCCAAGTAGGTCAAACTAATCTGTTTTAGGTTTTAGGTATGTACTTAAGTAATTAGGGGCCAAATTAAATATAAACCGGCCAAATGCGAGTTGGCCTTCTGCGCTAAGCCCGCTGATTTTTATTATTTGTTGTCTTGCTGTATATTTTTCCTTATTAGAGCGATCCCTCCTTAATTTTTTACTTATTTTATTTTATTGTTGTGGCTGCTGTCTACCGAAATATCTGGATTATAGTATGGAAAATTTCCTTAATTGTTATAGTAGATTGTTGACCATGGGTTATATAAGTGACCCATTTCAACCGAGATACACAATTTACTTTTTTTCGCTGAACATACATGGGCTCAAAGCTGTAGGCCTTGAGTTTATCTATCAGACTTTGTTTGATCCATACTAAACGCGTCCGCCTGTACCTATATGTATATTACAAGTAAAAGTTATATAAGTATACCGGCTATGACTTAATCTATCTATATATATAAATGCAAGTGTCCTGACTGACTGACTGACTGACTGACTGACTGATTCATCAACGCAGAGCCGAAACTACAAAAGCCAGAAAGTTGAAATTTGCACACCAGATTGCATTTATAAAGTGTACAAGAGATAAGAAGTGATTTTGAGAAATTCAACCCCTAAGGGGGTTAAAAAGGGGATGAAAGTTTGTATGGGGTTAAAGTTTTCCTTTAAGCTAGGAATTTGAAACTTCGTAAAAAGATATATTATTAAAATACAAGAAAATTAATTTCAGTGTTTTTGAAAATTCATCCCCTAAGGTGGTGAAAAAGGGGTTGAAAGTTTGTATGGATATCAAAAAAAATTTTAAGTGGTGGACTTGAATCATTGTATTTAGGGATATTATTAGAAGACAGGAAAAGTAATTTCAGCGTTTTGTAAAATTCATCCCCTGACAGGGTTAAAAAGGGGTTGAAAATTTAAATCCATTACAAATGCTTTGAAACTTCGTAGAAAGGCATAATAGCCGATTACAAAAAAAGTGATTGCAACGTTTTTGGAAATTCAACCCCTAAGGGGGTTAAAAAGGGGATGAAAGTTCGTCTTCGGCTGCAAATTTTATTTTAAGCTAGGAACTTGAAACTTTGTAAAAAAGTATCAAATTCAAATACAAGAAAACTAGTTTCAGCGTTTTATAAAATTCATCCCCCATGGTGGTGTAAAAGGGGTTGAAAGTTTGTATGGATATCAAAAAATTTATCGAGCGCGGGACTTGAATCTTTGTATTTGGGGATATTATTAGAAGACAATAAAAGTAATTTCAGCGTTTTGTAAAATTCATCCCCTAACAGGGTTAAAAAGGGATGAAAGTTTGTATGGGGTTTAAGTTTTCTTTTGAACTACGAATTTAAAACTTCGTTAAAAGATATATTATTAAAATACAAGAAAATTAATTTCAGCGTTTTTGAAAATTCAACCCCTAAGGTGGTGAAAAAGGGGTTGAAAGTTTGTATGGATATCAAACATTTTTTCGAGTGGTGGACTTGAATCTTTGTATTTAGGGATATTATTAGAAGACAGGAAAAGTAATTTCAGCGTTTTGTAAAATTCATCCCCTAACAGGGTTAAAAAGGGGTTGAAAGTTTGAATCCATTACAAATGGTTTTGAAACTTTTTAGAAATGCATAATAGCCGATTACAAAAAAAGTGATTGCAACGTTTTTGGAATTTCAACCCCTAAGGGGGTTAATAAGGGGATGGAAGTTCGTCTTCAGGTGCAAATTTTATTTGAAGCTAGGAACTTGAAACTTTGTAAAAAGATACTATATTAAAATTCAAGAAAACTAATTTCAGCGTTTTTGAAAATTCATCCCTATGGTGGTGAAAACGGAATTGAAAGTTTGTATGGATATCATGCATTTTTTCGAGCGCGGGATTTGAATCTTTGTATTTGGGGATACTATTAGAAGACAATAAAAGTGATTTCAGTGATTTGTAAAATTCATCCTCTAACAGGGTTAAAATGGGGTTCAAAGTTTGAATCCATTACAAATGCTTTGAAACTTCTTAGAAAGACATAATAGCCGATTACAAAAAAAAGTAATTGCAACGTTTTTGAAAATTCAATCCCTAAGGGGGCTAAAAAGGGGATGAAAATTCGTCTTGGGGTGTAAATTTAATTTTAAGCTAGGAACTTTAACTTTTTGGAAAAAAGGTAATAAATTAAAAAACATGAAAACTTATTCAAGCATTTTTGAAAATCATCCCCCAAGGTGGTGAGAAAGGGGTTGAAAGTTTGTATGGAGATCAGATATTTTGTGAGTGCGGAATGCGGAACTTGAATCTTTGTATAAGGGCATAGGTACCTATTATGAGAATACAAGAAAAGTAATTTCAGCAACCAACATCAAAATCCACTTGACTTAACATTGCTTGGATATGAAAATTATAGGTACTAAAGATTTAAAATGTTGAAGATAAGATTCCACGCGGACGAAGTCGCGGGCAACAGCTAGTGTTTATTTAAATCTAAAGATACCTCTCAGTAAATAGATACCTGAAGGATACCAATTTTATTAGTGCGTAAAAATCTTGTCAAGTTTGATGACCTTACGACAACCTTACCGAAGACCGGATATTAAACAAATCAAAAAATATATGCAACATTTTATTAAGTAGTTACACACACATGCAAATTCGAAATACCTAGTATTTTTGTGTTTTTTTGGTTCGGGGGTCGAGACAATAACAAATGACGAAAAACGAATAAGTAATTTGATTAAGGTAAGTAGTTTTTATTTATATCATCATCATCATCATCATCAGCATCAGCTTTATAATATAAACTTAATACTTAAGTACCTATAAACGAGGGGCCTAGGCTTAGGAGGTAGGTTTTAAGGATTTTTATTTTTTGTTAGGTTTAGTTTTAGTTATTTTATTTTATAAGGTAAGTAGTTGTCAGCCAATAGATAATTTATGTCTTTTATCCACCAGGGTCATATTTATACCATGGCCTGGAGAGGCGGCCTGGAAGTTAGTTTTGGGCGGCTATGTCGATGGCGCGGCGTGGGTTTTATCAATAGGCGCAGGGCGCCAAATATTTAGTGATTTCTCGCACTGTCTATATAAAAGTTTAGGTTTGTAGTAGTATTTATATACCTACTAAATAGTATTACTAGTAGGTACCTAACCATTACCTACTATTATTATAAATTTTAAAACAACTCTTTATAGCTTTTGACATGCAATCCAAGAAAGCAATTTATATGAAATTTTGCTGGCATCTTGAATCAGTACCTAAGCCTTGGGAGGATGAGGGACCTTTATTCACAGTTTCCTGGATGGATTAGATTCCAAATGGGCTCAGCAATAGGTTGGACCAAGTTGCAACCGAGTCATGAAACTCATGAATAATTTAACTTTTGAATACTTTCGTACACAATTTGGTGGCGGCGTAATATTTATTATATTATCTTGGCAAAAATACTTTGTACCTCCTTAATTAACACGGCACTAAGTAATTACAGATCATGTAAAGTTCCTGATTATCGCATGTATAGGACCTATACAATAATTTTATATACTTATTTTGTTCATTGTAGAAATCTGTCATTCATCCCAACCCAAGCAAAATTCAACATCCTTTGTAGGCAATAATAATAATGGAGGCATTGACATGTTAGAATTAATTATTTATATTAATATCAGAATCTAAATACTAAATACCTACTTATCTCGAATATTTTAGTCAAATTCTAGTGCCTACCTACGTAATACCGGTTATTTTCGCTAAAACTGTCTACGCTACCTATTTATTTATTTATGAATTTTATGATCTATTTTGGGGACTTCCCAAGAGGCGATTATAAATATTAAGTAAGTATAATATAAAACGTATACGGTCTTATGGTTTTGAATCGCCTGATAAAGATATACTCGTAGATATAACATAACTAGTTACGCATTCGTCTTTTTCTATCATGCTGTATCGAAACTTAAGTACACAAATGCTTATAGTGTTTTGTCACGCAATTAACGCGTTCTTTGTACCATTAGCCGTCAAAGTCTTCGAGCAACACCGGGAAGGGACTCAGCATTTGCACTATTTCCCATCTGCCGAAGGACATGCCCAACTGGGCATGCATACAACTAGCGCGGTGCGTGTTGTGTTGTGAGTCATCCGTACACAAAAAACCGGGCAAGTGCGAGTCGCACTCGCGCACGAAGGGTTCCGTACCATAATGCAAAAAAAAACAAAAAAAAAGCAAAAAAAAAACGGTCACCCATCCAAGTACTGACCACTCCCGACGTTGCTTAACTTTGGTCAAAAATCACGTTTGTTGTATGGGAGCCCCATTTAAATCTGTATTTTATTCTGTTTTTAGTATTTGTTGTTATAGCGGCAACAGAAATACATCATCTGTGAAAATTTCAACTGTCTAGCTATCACGGTTCGTGAGATACAGCCTGGTGACAGACGGACGGACGGACGGACGGACGGACAGCGAAGTCTTAGTAATGGGTCCCGTTTTACCCTTTGGGTACGGAACCCTAACAAGATTTGTCTTTGACGTGTGTCATCTTTTTAACCGACTTCCATTTCATAGAAGGAGGAGGTTCTGTATTCGGTTGTGGCTATTTTTTTTATTTTATTTTTTTTTCTATGTACGTTCACCGATTACTCCGACATCCGTAGTCCGATTTGAGTAATTCTTTTTTTGTTTGAAAGGAGCTACCTCCGAGTTGGTCCCATTTTAATTTGGTTCTGTTCTGATGATGGGATCCATGAGGAATTGAGGGAACTCCTCAATTTTTAAAGGCACATGCATGGTGATTTGGGTGTTTTCTTAAGCTACTCGAGCATTTTCTCCCGAAAACCACCACTTTGATGAAGTAGACCTGATGATGATGATTGTTTTGATGATAATGATGATGATTTTTTAAATGTAATATGTTCAGCGATTACTCCGGCACCTGTGATCCGATTTGAGTAATTCTTTTTTTGTTTGGAAGGAGTTCCCTCCAAGGTGTCTCCGTATTATTTTTGGTTCTGGTCTGATGATGGAATCCATGAGGAATTGAGGGAACTCCTCAGTTTTTAAAGGCACATGCATGGTGATTTGGGTGTTTTCTTAAGCTACTCGAGCATTTTCTCCCGAAAACCACCACTTTGATGAAGTAGACCTGATGATGATGATTGTTTTGATGATAATGATGATGATTTTTTAAATGTAATATGTTCAGCGATTACTCCGGCACCTGTGATCCGATTTGAGTAATTCTTTTTTTGTTTGGAAGGAGTTCCCTCCAAGGTGTCTCCGTATTATTTTTGGTTCTGGTCTGATGATGGAATCCATGAGGAATTGAGGGAACTCCTCAGTTTTTAAAGGCACGTGTAAAGTGATTTCGGTGTTTTCTAAAGTAACTCGAGCATTTGCTGCCGAAAACCGCCAATTTGATGTAGTACAAGTGTAGCCCTACCACGAGTTTGACATTGACATATTCGCTAAGTTAGCGACGCTAACGTCTTTGTAACTTACTTTTTATGCATCTCGCTCGCACTAATATGCCAGTACGAGCGAGATGCAAAGAAAGTAAGTTACACACACGCTAGCGAATAAATCAATGTCAAACTCTTGGTAAGCTGGTAAGGCTACTGATCGGGGGTTAGGGTTAGGAGTTAAGGGGTCGGGGATTAAGGGGTCGGGGAATGGCGGTTGAAGGGCTGCTGGTTCAGGGTCGAGGGGTTCATGGATCAGGGGTTGATGCGCTGTGAGGTAGAGTGATCGGGGGGTTGAGGGATTGGGTTAGTGACGGGGCGGAGGATGGATTTAGTGTAGTGACAGGAATTATAATTTCCCAGACGGACTCGAGAAAATTCCTGATTACATATTTATTAAAGTAGGTACCCGCATTTAATTTTAATCATGATGTTGTTTTTAATTCATGCTTCCTGCTCTTAACAATGCATTAAAACTAAAAATTGAAAAATAAAAACTTTTTACAAAAAAAAAGAAAACCGACTTCAAAAAGGATGAAATAAAATATTATCCTTTTTAAGTCTATGCGTTACCAACTGATATGTTTGAAGTCGGTGCCAAGCCAAGTAGTAACAATATCCGTCAAAAATAATCAGCTTTATGACTATAAATCCCATTAGAACTGTACTAATAACTATTGTAAATGTGTAAGTAATTCTGTCTGCCTCTTTGTCGCCTTTTCATGGCTAAACAACTGAACCTCTTTAGGTGAAATTTGGCAAGAACGTAAATTCCTTGAATTGTTTTATATTTTGAAATGTAGTCCTCTGAATAAGGAACGGGAAATAACTCAGTCCCAATCCCACGCTTGCGTGCCGACAAACATGGTACGGACTGTGCCAAGAAGGTTTGATCGTGTGTTCTGAGGTGTGTTCTTAGTACAGTCGACGTCAAAGATATGTTTACACTTTTGCACCTTACTCCTTTGTAATAAGACGAAAAGTGTACCTAAACATATTTTTAACGTCGACTGTACCTACAGAAAGTACGTTCATTGTCGTCGTGTAAGGCAATCCAACGTCGTGTAACGTACATCCTTATCGAATCGCACCAAAATCATGGTATGCTTCAAAAGTTGGCTTGGCACCGACTTCAAACATATCAGTTGGTAACGCATAGACTTAAAAAGGATAATATTTTATTTCATCCTTTTTGAAGTCGGTTTTCTTTTTTTTTGTAAAAAGTTTTTATATATATTCGTGTCATCATTACATATTGGATTTTGTCAGTGAGAAATGCATTCTCCGTGCAATCTCTTGGTGGCCAAATATCTACTTACTAAGGCAATTATCTACACCACTTTAGGTTCGATATTTTAACAGCTAGGTATATATAGGTTTTATCTAGCTCGTAGATGAAAGGGCATTCTCTATCCTGAGTGTAACTGTATAGGTATGTATACATATTGTAACTGAAGTTGAATTCTCGTACGAACTAATGTAACGTGATCTCGAGATTAAGCTAAGTATAAATGGTTTCTCAATAAAAAGGTGTTAAATGAATTCTCATACATACCTTTAGTACACTTTTTGGCGGCGTTAATTTACAATATCGAACTGGTATGAATGATGTGTGTTGTTGGTTGTGTAGTAGTACGTAGGTAGTTTATAGTTGTGTTTGTATGTAGGTAATCATCGTACGTGCATCACACATCGCCACACTATTGCTAGTAGGCAAGTTGATCAGCAATATGTTAATCTAAAATTTAAGACATACCTAGCAATAAAAAAATCCTTGAGTCGAACTGAACTGTTTTTGTCTAGCCTATAAATACCAAGATAATAACAGATTTCAAGATTTTTGAATATTTTAACGTACAATATTTTAGGTCCTTTGTCGACTTCCAGAATGACGCATATTCTTCGATTAACAGAACTATTTGGACTGGAAATATTATGCCTAGACTTTTAAGGTCCGTTCTGTCCGACGTTAACTAGGATTACCTACTCCGCCTTAAGGATATAATTTTCTAAATATTGAATCAAATTTTAACTGGCCAAAAACGGTGCGAAGGTAGCCAAAACCGGAAAGCCAAAAATAGATTACAAGTACCTATGTACCTAATGTATAGCAGCCCGTAATGCAAGTATTACTTATATATTTACTTTAGTTGCCTTAAAGATGTATGGTATTTTATATTATTTGATATACTAAAGAATAACAGTTCGAATTTTGAAAAAATATACCTAAAAATTTTAAGTAAGGTGTATTCGGGTAATACCGAATGTCGGATAATTCCGAAATTCAGATGAAAATCACCCTTAATTCCATCATAATAAAAGTCTGTTTTCGGAATTATCCGACAGTTTTCGACATTCGGAATTACCCGAGTAAACCTTATTAGGTTGGTATTTCCAAAAATCAGGTGGTCGATTTTTGAAATTCGACCGCTCGATTTCGTGTATTTCATTAAATAATATCTCCACTACCTACTAGGCATTTAAATTCTACTAATAAAATTGAAAACGAGTGGTCAATACCACTAGATTCCCAATTTTTATCGCTCGAATTTCAAAAATAGCTTTTCGCCGTTTTCCACCGATTTTCGACTGACAAAATCGAACGATCGAAATTCAAAAATCGGCCCCCAGCGTGCGCCATAAATTAGGTTTTGACCTTTTTTAAAGTCATTATTTTGTATTTGTTTTTTTTTATTAGCACACATCGTCCCTTAACCAGTTTCCGAATTCCAGATTTACAAAAAAAAAAAACATAAACAACCTCTTGCAGAAGTAATTTTCCTCTGAGACTCGAATTATAAATTACCAGAATGTTCCTAAGGCAATATGTAAGTGTTTTCGTGATCAGTGATTTTAATTAGGTATTTTAATATCTTTATTTTACATTTTAAAAGGTATAACCTAACCTATGTTTGATATGTTCCAGGATAATTTTGATGAATGAATTTAATGATAATCTACAATTTTCCTGATATTCACGAATATTAAATGTGAATAATATATTCCCTATTGTTCTAAGATGTAAACACGATAGAAACAATTTCCTTGATATAATTATCTATTTTAAAATGCTGATTCTATACTAATGTACTAAGTGTGACATTTGGCTAAGCTTGGTAGTCATTATTTATACTTAAAGAGCGAACATATGTGCGGCGAACTCAAGGTTTTCCTACCCTTCATTAACTGCAGCTAATATCCTATACTATATAGCAAGACCGGGCGCAGGTAGAATCCTGATTCTGAATCCGAGATACCGCAATAGATTTCAATTTTTCAATAGATTTCGTGCCGGCGCGTGCCACTAATACCAGCCATGGGCATGGTGTGGATGGCAAGCTTTTGCAAGGCAAAGAGGCGATTCCAGCCAGTGTAGAAGTCCGCAGCTCAACACTGCTGGCCATTGTGAGTGGTGTTCTTTCCCAGTAGTGTATAGAGCCTGACAGTATATAACCATAGTCTAATAAAACATGGTTTTCTCTTCCCAGAGTGACACAAGCCTACGTCACAATAACATGGCCGCTATATATAGCGCTGTCGCATGATGACGTAGACTTGTGTCAGTCACGTGACCACGAAAAGACGGGAAGAGAGTACCAGGCGAAGTATATTATTATACCATGTATATAACGGAAGTACTAAAGTATTATTTGAATACAACTTACTTTCAGTGTCTCCAATGAAGAGCATCGCGTTCCCCAGCAGCGGCAGGCCAGGCAGCGAGGGCAGCGAAGCTGTTGCTTTCTCGTATCGTCGAGTGTGGAAAATCCATAAAACCCACGAGGCACATGCCGATAGAAATAGCAGCAGTAGAATAATCATATTTAAACCTGCAAGAAAAAAATCGTGAAGTTTATTGGTCATTAATTCCCAAGTTGTTAGGACTATGGACAGAAAAGTCCGTCGTAAAAATAAAAAGTATGGACCGTCGGAGATTTATTACGATTATACAATGATCACAATTTTTATTCTGTCATATATCTTAACTATCATAAGAAAACGAAAAAAGAGAAGAGATATTACATATGTTAAGGAAAACACTTGACTTCGACTCTTCAAGGGCACATCATTATTTACTTAGGTGTCGTTTATTAAATACCTAACACTCTATTACTATTAGCTCAATAGTGGGACCGGATTTTTGCACTAAAAGTTTTGATAATTCTAAAGTTGAAAAAGTGATACTTATCTGATATAGGACATATTTTTAAGCATATATGCTATATATGATGAAAAGTTAGAACGAGCGTTAGATATAAATTAGGTATTTATATATTTTTAGTAATGATTTTTTAATATTGAATTAAAGTGCAATGTTTAAGTTCCATTGTTTATAATATGTATGACGCTTTATAATGTAAAATTATTAGAAATATTTTTAACGTGCTTCTTTGTCAAACTACAATTAGCTTATTATTTTGTCGATATTGAATTAAAGTTTAATAAATCCACAACAACATATCTAAATTTATAAGTTAATAGGCAAGCTAAAAAGCTAGAAGAATAAGATATATGCTTTAGAATTAATATACGTTTTTTGTCCTATAAGATCTAATATTGAATTAGAGTCTGTAAAAATAAGTCTATTACTATAAAATAATATACGCAGCCATATTATGGAAAGTAAGAAATTTCTGTGTGTAGCTTGCATTGTAATAGTAAAATCTAGTTAAAAAGGCGCGAAATTCATACATACGCCGCGCTGGTCCGTCAGTCGCCGGCGCGGCGCTCGAGAGCCTATCATAGCCTACCTATACTTCGCCCCTCGCCCCACCTCCCGCTCAGTAACACTGTCTGTCTTTTCTTATCATTCATTTGTTTGTTTACCGTGCACATACATATATAAATTAGATGCGGACATTACGTGAAATTAAAATATCTTATTAAGTAAAAATACCTACAGCTGGTCAATCAGATCTTGTCAGTAGAAAGAGGCGGCAAATTTGAAAAATGTAGGCGCGAAGGGATATCGTTCCATAGAAAATTTGAATTTCGCGCCTTTTTGTAGTGACAAGATTTGCTTGACCAGCTATATTTCATCATCTTGACTAATATTGTAATAAAAATGTACAAGATATTCACAACTATTTTTTACTATACATAGTTTGTCAAAGGACTGTCTCATTTCAAACATAGACAGGGAGAATCATCATACTATCTTTGACTTACACTAGTACTAGCACCCAAAAGAAAAGGATGAATATAGTTTTTTGTTTTTATTTACTGACAAATTGGTTTGACCAACTATACCTATTTCTGGTTCCTATTGTCATGTCCTGTCCTATTCAACGTCAATATCATAATATGTATATTATAAACCAACTGATCAATATTACACGGTATACATCCTGAATATACAATAAGGTAAGTGGCCTCACTTACCTTATTGTATATTCCGTGTGGGCCGTATATGCCTATATACAGCCCACCTTAAATTAAAATGGTTTTTTTTTAATAAACAGGATATGAAGTATGAAAAACTCACTCAAATAGGTTTCTCATTTATTTAAGTTTCTTCATTATACCAAAATAGTTATAAAAATATTACGATACTCTTGGAAAATATACCTTTTATAAAAGTCCTATTATGGGCCTTATTGAACACTACCAGTGTATTACTTAATCCCGCAAAAAATAATCATTTTGACAGTAGGTAATAACAGATTTTATTGTTTTTAACTTAAGACTTATACATATACAAATAACAATATTTGATACTTCATAACAGGAGGATTTATTTATAATAAGTGAAAATAATTATTTTGGGTCTTAATAACTAAAGATATAAAAATTGTCTAGTTTACGCGAAAATAGTAGGTAACTAAACATAAATCTTTATTAGTTACAGTAGTCTCATCTTTTAACATCTGGGGGCACGGCAGTGCCCCCGCCAAGACGAGAAAAGCGCAAGGGCACTATCTACCTTTTCTCGAAGCGCTTCGTCGTTTTTTGGAACCCTCATAACTTGGGGTTGGATTATACCAGATAAACAAAGTTCTCGGACTTATTAAGCATATCAATTGCATAGCTCTTATACTTTAGATTTTATTCATATCTAAAAACTTCGATTTCGTCACTGACTCACTCACTTGATGATCATCAATACCGGGTACTTCCTGAAGTCCTCTAAGAAGCTGAAATTTGGTATGTAAGATAGTTTTAGTACACAAACAACAAATAAATTCAAAAAAAAATTATCCCTAAGGGGATGAAGATGGGGTTTAATTTTGTATGGGAAATCAATAATCGCTGAACCGATTTAGTTGAAATTTGGTATGTAGATAGGTATTGTCATGGGGAAGGATATAGAATAGATTTCAACCTCAAAGTTTACCCTTACGGGGTGAAGGCAGATTTCAACCCCAAAGTTTACCCTTACGGGGTGAAGGGTTATATGGGGAATCAGTAAGAAGTACATTGTGTAACAGATGCCCCCAGATACTTATTTCAGGATTTTTAATAGTAAATCACCCCCAACCCTTTAAATTAGGGGATGGAAGATTGTCATAAACAACTTACAAAAAGAAGTGAAATCCCATCAAAAACATTTTGATGTACAATGTTGCCCAAACGAAACCATAAGGCTCGCACTGTCAAAAAGTTATCAGATCTCTTGCCAAGCTTCTAACTCTACAAGCCCTCTAACTTTACTAGCTCTACACCAAAAGTGTGTGGCTTGGCCGTTTCGTTTCTACAAGAACTATTGTATGTAAGTATAATACAAAAACCGCCCAAATGCGAGTCGCACTCGCGTTCCAAGGGTTCTGTACATTACACAATTTTTAACAATATATTTTTTTAAGAGAAAAGTGAGTAGTCTTTAAAAAACCCGTAGGTATCGGAAAACTAGGTACTTAAGTCCGACTCACGCTTGACTGCACATTTCTAATAGGTTTTCCTGTCATCTATAGGAAGAGAGCTAATATGTGTATTTTTTTCATAATTTTAGACCCAGTAGTTTCGTAGATAAGGGGGGAGGGGGGAATGGTCATTTTTTGCGTATTTTCTTAAATAACTTCTAAACTATTTATTTTAAAATTATGAAAAAATATATCTGAGATTCTTACAATGAGCCCCTTCGTTTGATATATATATATATATATATATATATATTTTAATTTATTGAACAATAAGCTAAATAAAGTACATTATTATTACAAGACCCATCGTGGGCAAAACCTTGAGGAGGTTTGTATGCCGATGGGGAGTTCGAGAAAATAACATGACAATATACATATCTATCTTATACTAATTAAAATTCTAACAAAATTCTCTTATATTAATTCATATTCTAATTCTCTTATATTAATTATAACAAGATATATTTTTTTTTCTTCTATTTATCATTCATCTCAAAAGTGACCCCTTTATTTGAATTTCTATTATTTACTTTACGTGTATGTCCTTGGGCTAGAGACTTACATGTGTATACCAAATTTCAACTTATTGGTGCAGTAGTTGCGGAGCAAATAGGCTGTGACAGACGGACAGCCAGACACACGAGTGATCCTATAAGGGTTCAGTATTTTTCCTTTTGAGGTACGGAACCCTAAAAATAATGAATTTAATAAATTTTTCACCTTATGCCCATGTGGCGGTAGCGAAACAGCCAAGCCACATATTTTGACTAAGGTGTAGAGTTAGTGAAGTTAGGGCTTGTAGAGTTTGAAGCTTGGCTCGACAAGAGATCTGACAACTTTTTGACAGTGCGAGTCTTATGGTTTCGTCTTAGCAACAAAATTTACATGAAAATGTGTTTGGTGGGATATTTTTTTACAGTAAAAATATTTATTCGTAACAGTAAGTATTATCTTTTAACATAATTTTTACAGTACATCTGGTGCTACATTACGACCGGTGCTATAATAAGCACGTTAAAACACTCCCTTTGACCGTGTTTTAAAATTCGTCACTCGTTGCAAAATATCTATTTTTCGCAATTCTATCGTAAAAGAAAAGAAAACTAACGAAGAGGTTTTACGCATACGAGGGCCGCACTGAAAGTTTTGCGTAACTTTTGAATAAAATCATTTATAACCATAATAATACATTTATTGCTTCTCAAAATGTTTCCCTTTACATTCTATGCACATATTCACTCGCTCAGACCATTTTTGGAAGCATGAGGCCCAATCACTTGACTGCATGTTTTCGACGTGGTGATGAAACGTAGTAACTGCCTTATCCGGGGTCTTAAATGTCAAACCCCAAATTAAATCCTTAATTTTGGGAAATAGATAGAAGTCACAGGGTGCAATGTCTGGATTATAATCCGTATAAGAGACATTTTCCACGTTTTCGTAATTAAAAAATGTTTTTGCCTTTATTGCGGTATCGGTGGACGCATTATTATGACGCAGGAGGATGCGGCTTCTCGGTCGTCTCTCGCGGTCTTTTTCAATGACTGCGGGCACACAAATGGTAGTGTACTACTCAGTATTTAACGTTCTTTTATAATTTAAAAGTACGGTACAAAAAAGTCGCGTTTAAAAAAAACAGACGATCAAAATGTTTGGCAACGCTTTTGGCTTGTTGAACTTCTATGGGCCTCCTGTCACCTTCGAAAGACCCATTGACTGGACTAATGCCTCTTTTCCGGATCGTAGCAGTAAATCCAGATTTCATCTCCTCTAACGATGTTATATACTACATTTGAACTTTCTTGCTTGTACTTACGCAGCATTTCTCGGCACCAGTCAAAAAGTACCTGTTTTTGGACTGAAGTTAATTCGTGAGGAATCCAAAGACAACAAGGCTTCCCGACTTTTAAATATTCTTGTAAAATCTTTTGTATTTGTCTCATACCTATCCCTAATTGTCCTCAAATTTCGTCATAGGTGATCCGTGGGTTTTCTTCAATGAGTCGTCTCACAGTAGCCACGTTTCCTTGAATGATCGCCGTGGACGGTCGACCTTCACGAAAATCATTATCTAGAATAATACTGTCTCTACTAAATTCACCATACCAACGCCTCACGATGCTCAGATGTGGTGCTTCAATCCCAAAAGCATTTTGAAGGCAAGCACTACACTCTTGCGGAGTAAGCGAACTTTTAAAATCATAACAAAATCATAGCTCTAAAAATATTTTCGCGTTAAAGCCACGTTCAACGCACTGACTTACTTTGACAAGCCATTAAAAACAAAAGACGATCGATTTGTCGCCAACATTTGTCACATTCCATAATCAAAAGCCTGTATTTTTTTTAAATATACAATTCATAATTTAAATGTTTACCAGTGGCCAGTAGTGCAAAACATTCAGTGTGGCCTATGTAGTAGGAGAGAGGAGGAGTTTGTTAAGAACTATAGACAATAGAAGAGGAAGGATGCTTGGGCACCTGATACGACACGACGAATTTATCAAAAATATCATAGAAGGGAAAGTTGAAGCAAACAGGAAGAGGGGAAGACCAAGGAGAGCGTACATGGATCAAATAAAGGAAAAGATCAAAGTCGTGTCGTATCGGGCTGTCAAAGAGAAGGCGGAGGACCGCCAAACATGGAATTTGCTCCACCGACAAGAGTCATACTCTTAAATATATGATGATGATCGTAAATACCTACCTATGTATTAACAAAAAAAAGTCACTTGTAATTAGTTACTGCCTTTAAAAAGTATAAGTGCCTCAATGTTATTAGACTTTTTGATTCTTTAAAACGTCTTTAGGTCAATAAAGCAAGTGAAAAATTATTAGAGTTAGACCAAGATAAGTCTGCAGCAATTTTGACAGCCCACGCAGTGCAAGTGTTATTTATAAGTCATAATTTCATAGAAGTTTCTTCAAATCGACCTTATTAATAAGAGATTAAAAATATTGAAAATTATCTTAAAATATTTTAATCTAATATTTCATCTCATACGTTCAATAAGGCCCGGGACTAGACCTTTTTACCTGCACTGACAGTGGGCCTTCTTAGCAACAAGTACAAATTCAGAATAATTGGGAATAATAGGGAGCAACTGCTATTTTTGAATGCTGGGCCTTGTTACCCGCCGGGCCTCATATGCCTGCACCTCATCTACCTTATTTATTTGTTTTACAAGGGGAAAAGTTGTTGATTAACCGCTCGTGCTAATATTGATACCCAAACAAGCGAAACATTTTTTTTTATTAAATAGGAGGCAAACGAGCAGACGGATCATCTGGTGGTTAGCGATTACCGCCGCCCATGGACACCCGCAACACCAGAAAGGTTGCAAGCGCGTTGCCGACCTTTAAGATGGGGGTCTTTGAAGGTTTGAAGGTCGTATCGGACAGTTCATTCCACAGTTTGGCTGTTCGAGGCATTCACAAATTCAAACATTCTAAAATTGAACCACGAGCGTAGTTAGTGGTTCGTAAAGTTGAACCTTGAGCGTAGTGAAGGTTTCAAGGGACGAAGGTTAAATAAAATTTTCACCACATCAGCTCGTAAAGGCCCTCTTGATTGTTCGTAACGGATAAGAAAAGTGGCATTTAATTTGATGCAAATTTTGAGTTGTTACCGTAGGTAAATTGGATCAGTTGGTTGGTAATATTGACTTTAAAATGATAAATATTGAATAACGTCAGTTTGAAATTGATTTTATGATAAAGTAAATATTATCGGAGATGATCGCTCTTAAAAAATATATGTCGCTAGTCATTTATAACCTAAAAGCGCCAAATTACGCAAAATTATATTGAAATGACACCTGTGTATTGAATTTGAAGAATACTTTAACAAGGGTAGTTATCTGTATGACAATGCACCTAAAATAATTTTCAAATGTATCTATTATTTCTGTACTTAACACGATAACGAATTCTACGTAAACGAAACCGCGGGCAATCCCTAGTACATATAGAAATAAATAAGGGAAGGTAAGTTTCCATTAGTGTACTGTGTAAAATAACTATTTACCATTGATAATAATTTTATAAACGCTTTGCGTATTTTTAAGGGCACCGCGCTAACCGCTAGCCCGCGACCGTCGATCGCTGCCTCCTGCCACGGCGCACAGCGCGGCGCGCGCAAACGCCGCGCGTTTGAAATGTAACTTAATATAAGCTCGGAATGCATACTTACGTATCAGTATTTAGTGTCGCCGTGATTTTATATTTCTAATCTTTTGTGTGAGAAGTAAGATCTTTATTATGACCGTGTAATATTAACTCTACAAACTTTAATTCAATATTGGCTATACTGCTTAACGAGAAATCAATATCTAGACAAGCACATTGTCTACATTTCTAACTTTTTACATGTATACTAAGTTGATAGATAATATCGTAATTTTGCAATATCAGCTACTCTAATTCTGTATTTTCATAATAATTCCTGTTTTTACGTTCACCAGAAAGCAGCTGTTCCAGATTTCTAAAAACCGAATAGTGTGAATAAATTAAAGTGTTATTGAATATGTTAAAGTTTTTTGTAACTTTAATTTTATATTTACATAGTTATTTAGCAAAAATTAAAAATTTAAATATGGCCGAACGCTCCACCTAAAATTTTCTAACTTTTTACATGAATGTTATTTAACATGCTTACAATAACATATCAAAAAAGAAAAAACTTTAATGTTATCAAAACCCATTTTTGTTCCACCGCTGGTCTATATACCTAATGGTGATTTGCATAGTGAACCAAGTAAGGCGGAAAAGGCAACAGAATAGGTTTTCCCTATGAGGATATGGGCCATCAAATTATATTTGTTTGTATAATCATGACATTATATTTTATTAGGTAGATCTGTTACACAAAATTATCCACGTACCTAAGCAAACATTACTTTATTATTAATAGTTGTTATAATAGCTTGATATGGCTATAAGCATAAAAGCTCGCTACTCGCTATTTTTAAAAGGTAATTAAACGAAAAGTACACTCGCCATCACATAGGGCCAGTTGCACCAACCACATTTGACGTTGATCAACGTCAGCCGGCGCGCCCCGGCGCTTTACTATGAAACTTCCCATTCCCATACATAAAAATTTTTCGAACTCTTTAACGATACGAACAGTTTGGTGCAACCGACCCATGGTATATCAAAGCTTGATCAAAGCGGCCGGCCGAACTCCTTGGCCGCTTCGATCGACAAATATCTGAGCACGCCTCTTTTGTCAAAGCGATAGAGTACGATTA
This sequence comes from Cydia fagiglandana, assembly GCF_963556715.1. Taxonomy (NCBI): domain Eukaryota; kingdom Metazoa; phylum Arthropoda; class Insecta; order Lepidoptera; family Tortricidae; genus Cydia; species Cydia fagiglandana. Next base: position 10,589,620 of record NC_085948.1, read on the forward strand.
CGATAGACCTTCTTTGGTACAGTCGACAAAGGAGTAAGGTGCAAAAGTGTGAACATATTTTTGACGTCGATTGTACTAGACTGCGATAGACCTTCTTTGGTACAGGAACCTTACCATAAATTGATACCAGTATCAATTAGATAGTGCAAATAAATACGAAATAAGCTAGGAAAAAAGTGTTATTTTTTTGTATGAGAATTGCAAGGGAGAAATTCAAGGAGCTCGTAAGAGAACACAACTTATTATGGCTCCTCTACACGATGGGCCAACGCCAGCCGCTCCAAGGGACGCAGCCATGCGGAAGAATCACTTGCTCCATCTAACGCATAAATGCGTCCCTTGGAGTGGCCGGCGTTGGCCTATCGTGTAGAGGAGCCATCAGACCGGCAACACCAGGTTTCTTAAAGACTGGGAGCCTTACTATAAGGATCAGAAGTTAAATTGCGGTCTATTAATAGTTATAAATTTTGCAACACAATAATCAACAGTGAACAGGCACCTTCTGGGCGAGCTCGCTCCATCGTAGGCCACGCCTACGCCTCGGCTAGTCTGTGGCCATGAGTAAGCCCAATCATAATTTAAAAAAATTGCAAACGACTCTGTTCTAAGAGACCCTTAAAAGTCAATTGACAATTAAAATATAGCGTTTTTTTTTTATTGTGGCTATGAAATTAAATAAATTATGGGTTGACTGATTACTGCACGTGCAGATAGAGATAGTAAACGTGAACACTGAGATTCTAAGAACTCGAGACTGGGTTTTTTTTCTGAAACTGAATATGAATATCTATACCTCATTTTTCAGCCTGAAACTGAAAATGTAACCTAAATTTTGATAATTCCGTATTTACCCTAATCACAGAATAAATAATTTGCATCCATCCATCTAATGATTTTTTTTGCGACGCAACAAGAGATATTTGGAAAATACGCTAGCCCCTTGATTTTACTGTTTAAATTATTTACATATTTAATCGTGAATTATTTATTAGCGTCTGAGAACCTTTTTATAAATTTCGTAGGTAACTATTTTTATAGCTACGCCATAAAAATATCTGGTTGTTAGCGACTTAGCACAGTAACTTATGTTTCTTGAAAATAAAGTAATGCTTGATTGTTTATTGTGGAATTATATTATACAAAAATTAAATCTTTCTGGAACACTATTTGAGCATAGTCCGGGCCTCATTGCTGCCGCCTTGGCTGTTTTAAAAAGAACCGTTTTAATTTGATTTGATTATTATGACAATGCAACTGGTGTTGGCATGGTGTTTCGCATTTAGTCCCATTTCATTTTAATTTATATGTTTTATGCATGAGTGCTAAAACTAATAAATAATGCACCGCAATATTAGATATCATGGTTACCCTAGCATTATTCTATTTTTCGGAAGAAAATGTTACTTACCAATAAAGGTACTTTTGAGGTTAGAAAAAATCAAATCTAAAAAAACGGGGTATAGGTACAGTTATCATTGTTTAATAAATTTGGATTTATGAAGTAAGTATTATTCTATTTTTAATAGGTAATTAATTTTAATAATTATATATTAAAAAAATCACGCATACTTACTAAAATTTATTTAATTAAAAATCCAAGAAAAACACTATAACACTGAATGCTAAAAACGGGCTACAGCTCGGGCGGGCAGAATCCGACTCAGTTCGGTATTAGCCCGCGATACGCTTCAACATCAAGATCGGTTAATGCTCTATTGACTTTATTAAATAAATATTTGCATAAACACAAAGCCTTCCACTAAACACGAAATTTGCTTAACCGAGACCTTTATATAACGATCTACGTTAAATCTATTCAAGAGTCAATATAGAAGCGTCTTCTCAAGAACTATTATAGAAAATGATATATTATCCAGATAACACTGGCGAAACATCGCAATTCTGACCAGTCAAGGCCGCTTTTAGTTGGTGCGGCGAGTTCCGTAGATAATTTCAAAATCTCATCGATGTAAATAGGTAGGTCTCAAGTTTCAAAATATTGTTTTCCCCAGCGGCGTATGATCGATTGCTTTATCCATCTTTATCCATGTGATAAAATAACTGTCACTTTTTAACACCGTGGCCGTAACAAAGTGACCGACACCGTTTTATCACGCTGTCACGTACCTAGACAAGAACGACCGTATCATATCCGTACTGAAGGGCTACCGCGAAAACCGAAATTCGCAAATTGCGGGGATCTTTCTCTTATACTCCAATGAAGGCCTAATTAGAGTGACAGAGAAAAATGCAATTTGCGAACTTCGATTTTCGCGGTTATAGCTCTGGAGAGTTATTTGGCCGTCGTATTTTTTCCTTCCAAAAAATTATAATTAGATCCTTTTCAGCGAACATAATTATTGAGAAAAGAGCTTATTTATTAGTAAAAAAGCCCTAAATTTTTTTTACCGAAAAACAAAATGTAAATCCATTTAAACTGCGCATCCTTCCATGGCACCACCGCCTACATCTAAAGTAATTTCATGGCATTGGGTTTACACCACCAAAGATTCGTTTATTTCAAAAGCTGAAAAATTATTTTACTGCGTGGGCAGATACATTCAGTGGCGGTAGTAAACATAGTCATACATTTTGAGCACTTATATTATAAGCACATGAGTTTTTCAAGCATGACGAGGATCTCAAAAACGTGAGTGCTATAGCCGAAACCGGAATGTGGGTTAAATATGTCTTAGGTATGTCGATTCACCATGACTCTGCAAAGGTCAGAAAGTTCGTTTATTGAATAATTTAAATTCAACCTTAAAAAAATTAAGGAACGCTCATACAATTTATTTATTAGACATGACCAAGGCTCAGAACCGGTTTTTTAGAAAAACCCGAAATAGGCTAATATTTTTAATTATTTTATGCTTTTTACGTAGGACTGAATCATGTATTTAGGTAACAATTTGGTATTATTAGATTGTCCCAATAAAAATTAAATAATAAACCAAAGAACGAAAAAGAACCAAATAATACCGGTATTTTTTGTATGAAGAAAATACATGACCTCAGCAAATATTGTATATTCACCCCGCGAAGTTACTTGATCGTGCCTGTCTGTTTTATTTTTCTAGTACTTTACAGTAATTGTAAGTGATTTTAGATCTAAGTAGGTCTTCATTATGGCATTATATCAAAATTCATAGAAAATCTTAGCTTTGGACCGGATTATTAACGGTCACAAAAAACGGTTCGCATATATCCAAGTTTCTTTGACTCCAATCATTTTTACATCTAGATGATATTTTTTTTATTATGTTAGAATAAAAATTGTAGAGCATGATATTTAAGAAAATTTATTTTTCAGGATTTTTTTTCATATGCATAACCGCCAATTCTAGGGATTAGTTGCCAATCGGACCCGTGCCAAAATGCCGGGACAACGCGAGAAAGATGATGATGATGCATAACCGTTTTTATTATACATGGTGTGTCTGACCATGGGGCTTTAAATCCAGGGCTTGATTTTACTCGCTAAACTGAGCTACTTTTACTATGGGATCAACCCTAAAATCGGGGAAATTTTATTGGCTTTTCCATAGAAAACGTCGACATCTGATCGGCCAAAATGTATGAAAAAGTAAAATTTTTTTTTCGGGATTTCGGGGTTGGTGCCATAATAAAAGTAGCTCAGTTTAGCGAGTAGAATCGAATCCTGGATTTAAAGCCCCATGATCAGACACACCCTGTAGAGTTCAAATAATGCGTAGGCCGCAACGGTCAGCTACACTATGTACGATAAGAGCGTAACCGGTAAAACTTGTATTGCGATATTTTAAACCATTTCCATTCAAACGCCTTCTGATTGTATCCGGAGATATCTTAAAACCTTTTTTTTTTAGTTTTACTTGCCCAGCAGGCCCAGAACGCAATGATAGTAGTGGATTTTTTTAAAATGTCTGCAAGACCCATTTTAAATCCTATGTGGAGGAGGTCTTTTTTATTTTTCCCACGTTCTGGTAAGTCATAATCATTTTTATACTCCATATAATGCTTCAACCACTTAATTACAAACGCCTTCGATTTATTTATATACAATCAGCTTGGTTTCGTGACATTTTGGGCCCTTTCGGGTACCTACGTAAGTACGTACAGAAGCACACTGCCTCATAACGTGAATCGTTAGCGACATTCTTTTTTTATAAAATTTTAGGTGGGAAACTGTCAAAAGTTTTTTTATTATTTTTTACGAAGCATTGTAGGCAAAAGAACATTGTATTCAGCCAGTACTTTTTTTTCTGTGCCACATTCTTAAAATACACACTTACACTGGTCACGCTCTTGTCAAACACACTGTCTATGTACATATATACTTACTGAAATGCAAGGTGAACCGTGAATCTTGGTAAATAATATAGGTACCTTCTTAAAAGTTATTCGATCATTTAAATATTTTTCAAGCGCAAGCTCAAGCGCATGAAAAACTGTTCTGGAAATAAGTTGTCGCAAATTTTATGCTCTACAATGAATTATCTGCAAATATACTACACGTTAACCGTTTTTTTACAAGTAGGTACCTTTGCCCTTGAATAACTTCTGGCTATTTTTCGGGTTATTTATACAGAATTCTTGCGGCATTTTATTTTAACTAAAACTTAAAATTAAAATATGCTGTGCATATAAGAAATATGTTTAAATATTTATTTTTTGTGTAATAAAAAAAGTAACTAATTAGATACTTGCGGATCCGATAGAAATTATACTCCGCGAGCCAACTCGCACTTGGCTATAGTTATTGAAAATGTGTAACGTTCCACGGCAAAAGGTACCTTATGGCGGCTGGCGCTTACGTCACATAGCGCCACAATAATATTAGAGCTGCGCGGCGTTAACAATAGCATAAGCGCCAACCGCTATAAGGTACCTTTACCCATGGGACGTCATAAATTAGTTTAGTGTTAATTTATTCTGCGCGTGTATTCCATCCGGGAAAAAACTCGTTTCCGTAAATTATCTCATCTCACTATGACTATCATGAGGCACAGATACCATAGGGCATAAGTAGAACATCGGACATGTTTATAATTAAGTTACACCATATTTTGTGGTGTCTTCCTGCGGAGACTGCCCTTGCCCGACGAGTCATCAACTCATCAGTCATCACCATTACATTGGTGGTCGTACGTTAACACTAAAATGGATGTTAATGAACTTTATTAAAGTTGTTCATGGAAATAAATGAAGCTGGCACATTTGAATGAGAAATTATGTAACTTAGTAAATATACATTATTCATTTTGCGCAAAAAAAACGTATTTAGTTATGCTTACGAACTCTATATGTACGAATTGTATGATTAGTAATCTATATAATTTTTTTAATAATCATATGTTTAAGTCCGACTCCGAATTGATATACCTACTATACTGACTATAGTAGTCCTGCCTGTCTTTCTAGTTTAGTGTTACTCGTATAGGTACGTTAAGTACTTATGTATTTCTAATATGCTACAGTGCGCACAAAAATCATAAATCTATTGATTAACATGTACCTACTTTAATTATTTTAGGGATCATCCATTAATTACGTCATACGAATTTCTGGGTTTTTTTACCCCTCCCCTCCTCCTTGTCACACTTGGTCACATTTTACAAATCCCTCCCCACCTGGTGTGACGTCACATTTTAGGCAATTTTGTTTTCAACGAAATCGGCAATACTAACTCGGCATTATTTTTTTATTAAATCACCAAACCTTATAAAATTGCTAATATTTCTTTTACCAAAAATAGTACAAGAAATATTAGTAATTTTATAACACAAAACCAATTAGGAACGAAAATTACCTACTTCCTAAACCTCCTTATTTAAATGTACAGCGAATAAAAATATATAAATTAATTTTCGGTTACTGATGAATAGTGCTGAAGTTAAAGCACTATTCATCAGTAACAGCTATAAAGTGCAACATAGGTACCTGATACCAGTTCCTATTGGTTAAATTTCTTTAGAATAAACATATTATTATATAATATAGCATAGTACTAGATATTATAAGATTGTATTTAAGTATGTTACCTGTTAACAAATATTCCATCGGCGTCACAGTTATCTGACCAGTTTTGAACTTTGTTGCAATGAGATAAAGCCTAACGACTGCTCGGGTAAGTGTACTGCCGATAGTACCTATTTATACCTTACACAGTAGATTAAGGAAAATTGTTGAGTGTTACCGTTCGCCAACAAACTGTCATGCAGTTTGGCGAAAAAATATGTGTAATGGATTACTGTGTATTTTTTATTGAGTAAAAATAAATTAAAAAATTAAAGTGACGTCACAATTTTTGTGACTCCCCCCTCCCCCATATCACATTTTCTTGACCCCCTCCCACCCCCTAAACGTGTAATGGATGACCCCTTAGGACGTTTTTCTATGTACATAAGGTATTTTGGGGCAAGTGCTGACTATTTTTCGACAAGTTGCTTAGCTCTCACGGTTTATTTTATTTATCAGTGATATACGTACATTAACTTGTTGATGGCGTCCGCAGAAATATGATGGCGTCACTTTTACGTAAACACAAATTTAGTCATTCTGTCCCCGTAAGACCTAAGCCAATTTTTGCGCTTTTAAATTTGGAATATTCTTTTATTTCCATAAGAGTTCATAACTCGAATTTAAGTCATTTGTACTTACGAGGCTATGCCCAAAGGTTCCTTATACTCGTTATGGAGTTAAGAATGTATCCTAAATCTACGTTATATTAGGCTACCTAATACAAAAAATTCCATACTTTCTTTTAGATGTAGAAAGATCATCCTAACACCTAAAACCGCGTTTTTGAGAAGAAGTCAAAAGAAGTTTGAGAGTTTTGAAACGCATTTAACTACGTTCCCGTTGGAAGTTACATAGATGATGATTGTTTGTAATGATTATATGTATCTTAAAGTGTTTTTCTTTGAAATACTCTAATATTGATTTCAATGTCACTTACAGATTGTGAAATATTTGGCTTAGAATACAGCAAGTCTGACTATGAAATTAGGTAAGAAAAATCTTTGTGTGGATTTTTCTTACTGTACCTACATGTTATATGCATTATGCACATGTACTCGTATTACGGAGAGTGACACCAGTGGCAGCTTAGTGTTAAACAAATAAGAACAGCGTTAATCAAACAGCTAAACGTCTTAGTTATGAATTATGATGTATTTAAACCTAGGTACAACAGTAGGGGAGACCGAGGTGAGTTGTGACAGAGGAGAGTTGGAACATCGTCGAGTTTTTGGAATCTATTAACTAGAAACTAGGTCGCGCAACAGTGTGTGTTTGTTAGCTCGTAACTTGAACTAACAAACGCGCGCTACCTAGTTTCTAGTTAATAGATTCCAAAAACTCGACGATGTTCCAACTCTCCTCTGTCACAACTCAACTCGGTCTCCCCTAGGTAATAGGTACTTTACTGGATAGACAATTCAAATCGAATAATGAGGTAAAATCTTAAATTAAATGAGATACAACCGCATTGTATTTATTATTTATCTGTAATGAGTTCCTATAGGATGGCCGAAAATCAATCATGGACAAAAAAGTTTGGAATATTTACAAAAAATCCTTAAAAATGTAAATGTTATCAGATTTTCCACTAAGTCCAATATTTGGACATATACCTAATACTTAAGGGGCCCACTGATTATCAGTCCGCCGGACGGTATCGGCCTGTCATTTGTTAGGAACTGTCAAAATTTTGTATTAACTGACAGGCCGATGCCGTCCGGCGGACTGTTAATCAGTGGGCCCATTATATAATATGTAGTTAATTTTACAAGATTCACAGTTACAATTAAAACCCGCCAAAAATATGTTGAGTCACGAAACACACGAATTTGTTTACGAAATTCATCCGGGTCGGAATCCGTCGCTACTCACTTTGTCGCTGTCGGCACAGTCACGTCTAAAAATATAGATACGGGCAGAGTGACAAAAATATGTATACTAGACCTTATTGCCCATATATTAAGGTAGTGTATACCTATTTTTTGGCACTTAGTCCGTATCGATATTTTTAGACGTCATGTACACGTGGCAATTCTCGAGGTGAGGCACTTATTGATTGATTTAGCATAACATTATTAAGGGTACTTTTTTACTCGTTTAACCACAAGGAATATCAGTTTTGTAGTCAAACTCGTTTGGTAAAATTTGAATACAAGCAAAAACGAAAATTTTCGAATTAAGAAGCAAAGACAAGTAAATGATAATAACTATCAATTGATTATTTATTGCATCCCTCACTATTTTAGTAGATAGAGTCAGATCAATATATTTTGTCCATTTGGATTGGTTGCCTGATCCTATGTCCTTCCCCGAGCCCGAGCCTCAAACTATCGCCAAAACAAAATTCATCTACATGAGTTTAGCGGTGTAAGCCTGAAAAGGTAACAGAGAGACAAGCAGAGTTTACACTATGTGCTTATTTATCCCCGGGCCTCAAACTATCTTAATACCAAATTTCATCTTAATCAATTAAGCGGTTTAATCGTAAATCGGTAACAGACAGACATACAAATGAAAAATGCAGAATTTGCCACTGAAATTTGGACCTTTAGTGCAGGGAATGTAGGTAATTTAGGTGTTTCAAAACTGAATGAAACAAAACAAATGCGCCTCTGTTCATTGAATATGATTTAAATTTCATCTAACTGAATAAATACTATAGGTATTGGGCCTTAGAATGATATGATAAACTGTAACGCCATCTGCTCATCTCTACACAATAATACCTACTGCTTATGTACTTATTTGCGTTCTCAACTACGTAAATATAAAGTAAACTGTTTTTCTTATTTACTTGTCTCTTGTCGTGGGCCGGTCATTTGGAATATTTATGGTAAATTACATAATAAACTATGAAAAACATAAAACTCACTGCCACCTCGCATCACTTGTCAGTACAAGGAATCTCTGTTCAGGGAAGCTCGTGAAAGTCGTTGTTTAGTTTTCCACTTACGTTCGGGACAATGTTGATATTGTTAATAGTGTTTGTGTTAAGTGTTAGTTATTATGCGTATTTCAGAAGCACCCGGGGGCATTTGTACGAGTTGTCCCGGAGACTGGCTTCAGTGGGTCAGCTCCCGGTGCTGGGTCACATGCACTGGTTTATTGGTGGCCCGGAAAGTAAGTACACCATTATTATGGAACGTACTTACATAGTTGTATCATAATAATAATACACGCGATTGTACAATATTATATATATACAATTCGCCATAGGGTGAGGGTATAGTACCTACTTGGGATATAACGATAAAAAAAACAATGGGTTGCACTCCGGGAGTGCCGACAGAAGTGAAAACTCAATGACTGGTCCAAAATGTCTGCAGCACTATTATATGTATAATTGACCCATCCTTCTTTCTATTGAAAAACTTTAGATCCGAAATTGCTGGCCAGTGAGCTTAAATTTGTAGCGGTAATTGTTTAAAATTCGAATACAAATAGTAAAGTTACCTTGCAGACCTCGCATCTAAATATATTTGGTCATGATATTTTGAGTTTTATTCACCAGTATATACTAGAGTTCACTTTTATTAGCGATTTCATCAAGATGTAGCTTTATTGAATTATATTTGAGTGATATAAAGTTAAAATGTAACTGTCAGATCCTCGTATTTCAGCCCGTACAAGATTAGAACATTGAGCTTTATTGCTTAATATAAAAGTTCAGTTTTAAATAATTGACCTGATTATGATACATTATGACTAAAGTTCTTTGGTGAATAACATTGCCCGTGACACATGACGTCAGCGTTACGATACACGTTGCGCTGAATCGAGTTTATGATTTTTTCCCCACCTCAAAAAGTGCTCAGCGCCCCTAAAGAAGTTTTCACTTCAAAATGTACCTATGTAAAACAATCTCGCCGAAATTATTAGAACCAATGAGTTTTCAAGAACTTAAATAAATATGCGAAATATTTTTTTTTTTTGAATCATGATTTGTAATTTATTCACAATTACACAGGTCAAATTTGATATTTACCGCTAGCATTTCGGTAAAGGAAAACATCTTGAGGAAACCTGGTTAGGTAAATCGGTGAAGAAATTGGTGTACTTATGTGAATGTGAAGTCCCCAACTTGCTTTGGGTCAGCGTGTGGAATATAACTGAACTGAATATCTCTCGTGGATCCCAGTAGTGGAAGTTGGATAGTATATGGGGTTGATTATTAACACATTCACGGCGCGATTCGGGAAATGAATTAGAGATTAACTAGATACGATATAGTAAAGATATGTGACATCCCACGGGTAAAGGTACCTTATGGCGGTTGGCGTTTACGCTATTAAACGCCGCTCCAATATTATTGCGGCGCTATGCGACGTAAGCGCCGGCCGCTATGAGGTACCTTTTTCCGTGGAACGTCACATATCTTCACTATTTCATATTTAGTGAACCTCTAATTCATTTTCCGAATCGCGGTGCCAGCCGCCATAATAGGTACCTTTTGCAGTGGTACGTCACATATCTTTACTACATAATTCATAATATCTAGTGAGTCTCTAATTCATTTCCTGAATCGAGCCCTCAGTGCCAGCCCGAGCTACGCGCTACGAGCGTAGCCGATAACACGGGAAAAACCGTATGTAGCGAAAAGCGCCTACGAACAGTGAACTCCCCTAGGGAGTCGCTGGCAATGAATGTGTTAATATTATTAATAAAATAACATAACGAGACATACACTTAGGGATCATCCATTAATTACGTCACACGAATTTCTAGGTTTTTTTACCCCCCCTTCACGAAATCGGCAATACTAACTCGGCATTATTTTTTTAATACAATATTTTTGGTAAAAGAAATATTAGTAATTTTATAACACAAAACCAATTAGGAACGAAAATTACCTACATCCAAAACCTCATTACATATTTAAATGTACAGCGAATAAAAAAATATAAATTAATTTTCGGGTACTGATGAATAGTGATGAAGTTAAAATGACGTCACAATGTTTGTGACTCCCCCATGTCACAACATGTTACATTTTCTTGACCCCCTCCCATCCCCTAAATGTGACACGTAATTAATGGACGACCCCTTAGTCAAAGCCATTCTTTTGTCTTCAATTACCCACTATTCATATTCAATGTCTTAAAATATTTACAGGAATATTAAATAATATAGAAACACTCGCTAATAAAATAGAAGCATCCGGAGGATTAGGTCAAGTATGGATTGGGCCTACTATTTACGCCGGTAAGTATTGAGAAAAACTCACCCCTATTTTTATACAGACATTAATTACTATTATTGAACTTAATTGGTTTATTTTAGGTAATACTTTTGAGGATTTTTTGCACCCACTCATACGTGGGTTACGACTTACGGCGTTTAGAGTTAGACCAAGAAAAGTCTGCAGCGATTTTGGTAGCCCACGCAGTGCAAGTGTTATTTACACGTCATAATTTCATAGAAGTTTGACGTTTAAAATGACGCTTACACTGCGTGGGATATCAAAATCGCTGCTGACTTTTCTCGGTCTGACTCTAATTCGATTTTCTACTGTAACTCTGAAAAGGAGCGGATTCAGAATAGTCGCAGACAATTAGAAAAAAAATATTGCGGCGGTTGTCATGGTAGAATCATTAAATCCTCAGCCCTCCAGCCCACCTCAAATATCCTTTAGTTATTTTTCATAATATTCAAAGTTTATGACAGTGCTGAGTGTAGTTGACAAACACTACTATACTAATATTTTGTATTTTCAGTCATCATGAATCCGGCGGATATACAAACAGTGCTAGAGAAGTGTTTACAAAAGGATGCATCATACAAGTTCCTTCGAACTTGGTTAGGAAACGGACTTTTTGTGGCTCCGGGTACGTATCAAATGAGACCCTGATGCCTTAGGGTCTTCCCAGATCACTCAGATATATCGACGCGCATTCGGCAAAATGCGATAGGAAAAAGCTTTATGTCCGCGTAATAAGAGCGAATAACACACCCGGAAACAATGTGTATACCGATAGCGCCGCGTTTCCGGAACATATTAACACTATTATTAAAAAAAAAAAAGCTGTCGAGGCGGCGGCAGGCGCTGGCCGATGCGAGTCGAACCGAACGACGACTTTTTCGCTCTTATTGCGCAGACATAAAGTTCGGGTTTTGCCGATTCCGCGTCCAACGAAATATGTGGGGGAACCCTTAAGGGGCAAGTGGAGTAGCAATTTTCTCCAAACAGAGATACTCAATTCTTTCCTCTTTGGTTTTTGACCCTAGATTTTTTTTTTTCAACACAGCTTTATACATTCCTGGAGCGCATTGGGGTTGTGCAATAACAAGGATTAGAAATTCGTTAAAAATTCCGTGTGACTCAACAGACAAATTTAAATTTTAGTGGACCTCTGGAAAGTTCACAGACGTCTCCTCCTGCCCCTGTTCCACAACCGAGTGGTGGAGAGCTATACGGAGGTGTTTGGGAAGCACAGCGAGGTGCTGGTCCAGAGGCTGCAGGAGACCGTGGGCGGGCCCGAGTTCGATGTGTTCAAGTACGTCACTCGCTGCTCGTTGGACATTGTGTTCGGTTAGTACCCTATCTCTTAAGTAGTATCCAGACGGGACTGAGCAAATATCAGAAATAGATAGGATCAGAAATTAAATTGGTGTCAATCTCCAATTTTAGATTTATGGTGATATTAGAGCCCTCTAAATTGAAAAAATGCCCCAGAATGAAAATACTGGCCTCACAAATTGATATTCTTGCGTCCGCACCTCATTTTATCGGTAATACCGGTCATTATCGGCGGTTCAATTCGGTGAGCCAAATTGGTATTTGCGTCCACACCTCTTGATTCGATCGGGCAATTGTATCAGATTGGCGAAAAATTTACTAATCTGGATACGCCTTTAACTATGGGTCTATAAACCACTCCGTTCTTTACTTCATTCTTTCTATGACTTTCTTTTCCCTTTTTTTTGTGTGTTGTGTGTTTGTGTGCTGTGTATCGTTGACACAGCACACAAACACACAACACACAAAAAACCACGGCACCGACTTGAAAGTTTAAATGTTTCAGTTGCTAGCGCATATAAAACGTGATAATATTTTATTTTGTCCTGTTTGAAGTCGGTTATTTTACTATATTTTTATTTAACCCGGCTATACCTACTGGTTAACCCCACATTAAACCTCCCTACATAGTTTTATTTAACTGACTGTAAAATGGAATACACGTCGGTTACCTCTTAAGGCAACTCTAGGTATTTAGGGCCCTATCCTCCTTATAAGTCTAAATGATTATGATTTGGATTGTGATTTAAAAAAATGCCAACTACCTTTATTCAGAAACCGCAATGGGGGAGCGAATGGATCTCCAACTTAAACCAGAGAACGGCTACGTGAGCGCGCGCAACGCGGTCATGTCCATTATCAACATGCGCCTGTTCAAGGCGTGGCTGCAACTTGACGCCGTCTTCAACCTGACGCCGTACGCCAGCGTGCAGAAGGAAAACATCCAGCTGACCCACCAGTTTACTGATGAAGTAATTTATTATATACTTCCACATTTTAAAATGTTAGAGTCTTGCTTGTCACTTTATCAGCCGGTGTCCAATAGTCCTTGGCGCGCTACTGCAATCCCTGCTCACTGTCTTATAGTTCGTTTTTTTAGCATTAGAAATAAGGTTAACAATCTTGATGTGTCTTTTAATTGAAAAACACATTTTAAAATAAGTTACGGTAAATATGTAACAATTATGAATCTAGTACGATCATTTATATTCTTCTGCTTTCATAAGTAATAGTTTTTGATTTTTAAAAAGCGTTTTTCAATTAAAAGACATGTCAAAATCGCTTACCTTCTTGCAAGTTCTTTCTAATGCTAAAAAAAACGAACTATAGATACGAATATTATCGCGCAACAATGTGAACAATGATACATTATCTTACGAATAAAGTAACTCCCCTTTTATAGTACTCGTACATTCTAAGGCACTTCCTTCGTGACTCTAAGGACTCTTAATTGATTTATTGCAGTTCATTGTACATCAGCATACGCCTGTTAAAAAGCTAGCTGCAATATAAGCTCTCTTAAACTCCAAGCTAATGCCATGTCACACACAATAATTATGTAGGGCATATATGGGGAGACAACGAGCATTGGGGCTATTCATAAATTACGTCATTTCAATTTAGGGGGGGGGGGTTTGGGCATCGGATGACGGTAGCATGAAGTAGGAGGAAATGGGGCCATTTGAAGCATGATTTTTGGATGATTATAGGGAGGGGGGGGTCAAAAATCGTCAAAAATCGATGCTAATTTATGGACAGCCCCATTGCTATAGATCCTTTAATAAATAAAACCACAATAAACTTTTGATAGCACTCATAGACTTTCGAATAAATATAATATAAAAGATAGGGTTTTCTAGTCTGAATTCCATGATTGTTTCAGGTAATTAGAAAGAAAAAGCTTTTGAAGGAAAATTTTAGTGCCAGTCCCACAGAACATGAAGGTGAGATTTGGATGTTATTATTGTAGGTGGATTTAAGTAAGGTAGGTATGCGTGGTAAGTAGGTAGGTATAGGTACTTATGGCTCACTGCAGGCGAGATCCATGGAATTATGTTTGTGCCTCATTTGTTTCTAATCTATTACTTAATTTTAAAAAGCTAAGCTAACTGTTAAAAAAGTTATGCCAAAATACAACTACCGTTGAATGAAATACTCGTCAAGAGCGCTCACCACAGTATCCATATTCTTATAGAGAAGGCTTCTCACCTAAGATTCTAAGTAACTATTGTAAGATGTAGAGTGTAATTACATAAATAGCTATGCAGGCGTGGTGTCATAAGTTCTGAACACCACTTAATTTGTAAAAGGAGCAAGTACTAAGTAGATTTAGTAGATCATTTTGTATATCACACCCCCTAAGATTATTTTCTTGCTGACAGTATAATAATTGTTTTCTTAATTTGCAGACGGCAGACGCGACATATTAGACATGCTGCTGAGCCGAGACTATCCATTCAGCGACGAACAGCTACGAGAGCACATCGACTCCATAACTATAGCTGGAAATGACACCACTTCGCTGGTAGTGGCCTACGCGCTCGTCCTGCTTGGCAGCCATACGGGAGAGCAGGATAAAGTGTATAGAGAGTGAGTAAATTACTTAATTATCTAATTAAAGGATATGATAGGTAACAACAAATGTAATATGAATGTTCTACTGTCCACTGGCGACAGGAAAACGACAAACTAAGTACAGAGGGGCTACCGCGAAAACCGAAATTCGCAAATTGCGGGGATCTTTCTCTTTTACTCCAATGAAGGCGTAATTAGAGTGACAGAGAAAAATGCCCGCAATTTGCGAACTTCGATTTTCGCGGTTATAGCCCAGGCTATCGACTAGATATTTTTTCACGCAGGAAACGATCGTCTTTTGCCTCTGTATTTCTTTATGTTTGTGTAAAAATATGCATATACATATTACTAATTGATAAAGTATAACCTGCAAAAATCTAGGTACTTACTTAAATTTCGATATGCTTATTCAAATTAGGTAGGTAGTTTAAGCTAATTAATATTGTGTTTTAGGCTAACAATTTGACCTGTAGGTACTTAGCAAGTAGTCGAAGGAGGCCTTTAGTTAGAACAAAACGTTAGGTACCTAGGTACCTAGGTACTCGTATATTTATGTAGGTTATGTTCAGTAAATAGGTGTTTAGTAGGTTAGAATGGTTAGATAATGTATTATTTTATTAAACATTAAATATGTGTCTATAATATGGCATCATTGTTTTTATTTCAGGCTAAAACAAATATTCGGTGAATCTAGAAGGATCCCTACTAAGGAAGATTTAAACAAAATGGAATACTTGGAACGGGTCATAAAAGAGACAATGCGGCTGTATACAGTGGTTCCGGTAATCGCGAGAGAAACACAGGTTGAATTAAAATTGTGTACGTATCTACGACTATTATAAATGATCAGCTGAAAAATTGTTTTGAAATTTACTCTGTTAAAATTAGCAGCGAAAATTTTTCGGCAGCTAACTGTAGATATTGGCATACTAAATGATTCTCTAATATCACTTTCAGCGCTCCCATTACTAGAATCCCCGTAGTTACCCTAAATTGGCAAATTTAGGGTAACTACAGGGCTTCTAGTAATGGGAGCACAGTTTAACCCCTTTAACTACAGTTTAACCCCCTTATTCATAAACGCGCTAGAAACCTCAATTAGCTACTAATCGTTTGTCTTTATCTGTCATTTTGACTTATGTATTTGTAAGTTAAAATTTAAATAATCACGCCCGTAAAGATTTATGAATAAGGGGGTAGGTACCTAAATATTTTAAAATTAATGTTTGTCAAAGGACTGTCTCATTTCAAACATACACAGAGAGAATCGTACTTTCATTGTCTTACACTAGTACTAGCACCCAAAAGAAAAAGATGAGTATAGTTTTGTTTGTTCTTATTTACGGTTTGACCAGCTATAACTTACATTTTCAGCTACTTGCACACTGCCCGCCGGCGTGGGCTGCGCCATAGTGCCGTTCGTGCTGCACCGCTCCAAGAGGCTGTGGGGGTCCGACGCCGATGACTTCCGCCCGGATCGTTTCTTGCCGGAGAACTCCGTCGACCGCCATCCCTGCGCCTTCATACCTTTCAGCTATGGAGGCAGAAATTGCATTGGTAAGAATGCAAATATACATTAAAATTATTTTTACCACGCCAACTGGTTCTCTTGATTGTTCAAAAACCGATAGGTAGCAAAAGTTACATTTTATTCACATGTGAGGCAAAGTAATCAAATGCAAATTTTGAGTTGTTTCCTTAAGTTTGCTGGTGGAATTGACTTTTAAATGATGATTTTTAATGATAAATATTTAATTACATTCATTTGGATTCGATTTGGTTTGATTTTGTTTAATATCATACAGTTAATATTTTCTTTGCTACGCTAGTGGTTCAATTTTGGAATCTTTCGCTTGCTCGGGTATCAATATTAGCACGAGCGGTTAAACAACAACTTTGCCCCCTTGTAAAACAAATAACTATTAATTATTTCACTTTACTTTCAGGCCGCTACTTCGGAATGCTTGCCATAAAGTGTCTGCTTGCAAGCATCCTTCGAACGTATGAAGTTTCAGCTAAACCATGCGGTACTTTGAAAATAGAGATCTTGCTCATTCCAGTATCGGGGCACATGATAACTTTAAGGAAGCGGTGATAAATGTGATAACGAATAAAATATTACGAGAATACCTACTCAGAGTTTCAATAATTTACCTACCTATTTTTAACGCCATTTCAATGTAGCATTTATAAACTTCATTAAGGCATAATATTTTAAAATATTGTTATGGTACTTACTACTTAGTTGAAATAATAATTGTCAATAATATTATGTTGTCAACTGTTGTCAATACTGCCATATTGTCATACCTAATGATTGGAACCTCTTCCATCAATTAGTGAAAAAGGTGCGAAAGGGCGAAATTCAAAAATTCCATGAGTGATTACTGGTTATTATCTATCTTTGATTAATCATTCGCGTCTAATATATTTTTCACCACACCAGCTCGGAAAGAATTACTTTGCACTTCAAAAACGAATAGCAAAGTTGCATTTTATCCACATGTGAGGCAAAGTAATCAAATGCAAAGTTTGAGTTGTTTTCTTATGTTTGCTGGTAGAATTGACTTTTAAATGATGATTTTGGATGATAAATATTTAATAACATTCATTTGGATTTGATTTGGTTTGATTTTGTTTGATATTTTACATTTAATATTTGCTTCGGGTTGGTGTGGTGAAAAATTTTGTGTTTCACTCGGGGGCAAATTTTGTTTAACCCTCGTGCTTTGAAACCCTCGCAACGCTCAAGATTCCATTTTTCGAACCACTCGCTACGCTCGTGGTTCAATTTTGTAATCTTTCGCTTGCTCGGGTATCAATATTAGCACGAGCGGTTAAACAACAACTTTGCCCCCTTGTAAAACAAATAACTATTACTGGCATGTCCAGCCTCTGAAGAGGCTGGGCTTCTTTATAATATGGTTAAGGATATCATACAAATTAGAAGTTGTGAAAGTTAGAATGTTATAGATTAATAAAATTATAGAGCCACTATGAGGGTGGCATTTGTGAAAACCCTCTATAAAAATAAAGAATTAAAAAAATATATATATTTTACTATTTAGCCGCCTTTATAACCGATAAATCTCTGAAAGGTGGGGGGAAGTGACCGAACAGAATAGTCTTATGTGTCTTTCAGTAGGAGTAGCAGCGAAAGAGCTATTATTGTTTTTCTTTGTCACAGTCTCACATTTTATTTGCTCCCCACCGTAAATTTAGTATGGATTATGGTGAGCAATAAAATATAAATGGTCAAGCATATCTTGTCAGTAAGTATAGTAGAAAAAGGCGGCTTTGGAAAATGTAAGCGCGAAGGGATATCGTCATAGTGTGGGCATAGAGGTACAATAACATAGAGATGACACGGGGGAGGGTCCAAACCTGCGATCATGTCCAAACGACCGAACGAGATGCACTTATGTAAATTTCAGTAGGAGTAGCAGAGAAAGTGGTATTATTGCTTGTCCTTACGATGATCGACAACGATTTGTCATACACACGGTGGATAAAACTGCGCAAATTGGACTGCACAGTTTAATCGCTACGATTTATAGTTACGTGTATAGCCGGCATTACGTAGATTGTTTTTGGTATGTTGTCAGGAATGTTAAAACGTGTTTTTAATATTGTCGCTTTGCGTATGTTTTGTCCATTTTACAAATCGCATACAATTTTTGATACACGTTGTAACAACTTGGCACTTGGCAATCGTAAGTCACTGGAAAGCTTGATAGTGAATAGCCTGTGTGCTTTTCATTTCTTGTCTATGGATAAAGTACAACAAAACAAGATGCAAAATATTTTGTCTATGGTTACGCTTATAGCGTAGCGTAGCGTATCTTTTTCTCTATATAATAGGAAATAGGTTAACATTCGTGTTATTTTACTGCATATTCTTTTTTTCACTTAAATGTAAATATTTTGTGCTAAAATGTGTGCTGTGTTGTTGTGATTAAAGCCGCGTAGAATGTTATAGCGACTCACGTTGACAAGGTAAGGATTAACGAGTGTAAAATAAATGGCCACAAATTGTGTTGGCTTCGGTCAAATCAAGATTGATATAGTTGTAACTATAACGAAATGTTTCTCCAACTAGGTATCGAAGTCACTAGCTATGGAATTCGGACACCCGCCGCCGAATATGGGGATGCCACCACCCGGCATGGGTGGCCCAATGGGTCCTCCAATGGGTCCTCCAATGGGTCCTCCAATGGGTCCGCCAATGGGTCCACCTGGGCGGAACAACATGCGCCATAACTTTAGACCTTTCAACTACCAGATGCGCTTCCCGCCTCAAGGTCCCCTGAACATGACTCAAGATGATTTCGATGGTAAACGTTTGCGTAAATCTGTTATGCGAAAAACCGTAGACTATAACGCTGCCATTATTAAAGCTTTAGAGTGTCGCGTTTGGCAGAGGGATTGGCGGGACAGGCACGCTCTCCAGCCCGACGCTATGTACACTCCCGATCTGTTGCCGCCTCCCTCATACCCTGATAACCCTATTAACGCGGTCACCACACGTTTCGTCAAAACTGCCACTAATAAAATGAGATGTCCCATTTTCGCCGTTGCTTGGACACCGGAAGGTCGAAGGTTAATAACAGGGGCGTCGTCTGGAGAATTTACGTTGTGGAACGGTTTAACATTTAACTTTGAAACCATTTTACAGGCACATGATTCACCAGTCCGGTCAATGGTGTGGTCACATGGGGAGGGCTGGATGGTGACTGGTGACCATTCTGGGTTTATAAAATACTGGCAGAGTAACATGAACAACGTAAAAATGTACCAAGCCCACAAAGAAGCTGTTAGGGGTATTAGCTTTAGTCCCAGTGACTCTAAAATTGTTACATGTTCCGATGATGGAACTTTGCGTATATTCGACTTCTATAGATGTCAAGAAGAAAGAATATTGAGAGGACATGGTGCAGATGTCAAGTGTGTACAGTGGCATCCTACTAAGGCACTTATTGTGTCAGGCAGCAAAGATAACCAGCAACCAATAAAGTTATGGGATCCTAAATCGGGGACTGCTCTCTCAACACTGCATGCTCATAAGTCAACTGTCATGGATCTCAAATGGAATGACAATGGAAATTGGTTAATAACAGCATCTAGAGACCATTTGCTCAAATTATTTGACATTCGTAAACTAGGAACTGAATTACAAATATTTAGGGGCCACAAGAAAGAAGCCTCAAGTGTAGCGTGGCACCCGACTCATGAGGGCTTATTTTGCTCTGGCGGCTCTGATGGTGCTATCCTATTCTGGAATGTTGGAACTGATAAGGAAGTTGGATGCATTGAAGGTGCTCATGAATCTATAGTATGGACAATGGCATGGCATCCGTTAGGTCATATTCTATGTTCAGGGTCTAATGATCACACATGTAAATTTTGGACAAGAAACCGGCCAGGAGATCTAATGAGAGACAAGTACAACCTCAACACTTTGCCGCCTGGTGTCCAAGATGACCATGACTTAGAAGAGCCAGCTATCATCCCTGGGATGGGTCCAGAAGATAAAGTAGAAATATTTTCTACTGATAAAGATGCAGACAAAGTTATACCTGGTCTTGATTTAGATACAACATTGATACCAATGGACTTTGAGAAGAAAGTAAAGAAAGTTCCTTACAGTAAACCCATTCCCAGAAACTTCCAAGCCCAGTGGAATCATGGTCCTACTGCTGATGATGCAACAACAGAAGCCTTGACACAAGCATTAGTGGAATCAGTTCCTGGGGCAGTACCGCTGACCCAAATTACTCCAACAGCAATATTCATTTATGGAAAACTTATTACTGTAGATCCTGGCTCAAAACTAGAAAAAGCCATTTCAGAAGGCCCTGTAGCTCTTAAAAAGTATATAGCCACAGGAGAAATAGAAGAACTGCATGATGTCATGCCACATCTAGAAGAAGATGTAGATGAAGATACCTATAATCAACCCTTCGAATATCCTGCTGCTGATCGCAACCATGACGGCCCTGAGAACGATGATGAGGAAATGGAAGATCCATTTGCACATGAGCATTATGATGATAGCAACATGGATGATATGGGGGAGCAACCAGATCAAGACTTCAACCAGCCTAACATGAATAATATGAGACCAATGGGTAATATGCCTCCGATGGGTAATATGATGGGACCACCAATGCCAATGGGTAATATGGGCCCAATGGGTGGTCCACCTATGAATAATATGCCACCTCACATGGCAGGAATGCCACCACCCATGGGCAATATGCCACCTATGGGTAATATGCCACCAATGGGAAATATGCCACCAATGGGTAACATGCCTCCCATGGGCAACATGCCGCCAATGGGCAACATGCCACCGATGGGGCCGCCGTCTATGGGCAATATGAATATGCCTCCTCCTAGACCACCTTTCACCGACAACGGATTTAACAATAAAGGTCATTTTGAGCCCGGTTTCGATAACCAGTACCAACAAGATAATGAAGAGTATAATAACGACGAAGATCAGTCATACCAAGATCAAAATAATTATGAGGACGAATCGTATAATGATGACGGCGACGACTATTCGCGAAATCAGAGATGGGGCAGCGGAGGGTATAGAGGTAGGAACCAGGATAGAGGGAGAGGGCAGGATAGAGGCAGAGGTCGCGGCATGAACGGACACGGCGGGCGCGGCAACAGGCGTGGCCAGCGCGGGTCACCGTGGCGCGGCCGCGGCGGCGGCCCCAACCGCGCTTTCCGACGCGGCGGCAAGTCTGTGCCCAACTAGTATTCCGACCTCTACCATTGGTCGCGCCCTGACTAAGCAATAACTTTTAAGTTGAGACATTGAGTGTAAGTGTAAAGACGATTATTAAGTGATGAAGTTGCGAATGGTTGTATATAAGTTTGTTTCCAGCTTGTATTTTATTTTCTAAGCTGAAAGTTCTGAAAATAATAAAATTTATATTGAAAAAAAAAAATTCAATGTTTTATACAGGTGTTCTATTTCATGGGCCGGATCTAGGTGAGTTGAACTGTCCTATTTGTTAATTAATTCGAACTGTGAACTCTTGCACATAACGTGTTTGTATGCTCCCAGGTAATTTATCCGAGGATGAGTCAGCCCACTTAGTCGGCCGCGGCGCTGGACCCCACAAGTCTCGGGACAAGGCGATGCCACGGCAATCCCTCCAGGCGTCATCAAATCGCAACATCTTATAGTAAGATCCCGGTATTTTTTGATTTGTTTTGTTAATAAAAAATAATAAAGATACACCCATTCCTTCTTATGTAAATATTTGTTTATGTAGGACTGATTGTTGATTTAATAAATAAAAAGAAATATATATTTGAAAGACAATAAAGATAACACCGTGTCCAAGGCGTACCCCGTCCTCGACTGAAGCGCAGCCAACACATTGAAGTTGACATAATTTTTTGTGCATGATCTACCAGCTTACCTAGGTACCTAATAAGTATTTTCTTGTGTAATAAACATGTTTTATACTTCTTTCACAAGGTAACCTACAGTTAAAAAGCACGTTCTTATTCATTTTGTTGCCGTTGTAGAGACTCGTATAGTATGGATGGAAATATTTATTTTATAGAAGAAAGATATATTTTATATTATACTATCAATTTTAAAATTTTTGTGAAATTATAAAAACACTTTTGCTATTGGTACATTATTTTCTAATCTATCACATTTACCTAGCAGCTTAATTTTAAATACCTATTTATTTGATTTATTTCAGTATTCATATATTTTTGCTTCCATGGTACATTTTTAGGTTTTACATATTTCTTATGGTAGGTATCACATGGACCCTGAATAGGGTGTAGCACATACAAATAATTTAATCATGTTACAGATACTTAACTTAATGTATTTAATAGTCTATAATTTACTTACCTATTTACTAGATTATTTGATTTATTTACAAAATTAGCACTTACGTTATCCAGACATATTTTTTATAAAAATATTTAGAAATACATTCAGAACCTACTCTTCAAATCTAGGTTGAGCAATGTTTAGGTGTTTACACTGCAGGTTTCTGAACTCTTTTCCGATATAAGTATGTCAAATGTGTTGGCTAAGCGTATTAGGCACCCTATACCCATCGGATATCCTCGCTCCTTGGACGAATACACGTATCATTTAAATAAAGTTTTACTACTAAGAGCATTAATTTTCGACAAGACTGTAGAAAACAATAAATATCTGAAATTTTAAAGGGTTTTATTTGACATCGCCCTGCACCTACATAAATAAAGAATACTTGAGAAATTGAAATGCAGTTTAATTTTTTTAGAGTAATGTATCTCTGGGAGGGTGTGACGGGTGAGAATAAAGGATGTTTCCGTTGTTACAGATGAGCGTCGCGGGGAGCCTGTGCTGGGTCATAGCCGTGTCGGTGTGCGCGGCCATGCATAGCGGCGGCGGCGACCGCAACTCCATAGGAAGAGAGTTCGACGCCAACCTCACTGACCACCTCGAGGCAATCAACGGCACCCCAAACTACAGACTGATAAAGCCAGACCGAAACACGCAGTGGTACCCTTCTACGGGGGAAATCAAGATCGACTACTGCGTGAGACAAGCCAAATGCGAGCAGCTCATCAACAGAACTTGTCTAGGCGTCGAACTGCCCTATGACCAAACTAGCGTCCATCTAACGTTCTTCCACACGCAGCAAGAGATCCAAAATCAATTGCAACTATATACACATTTGATAAATGTGCCAAAATGCTGGGCCGTTATACAGCCCTTCCTGTGTTCTACTTTCATGCCAAAATGCGAGAATGTATTAGGCAAAGACATGGTGTATTTACCTTCGTTCGAGATGTGCAACGTGACGCTGGAGCATTGCGCCATCCTCTACAATACCTCATACTTTCCGTCCTATTTGAAGTGCAACGAGACGCTGTTCCCGGCGAAGTGCGAGAATCCGGCGAAGGAGAAGATGAAGTTCAACACGACCGGCAAGTGCTTGCCGCCGCTCATACACACGGAGAAACCGTTACACTTTTATAAAGGTCAGTTGAATTTACAGAAGGGTTGGCGTAGAAATCATCATTCTTAGTAATTATGTGCCTATGCACACCGCGTTTTATTAACGCATCGTCGACGCGCGCCTGTATAGATACACACGCGATAGGCACGCGAATCAGACGCAGCTTGTAGACCTTTGCACACCTACATTATATTAGCGCTTATGAGCGCGTTTTAGGAACGCGCGTCGACGGCGTTTTTGTGACGTTTTTCTTTTCACGAAGCAGTTTGCTTGCGTTTGTCGCGATACAAACGTGCGTTCGCATCGATATACGCGACTAAGGGCCACCTGCACTATTCACTAACCCGGGGTCAACCGGTTAAATCTGGAGTTACCATGGTTACCACCAGTAGAATTAGGTTTAACCACTTAACGCTGGGTTAGTGGGATGGTGCATGTGGCGCTAAGTCGGACGTCCGAGCAAGTGATCATTACGGTATAGATCTATTACCGCCTCAATCTATTTAACTTTTTTTTGCTAAATTAATAAGCCCAGTTAAAATCTGCCAATTAATGTCTAAAACTACTTTTTTGCTGCGATAATCTGTTCGTTGCAAAAATACGTGACTAATCAAAAATACGTCACTATCGCGCATTGATACGAGTATAATACCTTTCGCGTTCTAAGTCACGTTCATATCTCTAGCAGCCTTTAATTTCACCACATCGTCATATGACGAGGTGGCCGAGTGGTTAAGGCGTTGGACTGCTAATCCAATGTGCTCTGCACGCGTGGGTTCGAATCCCATCCTCGTCGATATTTTTTTGTTATTTTTTACACAATTATACTTATATATTATTTTTGTTTTTCATTGAAAAAGTTATCTGTATGAAATTACGAGCTTGTTTATACCTCGTTTTTTTTAGCATTAGAAATTAGGTAAACAATCTTGATGTGTCTTTTAATTGAAAAACTCATTTTAAAAATAAGTTACGGCAAATGTGTAACAATTATGAATGTAATACAATCATTTATATTCTTCTGCTTTCATAAATGATAGTTACTGATTTTTAATAAGCGTTTTTCAATTAAAAGACATGCCAAAATCGCTTACCTTCTTCCAAGTTCTTTCTAATGCTAAAAAAAACGAACTATATGTTTCGGCAACTAAACCAGATGAGAATAATGTTTATATGTAAATAATATGTTTTTATTTGTAATTTGTTTGAGGGCTTATTTGTTGACAGTTGACCTATTTCGCGGGTCTCATGATCATACATCGTTATCGCGGGAGCAAATACGATTTGACAATACTGAAAGATTATAAAAAACAGTCAAAAACAGAAATGACATTCGTATAGAGAAACGTTTATACCTACGACCTTAAAATGTATAATTATTTTATTGAATATCAATGCTATCTTACCTCCATACTTGACTTGATTGGTACTTAAAAAGATTACCTATTAGGTACGCAACCTTATCAGTCAATTTAGACATTTGTCAATCTTGACTGATCTTTATTTGTAACAACATAATCAAATAGAAGTTGCCTTTAAAATGCCTCGAAGGAAAATAACATGTGATGAATTTGTGGGGTTGTTTATACAGGATTATCCTGAGCTAGAGGCTCGCGATACAAATCTATTTTGCTCGAAGTGCAATATTAGTTTTTGTAAAACTAAATCTTCCGTGAACCGTCATTTTAACTCTGAAAGACACACTTCTCTCAAAAAAGATTTTAGGTTGGAACTGACAAAATTTCTAGTAAGCTGTAACATACCGTGGTCTCAAATAGAGAACCCTGTATTTAAAAATTTCATTGAAGATTGTGTATCTGGAAAATTTGAAAAAACTGTTCAGGTCCCTTCAGAATGTTTGCTGAGGCAGACTTGCGTGAATGAATTATACGACAAAGAGATGGATATAATTAGAGACGAATTAAAAGACGCGTATATATATGTAAGTGTTGATGAAACCACAGATGCTATAGGTCGTCAAATCGCTAACGTTATAGTAGGTGCTATGCTTGAAGATGATGTTGGAACTCCACACGTGCTGTCAAGCAAATGTTTAAATGAAACGAACAATATCAGTATAACTAATACTGTAAAAAATGCCCTGGATGATTTGTGGGGCCCTGGTCACAATAAGCATGACAAGGTGTTGTTGTTATTGACTGATGGTGTGGGGTATATGTTGAAAGCTGGCAGAAATTTGAAAACACTTTTTCCGAACATTGTCCATGTTACATGTTTAGCCCATGCTCTTAACAGAGTTGCCGATCAAGTTCGTGTTCTTTTTCCAGAAGTTAACCTATTAATTTCAAATGTAAAGAAAGTATTTCGCAAATCTCCGAAAAGAGTAAAAGCATTAAGAGAAATGTTTAATGGAATTCCTTTGCCTCCAAACCCAACAATTATTCGCTGGGGAACATGGATCGAGGCTACCACTTACTACAACAAGTATTTTGATGAAATAAAAAGCGTTATAGACACATTTCGTAATTCAGACGCACAGTGCATCGTCAAAGCAAAAAAATCTTTACTCAGTGCAAAAGTTCGAAAAGATGTAAATTTCATAGCAAAGTATCTGCAAGTAATACCAGATGCTATAAATAAACTGCAGTGCCAAAATCTATCTCTTAGTGAAAGTTTGACCATAGTACAAAATACATACAAACATATATCCAAATTAATTTTGAATAAAGATGGAAAACAGATTTTAAAAAAGTTCAAAGTGGTTTTGCAGAAAAATGCCGGATATGAAGTTATGAAAAAAATGTGTGAACTGATATCGGAGAAGGAGATAGTACTAGATTCAACGATATATCGTTCTACATTTGATTACTTCCGTCGTTTTAAAAACGCACCCATTACAACAGTAGCAGTCGAAAGATCATTTAGCCAATTAAAATGGATATTTACTGCACGACGCCGCAGATTAAGAGTAGAAAACATAGAGAAAATTTATGTCGTATATTACGAAAATCACTTA
Source organism: Cydia fagiglandana (assembly GCF_963556715.1). Taxonomy (NCBI): domain Eukaryota; kingdom Metazoa; phylum Arthropoda; class Insecta; order Lepidoptera; family Tortricidae; genus Cydia; species Cydia fagiglandana. The sequence goes on from NC_085948.1 coordinate 10,616,690, forward strand.
AGATCAACAAAAATTAAATAATGTTGTACAAAATAAATCATGAATATTTATTTGATATGTCGATTCCGGGTCATTATTTACTAACAGAGTGTAAAGCAAGATTTATGAACATTATGCAACAAAAACTTCGTGCTATGTATGATGAACTTCTTGGAGGCTTATAATGTGTAGGCAGAAAGGTCTGTTTTTACTAAACGGGCAGTCTGTTTTACCACTTCTTTAATAAATTTATATTTGCTCCCGCGATAACGATGTATGCTCATGATAGGTACAACAGATACGCCCAAAAGGGCTATGTTAGAAACTAACAAATGTAGATAGAATACCCTTTATTGGCACACTCCAGTAAAATATACATTATACAACGTATAACAAAAATGAGGGGATCCATTTAAGGGCATATTCGGTATCGTGTTCCGATTAGGAAGAATAGAAGAAAAAATTTTTTTGACGCAAAATTTTGTTCGCCTTTGTATGAAGGATTGGTCTGTGATCAGTGATCAACTTAGACGACCTGCCCCATCGAAATTTTTTTTTTTCGCGTCAACAAGTTAGAACACGATACTGATATGCCCTTAAATAGATCCACACTTTATGTTACACTTTGTGTATACCTGGGCTCGGAACCGGTTTTTTAAACCCGAAATAGCCCAATATTTTTAATTATTTTATGATCTTTACGTAGGACTGGATCATGTGTTTAGGTAACAACTTCTTATTATTAGATTGTTCCATTAAAAATGAAATAATAAACCAAATAACGTAATAATACCGGTATTTTTTGTATGAAAAAAAACCGGTTCCGATCCTTGGTGTATACAAGCTGTATAGCTTATATATTAGCTTTAAAAGTATCTTTTGTAATTTTAATATTTTGCCCCACATCTAACGACATTCCTGGTTTCCTAATTCAAGGCCCTTCACTCCCTTAAGGTACTTAAATTTTGGAGCAGTATGTAATTTGGTCGATAGCTACTGTAACAGATAACAACTGATAATGATTACTATTTGTGCAGGTATACCAAACTGCGGGCTGCCGTGCCAGGATCCCCTGTACACTGAAGACGAGCACCAGCAGATCCGGCGGCTGATAGCGTGGGGCGCCGGCGGCTGTCTCGCGCTCAACCTACTCACCGTCGCCACCTTTCTCATCGACTGGCGCAGCGCGAACAAATATCCTGCGCTGGTTATCTTCTACATCAATGTGTGCTTCGCTGTAGCTAACATGGGGTGAGTCTATAACTAATCTGTATGGAATACGTAAGAAAATACCGCATTACTAATTGACTCGTGCAATGCGACCAAGTGCCCTACGCCTAGGAAGATGGAAGAATTAAATGTCCTGATAAAAATCTTGACATCACCCTAAAATCCTGACATTTCTTGTAACAGAGATTTGGCGTAGCTTGAACGACGCCATACAGTACACCCGTATCTTCCTTTCCCTCCGTCCGACCCCGCAGCCCCCTCCCCGCACTTCTTTCATGAGGTCATTCCTAAAAATCCTGACACTTGCCAAGTCCGGCCGCAATCCGGACAAAGGGTCAAAAATCCTGACATGTCCGGACAAATCCTGACGGTTGCCATACGCAACCCTACCTACGACGACGTCGACGATGATGTTCTACGACGTGTGCTTTGCTGTTGTTTGGGTCACAGTTTTATGGAGATTCATTTCGTGAATACGTGGGTCGAAAAAATGTATATGAATGTTGGATCTAAATTCTAATCAAATGTTCGGGTAAACATTCAGCGCACAAAGCGTCCGAGCTAGCGCGCGGACTATATGGGTCATATTTTATATCTGACTTATTATGATCTTATTATCAGGTTGGAACCACAATACGTGACCTTGCCAAAACCGTCACGCTAACTTGCCCAACTGCTACTGTGATATTTTGGTTTACAATAGGGCACTAATATGAGGACATAATTTTGTTTTTTGACGCATATCCCGTGACCTTTAATTTATTAACATCCTCTACCTATAGACACCATAGTGATGTGATGTCACTGATATGTTTTTGTTCCTACTTGGATTATACCCTAAAACGTATTTACCAAACAAGATAAATGTTTGCCTAAGGGTGGTATTCCACCTGTACAATTTCTTTGTCCGATGTCAGTGCGTCTCACTCTCATTAAAGCAAAATGTGAGACGCAATATACATTGGACATGGTTATTACTATTACATTCTGATTCATTATAGTTTTCTTATTGAATAGATGGCTAGTGCAGTTCGGCATCGGGTCCAGAGACGATATAGTGTGTTCTAAAGACGGCACCAGGCGGCAGGGAGAACCGTCCGCGGAGGAGAATCTCTCGTGCGTTGTTGTCTTCGTTCTTGTAAGTCCCAGTTGTATTTGTATTTCTAAACGGGCAATATAATCTTTACGATGTAATACCGTGAACCTCCTTATAATAGCTTCGGCCAAATGTAATTGTATGGGCTGCTAGTACCACAAACACCAATTATAAAATGTCTTTTCTTGATTTAATGTTAAGTCCCGCAAATAAACAGTTTATTGATATGAGAATACGAAAATTCTTAACTTTAACAGTGCGATATTATGAAAGTGCGAGTGCTAATTTTACTGAGAATGCATACTCAATCATCAATATTATTTATTTTTTATTTATATTACAGGTGTATTACTTCATGATGGCGGCTTGCGTTTGGTTCGTGATATTCACGTATGCGTGGCACATGAGTTTTCGAGCTTTAGGTAATTATTATAAACAACTTTATAAGTAAACAGATGTTAATTTATTCTTTCATTGAGTTTAAACGGAAATTAAAAAGTGAGTGGGACGATGGTTGTCCCAAAGAGTTTGCTCTTTAGCCGTAAGACCGCGCGCCTGTTGTGTGTCTCCTGTCTCTATCTCTAATCTATTGCGTTTTTGTAACTTGTATTTTTATTGAGTTGTGGAATAAACCTTATTCTATGTAACTAATTTTGCATCATTATTTTCTTCGTTTTCCAGGTAAAATCCAAGACCGAATAGACAAGAAGGCGGCATACTTCCACCTAGTAGCATGGTCTCTACCACTCGTACTGACCATCACTACCATGGCCTTCGGCGAGGTGGACGGCAGCAGCGTCACGGGCATCTGCTTCGTGGGCTACGTGAACCACCCGATGCGGGCTGGCTTACTGCTGGCGCCGCTACTGCTGGTGCTACTGCTGGGCGGGTACTTCCTGCTGAGAGGTCAGTGCGGGGGCTAGCTGACTCGTTGTAGGTACCATCTGCTTCGTGGGCTACGTGAACCACCCCATGCGGGCTGGCTTACTGCTAAATATCACCCTTAAGGGTTAACCGTTCACCAGGCTGACTGTTCATAAATGACGATCGGATGTCAGTCTTACTCATTGAATATAGAACACAAGTTTGAAGTGCCGTATGTGGGAAATATATCTCCCTCAGCCTGGTAAAGTGTTAACGCTCCATTAGTTAACCGGTTTCTTTTTGCAGGTGTATTCTCCCTTATAGCGGTGCGCGTGTCGAGCAGAGACGTGATCTCCGCCCGGGCGGCCAACAAGATTCGGCAGACCATCACCCGCTGCTCGCTCACGGCCGCTCTCGTCGCCGTCTTCATCTGCGTCACCTTCGCCTGCCATCTCTACGAGTTCCGGAACGCGGAGCTGTGGAAGGACTCCTTTAAGAACAACATCATGTGAGCACATATTATTCTCTTACTAGCAAGCAATTGAAGTTACACCTGACAAAGGCTTCAGTAATCATGTTTTCAGTTGGTTTGAGTGCCAGTGATCTCCCAACCTTAGGCTTTATTGGGATTATTCCGACTTTCTCATGATGTTTTCCTTCAACGAAACCCGGCTTGTTAAGCAAAGATGGTAGCAACAAGATCCGGCAGGCCGTCACATGATATTGAAGACTCTTGTCCAATTCTTTTTAATAAGTTTAGGGAGGATGGTCTATTTATTAGACATGTGTAAGTAAATGCTCGTAATATCACAAATGAGATATCTCTCGAACACGTAATATGCCATTACTCGTCACTCCGAGAAATCAACCATTACTTCAAACATTACGCATCACGCGAGCCGAGCGCCAAACGTGCGACCACGCGAGCGCCAACGACCGGCCGAAGCGCGCGAAATGGATTCAATTCCACTTAGGTTGACGCGCCGATATGAATGGTCAGTTAAAGTCTACTCACAGAGCGCGTAATGTGTAATGCCACTTGTGATAGTGTCATGTTTGTTCGCCATGCCATGATTGCTTTGTTATCTCACTCGCACTCGCTCTCAGCGCTCGGTCGCTCTCGCTCTGCGATGCTTTCGGCTATCTTCGGAATAATTCGGATCGGTCCGCTCGGCCGATCGCCGCTGTGCGTTTAAGTAGTCGCAAATTTCACTAATATTCTTACGAATAAGATTTTCTGCATCTGCAATAGATTTAAAACTCTAATGCGTCCGCGTAGAGTTTAAAATGTTTTCTTATAAGAAGAGAAGGACGTGGCTAAATCGAGTAATTTGTTTGAGATTTTGAAGTTGACGAAAACAAAACCGTTTTTTATTATTGTTGTGAAATGTTTGGTTGACTTTCGCGGTTCGCGGCGCTAAGTACGACTTATTACTTGTTTATCCCGTAATTTAATTGTGGATTAGTGCATATGAGTGTAGAAATTTGATTTGTGTATATACTGTATATAGGCTGTTTGGACTAAATTGTGAATATAGTTAATTTAATTGTAAAAAATGTAAATAAAAGTTTAGGCAAGATACTGTTAGTGTGTTAGACTGTTAGTGCCGGTGATTAATCACTTTTTACTGACTATTGGTGACATTATTGGCTTTGACTTACCTCCGATTTAACAAATGGCTTCAAAACGAAAGTATAGTCCTCTTTGGAACCATTTTACGGAACCGGAACCAAAGAGGGCAAAATGTACTCATTGTTACAGAGTACTCGCCGTATCAGGAAGCTCCATAGGCAGCTTAAGTCGCCATATGCGTAGCATTCACCCGACAATTAATATAATAGCTCCTAGACAAGAACCTATGATACAGGATACAGATGGCCAGGTTGCCGACGTTGATGAAAGCACAGCTTCTGCTGCTATTTCAGCCAACCACCAGGGCAGCCAGCACCAGCAAGACCAGCATCAAATCACCCAGCCTGTAGCTTCGTCTCGCAACCTTATAACAGTCCCAGTGTCGGCGAGAAATAATAATAGGAATAGACCGCATACAATGGCTGACTATGTACGAAAACCATTGCCCTTGAAAAAAATGCAGGAGCTTGTGAAAATGATAGCTAAAGGATATCATGCATTACGTATGGTTGACGAGGTGGAGTTCCGCAAATTCGTCGAAATGCTAAATCCGGGCTACACACTACCCACTAGGAAAACTTTATCTGAAAGCCTGCTGCCTAGAGTGTACGGCAAAATGGTGGAAGCCGCTAGAGAACAACTGTCGAAGGCGAAGGCGATATGCGTTACCACCGACGCTTGGACATCAACGAATGCTGATGGTTATATTGCTATCACCGCACATTTTATAAATGAAGAGACAGACCAAATATGCACTGTAATGATAGGCTGTATTGAATACCAGGAGCGTCACACTGCAGCCAATCTAAAGGAATTTTTTACTGAAAAATTTAGAGAATGGGATATTGACGGCTACGTCGGCGTCATAGTCAGTGACAATGCCGCTAACATGCTTGCTGCGGTTCGTCTTGGAAACTGGTCAAGTATTCCGTGTTTTGCCCATACTTTAAATTTGGTGATGCAAGCAAGCCTCGGATCGATAAATGACACCGTGACAAGAGTAAAAGCTGTAGTTCAATATTTCAACCGCAGTGGTCCTGGAGCGAAAAAATTGAAAGAGCTTCAAGAAACCATGATGGGTATGGAATCCCTTAAGCTTAAACAAGACGTAGCGACAAGGTGGAATTCCACCTACGACATGTTACACAGAATGTCACGAATGAGAGAAGCTGTCACTGTCGCACTGGCTTTAATGCGACCGGATTTATCTCTGGATAATACAGACTGGGATGTCATAACAAAAGCTCTGCCCATACTTCATATTTTTTATGAAGTTACCATGGAAGTCTGTGGGGAGAACTATGTTTCGGCTTCATTGTATATTGTTTACAACAAACTTATCCAACAAAAACTGGAAGCATACCAAAACGACGCACCATTTTTGCCACCAATTACCAATTTATTGGATAAGTTAAGATCCCAAATGCGTCAACGATTCATGGACGTGGAATCAAATACATTGCTCTGTGAAGCAACCATTATGGACCCAAGGTTCAAAAAATTCGGCTTCATCGATATTCTACAATATGATAGGGCTGCAAGTGCCCTCAGATTAAAGATTGGCGCAGTGACTTTTCCCACGGAAGGAGCTGGAACATCTGCGCCTATTAATGCGGCACCTCAAACAAGTGACCAAAACATCGGCCGTCGTATGGGTTCAACTCTGTGGGATACATGGGACACAGATATGTCGCTAACTCCGCAAAACCCGGTTGCGGCGGGAATTGTAGAGTTTGATAAATATATCCAAGAGCCAATTGTGAGAAGACACGAAAATCCATTAAAATGGTGGAAAGAGCGCCGAAACGTATATCCCCATTTATATACGTTCATGGTAAAGAGGCTTAACATCACTGCCACTTCCGTTCCTTGTGAACGAGTGTTTTCAAAAGCTGGTTTGACGCTAAACCAGAGGAGGACCCGATTAACAACAAAAAAATTGTCTCAACTTGTATTTATAAGCTCCAATTAAGCATCGTGTCAGTTGTACATACATAAAAATATAAAAAAATACAAAAAAATGATAAGGTAGAAGAAAAAAAACAACAAACAATATAAGAAATAAAAAAATGTATATAACACTGATGTACAAAAAGATCACTGTACATATAATGTAAATTGTAGAAAAAAAAATGTAAATATTGTAAATAATGTATTATATAAATCAAGTTGATTTCTAAATACGCCAAACTTCACATTTAGTTTACGTATATAATATACGTATATTCTACTTTAAATTCATAATTCTAAAATAATTAAATAATCATCGAAGTTTGCCAGTCCTAAGCCTGGAATTCCATTTTGTTTAGGTAAAGTATGAAGGGAAATCAATTTGAATATCTACCTCCGAATCTTACATACATAATTAGTAATTAATTACATTATTTATAATTTTTAAGAATTAACAAAAAATCTTACACATAGCGGTGACAAAACGCAACGCGTAATAAATAGATCGATCGCCGATACGGATCCGAGACGCCATAGAATCACTAGAGTGCCGTGGATGCGCTGCGTAATTGAGGAGATAGCTGTAATGTGGCCATCTCGCGCGCGCCCGCGCGCTGTTTCACGTTCGGGTCATGTTTCGAGTGATGAGTGATGTGATATCTCAGTGTACCATTACGTGTTCGGAAAAGTGATGTGATATAGCATCACTTTTCGAAGCACTGTTTCGCGCATGTCTACTATTTATTGGTATTTTATAACTGACACATGTTAAATTAGCGTTAGGTAATTACCTACTTAATCGTTGAAGGTATTTTTTAAAACGTGATTAGGATGCAGATCAGAATTCGAAGGGGACCTTAAGATTTATTGGAATTTGTGCTAGTCGCACCGGTTACATTTGACGAATGGATGGCTTAGATAAAAAAGAAAATCAGAATCTAAATTACGTGTACTAGCTAAGATTGGTCACTCTTATTTGAAGTCGATCGCTGCGGTCGTATCACATTAGATCTTGGATAGACTATAAGCTATGTATTGTAATTTTGTCCGTATAACTGAAGAGATCTGTTGCAGCTGCCGCTTGGAGGCGCTGAGCTTCGCCCGGCTGTGCTCGGCGGGCGCGCGGCCGTCGCTGTCGGTGCTGCAGCTGCGGCTGCTGTGCTGCTTCGCGGCCGGCGCGCTCATGGCCTCCTGGACCTGGACGCCCGCCGCCGCCGCCGCCTGGCGCCGCTACCTCGCCAGGTACGCACTAGGAACGAGCCGACACTTTCGACTCACCGTCTCTATAGTCTGTAGATTTATAAGTGGACCCGAGCCGCTAATCCCTTATCTATTGTTAAGTAAAACCTGTAAAAAAAGGATCGTGTAGGAGGCTCTACGGTTACTGAGTGCTGGCGAGTCGAACCAGTCTAAAATGTGTCACCGAGATGCGTAACAAAGGCGCGTTATCGGAGAGCGCACCTACACTGATTTTTTGAGCGTTGGACTAGCCCGCGCTCAGGTGCCAATTAGAATAAATAAGACCCTTATTTGCAGGTAAGTAGCAAGTGTGATTTTACTTAACAATAGACAAAGGATAAGCAATTCGGGGTCTGTTACGAATCTACGGACTATACCCATATATGCCGAGTGCGGCGCAAACTATCATAATGAATGCTCAGTCTGTCTAAGGGATCCACCCAGGGACAAAGGAATTGGACAGGTGGAGCCTAGGAAAGTGACGATCGTTTATAGAGCGAAGCGGCTAGCGAAACTAAAATCTCCCTATACATTTTTACCTGTCGTTTTTCGGTCGTCAGCTCGGCTTCGGACGCCTCGTGCCTGGAGCGGACCGTATTCAATGAAGGGTGACCGATAGATGTTTTACTATGTTATCTTTACAGAAAGTGCGGGTGCTCAGTGGAAGCGGAGACGACGCGGCGCGCGCGCAAGCACGAGCTGATCGCGCGCGCCTACCGCCGCCGCGGGGAGTTCGCGGCGCGAGGCAGGCTGTCCATCAGCCTCGGCGGCTCGCGGCAGGACCCCGTGGGGCTGTGTCTCGACCACACCGAGCCCATCGACTACCCCGACAATAAACACGAGAGGTTACTCATTCATAAACTTGTTTTGGTGGAAAATGACCTTGTAATGTGATTGAGCTCGATCATAATTCATTAGATGCAACTGAAATCTATTTATTGGTGATTTAAGCTAATAAGAGAATTTTGGGTTTACTTTTTTTTTCGATGACTGTTACAATGATCACATATCTATAGTACACATTACAGAGTAATATGATCTCTATAGACTATTTGAAGTTAAGTTATAATCTTACTAAAGAGTATCTCATTCGACAACCAGTTTTTATTCGCTTGGACTGTTATAATACTTATAATCTGACTAAAGACTGTCTCACTCGACAACCAGTTTTTGTTCGCTTAACACAGCGGTTCTCAAACTTTTTTGGTGACGGAACCCTTTTGGAAAGCGAAACATTTGACGGAACCCCAAATTTAAAATTTTCGTTCGTCACTGTGCTGGTTTTTTTCTTATTATTACAAGTATTTTCGCGGAGCCCCAACAGAGGCTTTGCGGAACCCTAGGGTTCCGCGGAACACACTTTGAGAATGGCTGGCTTAACACATTGCACTGCCGCTAAGTGAGTTCATTTTGTATTGGAAATGGAGCGCTTGGTATTAAATGAGTTAACAGTTAATATAAAATTAGCAGCAGTTTGGACGTGCAATTTCTACTTTTGTTTATAGTTGCGAGTTGTCTTCATCTTGGGCGGCGAACCTGCCGCGCTTCGTCCGCCGGCGCGACGCGCTGGTGCTGCCGCCGGCGCACGCATCCCTCAGCTCGACGCCGGACCGGCGCCACTCGCAGGACTCTCAGATCAGCATCAGCCTGCGCCACGTGTCCGTGGAGTCGCGCCGCAACTCGCTCGACAGCCAGCTCTCCGTCAAGATAGCAGAGATGAAGACCAAGGTCGGCCGCCGCCGCACCAAGCATGGCAAGACAAAACGCAAGGTAGTTTTTATTTTCCCTTATGTTACTGAGTTACTATCGGAAGGCTATCTATCTAAGGCTATCGGTACCTCATTTGATAGAACGGGGGCCGGTGTCTCCGGGTCGATCGCGATTATTTAAGCGAAATGGAACTTTACGTAGTCCCGCGTAAGTCCCTATTGCTTTGGCGAAGCTGTCGGCTGTAGCCGTCGTTGGCGTCCTTGACAAGACTTCCCGATGACGGCCACAGCCGATCGTGGCTGTCAAAAGGTAAAGTGTCGTCTTTTCCCATTTACTTTTTTTTTTCAAACATCGAATTATTCCCGGTTGCCGTTTAGCTGTTGCTGGGGTGGCATCGCCGACGAAGCTGGTGGGCTGCGCTCGGGTCGAAACACCGATATGGTTAAATATTTCGAGGACATCGCCGTACTTTCTCCAATTACAATTCGTCGCCTAGCACCCATATTACAAGATTTGCTCAGTTTGATCTGTGTAAGATGTTAGGGTGATTCACTTTTGTATGGAGAAAAAAAAGTTGTAATATTTTTCCTGACTTTGCTCACCAATGGAGTCTCCCCACACTAAAAACTATCTATTTCAATTTTCAAAAGAATCGAATAACGTTTAGAGGTTGCACAAGTTGAAAATGTAGAGTGAGAACCCCATACTGTTACCATTATTATTTCAGGGGGCTAATTAAAATGGAATAAAGGAAACTAGTACATTACTTATAATACATTTATTTGACTAAACGACAAATATCTAAGTTTAGAAGTGTCAAATGTTAACTTATGACATTATAATATATTAAATAGCCTCGGCTAGCTTACTACAGACTTAACTAAAAATATGAGAGCAAATGTGGGTTTGGCGGCTACATTTCTTATGGTTGGGCACTCTGGGTAGGTGATATAAAAATTAAGGAAAAGTATTTAAAGTAAGTTGGGCGCCTTGGAGAATATAATAAATTGGTTGTCTCTGACCTTTTAAGTAGTGACATTAGAAGGAAGGTACCACTGCCGACACACTAATGGAGACTCATGTCGCAGTGCCTCTGCATCCATGGTAGTTGTAGTAATAGCGAACAGGCCCCGACCGCCGGTACACCAAGCTGGCTGGGGGCTGCCTTACAGCCAAACTGTAGACTAAGTGGTAGGCCCTGTAACGAGTTACAGGTAGTAAGACAGGGTTCACAGACTTTAGACAAGCTGGAACCTAAACAAAGGAGAAAAATCGGTTCATGATTTAAAGAGCGGACCCCCGCATGGGCGTAAGGATTACGAATTCAAAAACAACTAATTAACTTACCCATCGAGGAGAAGCGGCATACGTGGCCGGGATTGACCAGCATGTCGACTCGATGAGGCCTCCACCAACACACCATCGTCTCACACGACTTCCATATAGGATAAAAATCCGGGACTGTGAAATAAAATTCACCACGCTATTAAATGGAATCTTATGCACAAAACCCGTCGCAAAAATCACCAAAATACTCACTTAAAAAGGAGATGTCTCCCGATGGGATGTATTATAGCCATTAAACGGCTTTCATACGGCGAAACACCGCAAAAGAAAACGGTCCACGATCTTCATTTTGACAGGAAGAATAATGACAAGTCAAATGGCAGAGTTGCCACAGCCCGAACTGGATTCGTGCGATCCTATGAGTTCGAGGTGACTTTGGAAAAAAAAACATTACCTTTCTTTTTTAATTTACTTGGACTAATATTAAATAGAAAGAAAAAAACAATATTTGAAGACAATTTTAATTTACAAACCCCTTTCGATTAAAAGAAAACCAAAAATGTAGGAAGGCACCGAAATTATTTTTAATCTAGCAACCCGGACCATGTTGTTATCGACTGAGCTCGCTAGATGGCGTTAAGGGTATCAAACGAATATGGGTCACATACAAAACAGTATTGAAAAATGAAGAATTAAAATTTTGTTGTTACAATACATTGCGTGAAAATGAACTATGTTCTAAAATGACAAAATATGATGAACTGATACTGAAATCGAATGAGAAAACTGAATTTTGCGTCTAAAACACGATAAAAGCACTTTTCGTTTGGAAAAAGGTGGAAAAACTGAAAAATCTTAATTCGAACATTTATCGAGTAACAAAAATCGTAGTTTACTACTCATTTTAAAATTTATTTATATGTAGAAGGTTCAGTATCACACTACTCTCCGCTTTGATGATAGCCGCTTAAACCATTTTCTACCCTCCGATGTAGAATCGTTGGTTATTTGAAAAATCTTTGTTAATGATGTGCAACCTCTAAATGTTGACTGATTTTCTTTTTTTTTTTAACGTATAATATTTTTTTATCAGTTAGAACAAGAATTCGAGCAAAGTCAGATGAAAATCGAAAATTCGGAAAAATGAAACACCCTATAAGATGTTCCCTGATATTTATTTATTTATTTATTTTTAATTAGTGTTTTTCCGTTGTTGTTTACCACAGTTATTTGGACAACGAGAGAAGGAAGTAGACTTACGTAGAAAGCAAATGAGGTTTTCCTTAAAGTATGCTCGTCTAACTTGCTGAAGTCGAAACATTTTTGTTTTTGTTCCAGGCGCGATCTGTGAGGAAAGAAAGCACGCCATCCATAGAGAGCCAGATCAGCCGCTACTGGCTGCAGGCGGTGGCGGCCAACAACGACCCGGCCCGCGAAGAGGTCAAGTTTAGCTTCGATTGACCCGACATACCAAAGCGATGATTTTATTAGTGCGTCCATTATTATAAGGCACCTTTTGATACAAACCACTGATCTCTATTTGAAAAGGTGTCACATAGAAAAAAATTAAGTACCTGCCTTCAAAGATCTGTTGTTCCATAAACATTTTCTCTAGCACTCATTCGACTGCAGCTATATGATGTTAATCTGACAGTTGCGTCCAATCAGATTTCGCTGTAGTCAATATTAGTGTATTTACATGAGATCAGTGATATAGTTACGATTTTAAGGCTTATAAATGGGTTTGTTTTCAGCCCGCCTAGTTTAAGAGTAATGTTACGTCCTGACTAATGATGTTAAAATGCTTTTCCACTGGGGCTGCTTGAATTTGTATGATTAGTAATAAGACAAATGACGATCTATTTGTTGACAATATAGGAAATCTATTCAGACATATTGCTTCGCTAGTGGAGAAGCATCATTAATTGGTGCAGTATTTTTGTAAGTTAACTAGATATAAGCAGTTTTTAATCGAATACTTTGAATATGCTTAATGCTCTGTGATCCTACCATATCGTGATATACAAATTAAATACGAATGGTTCAATAACCAGTGTTAGAAATAGAATATTTTGCAAGTTATTTGTAAAATACTTAAAATCATACGTCTGCAAATAGTTTTAAGTGCAAACTTTGTTATTATGCTAAATGAACTGAATATCATTGTTATATTCACTGTCGTATGCATTATACATTTTGGATTCCTGACAGAGGCAGCTTTTCATATTTCATTATGGTTGATATATTTTTATAAAAATCTAAAGACTGATCAGAATCTCTACTAATATTAATTCTGAACTGACAAAACCATGACATTATATTTTTATATTTTGAAGTTCATTTTAATAGCAAGCATACCTATTTATTATATGAACCAGACAAGACAGGCATGCAAGTATGTGCCATAAATATTTTATGTGTGTGTGTAATTTTGGTCAGATAGAGATCGACTGATTATTTTCTATTATTAGTTTAAATAAGTGATAATTTTAGATAAAACTTTTCAACGTAATTAGAGGATAAGTTAAGCTTTTTTATGAGAAATTGATTGAACTATCAAACTGATTTTAAACGCACACGAGCGGTTGTGAGACAGTGTTTTACGAGGCTTTAATAATAAGACTCCACGTCAGACCTACGAAGAATTCTTCAGCACAGTAAACGTTACGCTAGAATTAATTTTGTATTACAGAATGTAAGTCAACCCATAATCAGGAACCCAGTATTTTGTTTCTTTGGATTTGGAAAAATAAAAACATGTTTTTTTAGCGGCATCTGCGTTTATCTCATTGTCTTTGTATTGATGTCATCTACGATAGCATATTGCAAGAGGACACAGAAGAGTTAAAGAAATGGTTTTTATCGTTGTTGGTGTTTCTTATTATGCTGTCAGTGTAAACTTTTAATAATGTATTTTGAATTACAAAAGCCTGCACTTGAATGTTTTTAACCTTATATCCCAATGTTAGAAGCTTGAATGAGCTGAGCGTAATCGCTACTACAGCTTTAATGTTTTACGACTCATAATATACACGGTGTAACATGAGGAAACCGAATAATTTTAACCACGCATTTCTGAGGTCAAAAGAAGTAAAAAATATAATATGACTTTAGGTCAATTTCGCCAAAAAAATTTTTTTTTGTTTTGTATTTTTCAATTTTTTGAATGTATTTGTACATAAAAAATAAATGTTATTGGTAAACTTGTCACTTAAAATTGGTTTTTACATGTTTTTCGTAGAACCTACTTTTGGCTAAGTGTTACTTGTCACTTTTTGACATCTATCAATAAGGATATTTAGACTACGTCCCATACCAGCAACATCACCATCAAAAAGGCCTTTTACACTATGTAACAATAAATACTTTTTTTTTTAAATTAATAATATCTCTGAAACTAGGCGAATATCAAAAAAGTTTATAGGACATTTTTGTCTCTAAATATGATCAGGAATACGCTGTTAAAATTATTCGGTTTACTCATGTTACACCGTGTATTACCAGTTTACATTTATTTCATACATTTAACAATATTTTTTGTATTGGCAATAAATGTTGCATTTGAAATAATTATTCCTTTTACTTACAAGCCGTCCTAGAAATGACCTTAACTAGAAATAAAACCACAGGATACTTAATTTTCAGTTTAATAATAACGAAAGCAAGCAAATTATGTCACAGGAAAATACGATCAATGTCATGAAATACAGTAAATAAATTATTAAAATCTATAATACCTAGGTATTGCAGTTTAGGTACCCGATTTTACCTCTACTGGACGTTATAATAGCTGCTTCATCATTATTTATTATGGAATGGATGCAAAATCACTTGATATCTAAAATCTCCCCATACCTACTGTGTTTTACCTATGCATAATTTAACTAATAACTTAATACTTTAATAATCGAACACTTATTCAATTTGCCAAGTGCAGAAGTAGGTAAAAACAGAACCGAGGTCACTTCCGCACATTCCAAATTGAGAAGTGCTGAGATATCGACTACATATGTATACATAAATCATTATTATGCAATACTAACAAAGGTACTTTAATCACAGATGCAACATTGCGGTAGCAAGAATTTGACGGAATTAGTGAAGTAAGTCTTTATTTACTTGCTGGAATAACATGTAAAGACAAATATTACGCGTATAACATGCCACGTGGCCAGTTAAATTATAATGTCATTCTAAGTCCATTCATAAAATTTATCTTTAAAGTTATTCAACAAACTTTAATTTGTTAGTTACAACGGTCAAACACATGATTGGTCATCCATTTTAGTGAAAACAACCAAAAAATACAATACAATAATTTCCCTGATTAAAATAAAATAATAAAATGCTGTCCAGCATGCAAAATAGTACATACAAAAGAAAAAGATCACATAAAAATAGGAAAACAACACCAAAAAGGGAGCAAAACTATAAAAAACTTAACAACATAGCCTATTTTTAAGAACTTATTAGGAACGAAGGAGTTTAAATCACTGTACTCTTAACTTAAAAGTCAAATTGCACTATTTTTATGAGAGCACAAACTCAAATCTTTGGCCTTAAAAACTAAAAGGAAATCACAAATTCAGTATCTAAAATAAATTCGATTTAAAAACTTATTATAAATGAGCTGAGAGTAAAACAATCACCAAAAGTAAATAATTATGTGCTTTTAACTATTATGCTTCGTAAAGACAATTATAATTGCAAGTGCACACAATCTAAAATATGCTTAAAATAATCTGTATCGTCTCAGACGACATGCAACATTTAAAACCTATCTATGTATGTGTAGCAACACAGCTAGTCTGGGTTAGTCCCAACAATTACTACCCATATTGTGACCTCCAGTGAACTCTATGGCATTGACATACGGTTCACTACCGGCTGGAGGTGTAACTATTAGTAATAACCCCTAATCTACAGTAAGGGCGTATCACACGTTCACAGCAGTCTTTAAGTAGCTCTAGCCTTGCGAATGTTCTTCTTCTCAGCCTCGGTGAAGCCGAGAATATTCTCTATCGCGTTGAGGTGACCCTGGTGGTTCTCGGGGTCAGTGAGAAAGTAGTAGATCGCTGACTTAAGGAACTGCAAAGTCACTTCAGGGTCTACATTGGTCTTGTTGCCTTTCTGCGACCCAACGATGCGACGATACATGGCCTGGAACAGATTTAATATAAGTTTAAACCTGTTTTAGAAACACTTGAATTACAACATGCATGCATTTATTAAACACTACTATCATTGATTGTAATGAATGTGTAAAGTGTAACAAAAATCGTACCCCAGACTTTGACAGCTGAAAAAGATGGCGCTTAACATGTTATATGGTAAGTGGTAACTGATTATCAAACGTAAAGTTTTGACAACCAAAGTTACCGCATAATGTACAGAGCCATTTACATTACCTAGCTGTTAAATTCAAAGCACGGATTTGTCATATACTTTACACATCTAATACAAACAATGAATAATTGCTACTACCTAAGTATACAAACAACTCCATTTAGGTATATTTTTGTTTTATCTTACAATTCGATCTACTGACATGCTATTGATAAATCTGAACTTAATTTACTTGTATGTACTTAAATAACAAATAAAAATTACATTCATAACGGTTCCATAATTCAAAACAGTGATACAACACATATAGTGGATTGGATTAAATACATTATAAAAACTACCAGCAGCATAAACATTGTAAAATGTTACACTAATAATTAATAATCTTACCTCACAAATTAAAACTAATAAGGTAGAAGTACTAGTGCTCGACGCTGCACTAGTATTCGACATGGGCACTTTATGTCAGTGACATGGATTAAATTTGAATACAGAAAAATCTGCGCCGTTCAAATTTAACCTATATTACTTTGACAAAGTGCCCATGACGAATACTAGTGCAGCGTCGAGCACTAGTACTTCTACCTTATTAATTGAAACCGTAAAATATAAAACCGAAGTTAAGGTTTAACCGTTTACCAAGTACCATATTATACTCCCGAAACCAAAAGAGGCTGTTTCAAATAAATTATTTCATGCAAAGCTAAATCAGGCGAGAAATTAAGTCAACTAAGGATGCGAGTTATAGGCTGATTTACTAACTACAGACATTTCAGAATACATTCATTTTAGAGATAACATTTGAAGATATAATACCTATGTAGTTAAAATATTAAAAAAACATAATGACTGTGCGAAATTCTGATATAGTCTATTTGTATATTTTTGTTGAAAAACATAATCTTTAATAATACGAGTAATATCTAATAGAAAACAATGGACATGTAAATGATCTTTGACATTGTTTGAAGTTAGTAAATGCAGCTGTTAATTGCTAAAGCGCTGTTATTGAACCAGTTAGTATAGAAGAGTAATATTTGAACAAAGTATAATCCCGAAATCAAATCTAAACCTCCTTCATCCCAACATACATTTTTAAGCAGCATTAATTTAGAGGTCCCTAAAAGGACCAATTCTTTTTTATATTTTTCATTGAATATTAAGTTGGTCCAGCTATTACAGATTTCTGGGAGATATCTTCTATTTCTGTTTCTGGGGGTACTATACAAATTTACTAAAATTATGTACATATCTTGTAACCATCACGATTTGAAGTTAATTTATAACAATTTTTTGTATGTGCGCGGTCAAGCAGTGTAAATTACAAAGAAACATTATATAAAAAAAACATTGTGTTGAATGGTGAATGCTGCTCTATCCAATATTGAAAATCCAACCTTTCGAGCTCCTAGGACCCATAAAGAAACAGCCTCCTTTGCACTTAGCAGTACTTGGGATTTGGCCGTTCTGTCTTCAGTGAATGCCGTGTCCTGGAATGCACTACTCGTTAAAGCGGGATCTGTTAATCGGCACTACATGCATATTCTAGTGAAGACTGGTACATTACTGTGGTTAATAGAACATTTCAGCAAAGTCTGGAACCTCTACTAAATTTAAAACTATGATTATTAGTCGAACAAATTCTTTAAATTATTTTGTGAGTAACAATTATGCAACATCTAAAAACAGTAATTTTACTATTATGAAGAAACAGTATTCTGGTTTACTAAATGATAGTTTTTAGTTGCAAAGGGAAGGAACTAAACATTATTTAATTCTTCAAACAATGACTCATTTCATTAATTCTAACTATACTGGTTTCAGACCAAAATAAATAAAGAGTTATGTTAGCATTGAATAATTTTACGGTTTAGGCTCACTTGTTTTTAGTCACTCGCGCGACATGTTTCGGAGAGCCTAGGTCTCCTTTCTCAAGCAACAGTGCGAGCAGCGTTCACGACGACCGTGTATCGCGTACTGCGGCTCGCCGCGTCGCACGCTGCGCGCGCGCCGAGAAAATAGGTTGGGGGAGGTCTTCCGCTGTTATTGTAGGCGGGCATACAAGTGTTAGGTGACCTAAGCCCAAACACACCACTATGCAGTGTGTGACGCGGCGAGCCGCAGTACGCGATACACGGTCGTCGAGAACGCTGCTCGCTTAGTGCTTGAGAAAGGAGACCTAGGCTCTCCGAAACATGTCGCGCGAGTGACTAAGAACAAGCGAGTCTAAACCGTAAACTTATTCAATGTTAGTATGTCTCACAACAGCTTAAATTCGAGTTATGTTAGCATTCAGTACCTATTAGGTTTTAGAAATAAGGACCTTTAGTGATGATTATGTAAATTTCTGACAAACATCTTTGGTTACAGCATTACAATTTTATTATGAGAATATGAGAGGAATGATTATCTGTGATCAACAAGATTGAAAAAAAAAGAACAGTTGCAGACGCTGTGATAGGATATATTGGATGTGAGATTGAGGAAAAGCAGCTGAAAATTGCCTGCAACAGTGACTAAATTAACACACATTTTGAACGGTGCAGTATAATAACAAAATGATTTATTGATCATTGTTTCTTGTAGTGTGAGAACTTATAATATATTACATATTTCATTCATATTGTTATCAATATTGTTTCTTTCGTTCTTGCGACTGAGAATGTAAAATATGTGTCATCACATGGACTGCATATTAAGAAAAACCTATAAAATCCCACTATAAATCACAAGGGAAAATAACAAAAAGTGAGGTTTCAGAACTGAAGTAACCAAAGATAGTTCATCATGGGAGTGTTATTGCAGTCAAACAGGGTGTTCAACACTGTACTTACTCGGACGTTTTCAAGCTCGGTCTGCGTGATCTGCAGCTGTTCCAGCAACTCCTCCACCGACACACGGCTCATTGGACTCTGAGACCCACCAGCATCACCATCCTAAAAAAGAATTGTAGTTTGGATAAAGATGCAACATTATTGTCACACCATGATAGTTGTTTCGCAAGAAACAGTAATTATCAGGCAAAAATGTCAACATTACCTATGTCTGCAAAATCAGAAAAAAATACACCTGGTGTTAAATCAAGATCAATATAATGTCTCTTACTTTGTCTAAATCAAATTTGGCAGCCTCAACTCCCTTGTTGTACATTTGCAGATACACGGCCCGGTGCCTGCTGTCCTCTTCTTGTAGCTGCTTGCTCGCTTCCTCTAACTGCTTTTCTAAAACGTGAATCCTTTCTTTTGCCTGTTCATAGTTTGGCAGCAATTCACAATACCGTGTATTCACATCTGCCAGCTTCTGAAGCAAAGCCTCTACTTTGTCATTATGAGCTTTTTTCAACTCCTGCGTTTCGCCTACATGTGCTCTCATAACATCTTCTACTTTCTTCTCATAATATGAAATCAGACTTCGGCGATCTTCATCACCATCTAGTTCTACCATGCATGAGGCATCATGAGTCAACATGTGAACAGATTCTTTGGAATGTAGTGAGGAGTTCGTGAGATCATCAAAATGTCCAGAGTCAGTGAAGGAGCCTTGCATGTCACTATTACGGCCCCTGGTTGGAGTCTGAACCTTAAAGAGTGGGCTGTCGGTAACATCAAAGGACCTTGCTGCATCTTCAGTCTTTGGGCTTTCCTGTTCAATTGAAGCTTCATCATTCTCTCTTATTGTTACAATCTCACTGGAATTAGACTTTTCATCCGGAGAACAGACTGATGCTTTGTAGAGGCGTAACTCCACAACCTCTTTGGTGAGATGGAAAATTTCACTATCTTTCTTGTCTAAATCTTTTTTGGCTTGGCTGAGGAGGTTTTTCAGTCTACGGATTTGTTTTTGGGCACGTTGAGTGGGAGTGAGGTACTCCTCTCCTGCAAGGCCTGCATGTGATGAGCAGTGGAGGACATATCGCATGGAGCGCCCACTGAATGTAGTGCCATTGAACGGGGCATACCCGGCATCCATGGAGGCAGCTGTGGCAGCACTGCCATAGCTGTGGAGAGACTCATCGTCAGGCAGCTCTTCAGGGGACCCTGGGGGGGTGTGGGCAGAGTCCGAGATGCTCAGTTTCCCGTTGTCCATGCAGTGCTCTTGTATCTTCAGGCAGGATTTCGCTGGCTTTTGAACATTAGAGCTGAATGACTGTAAAATAAATGTAACTATTATGAGTACAATTACAACTATACACACTAACACTTTCTAACAAAAAAGTATTATCTAGTTACCTACTAACATAAACAAATGCATCTTACTTCATATTAATATGAAAATTTGAAAACCTTCTCAATAAACAAAACATAAATTTAATATAGACACGTACACAAGATGACCTAATTTAGATTTTAGTGGGTTATTGTGTCCCAGTTTTAGGTTTAACCTAACTTTACATGTTCAAAGATTACACTCGGTAGCAGGACTTTTTGGGTAAAATTACACTTATGTTGGGCTTGTTTATATCATATTCATAACACGCAACCCTTAATATCGTGACGTAAGCCAAGTTTGGTTTGGCCCGAGTAGCCATGGCAATATGTTAGCGCCGTGCATACTAACATATGCTCTGTGTTTTATCTACTTACTTGGCTCCGAGGGCGATGATTGGGCTCAACAATTCGGGCCCCATCGCTGCGATTTTTCTGGTGTTCCGTGATTATAGGAATTGAAATTAATTTCCTGGTAGAAAGAGGCGAGCGTTGCACCATTTTTTCACCGCGCACGCGCAGTGACGAGGTGCGGCGGAAATTGCCTGAGACATTTCCCGCGCAGCAATGCTCATCGTGAAATTCTGGTATTCTTCTACTGAAATTTCTGCTCATTTTCTCCAATTATTTACATATGGGATGTGCTGAAAAATAAATAGTTCACGTGTCAAAAATTTGACAAATCGGCACGACCACAGATTAGGAACGAAGAGATTATCCGCTGAAAATTTTGCAGATGGGCGCAACGCAAATACAAAACAAAAAGCAAGTTAAGCCTTCTTTTGTTTCTTATTAATATAAGAAAGAGATTCAAATTTGGCGCTGTACAATACATAAAAATTTGGCAGCGGGTTTAGTGAGATGCGTTGCCTAAATTATTAATATTAAATCTCAGTTTAGGAAGATGGCAACGCGCTGCAAAATAATGCTCTTGAGCGCTGCAAATGCAAATTGCATTATTGCATCAAAGCAAGTTTGCAACTTACAAAATGCAAACTGGATTTAAAATAAATAAATAATGCGGAAAAGCAAAACGCAGGGCTCTTTTACTCTAATTAAGGCATAGGTAATTAGATTAATTTAGAGTGACAGTTGCTAGAAATTCAAATGTGTGAATTCGCACTTGTATCAAAATGTACTATTACAGTGCATACTCGTATATACCTTGCCCTTTAAATTTTCGACGTAGTTGCGTAATGTGCTTATTACAGCACAGGGTGTCTTACAGCACAGATGTACTGTAAAACGTTGTACGATACCCGTGCGAGTCGCTACTCACTCGTTGCGAATTTCTTACTTTTCACATGCATGGTAAAGGGTTAAGTAGATAAGTTTAAGTTACATATAAACTACCTAATACTAATACTAAATTAAGACATCGTAGATTCAAATTTTACTTAATCTGTTACGCGCATACAACTCTTTAGTGAACTAATGAATTTGACCAATCAAATGTCCCTTATTGTCTTACGACAAAACAATAGAACAAAAGATATCAACAGGCCTTTGGCCTTATACATAGGCCTTCACTTCTCGGGGCTAATGAGCTCGTCAACGATTGAAGTATAGGGGTGCATGGTCAAAAAAAGGTCTTAAGAGCCCTTCAATGTGCACACTAGCGCCACAGCTAAATAATCGTGATTATTTAAATTTGACCAAAGATATTGAAAAAAGGGGGCCACTACGTACTGTTTTGTGTATTTAAGTACCTTTTGAATACATCAGACTAGTTTTTATGTTGCTGGATTCGTCAATCTATGCGTCCAAAGTTAAAACGGCCGTTTTTGTTTTGAGTTCCTAGATCGACGAAACCGGCATCATAAAAACTAGTTTGATGTATTCAAAAAGGTACTTAAATACACAATAGAGTACGTAGCGGCCCCCTTTTTTCAATATATTTCGTTAAATTTAAATAATTTATTTAGCTGTGGCGCCAGTGCGCACGTTGAAGGGCTCTTAACTTCAGTTCTACGGAACTTATATTTTTATTACAATTAAGTAGATAACTTTGCTTAATTATTTCGGTTAACTTGTTGAAAAATATTGGGCAGTGACGTCATTTCGTGCCTTAAATACTTTATACGCTATTGTTAGGTAGGTACCTACTGGAACTTGAAGAGCTTTTTCATGATTTAGCCACTTTATTGAGAAATCATAATTTTCATAGCGTTGAACTCTAAACCACACTGTTGCGAGGCAAGTCCGCGCAGAGTTAGTTTAGACGGACTCCAATTAACTATCAATTTTTATTTTGCGTTGTGATTTTAGTTCTTTGACAATCACTGTACCAGTACAGTCGCCTGCAATAAAATGTAACACAACGAAGGCCGCAAAAATATCTGACTTGATCTTATTTCTAGAGCCATAGGAGCGTGTCACATATTTTTGCGACCTTCGAAGAGTAACATATTATTGCAGGTGACTGTACCACTAAGTTTCCTCATCTCAACTTCGGCTTCTAACTAATTCGTAATGTAAAAAAACGGTTTCGATAATATTAAGTAACTAAACATACCTACTAATTGAGTTAGCAATTTTGATTGGCTTCGTCAGCTGTTGCGAAACCGCTAAGCCGTAATATTTGTCTGAGGTACTCTACTTACGTAATACAAGATGAGGCATTACTTGTATTGTACTGTCGTGCCTAATTTGATTATATTTAGGTTGAATCACGAACACAATAAACAAAATTGTTCTGAAATTAGAGGTATAGCGAAGTCTAAGTTTATGTAACGGTTTCGTGTTCAAAATATGATCTAATACAAGTAATTTTTATATTGCGTTGACTTTTACAATAGGTAGATATTTTTATTAGGTATAGGTACCTATTATGGGCACGTGGTCGATTGCTGATAGCGACTCTGCGGCACCCCACCTAAAGTGGAGTTGGCACTCGTTGGTGGTTTTAGACGGTAGTCCTGCACTGGTTAGTCCGTCATCCCCCCTGGTTCAGGTGGCATGCGTAAACGCATTTCCCCAACGTAAAAAAAAGGTATAGGTACCTATATTGAGCATTTTTTTTATTGGTAAATTATCACTATTGATGACTAAGGTCATTGCTTTTAAAAAAGACAGCTCATGGATGTTATATATATCAGAATCTGAATAATCAAAGTTGCCGCAATATTTCCAGTAGGACACGGTTCTATGATCCACTGTACCCGCCCGGGCCACTGTTCTCATCCGATGTGCGGAGGGTAGAGACCGTGTATACGGATGTTTACTACGGATATTCTATTGGTGCCTAGGCATGCCCTACTTACCCTACCGATATGACACACACGAAGTGTACACATTAACACAATAAAACAAAAAAGTCATACAGACCGTGCGATTTTACGAAACGTATGGCACCAACGCTCTCAACGTGCAAAGTAAAAGGCGATATCCCACACTAAAAGCACAACAACAATTGTTTCGAGTAAGTCGAGTGCAGTAAGCAGGTAAATGAGGTAAATTAAAAAGGAGAACAATGTCCGCATTTGGTGCTATTTGAGCGGCAACGCCGGCAACTGCATCATGCAGTGGCGTTATTCCAACTGCTTCAAAGCGCAGGCGATCGGAGGACCCCGTTAAAAGGACTAAGTATTGTAAAAATATAAATAAATTATAGTGGTTGCGCCAATTCCTGGCACAAAGGTTGCATAGCGAACCCCCCTATAAAGTGATTCAAGGCAAAAAGCTGGGACGATGACGAATGATGAATGATGTCGCCGTGCTTCTCGTTTAAACCAATAAAGTAAGAAAGACATGCACTGCTAGTAATATGAGCTCGGAGTATGGCTAAAACCGCCTGTCCTTTCTAGATTAGGTATAGTAGAGAAATTTAGTCAGGTGTCGGCATGACCGGTTAGGGCTAGGGCTATATTCTGGTGGTTATATCCTAGGGATTCCAGGGTAAACTTATACTGGTTTTCCCGAGAACTAAATCACTTGCGCTCACGCAGCCGACTGAAGCGACTGAACACCCGGCTAGATTTATTGCCGCGCGTTACGCAACCCTGCAAGAAATGGCCGCTTGCGGAATATTGCAGAACCCACTTTAGGCCCGAGTTTTTATAATTACCGGGTTAAGCGAACAATTCCATTGTGACAATGTTTGTTACATTTGAAATCATTGGTCTGTTATGCAAAAAATAGCATAGTTGAATAGATAGAGACCGTGTGGCCACTTTAAGAAAAATAATTTAGCTAGTAGGTAGGTAACTGATTCTAAAATGGTATAGCGCGTGATGTAACAACTACATCTTTACAAATAAAGATATTGTTATGATGGCGCTTAAAGCGAAGTACCTATGGTGCGATTAAAACTATTAAAAAAGAAAGAAAGGTCCGATTACTTATATCGAAAACCGTAAACCGTTTCTTTACCAGCCTAAGGTTATTAGCCTTAATAACTGGATACCCAGTAAATATCGAAACCTTTGTTTATTTAATAAATACCTACTCTTCCCTGGCGGCGTAGCACGGTCGCGTTTTTATCGCTTATCACCATGCCTGTCACATTCTAACAAGTATGTAAATGCGAAAGGGACGCGCATTGTGATGCGAGAAAAATGGAACCGTGCTGCGCCCGCTGGTCAGTTTCTAACGAAAAGACAAAAAAACCGATGAAAACTTAGTGCATGCAGATTGATAAAAATCATAAAGCATAGCTCGCGTGACATCCTATTTAAGTCATTTGTTACGCGTTTCGCACTGTAATTATTGAACCATTTCAGCTAGAAACTTATAATCAAGCAAGTTAATGGACCATGGTGACAACTCTGAATAACGATGTTGTTAACTCTAAATTAGTAATTAATTATTTAATGGGAAACTGTTGTAATTATGTCCATATGTATACCTATACATTTTTTATTTCATCTGTAAATAATAAGTAAAAAAAAAAATCCTAAATAAATGTGCAACATGTTTAAAACAAAGATTAAATGAATAATAAAAAATATTACGTTAGCTGCGCGTGCTACTTCCGTTGGCTATAGCCTTGACGGTTTTATTACATGAAATCATTTGGGCTCTCTGCAATTACCTTGAATGGACCTACTTATATTTCGTTTTTCTTTTATAACTATTTCGCAAAGTTTAATTAAGTACCTACCTACAAATCCTACAATTTGAAATCGTAAATTTCAACAGCATTATTTAGCGATTAATTTTCAGATTTTTCAGTATATTTTTAGTGATCTACAATATATAATTATGATTGATTAAAAAATAATTTATTTACAAACAAGATACATATATACAGTGGTAATATCATGTGATCCGATGATTTCAATAGGGTTAAGCGCGAATTGACGAAACCATAAGGAGGTGTTTATATCATCCGACGCGGTTTGTTTTCCTCTGACTATCTGGATTTACGCCCCTCTTAAAATAAATGCTTAGGTAATTAGGTAGTTACTTTAACCATGCCAAGTTAATGATCTTAATATAATGTAATGATCGCTTTAAGCTCTCGTAACAATGTCCTCTGTAATCAGAGCGAATTACCTACGTCCTGTAGTTAATAGAGTTTGCGCATCTATAGGTACCTACATACAGATAATTACATACTCGTACTTATGACTGGGCTATTCAACTGACATGACATTTTGTAGGATTTCGTACCGGTATGGTGCCAACAGGAAACTATCCTCTTGAAGAGACCCCGTGTACGAATTGTATACATATACTTATATTCCACAATCTATTCTGAAGAATCACAATCTATACAGTAGATTAGGTAACTATCAAGGATTTCAAATTCAAAGAACAAAGCTACTTAGGTATTAGTCCTACATTACACTGCACGTTCGTCTGTCTGTTAGATGAAATCTACCTAAAGATTCAAATAGTGGAATCTAAATCTAAACTTTGCAGACGAGTGAAAAATGCAAATTTCACCACATTATTATAATCTAATCCGAATGTTATACTTATACAAAATCATTGTTTAAAAATCCATCCATCTGATCCATCTGAAGTGAAGAAACAACTCAAATCTCTACATCAAATAAAATTATGGCATGGAACCTTCAGCGTGCGAGTCCGACTAAGTAGCAAGCTCTAAGCAATTTATTCTGACTAAAAACGTACCTACCCGTTGTTCGACGTGGCCGATGAAGGCCAAATCAAAACAGCACAAAAAATGATTGCTAACAAAATGTTCTTTTGTATTTAGGCATTTTATCTGAGTATGGTATAGGTATACCACTTATTTATGGCGGCTAGTAAAGTAGTTGCACGATGAATTTCTGATAGAAATAGCTTAGTATTGGAACTCTGGACTAAATCTAGTTTTTGAAGAACACCTATAACTGTTTTCTGCAGGTAGTTTTAAAGGAAATTGTTTGTGAAGTCGTTATTGTATATTAAGAGTGTCTGGAAAAGATACCTATCTTGTATCGTTACATAAGAATGCTTCAGTGGTGCGTACCTAAACTGAAATGAAAACGGGCCTCTAGTGCATAATATCGAAAGTCAAATAATGAAAAATACTTACTAATACTATATTCCACGAAATTTCCATCCATCGCTGTGTTAGAAACATTAATAATCACTAACACATTTTGCTTGACGGTTCCAGTCGTAGTTCGGTAAAAAAAGTAAAATCGTTTTCGTTCGCACACTTTTCGTTTGTAAACTTTGGTATCAACTTAAACATCGCAAATTGCATAGAGTAAACCATCCACGTTAACTTTTACACTAAGAATGTTGCGGCAAGTAGTCGTGCTTGGTCAATGTTTGTTCACGGTGCTTGCCGCCGCCGCCGCCGCCGCTGCAGCGCCCCCCGCGGCCGCGTCGCGCAACCAATTCCGAGGAAACTGTACCTCCATTGTTCACAACTTTGATACAGCTAACTGCACTTTTAAATCGGGAAGTTTGCGAGATTGTATAATGGTAAACGCGTTAAATTCGTTATATGGATTGCAGTGTCCGGGCTAAAATGACTGCATTGCGTTTTAGGTAGAGCCTTGTAGAGCCGCGCCATCTGGTGCATTTTTCCTGTAGATGTCGCACAGTCTTTATGTAATAAACCGAATTTGGAAGCCGACTCATTGTCTTTATATAAAAATAGTGGTATGAATTGCTGAGGTTTTGGTAAAGGCTAGATTAGTAGCTAATATATCTACGCTTCAATATTGTATGCTGACTTCACTTAATTTTTCTCAGTACTTTTCTTACGCTTGTAATGCTTTGGATGTTTACGGAAAGAATGAAAAAGGGGAATGTATAATCGCACATTCATTCGGCGCTGTTCATAATCTGCCGATATAAAATAGTCGATTGCTATGCGGATAGAAGTGTGCGCGTTTTTTTGTTATTTCGCCACAATTACCTGCGACGTAGTCTAATAACTGTGGAAACAAGTTACACGTGTAAACGCGTTCAGTTTTCTAATTTGTTTTCTTTTAATTGATGGAAACCTGGGCTGTTTGCCGTTAGCGGCCAATCGATTAATCGACTGCGGTGATGCAATATGCCTGCATACGAGTATACCTAATGCCTCTGTAATTTATAATAATGGTGGTCGAGTGATTATAGATACGGCAATTTCGACTTGTTTCAATGACAGGTCGTGACATTAGGAGATAAGGGCAATTTTTTAGGGTTGCGTACCCGAAGGGTGAAAACGGGACCCTTAATAGGGTCCCGTAATCTAAGACTCCGCTCTCCGTTTCTGTCTGTCCGTCTGCTACACGTATAATTATCCACGGATTGGCAATTATATACTTAATGATAATGAATGATAAAAACAACATTTTAAACTAATTAAATAAAAATAATTAATAGCATTAACGGGTCTACTGATTGAAATTTAATCGCGTTAGACCCGCTAATGACATTAATTATGTGTACAAAACGCGAGATTTTATAGTGTTATAATTAAATACAAACTTAAAACACAAACAAGCAAAAACAGGTCGGAGGCACTTACTTGTTGCTGATGATTCTAGATTTGTTGCTTTGCCAAGTTCTATCTAAGTTAACTACCCGTGTACATCCGGTGGCGCAGGTATGTAATAAATAGTAATACATTTAACTAGCCATCTTTAGATCTTATTTCGTTGCAACAAGATTCAATATTAGGCAGTTAACTGTGAGTTCGATGTACCTACTTACTGATAAACACATCGCCTTGCAACATTCACTGGAATAATTAATGTAGGTAATATAGTTTTTTGGCGTTCCTCAATCTATTGGACAAAAAAGGAATAGCTTAGTGTCCGTTCGTCTATTAATCGTTTGAGTCGCTGAGGTTGACTTTTTTTATGGAAAGTCGATGGATGGCACAACGTGCCCCAGCTGTTCGGACGTTGACCGGCAAAATGAGATGAGAATGCGTCAAAAACTCGGTATAGATAACGATTTTTTCCCAGGAATTTAACCTAGCTAGATGAATTTCTCGTCGTCGTTTAGGTAAGTTTTCGAATAACAACTTTTTGTAATTTTCTCGTTCCTGTATAATACCTATAGCAATTTCCAGTAGGTAGGTATATCGAGACACGGCAGGCAGGCAAGAAAAAGCCGTGCGACATTAAAATTACTCGATCGATGTACGGAACACTGAGTCAATTAGTGCGGTTTCCGCTTTTTGTGTACCTACATATTTTAATTTTTTTGCTAATGAATGTTGTATGAAGTTTGCCTGGAAGCATGCTTTACCGGCCCTGATAGTTGGCTAGACAATCTTTCCTCATTTTAATGGTACAGAAATTATTTTGCAATAAGGTATACCTAGGCTGTAACTAAGTATGTAATATGTATTACGTGCACATTTACATACCTATACTTAATTTAAAAGTAGGGCCGGCAGAACAGAGCGTTATTAGCTACTGGTACACAACATGCCTAGGTATGTAGGCAGGAACCTATGAAGACAGTAGTTTATTTTAATTGAATAATTCCGATCAAATATGGCCTTTGGAATAAACGGGTGATTAACTGATTAACAGGTCACCCTAATAGACTGGCGGAAGGTAGGCATAATAGGTACGACCCGATCAAAGACATCACGCGCAAAGCTTGTTTCTAAGCAGGATTTTAGATTGAATCATTCTAAGCGTCTCTCTCTTAGCTAAGAAACCTCATCGATCAAAGAAAGACAAACAATCCAGACTAAGTTACAAAGCAACAAATGGGCTGGCATTTAAGCAGCAACCGGTGGCAAGTTAATTGTATATCATTATATAGGTACCCCGTACCCCCTTAGACTGTGGGACGTAATCGTAGTTACGTAGCTTATGTTGAGACAACTATTTGAGAGCTGTATAGGTTCGTAGTTGAAACTTGAAATACCTTAGTAACTAGATTGTTAACCAAGTAATGAAATGGTGCTCATTGTTAAATTCCGGAATACTCATAAAATTATTTATTTTAAATTAATCTTATGAGCAAAATACCAACTCTAGCTATGTCTGTGTGCATTTTAAAAATGGTTTATCCATGGTTCATCTCTAATACTGGTTTCTCTAGAGAGATATGCGTTATAACTATAAGCAACGAGAATCCAAAATCTGATTTAATTGTCTAATTAAACGAACAACTGGCGTGATACATTTAGCCGGCTATCTTTACGTAGATTAATGAGATAACAAAATTCCTTTAGTAGTAAGTATTAAACGATGCATTAAATTTCTAATTAGCAACTAACATTGACACGCCATTTACAAAATAAGGTTAATCTGCTCAGTGAATAAACGCAAAAAAGTTGGTCTCGTCAACTTTGATTATCTTCGAAATGAGTTATTAGGAGCTTGGACGATGGACTGGACATAAAGTAGATATATTATTTTTGGAAATTAACCCTTCGATATAAAAAGGAAGGGGAAATTACACCTAGTTTCTGTTCGTGAGTTCATTCACGAAAATGTCCTTTAAATTACTACCATACCTAAATAAAATAAATAAATAAAAATAAATTATAAATATATAATAGTAAATAGGTATGGTAATAATAATAGGTACTTTTAAAGGCTGTCTAGAAGAGATATTTTTAGCCGTAAGACCGCCGGTTTCTATCTGATTCTAGATAATTCCCTTTGTAACTTCTTTATTTTACTTATTCGTGCAATAAATACCTAATATTTTATTAACTAATTTGTAAACTGAATCCCACCCCTAGCCTAAACCCATTTGCAAAAAACAAACCACCAAACACATTAAATTTTCATATTAATTGTATTAGTAAACGAAAACCCACCAATTTTATTATATTGCAAATATTTTACATAAAGAAAATTTTAGAAATAAATGATCATTATCTACTTACTGTATGTACTCTCGGGGAAACTACGTTATTTAGTCGGTTCGTTATGCAGATAGTACCTACCGCAAGTCCTATTATTTACTCATTTACGAAACTTTCACAATACACTCGTAATGTCTAGGACGTGCAGATACGTTATGTTCGGTATAATCGGGTATATTAGGCTGAATAATAGCGATGCGATTTGTGGCTAAATATCTACTATAAATTTCGACCTAGGTATTACGTATGTCATACGCGTCACGCGTCATGTTGCAGAATTAAACATAACTAAATACACGGTGTATGGGCCCGATTCGGATTATGAAATAGACATCTTTTAGACATCACCAAGATATGATAACGATATGTTTAAGATCGAACCTGTCAAATTTGACATTTGCGCGATTCTGAAGATTTTCTTGAACAATTTCCACAGGATATGACTTACAGATCTAATTCACATCTAATAGATATCTTACTCTATCTAACGTAAAAGTGGCATTGGTTGCCCGAATTGCGCTGCAAAAGAGAACTAGTTGATATCTAAACTATAACGTATCTAGACTATCTAGTACGTGTCATCTCTTGTGAATATCTTGAAGTTCGAATACGGCAGTATCTCATTTTAATAGTAGGTAGGTACTTACCTTTGTCGGAGAGCATCGCTTTTACCGCTCGACTGAGCGCTCTCTCCCGATTTCACGGTAGGTATGGATATTTGCATGCGGTGCCACGCCAATTATAATTAAATGTGCAACGTGTATCTGATAAGGATAATGATGCATGTCACGGATAAACTGATTAACTGGTTATTATACGTTATGCACGGGAATTATGAAATTATGCACCATAATTCGCGGTCAATGTACCTACTTAGTTTACTTCAATATTAATTGTGGAAAGTTATTGAGATTTAAGTACATACCTATATTAGTTATAGGGGTAAGTCCTCCACTTGTAGGTACCATCTTGTATCGTGAAACAAAGACTATTATGTACATACAAATAAATCCAGCTAACTGAAAAATGTTTCAAAGTAGGTATGTATGTCCTTCGTAAATATTTCATTAGTTTCCAAAAATGAGAACGGATTAATATAGTCCGTATCCGTATAGATCTAAATTATACGTGACTGTACTCTGCATACTCGGCAAAACTTCTAAAGTAGAATTTGTAGAATCTCAACTTAAAGTATTAAGATCGTAGAGCGTCATCATTTAGATCAGTGAACATGTGAGACGCGTTTGAAATTACTCCAATTACATAAATTGCGGTTACTTCGCAATATTGTACGAGTACGTTTCAAGACATACGTTTTACTTCTTTGGTACCTATGCTTAGGTCATTATGTTGTTAAGTGTGTAAGTCATTCCCTTATGGAAGTTGTCACACGACGGGTCTACAGGGACACGATTTCACATTTTTTTTTAATTAGCACGAATCGGCCGCTAAAAACTTTCGTTGTTAAAAATGCAAACAAAGAAAATAGAGAAAGATAGAAGTTGTACTTATGTAAAACTACTCGCTCCAATTTCTTTTTATTACAATAGCGGAAACTATACTTATCTTTAGGTATTCAAATAAATGTAAACAAACATTTGTACATTTTCGGCTAGTTTTAACATTTATTGGTTAACCAACTAAATACAAAACCGCCTGGATCTGTCAATGAACGACCTGACTTTAACCTACATTATTTTGACCGTGTAATGTTTGCATCTTACCTTCAACTGGCATAAGGAGCCACGGAGGGTCGATTTTGTTTATTTTTATTTAAATACCGTCAACGGGGGTGAATATTAGGGACGGCTGGGGTGAATAGAGACAAAATTAAATATGTGACTTACAAGACCATTTCTTTAAAAATAACTGGGATATTCGCCATGTCATGCGCCATCACTAAAACAAGTCGCATAGTGCCTTAAGAGATGATCCATCCAATCAGCAATCTAGGATACTATTTAGAAAGTAAATTGCAGCTTATACTCTCGCTCCACGCCCTACCCTTATTTCTAGTTAACTGGCTACATAATTATTTATCGTTAATAGGTCGCTAATGAGAACTTATGATGATGTCAATACAGGTAATTAAAGTATAAGGTACCTATATTTAAAATTATGTTTTGAAATTAGAAACTTCAATATTTAAGAGGGAAGAGAATTCTTGTGCTACAATAGTCCTTCTTGATAAATTAGCGGATTTATTCAAATAAGATCTTATAAAATACCTAAAATCTAATTAGTTGCTTATTTTATTTAGTTACTAGAAACTTAAATCTACATTTAAACTTTTCATTTTGATGATTTAGAGCAGGTATAAAAACCGGGCAAGTGCGAGTCGGACTCGCGCACGAAGGGTTCCGTACCATAATGCAAAAAAAAAACAAAAAAAAGCAAAAAAAAAACGGTTACCCATCCAAGTACTGACCCCGCCTTGCTTATATTGACTTTGGTCAAAAATCACGTTTGTTGTATGGGAGCCCCATTTAAATCTTTATTTTATTCTGTTTTTAGTATTTGTTGTTATAGCGGCAACAGAAATACATCATCTGTGAAAATTTCAACTGTCTAGCTATCACGCTTCGTGAGATACAGCCTGGTGACAGACGGACGGACGGACGGACGGACAGCGAAGTCTTAGTAATAGGGTCCCGTTTTACCCTTTGGGTACGGAACCCTAAAAATTATATGATTTGATACTTTTCTTGCCCATCTAGACTAAAATATCCGTGTCTAATCAGCGTTATCACAAATTCCATAAACGAGTTACTAACATCCACAGACCACTATAAATATATCTGTCCTATTCTTGCTCAGTACGTTAGAACAGTAAGTATGTGACTCAGGGAGGTTAATATATGCATGCGTGAGTCATAGAGTTATTACTGCAGTTACAGAGCTCAGGCGAGACTCGTGTAGTAGATCCATCTTAACTGGAACCACGTATCAGGAATGTTGTTTGGTAGGTTGAATTTTATGACATTATTCTAGGAAAATAACTGAAAAATGAGCATATCATAATATAAGAAAAAAAGTGAAAAATATCATAACTATTTTAATTTTCTTAATAAATAATAAATCAATGAGTTCCATTCAATTCCTTTTATTTAAATGCATTTGCGATAAGTACTCGTACTTTCAGTCTAATGAGAATATGTGGTAAGTATCATACTTATGTGGCCATCGTATTTGGATCCACGCATATTATGGAACGTCATAATATGGAGATACTTAGATTGACAATTTAACACCACACAAAAGAGTTATTTTCACCACACCATCTCGCAAAGGCTTACTTTGCACTTCAAAAACTGATAGCAAAGTTGCATTTTATTCACATGTCAGGCAAAGTAATCATATGCAAATTTTGATTTGTTTTCTTATGTTTGCAAAATTGACTTTTAAATGATGATTTTGGATGATAAATATTTAATAACATTCATTTGGATTTGGTTTGGATTGATTTTGTTTGATATTTTACATTTAATATATGCTTCGGGTTGGTGTGGTGAAAAATTGTGTGTTTCACTCGGGGGCAAAACAATAGTTATTTGTTTTACAGGGGGCAAAACTGGTTGTTTAACCGTTCGTGCTAATATTGATACCCGAGCCACGAAAGATTCCAAAATTGAACCACGAGCATTGGAATCTTGAGCGTTGCGAGGGTTTCAAGGCACGAAGGTTAAACAAACTTTGCCTCCGAGTGAAACACAGAATTTTTCACCACACCAATGCAAGGAAAATACTAACTATGTATAAAATACCAAAAAATTCAAACCAAATCAAATCCAAATGAACGCAATAAAAATATCATTCAATATCATCATTTTAAACTCAAGTCTACCAGCTAACCCAAGGAAACAACTAAAAATTTGCATTTGATCTTTGCCCCACATGTGGCTAAAATGCAACTGTCCCATTCGTTTTTGAACAATCAAGAGCGCCTTTACCAGTTGGTGTGGTGAAAAACGATTTAATGGCCCTCTACACGATGGGCCAACGCCGGCCACTTCAAGGGAGGCAGCCATGCGGTAGAATGAGATAGCAATATCACTTGCTCCCTCTAACGCATAAATGCGTCCCTTGGAGTGGCCAGCGTTGGCCCATCATGTAGAGAAGCCATAATAGGTATTGTGAATTATTCTTCGATAATTATTTATATAATTATACTGGTTTGGTGTGATCGTTCGACAGGCCTGGCGTTGGGAGTGGGAGTAACGTCTGCATCTGACGCTGATGGTGTTATCTGGCAATGACCTTGGCGACTTAGCCTATTAACGTTTCTACTTGTCATTGTTTCACGTAATGTTTACAACAGCGTTTGTGAACGCCGTTTTAGTGCCTTTAGACACGACTATTAACAAGTACAGTAAATAACAACTCACGATCTGTTGACATGAAGTGGAAAAATAGTCGAGGAAATTTCCTATTTATGATATCAAGCAATATTTTTACTTAATAGTGAGTATTTCGTGTTGCAAGCTAAGTTTGGACTGTTTTTATGAATCATTGCCTAGTGAAATAAGAAAAAAGTGGCAAGCGTTTTTTAAGTGTTACCTACGTGCAAACTAATACATCTCTTCCACTGACCATGAAATATAAATGTAATATTAGCATTTCTAATCTAGTATGACGGCTCAGGTCGTATGATTAACATAATAAAAAAAAATCTTTTTGACTATTTACATAAAACCACAGATAAATCAGAGTAGGTAGTAAAATAAATTAATAATTGTGAGTACCTTTTAATGACTCTATGAGTCATAATTACACAAAATGCGTTTAAAAGGGTTTATAACCATATATTTGAATACCGTAAAATGGGGTGAGTTGGGTGAAATTTGACTTTCAAACCTTGATAACATTTTATTTTTGGAAGATTGTTGGATCGATTTTTTTTATTATGCGTATTACTATTGACCGTGACCGTGGTAGTATTACCTGTTGTTTTATCTATTAAGTTTTGTCACGAATAAAAACATTCTATTCTATTCTATTCTATTCTATTCTACTATAGCCCCATTTTTAAATTGGAATACATTATTTTTGTAGCAGTAGCCTTAAAATCCCTTCTCATCCCCCTCTCAAACCTTCTCTCCTTATTCATAACCCAACTCTCCCCGCGAAACCTACTCACCCCGTTTTACGCCTTTTACGGTACCTATGTCCACTAGACATGCACATGTTTAGTTGCATAGAAGAACGTATGTAGGTAAGTATCAACGAGGCTTTGCTATGAATTTTAGGCCAACGATGGAGATGATTGGCACGTTGTAGAGTTATCTGAACACCTGATAGTGTCAGCTTATCGGAGGTATCTATGCGATCGATTGCTTATCTTTTATCTTGTTATTTCGGTGAGATAATACCTTTAAGGTAAAATATGTTGTTAATAATATACATATACAGTAGGTATCTATATAAGTAGTACCTATTTGATACCTAATACAGTTATAAGCTACTGGAAATAAACCAGGAGTAAAATAAATAAAAAAGTGATAAATAGTTACGTTCGAAAAATTTGTTTCCAGTTTAGCTTTAGGTACCAATTAAAACTATTTAACACTCAGTGCTTAATTTAAAGAGGATCTAAACGACTTTAGAAATAAAACCAAGCCAGTAGGTAACATTAACTGATATTTATATACATACAAAAAGAAAATACAAACCTACTGAAATAATTGAATATAAATTTTCTGACTTGATTATTATTATCGGAAGTGAAATCTTATTAAGGTGTATTTACTTACTATTTTTTTTCAGTACCTAGTTTTAAATTACAACTGTGTACATAGGTAATTGCGTCAGAATATACTTCCATTATATATTATTGAAATTGAAATTGAAAATATTTATTTCAGATTTGCATCCATATTTGTTAGTATAACTTAGGAACTAATGTTAATTTTTACACCTAGTATAGGTATGTACATACATTAAACTATAACCTAATCTATTTTCTAAATTTAAGAAAGCCTATAACTTGGCGAATCCAATGCGCCAGTATAGGATTCTCAGGCCTTTCTGCAATGACATCCAGAATGCTGTTGGTACTGCTCCTAAGCCGACCCATCATCGAGACGATTCTCTTTCGCATAACCGCATGGAAATCGTCTGTATGGGCCTCGGCGAACATGCGCGATGCGCTACACCATGTGGGCAGCCCCAACAACATTCTGAGTGCATTATTATATTGCACGCGCAGGGCATTTAAGGCTTTTTTCGTATACTTCACCCACAGGCTGCTCGAGTAAAATGATTGATTGAAAGCTTTAAAAAGCACAATTTTTACCTCTCTTGAGCATCGAGCAAACCTGCGGGCGAGCATGTTAGACCTTACAGCCAATGCCCTGCGCTCCCGCTCTATATCTAGGTCATCATTAAGGTCTTGCTTTATGATATGCCCTAGATATTTCACTTTATCCACAACAGACAGTGTGGTTCCATGCAGTACAACCGGGGGTACAGAGCTTGGCGTGTAACTACCAGCCTTGAACATTAGCACCTGACTTTTCTTTGGGTTGTACTGCAATCCATGTGTCTCCGCATACGTCTCACAAACTGCAAGCAGTTTCCTAAGGGCACTGATAGACGGACTGAGCAGCACCATATTGTCTGCATAACTAAGATTATTGGCACAAACACCATGTATATAGCAGCCTGTATATGTGCTACTCAGTTCGTCTATCAGTTTATTTACATAGAGGTTAAAAAGCTTAGTAGACGTAAGCCCTCCTTGCCTCACACCACACTCAAGCTTATACTCTGTAGACATACTATCCGCCCATCTCACCTGGTTCAGTTGATTTTGGTACCAGTATCTCAGTATATTATGATACTATCAAAATTTATTAATTCAATTACCTAATTTAATTTTTAACTAACACTGGGTTCCTATTTACCTACTTCAACTGTACCTATACTGAAATGTGCGCCTATGCATGTATTACGTGTCGGCATTCATATGTTTGAGTGCTTGGTGGGTATTTAGCTTACTGGGTTAAACATCGACATGCAATAGAAACGATAGAGTAGGCTAGGTACCTACGTAAAGCAAGCTCGATTTGGTAAGTGTAGAAATCTGAGAATACACAGGGGTTCGACCTGAATAATCTTAATAATCTAGCTAGTGTATCTTCTTCGTACGTAGAATAGTTTTCCTCTAGATTTCCTTTCGATTTTCCTAATAATGGTTCTATATTTTAATTATTATTAAATTGTTAATTGGTGACAAATATTATAG
This sequence comes from Cydia fagiglandana, assembly GCF_963556715.1. Taxonomy (NCBI): domain Eukaryota; kingdom Metazoa; phylum Arthropoda; class Insecta; order Lepidoptera; family Tortricidae; genus Cydia; species Cydia fagiglandana. The sequence goes on from NC_085948.1 coordinate 10,654,709, forward strand.
ATATGATTTGCGACAAAATACGTTTAAGAATATTTTTAAAAATAATACCTGTCTGCTGGACTGTCTACAGTCACAGAATAAATAATAGTACTACCGTACAGAAAGGAAGCTTCCTACAAAACCGAAGTTTGATAGCGGTTCAGGGTCGAATCATGCTATCCCTTTCTAATACATGGCACTATCCCTTTCGGCTAATTAGGGTTGTCAAAATTCAAGTGATTTTCTTATCTGTGGTCGTGCACGCAAAAGGAAGTCAAGTGGTGCCAACCCTAATAATTGCTCGGAGCAATGCTGAGCCGAGCGGAGCCGAGTTTGGCCGAAGTCAGGAGCTTCGCACCCCTGCTACAGTGTCTACTAAACAAGTTCACGCGACCTTCACTTTTGTAAGAGCCTTGCCAGAGCTGGTTTTTATGAATATTACCCTAAACGGTTGACGATTGGTTGGTTGTCAGGCGACTATGCCATGCAATACAAGACTTCAATAAAAATAACCGATTTGCAAGACCGAAGTGATCCCATAAGAGCACCGTGAACAAAGTTTTGTACGGTGCTCTAAAAATCAAGTAAGACATGATTCGTTCTGTTACTAAAATTTTGTAGCTCCGAAAACATCTACGAGTACCTAATTATATAAATGTCTCAGTTAGCCTTTTAAGTAGGTAAGTCTAAAGTCTTTTAAAAAGACCCATTTTAAATAGGCAGCTCTACAACTATCTACAATCGATTTTATTACGATAGGTATAAAGATGTACTTATCGCAAAATCATTATTTCATTATTATTTAGATTTATACGGCGCGTTAAATTTTATCAGCATTTACCGGAACGCCGGAACCAATCCATAAAGTGTAGACGCGCTTCTCACGATGCGACGTACGAAACTTGGTTCCCACGAGCGACATCCATTACATCTTGTGCTCCCATTCCTTCAAGTCTTTTGGAAGCCACTAAACTTGTAAATTGATTTTGTTCTAACAAAACTTATAGGTCCGTAAGTTTATAAATTGTTGTCACAGCTAGAAATATCTAGTAGGTACCTAGGTAGGTAGTCGTATTTCTCTTTATCTGCAAAGTTAGTACATTATACGACTCATAAGTATATCATCGAAGTAACATTCTAATTGAAAAGGTGCTCAAATCAGGTGATCTTTTTTCACACTACTAGCCCAAGCCGAAAAGGTACCTTAATATGTAGGTACTTAATATGAGCTCTACCTACTGTTTTTTTAAGTAAGTAAAGCGTAGGTAGTTCCTGCAGAGCTAACAGGTTGCAACTTGTTGTTTCTAAAGTTTGTAAAGTCACCTTTATCATCCAAAACCTCATCATATGTCTTGGAATCCGTGGATACTACATATATATGTACATACACCAACTCTTGTTGCGTTGACCACACGCCACACTCTTAGACATATACTAAATAGGTATGCATGACACAGGGCTATCCGCTTGGTCAAAATCTCTTTGTCTGATCTTTGCATCCCACGCTTCGGTCGGACCAAATCAGAGCTTTCAAGAACACGATCGTAAAGGTCTTATTTTATGCGTTAGTCGGGACTCGATGAAGGCAGAATTCATTTTGATTTAGAATCGTAAAACGTTTGGAGACGATAATCTTAGGACATATATTAAAGAGTACTAGGCTATTATTATAGGCTAGGCATCAAGTACTAGGCTGGCATGAGCACAGGGCGGCTAACGTGTAGCTCATCTTGGGAGACAGTCTATTTTTACCGCACTAAGCGCATAGCCTAGCGGGGCAATGACCATGCAATGCCACAACACGGTTTTTAATGTCGTTGAACTTATCAAAAATTATAGCCGTCCATCCAGCATCACGAATATCACGATTTTATTTTAATTTTTATGCTAAAACTAGGTTACCTCTGTCAAGAATTATTCAAATACTTGTTTTGAAAATTGTGTTTGGTATTTTATTGGCTATTTTATTAATAATTTTATTTTGATGAATTATGTCTTATTAAGATAGTTAAATTTCGGACCAATACTTGGAGGACAGACAATGAATTTAGTCTTCAAGTTCGCCATTTACAGATAGGTAGTATACTTTTATTGTGCTATATCATTATTATCACACATCAACAGAAAAGTTATGGCTACATATTACGTAGTAGAAGTTTTTAAACACCGAAGCACGGCGTTGATGTCTTTTCCACAAGTAATACAGTACGTTTCTACATATATTACCTATAGATACTCAATCATAGTAACAAATATGAACACATTCAATGAGTTCAGTAACTATCTATTGTTATGTTCCCAAAGCAGAAATGATAATGTGTTATGGGGTATCAGTAGGTATTATCATGGTGAGTAATCGATAATGCTTGGTAGAGCTCTAAAAAAATGAAAGCGATATAGGTACAAGTAGGTGACCAATCGGTGACTAATTCGCCCATAGATAGCAGAAGCCGCAAAGTAACAAAATGTTACCGAGCAGTTATTAGTGAGGCATTCGATATCGCGAACAAAGCACGGGCGTTAAACGTTTTTCGGCCATCGTTTGTACGTAACGTATAAGGTTTCATAGATATAAAGGTTACAAAGTTGTTATCTGTCTCGCTTGTTTGTAGACGTGCATTTCTTTCACACGCCGGGCTACGTCATCGCAGAAACCAGCCAGCCAATTGACCGGTATACCGCCAACCTTCAGTTTTTCTTTTATTTATAACTCGCTCTGCATGGGCAAGTTATGCTCTGTTTAAACCGCGCCAACACTGCCATCTGCACTACGAATAGAATTTGGATTTAATATTTAATTAAGTACTGCAAAATACAGAGTTTTGTTAACTGATAAAATTATTAGTAATATTTATTAATAAAATTAAGCAATTAATGATAAGTTATTTTTAAATAGGTATAGCTTGGCTTTAAAATGAACCCTAACCAATAAGAGTATAATTAGGCGAAGACCAGATTAATTAATTAATAACATTATTATTATTAGTCATAACATTTCAAACCGGTTATCATTAAGAACCAGGAAATCATTACACATGAGACTGACTTACGAATCCTAAAGGGAGTCAGCCAGTTTAGTAGCGGTCGAGTGTGAAGGCAGCACTATACGGTTGGTTTAATGAACGGAGTGCGACGGCGCGGCGCGCGGCGCGGGCGCAGAGCAGTCGGCCCCGAGCCCCTGGCGGCGCGCGACCACGCCACGCGAGCGCATGACTCACCATGAACGAGTACGTCGAGTACGACTGGAGGCTCCACCAGGTGCAGAACGAGCTGCTGTGCGACGTGTCCCGCAAGCGGCTCACCGATGGCGATAAACAGCGGGCCCTCGACGGCCTCAAAGAAGCCGTAGATTCAAGTCTCAACTTAGCCCTACGCGACAAGAGCCGCTGCCAGGACGACGCCTTCTTGCGCCGGTTTCTGTACGCGCGGAAACACGATGTGCAACAAAGTTTCGAGTTGCTTGTGCGGTATCACCAGTACCGACGCGAGCACCCCGAGCTGTGGGCGCCGGCGGACGGCGGCGTGCTGCGCGCCCTCGCCGACGGGCTCCCCGGCGTGCTGGCCCAGCGCGACCGCCGCGGCCGCGCCGTGCTCCTCATGTTCGCCTCCAACTGGACCCCACAAGCCTGCCCTCTCGTGGCCGTCTACCGCGCGCTCCTTCTCACCCTCGAACGTACCCTTCAAGACGTGCAAAATCAAGCCAACGGATACGTAATAATTGTGGATTGGACCGAATTTACGTTTAAGCAATCGTGTAGTTTACAAGCCAAAGTGATGAAACTTATGATCGACGGTCTTCAAGATTGTATGCCGGTAAGGTTCAAGAGCATACATTTCATCGGTCAACCTTGGTACGTGGAGACGGCGCTCGCCGTCATAAAACCTTATCTGAGAGCGAAAACGCGTGAGCGCATCGTGTTGCACGGCAATAATTTATCGACGTTGCACGACGCGCTGCCGCTGGACATACTGCCCGCTGAGCTGGGCGGGGAAGGACCCTCGTACAACTCCGAGCGGTGGTTGAACGAGTTTTATCGTGCCGAGAGTAAAGACAACCCCGACGCGCCACCTGTTCCCCTGTCTATAAAGACTGCAGCACCCCCTGAGGACGACCCGCCCTCCGCGAAATTAGATAAAGCGTATAAGCAAAAGGACAATCCAAAATCACTTAATGGCAATGAAAAGAGTGCTAAATCAGAACTGTTGCGTGATAAGGACTGACCGTTTGGCGTGCAACGGTCGCGTCGTTAACAATGGACAGCTGTCTGCGCACGCCGTGAGCGCCGATGCGCTCGCGAGCATGCAATTGTGATATCGATTGTAATGCTAATTTATTGTCTAGAGATTACTAAGAACAGTCTAGAGTAAAAGGCCTCATTAGAAAGTTCGAATATAATTAAGGTGCATTTACGTATATAGTGCAGTGATATATATCATATATGTGCTGAAAGGCCGGAGCGATGATTCATTCACACCTTGTTTTTGATCGTGATATTTAATTGGAATCGATAGTTTCGGTTCGTGTTAATTGAATTAGCGAGCCGGCGGATGCAAGGCGGCGGGCTGTGACTTGCCCTGCGCTGCGCCTGCGCGGTGTGCGTCAGTCCAGCGCAGGCGCAGGCGGCATGTAAGTAACGGTGCCGAGCTCTCGTTTTGACGCATCCGCTGCCATTTGGCTTTGGCGCTGAATTCCTCGCTCCGAATATTTTTTGCAGGTTTCACTGTAGTTTAACATTTTATTTATTCGACTAATCAGTACCTTGTAATGTCAAATATCTCATTATGTTAATATTTAATTTTCTGAGTAGTTTAAGAACACGCATTTTAGAAATACGATTGTAGATATCTTATCCACGCTTTGGTCATGTGAGGCTTATTGCGCATTTACTATTATATTTTAAGACTTTTAAGTTATAGTATACATACCTATACACGTGTATATAGGTATATATATACGTATGGTCTGCGAGGCGAAGCCTGCGAGGTAAAAATGTGATGTGATAACTTTCGAGACAGTATTAATTTAATATACTTATTCTCTTTAATTCAGGTACCTAATGGATTCATCATTGATATAGAAATTATGGCTAGCTCTCGAATATTTCAAAACAAGCTCTCTTACATAGCCTCTTACTAAAACAATTGTAAGTATGTATTTAAAACAATGTGTAGTAGCGTCGCTAAAGGCTTCGTCACACAGGCGCGTTTTGCGGGCGGCACATAAGCACGCCCCGCCCGGAAAACGCGCCTGTGTGACAGAACCTTAAAAGTATTTTCCAGGGCGCTATTTTATTAAGCCGAAAAGACTTATGAGTGTTGAAAGGATGTTACGTGTCTTTAACAGTACCCTAAGCCGCTTATGTCTGACATGACTGTAAATATCCACTCAGCTGAGACAGTTGCTTTAAATATGGTATCAAGTGAAATAAATGTATCACACAATTTACACATCTTTTACGAACACAATGGGCCATCGCCGGCCACTCCAAGGGACGCAGCCTTGCGGTAGAATGATATAGCAATATCACTTGCTCCCTCTAACGCATAAATGCGTCCCTTGGAGTGGCCGGCGATGGCCCATTGTGTACTGGGGCCTTTAGAGAAAATGATGTAGTGGTTATTAAAGTAGCATCATTAATTAAAAAAATTAAACAATCACAAAATACATCATTTAATAGGTAACATTAATATTACCTTCTCAAAAAGCATGTTGGCAAAACTATGGATGTAGGAAATTAGGGTTTGTGGTAAATAAATATATAATACCTACTCGGAGATTAATCAGCGTAACAAACAAAGTAACAATGATTCCCCATCTTAGAGAATATGACCAACGAAGACGCCATGTCTATAATTTTCGGTACAAAATAGTCCATACATGTGGTTGACCATTGGACGCCAATTTTCGACAGAGGGGAACGCCTGTTAATGACCACTCTGTTTGGTTATATTCTCTAAGTTCCCCATGATCTAATTCTAGACATATCTTTAAAACACATACCTAATACACCGTACAAATCATTCAATTCAATACCGAAATTTATGTATTTAAATATTGAAACAGATTTATAATAGGTACCTATAGCTGTCAAGTGTTACTCTATAATGTGTTGAGTATTGTTTTAAAGTATTTTATTGAATCGTCCTAAATGGAACCGTTTATATGACAAATTTTATGTTAATAAATAAAGCTTCAATGAAAATTAATTGTTATAATAATATAGGGTCCTATCTACTTAATCCGTATTATGGACCCAATGTTCATTAAAAGATCGTACCATTTTTTCCTGTGTGTTCATGAGTTCTTTGAAAATAATAAGACTTGTAGACTAAACCTCATGGTTAGTGGCAAAAAGGCATTATATCGACGATGAAAAAATATTTTCGATGACAATATTATAAAACTCGTACGAATCTACATAGAAAACTTTATACGACATTTGAATCTCTAAGTATATATTCACAGTCAAAATCCTTCAGATTCCACTTGATCACGTTGTATACTAGAAATAGAAACCTTATTACGCAGAGTCAGGCCGATTGTGATGTCCGATTCTGTTAAAACAGAATCGGCATCCGTGTTAATATTTTAAAATCAAGCACTTTTTAGAAATACGGGCTCATATCTTACGGCAACCTTCATAACAAAGAGAAAGGTGGCATGCACTCTATGCGTCACGCATACAAATATTGTTGTATTTGCCCCACTCAGAACATTGTTGGAAATGTTTGGAATACCTATAAATAGTAAATTAAGACTTAAAAATAAATGAAGTGGAACTGCTGATGATGATCAGAACAGAACTCTTCAACGACGCATAGTTTGGCGATTTTGATTTTGTGGGTTAGAATCATGTTAGAATACAACTGCGACCCTTAGACAAACGAAATGCTACTAGAAAGGTGGATAAGGTTAGAACTGCGACTCTTACAGAAATGAAATATGCTACGAGAAAAAGGTGACGAAGTGGATTACAATATCTGGTGATCAGTTAAATACCAGACAATAATTTATATGATATTTTAAACTATTTTGAGAAGTCGGTTTTAGAACTTTGAATTTAAGCCCGTGAAGTTGAGAGTGAAACCTATTCTACAGTGTAAAGAATGAGTGGAAAACATCTCACCTTACGTGTCTCTCCTCTTCCATGAGGCTCAAGAGAAAAACCAAGTTATTCTTATTTATCATAAACCTTGTACAGTCGCCATCAGATATATCGGAGCGGCCAAGGTGTTCACAATATCTGAACACGCACTCTTAACGCCCTGACAATAGAGGCGTGTTCAGATATTTGTGAGCACCTTGGCCGCTCCGATATATCTGATGGCGACTGTAACTTTATAGCATACGGACGCCTATGTGAACAACAGAAACGAAGCTTCTGTGACTGCGTCCATGTCTCCCCAATCAAATAAAAGGAAGAATAAAAGGAATATTGGGTGAACATGATTATAATGATGTTTTATGAATTCATTTATTGCTAATAGCTCATATGCTTAAGATTAAGATTTCAGCTTCTGAGTTTTACTTGTACTGAGTTCATTTTTCCATAAGCGCCATGACAGGTTATGGAGCCAGGTTAAATTGGTATTCATAAATAAACCAAAATATTTTGTGTATGTAAATTACTATGCGATTAACAAATTACGAGTTTGATTTAAAAAAACGTTAATCGAGCCACTAAATAATTAATATATTTAAGAAGCAGTTAATTTAATGTTTTTGTACCACATATATGAGTAGCTGATAATCATAGCAAATGTCAAAAAAAAAGAATGTTAACTCGAGCTATTCGTACCTACAACAAATAGATTGAGTTTGAATTCAAATTCTAAAACTTGGTTTCAATTGCTAGCTTGCTGTAATACAGCAAAATACGAATAGGACATGCGTAGAATCTGGAACAAAATAAATAAATAAGTAAACGAACTATTAATCTGGTACCAACTTGAAAGAGGTAACCGAACCGTAATGTATAAGTTTCTATTAAGGCCATGCCATGCGATGCAAATCAATGTTCTAAGGTGCGACCAAAAAGTTCGAGTACTCGTTACTGTCCCCCAGTAGTTACAATGAGAGTATACTTACCTAATGACATTTTTACTTAAGTCATTGTCATTGACAGGAGGATGTCATCTATATTGGGCATTAGCGTGCCGAGCACTCGGACGTTTACCTTAAGGCATCATTCGTACGCTGCAAAGTTCACGTGTACAGTTATAGCGACACTTTCGCAAATGTGCACGTTACTAGAGGCGCCATTGTCAGATATAATATTATGTGTGTCATCAGCCAGAAAATTACAGTGGTCAGTCATCTATTGTCCTTAATATTTCAGTCTAACTTTGTACCAGGAAAGCATAAGCATCAAGTAGTATATATACCGCAACGAAGGTCTGCCTGGACAGCGTGACGTAGCGGCCGGCGCGGAACTCCAGCGGCCGGCCCACGCGCAGCATCGTGATCAGCAGCACGCGCATGAAGCGGACGTCCTGCTCGTACCAGCAGCATTCATACATCACCGTGTGAAGCTCCGAACTCTGTCCATAACAGTATATTAGGTATTTCGGAGGTAGGTAGAGGGAAAGAACAGTTGACCGTAGTTCTGTAGAAAGCGACCAACTTTTTATTTTTGTCAAAGTGACTTACACCCTAACTCAGTGGCTTTGGTCGCTTTCTACATTGATAAAAAAATTGAGTTGATCGTTTTCTGCATAACTATGGTCAGTTGACGAGTGTCTCTCCTCAATTGCAGGTTATCTTAGGTACTTATATTGGCGTATGTTTACAATACTTACCTTATTGTATTTACCTGCCATAAAATTCTAACTTTTTGGTGTAAGAGAATGAGTAACGTGTTACAACACCCAGTTGTGCAGAATCATTATATCATAAAAAATGTTTTGAGCGCATTCGATCATTAAGTACCTACAAATAAAAAGTATTGGCAGCAACGGAAACAGTCTTAGCCGTGAAAGTATAATGTCTCTGGTATTGGTCCTTCGAACCGGATGATCTGCGAGTGCTTTTGCCATGCGATTTTGCCATTTCATTCTAACTCAAACTCAATTTAATCAAATGTGTTTGGACAAGGATCATGTATCAGGTGTAGGTACACGTACAGTAGCGGTGAGCTCGTGGCCGGTCCAGCAATAGACGAAGAGCTGGCTGACCATCACCAGCAAGTACATCACTACTGACATGAACTCGACACTCTTCCAGTCCACCTGTACATATACGAAGAAAACCCCATTAATTTAAAGAGGCTCTAATAGCTGTTTAACCTTTTGAACGCCACAGACGGCAATTGAAGTCAATAAAAATTCGTGACAACGACGCCAAAGACGGCATTTGACGTCGATCGTTTTTTGATAAAAATCTACTGAAAAACACCCCACTTTTAGATTAGCATTATAATTCACAAAACGAAAATTTACGCCCGTGGCGTCAGTGGCACGGCAAATGGATGCGCCGTTTGGCTTTCAAAAGGTAAAAAAAGCTCAGTCGAGTTACGATTTCAAACTCTTTGCTTGTTATTAGAAATAGACAAAGCGATAGAGCGCTGGTGGTCTAGCGGTAAGAGAGGGCGACTTTCAATCCGGAGGTCGCGGGTTCAAACCAATGAGTTTATTGGAACTTAAGTATGTACGAAATGATATTTTACAATCATTTGATATTTTACCAGTCGTTTTTCGGAGAAAGAAAGCATTGTGACGAGGAAACCGGACTAATCCTAATAAGACCTAGTTTCCCCTCTGGGTTGGAAGGTCAGATGGCAATTGCTTTCGTAGAAACTAGTGTCTACGTCAGTTCTTGGGATCAGTTGTCAAGAAGCTCCGATAAGCCGTTTCAAAATACCGGGATAACGCGAAGACGATGATGAAACAATGATGAGCATAGTGCATACCGCTAGTAGGCGTAAAGCTGACATGCAGATCAACCCGACGCTTACGCTGAGTTGAAAGAGCAAGTACAAATGGTTCGTGTCTTCCACCTGCTCGATGAACCTGAAAAACAAACACCTTGTATAGCTAAATAACACGTCGACAGCTTTATAGATAATCGAAGCAACTGAAAACAAACACGGTGTTGTTTTTTACCAAGGACGAAAGTGAGAGGGCGGGAATACAGTGGCTTACTCGTATATATAGGTACCTGAAAATGAGGATTCATACCTACCGACTGGAATTGGTTTCATGGTGGTATTAGATGGGTTAATTTAGGGTAATCGATGGTAACCTTGCCAACTTGCTTACATAATCTCGTTTGTAAGTGTAAAGTGTTTCGGCAGGAAAAGCCTTGGCTTTTACTTCTAATGGAACTGCTTACTTGACTATGGCTTGATGATGCGCCACACACTCAACCAGAATTTTGTAGTGCTCGTCCAAAATGTTCTTGGCGGTAACGGACCGATTAACGCGTCTTTCCGCTATTGGCTTAACCTGGAAAATGTTTTCATTATTCTCGACCCTAAGGGCCTTTACTTAAATACCTACTCAATTTTATTTTAACATTTATTTCAATCAGACAAGGCTCCAGACTAAAGATTCAAGGAAATTAATTTTCTCATAAAATTTCTGCACGGCTTACAGTCAAAATTTGTGCGCGGTTGCACATTTCAGATGTTCGATCCTGTAGCATAGATAATTAGCTTACGTTCATAATCTTCTCTTTAATAATGTCAATCTCCGCGCAGCCAAAGATGACCATGGACAGACAAACACTGTCCACACCGAAGTACATGAACGCGCTCATAGAGAGGGTCACGAATTGGAACATAAAGCCGAGCTCGTACTGCGGCGAGGATTCTGGACTGACCGGCATCCTGTTATTAGAAACCAGACTGATTTGAACCAGGTTGAATTTAGTGAGGAGGAAGTGTGAAGGAAAATCATCAATGAAGTATCCGAAATGGATCACACACTACATGGAATATGGGAGGTAGGGAACCATTGGGCAGTCGGGAGGCTTGTAAATCGCCCTGATTTAACAGTATGGTCCCCTACCTCCCCTAAGTAAAACAAAATGTTAAAAAAACATCCTGAGCGCGGCAGGCAATCGGATTTTTTACGATTTTCGGGGACTCTTTTGGCTTTCAAATAACAATGTCTATAACTATACTTACCATAGTTTAAAAGGAAATTTTCTATTAGCATCATCGAACAGCGAACTAAGAGCGAACAGGCTAATGGTAGCCTGAGAACTGATCATAAATGCTAACAGCAGCCTCTTGATCCTCGAAGCCTGCAGTTTCAAGATCCTGAAGGACAATCGTTACAGTTAAGACACTGTGACTTTTGCCTGTTAAAGTTATCATATTTGTCCATCATAATACTCATAATTCACATTTGACATCAGGCAATCACTCCAGAGATGCACCGGATATCTGGTTACTATCCGGTATCCGGCCTACCCGGCCATTTTTTTACTATTCGGGCGCTCATTTCGAATCTAGAAATGAGTCCACGCTAACGTTTACTAGGAAACAGGTCAAACCCAGAATGCGCACCTGAAAAAAGCCGAACACCTACATTTCCGCTGGCCGAATATTCGGAGGCCGGATACCGGATATTCTGCCGATGGTCAGGCCGAATATCCGGTATCCGGTATCCGGCCAAACAACTATCCGTTGCATCTCTAGTAGTGATATATTCAGGAACAGGTTGGTATATTTAAGGTGATATGAAATGATTACACATTACACACCTATTTTACATCTACTCTACCTTCAACGACAGGCCGTTGTCAATCCGGGTATTAAAATAAGAGTGGGTAGTCTCTAAAACATCTTTCAGCTTTAAAATCACAATACCCACATAGTCCAGCAAAATTCTATATACTGCTATCAGTATCTATTAAGCACGTTTCTACTGTCTGCCAACTTGAGTAGGTAACTAATGATGATGATGGTAACGGTAACTAATAAGAAATAGTTTAGTTAATATGTTTAAAACGAATTCTACTTACTTATCATGCCCCTCAGTTTGAGGCATAAAAGTTTCAGAGTTCATCTGAGCCAGGAGTTCCCTGAACGATTCTATATTAATGTGAAACACGGTGATCTTGAAACACAGACTAGCATGGGTGAGGAGCAGGAAAGACGATTCAGAGATTTCCCCAAGGTCCCCCATTACTTGACATATATATATCACTTGGAATACAAGGAAACTATATTGCAATGAAAGCATGAAAAACCTATAGCATTTATGCATAATAGACTCATTTCGTGGGGGCATCCAAACCCCTAAAAAGGACATTACAAATTTGGCCCTGCTGAAATAGAGATCTCCGATATTCATTTTACTTTTAACCGTTATTGAAAAGACTGCAAATGTCTGAGGCTAATTTCAAAATGCCATGATATTTTACAACTGGGAAGGTTTCAAAATTACAAAATTACCGATAAGTGTATCAAACATAATGGTGTAATGATACATTCTGTAATAAGAGTCTATTGTGGTTTGTTTTCATTAACTACGAGTACTTATGGAAATTATAGGTAACTTATCAAATAGTTTAATTAGTTAATTTCGCAGTGTGTTGCAGGTAATTTTGTCTCTAAGTATCGAAGTACAGTGGTTGACGCAAACATTTCTAATAATTTTAGGTACAGTCGATGTCAAAGATATGTTTACACTTTTCCACCTTACTCCTTTGTAATAAGGCGAAAAATGCAAACATATCTTTGACGTCAACTGTACCATCAATCAGTAAGTACTTAATGGTCTCATATTGTTTTTTAGCCGACTCCAAATCTCAAAAGGAGGAGGTAATCAATTCAGTTGTATGATTTTTTTAATAACGTTTGTTATTCTCCATATCTCCGTCATTACTGGACCGATTTTAAATTTTTTTTTATTGTATGTATAGGTATGCATACAGATTGGTCCTGTTTATGTCAAAGCCCAGTTCTCCTCAAATCTTAAAGGCATACATAGGCATAGTGAATTTTGTGTTTTTATCAACAAATCAAGCACATACATTAAAAAAAGTGACATTTGATGAAGTGGAACTCCTGATGATCCTTCTCCTTCTCCTGACGGAACTCTTCAACGACGTTCACGTTTGGCGATTTATACTCGTCGTTATGGTTGGAAAGCAAGTTAAGTTTGTCAAAAGTTGCTCTATGGGAAGTAGAACCACCAAACTGAATATTTGACCAACTTTAGCAACCTCCCCAAATCTAGAAAACTACGTATTATTACTTGGACTCTAAACGTGACGCAGTCGCATAAATTGAGCGTATGTAATGTGTGGAAAACAATGGGCAGCTCATCGAACCGGCGCCGTCACGTGGCTTCCGCCGTGCGCCCGCGCGGCCGGAAGGATACCGCACGTTAAATATTATAATTGGGACCCTAAGTCCCTAACAGGTGATCTATACTTGAAGTATTTTCAACCATAGCTCTATGGTTTTGGGTTGCGTTTTGAGCACAGAGTATTGATAGTTACGGCGTTGTGTTATTTAAGCGAGCAATATACTATACCCTGGCTACTGTCTAGCCGTCACACATACAAAATAAGTGTAGAAGGATTAGAAATGTGAGAGATACTTCGGAACCTACCAAATTTAAATTGGTCATGCAAACCAGATAAATGCTATTATACGAGTACATATATGGGTGGCAATAAACTTTAAATTGTTTTTTTAGTCCACTATTAGATATATGTATGATATATATTACAATCAAATTACCTATTGACATTTTATATTTACAACTAGGCAGTAGTCAGAAGGCACTGAAAAGAAAAAAATATCCTACTAGAGTTAGACCAAGAGAACTCTGCAACGATTTTTAAGTACCTATAGTATATACACAGAGCAAGTGTTATTTAAACGTCATAATGTCCTAGAAATTTGACATTTAAAATAACACCTGCACTACGTGCTATCAAAGTCGCTGCAGACTTTACTTGGCTCTACTCTAAATATTTAATCAACTAATTATTTATATATATATATATATATAATATTATGTAGTAAAGAATATAAGAACCTATGTTCACAAATTTCACAATAGTTGACCCTACACAGTACCACTCCGCGATTTCGTCGCTTTGCTACAGGTAGCTAAAAGTGCATCCGTTCGGCTCCAATTTTGGGGTTTGCCATAAGCAGCGCGTGGCGCTGTCGCCACCTAGCGGCCATATCTGAGCAGCCGGTCTAGCCAAGGTTACAATCGCTATCGCTTCGACAACGAAAAGTTTTATGTCTCTCTATCACTCTTCCATATTAGTGCGACAGTGACAGTTGCGTTTCGATCGCTACGGAGCGTAAGCGATTGGCATCTTGGCTACGCGGCCTGATCGTAACAGATGCGTTTTGTTAGGGAGTGAGTCTTCTGTACCTAGTACTATTATTTATTCTGTGCAGAGGTCGACGACTATACCATTTGCGAAAACATTTATAACGTCTGACGCACGTAATTATTTGTGTAGCTCATCAAAACAATAATTGTAAATACCTATTATGTATTTCTAAGACAGGTATAGGAATTGCAAAATAGATAATATAATGGTAATCCGAGTCTCATGTAGGTATACTGCGCATGTCCAGTTAGCAGTGTACCTACTGCGCGAACGCAAGTTGCGGTCGACCGGTGGTCGGTCAATGCAAGAAGCGGATTGGCTTACAGGACATATCTGACAACAGGAACTTTACCACAGACGATCTATTCATTCCATTTTCTTAACGAGTAATCTCGTTATGTTTCTTTGTTGGACCATGGTTAAATGTTGCAATTTATAATCGGAAGCACTATATTGACTAGGTATATCATAAAAAAAAAAATAGACTAGGTATATCATTGTCTACATAGTGTCGACGCATTACAGACTCTTCGCCACATAGACGATATAAATAAATGCCTACGTTAGTATTCTGTTCACTTTTTTACGTCTGTGGCATCATTAAATATCATTTTCTCAAAAATGGACGGCAAAGTCGACTTTGCCGTCTAAAAAATAGGTCGCGAAGCGCGTAGTTTATGGTCAGTCAAAAATTAAAAAGTTAAAAACATTGCAGTCTCGATTTTGGGACTGCAATGTTGCATACAAATTCCATTATTTGTCGAGTTCCAAACTTTTTAAACGTTGAAATGACCATACCAAATGAAGGCACAGGTCCATTAAACAGTCAAACAGATGATTAGTACCGCGACTATTTAGATGTCTCAAATAGGTTGGCGTATTTTTGGCAGAAAAATACACTTCTATTTTTTTATTAAAAAAAGTAAAAAGGCGGAAAGGGCTTTTTTTTGTCAAAATATATATGTACGAACGTTGCTTTTGTAAAATATTTCTATGATATTATATTTCTTGCACCATTTTTGAGAAAAGCACTATATATGACTCGGCTGGAAGGCTACTTGCTGGCTTCGGATTCAATTAAACGGACTCCCAAGGTCGTCCGTTTAAAACGAATCCTCAGCCTGCAAGTAGCTACTTCCGAGCCTCGACAATAATGTACTATTACAGACAACGAGCCCAGCACAGACAGCTAAACGTTTTCCTACAGTTATAATGATTTCACCAGACTGCAATGACTCAACCTTGGCCTCATTCGCCTAAAGACAAAACGAGCAAACCGTCATATTTACAGATCGTGCTTTCACTGGTCAAATGATCTAACGAGGTTCTCGTTACGGTCAAAAAGATGGCATGGAAATTGGTAATTATAGAGCAAACTACTTGTTTTAAGAGTCAGGTAAAAGTTGTGGTTTATTATATAAACTTTACACAACTTTCTATTAGAAAATATTTTCTTCTGTTTTCACGAGTAATTTTAAATAAATGGCGGAAAATGAAAATCTTCATTCTTCAATTCAGGTATATTATATTAAAACATAATTGAATTAATATAGTTCAGAGAATTCATTTAACTCGCAACTAAACATCATATTTCTTCATTATCCTCATTCAAATCAAGTACATCTGGTATGTCGTAAATATTTTAAAAACTTTAGTGTGTATAAGTTTAGTACTTATTTATATTACTAGTAGTATTATTAGTGGCTCACCAAGTAGCATCTTAGAATAGCCGATTGTTCCGGGCCACTCCCGGTGAATCTGCCGGCCGTGATGCCTGATCAGACAAATAAGCCATTGTTTCACGGCTCATTGCTGGCACAAAGTGCCCTTATTTTGCTATTACTCACTGATTAGGAAAGATGCATGATCTTATTTACATAATCTATTTGCACTGGAATGCTAAGCCCCGCTAGTTTACTTACTGGACGTGAATCAGTAAGCTAAAAATAAGACGATGTGACTGGCCATATGCCTATTACATAGTATTAAGCTTAATTATCAATATAAAACTTACATTTTAGCGGTGAAGGAAAGCTTCCGGGAGCTTTCTTGCCGGTCGTGTGTTTACGTTCACGATTTTGTTTAAATTTCTAAACAAAGGTAACTAAAAGCACTTGATTTCACGGTCTAGTCTTTATCACATGTATCCACTATTAAATTAATTACTAAACAACTTCATAGAAAGACAAAATAACAGCAAGAATCTATTTGAGAAAATAAACAACATATTTTTTGTTGACATAAGGATGACATTGACATTATTGACAGTTGTGTGCGAGGAGCCATCTAGGTATCATTTTAAACTGTAAAATTCAAAAAGCGTGAGGTAGATAAAAGATTACAATAATTAAATAATTATTTTCTTTTATATGTTTAAAAGAAAATAAACATTATTATGGAGGAAAATACGAAATACTTCAGTATGAACGTAATATTTGGAATCATAATGGGAAAAATCTTAACTCAAACATACTTTGGTTGTGCATGCGCGTACGTAAATACGATTTAAAACTACCCTCATCAGCATTTTATTATGGATCTTAACATGTAGGACATAAGGTTTAAGTAAGAAAATCATATATGGCACCGATTAAGGTCATCATGGTTAATCAAGAGTAAACCTTAAAGTATGAGACATAGGAACTACGTGCAAAAACATGTCGAGAGTCGGCATTAAACGGTTTTAAGCTTTAAGTAAAGTATGTAAGACTTATATTTCGGTAAGGTAAGTGGGCATATTAAGGGACGGTGGTTTGTCTTCACTGAAGACAGGGTGAATGACCGAGAACAATGGGTTGTCTTCGCTGACGACATTTTTGTCCTTGCCAAGGTCATTTTTGTCGTCACTGACGACACTTTTGTCTTCGGTGAAGACAGGGTGAATGACCTTGGACAATGGGTTGTCTTCATTGACGACATTTTTGTCTTCACTGAAGACACTTTTGTCGTCACTGACGACAAGAATAATAGTATAAAAGGATTGAAGAGGGGCGATGCGATTTAGTCTTTGACTAGCGTCCGGACCGACAACTGACTTTGGTTTTTGCATAGTACGCGGAAATTATTGGTGAGTAGTGGGGAAGCTCTGTCCATTTTGTTCTGAGTGCTTAGCTTTATCGAGATTAAGACGCAAGTCCCAAATCTCATAGAGTAGAACTTGGAGTTGTGTCTTTGTTTTGGCATGGCGGAAATATGTGTTTCTGTTATGTTTGAACTTAGATATCATTGGATAGAGTGTGTCCACTTTGCTAATAGTTTTCTATAGGAGTTTTCAATAGAAATGTAGTTGTTTGGAAAGTGTTTATTTGACTTATATCTGAGAACTCCTAATTTTTATTATTTCATATGATTCAAAACCAAATCAGTGCCTAGACATACAGTTTAGTCTAGCCTTTCATCTGCTATCCTAACGGTGACAAACAGCGGATGGAAGGAGGTCTATTTTGTTCCAAGATGAGGGTTGTCTTGGGGTCTGCTTTTTATCAACATAGCAGACTTAAAACGTCTCCCTCCCTAGCTTTTCGATGTCCAGCTGTAGATGAATAGCAAGGGCGTCACGTGTGCGCCATCCGGGGTAACCTGGGCTTGCTTGAAATCTACAGTATTCGAAGGCTTTGTATTTTAAATATATTTATTTATACCAATTATATACACAATAGGGACCTGTCCTACCCGAGTAGCCACCCGGTCTTTGTACCAAATGCCTCGGGGGGGGGCAATAATACGAGTTGTTAGGTTGCAATCTCGGAGTCACTCGCCGAATGCTTAGCTTATATCTAATAGGGACACACTTGCGTATATTCCAAAGTACCAGGGTCAATGGTAAGTACGAACTGTGCTTTGGATATACTACAGTAGGGACTGAGGATAGGATTAATAGGGTAGAATCGCACACTATTACTAAGGAATTAGGGTTTCTTTAGAGATTTTAGGGTCTAAGATTGAAACGGCTGATATTTCTCCATTTATAACTTTCGAATATGTTTTCTTCATGAACTTATAATTTAACTGAGTAAAAGGGTATTCTCTATTTTTCTATTAAAATTCTGGTCGTCTGGAGTAAAGATGAAGTACTGAGTAATATAATCGGATTTTTAAGGTATTTATAAAACAAATTCTAAAATATCAAATTGAGTTGTTAGGAAATGCAGTCTATTCTGAGATGGAATATCAAAGAATAGCTGTTTTAGGGAACCTTTGGTAGGCAAGAGTAAACCAGAGGATACTTTGAGTGGAATAATACTCATTTTGATATTCATAATTCGTTTTCAGTTTTCATAGTAAATTTAGTACTTTGTTTATACTACTAAGAGACCAGAAATACAGCTTATATTTAGTTTGGGGAATGGAAATGGGATTAATATCCCTTAGCTTTTGAATGTAAAAAAGATTAATTTTGATGACTGATGAATATTTGGCACTTCTCTTCATAGTCATCTAGATATGCATAAGTTCCGAAGTGTTGGTAAAAGCCCGTCTGGCTAACAAGTTAGGGTAGGTGTTCCGTCTAACCTTGTTGACTGGACTAAGAGCCTTCTTTCCTGCATCGGGCATATGAGTGGCATTTTCGCAAGAAGCTGGTAGTTAATTTATAATCTTGAAAAGTTAGGGTGTAATTGGGCTTATCCCAGGAATGCTACTTATATGTTATCCCGAAGGCTTAATAGGCGTGGCAGGTTTTTACCAACTAAATTTTTAAACTCATTTTATCAAGAATATATAACTTTCCTAATATTTTATATACTGCATACCATACCATTCTAATATTTTTAGCAATACCATTTATATTTTACCTTAGAACACGTTGAATATGCTGCGACAATAACTTAATAAAATATTCCTGAAAACGTTCTTTAATAACATAATAAATAATACTCTCAGTAATAAAATCTTTATTTCATGAACTAGGTAATAATAAAATAAAACAGAGTTCAAAATAAGCATTACTCATTAAAGGATCTAGGTTTCCGCGGTCCACTTCGAGGGGTCCTAACTGTTAACTAGACGATTACGAGGCCAAATATTATGAGTAGTTTATTAAGGGGATATTTATTTAGATATAATAAGGGGGAGGGTACATTTTTGGTGCCGTGACCAGGATGTAGTTTACCTGGATAACTACGGTTTTTCTAGAAATATCTATGTATAAGTTGCCTTTATGGCTTTTGTTGCCATGAAAACGGAGTGAGTATGCTTATTTTTGGGTAGTTCTGTGGTGTCTTAAATAATAATCGTGAAACATTTATTTTACTATTCAATAGTTATTATTTACACGTTGAAAGGTCTTCAATAAAAGTCATGAAACATTATGTTTATCATTCCATAGTTACTATGTACAGATAGAAAATAAAACTCGAGTAGCTTATAAAATATAATGGTCTAATATTTTATTATTATTCTATTGTAGTAAGAAGGGTTACCAATGTGACTATCCGAAGACGAGAACAACGTGGTTGTCTCAGTTAGCTTATTTATTACAACATTATGTAAAATGACTGATAAACTTGTGCGAAACTACTGTAACCTCACCAGGGGTATGCACTTATGCAGCCAACAGGCACTAATCTTCTCCTAAAAATTCTAAATCGATCGGTAATTTGTATCTCGGACGCCATGATTCTACACATCTCTGACGTCGACACATCGCTGGCGCGTTCTATCTCGGAGGTGGCGCCATCTCTTGACGAGTTTGGTACTACATTTTTTACTCGTTCTCTGCTCGCCGTGTTAGGGATTCCTTTTCATATTTCTCAGCTAAAGATGTGTGTTATCACAACTATAAATCCATCTTCTTGTGTCATTGATATCTGAAAAATAAAGTAACAAAGTTAAAGTAGGTACATGTATACCAAAAGTAGCGTTTATTACGGATATTTTCACCGAAAACGATCATTTGATTCTCTTGCACCTTAGATTCGTTGATAAACTAGTTTCGTCGCAGGTACCAATAACAATAATGAGATAAATAAATAAATAAATATATTCGGGGCAGTCCTTCACATTCAGGGAAAGGTTGTGCTGTTTTAGATACCACGCGGCGTAGTACATACTTGTAGGAATAAACACATACTTATAAAATAAACAAATAATGTCCATGACCCGTGATAGACGCGTCTGGCCCGTCTGGCAGCATTTGCAGGCAGGGTTTCTATAGATTGTGTTAGCACGCCGTTGCAAATAGACTTAAGATAATATTATCTAAAATAAGTATCTAGTTGTGTAAGAAGTCATGCTTTAGTCGAAAGTTATGGGGGCGTGTAACAGTTCATTTACACGAGAGAATACCAAGGTACAGGGGGCGTAGTTATTCTGCGACTTTCTTATTTCCCACTTTAAAAGTCGGCAAAGTTTTGCAAACTAGTAGAAATTTAGTGGAACATATACATGTTAGAAAATTTATGTACATACTCTTCGATACGGAACCCTAAACGTCACAATATTTACCTAGATAAAAGCTAAAGTATGTGTAATTACTGTTTATTGTTTTGACATTATAGTCTTAAGCCTCAGCGAGCTACCTTGTGTGGCCTCCTCACTAATTTTTGAAGCTACACAATAAATTTCATTAAAATTGATAAGGATAGGTTATGTGCTAAGCACCTGGGTTAGCAGTGTACATAGATACATAAGCATAATTGTACTATACAAAGGTATATCATCATCATCATCATTGCCTAGGATTACAGTACTGTTCTACTGACGGTACTTTTCAATCGTGTTCTGATTGTGGTCAAATAATAGTATACAGTTGGTTAAACTACCTAACGTGAATTAAAATGCGGGGTTCAATTTTTTCTGTAGTTCTGTGTGTAGACAGCAGCCATTTTTGCAGCAACATTCTTGAGATGAAGCCAGCAAACAGGAGTCTTCATGTATCAGCATTGTCTTGGTAGACTGAAATAAGTTAGACAAATACATTAGAAAATTCAGGTAAAACAAAGTAGCATAAGTAGCTTTAGATTTCCTCTCCTTAGAGTCAGTTTTAGCTGGGCAATAACGTCAACATTTTTCTTAAGACATCCATTCGCGGGGGCGCGATATTATTTTTAATGCATGTGTAGTTTATTGAAATAAGTGGGTACTTCAACAAAACCAGTCTGGGTTTGTCAGGTACATAATCATAATCATTTATTCGTCGCAATCCATAGTATTATTACAGGTGTTTTAAGTTTAGATAAGTACAGCACTACATGTGCTCTCCAGAATTTCAACAATATTATCGTCAAAATAATAACATAGTAGAAATAGGTATAAATACATCCATGGAAGGAGGATTCAAAATACAACAAAAGTAGGCAGTACTTCATATTTTTCAAAAATTCCAAAAAAGTTTGAGAATCTTTGCCTTGCGGAACATACTTCCATAGTTAGGTCACAAATAAGCTAGATTAAGTTTACTTAGTCAATAGAATTAGAATAGGGTATGTAGGCTAAACATAGGTTTCAACTCATCACTCTTTCATCAGGAACTCTCCGCTCAAGCATTTGAAATAGTAGTGTCCGACATAAATCATGAGTTGGTTAGTTTATAACGAGTTATGTATTTATATAATGTGATAAAATACCTGTCGTAAATGGAAGCAGTCAGTAGATGTACAGTGAAGGCACCTTGTCACTCCGGGACAAAGTCAGCCTCCGGGTAACACTGAAACGGGAATTATGGAAAAGTTAGCTAATGTAGGGTATATTTAAGAAAATCTATTTATAAGTCTCATTAACAGTGTTTATTATTTACTACAGGTAGGGTCTTCACAGTTAAGAAAACAGAAAAAATAAAAATTTCAATTTTTTTTTTGTAGAACAAATGGAAAAATTTCCACTTATTTATTAAGTAGTATTAAGTCTAGAAATTGCTTTTATACTTACTAGAGTAGTGTCGAAGCACTCGGAGGGGCCTTTGTGGGCAACAATGGGAATTTGCTCCGCTCAGCTTGTCACCGGGTAGCAGGCAGCCATCAAGTTGGTTTTGTTTGCTGAAAAATTAAACATACATAGTAAGTAATATAACTCTCAGTTTAGGGGTCCAAGCACATGTACAATACAATATACAATACTCTTTATTGTACATCTCACATGCTCGTCATACATGTACTGGTCCGGGTTCACAGGTTCTGCTTTTTCATAGCTGCCACACTTTGTACACAAATGTCAAAACCTGCTCTCATTATTTATACATAATAGTAAGATTTATAGCAACAATAGGAATAATTATGGCAGGCCCAGGTTTATGTTCACATATTTTTATTTAAGTTACTGAACAACTACGGGGAAATTTCCAAGAGAAAGATACATATTTATCATCAGTTGCCATTAACATGCAAAGAAACCGGTTTATTTTAGCTGACGTTATTATATAGTTATGATTTTTATAATATATTGCATTTCCAGGTTCGAGAAGCATTTATTTAAAAAAATATATAATTTAGTGGAACCATCTCTTAGAACGACAGCACTTAAAATTCCAAGTACAGTAATGGCAAGCCTACGGGTATTTATATGGTAACAGGGTAGTTATACTTACTGTTAAGAGTCAGGAAAGAGTCTTCAAAATCAGCAAATGGAGTTTTCCACATCATAATTTCAACTTATTTCTCTTCTATCAGTTTTGTATATCAGGCACAGGGGATCTTTTAAATGTAGTTGTCAGCTTACTGAAACGTCAAACATAGCTTTTAAATCTTATTGTAATACAAATAGTGTAGTGGAGGTCTAATCGTATGTTTTAGGTCAGACAGTGTAAAATGAAAATCAACATGTTATTTTTTAAATACTTTACTTTGATCTCTTTCAGTTTTCCAATAAGAAATGCGTTTATGTTACTGACTAAAGAGTAAAAATAAGGAAATAAAATCCACTAGGCGTTAGCATTATAAGTAGAACGTAGAAAGTAAAGAAACTAATGCTAGCCATTTACAGATATGATCAGTCAGAAAAACAGATTTAATGATAGGTAGGTCAAATTGCGAACAATTCTTTTCTGATTGCTGATTTGCAAGAGTATTTAACAGGGTCTTGATAGCAGTAACTTGTCTAAAGAAGAAGCAAGAACATAATCTTACCTTGTTTGTAGAAACGATTCCCAACTTTGGATTTATTTCATTCACACTGTCACACTCGCATTGTCGATACTTAGGCACGTAAAATAAATAAGTAAATAAGTACGCTGGACCAGAAATACGGACACTAGGTTTCCTGACCATTTAGTTTTATGAAATAAGTAGAAGCAAATTCGTGTGATGGTCTGAATTCCATTTTCTTCATCTTGTAGGTTCTTTGATAGATGGAAATCATTATGGACGCTCTCGGAGACTTTCTTTTTACCGTACCGTCTTTAAATTTAGCTCAGTGATATAATTTTTGCCTTGAAATTTGTTAAAGCATCTTTTTTTGCAGGAAAAAAATACAACCTACAACGGAACTTAGGAGATTGACAGTTGGTAAAATTGCCATAGACAAAATTTCAGATCGCCAAATGTAGAAGTTGTAGAACATTCAGTATAGAATAGCTTATGGTTTGGATCAATCAAAAGATCGATTATTTAGTTTTTCACATTGTAAAAATGCGTTTTATCATTCAAATCGTTCTACATAAAAATAAAAACTTAAATGATAACATATATGGGTTTATTTCAATTTCGCATTATTCACGTAATTTATTGGAAACTTACCGAGTACAATAAAATGTTTTCATAGAGAAACAAATGAACCCGACCAAATTGCGTAGGTTGTGTTTCGAGTATTGTAGGGGCCTTTAGAACGTGATTTTGAATTTCATCGCATTGCTTAGGCACGCGGAGGCCCGTTAGTAAAAACGAATTTATTTACACGATCGTAATGGTGGCGCTACTGTCACTAGGTGACAGAACGGGATGGTCATATGTATCTTTCGGTGGGAGTGGCGGCGAAAGCGCTATTATTGTCTGTCCTTGTCACAGTCTTATGCAGTTGCGTATGTTTTGTCCCTCACTGTCGCACGCGTATAGTACATCTATAGAATACTACCATCTATGGCGGAAGATCATAGATATCGGAAGATAATAGATAACGATCGTAATGGTGTTGCTACTCACAAAAACAATTATTGAAGAGTTATTGTTAAATTTATTCGTAAACCATTAGACATTAGAAATAGATAAAAGGATTAGTTCTAAAAATCCATAAAATAAAATGCAATTCATCGGAATGTGCAGGGTTAAGTTATTTGTAATAAAAAACAGTTTTTAACGCATACATTTTCGAGTTTGCCGCCTTTGCTACTGACGAACGTGGTTTGCCAAGTATAGTTTAAGAAAATACGTCTTTGTACTTTTTGACAGTTCTCGGAACTTGTGAACATGGAGTAGTTGTTTTTGTTTTTAAGTACTTGTAATCGTTAAATAACACTGTAGATTGGTTTTAATAATGGAATTCCTTATGTGAGACGAAAAAGAATCATTGTGAAGTTTAGTTTAAGTGCATCAACAACAAGTTAGGGCCATATTTTCTAGTCAAATCGTGTTAAAATAAAATATGTCGGAATCGTAAACAAACTACTTTGTTTGGACGAAATTGTGGTATGAGGCAGTGATAAAATGAAATGGACAGTGTTTTGGACGAAAATAAATGTAGATTCTACCCCGGGAAAGGTTCATAAATGAGTGCAAACGCGTATTCGAGTAAAAATTGGGTTATTTTACGTGCATTTTGCAGCCGCAAGTAACGAGTGCATTTTGTAAACAATGAACAATAATCATGTGTTTTCTGTAGTAAATCTTTATTAAAATAGTGAAATAATGTAGAGAGTGAATTCAGTGAAGTGTAAAAGTAGTGGAAATAGTTCTAATTATCAAGGAATGTGCATTTAACATGTAAGTACAAAAATTTGTCAAGCCTGAAACATTTTTTAGGTTATCATTATAATGAAATATGTTATCACTTGTTCAAAACGTTCTAACGTTCCAAAATTTTAATATAGTGCTCTTTTGATTTTTCTATCTACATTATTCTCGATTAATAGCGTTTATCAAAGAATTTCGTGAAGTTTGGTTGTATATATATGTGTAGATATTTGCGTACCGGTTTTACTTTCCATCTTATAAGAAAAAAAAAAGAAAAACTTATTCATTATGTTCGTAAGACATATAAAAAAATTAAATAAAAAATTTTCAAAAGGTGATTGCTAAATTTGTCCAGTCTCTTAACACTTAGATAGCCTAATGGTCTCGACTGTGGGCTAAAGTATGAAACTTATAAATGTTAGAGATCCGGGTTCGAATCCTGGAAGCGTTTTTTTTTTTAAATTTAAATTTTTTTTGTGAATCGTTTTTAATAAATTAGAAAATTTTGTAATTTTATTTGGATTATTTTATGGCTTTATCTTATTTAAATTATTTGGTTTTCTATCTTTCTTAGTATATAAGTTGTTTTGGATATTATGTAGCTTAGTAGTAGAAACTGAAGATGGAGTTATGAATAAAATATTTACGGTCAGTAGATTAAGGACACCTACTTAGTTTCTAAGAAATAGAGATGTTTAATATTATTATGTTTCGGGTTTTATGCTAAGTATGATCAAATTAAGTGAGTTAACGTGCGTTTGAATACAGAGTATAGAGAAATTTCGGGATAGTTGGCTACTTTAGTCACATCGCTCGCTGGCAACCGAATATTCGTGACAAGACAATTGTGGTACAAATTTGAAGAAGATAAGAAGAGGAAGTCTTTAGCTGCTAGTGAGATCGCGAGTAACAACAATCACTGCTACCTTTTACGACCTTTCTAAGAACTGCCGACAGGGATTTCAAGACGCAAGAGGAATTTCAACATACAATATTCCGGATAGAAGAAAGAAGAGGAAGTTATGAACGAACAATACACAATTTATGTAAATTTAAAACTTAATCATCTTCATATCAGTTTTTTTTTTACGCTTTCTGCGGAGCATAGGCCTCTCTTTGAGTATGCCAATTTCAAACGGTTTTTATTATATTCTAATATTTTTAATATGAGGTACATAGTTAAGATCAAATAAAATTAAGCCCAATGTTTCGTAAAGGGAAATTATTCTTGAATATTTTGTAGATATTTTTATTTGGAGTAGGTAATGTAATAATATGGCATGTCAATTTAGGTCACTTAATGACGTTATTTGAGTATCATCATTTGAGTATGTTTTACAGCATTTATGGTAGTTTGCTAATACATACTACATCAGGCGACGAGGTCGGTCGGCGCATACGTGGCAGCGTACTATCAACGCCAAGCTGGGGGTAGTTGGACTGACTTAAAGGGGATCTCGGGAGCGGTTCTGGCGATATTTGGTCAAAATAAATAGCAAACAAAATTCCTGAAGTAATGTTGACAGTTTTTTTTAATCGCTTGAGGCTCAAAATAATTAACGGGTAGGCTCAAGATAAGTGCCAATAGTTTTTTTATTATCATATAGGGATAAAATTAAAAGGTTAATATTGAATCAAAACAGGATAGGGGTTGTTTTTTTTAGTTTAAATGTAATAACATGCAGACTTAAAATTATTTTTATATTATTTGGATTACTTATCAGAGCATTGGCTGTCTGTATGAATCGTGTGATAGCGTAGTTGAGGAGGAATAAAAGTTTGTGTGCATTAAGAAATTAAAGTGTATGAATCGTGTGATAGCGTAGTTGAGGAGGAATAAAAGTTTGTGTGCATTAAGAAATTAAAGTTATGAGGCTTTACGCAAGAGATGTATGAATGCTAAAATGTTTAGTGGACGAATGTACTGGCTTTGGAAAACTGGATTGATGCAGATAGACAAAGGCTAAAGGGTAATCCAGACTAGATTTGTCGGATTTTGCTGGGAAACAAAAGGGGGGCGGGGAATACACAAATAGCCAGAAAATTTTTATCAGTAGGTTAGAATCCATTGGATTGAGACCCGTTCCAACAGGGTATTATTTTGTGGCTATATACTCTACAAGGTAATAAACCCCTTACGAATTCTACACACCTTTTCATGGATGAGATATATTCGACATTCGACATATTATCATGGGCCGTGAGCGTCTAGAAGGACGAGGCCCTACTCAAGATTTATATATATATTTTTTGTTTTCATTACTATACGTAATTATCATTTTTCTATTACTTGATCAAATGCTTCTTAGGTTTAGGTCAAAATAATTTTGGTGTGCCATATTGAGGTACTTAATTGTGTCAATTTTAAGTTTGTTTAATTAGAAAAAAAAACACACCCAAACAAACTTAAAGGTCGGTATATTTTATTCAAGTATGAGACACGCACCAAGAAAACGTGGCTGAGGGTGATAGGGCAATGAAATTTGGTTTGAATTCTGGCAATGGAGCTTGAAA
The DNA here is from genome assembly GCF_963556715.1 of Cydia fagiglandana. Lineage (NCBI taxonomy): Eukaryota > Metazoa > Arthropoda > Insecta > Lepidoptera > Tortricidae > Cydia > Cydia fagiglandana. The sequence goes on from NC_085948.1 coordinate 10,682,330, forward strand.
GCTTCGTACTTATAGAAATTAAAGGTCTCTTCGTTTCGCTTGGGAGGTTTTTGCTGCCTCATCTTATGCTCTTCTACGGAAGTGTGCGGCGCAAAGGGTAGAGACAAGAGTAATACTCGGTGCACCGGGATAAGCTGGCAAGGACGAGTTAACTATTAGCTTATTAGATTCACAACCTAATATCCTTGGTGAAGCGAGGTGGCTGGGGAAAGAGCGGTCATGGTTCATTGACAGAGTTCTAATGGCCTAATTTCAAAGCTGAGTCGCTAACAGTCATTTAGTATTGGAATACACACAACACGTTTAAAAAGGGAGGGAAATTATCCGACTTATCTAGGGGAAATTGAAGTTTTTTATAAATTCCTGAAGTAATTCATAAAACACTTAAATTGGGGGCGGATGTGACTGGCCATATGCCTATTACATAGTATTAAGCTTAATTATCAATATAAAACTTACATTTTAGCGGTGAAGGAAAGCTTCCGGGAGCTTTCTTGCCGGTCGTGTGTTTACGTTCACGATTTTGTTTAAATTTCTAAACAAAGGTAACTAAAAGCACTTGATTTCACGGTCTAGTCTTTATCACATGTATCCACTATTAAATTAATTACTAAACAACTTCATAGAAAGACAAAATAACAGCAAGAATCTATTTGAGAAAATAAACAACATATTTTTTGTTGACATAAGGATGACATTGACATTATTGACAGTTGTGTGCGAGGAGCCATCTAGGTATCATTTTAAACTGTAAAATTCAAAAAGCGTGAGGTAGATAAAAGATTACAATAATTAAATAATTATTTTCTTTTATATGTTTAAAAGAAAATAAACATTATTATGGAGGAAAATACGAAATACTTCAGTATGAACGTAATATTTGGAATCATAATGGGAAAAATCTTAACTCAAACATACTTTGGTTGTGCATGCGCGTACGTAAATACGATTTAAAACTACCCTCATCAGCATTTTATTATGGATCTTAACATGTAGGACATAAGGTTTAAGTAAGAAAATCATATATGGCACCGATTAAGGTCATCATGGTTAATCAAGAGTAAACCTTAAAGTATGAGACATAGGAACTACGTGCAAAAACATGTCGAGAGTCGGCATTAAACGGTTTTAAGCTTTAAGTAAAGTATGTAAGACTTATATTTCGGTAAGGTAAGTGGGCATATTAAGGGACGGTGGTTTGTCTTCACTGAAGACAGGGTGAATGACCGAGAACAATGGGTTGTCTTCGCTGACGACATTTTTGTCCTTGCCAAGGTCATTTTTGTCGTCACTGACGACACTTTTGTCTTCGGTGAAGACAGGGTGAATGACCTTGGACAATGGGTTGTCTTCATTGACGACATTTTTGTCTTCACTGAAGACACTTTTGTCGTCACTGACGACAAGAATAATAGTATAAAAGGATTGAAGAGGGGCGATGCGATTTAGTCTTTGACTAGCGTCCGGACCGACAACTGACTTTGGTTTTTGCATAGTACGCGGAAATTATTGGTGAGTAGTGGGGAAGCTCTGTCCATTTTGTTCTGAGTGCTTAGCTTTATCGAGATTAAGACGCAAGTCCCAAATCTCATAGAGTAGAACTTGGAGTTGTGTCTTTGTTTTGGCATGGCGGAAATATGTGTTTCTGTTATGTTTGAACTTAGATATCATTGGATAGAGTGTGTCCACTTTGCTAATAGTTTTCTATAGGAGTTTTCAATAGAAATGTAGTTGTTTGGAAAGTGTTTATTTGACTTATATCTGAGAACTCCTAATTTTTATTATTTCATATGATTCAAAACCAAATCAGTGCCTAGACATACAGTTTAGTCTAGCCTTTCATCTGCTATCCTAACGGTGACAAACAGCGGATGGAAGGAGGTCTATTTTGTTCCAAGATGAGGGTTGTCTTGGGGTCTGCTTTTTATCAACATAGCAGACTTAAAACGTCTCCCTCCCTAGCTTTTCGATGTCCAGCTGTAGATGAATAGCAAGGGCGTCACGTGTGCGCCATCCGGGGTAACCTGGGCTTGCTTGAAATCTACAGTATTCGAAGGCTTTGTATTTTAAATATATTTATTTATACCAATTATATACACAATAGGGACCTGTCCTACCCGAGTAGCCACCCGGTCTTTGTACCAAATGCCTCGGGGGGGGGCAATAATACGAGTTGTTAGGTTGCAATCTCGGAGTCACTCGCCGAATGCTTAGCTTATATCTAATAGGGACACACTTGCGTATATTCCAAAGTACCAGGGTCAATGGTAAGTACGAACTGTGCTTTGGATATACTACAGTAGGGACTGAGGATAGGATTAATAGGGTAGAATCGCACACTATTACTAAGGAATTAGGGTTTCTTTAGAGATTTTAGGGTCTAAGATTGAAACGGCTGATATTTCTCCATTTATAACTTTCGAATATGTTTTCTTCATGAACTTATAATTTAACTGAGTAAAAGGGTATTCTCTATTTTTCTATTAAAATTCTGGTCGTCTGGAGTAAAGATGAAGTACTGAGTAATATAATCGGATTTTTAAGGTATTTATAAAACAAATTCTAAAATATCAAATTGAGTTGTTAGGAAATGCAGTCTATTCTGAGATGGAATATCAAAGAATAGCTGTTTTAGGGAACCTTTGGTAGGCAAGAGTAAACCAGAGGATACTTTGAGTGGAATAATACTCATTTTGATATTCATAATTCGTTTTCAGTTTTCATAGTAAATTTAGTACTTTGTTTATACTACTAAGAGACCAGAAATACAGCTTATATTTAGTTTGGGGAATGGAAATGGGATTAATATCCCTTAGCTTTTGAATGTAAAAAAGATTAATTTTGATGACTGATGAATATTTGGCACTTCTCTTCATAGTCATCTAGATATGCATAAGTTCCGAAGTGTTGGTAAAAGCCCGTCTGGCTAACAAGTTAGGGTAGGTGTTCCGTCTAACCTTGTTGACTGGACTAAGAGCCTTCTTTCCTGCATCGGGCATATGAGTGGCATTTTCGCAAGAAGCTGGTAGTTAATTTATAATCTTGAAAAGTTAGGGTGTAATTGGGCTTATCCCAGGAATGCTACTTATATGTTATCCCGAAGGCTTAATAGGCGTGGCAGGTTTTTACCAACTAAATTTTTAAACTCATTTTATCAAGAATATATAACTTTCCTAATATTTTATATACTGCATACCATACCATTCTAATATTTTTAGCAATACCATTTATATTTTACCTTAGAACACGTTGAATATGCTGCGACAATAACTTAATAAAATATTCCTGAAAACGTTCTTTAATAACATAATAAATAATACTCTCAGTAATAAAATCTTTATTTCATGAACTAGGTAATAATAAAATAAAACAGAGTTCAAAATAAGCATTACTCATTAAAGGATCTAGGTTTCCGCGGTCCACTTCGAGGGGTCCTAACTGTTAACTAGACGATTACGAGGCCAAATATTATGAGTAGTTTATTAAGGGGATATTTATTTAGATATAATAAGGGGGAGGGTACAACGTGTGTTTAAGATATTTTTTTGTCAATCTCATCTATGCCTCTAGATATTTTGGTGATGCGACCCTATCTAGTATGTTCACGAAATAAATTGTAGCAACAAAAAACCTGTTATCAGATTAAATAGGCGATAAGATAGATAAAGTGATTTAGGAATACGCTTTCCAACCAAATCTCACTCAGGCTGATTACAGCCAGCCGTGATACAGCTTAATGCGTAAGATCTTTGAAGTGTCGTAGTTTATACACTCAAAGCTTCAAAATACATGCAACCTACGACAGAGTTATATATCTCTTATTCACACACGTTCTTTTTTAACTGACTGCGTACCTACCTACTTAACTGCATGCAGTTAACGGAGATTGTTTGATTTCTTTTGTGTTTGTACATCAGTGCTGGAAGCGTAGGTATTTATATTCAATAGGTATATATCAATAGATATATTATTGTATATCAATAAAATATGTACCTACCTATTGAACTTCCAGAACTTAACTTTATAAGCACAAAAAAACAAAGTTCTGAAATATTCAGCTAGGTACCTACAAATTGTCAACCAACAAAATGTAAATTTAAATGTTAAGACTTAAGGAACTTGTCTCCGAAACGAACAAAGACATTGCTAATCTAAGATTTTACTCGAAGTGTTAACTGGAGCAGAGCCTGCAGACAAACAAATTCACAAGGTCGTTCTTTATACGTGACTCCTGTGCTCTTTGTGCTCTACAAAAAGTGCTATATCTACGCAAAAATTAGTCCTTTGTCATTCTGGATATAATTGTTGCTAAGATATGTAAAATTAGGGTAGAATTATCTAGAGATTAGAGATGTCCATCACTATAGTCCATTTCCAAACAAAAGTCATGCGTAGCGCGCGCGCAAAAAGTGACGAAATACTCGTACCTACGACTCCTACAAGATATACCTACTTATAGCAAGCTTGTGTAGTGTGTCAGAACCTCAGAATATAGCACTTTTATCCTAAGAAATAGTACGTAAACTAAATTAAGTAGTAACTACTTTCTTTTTTCTCTATCACGTAGAGTAATCTATATAAAATTTTGCAAATTATCGGACACATGAAACATGGGTGTGTAATGTTTAATATAATTATAAAAAAAACTATCATACATTTGTTATAACGCCATTTGATATATTATTGTATGTTATAATGTAATTTTTATCATACGTTTCCTGTAATATATTGTGATTTCATCTAAATTGTCATGATATAATGCCTAATGTGATATAATTTTCAAATATTATAAAGACATGTTTTATAATAATATTTGTTATATTATATTTTTGTATAACGTAATACTTCATACAATTTTATCAAGTATAAATACATATATTGTATAACCTTTTGTGTCATATTTCATATACTGATAACGTAAAGTTTTACATACTTTTTATAACTAGTACGCAAGCCTACTGCTTTTGCTAGCTATTTTAACCTAGGGAGGTCACAGTTCTAACCTAACCTAACCAATCTTTTCACGTTTTTCGTTCTGCGGGGGCCGCAGTTCAAACCTAACCTAAACCACTTTTTTGTTAGAGTATTTTATTCTACGGAGGGTCAAAGTTCTAACCTAACCTAACCCTCCTTTTGTTAGGTAGTTATTCGTTTATACATAAATAGTCGCAGTTCCAACCTAACCTAACCCATTTATGTCATGCAACTCTTATGCCATACAAATAATTATGTGATGTCACTTGTTATAACAAATAATACACTTTAGGGTATTTAACCATTATGACAATGTATATTAGGGGAAGTGTAAATATACCTTATGATCATTATATCAATAATAACATTATGTATACCGTTAATTAGGTATTACGGTAGTATGCCATTTATTACGTTATTCCAAATAACGATATATCAAACTATAATATATGAAAAGCAATTATAACAAATGTAATGCACCCATGAAACATAGGGTATAGAGAATACGAGAAATATTCTCAATCGTTTACCATGATTCATCCGTAAATACTTGCCTTGGCAGACTTAAAGCGGTCCCAATGCAGTCTATTATCTTGGGAACGGGCTTACTCATACCCATAAGGTGTTATTAGTTGATGCAATTTACAAGGACTTGTCCATTCGCTAGGCATGGACTCTCAAACAGCATTCCTCGCAGGTGGCAGAGTCGAATTTCAAAACAACCTCCAGTGTACGGGTGCAACACGGAAGCGCTAAGGCCTGTATTCGAACAGCTTTTAAAGCAAAGGTCAGTGCTTGCCGAAAACAAACCAGTATATGTGTGATCTCCTTTCACGCATAGTTAGTAAGGAACTTGAAGAGATTTTATGTCGGATATTGCGAGGTGAGTGTTCGGTAAGTTGTGTAAAATAATTGTCCGCGCGGGCGACAGTTGACTTGAATTTCTTGCAACGTAACAAATTCATGAATTCAATGGATTTTGATTCTTATTACGAGTAATTAAGTCTTAGCAACTTCGCTTTAGTTTAATGCAGTTTGTGTTTTAAATGGTGGCAGCTGCCTTTTCATTGTGTTCCCGTGATATAGTTATATAAATGTCATATACGTATAATAGATATGCAGTACATATACAAGGGGGTAATCGGTCGTATCAATTTTTTTTACTGACATTGAAAGTAGGTATATAATGTTATCAAAGGAGTAAAATTACATCAATTATATATTTTTTAATTAAACTAGAAATATCCAAAATATTAAGCTGAAACGGCTCCATACATTTAGTACCATACGTTCGTTAAGTGGACTGGTTATAATGAGCTGAGTCTTATATTAAGATATAAGACAATAGTCGTACCCATGAACTCATTACTAGCCTTACTTAGACTACTTTGGGATTGAAGCGAATTTGTAAGGTTGTTTATCAAAATAATAATAGGTAATTAACTATTTATAAATTAGAGGTAGTTTTCCACTAAAGAACTTAGTAAAGCCATCATATGAAGTAAGAATCAGCATGTAACGGTATAGCGAGGTGATGGCAGAAGTCATCAATCAACTGTTACGACCACTACATGACTGACAGGTGTAAAACAACCAAATCCCCATTACCATTGAGGTTGACATGTGTTTTCTTTTGTTTACGATGGTTTATGCCAGTAGAGGCTCGATTCGCATGTTTAAACAATAGTTAGTGACATGACAACTAGGTGGTCACTTTTAATTATTATTACTAGTGCATATGGTCGATGGTCGCTAGGCTGAGACCGTTTTCGCATACTTGAGTCTGAAATAGGTACTATTATTTCTACTAAAAAAACATTTTTTTTCCAATAATACTGAAATCAATATTTCTTTAAGGGCTGATCTACCATAGATATGGAGGAGAACCACCATTAAGAAAATTTTCCAAAAACTGAATCGACAGAAAAACTATTTACCTATGATCGAACCCGGCCGCGTAGCCAAGATGCCGATCGCTTACGCTCCGTAGCGATCGAAACGCAACTGTCACTGTCGCACCAATATGGAAGACTGATAGAGAGACATAATGCTTTTCGTTGTCGAAGCGATAGCGATTGTAACCTTGGCTAGGGGGCCTGATCAAAAAAAAATGAAAATCGGTTTGAGAATTGCGGCCTGTAGAGAACATCCGCTCATACGAAGGAATTTTTGCCCAAGCTAAAACCTACCTTCGCTGTCACTTGATCTATAAAAATTAATAAACATATACATAATAATATTTGTGTCTTACCACCAACCAACACTTTGTATGTCCTTTGCTTGTGGCACATGTACATGTGGGTAACCGCAGTAGTCATATAAAGAATAATTATTCCTTAACTTAACTTGCAAGTGGCGTTACAATGCCAGGCGCCCTTGACGCCTGCGTTGTTATTACCTTCAGTTACATAGCTCATCGGCTCCCAAGAACCGATATAAGTGATTTCTTATGAACCGTAAGAACTATCATATTCGGAGATTGCGTATGGAGTAGTTCGCTAGCGACATAGAAGCTCTGTAAGCGTCGCGAATTACAGGGCCGTATTTCTTTATCCTCTTCGGGTCATCGACTCTATATTTTTTTAATTTCGAAAGGCAGTTTAAACGCTGGCCGAATAGGTGTTTTTTATAAGGATTTAAGTAGGTAGGTATAATAGGTTGGAGCGCAACGTGTCGAGAACTAGATTAAATAACTCAACCTCCTGTTTGGAATTCTAAAAAAACTAAAAGGAGTCACACAACGAAAAAGGTCAACAAATCACAATTTGTGATTATTGTGAACCTTATATTTGTCACTAAACCGTATCTATTATGCAAAAACTTAGTTATCTAAACTAACAATCGATGGATGGATTTCCCGGTGCATGGTCATTGGTCAAGGAACCCATACATTGTATTAGTGTAGTTTCATCTTATTTCATTTACACCTGCCGTTGCCGTCTAATCTCATTAGGTATGCAAACAGTTTGCAATTATAACGTTGTTTAAGATTTACTTGACAGAGTGAATCCGGCGTGTATGGAGATCCCTGTAATTAGCTAACGGTGAATACTTGATTGTACCGTTCAAGGCATGTGTGTCTACTAACACTAACGTTTACCACCAACAGAATGGTGATCTGACCTGTTAAATTATGCTCTGTATCTGTAATATGTTGTTACGGATAATATGGGATATTAATTTGTTAATGGACAACTTACCTAATAATGAACGGCTTAAGAAGAAAGCAAGCCGCTTTGCACGATGATAGTGGAGGCCCAATAAAACGATTTTTTTTGGAGCCGCTTAGGAGCCGAGGTGAAGCGAGGTCTCTTAAAAACAGAAGAAAATCTACAAGTTTCCCGATCATCCGAAATAAAATGTATTTTTTTATTACAATAAATAGAAATAAAATATTTAAAATATGTAAATAATAGTGTGAACAGATTGTTAACAGACAACTTAATGATGAACGGCTATTTGGGTAGGTAAGCATTGACTTTGACAGTCCGCTTAATATTTCTGCCAAGGCTCACGCTGCTAGGTACCTACTCGGTTTACGTTACCTCCACCATTTTGGAATGGAAAAAAATCTTGAAACACCCTATTCCTGTAACCCCGCGTAGAAATTTAGGATTGAAAGTGAATTCTGAGTACCGAGTAATAAATAACATAAGAGAATTCAAAAAAGATTTACTATAAGTAATACTTTAACTAATATGGCCCATAATAACATACATAAATGTATAAATCTACCTATTTAATATACGTTACTAACGAGTAATACAACCAATTCGGCAAGCACATCTACTTAACGGAAGTCGAAACTTCCTTCATTGATATTCTTTATACATTAATCCAACTAGGTAAACGGATGCTACGAGTAGGTACATAAATTATAGTGGTCCCTCTGCCATATAACGTACAGTTGCACATTTATTCATTATGAGTAGTAAACCTATAAAAAACCGGGCAAGTGCGAGTCGGACTCGCGCACGAAGGGTTCCGTACCATAATGCAAAAAAAAAACCGGGCAAGTGCGAGTCGGACTCGCGCACGAAGGGTTCCGTACCATAAAGCACAAAAAAACGGAAAAAAATGCAAAAAGAAAACGGTCACCCATCCAAGTACTGGCCACGCCCGACGTTGCTTAACTTTGGTCAAAAATCACGTTTGCTGTATGGGAGCCCCACTTAAATCTTTATTTTATTCTGTTTTTTAGTATTTGTTGTTATAGCGGCAACAGAAATACATCATCTGTGAAAATTTCAACTGTCTAGCTATCACGGTTCGTGAGATACAGCCTGGTGACAGACAGACGGACGGACGGACGGACGGACGGACGGACGGACGGACGGACGGACGGACGGACGGACGGACGGACGGACGGACAGCGAAGTCTTAGTAATAGGGTCCCGTTTTACCCTTTGGGTACGGAACCCTAAAAACAAAAAAAAAGCAAACAAAAAACGGTCACCCATCCAAGTACTGACCACTCCCGACGTTGCTTAACTTTGGTCAAAAATCACGTTTGTTGTATGGGAGCCCCATTTAAATCTTTATTTTATTCTGTTTTTAGTATTTGTTGTTATAGGGGCAACAGAAATACATCATCTGTGAAAATTTCAACTGTCTAGCTATCACGGTTCGTGAGATACAGCCTGGTGACAGACGGACGGACGGACGGACGGACGGACAGCGAAGTCGAATCTTAGTAATAGGATCCCATTTACCCTTTGGGTACGGAACCCTAAAAATCAACAAGCCTATTGTGGTTTTGACCAGTTTTTCAAAATGACTCAGTCATGACTCAATATTCTCGGCTGGGTAATCTTGTGGACCCTGGTGGTGGAGGCTCGTACGGCATTTTAAGTTATAGTCATGCATCTACAGTCCTCCAAATAAGGTATTGGGTACCAAGCTGTAGCCAGATTTGGAAACAAACCTGCCTTAATGCCGATGTCCATACGCATCTTATGATAATGTTATTACATTATAACTATACGATATCATATGTATCATAACAGATACGGTACTAATAAAAACAGCCAATCATTATTCTTAGATAAGTCCATAAATCGATTATTAAGAACGATTTTGTATGAATTATATAGGGGTTAATGAAGTAAAAAACAATTAATTGGTTCCTATATGCATAAATTTTCATGCACTTACTTACATGAAGCCAGTAAAACGCCTATGACTTTTACTAGAGCAATATCAGGGACTACCGAGAACATCGCGTTTCCTCTCTATCACCTGCACTTGTTTGATCGAGTCATAGAGAGGCACATAACGAAATTTTGATTTTTAATTTTTGCGGTGAATTGGCTCAGATATCAATCTTATTATCATTCATCATTACTCTCATTAGGAGCATACCGTCTTGGCTAAAGAGCAGTCTTAATTTTTTTATTGTCCTTGTCCGTACGCCGTGAATTGACCGAAGATACCTACATCTGAGACAGCCATCGCGTCATTCGCGTCTATAATCAGTTCGTGTTGTCATGGCTGCTGGTTTATTAATTACAAATTGTACTAATTCCTTATACACAGCATGACAGCACCATCTACGGAAAAAGCTTATTTTATTAAGGCCCACTTGCACCATTCCACTAACCCGGGGTTAACCGGTTAAACCTGGCGTTACCATGGTTACCAGTACAATTTGACACTAGGTTAACGTTTTAATCTCTTAATCCCGGGTTAGTGGAATGGCGCCAGTGGGCCTAAGAGTGTAAATGTGTACTGTAATTTGTCACTTCAACTCTACACTGTTACCTACTTATATGTATATTTACCTATAGGTAGGTTACCCTTACCCTTTTCTTCTCCATTCATGCCATTTACACTGAACCGAAAACATTCTTACTATTGGACTGAATGTCGGTATTATGATCACGTGTTTTATTTGTTATTGTATGTTAATACATACGAGTAGGTCCTACCTACACCTACAGTCAAACTATTCTTTTAGAAAACAATAAAAGGACATGGAAGTCATACAAGTAGTAACGTACGACGTGCGTAATGCGTTAAACTTGATAAAGTAGGTACCTACGGCATCCATTGACGTATTATATCTAAGGACTGGTCTTACGGGCACTAATACTAGTTCAGCGGTGTCACTCAGGAATTCGAGCCAATCGCGCAGCCTAACGCAACTAGTTGCGACCAATCGCGCGCGTGATGCGAAGTCATCAACCAATCGAGTTGTAGCGGTGTCACACCGCTGTACTGGACTATAACCGCGAAAATCGAAGTTCGCAAATTGCGGGAATTTTTCTGTCACTCTAATTACGCCTTCATTGCAGTGAAGGAGAAAGATCCCCGCAATTTGCGAATTTCGGTTTTCACGGTAGCCCCTCTGGCCCCATTCATGCCCCATTCTTATTGCCCGTAAGCAGGGGTGCGAAACTCCTGACTTCGGCCTAACTCGGGTCCGCTCGGCTCAGCATTGCTCCGAGCAATTTTTAGGGTTGGCACCACTTGACTTCCTTTTGCGTGCACGACCACAGATAAGATAATCACTTAAATTTTGACAACCCTAAATAGCCGAAAGGGATAGTGCCATATATTAGAAAGGGATAGTATGATTCGACCCTGAACCGCTGTCAAACTTCGGTTTTGTAGGAAGCTTCCTTTCTGTACGGTAGTACTATTATTTATTCTGTGCCGTAAGGCCAGTCCTTAGATATATACGTCAATGACGTCATCCACACATGTCCATTTACACCATAAAAACCAGTAGAACAATAAGGGCTTTAGTTAATTTACTCGAGGACATTATTTGTATGGCTGAATGTCCTATTGTTACAACTATATTATTTCACGTACGAGTAACTGATGGTGATACTATCTGCATTGTCCGGATTGAGGGACCTCATTTCCCCTTTTAAACAACAACACTGCAAAATGACATCATTATAACTATCATTAAGTACCAATAGGTAGGTACTTAGTTTAGTTACGCACGTAATGTCCAGTTAGTAACAGTTATTACGATACAAGTGCGAAAAATAAGAAATTCGTAACGAGTGGCGATAAATTACACGAGTTGCGAATTACCTATTCGCACATGAACTCGTATGGTATCGTACAGTACCCGGCGGTAAATATTGCACATCGCAATTTCGGCTTCGTAGAGCGTTGTCTCTTTCTCTCTCGTTGTGTCCAATTGACTCTTCTAAACACCGATGTGCAATATTTATCGCCGGGTAGGTACTGTACAACGGTTTATTGTAAAATTGAAAATTACGAAAAGGGAATATTACGCAAAACTCTGCGTAGAGGGCGTCACCAGCACAATCACACTCACACTGGGTCTAAAACCAAGGGCCCAACGCTTTCTGTTCTATTTGACGGCGCAGCAACTAGTATCATTTCTCTCTCCTTGCTCTTTTAAAAATGCCGTTTGTCAAAAAAGGACAACTATACTGTTGACAAGATGGACTTCAAATCCAAGTGTCCCCTTTTTAGGTGACCCAGGTTGTGCATGTGTGCGTAAAGACGTATATGTGTGCTCTTTTAGGGATGTGAAAAGTCGATTTTAATTATGTTATATATCGATAACCGCTACACAGCGGAACGAAATAGCGATTAATTGAAGCTTCAATATCTTCGTTAATCATAAACATAATTGAAATGCTAATGGATAATGAATATATTATAATGTAATAAAATAATTCAATTATTGCGGAACACCTAGTGTAGTAGGTATTTATGTATTTTAATTAAATATCTGAACTTTCCCTTGGTTCCCTGCTGGGGCGTGACTATAAAATTGTGATCTAATAACCACAATAAAGAATAAAAGCATTTTTCTTCATTTTAGGTATCGTTAAACCTTTGAAGTAAAATTAAAATTGCAAGAAATGTCGATAGTTTATCGATATGACTTTATCGACATGGCTACAGCAAAGTGGGCCGCTTTGTTAATCGTACACTAAATAAAAGTGGTCCCACTGACAGCTCGCTTGGAAGGTATCTGTATATATTATTATATCTATGGTTTAGGTACTAAGTGCACTGGTGCTGCACTCTGGCGGCAGAACATTGCAGTAATAATCCCTATTATCTTCGAAGGAGGTCAATCACAAAACTACTTCGATTATTTTATACCCCAAGTAGAAGTTTTTCTTTATCAAAGGTTTAAAGATAAACTTATGATTTATAACACTTATAAATATTTTTATTTTATCTTCACATTTAATGGTTTTATCTATGAAACACTATCGTGTGGTCACTTCGGAACTTTTTATGTTTTTTTGTAGAGCATAGAAGGTGGAATACTATAGAAGTGCCATACGCGTGCTTCCGTGAGTGACAAAACATACGCAATGCGACACTATGATTGGTCGAATTTATTTGATGCCCACCATAATACATACTAAATTTACGGTGGGGAATAAAAAAAATGTGTGACTGTGACAAGGACAAACAATAATAGCGCTTTCGCTGCTACTCCTACTGAAACATACATAAGACTATCCAGTTCGGTCATTTCCCCCCACCCCTCATGCCTGATCCAGTTTTATACTAAATTCATGTTTTAGCATAGAGGTACAATAACATAGAGAAGACACGGGGGAGTGGCCAAATGACCGAACGAGATACACTTATAGAACTTTCAGTAGGAGTAGCAGAGAAAGCGGTACTATTGCTTGTCCTTGTCACAGTCTCACTTTTTGTTTGTTCCCCACCTTTTTGTTAGTATGGGCTATGGTGGGCAACAAATAACCCGACCGAATTATGTAGATTGTTTTTGGTATATTGTGAGGAATGTTAAAACGTGTTTTTAATATTGTCGCATTGCGTATGTTTTGTCCATAGACATAATATATATATAGACAGTGTCTCAGCGAGCTGTCACTGTTGCCACTTTTGTTTAGTGTACGATTAACAATGAGGCCCACGTTGCTGTAGCCATGTCGATAAAGTCATATCGATAAACTATCGACATTTCTTGCAATTTTAATTTTACTTCAAAGGCTTAACGATACCTAAAATGACCAAAAACGCTTTTATTCTTTATTGTGGTTATCAGATCACAATTTTATAGTCACGCCCCAGCAGGGAACCAAGGGAAAGTTCAGATATTTAATTAAAATACATAAATACCTCCTAAAATAGGTGTTCCGCAATAATTGAATTATATTATTATATTATAATATATTCATTATCCATTAGCATTTCAATTATGTTTATGTTTAACGAAGATATTGAAGCTTCAATTAATAGCTATTTCGTTCCGCTGTGTAGCGTTTATCGATATATAACATGATTAAAATCGACTTTTCACATCCCTAAAAGAGCACACATATACGCTTTTACGCACACATACACAGCCTGGGCGCATCAAGAAAGGCAACACTTGATTTGAAGTCCACCTTGTCAACAGTATGGTTGTCCTTTTTTGACAAACGGCATTTTAAAAGAGCGAGGAGAGAGAAATGATACTAGTTGCTGCGTCGTGAAAGAGAACAGAAAAGGTTGGGCCCTTGGTTTTGTCCCTCACGGAGGCACGCGCACACCACTTCTATAGGATGCTACTTCTATGTGTTTTAGACAGTGACAGTGACACTAGTGAAGTGTGCAAAAATTGACACTTGACAGTTCAAAAACAGGTTTTATTTGATGGGAACTCAAATTAGTAAAATTATCCGGCCCACCACCACAAAAATGGCGAACTCAACGGAAATTCAACTATTCATCAAAGACACTATTTCTAAGGAAAAAGTTGTTGTGTTTTCAAAATCATATTGCCCTTACTGCACTATGGCTAAAGAAGTAAGTGTTCGCTTTGCCATTACATTACAAACTAAATAATTATAATATATTATGATTCATAGTGTGTATTTCACAACATTTTAATTTGTTAACAATGTATTAAGTCTTCCACTGAAACTAACCTAATTCCCTTTGGTGACAAATCATTTCTCACTGCTTTTTTAAATTCTCAGGCAACCTTGGATTTATAAAAAAAAAAAATTAAAAAACTATTCTTATATTCCTAATCACCGTTTCAGGTCTTCAACAAAGTAAAGCAGCCCTTCCAAGTGATAGAGCTAGACCAGCGTGAAGACGGCGCTGATATTCAGGGCAACCTTGCTTCAATCACAGGAATCCGAACGGTAAGAAATCAGTGTTATACAGGCTTACTGATGCTATGTTTTAAAAGATATAACTTGTGAAGAAGAATGTTGAGTTGCTTGGAAGGTTACAAATTGATGCTTTAATGGCACGGAAGTACCAGCGGCAAGAACAGACAAAGTGCTTTCTTCAGAAAGAAATGCGTGATTATCAGTATATGTGACCTTCTGTTCTGGACAGTTCCTTTATGATTGCCAAAGAATGAGGGGGCATAGTTTATGAGTGTGTGTAGGTATAATTATATACTTTTATAGTTATGTGGTTCTTCAAAATCTCTGAGAGTTGTTGCTAGAGGCAAAATCTCACTTGCCATTCCCTAATGCTGCCGCTTGGCTTAACCCCTCATATGCGGCCTGTCAAATATAATCATTGAAAAATTGACCTTGACATTTAAAACAATAGATTTAAATTTACACGCACGAATCTGTGTCTAAGCATATGAGGGGTTAATCTTGAAATTATTCTCTTAGTGCTTGTGTTAAATACAAGTACAATTTAGTGTACAGTCACCTGCAATAGTAATTACTCTTCACAGGCTACAAAACTATGTGACACACTCTTATGACAATCTAAAGATGATTGCTGATCATGTGTGTTGTCCTATAATTAATGTAATAATTTTAAATATAAAGTCAAATTTAGCTTTTAAGTACTAACATTATTTTTAAGTATGTATTAACAAAAATAAGACCATTGTTATCATTATTAAATAAATAAATTATGGCTTTAAAGATAAAATTGTGTCAGATATATTTGCTTCCTTCACTGTGTAACATATTATTTATGACCTAACAATGACATCATATCTAACTGGTATGTTTGTATTGTGCAAAGATGACCTGTTGCTTGTATACTTTTTAACTCGTCGAGGTGGCGAACTGTTAGAAGAACAAAGTTGGCTATAACTTTTTGTGTTATTAATCTTATTATGCAGACAAAGATAGCATTATTAAGTACTAAGTACATTATCAATCTATGGCAAAGATCACAATACTTTTTTTTAATTTGACATTGTCTCAGAAGCCATAAAATTAGGTCCTTTAGATAATTGTTTGTTCTTTCTATATTATTATAAAAAATACTTCATATACATACTACTCAAGCAAGTGCAAGCTCTCAACCCACATGAGAGAATATAATTTGGGTAGATTTCTTAAGAATTTTAAGAATTAAGGATGTGTTGTTAGTATTGTTCTGAGAAAATTCATACTTGGTTTTGTACAGAGGTTTGTGTTTGTAAGCTAATCATTGCCTACTATTATAAGTACATTATAATGTGCCATAATGGAAGAATTTCGATGGTTAATGGCTCCTATCCTCCTGGCTAATGATAAGTGATAACACAACACCTAAAGGCCCCTGTACATATTGGGCCAGCGTGGGCCAGTCTGGGGGTCATCGGGGGCATTTATGCGTTAGAGGTAGCAAGTGATATTGCTATCTCATTCTACCGCATGGCATGGCAGTCCAAGGGGCGTCCCTTGGATTGGCCTGCATTGGCCCAATATGTACAGGGGCCTTAAGGTAATAAGTTCCTTAGCAAACTTACTAATACATATTTCCACTTTCACTGCTACAAACTATTAGTTTTTTTTGTTCCAGGTCCCACAAGTGTTCATCAATGGCAACTGTGTCGGCGGCGGCTCTGACGTCAAGGCCCTGCATGAGTCGGGGAAGCTAGAATCCATGCTTATTGGTTGACTTACCATTATAGGTAGAAGCAATTGTTACCTCAACATCATAAAGACATGGTTCAAAAAAAATAGCAAATATTTAAAAAACATTGATAAAAAGTACTTTTGCCAAAAAAACTGCTTGTTATGCCTTTTTTACATAGTCTACTTAACATTTCCTTTTGTATAAGTCTTGGCAAGCTCATTTGTTTTTAGATAAAACCAAATTGATTCAGTCACTTTAAGTAATGTAAAAAATAATCTAATAAATTATTTGTATAATCTGCATTAGCTTCTTAGTACAAGATATCTGTTGTGAAACAAATTTTTAATGATCAACTTAAATATTGTACTTGTGCAATTGTTTGAGTTGCCTTTACATTTTTTTTATAGTCGTTTTGTATAAAATTTTATATGCATAATTTAAATAAACAAGCTACAAGTTATTTAGAGTATTATTGAACAATCATTTCGGAGGCAGGCCAAGTCTATCTAGACCTCAGCAATTTGTTTGTAATTGTCTTACCATTTTTGACTATGAGTATAATTGTAGGATGACGCTATGAAAGAAACTTATGCTTTCGTTAGGTTTATGTTCGCAATTTGGTTACTAGCAATAGTAGCAATAATAAATTAATCATATACTTACCTAGATCAGTAAAAAAAAAAAAAAAAAAAAAAAAAAAAAAAAAAAAAAAAAAAAAAAAAAAAAAAAAAAAAAAAAAAAAAAAAAAAAAAAAAAAAAAAAAAAAAAAAAAAAAAAAAAAAATGTTACAGATATTTTGCGGTTAAAGGTTCTGATAAAAATAACCGCTACCGCTACTATATCTATTATTTCCGTTAATTAGATAAAAGGCATTTAAAATGAATTTATTACTAATTATTATCTAGTGACTGATAGAGGCGTTTGAAATCTATTAAATAGTTAATATAAGGTGATTAGTCAGTAGCGAACAAGCTTACGTCATGAGTCATGATGGTACAGTCGCCATCAGATATGTCGGAGCGGCCAAGGTGCTCATAAATATCTGAGCACGCCTCTATTGCCAATGCGTTAGAGTCCGTGTTCAGATACTTTTGAGCACCTCGGCCGCTCCGATATATCTGATGGCGACTGTACCTAAGCAGTTACTGCAGCCAAGTGACGCTTGTAATTGCCGACCCTGGCAACCCTTCATAACATGTACATTATTTGTAGATATGTTTATTTTTCTAAGAACCCCAAGCCTTGGTTCCTATGAAACAAAATAATGTTGGGGTCCCGTCGGGTCTCCCTCCATAGAAGCGGCGAACCATTTGCGTTGTCGTTACGGGGTACCGTGCTTGAGGGTACGATTTGGCATTACAAGTAGTCTAGTATAGTGTACAGTTTGCTACTACATACGCGATTTAGGTACAGTCAGCAAATACCTATGCACCTACCTATACTATTCGCTTAGCACCTTTGCAAACAACAAGGAAACCAGGGATCACTTTTCTCTGCAGCTGACTGTATACAGAGAAACGTCTACGTCTTCTGTAACAGGAGTAATAAATTAAACTGTAGTGTAGGCTGTACTCCTCAAACTGACCAACATTTGTTCAGCAACTTTTGAAAATAACTCATGTTTTGATATTTATTACACTTTAAAGTTTATTCTAAGACGCAATGTATTGCAAATTTTGTTATGTTGCGTGACAAGTACCGTCAAACACACTGATGTCAGCGTACATTGAAGGCAATATTTATTTTGTATGAAAAAGAGGAAGTCTAAAGGATTCATAATTTTTAAAAGTTGCTGAACAAATGTTGGTCAGTTTGAGGAGTATATACAGCCTTTAGTTTAATTTATTGATCCTGTTACAGGAAGCAACCTGTATATTTGACTATGACGATGTGCGAAGCGATAGCGAAGCTGCTTTTAAAGGTTTAAGCTAATCGGCCGCCCGTATTGCTCATCTAACGATACAAATGACCAAAAAGATTTTAGAGCGGGCCACACTGGCGATTTGCGAGCGAATTGAAAACAAGGCGAGCGCGCAACGATCTCGCCGCGAGCGCGCAACGATTTTGCTGCGTACCTACTGTCATACTGGAATGGAATGGGAGCGAAGTCGTTGCGTGCTTGCGGCGATATCGTTGCGCGCTCGAGGCGAGAACGCTGCGAGCTCGCCTCCCCAGAAATCGCCAGCCGCCGCAAATCCCCAGTGTGGCTCTCTCTTAAACTCGAAAGGAAGCACCTACCAGCCCCCTTTTATATCTATATTTCGCAAGCAAATATTGTCGAATGTTAGTTGTAATTATGTAAATAATCTTTCAAATCTGTCGGCGTCACCCCTTGACGAGCACGGGGGCCACAATCGGGCCGAATTAATTCTGGAGATTCCTCCATAAATCCTTCAGCGAAAGTCACTTGTCCCCTCTCTAAACGGTTTATTACGCTCTCGGGATGAAAACATCAGGCGCTCAAGGCCAGTAATATAGACTAGGATACGAATGCAAATTTCTGCACTCATTTGTTATTTCGATTAAGTATGCAAATGTCATCGGACAGAATCCTGTCTAATGGACGGTGTAAAAAGTTATATTTTCACAATATATTTATGCCAAGTGTCATTGATATATTACTCCTATGTTACTTAGAGTACCCTTAAAAAAACAACAACAAGAGTCTTCCATGAAAAATCAAGAAACTAACGTAATATTGAAGATATAAATAGTAAAAGTAGAATCCTTCATTCAGTAGGTACATTACAGCTAGATTTTGTATGGAAAACTTACGAAAATCACATCCAATAGTGTTATGTAAGGTAAAACTATATATATAATTGCATTATAGCAATAAGAGCACAGGAAACTTAGGCCAACTTATATAGAAGTTCTACGCGTAGGTAGAGTTAGGCCAAGAAAAGCCAACGATTTTGATAGCACACGCGGTAGATACAGGTGTTATTTTAAACGTCAAACTTCTATGAAATTATGACGTATAAAATAACACTTGGACTGCGTATGCTATCAAAATTGTTGCAGAATTTTCTTGGTCTAACTCTATAAACATTACGTATTGTAGCAAAAGAACCTATAGATAAGAAATTTGCAGTGGTATCCTGCCCTACTACGAGCACGAGCCTCGTCGCCACGGCGACGGCGCGCCTACTATTAATATTATATCTCCTATGTCATTGATAAAAGCACCGTTTTTGCGTAACGGGACCGACTGTAGTGCCAATCGGGTAGTGCGTGCGAGGGAGACGGAGCACCCCCGCCCCGCCCGGGAGGTTCCGCGCGCCCTCCGCTAGTCGGCGCTACGAGCCCGCCCTAGCACAACATGCTGTTATTATATCTTATTCAGTACAAATTCATGTAAACAAACAAAACTGTGATTTAAAATTCTGACTGATTGTGTTGATACGGGCCGGTTGGCGTGTGAGTGACGTGAGAGTGAGGACTGAAGGTAAGTGACACTTGTAATTACTAGATATACTACTCGTAGTACGACTCTTATTTTGTACGTTGACATCGTTGCACGCAGGTGTTCCACATTGTTGATGTGGATTTTCTTTATGAATAACATTAAGTACCTTCGGTTCCACTTCGGTTCTGTCTGTATTTAATAGAGATGCACCGGATATCCGGTCACTATCCGGTATCCGGCCGGATACCGGATAGTGACCTTCTATCCGGCCGGATACCGGATAGTAACATTGCTTGATTTCGGAGTAAACAAATTGGATTTAAGAAACAGACATGGTCATAATCGTACTGGTTTATTATTGTAAAACAATTTAATCATTCCACTGACTTGCACACGCACTCATTTCGAACCTACAAATGAGTCGGCGTGAACGTTTACTAGGAAACAGGTCAAACAGGCAGAATGCGCACCTGAAAAACCGAAATGTAGGTATAGTTCCGCCGGCCGAATATCCGGCGGCCGGATACCGGATATTCGGACGGTTTCCAGGCCGGATATCCGGTATCCGGACAAACAACTATCCGTTGCATCTCTAGTATTTAATGAAAACATAGACATAAAAGTACCCACATTGATGTTTTTTTTTTATTTACATTTCATCAACTAGTAGTAGGCATTGGCCACTTTTTTACTTAAGTCGTAATGAAACCGTTATTTTTTAACACAATCAGCGTCTTGTTTCGTATATTATTAACACATATATGTTAGGGCTCGGCTTCCTTTTGAGCGCTAGTCTTCGTTGTAGAAAAGAAACTTCGTTGTAAAATACTCATATTTATCGTTTATTTATAACTTTACACAGCACACTTTTAAAATTATCAGCACTTTAACTATTTATAGTAATATTAGTAGCACCATCGTACAATAAATAACAAAAATACACTTTTAGGACACTTTTGTCAGCATAGGCTGTTGAGGTCTTACTCCTAAGGCTGCTCAGATAATAATCGTCGCTTTAATGAGGTGCAAGGCCTTTTATTAGACCATCGCCCCTCCAATCTCGACCACTTCCACCTGTCCGTCAGGTGAGGTGGGCTGACCGGTAGTGACATCACAATTGTTTAATTATTTTAACTAAAGTAAAGTTGCCAAGTTCAATCACCTTACTTTTTATAAATGAACACAAGTAAATAAAAATGCGGTATTATTATTCTTATTTTTGGAAAGCCGCTAACATATATGTGGCTACAATTATTAACCCAAAACACTTATACAATTTATATAATCAGTCTCAACATTGCAAGGGATTTTCTAAAGCCTGTCAAAAGTGCCCAAACCTCCCCATGGGTCAGGTGGTGGGCATAGGGCACCGTGATAAATTACTTCAATAGTAAATAATTAAATTGAGTAACAATCGACTGTTTTAACTATAAGCCGTGACGGGTGCGATTCTGCATAGTGCATGAATGATAATTAGATTAATTAGGTTCACTTTATTACAACTTCTGATGGAGAACTTGAATATTATGAACAAAAATAAAAACATGATTTTGTACAACATATGTTTTTATTTTTGTACAAAATTGCGGTGTTGTGAATTGTAATGGCTTAATGTTCCACAGTACTGGCGAACAAACTAAATGTAGACATAAAGTACAATATCATAGGATATTCAAAGTGACTGCCCAATGCTACCCATCTTCTCACTTTACTAATTACGAAGGATTGCGTAGCATTCCAATTAACTATGTTTTGAAGTTGACATGACCGGTACTGACATTTTATTTGACTTACGTAATGTACGACCCCGCTACGAGTAAGTACGCCATACTCGTAATGTAAGCATTGCCTGAAATTTCCTGGCCCTGGCCAAAAAGAATCTTGTCAGACTGGGTTATTCCCACTAGTTACCACCAAGTTGTTACCAGTGGTAACTACTGGGATTTTTTTCCCCACCTTTTACCACTGGTAACTACTGGGAATAACCCGTCAGACTTTATTTATTCATGGCGACCGCAGTTGATGCATTTGAAAATCAATCATTATGCTTCTAGCGACCCATTGTTTATCATATTAACTGAAAAATGTTCCCTTCTGGCTCAATGTCCTAAGACCTAAATAATGGTCGTATATGGAGTCTGAATCCAACTGTTAGCAACACTGGCGATCTTTAAAAATAAAACAAATAAAATGTAGGTAAGAATTGATTTTTAATAAAAAAATAACAGGCGGGTATTCTAGAGAAAAAAAGATGATCGAGATGTAACGGCTGGTTCTTGGTTAAAATAATATAAGTTTAATTAATTGGAAAAGCAGAATACATTGATTTACAAATCAAAGGCTGTATATATTTCTGGAAGCAGATGACCTTTAATATATCCGAAGTGGTAAGAACGTTTAGACAACCTCAGGTATGTGTTAATTTTGATTACATACAAATTTTAACAACTACACGCCTACAATTAGGAATATCACTTGTATTAAATAATATTGGAGTAGTGTAAAATAACTATACACTAATACAATATTAGTGGCATATGTAAGTAGTGCCAGTAAATTATAAAAAAATATATACAATCATTGTACAGGGTACAAGTATTGAGATTACAAAAATAAAGGAATAAAGGTGTTTCTGATTAATATTTGTTACCTATTTTACGAATTGACGTTTTTGATAAGCGATTAACTTCAACTTCAAACAATTTTATTGCCAATAGTTATATGACTTAAGTACCCTGTAAGGGCACAGCAATTTGTCTTTTACATAATTATACATAAGTATTAAGTATTATCCTTATAAACTACACTGTACAGACATTTTAATAAACTATGTATAAAAAAAAAGAGTTAATAATTATGCAGTTTCAAGTACTGTTTATTCCGGGAGGATCACCAAAAAAAAAAACTCTTGCAGTGAACGGTAACTCTTATCCAGTAAATACTTCTGTAAAATGGGCTCAAATGATTTGGGATTTCTTCACTTAAACAGATAACTGGTACATTTTGCAATAGGTACATAATTATGTTATTATAAAATCATTTAAGGTTCCCCCTTGGCTATCCTGATTTTATTAAAAGTAAGTATTCATTTTATAATGATGATGGTGTTATGGGTAAGTATTTCTTTTATCAGCATAAAGTACCACAATATGATTTAACTAGCTGACCCGGCGACTTCGTATGTCGTTGTCAGTGAATGTCGTGTTCGACTGTTCGTGCTACCTTTCAGGTGAACTTAGTTTCGGCTTTTATAGCTGACCCGGCAAACTTCGCACCGACTAACAGTGTAAATAATTATTTTTATTTTAAAATATTTCTGTGTCAACTTAGTTAATTAAATGAAGAAAAGAAATAGTAAGCATCAAATTCAATAAAACAAAATGTAATTAAACTCGGAAGATAACATTAAACATGTTTTATAGGCGATTGGCCCGAAATTGCATGTTGATGGATTGTGATCTGAATTCAAGATATTTTTGGAAAAGTATTTCTTAATAAATAATTTTATATTGATAAATCACGCAGAGATGATGTACAATTAATGAAATACGTGATTTTATGATCAAATTTATCTATTGTACATGTTTGAATTACGATGTAAAGTTATATATGTCAACGTCAAACAACAAGAAGGACGAACTTATGCGGCAAAAGGAGATGGATGGACCCGTGTTGCATCATGTGTTGTCTGTTAAAGCGCAGTGGCGCCCTCAATCATTTTCTACAATTTCGTGTCGGACTACCCTAGGAGCAATCTTATGGCAATGAATTACTTTTATAATTTTGTTTACGTCTATTTTAATAGGTATTAACTGAAATAAATGTCATATACTGAGAAAGTTACCAAGGCCTACATAAAAACAAATTAAAATATTTTCAGTAAAATAATTTAATTTGTTCTAATATTTCTAACTGTTTAAATAGTTTATCTGATATTCCGATGGAGACAAATCAAACAGTAAAACCATGAAAATGGGTCAGCTGTTCTCGAGTTATGTGTTGTAATATAACAAACACGACTAAGTTTTAAGATAGGTATATAGACTATTATAGATTGTTTATATCATTCAGTGATTTTAGTAAGATTATTTACGAGTAAGCTAAAAAGAAAACTACCCACTAAATATCAAGTGCAGACTACAAGATATTAGCAATTTACGAAACGCTTGTTTTCGCTTTCACGCCCGGTCCAATGTTAATTGACCCCATGTGATATACGGCCATTACACGTGAATGAGGATCAGCATTATTTGGGTTTTCCGTGATGCAGCGATCGGTGAGCTTGATTAATATAGAAATGTATGGTAGACTAACGTTACATCTTATACAGTAAGTTCATTACAACTTGCATCGTTTGTCTGCACAATAAAGCTGATATTTCAATGAATAATTTAGTAATGGGGATGACAATTTTTAATTAATGTATCAGTCGATCAGGTTTGTTTTGAGGATCAAATGTGTAAATACAAACCCAGCAGACAATCAGGCGACACTCAGCACCTACTTTATAACCTTTAGACATAGAATGGCTGTAAAATGGTTGCATAGTCTTAGCTTAGCCAGGCTGAGGTGACATAAAACTGGTTAAGAGGTTCAGCTATAGCTTTAACTTACAGTAGCTGTTTTTGCTGCTACTCGTATAATGCGTGTTGGGCAGCTGGTGTTGTGGCTCTAAGTGAGTTGTAGGCGGCTGCAATTTGCACTTTGGCTTCTGAGCGGGCGATAAAAAGTCTTTTGTAGCTCCTTGTATTGCAATCGTTGCTTGGCTCCTTTGTGTCACTTGCAGTTGAATAGAGAAGTTGTTAGTCGCGGTTGTGGGTCACGTAGTCGCGGACGAGCGCTGTCCAGTCCAGTACCTTAGTACACCTTATATGTTATTAGAGACTAACTTACAAGCTGAACCTATAGCGCCATGTAAATTAGGACGTAAATACTGAATAAAAATGCATAGCTTTACTCAATTTTGAACGAATGTTAGCACCATAAGTACTTAAAACCGAACTTCACGAATGTAATTTGATTTTCGGAAATTACATGCGGTGGACCACAATTAGAAGACTGTTATTTTTTTGGATAGATATGCCCAGTATGGTCCAGTATCAGGTCCTGTAAAGTTTTGTTAATGGTACATGTATGTATCTAGTTATTGACGGTATGATTGGTTCCGATATCATAAGTCTGCTGATGACGCTGATGAGCACTATAATGTTTCTTTTTATTTCTCCATTGGATTTCGCTTCAAGCTGTCACAGGGTAGCCTTACGAACGATAATACAAAAATGGAAAATAAAATACTCATGATCTTCCCATCATACTACTTATCGAAATGACGCTGACAGGTTAAATGAGACGTTCGAACGTAGTAGTAAAAGAGAGTACAAATAGAAATGATTTATTAGCAGAAAAAGGGTACAATAAGTGTCTTGGGTTAAGTGTGTAATCGTTTCACCTTCTTCAGCTGTTTATAAGCAGCATGCAGTACACCGTTAATAAGAAATTAACATAGTTACATTTATAAAACTACGAGGTACATGAGCCAAAATGGCAAACATAAATGAACATTAAAGAATAGGTATACTTAATAACTATACCACCAAGGTATATCATAGACAACAGTAATTAAAACAAAGTAACATTTAGATATCACACAGCGAGTACCTACAAATAGTAAAAAAAAAAAAAAATTGGTTCGCTCCTTATGAGCAACATAATCAGTAGGTAATGTTACGAGTATTATAAAAGCAGTGATCTAGAAGCCAGTCCAATGGAAGTTTGTTAAACTTATGGCCCCAAGTGATTATGTGAACAGGTATAGTTATTGTATATCTTTATATAAGCATTTTTTCTGCATGTCTGTCATACAGCGTGGATGGTGTAAGATATTGTGCTCTTGGGTTGACGGAGCACATATCATAAGGTCTTGGAAATGTTTTGGATATGATTTTTGATAATTACAGATTTTGAGTATATACATACATACAAGCCAGATTTACAGTAATATTTAAATAGTGGTTTACAACTGATCCCCATAGGAGCATTTGCTAAAGTATGATGAGACGTAGCCGTGATAAGCCATAAGGACTGCTTCGTAGGAAACAGATAGTCGTAATTTTTGCAGGCCAAGACGAAATGGTCAATTCTTGAACATTATGACAGAGTGGTTATGGTCCTTCCAATTTAAAAATGAATCGAAATTTAAACCAAAGAACTTAATTTATGTTACCTGTTTTATGAAATGCATAGTCATTTATATGAATGTTGAGCTGTCGAGGTATTGTTCCATATGAGTGAATTGCATAAATTGTGTTTTCTGAGCTAAATAAGAAGCTTATTAATTTTTCTATCCAATATTTAGTATCAGATAAGGCATTATAAATATCTGTTTTATACATACTTTGATCTTGACCACTAACTGAAATTATAGTTGTATCGCCATCTGAATATCATTAATGAAAAAAAATCCCCTTCCCCCCTTAAGTAATAAATAAGTGTAGCACCTACTTTAGTAATTAATTTGGTTGTTAGTTTTAACAAATTTACTGATTTGCGTACACTGCATTCTGTTGGCTAAGTAAGATTTAAGTCAATCATTTGCCTGGCCTCTAAATTTCATTAGCATATAATTTATTGAGATGCTCGGCATGATCAATTAAGTCAAATACTTTTGTCATGTCGAGGAAAATTTCCATAATCGGTGACTTATTAAAGTTTTGAGTCACAAATTTGACACATTCAAAATAAGCCAATTCTGGATTTAGTCCTTTACGGAACCCAAATTGGTCAGGGTGTAAAATATCATGTTTAGTAAGGAAGTTATTATTGTCTTTTGTTAATAAAAAGCTTTTTCTATTAATTTTGATATTATTGGGACAATCACTATTGTGCTGTAATTACACTGTAAAACTACGATCTGTAATTATTGGGATCGTTACTTTAAGATCGTCAAACGAAGCTTTAAGCTGTTCTGGGAAAAAGCCTTGACTGAAGGATAAATGTACATGAGCAAGAGGTCTGCTTAAAAATAACCTACTTAACTTCACTAGTTCGCTTGAAATATCGTCAATACCAAAAGTTTTACTATTACTCAACTACTGTTGGCATTAAGAACATCGTATTATGGACTATTCTCAACATTTAGTTTGGTTGTTAACTTATTAAAATTACTTAATCGATAAAATGATTAATGTAGGATAGTACATTACCTATATCTTACTAATTATTATTGGTAGATCTTATAATTCATTTTTAAAGTAATTATATCTGTTGTCTGATCTAAATTTGGTACCTGCGTGGGTATATGACATTCCAGGTTGCTTTACATTTATATATTATTATTAGAAGATACATATATATTTGCTATTGCAATTTGTGTATACCTTTTTTTAAATATCTTACCATAATTTTGAAGAGTTTATTGTTTGGCAGATAATCTCTTAATTCCCTTTTGTCGATGATGATGATGATAATAATGATGGGAAAACACAGATCGAAAAAAGTCTGAATAAGACACAGGATAATTAAACGCTTCCTGAGCGTTGTTCGAGCTAATAACTTCACAAAAGAAGAGAGCCTCAGAGCCTTTATACTATCATGAAACTTTCGAATGTTAAATCAACAATAAATCCTTTTCAGTTCAATCCAGGTCGTACCAGTCTTGATTTCATTAATGTTTAAGGTGACAGGTCATAATCTGATAATTCAAGTTGGTGGGTGTCAGTTAGCATTACACACACATTAAAAAAAAAGAAGGTATGTGTAATCTTGTCTACGGTGACGGATACACATTAAAAACAAAGAAGGTATGTGTGATCTTGTCTACGGTGACGGATACACATGAGATAAGGAGTGTGTGATCTCGTCTACGGTGACGTGTACACATAAGAAGGAGTGTGTGATCTCGTCTACGGTGACGTGTACACATAAGGAGTGTGTGATCTCGTCTACGGTGACGTGTACACATAAGAAGGAGTGCGTGATCTCGTCGACGGTGACGTGCACACTCGCAAAGAAGCGACGTCTACGCTGAAGAATTGTGTGATTAAATTGAGTGCAATTTCTGAAATAATTGCTTGCATAATGAACGTTATGTTATATCAAAGTGATACATTGCCATAGAAAGTTTTATTTCATTTTAGTTTTTTTATATGCTTATTAATGATGTATTGTATAAGATTAAAGTTACATTTTGGAATACTAGTTTTGTTAACGTGTTTATTGTAAATAAATTCTTGATTGTTAACAGATATAAAATAATTGTATGAGGCCATACGCCTTGTGTAGAATGGCCGAGCATTAACCGGAATGGGGACATTCCTACAACAGAATGGCCGTCTGTTAGCAACACTGGCGATCTTTAAAAATAAAACAAATAAAATGTAGGTAAGAATTGATTTTTAATAAAAAAATAACAGGCGGGTATTCTAGAGAAAAAAAGATGATCGAGATGTAACGGCTGGTTCTTGGTTAAAATAATATAAGTTTAATTAATTGGAAAAGCAGAATACATTGATTTACAAATCAAAGGCTGTATATATTTCTGGAAGCAGATGACCTTTAATACAACTATATTCTGTGATCATGACCAGATCAGCAGTACACCCGGTTGGGGGCCTTCCCAAGTCTCTATTTCCGTTTTTATGTTATAATACATTAATAATAATATACAATGCTTTTTATTGCACGCAATTTACGATACATGTACAGAAACTGTTCGTTTGTTCATTAAAAAATAATATTTTATGTCTCTTTTATCCTACAGTTGACAAATACATGTAGGTAGGTAAGGTAACATCGGCTCCTGATGTTTTATTACACGGCAAAATTTAATTAACGTAACATTTTGGTTTCGCCAGGCGCCGCTAGAGAGGACTAATTAGTCAGGTGTCAACCTGGTTACCCGGAGATGCTCTACAAGCCGAGAACACGAGTTTTTCCACGAAAAATATACGTATTTTCCTTTTATCTTTATCCTTATTCAAGATAATAAGTTTTCCGTTCGTACTAAATAACTCACAGTCACTGCAATGTTTCCTTGCTTTAGGTAGGTAGGACAATTTAGATGTCAAAAGGAGAATACGCACGGGTACACAAATGTAATAGTAGTTTATGTGACTGCTACATAATAAAAGGCATTAAAATACGAGTGTGGGTTTATGAAACGAATGAAATGAGTTTCATAATAGTGTCACACGAGTGTTTTAATGCCTAATTATGTACAGTTACATACACTGCTTTATCTACACACATATTATAAACTTTCTATGATATATTCACTAACTTCATATTACAGCCGACTCTGCTCTGTGGCGGAACTCGCGAATATGAGATGGCGTCTCCGAAATATCTTTATCGCACATTTTACACGAAACTTTTATTATAGTTCCTTTAAAATCAACAAAACAAATTATTTTTTACTTATAAACTAATTAAAAGATAAACTGTACGTCAAATGGCGGCAAATGAAAACTTTTTTCACGCACGTCCCGCATCCGTAGTTTTTTTTAATTCAGAGACAAACTAGAGTCGGGGTCGATTATCATATCGTCCGATACCAACTTACATGCGAGATTTGTCAATATTGTATGCAATTGTCATTTGATTTCGAATAAAACGTCATCTCAACTGATATTAGAATAGGGGTCAAATCAAATTGCTTTTTTTTCAGAGATGTTCGAAATTTGAAATGCATTACCAAATCGATTTTGATATAGTAATGAAGCTATTACCACATTTTCATAGATAAGAAATTTGCTGTAACAATAGTACATTACTACAGAGGCCGGGACAAAAGGGGTTGCCGGCCGAAGACATATAGACGGCCGAGCGAAGCGAGGCCGGATAGGTCTGAGCGCGGGCAACCCCATTTCCCGCCGAGGTATGTATAGTGCTTTTCTCAAACATGCAATGAAATAAATAAAATAAAAAATCCACGAAACCCAAGTTTTATTTATAGAAAAAACTAAAAGTAAACTACACCCAAAATATAACCAACACGTACCTATATCATTATCACGCGTATGTTTTACACGAGTCGTGTATTTTTACTACCCGTATATTTTCATGTATCTTTGATTTTTTCGCCTTGTATCCGTCTGACTGTCGTTTTCGTCACAAAGGTTTACATAGTCTTTCATGTTGATATCATGTTTCACATACATCGTTGCTTTATGCATGGAGTAAATAAGTATAATTTCCACAGTGTTGACGAATTTGTAGTTACATTCATTTAAAATATGCCACAAAACTGTTTCTAATAAACTGTAAGCCATTTTTCTTAGTTTCTCAAAGAATAAAATTGCCATAAGCAACCATATACATACTTCGTCTTTGACTTAGCGGCAGAGGCAGCAAGTTATTTAAAATCAATTCTGCTTACGCTGCCAATTCCAACACATACGATTACAATTAATATTAATTTCATTATTTCGTCGGAACTCATATTAAAGTCAAAAAATGAACAACGCACCATAAATCCAATAAAACAGAATGAATATTTTTCAACTTTACCTCCATAACAATTTAAAAAAATCATTACGCGTGTTTGAGTAGACCTTTTTACCGCTAACGTTTAGATGAAATATTTTAAAGATTTTGATTTGTGTAGTTAAATTTATAATTTAAAATTATAGAATGTATTATTTATTAAGTTCATGTTGATTTTATACAAATAAAACTGCAAATTATAGCAAACATTGTTTTTTGTTTTTTTTTATAGGCGTAGTGGCAGAGTGTCATTACGAACCATAAAGCAATAACTGCCTCTAGTTTTTTTTAATGGATGAATGCCACGATGCTGTGTCACAAATATCTGTGAAATGAAAATTAAAAAAGAGGACTTTGCCGGCCTAGGCCTGCAAGATGTGTATGAAATTCCATTAACGACCTTTTGTCCTAGCCGCACCTGAAACGTCATACTTCGCAGCCTATTATAAGGAACATAACATCAATATTTCATTGCATGTTTGAGAAAAACAGTTTATCGTAATGTGGGCCATTATTTACGAATTTTGAAGGCATCATAGACAGTTTATGATATGTGTGTAGATAAAGATATATTTTAGTAATCTCCATCTTTTATTTATACCGGGTGTGGCCTGTAACACGAGCAAATAATTAAAACATAGATTGTACTCCTCAAACGGTGACACTTTTTTTCAACAACTTTTAAAAATTATGAAGTATTTAGACTCCCTATTTTTCATACAAAATAAATATTATCTTCAATGGACGCCATCGCCACGCCATATCATTGTGATTGACGTTGCTTGTCACGCCTTAAACATAACAAAATTCGCAATACATTGCATCTTAGAATAAACTTTAAAGTGTATTAAAAATCAAACCACAAGTTATTTTTAAAAGTCGCTGAACAAATGTTGATCAATATGAGGAGTACAGCCTACAGTTTAATTTTTTGGTCATGTTACAGGCCACACCCGGTATAACAAATATAAAAAGTAATATTATAGAAATTTACAGGCTAGGGTCGATAGGTACAGGTCGTATCTCCATCTTGGTATATCACGGTTTTCATAAAACGATATGTTAAGTCCTAAAATGCAACGCTAAGCGGGGGAGAGATTAGCGAAACCATTAATTTCGCCAGGATTTAAAATGCATTTCCACGGATGTCTGCAGTAATCTTGCATAAGATCTTTATAGCCGATCCGTCGATAGCTTTACGGTGCGACGTGGTACTTTGTAGGGGTCCTTGACGGAAGGGTGAGCTTAGGAGGTTGCGTGGCGTGGAGCTTGGAGCTTGGTTATAAGGCCGCGCCGGGCGGCCGGAGCGGCAGAGCGTTCGCGGCCCTCCTACCGGTGTCTCCTCTGTCGGACTATACTCGCCTCCGTGGCGTATCGGAACTTTGTAAACTTTTCCCGGGCTCTGCCGTTCATTTCCGCGCGTGGATTACAGTTAAGAAGAGTTACTCGTATCAGCTTGCCTGTTTTGGTAAGATATTGATGTAGAAAATGCATGTGTTTCTGTTTAATTAAAAATTGTTTCTTTTTTGTGTTTGATATTTTTATTCCATACCTTTTTAATACCAATCTACATTTAAGACATCTGTACCGCGATTTTTTGCAGATTCTTACTTTGTCGGTACAAAATTATACACATAAACAATGGAACATTCACTTGGCGTAAAAATGAAAAAATGTTGCTAGAAATGAAAATGTTAAATGTTGTTGTTGTTGTTAAATAGGCAGGAACCTAACTACAAATAATGGACAAGGATGTAAATTAAATAATGAATAATATACCGGTATCAATCTCTAGTGTTTCAGCAGAAATTTAACACTTTGATATCATGTCATACCTACATACCTATACATATACAATATGTACCCTTTTGTGCAATGTGAGGCTTCTCCTAGCAGTAACTCGTCCCAGTTACGCTATGCTTGACTTCTAAAGTTACGCCAAACTCTTCGCAACTAATTTATAATTTACTTTTTCCTACCACTACATAAGGAAGTTGTATCTTAGGAAACTATGCATTTTAACAATGTGTTTTAGTTAAGTTCATTTCAACTTTCAACGCTGAAAGATAAATATGTTATTCACTGTTAAGCTACGACCGTAGCGCTACGTCGTAGCAGTATATAGTGAAAATGCTTCGTAGAGACGTAACGAAAGTAACAGGCCTATTCGAACGTACACTTACATCAGAGGGTCGACCGCGAATAGGGTTACCAGATGACAGGAATTTTCCTGACATGTCAGGAATTTTGGCCTTTTGTCAGGAATGGGGACGGAACACGAAAATGTCAGGAATGTTTTGAATTGATAGACTTTTTTATAAAGTACCTTTTTATTTACTTTAATCCAAAAACATTGTAAAAAAAATTATAAATGAGATCCACTCAACTTATCAATAACTTCGTAATTATTAATTAACAAATCTTTACTCGAGCATACATAAATACGAGTAGATGTTTTAGAAATCGAATTGTACCGCGTTGACGGCAATTAATTTTAGTTATCGTGTGTTTCGCTCGCGCCAATAAGTGTACGGACAAGTACGAGCGAAATGCACGATACTTAACTAAATGACATCATTTTGATATCATTCAGACGACAGTGTATGTTCAAATTGGCCTGTATGTCATGATTATTTAGTATCCATTCAGGATTAAGAGCGCACTTTACCATACAATTTTAAAGATTGTAAAAGTTTAGGATTATATAGGAATGATATATTTAGGAATATAACTTTGGGAAATAGTTGACCCGGGTATGTCCTTAAACTACGTCCAGGACCCGGGTATGTCCTTAAACTACGTCCAAGACCACCGGTGGACGGGCAGCAGCGTCCCTCAAATTCGGTATACTCGACTGCGATCGCCAACCCGCCTGCCAAGCGTGGCGATTATGGCATTCACCCCCCATCAAAGGGGGAGGCCTATGTTCAGCA
The DNA here is from genome assembly GCF_963556715.1 of Cydia fagiglandana. NCBI lineage: Eukaryota > Metazoa > Arthropoda > Insecta > Lepidoptera > Tortricidae > Cydia > Cydia fagiglandana. The sequence goes on from NC_085948.1 coordinate 10,715,918, forward strand.
GTGGAGGTCTTATGGCTGAGATGATGATGATGATGAAATAGTTGTAAACTTAGGAATGGCGCAATTAACAGAATTTTATAATCCTTATTAGGTTCAGGTGGTCTAGCATAAGTTACGTTCTTGAAGACCATACTTGAAGTCGCGCTAGATGTATGGAGTCGCGCGCGAGATCGCAACTCATGTTAGACCGACTGTTGTTATTAAAAGTGTTTATAAAGTGAGAGGCAAATTAAAAAGTAATCCTGTTTTGCTAAGTACACACTCAGACGGTAGTACCCGGTACCGTAAATAAAACCTATCGCACGTTAAGAGAATAAATTTTGATTTGAATATAGTCTGGTTTTCCAAAACAAAACCCGCTTAATTTCCTCCGCTTTTCCTCACGACACGCCAGACGAGAGTACTTCATCGCTTAGCATGAAACGCACTTGATTTTATAATAAAAGCCTGTTTATTCCCTGTTTGTGTCGCGACGCTCAGGAAAAAGAAGCACTACCGCGTTCGCCTTTCATGTCAACACACGCTAGCAACCAGATTTAGATTTACAAAATACGATACCATACTACTTCATGCACCAATCGAATACCTAAATGAGTGTAAGCAGGATGCGCTGATAGTTTTATAATATCGGTATCGTATTTTAACAACTGAATGTGTATCCCAATTCCCACGTCCTTTAGTGCCTCGGAGTAATTAACAACGGAGACGCCATGTCTAAAATTTTCGGTACAAAATAGTCTGCCGTTTTTTGCGGGGGAGGGGCACATCAAATGTATAGGTACGTCATGTCAGATAAACGTCAGTCCATACATATGGTTGACCATTGGCCGCCTATTTTCGACAGAGGGGAATGCCTGTTAATGGCGGCTCCATTGTTAATTACTCCGAGTTTAGTGCCTTATTCTATTTATGAACACGGAAAACAGAATCGTTGCTTTAAATTCCCCTTCGTTGCTTTGAGCACCCTGACGGCAAGCCTCTTGTAAATACTCCGTTTTATACATTAATCGATTTTGTTAAACAACATTCCTTGTGACCTTTGATCTGTGTGATGCCAAATTTTACTTCAGTCAGCTTATTTTTAAATGAACAGGCTTTATTATGTTTATTAAGGGATCTTTCAATTAACCGGGAAAGCTTCTTATTTACGCTTGGCTGACTTAAATCTCGCGAAATTATTTGATAGGATATCTTTGAAGGCCTGCGAGGCGGGAAAGTAGCCTAGTGTGTTTGCTGATTCCCTTCGTATTTTTAATTTTAATGACTCCTTCAATCATCTGAGTAGACGTCATAAATAATTTTTGAGTTAACTGTTATTCCCGTACGGGACTCGTCTCAGATGATCCAGTAAGGGTGTAACCTCGAAACCTGTAATAATGATGCATATTTCTAGATCACCCTTATAATGGTCTTTTTGAAACGGGTGTTTGGTAAATAATGGGAATAATCCTAAAACAAACGGTGAATGAAAATCTGAAAGTTTTGACGGAAATTATAATAATTAAACGCTGCGAATGCGTCGGGGTTGTCTCATCAAAAATGTATAGAATTCGTATGATTAGCATAAAAGTCATTTTATTGCCTCGGAAGACAAACAGAATGGGATATTGGCTGTTGGAATGAATCCAGCTTTGCGGCAAAGTCGGAGGGCAAGACAGTGCACACAGCCCCCTTCTACTGGGCTGTGTTAACCGCATAAAACAGTTCATTACGAAACTGTTAAATATCAGGGTTTTTATGTTATAAGATATACCTACTAAACTCAATAAACGCATCTTTTTAACGCTACTGCAATTAGTCAAATATTGGTGGGGCACTTTTACAGGTGGTTTGTTATAAGTAATTGATTAGTGTAAAACCCGTTAATAATAACTACTAAATACAATCCGTTTGTGTAAAGTAATTATTCCCTTTATCGTTCTTCTTGATTCATAATTATAAATTCTCCATTTTTTTGTAAACTCTGTGTCACAAAAATGACAATTATTATACCTTCATAGGTATAAGTATTCTAGTCTCGATTCTAAACAAACTGTTTTCAGGTTATCAGTGGTTATTGTTCTACGTTGAATAAAATATTCGGCTTTTAAAATACAATCTTGCTAAGTACATTCCATAATTTATTGTTTACGCAGTTGGTAATAATTAATCATCCTAAAACGCAACCTTTAATCCATTAACGTCATCTTTATCGACCCACTCTATACCTAGTCTCTAGGGGTCACCGTGTACAATGTAGGTACAAATCAAAAACCAATCTTTTAAGGACAGGTCCCGCACTGACAGTCAAAAATAACTGAGTGGAACATTCATATTTAAAGATTTACGAGATACGGGTGAAACGATACTTCGATGTTACCTCTCCGTTATACAGTAATTCACCCTTATTTAAACACCCGGCAAGAATTTTAATGCGCAGAGTTTGGCGAAGAATTCAATGAGCTTGCCGTAATAATATGGAGTAAGTTTGCGCATTCATTAGTCTTGTTGTTTAATATTCATCAGGACGCCACAAGTAACATTTTTACTTAGAGACAAATCCCAAGTACCTGCGGGCACAAATTACATGTAAATTAGACCAAGTTCGAGAGTACTTCGCGGCTAGGACTTGACTATACTAAGGTTTAACCAGGGAATCGGGCTGAATGAACGCGGCACGCGATCGACAGCCCGCCTGCTTCCGGCCAGGCGTCCCTACACTACATATACATCTACAAGGTTTAACAAGATTTGAATGTTTCTTAAGTTCTCGACGTCCGTAATGCCACTTTGTAAATAAGTTAAAGACTTATTGTAACGTTCAAAATTGTGCTTGTTTCAGATGCTAAGTCGGACGTTACGCTTCTTCAGATTCTCGTAGACTAGAACGTAGTATTTCGATCTAACCTAGTCTTAAATAAAATATAGTACAAAGCTATCGAACTTAGCGCCTCGCGATAACTTATTTTCAAACGCTTAACATAGGTAAAACGGTTTGCCAAATCGCCTCTATTTTCTGTAATATATTACAAGATAGTGTTTATCGAGGAGCGTCCGTAGTTTTATAGACGAAAACAATGCCAGGGGTTCTCATAAAGCATCGATATCTGGGTGGTTGTGATTTTTGGTGGGTAGCGTAGGCGGGCGTAGTCATAATGTGTGAAGATAAGGAGGAGATGCGGAGCGAGGCGGCGCGCGCGGCCAGCCCTCGGCGGCTCTGCTGGCAGCGCCGCCCGCCGCAGCCGCTGCCGGACACGCGCGGCCTCTGCTGCGCCAAGCTGCTTCGCAAGAACGGCAAGCCGAAGAAGGTATGTCAACTCCATTAGATTTTTATAATACCTATTTCAATTCCTCTTGTTCTGGCCTTATTGGAGTGGATTATGTTTAAAATGAACTATTAAGCTTTGAATATCTTTCTCCCATTCCCATCGTTAGGTTTCCATAGGTAGGTAAGGTAATGCCTTTTTGACATAGTTTAAACTTTGTGTATAGGTAGAAGCCTATTTTTTATGGGTGTAGCTACCAACCAAACAATTTCATAAAATGGTTAGAGCAACGTTATATATATGACGGCGGCCGATGGTAAGGTCAGGCATATCGTGAAATTCCTATTAGGCATATCGTGAAACGTGAAAATCTTTGACTCGTTCCCTGAGTCGACGGAGCCCCGCTACGTGGGGCTCCTATTTCTGGGCAGTTTGCCCTTCGGGCATCTGAAGCAACCTAACGAACCTATCCTACCTATATATTGGTTTGATGTGACTATCTTCAACACATTACATAGGATCATAGGAACATTACGATCTGCCTGATCTTACGATCGGCCGCCGACATATAGGTCAGAAATTACTTAGTAGGATAACAGTCCGGGTTGGCAATTAAGTCCCCACTATCAATTAGGGTCCACGGGATTGCGACCCGGAATTCACGGATGGATTCAGACCCGGACTAACACAACGTGTCACATTTCAGTCCGTCACCTACCCCGCACCGAACTCGGCCATCAAGGTGTGATATGTACTTATAGTTGCATTGTGCTATGAACTTGAATAAGGAGTATATTAGTCGTACTATTGCTATGTAGCTTTTGTGTCCTAATTCAGGGTATAAAACAATAGAGTTGTCGCGTCTACCGGCCCGATTCGAACTTTAAGATACGTCAATTAATAGATCTAGAAACGATATGGATTAAATGTGTCGTTATTGTTTGAAGAAACGTCACATTTGACACTGACATATCTAATCCATATCGTTTATAGATCTATTTATTAATTGACGTACCTTAAAGTTCGAATCTGGCAGTACGTTTTGAGTCACTTTACGATCGTGTTCCTGAAAAGCTCAAACTTTAAGTACCTATGTCAATGATGAAAAAATAATCCATACATTTTTAAACTTCAAGACCGCTCTAGGTTTTTTCCTTGATAGAAAAGGAATTGTCCTAGTCCCATTCGATTGAACTGATCGCTAAAATATTAGCTAAGTATGTATAACAGTTACCTACCTAGCTTGCAGTTTAACAGAGCTCTCCTTAAGGTTACGGTAAAACCACAATATGTACCTCCTTTGTTTGTCTTTAAAAGCTAAGCAAAGTTTGAACCAGGAAAGCAATATTGGTGCCGATGTGGTCCGATACCCGATCAAGCGACGTAAATAAACTGTTGAGTAACAATATTCATTACTTGAGTAGGTACTTCTTAGAGCCTAGAGGGTTCAAATAAATGTCTAACTCGAAGTTAATCAAAATCTTCCCACTTGCTTCTGCCCTCAGTTTTATATTTTCCTACTTACAAAACAGTCACAGTGTTTTATTTTACCTGGCGAATTTTTACTTTAAATTCATCCTTTTGTTACTTACTTAATAAAGCAGAGACGATTTCGAGATAGATTTTCGAACATTGACCCGACTGTTGCCATCTCTATTGCACGCGCATAAAGATATTGCTGTCTAACTCGCACAGTAAAGGCATCATGGGCGGCAAAATATATCTCGAAAGCGGCTTTTCTTTAGCCACTTGACCGTCCGACGATAGCATAGTATCCGAAAAAAATATGCTCTTAACCGTCCGCGGGAACCTTACTATCCAAAGGGGTGGAAGATAGAATTGATTTCAGAGCCATCTAACGGAATATTTCGGCATTATTTACTAATTATCTTGATGCGACAACGTAGCCTAACTAAATAGTTAGCTCTAAAAAAATTTAGATGGCAGTGTAGTTATAATTTTTGTAGATAGTTGTGAATGCGCTGCGCGGGGCATGCGTCGCTAAAAAACCCTGGACGGTTGACAGGAAAACAGTCTCGCGGGCCGGACGGTTGAGTGGTTAGCAAATACAATGTTAGACTGTTCTCATTTTATGTAAGTAGGTATAGGAGTTGTGTTGTGTTGTGTTAATGAGTACCTAAGTAAGAAATTAATATGTGTCCTAAGTAGTAGCTTAGTCAAAACTTTATAAAGTCGTAAACAAAAAATGTGATCTTCGCGTAAATCTTCATATATTTTCATAGTTGATGATGGTTACAAGTAGATTTTCAAAGAAATTACTCGTCATTCTCTCATCTCATCATCTTCTGTTCCACCTTCGGGGATCAAACTCGATCCCGCCGAGGCAATTACAGGCAAACATTAGCGCTGAGCTTCGGTGAGTTCAGTCAGTCAGGTATCCATAATATTTCAAGGTAGAGCGGTTCCAGCCTAATATAATCGAAGTTTGAAGGCGGCCGGAAGTTTAAGACGTGGCGGTTGAGCCGCCGTACTTACGCCAAACTTGTTTGTCATAATGTTTTACGTAACCTGTCGGCTTATAGATGGTTTTATCCACGTGATAAAATAACTGTCACTTGTTAACACCGCGGGATAGAAAGTGACGGACACCGTTTTATCATGTTGTGATGTAGACAAGAACGACCATCTTATCCGTACTATCCGGAAAAAGATGAAAATGAAAAATGTGTACCTTTAAGATATAAAATAAAAATAAAACCTAATTCACTAATTTAAGTTCCGGTCTCATGGCAGTAAGTACTAAATAATACCACAATAAAATTTGCTCGTCATAAATCGATCAGGTCATTAATAATTACCTACCTACCATAAATGGAAATACCTAGCAAAATACTAAAATATGGTATGTAACACAATTCATGCACATTTAAGGTATCTATTCATAAACTTGGCAGAATACATCCTTTGGACGTATACGTAGTGGCACGTCTAACTACAATCATTTTTAGCACAAATGAAGTTTCACCGCCAACTTCATTAAGAGAAATGCACACGGCTGCGGGTTCTAGCAAAGTTATTTGACAACCGCATTGACTTATTACGAGTTCAGACAATGCGGGGACAATATATGAACTCTCGGTATGAACACCGTTAAGTATCATAACTAGGAAGGCAAATAAGTTGGCCGCGGAAACCGAAACTTTAGATCAAATTAGTTCCCGCTGACGCTCAGAGTTTGATTAACCCCCCCGGGTACGCGTCAACATACATTAACATGGACTTTGAAATTATCTTGTCGATGCTGCTCTGTATGTAAGAAGAAGTTAGCTGTAATAATCTTTATTAAATTCAGTATGAGTAAGTAAATGTCAACCGATGATAGGCACATAGATACTTGTATAGAGCTAAAGTTAAATGTAGAGACTGCGAAGGTTTAGTTCGGTTAGGTACTATCATTTTAATGTTGCCAAGTGATTTTACATGGAAATTGAAGTTATAAAGTCTTTCCTTTTCAAAATAATGTTCTAGACAATTTATGTAAAATGTATTAAAACTATGAGCGCGACGTCATTTATTTCTAACTTTAAAACACTGCCACAGCGATTTCAAATTCAATTTATTCTTAAAAGAACCCCGAAATACTGTTTTTCTTTGAACCAAACAGCATCGGAGAGTGGTTGCAGGCACTATTTGCAATTCTAAGTTTGGCAGAGAGGTTTCAATCCTACTAATGTGTCTACATATATCTGTACATATATAGCTACACTACAGAGTCCCCGTTCATATCTTACCCATCATACGTATGTACTGACGCTGAGACGCTGCGCGGCAGCCCGGCAGGGCAGCAATGTTTGCTGAGAGCCTTCTATTTCATCGATTTAACACAGAAACCTACGAACCTCAGTTCAAATACATTGCAGGCAGCATTTATTTGAACAACAAAGAACTAAGTAAATGGAATATAGGCAATTCAATAAATGCAGCCCTTTGTTTGTTTTTTTTTTCAATCGAAACAGTGCAGTGATCATTAAGACTTGAAAAATGTTACGACAAAAATGCGACAGCGATGAGACAGGGTGAAAAATTATCTGAAAAATAAAATGTGAACCCCGGCTCACATCAAACCGCACCCAAGTGATTAATAACAAACAATATTCGATAGTAAACGTCTTATCCGGAACGTTATAAAATAGGAACATTAGGAGCTCGTACTAAGCGTACCTACCTAGAAGTACCTTAAGATTTTCTGCTTTCTAGAACACGCTCCGGTCCTGCATGTTTTATGGATGTAATATTCGTTCGTCAGCAGTTAGATTTTCCAGAAAAGGTACAATAAACGACAAAGAATGGGTCCAGGGCAACGTATCTGCAGAGTCGAACGTCATCGTTACCGCCCGAAATATCAAACTGCTCTTCAGGGTAGAGAATGACAATAGCGACTCAGCAGTTTGCCTCGCTCCGTTTTAATGAGTCAAACTATTTGCTTTTATCTTTGAATGAACTTTTACCGTGACAAAGCATATTTTTTCACAATATTTCACCAGTAAAACCAGTAAAAATGAGGCCCACAAAACCTTTTTTTAATGGGAAATTACGTGAAAATCGTGGTGAATTATATTTAACGAAAAATCAGTAATTAATTTACGCGTGGCCACTAAATTCGCCCACTTCATTAAGCTTTGCATAATAATTTATACAAAAACTGATTGGGCTGTTTAAAAAACGCTGGACGTAATTTTGCAGACGTTAAAATCCTTTGTCTACTCAACGCTGATGAATAAGTTTTAAATTAGGAAAAGTTAGGGTGAAATACGCTTCCCCACTGACGTCCATGAAGGATAAAATCTTGCAGTCATTCCACGAGTATTCCTCCTATTACCTTTTGATAATGGTGATCTTTAAAAGTTGTAGAAGAATATTCGTACTTAGAAAAAAAAATACACATTACAATAATTTCATTCCGGAGAATTAAATGATCGCTTACAAATAAAATTCTGAAAGAGAAAGCAGTCTAAAAACCTAGTCATGATAAGTTGTACTTAAATTACGTGGTACCTACGTAATATGTACAGTTGGTCCACATTATGAATTCCTACATATTTTATTTTATCTGGGAATTTCCTAAAGCATAAATAAGTAGCTATGATGACCCAGACCTGCTCGGAAATGTTCATTTCATTTACATAATCGGAAGATTATCCAGCTTGCTGATATATATTGCCTGTACTAGTATATTCTCAAAGTAGTTTCTTCAGTCCCTTATTTAAGTACAAAGTTAGAAGATTAAACTCCTTTCCTTGTTCAGTTACCTCGTTACTTCCACTGATCATTTTAAAGTCGAAGGAAGGATACTTGGGATAGTGTAAGAGAGGAGCGTACTTTTCGAGCTATATTGCAGCGAGCGAGGTAAAAAGCTTTAAAGCGACTTAACGATTTTAGATCCAAAGCCGTAACAGTAAAGCTTGCAGCTACCTATAATATAATAAACTAGGTTACACAGAAGACTACTATTGTTATATGAGCGACGCAAGCATGGTATTCTTATCGTCTGTCACTATTCTTGTCACTTTTGCACTTACATACTTGTTAGAACGTGTCAGGCATGGTGACAGGCGATAAAAATGTGATACTACAACCGGGTAGAAAATCGTTCCTTTATTGAAAGAGAAACTGCGATATACTGATACTGGTTTCGGTAAAACAAAAGCTTGTAAAAAACATTTCCTGGAACCGTTTGCGGTAAAAACGTAGTTAAGGAATAATATTTGGTTTGAGCAGAGCTCCGTTATAAATGGCGCGGCGAACAACCGCGCTGAGAGCAATAACTCACCACCGAGCGGCGTTTAAGCGATCCGTTCGCAGTTTATCCGTCCTCAAGAGCTAATTCTTCGCGGCTCGGCCACTCGCGGGATATAAAATCATTTTACTCGCTTGCCAAATCTCGAGTCCCGCACTTATTGAAGTTTTCATTTTTTAGTGTTCCGTACAAAACTTTGTTTACGGAACACTTATGGGATCACTTCGGTCTTGCAAATCAGTTAAATACGTTTTTCTCAGAGACCGTTTGACATAGATACCTAAAATTTGGAACAGTTATAGCAATTACCACCACTCATATTGTAAATAAGAGTGACATTCCATTTCCAACTGCAGCTGCAATACTGTCCATTTTACTATGGAAACGCGTCGCTGTCATTGTCAATTTCCATAGAAAATGAACAGTATTGCAGCTGCAGTTGGAAATGGAATGTCACTTTAAGTCAAAACTGCTTATTTCTTATTAAAGGGGGAAATTTAGGGGGTTGAGAGGGGTAGGCTGAAACTTTTTTCATTTGTAAGAATCGTGTGGGGTACCATTAGAAAGCTTGCAAAAAATTGAGTCGATGGACTGATTTTGACTTCATTTTAGACTGCAATAGTTTCGTCAAAAAATGCATTTAAAGTTGCAAGTTTTCATACAAAAATTTTCACCTCTGTCCTGGCGATTTTCGCGAAAACTATAGCTAACAGGCAGCTGACCAGTCAATACCCAACTTAAAGAACATGGAGACGGCGGGAAAATTATCAGCTTAACTTTATCTTTATTAGTTTTTCAACTGCAGCTTGACCTTTGGTTGCTTAGAGCTAGCTAACTGATGCTTACACTGGTCAATTCATATTAGGCGAGAAACATCTTTAGTTAAAACTTTGGCATTGAAATTTATGACTTATGTCTTTGACACAAAGTTTAATTCTGCTTGCTTATTTTTGTGGGATTTTTAATTTTATATCAATAGCCTACTATAAATATGAGAGAGATCTACAAAATACGACCTTATTACATTGCAAATAAGTTTCAATTTCGAACGGGCTTTCCAACCAATGGACTAGGCATCTCAAAAATCTGAAAAATTTGAATTAAGAATTCCGTTCTTGACTGTCGTTGTGTTTTTTTTTCCACAATAGGACACATAGAGTTAGTAAGGCGTATAGAGATAATAAAGTCATTTAATATTTATGAACAGCTTTGGCCTCATGTATAGATTTTATTGAGAGTATCTGATTCGTCGAAACAATATACACAATATTCCTTTTCATTAAGTACCATTACATTTCTGTATTAATTGTATAATTATAATATCTATTAATTATATTCAGTACCTACTTATGTATATTTTTGAACGGATCGGTGAGCAACAAGATTCAGGGCTATAACCGCGAAAATAGAAGTTCGCAAATTGCGAGCATTTTTCTCTGTCACTCTAATTACGCCTTCATTGGAGTAAAAGAGAAAGATCCCCGCAAATTGCGAATTTCAGTTTTCGCGGTAGCCCTTCAGTCCTGTTACGATAAAATAATTTTGGAAGACATTAATAGTATATGACAGTTAAATATCACAGTTTTTAGAAACAAAGGTAAAATTGACGAAATATTTAAAGTAAGCCGATCTTGTTTATTAGCAGTTCTAAATAATATTAGTCTATATATATGGCATAGAACTAGAAACAAAATCAAATAAAAAATAATAATGAGTTCTAAATTCAAATTGAAGGAGTATACATTTAAGGTATTATAGGCCAAGCGCGCACCACGATATTAATTTTTGCGACACGATTATAGAATCGCGCTGTAATATATCGCAGAAAATTCACTGCGCGCACTGCGATGAAAAAGTCGACGATTTGTCCATTCTCAACATGGATTTCGTACCAGTCGCTTGTCATGAAACGTGTCTTTAATATGCGATTGCTGTATGACTTTGAGCATTTATAACACAAAGGTCATCTCATTTTGAGACTCCATTGGAGATGCAGGTGCCGAGATGTTTGGGGTTTGGAGAGCGAAATGCCGACTGAGGTCCGGCCGGGGTGCGATTTTATTATCATAGTGCGCGCGGGGCCATACAACTCCGCGTGCTGCAATTCACTTTGCGACAATCGCGTCGCGAACAATCGCGGAAAAATGTGACAAATCACAATTTTAAAATCGCTGCGATTTTTTTGTCGCATATGCGCGCACTAACATATAAACACATACGTTGCATTTCTGCAACAAAATTATCGCAGGACAAAAAATCGTGGTGCGCGCTTAATTGGCCTTACTCTAAATTATTATAATACATCAAGCATTCGCGAGATGCTCGACTTCGGTATTCAAACACAAAGCAATAGTACAAGAATCTAACTAAATGCAAAGGCCGAAGGAGCGATTCGAAGAGCGTCCGACAGACGCGCGCCTCCCGTAACTTTTCCAAGTATTTTTAAGTACAAGTGTCTAAGTCGCAAGATCCAAAGGCTGAAGTCGCATTGGGCCGAAAGCCCGAAGCATCCAGGAGGTCAGTTCTAAACACAGGTAATTAATACAAGTGTCTAAATGCGAAGGCTGGAGGCCGAGCTCCGCGTAGGGCCGAAGGCCTGAAGCCTGCAAGATGTCAGTGGTTAAACACAGAACTGACAGCCTGGACGCTTCGGGCCTTCGGCCCTACGCGGAGCTCGGCCTTCGGCCTTCGCATTTAGATACTTATACTATTGTTCTGTGTTTAAGTACTAACATCCTGGACGCTTCGGGCCTTCGGCCCTACGCGGAGCTCGGCCTTCGGCTTTCGCATTTAGACACTTGTACTATTGTTCTGTGTTAAAGCACTGACATCCTGGACGCTTCGGGCCTTCGGGCTACGCGGAGGTCGGCCTTTGGCCTTCACATTTAGACACTTGTACTATTGCTCTGTGCTAAAGCGATGACATTTTGCTAAAGCTCGGCCTTCGGCCTTCGCACTTAGACACTTTGTACTATTGTTCTGTGGGTGTAGTTGAATACGGTATCCTAAAAACAGGCAAGCAACCTCTGTAAAATGTAACGATGAAGGCGGTACGGCTACCATCAATTTGGCATTGACATAAACGCTACCGTGGGCGTGAACGTAATTTACTTTCTATGCATCTCGCTCGTACTGATATATTAGTGCGAAAGAGATATATCTATAGGAAGTAAATTACGTTCACGATATCGTTTATGTCAATGCCAAACTGATGGTAATAGCCGTACGGAACACTAAATGCCTCGAGCTATCTCGGACTTGGCCAAATTATTTAATTTACACAGCGCCCGACGTTGAATGAATTCAATTCGGATCCTGATTGACAGCATAATCGGATATTGAGCTGGCAATATGGCATACTTATGGAGAAACCTGAATTATTTCAAGTGCATAATAACAATAGAAAATCATGACGTGCCCATCGAAAATAATCCACGCATCGTTGAGCACAAAAGAAAGCATGACGCAGACGACGGGCGTCTCGTCGGTGCACATCAGAAGCTGTCTACAAAAATATTGAATTCCCGCGATATTCCTGCAATTTCAGCGCTGGCACATGTTAAAATGCATCTCTCGCAAGTTAGCCTTGATGCAAGTTCAAACATCCAACTTGTTCGGCATCTTACGCTAACTACTTTGACAGTTCTTTCTGAGAGCGATCCGGAGCACCCAGCTGTTCCACTACTTTTTATACATCTTACAAGCTTTCATCGGGATATTGAATGGGATAAAGAATATTGATTTTAAGCGTAACTTCGCCTTCATTTTGCACTTACGCTAACTAGTATTGATGCATAAATGGAACAGATAAAGTAGATATTTGCATATTCAAACTGAAGTATATAATATAATTCAGACTGATGAAACATTTGACAATCCAATTGAAAACTCAAGCATATCATGCGCACAAATGCAGTGCGAACTATTTATTATCTGTGGCACTCGGCTTATTCGAATGTGGAATATTCCGGCCCGGCAATCCCCGTCCATCACTGTGTGTAGGATCAACGCTAAACCCAAATAGTAGCAAACGGTAGATCTACATCGCACGTCGATAACACCCATTGTTTTCCCTTTTTGTATCGAGTGCTACCTAAACGTTTGTGGAGATTCGTTTGCATAGCAATATCCGTATCGGTGCTTGACGCGAGTCGATGGCGTGAACCAATAAGCTGCATTCCCGCACGACATGTATTTTCTACAATTGGGATAAGCTTCTAGAATCGCTATCGGATTGTTTATGCCAATGAATGCCGATTACATGCTAGAGAAACTGTTTGTATCCTTGTACATGTCGTTTAAAATGTTTTTATGTATTTGTTATATAAAAAGTTCATCTGATCGCGTTTCTTAATCACAATATTCGCTTTGAATCCTCAATACTGCTTTGTGGCCTCTTTGCTATAGGAAACACATATTAAACTCAAAAGTCACTTATTCATTTACAAGGCAGTAATATGTATACGTAAACATTTTGAGACAAAAGCGACCAAAACGGCTATTTTGCGTGTACAACATAAAAATGAGAACATTGGAATAAATGCGCAACTCCCCTGGCGATTGACGCCCTGCCCTTGCATTTAGATGCTTCTGAAGTAAGCCGGCTTACATGAAGAGGACACTTTAAATCACTATTTGCGACCATTCTGCCTCTCACGAGCCTGAATAATTTTATCTGTGAACGTTTAAAATTTGTAGGAATTGATTTACTATAGGAATTTGAGTTCCTTGATTATATGTCTTAGATATCCAGTGAAACTAAAAAAATCGTATTATGACGTTGCTGTTCAAGCTTTTGTACTACCGTGGTACAAAATGCTCGGATTTTAAGATTCTCAGTGTCATAGGTGCAAACCGAAAATGCAGAGTCCATATATTCTTGATAGCTCTATACGATTGCAATACAGGATACTATAGCTCAACTGTAATGAGAAAAATTCAAAGTCGTGAATTTAAGGAGAACGCCGTTAAAAGAGGTAGCCATATTCATTATTACTATTTATTATTTATTTTATTTTTTCCTATTATTATTCTTCATTATTTCGTTTCTAAAGACGACGGACACAGTTGAGAGCGTTTGCAGTTATATATTACTACGTTAAATCTTACAGATTCTAGTCCATATATCTACCCCATGACCATGCAGATATTTCCAAAAAGTATCATCACATGTGCAAGTATTCCATTCCAAAGTTAAATAGTTGGCAGGCATTCGAGTCGTGTATCTTTCATCCAGTCCCTCGGGACCGTCATCAATATGGTGGGAGGTTGCTGGGAAATTGAAATCGTCCCGTCGTCTACGTGACGCTAAACCTACCTGTCTAGTGTTTAAGAAATATCAAAATATTATTTCCCCGAGATAGCTTTCGAATTGGCTCTGCACTTCACACACGCTCTTTGAGGTGAAAATTGGTATTTTATTTCCCTGGTGCTTCACGCCGTGCCTCGAGATTATGAACCGAAAAAGTGATTCTGCAACGTTAATACTCACTTTGTACTCTTTCCGCTTTTCGTAGTCTATTACGAGCCAACTCATTAAGCTCCGATATCTCTCAATAGGTAATCCTATCGGTATTCCTACAGGATTTAACCCGCAATACTTATCTAGGAAATTCATTAAGCCAAATCGAAACGAAATCTCGGCTGTTCGGAGGGTATTGCGCGCTGCCATTATCCCATCGGACGTTGATGGGTGCAAAGCAAACACTCACTACTGTCAACCCTCACTCAAGCTTCTAGTCGGCACCAACCTAGACGTCGTTACCATCGCTTAACGAGCACAGGCGAGTTGAACGACCAGTATTGTACTTATTTATTTATTTCGTAGGCAATAGATAGGTTTAATGCTAATATTATCCCACCAGCTACAAAAATGGGAAATTAGTTAAATTATGTGCAATCACACTCAGGGCTTTACTTATGTATTGTAGAGCTACGTGATGCCTCTTGAATAGTTTATTTAATAACCAAATCTTAAGCTAATATAGTGAGATTTTTAACCCTATATATCTATTCTAGGTTTTCCAGTCACCTTTCGTTCGGAACGCCCCAGCATCTTGTATGGACAATATACTTCTTAGGTACCAAAGGAAAACTTTAAAATGCCAGTAATGCCTGTCGTATCTGATGAATCCCGAGGACGGAATTAAGTACCTACTCTGGTTCGCCTAAGCATTCAGTGTGATGCCTGCCATCAACGCAATGGGAATACATAGCATATTCAGCGGGTATAGACGACGCTATTAGGCGATGTAAATGTCGAAATGGAATGTGGCTTAAAGTCGTATCGTTCGTATTTTCGCAACGCAAGTAAATGGAGTTGAGGTTACGTAATAAATTAATTGGTAAGCATACCTACTTAGCGATAGCGCTTTATTTGCGGCTACGCTCGTTTCGTCTTTCGTCTTAAGTTACAGAGTAAATTCTGTGTACAAAATGTCGTAGTAAAAATGGCTTAGGTACGCAATTCCAGGCAGTAAAGCTTTCTAAGGTTCCGTGGCCAAAATGGCTAAAAGGAGACCCTTAAATGTTTGCCACATTTGTCTGTATTTTACAACCATTTCAGAAACTAAAAGGTTTTATTTGATAGCACTTAAGTAACTTTTAGGTACCTTTATGTATAATATATTTTTCGATGAAGTAAATACTCCAAAAGTAGCGAACATATTATATCGCTCGGTGGACAATAAACGGACGGCCGTTTAAAACCGTATAGGTGACATGGAAAGTAACTGCACCTGCATTTGGGGCATTACAGTTGCGGCATTGACGTGGCGTGGGAGCTGACAATTACCTTAATGTAATGACTACTTACTTATCAAACTGTTCGTTTAAATGACTTCTTTGGAATCTTGGGACGAAGGATGATTTTGGCTTAGCCACTGAGTGAGGTTTGGCCTCGTGAAGTGAAGTTTAACACTTGTCGAAAATAGGTACCTATTTTGAAGATTCACTTTAAAATAAATGAAACAATTACACAATAATGTAGTTACACAGGATGCATTTCTTTTGAAGACTGTAAATTAAAAAAAAATGAGTTCTGTTCAGCGCGAACTACTATGTACAGTCAACTGTAAAAATATGGATGTAGCCAAGTTATTCAAAAATATGTCCCATAGTTGTTAATTCGCTGACGTAAGAGCTATGGGACATATTTTTGAGATGATTTGTGCACCCATAATTTAAAGTTGACTTTACATAGATTGTATTTAATTAATGAAAATGAAAAATGAAAAATGTTTATTGTGTTAAACAATACAATTTGAATACAATTACAATTGAGTCCTCCTTGTAAGTATATGTATACCTGTATCTGGAGAACCCGCTCTGTATTAAATTATTATTAATAACCTCGCGAAAAGGAACGAGTAAAGACACAAGTTATTGTCGAATACCTAACCCCGTTCAACCCTGATCACGGCGAGCAGTGATTTCATTACAACACGTCACTCATACCAGCCGCAAACTATTCATACAGATTTAATAGCTATGCAATTTAGTACAACTAGTCAGCTGTCAGTGTCTCTCGACGCGCCCTCATTTACTTTGATATGTTTACTCGTGAATTTTGATGCGTGTTACTCTGAAACGTACCTACATTGAGTGGGTTCGCTGTATATATTTTTAGCTGTTTCAACTTCAACTTTATATTAAAAATAAACTTTAATATAAAGTAAATGAGTTTTTACTTGTCCTATTATAAAATGACGTCGAACAGAAGGGCTCAAGAAAAGTTACCAAATTTTATTAAGGCAAGCGGGCCTGTCCAGAATGTAATTAGCTTGATCAGTCACGTTTTTTCATCGAATTTCTTTTATACTATCATGGTTAGAGGAACGGAGGAGCAGTAATTAATTTGATTGAAAGCCAGAGCGATCAGAATTGCAGATGAGCCACTCCGATAGATGGCTGCCACCGTGCCACTAAGCGTCTACGTGAATCGTGGTTCTAACCGTTACTTTGTACATAATTTTTATTTAATTAGGATAATCATGTTGAGCATATATAAATTTATTACGTTGCAATTTACGTCTCCAGCCAGAATTCCTGTTTTACATTTTTTTCCCACTAAAACTAAACAAAATGCCTACGTGTTATTAGCTAATACCTACTAGCTCTAGCATCGGCACACAATATCAATTAAAAGAATAAACGCCTTTTGCCGGGCATAGATCCTCGCGATACAGGTACGAGTAGGTACATAATTACAAATTATACGAAGCGGAGTTTAAAGTTATGTATGTTCTCAAATGGTCAGGTTGCATATTACAAGCCGAAATATAAAAGAAAACGTCAAACGTAAAACAATCGCATACAACTTCGCAGTAACATTCTGGCTAAGCATTCAAAATATATAAAGTTGCGTGCTCGCGAAAGTTACGGCTACGTCATTATATATTCCCTTTTTCTGATGCGTTCGGTCAATAATAGGTATCTTATTGTGGGGTATGCGTTCGTACCGGTATGTAAGCACTTCCTGTGCTCAAACTTCCTTTATTTAATAAACAAGTGCGGCCCTCGATAAAATCTTTACATGTGTAATAAAAATTTATGCGTGGTTCGCGGCGATACCCTATTTTGCATTCCCGTGCGGCGCAAAAGTGTTTTTCATTGTCCTCGGATCTCCCGTCGCGGCAGACAGACGGCTCCTTTTTGTAACCACTGTTCCTGCCACTCACTGTTTGTAGGTACATAACTATTCACCATGTCTTTACTGGATTTGCGCCTTCGTCGTTTTTTACGAGAAACTGTCGCAAAGGCCGCGCTGCTAAGTGGGTAGCGCGACTTTCAAACTTGGGAAATAAAGTACAGATGTTCTTTTGTGATCGATCATTATTGTTGATTGATTTTAAATCGAGTTTTTTTAGGCCAAACTAAGAAGCATAAAACTTTTAGGTGATATAGGTATGTTTTACTTAGGTATAATCTAAGTCTTGATAGTGTATTATTCGTAAATAATGTTCAAGCTGAATTTGCTCCACCTGCTCGGTTATTTGAACATTTGTATGCAGTTTTAGACAACACGGTATCATATATGAAAGTTAATATCGATGTAAAATTCAAACTAAGTATCGACAAAGTAGAATAGGTAGGTACTAACAAAAGTAAAATATCCACAAAAGATCCAAGAATACCTGTTGTTTTGAAAGGAAACATGAAATTCGAAATACTACTTCAGATATTGGAAACTTTTATCGCGCTTACTAGTAAATGATAATTCCTTTTGATAGTCTATTATTATATGATTGGAATGAAAGTATCGTAATGACACGGGCATAATTTCCCGCCGGGCCGACGCTAATAAGCGAAGCCCATTTGTATGCGGCGGCGGCCTGAAGGGTTTGGCAATCGCGACACGGCTACATTGTCTTTGAATTTTTTTCGAACCTTAAAACTCCTTATAATTCAGGCCACGTGGCGACCGCTAATGAAAGACTTACTTAAGTAACTGCGCCGGAGACTGGAATTAACAAGTTCGAAATACAATTTAGTCCTTAAACGAAGTTCATTTTGACGGCGGTAAAGTGGAAAAGTTTGCCCGTCTTCCTTTTTTTAGGGCATGAATGTAAAGTTTTTACGTCTTTTACGGTGAGGTGTAGTGGCTAAAAGGATTTAGCGGAAGCTTCCTCTGAGTCGAATTTGCAAAAGACGTGTTTTAATTCAACTAGTATGGTAGCTTGCCGTTTTACGACCGCTTTAATAAATGCGTTCCGCTGATACGTTTTTTTATTACCGGCATTCGAAAAGTGATCTCGATAAAAGGTTTTTTGAATGAGAGTAAAAAATATCAAGAAATGTGACGCAAAGCGAAATCGTGTTTAAATTAAAACCTGATGAGGGCTATAAATAAAGTCACGGTGCGGCACAATCCTTCATGTTTTCATTTAGTCGAGTCGTTAAATAAATAATAGTAATTTGTGTAACAAGGCCGGCTGTAAAGCTCATCTGCGCGGCAATTAAGAAAAACTCGGTGTTATTCAGCTCGGTGCGGCGCCCGCGCCTGCTAGTCCGATAGCAATAACTTTTGAAGTTATAAGATTATTAATGTTGCCTATTTTTTACATATAGTTTTCAGACCATATACTAAACCTAATAATAATAATTTGTGTCATCCTAGGTATTTGCTTAGGTAGAAATTTAGGTATTTCTTTTTTTAAACAGCATTCGGTAAAAAGAATATTCGAGATGAAATTCTTTGTTTCCCTGTAAAAGCAAAGTGGCTTCTGACGTACACACGCATTTTGTGTCATTTTCATCCACGGGTATAATGACATTTAATAAATACCTAACAGTGAACCTAAAATGCCTAAAATAAAATTATAGTCGGTAAGTGAATTGTTGTACTTCACAGGATATTATAATATGTTATTCAAACAAATGTGTGTCAAATTCATCCACCGCTTTTATTTTTAATCTTTTTTTTTCTTATAAACTTCATGTATCTGCCACAAAAAAAAATTCATGTTATTAAGTTTATGTCTACATTATTATAATGCCACATCGAGACAACATTCATAATTTGGGTCATTTTCAACAACGGTTTTTTAATATTTGGCAAAATAAAACTTTGCATGAACGGCGTACGCAGGGAAGGCTACCTACGCGGGTAGCGAGTACCTACGTGCTCCCTTGGAGTGGCCGGCGTTGGCCCATCGTGTAGAGGAGCCATTACAGTGTATTTATTTCATTCGGAGGCATAATTATTATATTAAGTCTTTTCATAGTGTGGGCGTAGGTATGTTGTAAGTATATTTAAAAATAAAATGAAGGCTCCTCATACTGACCAACATTCGTGACGTTCGCAATCAAAAGGTACCACTTTATCCTTGCCATAAGGACTCTCTGACAGGTTATTTGTATAAAGATACAATAAAATTTCGTCTTTATGGTAAAGAACAAAGTGGTCCCTACCTTTTGAATGAGAATGTTACATCAGCAACTTTTAAAAATAACTTTTATTCGATATTTAGTACACTTTTTAAGATTATTTTAAGACGCAATGTATTGCTAATTTTGTGATATATAAAGCGTGGCAAGCAACGCCAATTACAATGATGATGGTGTACATTGAATACAAAACTTCATAAATTTTAAAAGTTATTGAAAAAAATATGTTCCTTTGAGGAGCAGAATATTTTCTGTTAGAACGATTATGAAACAATTGAATGAATGAATGATTTTATAGGACATTCTTACACAGATTGGCTTAGTCGATAAACAACGATATTATAGAATATAAGAAATTATGTATATATATAATATACTATAAGAAATTCCACTGCGAGTAAAACGATGATAGTTGCTGAAAAACACCGAGCTGAGGTTTTTAATTTGAAGAGAAATGTAAGTCCGTGTCGCTAAGTCCATGTTACTTGTTTTAAATTTAGAGTTTAGAAACTAATTCGTGGTAGTAAACGATACAAATATTAGAAAAGTCCTTTACAACCTTGTTCGCTTCATATACTTATGGTAAAATCATTTTAGGGCGGGTCATAAAGGGCAAGTAAAATAAAAATTGTCAATAGTAAAATATGTCCTTTACGACCATATTGACCATACGAGATACGATATGAAAAATCATCAAGACAAATGAAGGGCTTAAAGGACGACAAAATACATGTAAGTCATTTACAATCATATTTATATTTAGCGGTAACCTTAACGATAATATCTATGAATTTCTAATTTATAACTGGTCATTTACGCCCCTTTAGATAAGCTGTTTTTACAAGCTCATAGTGCAAAAATTTGGTCGTAAAGGCAACTTTTTAAGAGATATAAAAAATTTCACTAAACAGAACGAAAGCGCTTGGAATTCTGAACAAAACCGACTACCGTATAACGACTACCGTAGGCTCAAAGGGCGTAAGGGACAAAATTGCAAAAATGCTGTTATACTCAGTATTTTTTTCTCCATCGAATAGTATATTTAACGTATTGATAACTTGAAAAAAATGTCCGTTAAGCCCTATGAAAAATCAATGCTTGAACACAGTTTTCCAACGCATTTGGCCGTATCTACCAATTCAAAAAAATGTTGTGGGACATTTTGGCGCAACTCCCAACTTTGTGTAGGATACGCCCTTTTGCATCGAAAATTTTTGAGTGCTAAATGTACGTTACGCCCACAACTAATGTACAAAAAATGTATAACTATTGTATATTTATGCGAGAGAGAGAGAGATTCAATGTAAGAGATACGCCTGCGCTCCCATACTATGTATAATTTCGGGTTTATAATTGTTGCTTTTTTGTGTTTACGTGGGATGACCTAGTTATACCTACTTTCCTTGTCAATTTTTTTGTTAAGTAGGTACTTGCATTACCTTCTCATGTGCTCATTGCTTTATTTATAGGGTTACTAAATTTTGACAATTTAAACTGAACTAGTGGGTACTTTTTAGAGATGCACCGGATATCCGGTTACTATCCGGTATTGACCTATCCGGCTATTATTTTACTATCCGGCCGGATACCGGATAGTAACATTGCTTGATTTCGGAGTAATAAAATTGGATTTAAGAAACAGACACGGTCATAATCGTACTTATTTATTATTTTAAAACAATTTAATCATTCCACTGACTTGTACGCGCACTCATTTCGAACCTAGAAATGAGTGTGCGCGAACTTTTACTAGGAAACAGGTCAAACCTGCAGAATGCGCACCTGAAAAACCGAAACGTAGGTATAGTTCCTCTGACCGGATATTCGGCGGCCGGATACTGGATATTCGGCCGATGGTCAGGCCGAATATCCGGTATCCGGTATCCGGCCAAACAACTATCCCTTGCATCTCTAGTACTTTTTCATCAGTTTTATAAAAAATAATAAAACATGACTATATTCAAATTGTAATTATGGCGTTTAATTAAGGTTAGACTGATAACTATTAGTTTTGTTTGTGACTGGGTCATTGGTAATATTAATTAAGACGTCATATTAATATTTTTTTGTTTAAACCCTAATTTACAGGATTAACCTTATGAAAGTTACTGTCTAGGTATAACGTTTGCATTTAAATCCATAGAAGTACGTAAGCCTGGCCGCATGCCTTTTTCTACTCTAATATAATGTCATAAATATGCGATCATATTCAATAAGTTTTACTGAATAGACATACGAAATTTCAAAACCACTACTGTACCTAATAGTACTTTAGTATGTATAAAAGTAAAATTTATAATCCAATTAACATTACAAACAGAAATAACGCGTAATACTTTCTATAGTAAAATTAATTTGTTACAAATAGTTGTATATCAATATATACAGGGTGTCCAGTAATGAATGAACAACCTTCTAACCATCGACAGGGCACCTCAGGCTGGTCCAGAGAATGCACTTATAGGTCTAGTAAAAGTTTCGTGGTTTTCGAGATAATCGCACTTTTATGTCTTTTTACTAGTTAGCACCATACTTCACTTTAACCACCATCTAGGCCATAATCTTTGTTTGTAGAAATGTAAATAGCATGTGTGATACCATTTTAGAATCAGTATTAGATAATCTATTTTTAAAAAAGTTGGCCACTCTGTTCTCCATACGTTTTTTTTTTTTCACCACAAGCGATCAGACTTCTTAAAAATGTTAGAGTCCAATGTATTTTTTTGGATTAAGGACTTCTAAAAATATACCTTGGCTATGGAAAAACTGTATTGCCTATCGGTTCGGTTAGCAGGCCTATTTGAGAATATTTTTCAAAAAACAGAAGGTAAAAATCTTTTCATTTATGTCCTAAGCGATCATTACAGTGAAACAAGGAACCAAAATTAGAAAAGTGCGATTATCTCGAAAACCACGAAACTTTTACTAAACCTATAAGTGCATTTTCTGGACCAGCCTAAGGTGCCCTGTCGATGGTTAGAAGGTTGTCCATTAATTACTGGACATCCTGTATAAATGGTAGGACAGCAGTGATTATGTTGAAGTAATCATCATCATCATTGTTCTTAAGAGCCTAGCTTTTGTCGGTGGAGTATTCGCCATTCTGTTCTTTTCTCTGCCACTGTTTTGAGCTCATGGTACGTCAATACATTAATTTTCTCTTTGGCCTGGTCAATATATGCACGTCTCGGTCTTCCTCTGCCTCTCTGTTCTTCTATTCTGCCTTCAATTATAGATTTTATGTAAGTATCGTGACGTATCAGGTGCCCCAACATGTTTCCCCTTCGGTTTTCAATTGTTTTTAGCAGAGATCTCTTCTCACCTACCAAATTTAATTTAATTAATATACTTGAAGTAATATAAACAAATAAAAAAAAAAAACATTGTTTTTGTAGTGTGTAAAAAAACATTGTTTTCTTAAAAACGACCTTTTCCACGTTTAAGTATCCAAAATAACAAAAATGGGGAAAACTTGACAGTGAATACATACATCTCTATAATTTTTCAGATAAAAAATGGAAATTATAGTACTTAGAAGTACAGTGTTCCCTAAATGCAAGTTGCGAATATTGCCATGAAATTGTTGAATTTACGCCAAATGGTACTAAAACAGTTTAATTTTTAGTACATTACGCCCTGTTTCTGATAAGATAAACATTAAAGAAGAGGCGTAAGGGACGCCTTTTAAAAAAAATAGTCGTGTTTTTTGGCGTAACGGACATGCTATTTTTGTAAATAAGCATTGTATTCAAGAAATCAGTTTAAAAGACCTCAAAAAGTTAGGAATAAGCCACATACATGCATCAGTTAATTCAAACAAACAAAAAAGGTCTGATTTTTTTCTCAAAATAAAACTGATTTTTGGCTCTCCTGGAAAGATATCCTGGCGTTTTGTCAATTAAACCCTTTGAGGCTACGGTAGTGGATATAACTCATTTTCGCCAAAATGTCCTTTACGCCAATTGAACCCAAAGGTAATTATTATCCAAGAACCTTGAACTATCAAAAGTGTTGGTAATTATTATTTAAGGTAAATGTATTCAAAACATCAGAATAAACAGGCATTAAATAACCTCAATACGTGTACATAATTAATAATATCTATTATAAAAAAATGCTAAGAACAAAAAATACATTAAAAAAATAATGTGCATAATTTACGTTAAGTATGGAAAGACTGGTTTGTGCTATTTATAATGAAAAAAAATGATTATATTAAAATTTATTAGTCCATATAATTAAGATATATTGAAGTTAGACTTGATTAGATATAGAAATCAAAATTTTGAGAACATTAATATAAATTAAGTTCAAGAAGTAATATTTTTATCAAAGAATGAAAGTTACCTCAAGTCACGGTATTAATAAGCAAATTTTACTCAAGTGGTACCTATTCCCTGTCATTGTCACAAGTATATGATGCGTAACCATAATGTGTATAGATTTATAAACAGACCTTAATTCTCGCAATAAGATGTACTTACTTACAGTTCTTTTGATAAATGGTGACATTGTACAATATTTATAAGTTCTCTTTGTAGTAGTATAACTTTGCATAAGTTGCGTTAATTTGGCGCGCAGGCGAAGTAAACATGCGTTGCGTACGCAACGTGTGGTTTTTAGAGAGAGGCCCTTACCCGCCGCCACGTCAAGGTCGCGCCGCGCCCGCCGCGCCCGCTCCCCGTGCATGGCCCGCGTTGCCCGTTAAGAGCCACCCGCTGGCGTCGTATGAACGCGAACATTATTTTTGTATTATTTGTTTATGCAGTGGATGAAACTGACACAAATTCATATTTCTTATTTATCCCGCCTTTTATATTAATAAGGTGTGAACTCTAGTAACCTTAATATTCTTTTGTTATGGTAATAGCTTGTTAGAAAAAAATTATCAAAAATCTTATGAAGCTGTGCCTCAATAAGACACAAAAACATGTAATGTCCATATTGACACGATTAAATGCGACGTCAGCAATTTTTTTTAACTTTAATTATTTTTTGAGTAATTTTGAATAGTATGACATAGTATCCGATTGCAATGGACGTAATTGACACAAACTATGTTTTCACATTAAAAAAACTATCCTAAATGCGACACAGTTACATGTTTTCTCTCGAATATTCTTTTCTCCAAAATAATTCAAAATAAAAATGATTACCATAAATTATTAAATAACTTAAAAAGCAAATAATATCTGTGACACAAAACAAAATGTAAGATTAACAGCTTAAAACAGCATTCGTAAGCGAAAAAAAATTTGACTTTAATAATACTTTAAGTTAGGGCTCAAAATATAGCCAGCGCTGCAGGACTATGCCGCCGCGCCACGCCGCCGAGCCAGCGACGCCTGATTGCTAATTTCGCGACAAAGAACGCCATTACTCGCCTGCGGCCAGCCACCAATGAAAAAATCTCGGATACTATTCGTCAACACTAATCAGCATTCTTTTTCTTACCAATTTTACGCTGTACTAGATTTAAAAGTAGGTCGTTGTTAGATTTTTTTTTATATCTTTGCCCTCGTTGACATTAAGTAATTTTAATGTTTATGTTAAGTACAAACGAATACACAATGAACATAAATATCTGTAAGTCAAATCGGTCTTTTGGCTGACAGACTTGACGTTTAGTTCGTGTCTGCGCTTTGTTAATAATGTATGTACTGTAGATCAATGATTTAATCTGTAGCTAAGTCGCACTGACAGGTACATATTGTAGGCTAAGATTAGTTAAACAAATGTCCTTCAGGCCATTCGGATTAGCATCAGCGCGCAGCCTACAAGTTAGTCCAAATAGATTATTTCATAACAACGACAACACGGCAAATGTCATCTACTCGACATACTATTGCCCAAATAGATTACACCCTACTGTCACCTCTATTGTCAATGGTTTAAGGTTAAAAATGACATTTACTGGGACAGTGACGGGCACTCGGATGTTTATACCTTAAAATAGTTATAATTAATTAATTATTCACTAGAAAATATGGAAAATAATACTGTTTCAAAGTTCTTTAAATAATATTCGTCTTAAGTGCTCCCCAAAATAAGTGGACAACCCTAAAAGGCGTAAACAACTTAAGAGCGAGGTTAATAACCGTCTTGAAAAGGTTTTAAATTTATTTTAAGAGCACTGAATATTTAAGTCAAATGAATGTAGGTCAACAAAGAATTTAAGCTTCAGAAATATTTAAGTTAACCAAAGTAAGCTTGCATTATCAGACCTAGAAGGAGGTGGCGGCACGATCTCGACGTCTTTCGGAAAGATTGGCCTAATATTGCCATAGAACTAGACGCGTGGAAGAAAGAGAGGGAGGCCTTTGCCCAGCAGTGGGACACAACAGGCTAACAAATAAATAAATAAATTTATATATAAATAACGCTTAAATTTTTAAAAGGAGACATTAAATTTTGGAATCATCCTAATACACAAAGTCGGTAGCTTAACTTGTATAAGAGATTAACTTAAATACACCTCACAATACTCACAGAAATGGAATTGATCAGCCTGTTACATTAATCGTTACAAAGTAGCCGCAGAAAGCTCTCGTAGCCGCGAGCTACGAAAAGTCGTAGCGACAGGCGCCGTAGACAAGTCCGCAAGCTATCCGCGCAACTTTTAAATTGCCTCGAAATATGAGTCTCTCCCTCAATACATAGACCGCGGAGCTCAACAACAATACAGCATCCGCATAATATATCAATTTGATTTCAGTGAGGACGAAAACAATCACGAAGTAAACATGTTTGTGTTCGTATTATTAAGAAACTGAATGGAATACGAATTTAGAAGCGAGGTCGGATGTTGACAACATAATCACAATGTCGGAAGTGAATCTCTCATCAAACCGTTGTTAAGGAATACAACCCTGAAATTAAGGTGTAATTACACAACAACTAATTACAGAGCCCGGATCATCACGGAACAAACTAACGACATGGTGATTTATACATAATTGTATAGGACTTGATCACTTGGATTAAGGTGATCGGTTTACTATGCAGTCTAACTACTAATAATGGCCAAACTGCCGTATTAAATGTGTAGCATCTACAAATAAGATTATTTCCTCGTCTAACGCACAATAAAACTGTGCCCATCATGGCTATCATTTAAAAATGTTAGGGGAAATTTTCTGGGAAACGCGAATTTACCCTCGATTTACATTCAGGAAGGACGCTGGGCTCGAAGGGACCAAATTGAATTCCTATCCATTCTCAGGCACAGTAGTCCGGCCAAAAATCTACATTAAACAAATTTTTCTGTGTGAAATTTCCATACGAGAATTTTATTAGGAAATAAATGGCCATTTTATTGCCATGATTTTGTTCTTTGACCAAATTGTCCATAACGAAAATGTTAAGGAAAATCTTCGATATTTGCCAATGGAAAAAAGTAGAGTAAAAGAACGGGAGCGAAAGTAATGTTTTCCGATGCGGATGAAATACTTACAAGTTTTTCCGTAAAACTCCCGATACCTAGCTACCATCTGGATCCCATATCAACGAAATGAATAACAATTTTCGCGAAGTATATCTTTTGGATAGAATTATGCAGAGTTCTGTTTTGTTTTTGAGGAGTGAATACGTAAAGTGGATTTCAATAGAAATTGCGATATTGTAAACAAACCAATTTACCTTAATCATATCGTAATCTTGCATTTTTTGAGGATAACTATGATCTTATCAATCTTTTTAAGGGTTTTTTTATATCCATTTCTAGTCAAAATATTTCTCAATTATAATTACTTCGGTAAAACCACCTTCGCAGAAATGTAGGTTGTATTGTACCTATGTCAAATGCTACATTTGACATGAATTTTATAGCTATTTAATTCTAGTTATTTTATTGTACATTAATGTTAATATTCGAACAGAATCTTATATTGTTATATGAATAAAAAAAAATATGAATGAAATACTAACAGCTAGTACAATATTACAGATTAGTAATATTTTTTAACATTATTTGCTATATCTATTTAACTCTACTTTACTTATTTATTAGGTCTACTACGGCAAAGAAAAAACGCGATGTGTAACAAAACAAGTACTTACTCGATTACTTTTTGAGCTTTGTCTTCATTGGAAAATAAACTTTGTTTTAAAATTAAATAAAATCTGTCTCTTTTTCTAATAAAGTTCCAATATTGAGTTTAGGTACATTTAAAATAAGCTTTCAGTTCAATACAATGTACTTTTCTAAAGGAGAAATATTGAATGGATGCCTTATTATTGCCTCTATTCATAAAATTCAATCTTTCCAATATTTTTTAAATTCATGTAAAATTCGTTTATATGTAAGGACTGTATCGTTTATTATAAATACAGATAAAACCTGGTCTAACTGTTGACGTGTGTATTATTTTGTATTACTATGTTCTTAAGGTATAATCTGGGGGTATTTTTAAGACATATCTGATATAAGAATGTTTTACATTTATTTTATTTTAGGGACTTTATGATGATTTTAATACCTTCTAGCAAATGTAATTCGGACAAGCCCATCGAGCTTAATTTGAGACTATTTCACCGATTCCTTAGTACGATTTAAAGAAACAAAAGGTTAATATGCTGCCAAAATATGCCATCTAAGTGTCCTTTTCATGATTGCTCAATTGAACATCCACAGAATAAATGTGGTGTATTTTATCTTTACATGAAAACGACTTTTTATGCAACATTTTGGATTCCCGTCAATTTCTGACGCCAGGGAAATGACGGAAACAGCTAAAAGAATCTACCGAAATCCAAAGCCTAACGGACATTCATGGCGTTGAACCATGGCTAGAACAGGTCGATAGAAACGCTCCATGATGGTTATATTGTATACCAAAGTCGGGGTTGTCGTAAGTAACATGCCATATTTTCAAAAAGGCCACCAAGCACAGATCCAAAACTTTTTTTCCAACTAAAAGAAATGATTAGACTATGCCCAGATGTTTCGCTTTACGAATCATATGTAATTGCTGTTTACATAGTACGATTTTTTTTGTGTAATACTTATCTTGTTCGCAAACCGTAAATTTTCTTGTAGTATTTGTCCGAAATCGTTGTAGTTACTCGGGAGGATTGGGTAAATATTGTCCAAACCATATGCTTTACGTGATCTCCCAGGACGAAATGTTACTTATTATTAAAGCACTAATTAAACTATATGTGTAATTTTTTAATAAAAACATAATACCAGAAAAAACGGCTAAGTAAAGTTGTATTTATAATAAACGATACAGTCCTTATTACATTGATTTATTTACTATTTGAACTAAGATAGGCATGGTAAGTTTTATGAGAAATGCGTTATTGTTTTATTTAGGACTTTTATTTTCTCCATACATCTTGAAGCTGTCCTGGAATCCCTGCAAGCCAAAGATTTATCACCAGAACCGGACATAAAGGACTCGCGCATGAATTTTCGATCACGATACTTCGTCCCGACAATTTGTCTAACGTGAATGCTCCATTGCATTGTATCCGACCCGACACAAAGGGTTGGATAAATCACATTACGGACGCGTGAATTGTAAATTGAACATTAGTTGTTACACCTCCGGCCTGCAGCGGTCGAGGGATCCGGAGGGAAACTCAACTATCCGCATGGAATTTATACGATTTCGATTTAACGGTTGCAATTCCTGCGGGTGCAGTGCAAAGCAGATGTAAATGAATACAAATAGAGCAATGCGCTATAGCTAATGAATCATCAATATCAACGAGGCTCTTTATGCAATTTGGCTTGTAAATTGATAGGCGCGTTTAGTTAAGCAACCTCAAATTACCAGCAATGAGCAGATGATCAAAAGGGTGCTCACATTGCTGCCTACTCGTACATTTTGTGCTGTGGTTTATCGGTATTCCACCGCAAAATGTCAACATCATAAACATTGTTATTGCGATTGACTAATAATTATGTATTTTGGTAAGTGTAAATTGGTTAACATTTCAGTATAAAATATTTTAATGAACGCTCTTGTGCATAGTTGACAATATATTTGTAGAACCTCTGTGTTTAACTTGCATTAAGGAGCGCAGTGCGACTGCCCACACATCGCCAGGAATGTGATGCTTACAATCCTTTCTTAATAGGCCGATACATATATAGGCAATAGGCATACATGATGCGTAGGGCTTTTATATCCAAAGCCGATATAATCGAATGGGTTTCTTGAACTTATGTAGGACATTACATTTGACACTTATTATTAAATAAAATTAATTTTATTTCAGACCATATTTTAAATTAAATAAAATTAAAATTAAATTACATTTAAATTAAAGATTAAAATTAACAAACAACTTTCACATAATTAAATACAATTTAATTTTTTTTTAATTTGAAAAAAAAATTTGATTCTTTTTTTTAAACTATTCTTAACTCTTAAAACAGCGTGTGAAATCCTTTACACATCTTGACATGGCCCAAACGTTCTTAATAACTAAAATTTAAACGATGGGGAGAGATTTAAACGTCGTTCCTAATATAGGTCATTCAAATTAAATAAAAATCACGGATTAATAATCACAAATGACTATATAATTACGTATGTAATATGCACAAACACTGTTTAATACAAAAGTAATCGACACAATAATGAATAATAAATAATTCGAACGAATTGGTACGTGAGGGTAATTTGAGTGCCCGAAAATATTTCAATGTAACATAAAATTCGAGTGGTGAAATAATAAGTGTTTGCGGTTACAGGGTATAAACAGCCGGTAGACTGTCAGTTATTTTCCTGCAATCAGCCCAATACCGATCAGTAATTGGCGCCCAGCGGGGACCTAACGAGAGAGATTGTTCGCTGATGCTACAAATACTGCCCGCCCTCTATTAAGCTGGGATGGGGTGATAAAAATAATGTTGTAAATATACTGCGAATGGTTACGGGCAGGTACTGGAGTCAGTTATGTAACGCTGCCATACATGACCCAAAAAATTTTTATTAAGCTATGAGCTTCATCACATCTGATATTTGAGTAATTCTAAGCATTTCTAGCCTGAAGTGGGGGGGAGGGTGGGGTACAAAGACGGCCGCCATCCGTCATCTTTAAAAAAAATCTACTCTGATCCTGGTGGGTACTAGGGCAAGTTTGGTATCATTTTCGTATAAACCAAAGACGTAGAATTCATTGCTGATATTTGTTTTTTCAATTTCATAGTAATTTTACAAGAAAAACGTAAAAAGGTGAAAAATTTGGTTGGAGATTTTTGCTACGCGGAGCCGAAACTACAAAAGATAGAAAGTTGAAATTTGCACACTAGATTACATTTATAAAGTGTACAAGAGATAAGAAGCGATTTTGAGAAATTCAACCCCTAAGGGGGTTAAAAAGGGGATGAAAGTTTGTATGGGGTTCAAGTTTTATTTTAAGCTAGGAATTTGAAACTTCGTATAACGATATATTATTAAAATACAAGAAAACTAATTTCAGCGTTTTTGAAAATTCATCCCCTAAGGTGGTGAAAAAGGAGTTGAAAGTTTGTATGGATATCAAAAAAATTTTCGAACGCGGGACTTGAATCTTTGTATTTGGGGATATTATTAAAAGACAGGAAAAGTAATTTCAGCGTTTTGTAAAATTCATCCCCTAACAGGGTTAAAAAGGGGTTGAAAGTTTGAATCCATTACAAATCCGAGTAGACACACATTTCTTATTGCCTCCCAGGCTTGAAATGCTTAGAATTACTCAAGGAACATATGTGATGAAGCTCATAGCTTAATAAAAAAATTTTGGGTCAACTTTATAACTGCTTCCGCTAAGGGTAATGTTGTCTAAATCATGTTTCTTCCGATATATTGATATTCTGTGGTTGTTGCAGAAAACTAATTTTGATCTCTATGTACCAGTAGGTTACTTTTGTAAGGATCATTATTTATTAATAGCTTATATTTTGATCATTCTTGGGTCAATTTTTGAAGAGGGTGTTTTTTCGACATTTGTATGGCAATTTTTTATTTCTGAAAAATCTGATTTATAATCTTCGTTTCAGGAAGGGTTTTTAACAACAAAAAATATACTGTAGGAGGCACCTCTGTACTATTTATAGTTAGCTAGATATGGACGTTTAAAGATCGACATTTGTATGACACTATTTAGCCATTTGTAAGGCGCTTTTGACATGTATAAGGCATTTTTTCGACATTATATGGCAGTATCAACATGCAAATGCCACTATTTATTATTTTTGTTGCATTTATAAGACCCTGACGACATTTGTATAACACCTTCTCGATATCTGTATGGCACTATGTCGACATTTGTATGCCACAATCGACATTTATACGGTCAAAATCGCCGTATAAATGTCGCCATACAAATGTCGCGACATGTCCCCAATAATATTTTTTAGCGATATTTCCTACACAATACAACCGATTCACGTATTTATTTTACTATATATTTTAACACTATATTTGTAACTATTATTATAAAATAAACATTTTTATTCCAACTATGTACCAACGTATTAAGCGTCCATACAAATGTCATTGTAGTCGTACCAAAATATATCGAAAGAGATTTTTATCTGTTTTCAAATAAATTAAACTGTTTCCGGGTCTACATTTGATGTCAATCGATGCCCAACTAACCGCACTATTGCGTTGTAAATTTAATCTAACCGTTATTCAATAGACAAAGAAGATTATAGGGGGTATATTTAAGTCATAACAAAACAGGTGCCGCGCGGGACAGCGATAAAAAGGCTTCCCTTGTTTTATTAAATAACGCATTAATTTATCAATATGATTAAATCAATTCTTTAGAAAATGCTCTTTATAGAAATACAAAGTTGTTTATAATACGTTGCCTACATCCAAAGTTATGATTTTTTTTATTGCGCGATGCCGCCACTGGGACACGCGAAAAACGGCAAATTTCGCCGTTTTTGGAACTTCAAATGCGATTTTGTCAGGAACGAATAATATTTTAGGTACAGTTGTGCATGATTTTTAAAGCTTATAATACACTGAATGAAAATATATAAATACCCAGTCTTTTAGTCCTATGGACTTCGAGTTTTAGCCGTGGGACAGCAAAAAATGCCTATTTGAAAATTGACCCTCTTACTTTTATTTATGATTAGATTATAAAAGTATGGTATATGTTGTCGGTAGTTGGGATTTGTACCACCTACCCTCAGGCAGTCTGTAATTATAGATTAAACTGTTAACGTGAGCTCCGTGTTTCAATATCGATTCCTAGCCTAAATACCACAATTTGGCGACGATTTAGTAATTCACGCGTGTGTTTAGTGTTTAGTGGACATAGGTAAAAGAAATCTAGCGATAAGAAGCAAATATGGCGAGTCACGGAAACATGTTTGGTGGCAGTCTCACTTTCGACCATCGAACGCAGGAATGGACGATATTTAAAAGTCGTTTGGGCCAGTTTTGCACGGCTAACGATATAACCGAGGATTCGGATAAAGCTGGAACCAAACGAAAGGCAATCCTGTTGACAGCGTTGGCGGAAGACACATACCGTGTTGCAAGGAGTTTGTTGTTCCCGACGGAGCTCGATAGTGTCGAGTATAAGACGCTTATAAAGCATTTTGACACTCATTTCGAATCAAAGAAAAGTTCTTTTGCAGAGCGTTATAAGTTTTATAAGGCGGAACAGCGCACCGGGGAAGATTTAGCCGAATGGGCAACACGAGTGCGTAATTTAGCAGAGCATTGTGGGTTTAAAACGGAACTCGATACGATGCTTCGGGATCGGTTCGTCCTCGGATTGGAGGATGTTAAGGAGAAGGAGAAGTTATTCGCTCAGAACTTGGAGACCTTGACGTTCAACAAGGCGCTGGAACTGGCGCAAAGCGTCCGCTGTGCGCGCCAGGCGCTGCGCGCCGCCGGGCCCGCGCCCGCGCCCGCCGCGCCGGCGCCGGCGCCCGTGTACGCCGTGCGGACCGGCGGGACCGGCAGCGGAGCGACGCGACCTGCGGGGATGGTGGACTCTCGTTGTGAAGTGTGTGGTTATAAAAGTCATTCGAAAGATCAGTGTCGTTTTATAAATTTCACGTGCACTAAATGTAAGGTCAAAGGTCATTTGAAGCGTATGTGTACGACGGGTAAGGCGAAATACAGGAGCAACCATTTCCTGACTGCGGATGACGACGACACCATCACAGGTAGTTTCGATCTTTTTAATATAAAATGCACTAATGAGAAACCTATGCTCGAAACGGTGTCTTTAGCGGGTGAAAACATTTTATGTGAGATAGATACCGGTAGTGCCATTTCAATTCTTCCGTACTCATTGTACATGAATGTTTTCGCTAAGTACGAGTTACAGCCGTCCATAGAGGTTTTTAATTGCTATAATGAAAGTAAGCTTATTCCAAAAGGTTGCGTTACACTGCCGGTGACTTACGAAGGTCGCACTAAACAGATTAAAATGTTTGTCACGGTAAACAAATCCAAGAAACCCGTGTTGTTAGGGCGAAATTTCATATGTGCGTTTGACTTGCAACTAAGTAGTGCTTACTGTAATAATGTACAAAATATAGATTTGGGAGATCAATTTAAAAACAAATATGCCAAATTATTTACAGATGAATTAGGAGGATTTAACAAATATAAAATAACCTTAAAAATTAAGCCGGACAGTACATTGAAATTTTTTAAACCGCGTCCGGTACCGTTAGCTCTTAAACCAAAGGTGGAGGCAGAGTTACAGCGACAAGTCGAGTTAGGTATACTGGAAAAAATTGATCATTCCGACATAGCCACTCCTATCGTTCCCGTGTTGCGACCTGATGGCAACATACGCATTTGTGGTGATTTTTCGGTCACACTTAATAAAGTTTTGTACTTAGATAATTATCCATTGCCGAGAATAGAGGATTTGTTTGCGCGGTTACACGGGGGAGTGGAGTTCTCTAAACTGGACTTATCGCGCGCATACTCTCAATTGGTTCTGGACGAGTCGAAACGTTTAACGTGTATAAACACACATAAAGGATTATTTTGTTACAATAGGTTAGTTTTTGGTTTGTCAAATGCTCCGTTTATATTTCAACGCACGATGGAACAACTATTATCGGGAATAGAGGGAACGTGTATTTTTCTTGACGATATTTTAATCACTGGCCCTGACCGAGAAACGCATTTACAACGTTTAGAACAAGTTCTGAGTAGATTACAGGAAGCAGGGTTGCGCCTGAAACAGGACAAGTGCGAACTATTTAAAGATTCCGTGGAATATTTAGGGTTCCGTATCGATAAAAATGGTTTGCATAAATCGGAGAAAAAAGTGGAAGCCATTCTTAACTGTGAGTGTCCTAAGAACGTAAGCGAACTCAAGTCTTTTTTGGGCATGATTGGATTTTATAGATGTTTTGTTCCAAACACGTCCAGTATACTTGACCCCTTACACTTATTACTAAAAAAAGGCGAAAAGTGGAATTGGGGCCAAGAGCAACAGGACGCTTTTAACAAAATCAAGTGCGAATTAGCGTCAGATCGTGTGCTGGCGCACTACGACCCCGACCTGCCTACCGTGGTGACCGCAGACGCGGGCCCGCGCGGCCTGGCCGGCGTGCTAGCGCAGCGTCAGCGCGACGGCACCGAGCGTGTAGTGGCGTACGCTTCGCGTTCGCTTTCTAAAGCAGAACGTAATTATGCTCAGGTTCAGAAAGAGGCCGCAGCTCTCGTTTTTTCAATCAAGAAATTTCACCATTATTTATATGGTCGATCGGTTCCATTTACCTTGCGCACGGATCATAAACCGCTTTTGTCAATTTTTGGAAGCAAAAAGGGCGTACCGGAACTAGCGGCAAACCGTTTGCAGCGGTATGCGTTGTTCTTATCTGCCTATAACTTTAATATAGAATATGTTAAAGGAGAACAAAATGTAGCCGATTTTTTGTCCCGTTCAGTCAGTTGTGCCCAGGATAACCTAGAACCCCAAAACGAACATGATAAAGCAATGTACATCAATTTTATATCGGACTCGATTTTAATGCCGCTTAGTGTTGTTGACATTCAAAAAGAAACCGCGAACGATGCCGTTCTGAATAAGGTAAAATATTACGTAATTAACGGTTGGCCGGCTAAGATGCCTTATGTTGATTTAAAACCATATTTCGCTTGTCGTTTAGAGCTGTCATTGGAAAATGGTTGTATTTTAAGAGGCCATAAGGTCGTAATTCCCTCGGTATACAGAGAGCAATTACTGTCAGAATTGCATAGCTCCCATTTCGGAATCGTAAAAACTAAAGCGGAAGCCCGAGCGCGAATGTGGTGGCCACATATAGATAGGGATATTGAGGACAAAATAGGTACATGTAGTATTTGTTTAGCATTACGCAGTGATCCTCCCCGCGCGCCGCTAGCACCGTGGCCCTACCCGGCCCGTCCTTGGGAGCGCGTGCATTTGGATTTGTTTTCGTGGCAAGCGAAACAGTTTTTAGTTGCAGTTGACGCTCACTCAAAATGGGTGGAATGTTTTTTGTTAACGGTTACAAATACTAGCGCCATTATAGATAAATTATGCGAAATTTTTAGTAGGTACGGTTTAGTGCGAACCATAGTTACCGACAACGCGAGTAATTTTTGTTCGAGTCAATTTGAAGAATATTGCAACATAAACGGCATGCAACATGTTACTATCGCGCCTTACCACCCAGCATCAAATGGTCAGGCAGAAAATACAGTAAAAACTGTAAAACGGGCCGTTAAAATAATAATGCAGCAAAATAATAACCAGCAAGAAATAACGCGGAAACTTAACAAATTTTTATTCGACTACAGAAACTCGGTGCATTGCACGACCGGTTACGCGCCCGCCCAACTGATGCTGGGTCGTATGCTGCGCTGCCGGCTCGACCTGCTGCGCAAGCCGCCGCCCGCAGCCAGCGCCGGCGCCGCCGCCGACACCGCGGTGTCGTCCTCATCCGCTGCGCCTAATCCGCTGACTAATGTGTGCGCGAAACAGATCTTACACAGTAAACATTATGGTGGAATACGTAAATGTAATTTTAATATAAATGATACCGTATTAGTGAAACACATATTTTCAAACGGAAATAAACATGAGTGGAGAAAAGGGATTATTATTAAGGAACTGGGGTCAAGAATATATGAGGTATTTGTGCCGGACTTAAACATAACAATAAAAAAACACATCGATCAGCTGTTGACATACAAAGGGGCTCCGCTTGCAATTGACGTGGACGACTTGAGCCTATACAGAGACGAAGGTGACGGTGACTCCGAGCTCGAAGGACTCAATGAAAACGATTCATTCTGTTCACTCCCAGATGATGGCCAACCTGCATCACCACAGACCCCTGCAGTAATGGAAGGAAGTGCTCAGTTTGACAATGAGGTCATGGATGGCCGCCCTGAGGGCCAGTTGTCCCGGGCAGAAGGGGGCGAGGAGCCCGGCGCCTTGCCCGCGGGAAGCGCCACGAGCGGACCGGTACCCGTTCCACCCGAGCCGGCTGGTGGACGAAGTGTGCGATCCACTAGAAATAGGAACGCTATTTATAAGACTTAGTTATTTTGTTTTTCTGTAACTTGTTATTTTTGTAACTATTGGTGGAGGGATTATGGTATATGTTGTCGGTAGTTGGGATTTGTACCACCTACCCTCAGGCAGTCTGTAATTATAGATTAAACTGTTAACGTGAGCTCCGTGTTTCAATATCGATTCCTAGCCTAAATACCACAAAAAGAGTATCAATTGACTCATACTTGTCACTGGTGCCCGCCATTTTGAATTGTTATAAAAAGGCCGGTATGACAGTGACAAGTGGCCAGTTCGAGTACGGACAAGTTAGAGTGAAGACGTCTTGAATATTTTATTGTAAATTGGTTGTTATTATGTTTGTAACAAATGAATAAAGTTAAAATATTGGTACAAGTATTAGTTTTCATCATCAACCCGGTAATAACTCAATATATCAGAAGTGGGGTTGGCACAGAAATTACGTATAAGTATGTAGTATGCGTACAATTATTAAACCTGACATGTTCCCAATTCAAGCTTAAAATGATAGCGTCTTACAATGGAACAAAATAATACAATTTAACAAGTCTTAGTCCTTCAATATTAATTTTAAAAGAAAGTCGAATTTCATGTTTCTAAAGAAAGTCTTACAAGTTTCAGACGAAGGACCCAGGAGTGCCCAGGTGATAGGGCCAGGGTTTGGTCTTCGTTTACCACCCAGGAGTACCCAGACGAAGGACCCAGGAGTGCCCAGGTGATAGGGCCAGGGTTTGGTCTTCGTTTACCACCCAGGAGTACCCAGGTGAGAGGGTCGGGGTGTGTAATCAATTTCAACTCAGATGAAGGACCCAGGAGTGCTCAGGTGATAGAGCCAAGGTTTGGTCTTCATTTACCGCCCAGGAGTGCCTAGGTGAGACGGCCAGGGCGATGACATTCCTGTTCCTTGGCAAAACCAAGGTGCTTCTACACAGAAGTACGATCCTTGCTACACCGCAGAGTCTTCAAATGCTGGCATCATGGCACACAAGGCTGCAGCTAGTAGCAGCGCGACATCCGGTGCCCTGTGGTGAGCAGCATCAGCGTGGTTGCCGGCGTCTTCATCGCGGACAGCAACAGAGCAACAGAGAAGAGCAGCACGCGTTGGCGCAACTATCTTCTGTCGGGGAATTATGTGGTGATACGATATAATTGATAACGGTTTGAATATTTACGTGTAAAAGTGAATAATAGTGTTGTGTACGTATATATTGTACTTCTTGCTCATAAAATTCTTGAAAATTTAACAAGTCTTGAAGAAAAATTAATAATACTAGATTGTGTAATTTAACTATACATAATGATTGAAAATGGAATTCCGCTTATGATTGTTCTATGGTTTAATATTTTATTATATTTCTGCAGGCCGATATAATTACATTTATTCGTTTCTACGATGACATATACAGTTTCTTTAACCTTAATAACAGAGTTATAAAAGTTCTTTGGAACCCATAATTTGAACAATTAATAATATTATGTTTTGATCAATTGACATTTTATTGATACTTAATAATTAACAATAATACACATTATAATTGTAATCTTATTCTTATGATATGCATATGAGTATTATGTTTGTAACTATTTCTCTTGTTGCTTATTATAATTTTATACGCATATTATGTGCCTAAATATCATTCACATCGCAATACTGGATCAATAAATCTTGGTATGTTCTTGATGTATACATTGCCGATTCATAATTTTTATAAATTTGTCATTATTTATTCAAATATTTTAACTACTTCATGGCGAAGGGTCTCGCCTCGAACAGGATGGCCGAGCTGTAAGGATCATTATTTATTAATAGCTTATATTTTGATCATTCTTACTTTTATTTATGATTAGATTATAAAAGAGTATCAATTGACTCATACTTGTCACTGGTGCCCGCCATTTTGAATTGTTATAAAAAGGCCGGTATGACAGTGACAAGTGGCCAGTTCGAGTACGGACAAGTTAGAGTGAAGACGTCTTGAATATTTTATTGTAAATTGGTTGTTATTATGTTTGTAACAAATGAATAAAGTTAAAATATTGGTACAAGTATTAGTTTTCATCATCAACCCGGTAATAACTCAATACTTTTAACCTACCTAACCAGACTGTTAGAACTAATTTATAACGCGAGTGCTGGCAACTGGTTCGATAATTCGAGATGTACTTATTTTAAATTTTACGCGATATAATGCTTTTCACAAATTTTATTTTACAAATTGATATCAAATAGTTCTAATGCAACTTTTGCTATTTGAAAAGAACACCAGTTTGAGATAAAACTGCGCATTACTGCGTCAGTGGCGTTGTGTCACATTTGATTCTTATTCGTTTGTTCCTCTTTTTACCACCCTCGTAGGTCGTTGGTATCGCACATAACTTTTATTGAATCCATTCCATTTTTATGCACATAATAGTGATGTGTAGGTAACTATACGACTGTATATAGATTGAGCAATATATTAGGTGTATGTTTCTTCTCCCTTTGGTTCCATTATGCCCGAGGACCCTGGTAACACAGGTTGAACCAAGACAACATTATTATGATCTAAAAAAGCGGTATGATTTTTCAAAAACTCTCTCACCTT
Organism: Cydia fagiglandana; assembly: GCF_963556715.1. Classification (NCBI taxonomy): domain Eukaryota; kingdom Metazoa; phylum Arthropoda; class Insecta; order Lepidoptera; family Tortricidae; genus Cydia; species Cydia fagiglandana. Next base: position 10,755,889 of record NC_085948.1, read on the forward strand.
AATTATGTGTGGTACCACGATGGTTCTCATAATGCGTCTGTGTATTTTTGGAAAGGGCATTATTTTATAATACCTACAGAACTATATCAAAACTTGAAATTAATAATCATTAAATAATTATCCGTCCGATTTGTCCGTAAGTACCTACGAGTAAGAGTCACAATAACATTCAATATGTTAAAATGTTACGTACCTTTAAATAAAACATTTGTTTTCATTCAACATTCATTCTATGTAGCGACGGCCATAAAATCCGATATGTCGTCGGAGCAAACTTATTTACTAAAATCGTTGGTAATATTGCGGAACGAGCGTCGTTTGTTTCATTTCCTCGAGAAGCGGGCATGTGCCGCCAATATTGTTGATATCGAGCCGCATCGGCCCGTATTGCCGCATCACACTCATTCATTTCCAATTTAGTTTTGATGAGTGCTATAACAACATAGGGACGCGTGCCAATATTTGGCTTGTTTTGCTATGCATTTGACCGTGCGACGACAGGAATATCATTCGGCAAATCTGAAAAATATTAAATGCATTATAAATACATATAAACTTATATTATTCTTTTAGCTGTGATATCTATATCCGAACATGCACTTTTACATATGTAAGTATTAGCTAGTAATTTTAGAACATTATGTAAGTTACCAAGCACCAATATTAGCGTTTAACGCTTGCTCATTTGAATACCTATTTACGAAATGCGCATCATGTAGCCTTACTTAGCACACTTCGAGTGTTGCCAAAAATGATAAAGAATAAACTGTTACTAAGTGTTATGTGCCTAAAGTTAGGAAGTAAGTATATGGAGCCAAAAATCTTTTGTGCCGACGCCGACATATTGCTGGCCAAGTCGCATTGAGATTGATGCGTGTTGTTTGTTTCTACATAATCCTGTAGGTATGTATGTAACATACTGTGTGTTTTGCTGATGTTGCACTTTTAGTACCTGCGCTATTTCTCTAAAAGACACATGGTTGCCGTTTTCAAACCCCGAGATTCTAAGAATACAAATAGCACCTATTATTTTGGCTGTCGTAATCCAAGTAAACAAAATTAATGAAATGCCAATGAGTTATCATCCAACCGCACAAATGTGTAATTAAGAGTAGATAATATAAAATTTAGAAAGAGCCACGCGCAAATGTAGCATTTATAAAGTGACCTATAAACAATGCAAGCTGGTGCTTCCCATTGTGCCCGCAAAAGAATACAAAAAATATCAGATTTAGCACGTATGAGGTGGCCCATTTGAACGAATGAACGACTGAACGAATAAATGAATGAATGGGTTCACAATACAAAAGGAACGCAGTTTCACAGCCCGCTGCCGGCTGGGAACAATTGAATTATATTCAGCTATTAACTTCGGTCCTGAACGGATACACCTGATGTTAATATGAGTAAATCTTAATTTTGCGTTTTGCTATTATCACAGTGCCACAATTGTAACGTGCAAGAGTCAACGGTTTTGATAAACGAAGCGTCTAACACAGCCACATTTCACCGATCATAAATTATCATGGCAGGTGCCAAGCCTCCGTAGCTAGCCTATCGCAATCTCTCGGGTTTCTGCATCATGAATTTCCTATAAAAGATTGCTGTTTAGGTAGGTAGGTATACCTACCTATAGGTATATCACTGGCATTGCGTTGTTAAAAACTAACGCCGAAAGACGTGAAGCAATTTGAATTCCTAAAACGTATTCCATGAGCTGTTAAAGAGTCATTCGGATTTTAGAAATACTTTAACTATCACCAACGTCCTGAACGTTAAAGAAAGAAATGTCTATGACTGAATACTTAAAGTTTCCAACATAGCAAACTGCCAACTCTTATCCTATAGTTACGTTTCATGTTGTTTCTTAATTAGGGTTCGAGGTAAATTCGCAATTAGGTATTGTGAACATTTAAATATGGAAATTAGTATTCATAATTTGATGAAGAGAAGCCGACAAAGGCTAGTCGGAGATGAATGATCTTGATGAAGAATAAGTACCTACCACCTGTATTATGCGTCCGTAATTTGACAAAGGTAAGTAAAAGCGCGTTGGGGGCTGTCCATAAATTACGTCATCGATTTTTGACGATTTTTGACCCCCCCCCCCCCCCCTTCTATAATCATCCAAAAATCATGCTTCAAATGACCCCATTTCCTTTTACTTCATGCTACCGTCATCCGATGTCCAGACCATTTATGAATAGCCCCTTGTCAGGGTAGTAAATTACACCACTAACACCGTAGATACCTACATACTCTACGATGACTGATCTTAAGTCGAAAAGTTATTTGACTGGGTTATAATATATACTTAAACAGAGATAAAAACTTTAATATCAACTTTAATATTACATATTTACTGTAAGGGAAACTTAGTCAAAGTTTACCCTAATATTTATGTAACGTCTTTTTGGTTCTGATCTCTTCTCTCGAATTTCTCTGCATAATATTACTAACAGTAGGTATCATCAAAGGTGATCCTTTGATGATACCTACAGGGTGATCCCTGATTTCAAAGATATTATAAATATGCGACTTTCTGATTTTCTCTCAACCGTCGTCAAAGAAACTCGCTTCCACTTCCTGCTGGCGCTACGCAATTTTAAACCGGAAAGTTGTAGGTGAAACAACAAAATATTGATTACACAAAAGCGCATTCGGGATGTGTGAGATATCTCAATTTTTCCGTGTGGCGCGTTCCTTTGTTCCATCGGCACTTAGCACCCTTTGTGCATTACTCCTGCCCGCGGCGTCGACACTAACCCTCGGTGGCGAACTGTACAATTACCGGTTGTGTGTGGCGGTGAGTGTACCTACTTAGTGTTGTCGTTTGACACTTTCGAGCTTGCAAGGCACATTCCTACGGGAATGTTGGTGACTGTACCTGTAGTCCTGTACTAATGCTACCTAATTTGGAATTAGTAGGTAAAGCCACATAAGGATTATCGGTAACCTATATTACTGAAATAATTAGTCAATAAAACAAGCGGTTCATTTTGTAACAGACTAACTAAGAGTACTACTACTGATATTACTAGTAATATTGGCTTTCATTTCATTTGAATTTCAGCCAATGTGTACTTTCCATTAATAATGGAACTCCAGAAGATGCTTGAAATATACCTAAGTAGTAAAAAAATAACCGATCGTTTACCTTATACCTTAGTAAAACTTGGATTAAAATAAAACGTACAATTTGGCAAGTAGTTTTTCGAAGATTTTCACCGCCATTGTTTCCATTAAGGTTGACGTTACCGATCATGGACACGACGAGCAGATTTACCCTAATGTAATACCAACCTATAAATACATTTGACCAGGCTTTATATTGAAGGAATCAACATGATTTCATATAAAATCTGTGGTAACGCAAAAAAAAATAGGTAACAATTTTTTCTTTCCTTTTTATTTCCTACCTCTTAAATTAAAAGCTAGTTATTCGTTCTATTCCAGTTAAATATTATAGCTTACATAGCAACAATTGTTGTCCGAACTTGTTCGTCGGATCGCGCTCCCTATTATTGCAAGGGTTCCGTGGCTCATCGCCTTGTACGATGCCCCGCGGCAAGTGACCCTCGATCTATTCCCAGGGAACCCTATAAATATTCCCGTATGAGGTGTAATCAACAGAATAAGCTTTTATAAAAAATATGTAAAAAAAAAACACGCGCGCTTTAATAGAACATTTTTTATGCATACAAGCAGAGAACAGTTTTCCATCGTAAAATACATTTTTAAATTGCAAAAATCCGGATAAAAAAATATTGAAACTTAACTCTACGCAATATCATGCACGTCACTTTTCAGTTTTTGATTGAACTCCCGGGATTCAGTAAAAAGAGGTCGTGTCATTTTTGTCAAGCATTTTGTTTCCTTTTTATCAATGAAAAAAAAACATGCACTTATTAAATGGTTTCAGTTAAACCTAAAGAAAAAACTGTCTATTCAACGTTTCAATATATAAGATGAGTAACATATCTTGTAATGCCTTATTACCAATAAATGATGTCTATGTCTATCTTTGAAAGTTACTTTCAAATTTCAATATCCAATATCCGCTTTTCGACGTAGTATACCTACTCAATTTGTGTTTCGTTGAAAATTACGGCTTACAAGGAGCAATTCTGTTATTAGATTAGGAAAAGCGTCGGGAGTCTCAGTCTCAGTGCAATCGCGAAGTTTATGCATGCGTTATAAACCGTTATTAGTTGGCAACTGCTTGTTAACATAGCTTTGTAGTGGCATTACAATATCTGTGATATGCTGATGTGGGTAACTTTAACGGGTGCCGGCGGGGCATCGGTGTTCCCCTGCCACTTAATATTTATTGGGCCAACCGTGTATCAGGGGCCTTAAATATACTCTTGGAAGATGCTATAAACAGTATAAACGAACGAGGAAATAATAATATATTCGAGTCCCTCTTATTTAGTAAATATGCGCGGGCAAAAAGTGTTTTGAATTGAGCAAAACTTGCTTCATGCTATATGTATTAATCTTGTTTCTAATCCATAAATATAGTAAATTATATGAGTGCCTTGCTGAGATTTAGCTAAAATATATTGTAATTTTTGACAAAAAGTAACTATAGACACTAATAAGATAAGTATAGGATTAAAAATACTTTTTGGTATACGTAGTTTAGTATAGGTAGTTAGTATTATATGTAGTTACGGTCCAAAATATAGTCATTATTAATACTTTTTGTTATGTTGGCTAAGGATGAACATAATAAAAGCAATGTGTTATCGATATACACTAATAGCACTCCAGCAGAAATCAATATACAGCTCCGGAATGAGCCGGGGGTTAGAGGGACTACGCAATTCCTCTCGCGTCACCACTAGTTGCGGCCAATTATCTGATAAGCCACTTCACCCTTCCGGTAAAGCTTCCGACTGGCAAAGCTCTACATACTGCTAACCCGTCACCATGGCAACCAGTGGCGCACTTCCGCTTGTGTTTTGACAGATACATACGGCGCGATTCGGGAAATGAATTAGAGATTCAGTAGATATGAAATAGTAAAGATATGTGACGTTCCACGGCAAAAGGTACCTTATGGCGCCGCAATAATATTATTGCGGCGCTACGTAACGTACCTTTGGCCGTGGTACGTCACAAATCTTTACTATTTCATTTCTAGTGAATCTCTAATTCATTTCCCGAATCGAGTCATAAATTCTATCGCATAAGTTAAGTGTCAATAAAAGCTATGATTTTTAAGTAATTTAATTTATTTACGTACTCTATTTTTCATGCATGTAGCCTATTTAAATACCTATTCAATCCACGCTCATTACTCAATTTCCTGAAGTGTGTAATTTTGGTGAAATAACAGTCAAGTTAGTTTGTACAGTCTTGGACAAAGCGGCCGGTATATGTTTTAAATATTAACCTCAGTCCCCTCCAGCCCTCCCAACGCCAAATGTTATTATTTCTTCCAATTTATTTCGGTCTCTACCCTCAATTAAAAGTCTCGGTTGTCTAAAATTGATTTGTTATCTTCTCGTTTGTAGGTAACGCAATTGTCTGGGCAGCGAACGTCTAGTTAGTTATATTCCCCTGCCACGACGTCGGCTCGAGAACTTATGAAACTCTCGAGCCCAGGAATTCTCTTGTACGTATTTATTTACTACGGGGTGGTACCAGTTTCAACTTCTTTTGCCTAGTTTCGAAATTGTTTCTTACGAATTGGAGAACAAACGAAAGACTTCTTTATCTTGTTATAGAAATACCAACGGCAGGTAAAAACTACAAGTAGAAGTAGACTTAGTTACTTGTTTATCTGTTTTGTGTTACAAAACTTTCTGGTCTTTGTCATCAGTAGGTAGGTACATAGATAGTGTAATGTAACCAGTAGACACTCGTGGAATAAAGAAGACCTTTATTCCGTTATACAAAGGACTTACAAAAGATATGTATGAACTTATAACTAAACTTCAAAAAGACTTATGTCCTGAATTTATGTTATGAAACGTTCTAGCCTTTTCATAAAATAATTATTGAAAAATAAAGTTTGCTTTTCGCTAATTAGTTAAATATCAATGAGCCTCTGTTTTTAGGGTTCCGTACCTCAAAAGGAAAAAAACGGAACTCTTATAGGATCACTTTGTTGTCGGTCCGTACGTCGTTTATTTGTTACCTAAGTACATATGTATATTAATCTTGTTAGTTTGTCTTAATTACAATCGTATAAATATTTATCACTACTCTGAAAAGAAGAAAAAGCCCACAATTATTTCTTTTTTGTACTAAAACCATTCCACATTCAATTAAGATTAGCAAAAGCTATTGAAACAAAATCCTATTGATTGACGCGGGATATCGCTGTAAATCTGTGTGCAGTATGAAAGGCCCGCAGGTACCTTTGTGTCCGCCGGACAATCGGGATTCAGTTAGGGGTCAGCGACACAAGGTCTCTTACACAAAGGTTCGTGTTTAATGTCGTTAGTGGAAGCTCACTGGATGCAATACCTTAGCGTAATTTCAATTTGGAAAACGTGAACGGTGTTACGTACTATACAATACAGGAAACTTGGATAGGAATCAAATGCCCAAAATATCAGACAAACTTCAAACATTTTGTTTTGCTTAACCATTGTTTTAGAGTAGTAATGTATGAGTCCATATTAGTACCTACAACATTGGTGCCCCGCGCTCACACACATTTTGTTTCACGTAGGTATGTAGGTATGCAGTGTATACCAATTTAAATATTTCAAGCCGTCTCTTATCCTAACCTATACATTGAGTGCTGAATATACCTCGCTTATAGTTTTTTTTACTGCCATTATCTTTTATGAAGGACTCGTCTTTGCCGTCGTTATTGCTATTTTCTACCACTACAGCAAAAGTATCACCAAATCAGCAATCTACAATCTACATTTCACGGTTGCACTCGGGCCTTTACCCACGAACACAACAAGACTACCAACCGGGACAACCCTTTGCCGACTCATCCTACAAATTGGCAGTTTAGGTTGTAGCCCGATGCCACCGGACGAGGTGCGGGCGTTTGTACACAAGCGCTGGGTGCCTAACTATTCAAAATTTCACAATCTTTACTCGAATAACTGAATAAGTGCATCTCGCTTGTGTTAATTGGTGCTACGCAAAGAATTGCTACTTATGTCAAATCAGTTTAATAATAATTCTAAAGCTAAAGTAGGCCTCTTGATCTGAAATGGGCTCCGTTTTTTGCTATCAGCGCCGAACTGGCAAGGGAAAACGCAATACACGATTATACGAGAAACGCACTGTGATATTTATGTTGGTTTATTTGAAGAGCTGCTATTCCGCTTGGTGCAGGTACTTAACATATTTAGCAGATTTTGGGCAATATCACTACCGGATTAAATTGTTGCTTTATTCTATTCTAAAGTTTGAGACCGTAAGTGGTTTTTATGAATTATACTACGACGTACATCCTCGAGATTTATATATATACGTTTACAAAGTAGTATTCATTTTTCAATGTACTAGGCATCGCACAATATGTTTAAAGCAAAGAAACATAAAATAAAAAGTACCCTAACTGACATTCCCCTCCCCCGCCCCTCACGCCGCGCTCCCACTCATCGCCAGCAATCGTCATTCGTTTTTTTTGTGCGGGCATCGCAACATCGATATAGTGATTACTGATTACCTATCTAATTATTACGTGTTTTTTCTTATAATCTAGTTATCTTTAATTATTGTGTGCCTTGTGGTATAATGGGAAAACGAAAACACAAGGACAGGGACTCCCATATAAGAAGAAAAATACGGCGGTTACAAGAACGCTTGCGATATAACTCCACAGACTCGAGCGGGGGTAAGTTTTGTTTCCGTGTACTGGAATATCAAACGGAAAACGACCTTATCTCGCGCGCTTAGCGCGCACAATAGACTGGTGATCCTTCCTTCCTAGAAATATGTACCTACTATTTTTCTTTGTAGGATTATAAAAGTGTTTATTAAATCACTTTTTAAATATCGTGTTTAAAACGACAAATAATAAGGTAAACCCCCTATAGCTCAACATTTATGTACATAACTAGACATATTATGGTTTTTGGTTATACTTCATGATGCGGTCATGAATGATACCTATTTAGCATTCTATGCTTGTCTGATACCTTTATTGGAGTTTGACGCTTAGCGCTTTGACAACTATACTCCATGATGCGGTCATGGTTGATAGTTATAATGTCTGCGCCGACCTTAGGCACCTAGTAGCAAAATACACTCCATGATGCGGTCATGGTTGGTATTCTTATGGTCTATTCCCAACTTAAGAGTTCTTAAGGTTATACTCTGTGACGCGGTCATAGTTGATAACCAATCAGTCTATCGCAACGTGTTTGCGATCATGACTAAATGTTTTTTAAATTACGATTTATTAAGACATTCTTCTCGATACGGTTTCAGAAAGCCCTAGAAGCGAATACGCGAGTTATGATCCTGGTTCACCGCCACCCGATGAATACTATGAGGCGCCTTTTTCTGATGAGTCAGATGATTCGATTATACTACGCCCAAGGTCGACCGTGTGTTTGCCCGGGTCAGCTCCTGGAAACGAATCTGGCACTGTAAACTCAGCTCCAAATTTGGATATAACTGTCCCGCCAGGTGATAGCTCGACTGGTAATGACCATGCCCCATCCGCTAATGGGGCTGCAGCCGACAGCGTCGCGCCTTTGCCGGATGACATCCTTGCGGCGCTCGGCGATCCCCAAGACAAGGACGAAAAGCTGGGTCCTAAAATATCGGAGGAAATCTCTGAACGCTGGGGTAGAATTATTGTGAACGGTCTAACCAAAGAACAGAAGCAAGATATATTGGAGAAGGCGCTAATACCAGAAAATGTTCTTCTACTGAAGGCTCCGCAGCTCAATCCTGAAATTGCACCGATACTGAGCGAAACCGTTAAAAATAGGGATAAAAGCATAGAAAAAATTCAGCAACACCTTGGTATAGGTATAGCTGCCCTGTCAAACCTCACGTCCAAAGTTATAAAAAGTGACGTCAACAAAATTGAGATGCTCCAGAACCTCTCTCAAGTAAGTAAAATCCTATCGGATTTACACTACGAAAGCACCATGCACAGAAGAAAATTGGTCTCCCAATGTCTAGACAAAAATTTCCATAATATTGTTAAAGACGTTAAGAGAGATGCTTATCTCTTTGGAGCCAATCTGGGCGAAAAAATAAAAACATCAAAAACGGCAGAAAGATCTGGCCTGCAAGTTAAACGAAGTGATGGAAGGAATGAAAATGCGACCAGGAAGTACACCTATCGGGAAAACTGGAGAGGCCCACCCAGAAGACAGGGGCCAGGACCTCGCAGACAGGGTGGGCCGAGGAACCGATATTACAACCAACGGCCATACAGACGCCCTCCACCAGCTGCAGACCGACCACCAGCGGCGCCGAAGCCGAGCCCCAAGAATCCGAAGACGACTTAACTAAGGTAACGTCCCACGCAGGACGATTACGCTACTATTTTAATATTTGGCGTGAGCTGACCGATGACCCCGTAATATTAGGATACGTGAAAGGGTTTGTTATCCCATTTGATAAACCAGTGGTACAATTAGGCTCAGTTCCCCAGAACAACGATTTTACTATACCTGAAATTGAACATTTGAATTTAGCAATTTCTAAATTACTTGATTCGGGCGCAATAGTACCCTGCAATAAAAACGTACCTGGACAGTTCCTCTCAAAAATTTTTCTTACCCCTAAAAAAGATGGCACTTTTAGGTTTATACTAAATTTGAAGAGCCTCAACAAATTTATTGCTCCACAACATTTCAAAATGGAGGATATGCGAACAGTTAACAAACTTATGTCAAAAAACTGTTTTATGGCCACTATTGACTTAAAAGATGCCTATTTCCTGGTGCCTATAGACAAGTCTAGTAGGAAATTTTTAAGGTTTCAGTTTCAAGGTCATTTATATGAGTTTCAGTGCCTACCCTTCGGATTGTCCCTTGCCCCAATGGTGTTCACGAAACTGATGAAGCCATTTATAACCTCTTTGAGAAATAAAGGCCTTATTTTAGCTATATATCTAGATGATATAATCTGCATGGGTTCTACCTTTACCGATTGTCAAAATTGCGTCCGGGAAACAATTAGTCTGCTAATTAAGCTAGGGTTTGTTATAAACTACGACAAAAGTCATCTTATTCCTAGTCAAACTCAAACCTTTCTTGGTTTCGAACTTGATTCGAGAGAAATGTGTCTCAAGTTACCCTTAGGGAAACGCCAAAAAATCTATGATCGCGCTAAAACAATTTGTAAACAGCGCTCTATAGTCATAAGGGAATTCGCAAGTTTTCTTGGCCTGCTATGTTCTGCTTGCCCAGCAGCTGCTTATGGGTGGGTCTATACCAAGCGTTTTGAGCGAGAAAAATTTCTAGCACTTAAACAATACGGGGACGACTTTGACAAATCCATGTTATTATGTCCTAATCTTAAGTCAGATTTTACCTGGTGGATTGATAATATTATGACTGCTAAAAACCGCATACGCACCGGACGATATGCACTAGAAATATTTTCAGATGCCTCTCTTACCGGTTGGGGAGTAGCATGTAATACTGAAAGAACGGGAGGCTTCTGGAACGACGATGAATTGAAATGTCATATAAATGCGTTAGAACTCAAAGCCGCATTTAATGGCCTTAAATGTTTTGCTAATCACCTTTATGACACAGAAATATTGTTGCGCATAGATAATACCACAGCAATATCCTATATTAATAGGTGCGGTGGCGTTCAATTCAAACACTTAAATGATTTAGCTCGCGAAATTTGGCAGTGGTGCGAAACTAAAAAACTTGTCGTCTTCGCATCATATATTAAATCTAAAGATAACTTTGAGGCAGACGAAGAGTCTAGACGATCTAATATAGACACCGAATGGAGCCTATCCCAATCCGCCTTTGACACGATTGTAACCAATTTCGGCCGTTTAGATATTGACCTTTTTGCGAGCAGAATCAATGCTAAATGCCCTAATTACGTTTCGTGGAAACGCGATCCCGAAGCCTTTAATATTGATGCCTTCACGATAGACTGGAGTGCCTACTTGTTCTATGCGTTTCCTCCTTTTTCACTTATTCTAAAGTGTCTACGCAAAATTATTAACGACCGAGCAACCGGAGTTGTCGTAGTGCCGTATTGGCCAAGCCAACCCTGGTATCCGTTGTTTACTAAATTATCGATAGGCAGTCCTATCTATTTCGGGCCTGATCATGACTTGCTTCTATCTCCTTTCAGGGGCAGTCACCCACTTTGGAAAAAGCTTACCCTGGTGTCATCTCTATTATCAGGGAAGCGTACTCAAGACAATTATTAAGTCCAGAAATAATTGATATATTAATAGCATCATTAGCAAAATCATCCTTAAAACAATATGATTGTGCATACAAAAAATGGTGGGGTTTTTGTGAGGAAGTAAAACATGACTTCTATACGATTGATATTCCTGTAATACTTACGTTCTTTACAGCACAATTTAAAAACGGAGCAAGTTACTCTTCTTTAAGTAGTCTGAGATCAGCATTGGCTCTGATACTGGGTAAACGTCTTAGTGAAGACGAACGAGTAAGTCGTTTCCTAAAAGGGGTATTTAGGATCAAACCAAATTTGCCTAAATATCACAGTACCTGGGATCCAAATTCAGTACTTGATCATTTGTCAAACTGGTATCCCAACGAAAATTTGTCACTGGACAAACTTACAAAGAAAATGGTGGCTCTGCTCGCGTTGTCAACTGCACAACGTGTGCAGACGCTATCACTTATTCAACTATCCAGTATCACAACCACTGCTTCAGGTATAGAAATCATGATCAGTGATCTGATCAAAACTTCTGCTCCAGGACGCATTAATCCGCGGCTCATTATACCTTATTTCACAAACAAAGTACAAATATGTCCGGGAAAGACATTATCCGCCTACATAGAGATGACAAAACACCTTAGGAATCAGCCTCAGTCAGACAAATTAATATTAACTATCAAAAAACCCGTACACAACGCTAGCCCGGCGACTATCGCTCGTTGGATTAAACAAGTGCTATCGGAAAGCGGAATAGATACTACTATCTTCTCCGCCCATAGCACACGCCACGCATCCACTTCGGCGGCTAATAGGAAAGGTATCTCAATAGACCTTATAAAACGAACCGCAGGATGGACCGGAAATTCATTGATTTTCGCGAAATACTATAATCGCCCCTTGACTAGTGTAGAGGATAGTGTCTTTGCGGAAGCAACTTATGATCATGTTTAGACGTAAGTCTTAGTCAAGCTTAGTTTGTACCAATCATTAACTAACAATTTACCTAATAAACGATTGATTATGGATGTTCACTTTGTTATTTGCGCCTATTTTAACATTGGCTCTAAACATCTACTTTGTAAACGTATATAGTAGTGGACCCTATAATGGACGTGGAACCAGTAATGGGACAAAAAAACATAATTCCTCTAAAATAAGTATCTAAAAGTAGTTTATAAACACTGGCTGTATATTATCATAAATAAGAGTCCTAGAGCTGTTTCAGTTTGAAGTTTTATTAAATTTGGTTGTTTTTTAAGAAATTGGCGTCAACTTAAAAGTTGTCGTGTCACTGAATAAAAATACCACTACGAATTCTTTACAACTTCGCTAAGAGAGGTGAGTTAATTTATTAAATTTTAATTAACTAATACTTGATGAAAACTAGAATGTGTTTTGTTAATTGCATTTACCATGAGATAAGGTATACAACACACTATGTTGTGACTCCACAGATGTAAAAAAAATAGTGGTATTTGGCCCAATCCCATTATAGGAGCTGTAAAACTGCGTACCTCCTATGATGGGACAAATGACAGAATGATGCTTGCTATGCCATAATTTCATGTTTAAACAATACAGAAATAAAATGTAGTTAAGAAATATGTTAATCAGGAGGTATTCTCGGACTTCGGATAAATTAATATCGTTTTTCCAAACTTTTATTTAACTTGCCGTTTTAGTTAGTTTGGGTCCAATCTTGGTAGCTGAATTTGAGCCACTTTTCGATTTCCGATTCAGTTGAAATTTTGTGTAAGTACGTAATTAAGTATGCAAATCGGATGATAATGCAATATTATGATAACATAGACCTGATCTGAAAATGGAGACAGGAGGTGGCCATGGGAACTTTATCGCATTAAACCCTAACTTATTGTGTTAGGGTATATTAGAATTGTCTCGATGGATTTAATACAATAATAATTGGCTGTGGAAAGAAAAATACATTCAGCGATAAAAGCTTATACCAAAAATTGTTTTATTTTGCCGTAATTTATTCCCCATTTCAATATTTTATACTGATAGAGCAATGTCCATTATAGGGGGCCCATTACTGGATCCACGTCCATTACCGGGGGCCCATTACTGGAACTTTGGTGTCCATGACTGGAGAAAAAAAGCATAGTTTTAATTTGTTAAATATGTGGAAACTAATTGCAGTATCTTTGATACAACACGCCTAAAACATGAAAGACGGATAGGACTTTCATCTTTTAACACGCTAAGCGGTAGACCGTTTACATGTATAAGGGAAATATCATAAATACTCCAAATTTCCTCTTAAATGTCCCATGACTGGTGCTGTTACTATATATATAAATATCGAGGATGTACGTCGTAGTATAATTAATGGTTAAACGAACTTACCTTAAGTGAAGTTTGGCCATAATTATACAAGACGCACATCCGAAGAGATTTATAACCCTCCCAAGCCCACGCACTTTCGCAGAAACTAACCCCAAAAATTTATAAAATAGGCGCTTTGCTCTAAAAATAATGACGATTGCTGGCGATGAGTGGGAGCGCGGCGTGAGGGGCGGGGGAGGGGAATGTCAGTTAGGGTACTTTTTATTTTATGTTTCTTTGCTTTAAACATATTGTGCGATGCCTAGTACATTGAAAAATGAATACTACTTTGTAAACGTATATATATAAATCTCTTCGGATGTGCGTCTTGTATAATTATGGCCAAACTTCACTTAAGGTAAGTTCGTTTAACCATTAATTTTATGCCGAGTGTTTACTGCTAAACTAGCAACATAGTCCTGCAGCGCTGGCTATATTTTGAGCCCTAACTTAAAGTAATATTAAAGTCAAATTTTTTTTCGCTTACGAATGCTGTTTTAAGATGTTAATCTTACATTTTGTTTTGTGTCACAGATATTATTTGCTTTTTAAGTTATTTAATAATTTGTGGTAATTATTTTTATTTTGAATTATTTTGGAGAAAAGAATATTCGAGAGAAAACATGTAACTGTGTCGCATTTAGGATAGTTTTTTTAATGTGAAAACATTGTTTGTGTCAATTACGTCCATTGCAATCGGATACTATGTCATACTATTCAAAATGACTCAAAAAATAATTAAAGTTAAAATAAATTGCTGACGTCGCATTTAATCGTATCAATATGTACATTACATGTTTTTGTGTCTTATTGAGGCACAGCTTCATAAGATTTTTTGATAATTTTGTTCTAACAGGCTATTACCATAACAAAAGAATATTAAGGTTACTAGAGTTCACACCTTATTAATATAAAAGGCGGGATAAATAAGAAATATGAATTTGTGTCAGTTTCATTCATTGCATAAACAAATAATACAAAAATAATGTTCGCGTTCATACGACGTTAGCGGGTGGCTCTTAACGGGCAACGCGGGCCGTGCACGGGGAGCGGGCGCGGCGGGCGCGGCGCGACCTTGGCGTGACGGCGGGTAAGGGCCTCTCTCTAAAAACCACACGTTGCGTACGCAACGCATGTTTACTTCGCCTGCGCGCCAAATTAACGCAACTTATGCAAAGTTATACTACTACAAAGAGAACTTATAGATATTGTACATTATGTCACCATTTAGCAAAATAACTGTAAGTGTGTAAGTAAGAAAGAGAATTAAGGTCTGTTTATATCTATACACATTGAGAATGTGAAATTCCTCTTTGACATTCGTTACGTAATGTTGATTAACAAATATGCGACATATCCATCCTGAGGGCCTACCGCGAACATCGCAATTCGCAAATTGCGGACATCTTTCTCTGTCACTTTTATTACGTCTAATTGGAGTAAAAGAGAAAGAGTTCGCAATTTACAAACTTTAGTGATCACGGTTACGCATCATATACTTGTGACAATGACAGGGAAAAGGTACCACTTGAGTAAAATTTGCTTATTAATGCCGTGACTTGAGGTAACTTTCATTCTTTGATAAAAATATTACTTCTTGAACTTAATTTATATTAATGTTATTAATATTTTGATTTCTATATCTAATTATCTAATCAAGTCTAACTTCAATATATCTTAATTATATGGACTAATAAATTTTAATATAAACATTTTTTATTTTATTATAAATAGCACAAACCAGTCTTTCCATACTTAACGTAAATTATGCACATTATTTTTTTAATGTATTTTTTTGTTCTTAGCATTTTTTTTACAATAGATATTATTAATATTACACGTATTGAGGTTATTTAAAGCCTGTTTATTCTTATGTTTTGAATACATTTACCTTAAATAATAATTACCAACACTTATGATAGTTCAAGCTTCTTGAATAATACCTTTGGGTTCAATTGGCGTAAAGGACATTTTGGCGAAAAAAAGTTATATCCACTACCGTAGCCTCAAAGGGCTTAACTGACAAAACGCGATTTTCCAGGAGAGCAAAATACCAGTTTTGTTTTGAGAAAAAAATCAGACACTTTTGTTTGTTTGAATTAACTGATGCCTGTATGTGGCTTATTCCTAATTTTTTGAGGTCTTTTAAACTGATTTCTTGAATACAATGCTTATTTACGAAAATAGCATGTCCGTTACGCCAAAAAACACGACTATTTTTAAAAAGGCGTCCCTTACGCCTCTTCTTTACAATATTGGCAACTTGCATTTAGGGAACACTAATCTTCTAGTACTATACTTTACATTTTTTTTTTCCGAAAAATTATAGAGATGTATTCACTGTCAAGTTTTCCCCATTTTTGTTATTTTGGATACTTAAACGTGGAAAAGGTCGTTTTCTTAGCCACAAAAACAATGTTTTTTTTTATTTGTTTATATTACTTCAAGTATATTAATTTAATTTAATTTGGTAGGTGAGAAGAGATCTCTGCTAAAAACAATTGAAAACCGAAGGGGAAACATGTTGGGGCACATGATACGTCACGGTACTTACATAAACTCTATAATTGAAGGCAGAATAGAAGAACAGAGAGGCAGAGGAAGACCGAGACGTGCATATATTGACCAGGCCAAAGAAAAAATTAATGTAGTGACGTGACGCATCAGGAGCTCAAAACAGTGGCAGAGAAAAGAACGGAATGGCGAATACTCCACCGACAAGAGCTAGGCTACTATGAAGTATTTGAACAAATTAAATTGAAGTATTATTATTATACATTTACCCTCAATAATAATTACCAACACTTTTGATAGTTCAAGCTTCTTGGATAATAATTACCTTTGGGTTCAATTGGCGTAAAGGACATTTTGGTGAAAATGAGTTATATCGACTACCGTAGGCTCAAAGGGCTTAACTGACAAAACGCGATTTTTCAGGAGAGCCAAAAAACAGTTTTGTTTGAGGAAAAAAATCAGACCTTTTTTGTTTGTTTGAATAAACTAATGCCTGTATGTGGCTTATTCCTAACTTTTTGAGGTCTTTTAAACTGATTTCTTGAACTTACAATACAATGCTTATTAACGAAAATAGCATGTCCGTTACGCCAAAAAACACGACTGTTTTTAAGAAGGGCGTCCCTTACGTCTCTTCTTTATTGTTTATCTTATTAGAAAAAGGGCGTAATGTACTAAACTTTAAACTGTTTTAGTACCATTTGGCGTAAATCCAATAATTTCGTTGCAATATTGCCAATATTGCTACTACTTGCATTTAGGGAACACTATACTTCTAAGTACTTACTATAATTTACATTTTTGTTCCGAAAAAATATAGAGATTTATTTATTTATTATTTCAAATAACAAATTGCACCTTACAGCTAATGCCAAAGCGGCACAAATTGGAACACATTAACAACATAAAGCATTTTTAACATTATTTATAACAATACAATATACAGCTAAGACACATGTATTCATTATGGTATGGTACTCTTAGGCATCTCTCTTTCTAACATCCTCTTGCATTCCATCGTCACTCGCCCCATCGCACTCACAAATAAATCGCACTGCGGCTGTGCCTCGA
Organism: Cydia fagiglandana; assembly: GCF_963556715.1. Classification (NCBI taxonomy): domain Eukaryota; kingdom Metazoa; phylum Arthropoda; class Insecta; order Lepidoptera; family Tortricidae; genus Cydia; species Cydia fagiglandana. The sequence continues at coordinate 10,773,160 of NC_085948.1, forward strand.
GCAGGGAGTTGAGCAGCACGTGCGCGCGCGCGACCGGCGCCTGCGTGCGCGCGGAGCCCCCCGCCAGCAGCGGGTGCCGGCGCGCGCGGGTGTATTGGTTAGGTACGAACAGGCGCACGCAGACTTCGACAAGTTTTATACCGTCGATTTTATTCCTAAAGATTGCCAATATAAATTTGGCAAATGAGAGCGACCTTCGTAACTGTAAGGAGTCATACCCGAGTTGACCCTGTAAGAATAAGGTAGGGTACATGTACGGATAATAGCCGTATAGCCTCTTATACAAAGCCCTTAGGTACATTTTCTGGACCTGTTCTAACATGAGAATATATTTATTCTCATGCGGACTCCAGACTACAGAATTCGTCTCCAGTAAGGTCCGGACGAGTGCAGCATAGAGCACGCGAGTGGCGTATACGCTCAGGGACCCAGAATTACGCAAAACGAATCCCAGCCTCTTGTAAGCCGCATCCGTCACTGCCTGAACATGATCGCGAAATGAGAGTGCAGGGTCGAAGAGCACACCTAGATCACGGACGCGGGCCGAACGTGCTATACAAGCATCCCCGATGGCATACTCATACTCCATAGGCCCCTGCGATCGCGAAAAGGTCATCACCTCACACTTACTAGAGTTAAAATATAATGAGATGTAGTATTCACTGTTAAGTTTTTCCACATTTTTGTTATTTTGAATACTTAAACGTGGAAAAGGTCGTTTTCTTAGCCACTAAAACAATGTTCTATTTATTTGTTTAGGTATATTACTTCAACAGAATCACTGCTGTCCTACCATTGATGTATATATTGATATACAACAATTTCTAACAAATTAATTTAACTATAGAAAGTATTATGCGTTATTTCTGTTTGTAATGTTAATTAGATTATAAATTTTACTTTTACATACTAAAATACTATTAGGTACAATAGTAGTTTAGAAATTTCATATGCCTATTCAGTAAAACTTAATGAATATGATCGCATATTTATGACATTACATTAGAGTAGAAAAAGGCCAGGCTTACGTACTTCTATGGATTTAAATGCAAACGTTATACCTAGACAGTAACTTTCATAAGGTTAATCCTGTAAATTAGGGTTTAAACAAAAAAATATTAATATTACGTCTTAATTAATATTATCAATGACCCAGTCACAAACAAAACTAATAGTTATCAGTCTAACCTTAATTAAACGCCATAATTATCATTTGAATATAGTCATGTTTTATTATTTTTACAAAACTGATGAAAAAGTACTAGAGATGCAAGGGATAGTTGTTTGGCCGGATACCGGATATTCGGCCGATGGTCAGGCCGAATATCCGGTATCCGGCCGCCGAATATCCGGTCAGAGGAACTATACCTACGTTTCGGTTTTTCAGGTGCGCATTCTGCAGGTTTGACCTGTTTCCTAGTAAACGTTCGCGCACACTCATTTCTAGGTTCGAAATGAGTGCGCGTACAAGTCAGTAGAATGATTAAATTGTTTTAAAATAATAAATAAGTACGATTATGACCGTGTCTGTTTCTTAAATCCAATTTTATTACTCTGAAATCAAGCAATGTTACTCTCCGGTATCCGGCCGGATAGTAAAATAATAGCCGGATAGGCCAATACCGGATAGTAACCGGATATCCGGTGCATCTCTAAAAAGTACCCACTAGTTCAGTTTAAATTGTCAAAATTTAGTAACCCTATAAATAAAGCAATGAGCACATGAGCAGGTAATGCAAGTACCTACTTAACAAAAAAATTGAGAAGGAAAGTAGGTATAACTAGGTCATCCCACTTTCACAAAAAAGAAACAATTATAAACCCGAAATTATACATAGTATGGAGGCGCCGGCGTATCTCTTACATTGAATCTCTCTCTCGCATAAATATACAATAGTTATACTTTTTTTATACATTAGTTGTGGGCGTAACGTACATTTAGCACTCAAAAATTTCCGATGCAAAAGGGCGTATCGTACACAAAGTTGGGAGTTACGCCAAAATGCCTCACAACATTTTTTTAAATTGGCAGATACGGCCAAATGCGTTGGAAAACTGTGTTCAAGCATTGATTTTTCATAGGGCTTAACGGACTTTTTTTTCAAGTTATCGATACGTTAAATATACTATTCGATAGAGAAAAAAATACTGAGTATAACAGCATTTTTGCAATTTTGTCCCTTACGCCCTTTGAGCCTACGGTAGTCGTTATATACAGTTTTGTTCAGAATTCCAAGCGCTTTCGTTCTGTATAGTGAAATTTTTTATATCTCTTAAAAAGTTGCCTTTTGACCCAATTTTTGCACTATGAGCTTGTAAAAACAGCTTATCTAAAGGGGCGTAAATGACCAGTTATAAGTAGAAATTCATAGATATTATCGTTAAGGTTACCGCTAAATATAAATATGATTGTAAATGACTTACATGTCTTTTGTCGTCCTTTAAGCCCTTCATTTGTCTTGATGATTTTTCATATCGTATCTCGTATGGTCAATATGGTCGTAAAGGACATATTTTACTATTGACAATTATTATTTTACTTGCCCTTTATGACCCGCCCTAAAATGATTTTACCATAAGTATATGAAGCGAACAAGGTTGTAAAGGACTTTTCTAATATTTGTATCGTTTACTACCACGAATTAGTTTCTAAACTCTAAATTTAAAACAAGTAACATGGACTTAGCGACACGGACTTACATTTCTCTTCAAATTAAAAACCTCAGCTCGGTGTTTTTCAGCAACTATCATCCTTTTACTCGCAGTGGAATTTCTTATAGTATATTATATATATATATATATACATAATTTCTTATATTCTATAATATCGTTGTTTATCGACTAAGCCAATCAGTGTAACAATGTCCTATAAAATCATTCATTAATTCAATTGTTTCATAATCGTTCTAACAGAAAATATTCTGCTCCTTAAAGGAACATATTTTTTTCAATAACTTTTAAAATGTATGAAGTCTTGTATTCAATGTACACCATCATCATTGTAATTGGCGTTGCTTGCCACGCTTTATACATCACAAAATTAGCAATACATTGCGTCTTAAAATAATCTTATAAAGTGTACTAAATATCGAATAAAAGTTATTTTTAAAAGTCGCTGATGTGACATTCTCATTCAAAAGGTAGGGACCACTTTGTCCTTTACCATAAAGACGAAATTTGATTGTATCTTTATACAAATAACCTGTCAGAGAGTCCTTATGGCAAGGATAAAGTGGTACCTTTAGATTGCGAACGTCACGAATGTTGGTCAGTATGAGGAGCCTACATTTTATTTTTAAATATACTTACAACATACCTACTCCCACACTATGAAAAGACTTAATATAATAATTATGCCTCCGAATGAAATAAATACACTGTAATGGCTCCTCTACACGATGGGCCAACGCCGGCCACTCCAAGGGAGCAAGTAGGTACTCGCTACCCGCGTAGGTAGCCTTCCCCGCGTACGCCGTTCATGCAAAGTTTTATTTTGCCAAATAGTAAAAAACCGTTGTTGAAAATGACCCAAATTATGAATGTTGTCTCGATGTGGCATTATAATAATGTAGACGTAAACTTAATAACATGAATTTTTTTTTGTGGCAGATACATGATGTTTATAAGAAAAAAAAAGATTAAAAATAAAAGCTGTGGATGAATTTGACACACATTTGTTTGAATAACATATTATAATATCCTGTGAAGTACAACACTTCACTTACCGACTATAATTTTATTTTAGGCATTTTAGGTTCACTATTAGGTATTTATTAAATGTCATTATACCCGTGGATGAAAATGACACAAAATGCGTGTGTACGTCAGAAGCCACTTTGCTTTTACAGGGAAACAAATAATTTCATCTCGAATATTCTTTTTACCGAATGCTGTTTAAAAAAAGAAATACCTAAATTTCTACCTAAGCAAATACCTAGGATGACACAAATTATTATTCTTAGGTTTAGTATGTGGTCTGAAAACTATATGTAAAAAATAGGCAACATTAATAATCTTTAGTGTCCGACCGAAGGTTCGGTTTCGGTTTCGGTTTCGGCCAGTTTCGGCCAAAAAATCATGTTTCGGCTGTAGTTTCGGTTTCGGCCAAAAAACGGCCGAACCTTTCGGCCGGGCCGAAACTTACGAAATGGTACTTCGGACAAAGACCAAAAGTTGGGGAATAAGTAGGACAACAATATTAATATCTACATATACTAATTCATGTATAGGTACAGAAATTAATTGGTTTATTATAAAACACAATTCCTAATGAGGGCGCCACTGGACGGCCGACGCAGTCTTAAGAGGCTGTCAATACTTATAACGCGCACACTGTCTAATTGTATCGGAGTGAATGAGATAGCACTGTCGCATGTTACTGGGCCCTGGGCAAGAGAATAATAAGAAAACTCATCATCTTCCTCGCGTACTCCCGGAATTTTTGCCTTGCCCTGGCAATGGGAATGGGATCCTGGGGTCCAATAGTCAACTAATCCCAAAAATTGGTGTAGGCACTAGTTTTTACGAAAGCGACTGCCATCAGACTGACCTTCAAATCCAGTGTTAACTAGGCCTTATCGGGACTAGTCCGGCTTCCTCACGATGTTTTTCCTTCACCGAAAAGCAAATAGTAAATATCAAATGATATTTCGTAGGTAAATAAGTTCCGAACAACTTTTGCTTCGTCGAACGTCGAACGTCGACGAAACTGCGGTCTCGCTTTTTAATACAATGGACATTGGTTGGAGTCTGTGCTCAACTACTTATCCTGGAGCCTGAAGCACGGCTTTGACCTCGCATGAAAGTTCGCCTCACTGGGGCACTTCGGACTTTTAGGCCCAGGTGAAGATCGGTACCTGGCCTTGCGATATTGTTAACAAAATATTTCGCGCTCGCTGCGCTCGCGTTTTTGGACTTTTTGGTTGGTGTTTTGGTTGACCCTGTATCTACATGTTAGCTTGACTGGTGACTGAATAGAGTTAGACCAAGAAAATTCTGCAATGATTTTGATACGCAGTGCAACTAGTGCAAATGTTATTGATAAGACATAATTTCATAGAAGTTTTGACTTTAAAATAACACTTGCACTGCGTGTGTTATCAAAATCGTTGCAGAATTATCTTGGTCTTAGTAATTTTCTTAAAAAAACTGCTTAAGTAACATCAATTTCAAGGACATTCGGTGTTGACAGCCCCATAATATGTGTATAAAAGCGGTTTTATGACATTTTTCAACGATTTTATCAAGTCTACAAAAGTTTCGGTTTCGGTTTCGGTTTCGGCCGAAACTAGAGCCAAAGCCGAACATTCGGTTTCGGTTTCGGTTTCGGCAAAAAAACATGTTTCGGTCGGACACTAATAATCTTATAACTTCAAAAGTTATTGCTATCGGACTAACATCACACAACATATATCCTCTAGCCGCCCATGCGTCAAATCTTGCCAAGCAAAATGAAATTTTATTTTGTCAACACAAAGCTCAAATTAGAATGGACAGGAGACCTTTTTTATAGGTCTCTGGGCGGCTAGAGGATTTACAACAAAATAACATTTTTGGCTGAATCTTATAAATTCAAGTAGGTACTGATTTTTAAATTTTATATCAAGTTCGTTTGATGGTTTTAGCCATTTCTTAAAAGAGCAATAATGGCAAATGTTCAAATAAAAAAAGAAAGAAAGATAAAAACAATAAATAAATAAATAAATAATAGAAGATAGATAGAATAGATTTAAAGATAAATCCCTCTATTAATATATTTATCAAAAATGATCGTTAATAAAATAAAAATAGGTTCACACCTTTACAACGAGCAATTACAAACTCTTAGAACTATTTCAGGTTCGTGCCTCGGAACCCCGTTAACGTGTAACAAATGTTCCAGGCATGTAACGAACAGTTCACAGCTCGAGTGGAGGCTAATAAAAGGTAATGAAAGCAACACCTCGGCCGCTCCGAGCTAGGTTAATTAAATTCTCGCATCACTACGGCTAAATCTAGTTACGCCCAGTATTTTGCACGCTTAACAATTGCCAATCAAAGTTTCTGCGGTTTCTAGCTGGTACGTCGTGCATGACAGTTTTACTTAGCAAACGCCAAATTATTAGATGGAAGCAGCTTTTGAATACGGGTTCATCAAAGCTGCCACGCATAGACTGAATAAATGAATGAAAAAATTAATAAATGAATGAATGAAAGAATCTAATGTTAAGAAGCGTGTGAGTACCTCATACATTACAAACAAATATGTCAGGACTGCATTCGCATAATGATTCTGATGACATTCCTTCAGTTCAATCTATTCATACTTACTTTCGTAAATTGGCTTATCCCTGCAGCTAACATCTACTTAAGCTAATTTTTTGTATAATAATTATGACAGCAACAACGTTACGTAGTCTGTCACATTAAAATACTTTTTGTGTAATTAAGACAGTCCCGGTAATCTAAAAAATGTTTTATTAATGTATTTAGTACAGAATATAATCTCAGCTAATCGGGATTGTATAATTTAATCTCGCTTTTTTCAAAAATTTCCATATGAAACAAAAGGACGATTTTTGAATCTCGTCCGTTCGATTTCGTCATTCGAAAATATGTGGAAACCATGAAATGCTATTTTTGAAATTTTGGTTTAAATTAAACCATGGTCGATGGGTTAGATTGCTCACACATTTATTTCTTTAACGCTGTAGGGCCGTAAAATAAGTACTTAGGTACCTATCTTTATATTCAGCTGAAACCAGTTCTAAAATGCCGAAATTATCATGATATTCCGTAGAAAGAATAGAAGTCGAAGCCAAATCTCATGCAAAATACTTCATATATATATACGAGTACCATACCGCAACCCACATAAATATTGCAAAAGCTCCCATGTCGCATATGAAAAATTCTTTGGCTATACCATAAATCAATTTCATACAAGCGCAAGGCCTAAGTAAATGTCTTTAATCGAGCAAACATGGATGTCGTAATATAAAACATAATGTCAGCACAAACTTCAATATAAAAGATGATAATGTCAAAACAAACTTTGTCCCTCGGACGGAGCAAGATTAAAGTGGACAGTGACAGCTTACACACAACACAAGCTAGTTATACATATGGGTCTGCAGGCTTAATACATCATGTATGTGATGACAGCTAACTACTTACCTGTTATTACTGATGCTAGCTATATATACATACCTATTAAGGTGTATTTATCAAAAGCTCTTAATTAGTAAATTGGAAGTAGGTATATGTGCGTTGTTCACTAGCACCGAATAAATCATACTAAGAGCAACTTATTATTAAAACGACAAAGTCCCGTTACAGTTTAAATAATTAGTGAAGATCCATAATTTAAATCCATATAAGTACCTAACTAAGCAACTTGGGCTACATAGGGTAACTACTGGGCAATTCCGTAAATTACGAGAACCATAAATAATGGGCAATTTGGTGAACTACCTACTCAGTTGAGTACCTTTTACATGGACTATTATGTAAGGCAGCTATAGCGACGTATCTTTCTATCATTTCTATCTATAACTTTTTAGACGGATCACTGTGGATTGGTGAGTAGAAGGTGAGGGCAGTAGTCTACATCTTCCACGCGTCTGTCTTCCAAAAATTGGTTTTATTAACATTAACATAACATAAATTAACATTTATCTTCTTATTTGGATTAAATAATTTCCAATTATTATTTAATAATCTTAAACAACCAACAAATAACAAATAACAAGAGAAAATAGGAAAACGAACTTTCATCGTGTGTCAACTTGAGGGCACGTTCTGAAATATCTATACGACGTCAAATATAAATTTGTGTTCCATCCCTTAGCGCCACTTGCACCATCCCACTAACCCGGTATTAACCGGTTAAACCGTTAACCCAGTGTCAAGTTCCACTGGTAACTCCAGGTAACTCCAGATTTAACCGGTTAACCCCGTGTTAGTGGGATGGTGCAAGTGGCCCTAATGGTCTAAGTGTACACTAGCCCGGGGTTAACCGGTTAAACCTGGAGTTACCTGGAGTTACCAGTGAAACTTGACACCGGGTTAAAGGTTTAACCGCTTAACCCCGGATTAGCGGGTTGGTGCATGTGGCCCTTAGCTACGCACGATGCTACGCGCGTCTGATGCTAGTGATATATGTTGCGCCGTAGGCCTGTGCCACATGTGCCAGCGAGATTTAAGCAAAACAGACGCGCGCTTTCGGTTTATCAGTAGGTTATTTCAGTATTTTTCGCCGTATAAACTTCTTATAGTATGCAAGCAAATTGGTAAATCATGGTCCTAATCAAGTTTATAAAATAAACCCCCCTTCATAGCTTTTAGAAAGTAGCTGTAGGAAAACCGCATGCTTTCTTGAACGTGTAAGCAAAGATGAAATGTGATTTAGCTAGCGATTTGTACGTAAATTAAAACAAATTATGTTACCATAGATAATCGAACGATGCAAGCAAATCATCAATCGGCGCGCTATCTTTGCAGTCGAATTATTTCACACAAGGCACTATAGAGTTCGTCGAATAAAGATGAGTTGGGGCGTAGCCAAGATGACAACCGTTTATCGACAAACGCCAATCGAAAAGTTAAATTTTATCGGGATGACATACCTATCTATACGTAGGTACAACATAGGTAGTTTCGAATGGCGTTTCATATAAAGGATTGTCACGTGGATACAGCCTGGCCTGGGGTAATTCACTAATTGTTTACTAATAAACCTGCCGCCTTAATATCTTAATAATATCACCAAGATCAGGCAGTCTAAACTCCAAATTGCATACCTATATAGCAAAACCATTTGAATAGCCTTCACGATGTTACTAAGTTAGCATTGGCAGTAGAAATGGCGGCGTTAATCAAATCGCGATAATCGTCACGTGCTTACGCGGAGCCAATTACCGCGGCCTCCAGGGCCCCTCAAGCAGCCCGCTCTGTGGCGCCTGGAAATGACAACATATTTTGGGAATCTATAAAATAGTACTTTTTTATTGGTTTGGACATTGAAGAGAACTATCTCAATTCGAAAATTTTGTGACGTCAAAAAGTTTTGATTGCGTGTATGTATTTTTAATGAATCGCTTCTTTTGAAAACATAGAAATTTAAATTTATAGAAAGTAAGTAACGCCGACGTTAGCGAATAAGTCGTGGTAAGGCTACTTACTCTTACTGGCCAGTAAAATTAAAATACGAACCATTGTCGACGTATCAAAATTTTTCTACAGAGAACTATTATATAAAATAAATCAATGAAACTATTTGAGATAAAAATTGAATCATTAATTTGTGTGCACAAAAACATAAAAATACCCCTTAGGGTATTATAGGCTAACCTAAGCTATGTGTATTAGGTATACTATACCGTTTTCATTCCATCGTGGGCAATAACAAAGATAATAAAATAAGAACATTATGCCTTATTACACCTTGATTTTAACGAACAGAACAAAAACAAGAATAACTGAAACCTAAACAAGAGAAATCTGTAAAATCTATTGATGCCTTAGCGGAACGGAAAACACGATAAAATCCAAGTCAGTTAGGTAGCCTTTTAACATAACTTAATGTCTCAAGAAATATCTTCAGGCTCAATAAGCATTTGGATCGGCCGACCGCTTCCAGCAGCGCAAGACCAGTGGGCGAGTGGCAAGAGGCCAGTACTAAACGCAGCGACTGGCACGAGGCACGACGGTCGAGTGCCGTCGAGACTCGAGGACCGGGACGTGACTATCGACTCGAGCTGCGATCTGCATGCAGTGCAATCGGGAGAAACAACCAAATTGGATTTGGATGCAATTCTTTGATAAAAAAATGAACGGTGTAAGTTTTTATCGGATTAGCTGAATGAATCGAATCTATGATTCCAGACGAAATAGACTGAAAATATCAGATGCCTTCTTTATGTTCAATATTTGAAATGAATTTATTATACAGACTGAATCATAAATCGTGAATAGAAATATGTTTTTCTAACTCCATAAACAACGAGCAATGTAATGCCCCTACTCTTACTAAAATCAGACCAGATTTTTTTTATTTTTTGTCATTTATTTTACTTTTATCTAAGAATCTAAGGAACGAATTACCTAAATTGTTTTATTGAAATATCTTGAACAAACACTTCGATATTTTATTATACATGCAGGTAGTAAATAGCATACTGCCCGTCTGATAATGTGCAGTTACCAAGCCCATGGACGCCTGAAACTCCAGGGAAAATCAAATGCGCATTGCCTCACGAATACATCCCTTTTTAGGGTTCCGTACCTCAACAGGAAAAAACGGAACCCTTATAGGATCACTCGTGCGTCTATCTGTCCGTCCGTCTGTCCGTCTGTCACAGCCTATATTCTCCAACCAATTTTTGGACCAATTAAGTTGAAATTTGGTACCCTTGGAAGTCTGTAACCCAAAAACGGACATACAATAAAAACAAATTAATTTTTAGCATAGGGGGCACTTTTAGGGGGAAAATGAGAAAATTATAAAACAAAGTTTTGCAAACCATATCGTGTTGCATATTAAATGAAAGGGCTTGATTTTTGAAGAACCCCTTACCGTAAAACTCCCTCAAGAAAACCTCGAAAATGGTGATCGAGATATAAAATCACCAAAAAAAATAAGCATAGCAACCTGGATTTTGAAAATTAGTTACAATACTTACAAAATGGCAGCCATCCAGCCACAGTAACTAGATACACAAGAAACCCAACATGGGTTAATCATCTAAAAACAATTTTGTATCCCTCATTTATGAAGTTTCGGATTTACTGCGATCATTAAATATCATAACTCTTCAAAAACATTACGAATATGTGGAGTTAAAGTAGTTAGCAGTTTCGAGTGAGCCCCTTGTTAAAGCCGGGAAATGCAATTATGGGCCCGGCGTGACTTTGGCTCGAATGTTAGGCAGAAACATATCTGCTTTAAGTAGGATTAAATGGATGACCGTATTTTTAGTGGCTGTGGTATATTTACATGCCTACTTCCTTAGTCCTTAGAAAACACCACATAAAAATTACGATTTTACGGGACTAATTCGTGTCTTAAGCTTTAATAATATTAATTTATTACCTCCGACATTTTGACGAAAAAGACTGGCGAGTAGTGTTGATATCAACATGCGAGTTTTGTTTAACTTCCAACACTTGATCTTGTTATGTTTACTAATTAAACACTCTGCCAAGATTTTATCTTCGATGTTTTTTTCTGTATATGCTATTCTTTATTTATAATCAAGTAACTTTGGTCAAATCGACTTGATATCATCGATTAACACATTCACTGCCCCCAACGCACATGTGCGTTCACCGTCATACAAGTTTGTACCTAGGCCACGCCCCCTGGCAGTGAATGCCTTAAAATTTTAAATTCTTTTTTTTATATTCCTAATGGATCAAAGATATGTGCGTATTTAACGTAGTTATCGCATTAGGTTGAGGTGACAATAAGCGGTCCAGTAACGTCTGAAAATATCGATACGAAAAAAGTGCCAAAAATATGTATACACGACCTTATTGTCCATATATTAAGGTATACGTATTTTTGTCACTTTGTCCTTAACGATATTTTCAGACGTGACTGTACAACGACGTCACAACCAAGCTGAGCATGCGAGAACAACAACGCACGTCGCCGATTCGCATCCGTTTAACGAAGTAATTAATCGAACAGATTGCGCCGTAATTGGACGACTCTTGTCGCGTCGCTGCCGCGCGACAACGCCGACAATTCCGACAACCCCGACAACTCGACCGACAGCAAACGCCATTGAATATTAATCGTCCTCGAGTCGAGAGTTTTTGTCTGCAATCGTACCTGCACGATTTATGTATACCACCGTTTTTTGTCTAACGACGTCTTAACGTTGTCGATTGTTATTGGGACGATTTATGGGTCTATATGTCTTTGAACATGATTTAGAATCGTCGACTGCTTGGTTGAATAAGGAAAATTAACATGATCAAAATAATTTGTGACGTCCCACGGGCAAAGGTACCTTATGGCGGGTATGGAGTTATGCATACCCCAGTAATCTACAATAAATAAGCTATCGATAACACAAAAGATCAACCTTCTAAGTTGCGTAGTTACAGAGATATGATTTTTTGAAAATAATGTTGTGAAATGAGCAACTTTACGATAGAGAAGTTTTAAGTTTAGCCGCCTAAAAAACTATGTTCCTGAAGTAAGTTACATAGTTGACTACAAATAATAATACCTTATATATCTGAGATTAAAAAAATGTTGCGACTTGTTCTGTAATGCAAATAGAAACCTTTGATATCGACTGATTTATGTGTATACTAACCAATCTCTTGAAAATAAAGTTTTATTTCATTTTCACGATTGATTGCAATGAGCTCTCAAGATTTAAATTGTATCTATTAGGCCTACTGTCCACGAGGCGCAGCTGCATAGACGCTGCACGCATCACCGTGCAGCATTCATGCAGCCCGGCGTACTGACACTGTCCACGAAGCGTAGCGTAAGCGTATCGTAGCCTGCATTTTCTTTCATTCGTGATGATGTCGTCCAGTTATGAATACGTTATTTTGGCCTATTATTATCTTCGAAGTCGGCGACGACACCGTTTATATTGGATAAATCCATATTATAGAAAGAAACATACATTATAGACTGTTCGAAGCTGCAAGAGAACTATCAGCAGATGACAAATTATTTCATTCATTTTATAGAATGAGCAAAAGGACATTTTTCACTATTTTATTTACACACTTTGCAGCCGTTCCCGCCATGTTTTCTCACAAATACGCAACGTGCTGTTCCGTGCCATGCAGCCCGGCGTATAACACGCAGTACGCCCGGCTGCATGAAGCTTGCATGCAGCGTCGCTGACGTGCCGTTGCCGCTCCGTGGACAGAGTTGTGCGGTTTTGTATGTAGGCTGCAAGCAAGCGTACACCAAGCGTACAATGACGAATACGCGTCTATGCAGCTACGCTTCCGTGGACAGTAGGCCTTAGAAAACGACACTGAGAGACAATTTAAGCAAAAAACAATACCGATTTAGAGGTAAAATGTATTTTCTGACTTTTTCATATAAAATCAGAAAATTGAATATTTTTACTTTTAATGTAACACACAATCAATTTTTCTGAGCACATATGAAAGAAATTCTGTCATTCAAATGAAATAAATCCTAAAACCCCAACTAAATACTATATTTAACCCCTTTAGCCACTTTAAACTTACATAACAATTACAGTATTTGCTCCATATATTTACGAAAAGGTACCTTATGGAAATAAATCTAATAATACATCAGTACAAAACATCAATCACATTGAAGTTTATCTTTTATGAATAGAAAATATTAATTTACATTAAACTGCCACAAATTTAATTAGTTCTTCGTCATAATAATCTTAAAAAAGACCAATAATTTGTATGTAATGAAAAGGTACCTTGTGGTTAAGTTACATGATGAGGCATGATGATGATGGAACAGTTAGGATAAACTAATAATATTTTGGGGTAAAGATGGTATAAATCGTCTATTTCTTATCAATAATATATTTTGGTTGCCATTGAAGACAAGCGGCATTGAGGTTCAATGACCTCAGATATTCCATAAGGTAATGCGTCGGGTATTGGCATTTTTCAGCAAACCAATGGCTGATTTATTGCATGCGACCAAACTAAATGAAGATTATACTAGTTAAGAAAGACTTGACGAGAGTAACTTTGGTATAATAGCAGGCTACTTGGATTTGTAATGTCGGTCGATGTACGGTTATAATATTTGCTAGGCGCCCCAACCAGAACTGAAATTATCAAATTAGTTTTGCAGAATGCTAATACAGTTCTCTACCAAACTTCTTTTCCCGTATTGACTAGTTTTTTTGGGAATTTTCAATCTTTTTTCCATAAGGTACCTTTTCGACTAAACTCTGAGACGACATTACTAGGCTTATAACTAACTTATAATAAAAATAAAAACAGGTAAACAAACGTTACGCATTAAGGTTTCAGATAACACAATAAAAAAAATTGAGCATTTTTTCACCTCTCTACAAAACATTTCATATCTCCGAAACTAGAAACCCTCATAAGGTACCTTTTCCCATGGAACGTCACATTTAGTCATTTCTGTTACAAATTAAGACTGTTAGGTACCTACATAGAAGACAATAATAATACCTACTAAAGTTAACAAATTTAAAACTACCTACACACCTAGCTAAAAAAAGAATTCGCCCAATGCTAATTCCTACAAACACGAAGAGAACATATTTATACAACATATAAAACCTCAGTTATGGTAACCACTATGCACTATTTAGTTCGTAGGTAAGTATTAAAATAATAATATGCAATACATATATGTATATGTCTATATAAAGTATGTAAGTACCTTATTGTACATAGGAACAAAACCCAGTTACAACAAAGGTAAACTTATCCCGGTATGGGATCTCTTCCAGTTAACTTTTGAGGAGTTTATTAATAATTTTTAAGAAAAAAAAACCGACTTCTATGGGGCCCGGTGAAAAATGATGGTAGATGGTGCACTATGTAGAAAAGGAGGTAAAACCAGTACTTTCTAGTAGCATTTCGTTTCCGTAAGGGTCGTAGTTCTAGCCTAACCTAACCCACTTCTCTGATTGCAGTTCGGTTCTGTGAGGATCGTAGTTCGAACCTAATCAAATCCACTTTTCTAGTAGCATTTCGTTTCTGTAAAGCCCGCAGTGCTAACCAAACCTAACCCACTTTTGTTTGGTTTGTGAGGATCGCAGTTCAAACCTAACCTAACCTACTTAACGGCGCATGCCGTGCGGTGTACGGGGGTATGAGCGGGAGGGGTTTGGCATCATCATACTATATATAGACGGTCAAGCAAATCTTGTCAGTAAAAAAAGGCGCGAAATTCAAATTTTCTATGGGACGATATCCCTTCGCGCCTACATTTTTCAAATTTGCCGCCTTTTTCTACTGAAAAGATCTGCTTGACCAAGTATACCTACATTTTATGGTAGGTAATCCGTCTACGTCACCGGAGACGCGCACGGAACGCGAGAGTACGTTAACCCCGAAACGTTCTTACGCTGCTACTGCTGCTAAGCCGCCTGCTGTGTCCAAGCCTAAGCAGCGGCCGAAGAAAGGGGTGCAGAGCCTTCGTGAACCTGTTCACAAGGACCAATCACAGCCGACTCTAAGGGAGTCGCGATGCGATGCGGACGATTTCAAGAAGGTGGAGAAGAGAAGAAAACCGGCTCGTCAGAATCAGTGCGGTACCGCACCGACTGGACCCAACCATCTGCTGCGTCCTGCAATACCGTCGACGCTGCTGTATGTGTCCCGTCTACATTACCTTACGAAGGTCGACGACATCGTAAAGTATGTGAAAACGAAGACCGGATTCATCCTGAGGGTCGCGAAGTTGGAATCTCGACACAGTGCGAATTTTAATTCGTTTGTGGTGAGCGTTCCGACTGATCATCTAGCGACCTTCACCAAGGAGGAGTTTTGGCCGAAGGGTGTCAAGTTTCGGCGGTTCCGCGGCCGGCTCCCTGACACTGAGGGGTTGCGTAATGCATCGCAGCCATAATGTGATTTGTAGTGTTTAGTTTTAAAATATATTTTTATAATATGTATGCTAGTTTTAAGGTATTTATGTATGGGCCACTAGTTGCCTGAAATAAAGATTTTCATTCATTCATTCATTCATAGCGGTTTATTTAGTTTAGGTATCATAGTGATTTTCCGGGTCAAGGTCCAGGTCTCTGAGTCCGAGTCCGGGTCTGAGTCTGGGTCCGAGTCCGGGTCCGAGTCCGGGTCCGAGTCCGGGTCCGAGTCCGGGTCAGAGTCCGGGTCCGAGTCCGGGTCCGAGTCCGGGTCCAAGTCCGAGTCCGAGTCCAGGTCCGGTTCCGATCCGGGTACAGGTCCGGGACCCAGTCCAAGTCAAACTCGAAATTCGAAATCACCAAACGTGTACTATGCGTCTTTGAAGAGTTCTGTTCTGATCATCATCAGCAGTTCCACTTCATCAAATGCGACAGTTTTTAATGTAAATGCTTGATTTTATGATGAAAATACAGAAAATTCTATACGTATGCCTTTAAAATTTGAGGAGTTCCCTCGATTCCTTATGGATCCCATCATCAGAACTCGAGCTTGACAGAAATGTGGCTTAAAAACTAAACTTGCTTAGCAAACATAACGAAGAGGACAAATCGCCAAACGTGAACTATGCGTCGTTGAAGAGTTCCGTTCTGATAATCATCAGCAGTTCCACTCCATCAAATGCGACAGTTTTGAATGAAAATGCTTGATTTTCTGATGAAAATACAAAAACCTCTATACGCATGCCTTTAAAATTTGAGGAGTTCCCTCGATTTCTCATGGATCCCATCATCAGAACTCAAGCTTGACAAAAATTATGCTTAAAAACTTAACTTGCTTAACAAACATAAGGAAGAGGACAAATCGCCAAAGGTGAACTATGCGTCGTTGAAGAGTTCCGTTCTGATCATCATCAGCAGTTCCACTTCATCAAATGTCACGTTTTTGAATGTATATGCTTGATTTGTTGATAAAAACACAAAAATCACTATATGTATGCCTTTAAGATTTGAGGAGTTCCGTCGATTCCTTATGGATCCCATCATCAGAACTGGATTTTGACAAAAACGGGACCAATCTGTATGCATATACATGCAATCAAAAAAAGAATTTTTAAAATCGGTCCAGTAATGACGGAGATATGGAGTAACAAACATAAAAAAAAATAAACAATAAAAAAAAAAAAAATAAAAAATAAAAAAAAACATACAACCGAATTGATAACCTCCTCCTTTGGGATTTGGAAGTCGGTTAAAAAAGAAGTAACGATAAATGACAAACAGAAACAAAGATGTACAATTGTACAACAACTAAAAGTAACGAAATGTATGTTTTGAATACGTATTGTTACAAATATATAGGTACGTCAATACATACATATAAGTATATAATTTTTAAGAAAAAAAAACCGACTTCTATGGGGCCCGGTGAAAGATTATGGAAGATGGTGTAGAAAAGGAGGTAAAACCAGTACTTTCTAGTAGCATTTCGTTTCCGTAAGGGTCGTAGTTCTAGCCTAACTTAACCCACTTCTCTGATAGCAGTTCGGTTCTGTGAGGATCGCAGTTCGAACCTTATCAAACCCACTTTTCTAGTAGCATTTCGTTTCTGTAAGACTCGCAGTTCTAACCAAACCTAACCCACTTTTGTTCGGTTCTGTGAGGATCGCAGTTCAAACCTAACCTAACCCACTTAACGGCGCATGCGGTGCGGTGTACGGGAGTTTGAGCGGGAGGGGTTTGGCATCATCATACCCACATTTTATGGTAGGTAATCATAGTGGTTTATTTAGTTTAGGTATCATAGTGGTTTTCCGGGTCAAGGTCCGGGTCTCTGAGTGAGAGTCCGGGTCCGAGTCCCGGTCCGAGTCCGGGTCCGGGTCCGGGTCCGAGTCCGGGTCCGAGTCCGGGTCCGAGTCCGGGTCCGAGTCCGGGTCCGAGTCCGAGTCCGAGTCCGAGTCCGGGTCCGAACCGGATCCGGGTATGAGTCCGGGTCCCAGTCCAAGTCAAAATCGAAATTCGAAATCACCAAACATGTACTATGCGTCGTTGAAGAGTTCTGTTCTGATCATCATCAGCAGTTCCACTTCATCAAATGCGACAGTTTTTAATGTAAATGCTTGATTTTATGATGAAAATACAAAAAATTCTATACGTATGCCTTTAAGATTTGAGGAGTTCCCTCGATTCCTTATGGATCCCATCATCAGAACTCGAGCTTGACAGAAATGTGGCTTAAAAACTAAATTTGCTTAACAAACATAACGAAGAGGACAAATCGCCAAACGTGAACTATGCGTCGTTGAAGAGTTCCGTTCTGATCATCATCAGCAGTTCCACTTCATCAAATGCGATAGTTTTTAATGAAAATGCTTGATTTTCGGATGAAAATACAAAAATCTCTATACGCATGCCTTTAAAATTTGAGGAGTTCCCTCGATTTCTCATGGATCCCATCATCAGAACTCAAGCTTGACAAAATTGTGGCTTAAAAACTTAACTTGCTTAACAAACATAACGAAGAGGACAAATCGCCAAAGGTGAACTATGCGTCGTTGAAGAGTTCCGTTCTGATCATCATCAGCAGTTCCACTTCATCAAATCTCACGTTTTTGAATGTATATGCTTGATTTGTTGATAAAAACACAAAAATCACCATATGTATGCCTTTAAGATTTGAGGAGTTCCGTCGATTCCTCATAGATCCCATCATCAGAACTGGATTTTGACAAAAACGGGACCAATCTGTATGCATATACATACAATCAAAAAAATAATTTTCAAAATCAGTCCAGTAATGACGGAGATATGGAGTAACAAACATAACAAAAAAATAAAAATAAAAAAAAACATACAACCGAATTGATAACCTCCTCCTTTGGGATTTGGAAGTCGGTTAAAAATAAGTAAGTAATATAAATGACTGTTCTAAACAAAGTACCTACTAATTCTAGTTGTTGAAGTTGAGAATATTTCGCAACAGAACCGGATCGAACACCCTCGATCACATCAAATATCGTGTCTTTCAATAAATCCGTCCCATTCCATCAATTAGAAATACAACCGAGTATCTATGTAAATTGAACAATGAAACCCTTTTAAATCCATTAAACAGTCGCCGGGGACACTCGTCAAAGGGACAGGGAGCCGCCGCCGTACACGACGTCGTGTGCGGAACTCAATCATTAGTGTGCTCACTCAATGTGAAAGCGATTTCAGCCCCGGAGTCCCCGCCCCTTTGAAACTGGCGCAATATTGTCGAAAGCAGGAAAACTCTTCAGGAAAAAAAAATATTAGCCAAGTCGCGGTGAAGAAATAAGACCGGAATGTTGGGAGCCAATCGAGCGAGCGAGTCTGCCGAGACATGTGGCTTTTTGCTATCGGCAGGCGCGGCAGGAAGCGGCCCGGCACGGCACGAAGCGCGAAGTCGCGAACCCGCGCTTCGCTTCCATCGCCCGAGGACGTAAACTCGAGCGCCTGAAACAACTTCGTTACAACTCTGCACTGTTTTGTTCTGCTCTGCAATATTAGTTTTCCTCAAAAAGCTATTTTTCAACTCACCGTCGAAAGGCTTGTAAAGTTTTCTAATTTAGTTAAATCGTACTCAACGGTTCGGGAAGCTCACGCCCCGGTTCCTTCTAGATTGAAGACAGATTGTTTTTGTAAAATATTGCTTGGTAATTTGCCTTCGATTACTGAGATAACGTGATTTCAAAAGACTGCCCAGGGTGCTTTAAAGCCTGAGAGAGCAGCGACTAAATTATTCCCATTGTTAAATGGAGCGTTGACGTTGAGTATGAATACCTATTTAAAGATCTTCAAAAGGCTGCTCTTTAGATCTCAAATAAGTAAGTTAATAAATGAATTTAATTAAAAAAACCGGCCGAATAAATAGATAAGTACTAAGTACTTATACAAAATAAATTTTCGTCCGCTGCAATTTTGTACTGACTGTCTCTATGCAGATAGGGTAGCTACATCATTTTTTGGGACAATTAAAGTTAGTAGAACTAGCTAAGTAAATGTGCTGAGGAAATCCAGCGGCAGGCTTTAAATTATTTGTGGGAGTGACTGCTCTCTCCCTCTCTTTCTTTCTCTCTAATATTCGTATATCCCGTGTTAGGAGGCTATTAGTACCCAAGAGCAAGATCATAGGAGGTTTATAATGGCCGGATAAGGCGATGTAGCGAAGATGAACGTCGTAATGAAAATCCTTTGTTTTCCACTTTTCTTTATGACTGCGTGAGATATTTTGTATTCTGTACATTGCCTCTGAAAGTAATTTAGCTTTTTTATACGTACGTATAATGTTCATCTACTAAAATTACTAGAAGGCTGACTTAGATAACTTAGATTATTCATCGCTTTTTTAACCAACTGTTTCTAAAAGTTTCGTAAATCAGATATTTAGACCTAACTTAAACCATCTTTGATACCTACGTACTATTTTATGTGGCATTTTTAAATAATGACAATTAGTGGGTACCTACAGTTGGAGGTATATTACACAAAACCCTACTTAAAACAATCAGTACTTGTTTCAATCCTCATATAGTGTTCTGTTTGTCCGATCTTACGTACCTAGATACTTTCACTGAGTAAACTAGTAAACCGATTTTAATAAAATTTGGCATGTAGAAAGCTTACCTAACCTCTAAGAAAGGATAGAGCTTATTTTATTTTTAGGGATCCACTCCCTACGGGGAAATGATGGAAGCCCATTCATATGGCGCCGCGGGCACAGTTTCAAGTATGATAAGCACCTCTTGCCACCCCGGGATTAATAGATTAATCCTGAAGTTACCATGGTGAACCAGTACAATTTGACACTGGGTTAACGGTTTAACGGGTTAACCCCATGTTAGTGAGGTGGTGCAAGTGCCCTGTTGTATATATTATTTCTTTTGATAAAGCATATTTTTCTAAGCAGTTTATCTTTGTTGCAGGTGTTGCTGTTCCCGGAGGAGGGTTGGGCCCGCAGCGCCTCCTCGTCGTACTGGACGCTGCAGCCCTGCTGGTGGCGCAAGAGCCGGTGCAAGGTCGTCGAGGTCGCCGGCACGAGAAGGTAAGTCCATTATGAAAGAAGAAATAAATAAATAAATATAAAATACATTCATTAACCTCTGATATTCAAAATACATAGAAAAAGAAACAGACGGATGCTAAGAAGGCTACCACAGCATAATACCACAGAAACTCGTGGTGCTAGTTTTCAGCGTCAACCTGAACTGACTGAATGCTGATCTGATACATGCAACAACTAGCCCAAGGGCTTGGAAGTCGCCCGCATGCCTGGTAACTAGATATATTAATTAGTCCAGGTCTTGTGAAGAACGAACGTACATCGGTTCCTTGTGGTAATGTCGTATTCGTATTATTCAGATAGATCATTTGAGAAATCACAGGATATTTTGTAGTAAATCCATCCTTTTCACTTTGTATACACGGTGTAACATGAGTAAACCGAATAATTTTAACAGCGTATTCCTGATCATATTTAGAGACAAAAATGTCTTATAAACTTTTTTGAAATTCGCCTCGTTTCAGAGATATTAATTAAAAAAAAACAAGTTTTTTATTGTTACATAGTGTAAAAGGCCTTTTTGATGGTGATGTTGCTGCTATGTGACGTAGTCTAAAAATCCTTATTGATAGATGTCAAAAAGTGACAAGTAACGCTTTGCAAAAAGTAGGTTCTACGAAAAAAAATTTAAAAATCAATTTTAAGTGACAAGTTTACCAATAACATCTATGTTTTATGTACAAATACATTCAAAAAATTTAAAAAAATAAACAAAAAAAACATTTTTTTTGGCGAAATTTACCTAAACTCATATTACATTTTTTACTTCTTTTGACCTCAGAAATGCGTGGTTAAAATTATTCGGTTTCCTCATGTTACACCGTGTATTATTAGTCGATCTTGGGTTTAATCAACCCACAATTTCTTCTAACAACATGGCAGGTGCTATTTTTCCGTTCGTCTCACAACACTACGAGTACAATCGCTTGGTATAGGACTTGGGCCCTCTTACACCAGTTGCACCATCCCACTAGCCCGGGGTTAACCGGTTAAACCTGGAGTTACCAGTTCAATATGACACTAGGTTAACGGTTTAACGGGTTAACCCCGGGTTAGTGGGATGGTGCAAGAGGGCCTTAGATAAAACTGTAAGTAAAAGCGAAAAATGTCTTCACATTTTGATTTGAAATGCCCGGGCGGTAATTGGTACGGGGCGGAACGCCATAATACGGAAATAATACCGCAGTACCAACCTACTGTATGTAGGTAGGTAACTTAGACTGTGACAATTTTAATTTAATTTTCATAATTTCCCCTGGACAGAAAACATGTAGATACAAAAAGTGCCGTATATTTTATTAATGTTATTTCCCTGAAAACGCAGCATTAAAATGCAGTAATATATCTTGTTTAAAAGGAAACAGTTTATCATGGTGCAACATTAACCGTATTTCTGCAATTAACGGCCTCAGGTGGGTTAAACCGCCATGTTTGACAAACGGGCGGAAGCGAGGGCGCCACTATCGCGCGTTCGTAGCGCCCGCGCTGAGGAGTGGTGTGGACGTGCTGTAAATATATATAAAGATGACCCGTTGCTATCGAACCTACATTTTGCAACAGGAGGAGGGGAGGAGCATTCAGATTTTTAATATGATATTGTTTTCTACGATATTAATATGTCTTCAGGATACATCCCTATCGTTCTACATAACTTAGATCACACTTCTATATGTGTAATAATAATATAGTGATAGCGACATAAATCCTTATATACTTGTACTTATTGCTTACTCGTACGGACTCACCTGAAATAATGTGATCACTAAGCGATGGAAATAACAATACAGGGCTTAGTTTCGTGCAAGCTAAATTTATTACGGTCCATACAACGTATTATTATTCAGGTTATCTTTATCCCTACCCTTAAAAATTGCAATTTTCTAATTAATTTCTGTAAGCTCAGTAGGTAGTCAGATTTTTTAACAAAATCCGTTCATCGAGGGACGCATTGGCCCCAATTATCGTAAACTCGATATATTATACCTTGTTTTTGATTTTCTTGTTATTAACCAAGAAATTCGCCGCTAAGTTTGCTCAGAACGTTTCAGTCTCGCGTAACATAAAGATTAATGAGGCAAACAACCTGGTCATTATTTTTAATTTGCCACGAGGTTTCCTCGGCAGTAATAGTTAAACAGACAAGCCCTTAAAATTTTACTTAGCAACACAAACAAGGTGTCATGGAACTATTTTTAGATGGCGGTTTAACCTGTCCTCGAGCTGTAATAGAGGCGTTAAAAGAATATTCAGAACAGCCAGCCTCGACACGGGGACTAAACTGGCCCGTTAGCGTTAACGATTATTGCTGCCCACCCTCCTATTTTAGCTAAATGACTCGTATTTCATGATAGAGCGGGAGTTTTCCAAACACGACATTTATTTCGAGAACAAAAGCCAACACAACCAAACTCAGTAATTGATATTGTTTTAAACTGAAACAAAAAACGACTTAATTCCCCGAAATTCCGGCACATTGTCGGCCATAAGCCATAACACTCAAGAAAGTAGTGCCAAAAGGGCGCATAAAGGTTTTTAATTTGTTCTTGCGAAGTTTGGGGAGGTGTTCCGGCAGGAGTATAACAGTGGCCCGCCATTACATAGGCCGTTAGGGCAGGCTACGTGGCGCCCTACTAACTGGAATACGTGCCGCGGGTACCAATGCTATATAGACAAGAGAAATTTATCCGAGACAAAAAATGTCGGGACCTTGGCTATTTTTGGGGTGAACAGTTGTAAGGAAAATGGTTTTTGTCCATAACAAATGGAGCAAAGAAACATATATATAGGTACATGTTCGGTTTATTTAAGGTATTATATAAGAAGCTTTTTTATTTTTACACTACCTACTAAATGTATTATCTTTAAGACACCAATGAGAATATTATGTAGAAAATTATAAGCAAACTATTTATGATAGCAAAACTGCTATACGTAGTACGTTCATGTTATAATAAATAAAACCGGGCAAGTGCGAGTCGGACTCGCGCACGAAGGGGTTCCGTACCATAATGCAAAAAAAAAAACAAAAAAAAACGGTCACCCATCCAAGTACTGACCACTCCCGACGTTGCTTAACTTTGGTCAAAAATCACGTTTGTTGTATGGGAGCCCCATTTAAATCTTTATTTTATTCTGTTTTTAGTATTTGTTGTTATAGCGGCAACAGAAATCCATCATCTGTGAAAATTTCAACTGCCTAGCTATCACGGTTCGTGAGATACAGCCTGGTGACAGACGGACGGACGGACGGACGGACGGACGGACGGACGGACGGACGGACAGCGAAGTCTTAGTAATAGGGTCCCGTTTTACCCTTTGGGTACGGAACCCTAAAAATAAAGTACCTAATATGTATGTTGAATGTTCCCAATTAAATTATGTAAGTAGATATATAACTCGTCATCATTATCATCGTCATCATCATATCAGCCCTTTTATCGCCCACTGCTAAGCATAGGCCTCTCTTCTAGTACACGCAGTCCTGAAGCGAATCTCATCCAGAAGTGACCCGCAATTTTCCGCATGTCGTCCGCCGAACGAGCCAACGGATGCCAGGCGCTTCTTTCATCCGAAAGCGGCCATCATTCTGTTAACATTTTAGTCCACCTGCCATCACTCTAACTAGCAACATGTCCCACTCAATTCCATTACTATATAACTACTTATTTTTATTATAAATACTAAACCCGGGTTTAAATAAATTAAGTGGTACTGTGCAAACCATCAGCTGTTGCGTCGCAATGAACTATTTAATACAAAGAATATAGTATGTTACATAACATTGCCTACCCACAAAATTGTGTTGATTGGCGAACTAAATTATAAGTGACATTTTGGGCGGGCCCAGCAGAATATTTAATAATAAATAGGTATTCCTACCCTACAAACGCGCTTTACCTTAAGTTATTGACTTTTTCAATTGAGTTGTTTTGCACGATTTAAAATGCTAACACCCAGTTTAGTATTTAAGACATTCATCATACATTGCTATCACACGTAAATCTCTGTAGAAAATAAACGTCGACTCGAAACAGCCTGCAAGGCAAGTCACTGCGGAGCCAAGTCAAAACGTCCTATCTTAATAGGTGCCACCATGTTCTATGCCTTTATGATTTGGGAACATTACATGCTGTATTCCCAAAGCCTAAGAGCGCAAGCAAGCGTTCGCCTTAGATGGACCAGAATAAGTGTTTCCTTCGAGTATAAAGAGTTGTTACGGATGTCGGGGTCACATTTGCCTTGACGTGAATGCTTGCTTCGCTTCTTGGAACACAAGGCCTGGTGAGATAAATCAGCGCGTGTCGCCGCGACCGCAGGTAGCCGCTTCCGCACTAATTCTCGCTCCGAGACAAACGGCCGAGGCAACACCCCCACCTTAAAGGCTTAAGTCTCTCCCAAAATTAAGAATTATGACCTTATATGCTCTTTCCATTCGTGTTAAATTTAAATTACCAGTACATACATATCTTAAATCCGGAGTTCCCTAAAAAAGCAAACGATATCTCCAATTAGGGACCAAGGTTGTGATCACGCTCGGCCGAGTCGTAAGGGCTTGGCCTCCGGTTGACGTACGCTTCTGTACAGCCCAGCCCCATATTAGGTATATGGGAATATATCAGATATCGCAGCATCGTAAGTTTCGTGGAGGTACGCTGAAATGCGTAGCATATGTACCTCATCATTGTGATGTTTCCAGCTTTATAGGGAAAATTATTGATTGTGATTCCTCGGTAAATCGCGACATGTGCGATGTGAAGGATGTGTATCCTAAAGGCTTATCAACTTGTCAAAAAATACCTGGATCTCAGCCTTCTTAACTTGTTAGAAATTAGTATAAGCATTCTAAGTGTTATTATTAATTTTGTATTTAGTCATCTGGAAATTGTTTTTCACCTCAGCAGCTCGAACAAGGGTACTTTGCTTCTTAAAAACAGTGAGCAAAATGCGATTTTGCTCACTGAGTCATTTTGTTTCACTCAGTGAGCAAAATCGCATTTTGCTCACTGAGTGAGACAAAATGTCATTCAAGTGACCTTTATAGTCAAATGTCATTTCAACATGCGGGGTCTAATACAAGTTCGATATACTTGGGTTCTATTATCTCTGTCCCTCTAGGTATGTTCTCA
This sequence comes from Cydia fagiglandana, assembly GCF_963556715.1. Lineage (NCBI taxonomy): Eukaryota > Metazoa > Arthropoda > Insecta > Lepidoptera > Tortricidae > Cydia > Cydia fagiglandana. The sequence goes on from NC_085948.1 coordinate 10,798,950, forward strand.
CTGCTTAGGGTGAAAAATTTTGTGTACTACACGAGAGCAAAGTTATTTACATCTCGTGCGCTTTTGAATCCCTTACTACGCTCAAGATTCTAAATTAGTTAGTAATTTTCTATTATTATAGAATCTTTCGCTTGCACGGGACTCAAAATAAGCACTCGAAGAAATATCAAACTTTGATCTCTTGTTGTACAAATAACTATTTTAAGTAATGCCAACTGCATTGGTTTGTAAACTTTGTATAAATTACAGAAGCTATAACAACTATAACAATATGCCGTGTGTTCCAAAATACACATTACAAAACAACATTACATACAACGTGCATTACCCAACACCAAATATCATCCATCCAATTACTCGTAAGCAACACATTGCATCTAAAGTCTCATGTTTGTTTACAGGCACAGCACACACGCGCGGATGGTGGTGAGCGGCGGGAACGCCGTGCACGTCGTCGGCACCTTCAAACACCTCGGCACCGACGCCGACTTCAAGGTAAACATCGCCAGTTCATTACTGGCTAATCGTAGCTGATGAGGTGTCATTAGGAACGCTACATGTTTATTACCTATTGACTATGTTTGTTTAGCTACTGTTTGAGCTACGATTTAGCCATAGAAACTGACAATTTGGTTTGAAAATTGATTATGATCGGTTGATTGGGTCCATTAAGTCAAAGCCGAACGACGATATAGCTCCGTTCAAAGTGTAAAACGACAGAATCATCTATATGATTCTCAAACTTAGGTAATCTCCCTCTTAGTAAAAAGTTTAGGTATTTAGCTGATCCTGCGCCGGCGTATTATGGATGGTTTTACCTTCTTTATCCACGAGATAAAATAAATGTCACTTTTTAACACCGTGGGATACAAAGTGACGGACACCGTTTTATCACGCTGTCACGTAGACAAGAAGGACCGTTACGAGTTTATAAGTACTGATAATATTCTTTAACAGATCTCTATAATGGAATAATATATCACGCGTTAACATTAAGAACGCGGTAATTATCTCAAAATAATTCAGCAGTCACCTTATACACACGGCGTGCGAAAAACCACTCGAATTGAGACTATTTAAATCAAATTAACGTGTTTGTATTTAAATTAAATTAACGTGTCGTGATTTTGTCAACAGTTATACTTAACGACGAACGTGACGCAGGCGGACTTCAACATGGGCTACACCATGACGGGGACGCTGGAGCGCGGCTGCCGCTCCACCAACTCCTTCCAGATGACGCACTTCGCCGTGCTGCGGCGCTGCGACCACGACGCACATCATCTCAAGAACTCATAAACGACAACACAACATATATGTACTAGGAAAATCACACAATTACAGTGCCGCACTTTGGCGATACAGCTCTGCAAGCATCTCAAGATCTCTGATATAAAGTCAATCAAATAAATCTACCGCTATTGGTAACCGTTTCCTCATAATCGGGCAACTTATTTTTATCGTCAGTCTTTGTCGACAAAACGAACCTATTAAACTTACATGGAATTTTCTTAATGGCTACTAATATTCGTCTGCCAGCCTCATGTGATGATATTAATCTTATCTTAACTGATAAAATATTTTTGAATTTGTATCAAGTCTACCGAACTGTCTAATTTTAGTTACTAAAACTAAGAAAATTCGTTTGCCGTAACTAGTACCTACATTTAGTTTGGCAGTTTTGTCGAACCCAGAGCGCCGGTAATATTGCGCACTTGGAAAGGTCGAACATGCGTGCGTTCGTTCTGCCTGATTAGGCGGGCACATTCGCCCGGACCCTGTCCGGCACTTTACCTGAGGGTAGCGTAACCCGTTGCAACACTCTGCGCCCCACTCTCCCCTCCGTTCGGTAGCTATTAGAGCTAACAGCATTTGTCCATTGGAAACAAAATGAATAATTCGAATCCAATAGCTGGCGGACAGCTCGATAATGATAATGGATGAAGTCTGTACTTTTAATTATTGATCGTAACTGCCCAGGGTTGAATTTATGTGAAGCATGCAAAATTGTTAAATTTTAAAGATATGATAGTTACATAATAATAATATTTTTAAATAGTCAATCAAAACTGAAATAAAAACCTAGTTGGTGTAACTCATGATCTCGAAGGATGTTATCCTAATAGCTCTTAAGTTAGTGCATAGTTTTAGGATTATTCATAATGCCAAGCAATATTGTGATCTCTAATTTCAACCATTTGAATAATGTTAATATTACAGCATTTTGGCTAGTATATTAAAATGTGCTATTTATTTGTGAATTGTTTTAATATTTGCAGCTATTGTAGATGTAAATATAACGATAACTGTATAAATAATAGTCGTAGATGTTATTACGAGATTATTTTTGTAAAAATCGATAATAATGAATTATGATAACGTGTCAAGTAGAGCCCTCTTTGTATTTATTTTTAATTTAGTGTTTCGCTTTTCTCGTGTAGATTTTGAATATTCTCGTCGTTTTTTCTGAAATTGTAGATATTCTTGTAACATCCGAAATCTTCATGGGTAGATATCCATAGTCAGTTTTTTTCTATTTCATGTGAATGATAGTGTTAAAAATAGAATAAACGATCGTTTAATTAAATATTTGGGGCCGTTGTCATGTGTCCAGAGTAAATAATAAGTGCAGAGTCAGAAGTACCTGTTGTAATAATAAATATAAAGAAAGATCACGCCTCACACTCAATTTACAAAAACCTAAATGCTGTTCGAAACTTATTATTTTTATTATTCGACTGACTCGAAGCAGAGGGTTATTAAATAATAATTCCACTCAAAAATATATTGTAATATATATTTAACCTATCCAGGGTTTATCAAGTTAGAGTCAGACAAATGCGCAGCAAATTAAATCTAGCCTCACCTACTACTTACTAAGTATATTCCTACTTAGTAGGTGCAATGCAACTTATAGGTACTTACTTTACTCAAATAAATATCTAAGTTCCTAGTTAACTACCTATAGGTACTTTTATGAACATAATCACAGCTAGGTTCCAGTTAGAAGCAAAAATACTGCTTAATTCAGTGGAATACATTAGTAATTGATTGTACAATCGTCAGCAGTTTAAATCTTAAGTTTTTAATTAAAGATATCTTCCATTGTAGACGAGATCTTGCGGTTTACTGGCAGAAAGACAAATGCCGGAAATTTCAAAAGGCTGTAGTATCGCAGTTGTAACCTTTCTTCAATGAATTAACTTAGAAGGCCATTTAATTTTAATTAATTCACAAGTTTATTTAACACCCGTTAGAACTATATGACGGCCACGATTTAAAATAAATTAAAAAAAAAAACTCGATAATTCCAAATGATCTCAAGACAACCTGCTTATTAACGATACCACTCTAGACCCCTTTGTACTTTTTTTTTAAAAATGTAGAAAACATTCTAGTATTTAATATTTCATGATCCAGTTTGGAATAGTATTTTGTATTGACTATGAATAGGTTATATGATAGGGGTTATGTATAAGGGTCGAATAACACAAACGTCCAATATCGCACTCCCTCCAGTGTTTACACACATAATTTTTGTACAAAGTTGCGAGTATTTTATTGGCTACTATTTGATTATATATTGCCTATTCACTAGGATATTTAAGAGTCCTTTCGCAGAGTCTACTAATGTAAAGTCGAGTAGGGTACACAATACACATAACGATCGAGTAATGAAATAAATGCTAGTATGATAAGAATAATCTTCCTTATATTAAAGACTAGCAATTTACGACATTTCTTAGGGGTGACCCAATTACTCAAAATCATCTATACTTGGTAATCCTGAAGCAGCCTATTGCTTTAATTGTTAATGAACATTAATGAATCCAAACCACTCCCGTTAACCCTTTACAGTGAAAATTCAGACGCGGTCGTCTTTTAGACCAATGTTTATCAACTTTACAAATACTTACTTAAATAAAAATAGTATGTTTCAGTCAACTACTTTTGCCTGTAATGGGATAAAGCTCAGTTGTTTATGATGTAACAGAGAACATAACATGTCTCTCTAAAGTGAACGTTCTTACAATACGTAATGTAGAGTACTATGTATGTTAAGTCGACTTTTGAACTTTTAATGATCTAGACGTGTGCATTGTGCAATGCAATATAGTAGAACTTTTATCCACATTGGTAAATTTTGAAAAAAACATGTTTCATTTCCAGCAGTAAGTATAGTATTAAATGTTTACAAGTTGCCAGCTTTAATATTTTATCATGAATTAGACTTATATCTACCGGGATATGAACAGTGTTTACCTTTTGTAATGTTTTCGAGCTCCCGATATTTCGACGCAGTTACATGCATCTTGTTCACGGGTCTATCCTGGTCGATATAAGTCTAGTAAAACTAAACGTGAATCATTCAAAACTGTTATCATGAATTGTTTTTAAGTATTCCATAAGCACACAGTGGAAGTAGGCCATCTGGCCATGGAACCTTTATAAGGCGGTAATTCATACAAGCATTCAGTCTAAGTAACATTATAAAAATTATAAATCTTTGCTCAATTCTATCCTCACACGATACTTATCTACTCGTATTTAATTTTAATTACCTTATTATTGAATTATAATTGTTACTGAAAGCAAGTGCCAAAGACAATTAGGGAGCTTTTACTGTAAGTTTCAATTAATTAATTACCTAACGATGTGTAAGTAGTTAAGATATATTGTAAATATTCGCTTCATTCATGTTGTATGTATTTCGTAAAAGTATCGAAATTATTGAATAAATTGTACGAAACAGGAACGTTTTTATTGTACCCATTTTGTAACGTTTAGTCCCCCAACACGCACTTTGGCCAATACGGCATAACAGTGAATCCACTGGATGAAACTGACAGACAACCTATGAAAAATAAATCGAATTGATCATGTCACGAGCCATTGAAGTACGGTAGCAGTAGGGTGTAACGATTCGAACCAATTTCAGAAACAATGCCAACACAAACAAACCGAACATTAAAAATTCAACTAAAACTGAATATGTTATTATATGCTGGAGCACGATGTCTGCTGCTGCACAATATGCTGAAAAGTTGATCAGGTGAAATGTTTGTTTTTATTTTTATTATTCGATAACTGAAGTGATAAGGTATGACAAGTTGACAACCTTTTGTTTAATTTACATTATAAAGGAGCCCGGCGGGGTTCGCTTTTGGAAAACTATAATTCCAAGTTGAACAAGCAACAGTTTTTTACGAAAGCGGTTGCCGATGTTGCCATCTGGTAAAAAGGAACTGCTGATGACGACTGACGAAATGATTGTAATGACATTTAAACATGACGTGATATGGGTCAATTTCTGAACACGATTTTTTTTCTGTCCGTGATGAAAATCGCGGGTTAGCATCAGATAATACTTACCATTTTTTTTTTACATAAAGAAGCCACACTTTCACACCGGGTTCCATATGAATTCACTGATTAATTGGTTTTTAGAGTACACTTAAAAATACCTAAAGGCTCAAATTACTACTCCCGTGCCCTGTCCGGAATCTACTTTTGAGCATAATGAAAAATCCTACGAAAAATTCTACATTAGTATCACTAATTTAGTGTCAAATACTTAAACTAGAGGATATTTACTATCACTGAGCACATACACTATTAACTTCATTGTGGTAAATAACTCGTGATCGAAGTTTAAATTTTGTCCGAGCGCGCGAGTAAAATTTCGTCGGCAAAACTCAAAGGGCTCTGACAGCCGACGTCTGTATCTGAACCGCCTCGTGTCCCGCCTCACCTATACTGGCAGTATTCGGCTGTTTCTCAATGCAAGCGGATGTACGTCAAGCCGCGGCGTGTTCGAGCAAATCGCATGAGTATTTCGGAATCCGGGTGGGCGACAATTTTTTTCTAATTTCGATGCCCCTTATAAATTTTATTTCCCACATAGCTTTTCAATAACAATTATCATATTTAGGAGCCCTTTATGTATCTTTATGTAAGCGATAACATAACAGTTTGGTTAAACACGATTTAAATTTTTGGCGAATTTTTTTATTACGAATTCTAATTTCCGTGTCCTAATTCCCATAGAATATTTACCTAAAACAGCTGATTAAGTGGCACGGGAATTAGAAGGTATTACATTTATTGTCAACAAATTTTTAATTGGGGGCACTGTAAGTTAATTGGCAATGTTTACGTCATATTATTATTACATATATATATATATTGGCATTGAATATATATTATATGTAATAATAATATGAAGTATATCTTTCTATTTTACATTTAAGGAAATCTCAAAGAATGCACAAAAATCTATGAACGGTTTTTTAGTATAAGTATTATAGTACATACTTACAGGGTGGACCCGAATAACCCGGGCAATTTTAATACGTAAGGTAAGGTGGGGTAAGACGACACTGGGGTAAGACTATCACTTGTATGGAATCCTCGTACTGTGAGTCTTGCGCCACCTTACCTTATTCATTGATCATATTATAACATTAAAATATTATATAGACATAAAACTATTTTTGGAATTATAACATATTATAATACCCGTACCTAAGGTTACATGAAACAAAATTAATCAAATTTACAATGTTTTTTTTTTTGTAAATTTGACAGCTGACAGCGTAAGCCGTATAAAGTTTATTTATCTGGGAGACCGAGCTTTGCTCGGAAAACATATACCTACCTAAAAACTCAAAAATGCGCGTTTTCCCAGAGACACCTAGCTAGATCGATTTTTCATCCCAGAAAACGCCCATATATGTATGATCAAATTTCATCGAAATCGTTAGAGCTGTTTCCGAGATCCCCGAAATATATACAAAAATTGCTCGTTTAATAGATTACTTGTTATAAATTAGCTTTTCTAATAGGTACAAGAAAAATTAAATATATCCTATTCTTACTATATTATAAATGCGAAAGTATCTCTGTCTGTCTGTCTGTTATCTTGTCACGCTTAAGCCGCTAAAACAATATCATCTTGATAATACATATTTGGCATGGAGATAGTTTGAGGCCTGAAGAAGGACAAAGGATCTGGGGGCACGGCAGTGCCGCCGCCAAGTCGAGCAAAATAAAGTGGCAAGGCCGTGCCATCAAATCTCAATAACATTTTATCTTAATAACATTTAATTTGAGCATGTAGTCTAAGAATTAATACACTTTAAAATCCCTTAGTTTTGTCACTGGCACAATCACTCTCAATCGATATTATTTTAAGGTACTTCTAGCATACCCCCAAGTTCCAAATTAGAAACGTAATTAGGTTTTAGCTTTTTAAGCCAATAAAAATCTAATAATACTGCAATATTAGTCACGTTCTAAAGATAACTGCGTAATTAAGTTTGTAATCCTATAGAAATATATGCGATAGCAACGTTACCTTTTAGTTCTTACAATTAGTAGGGAAAGTAAAGGTACACTACGATGGACGATGTGAGTATGAATAAAGATGTATTATGATATGTATATACATAGTATCAGTATGGTATGGGTATGATTACCGGAAAAGAAGGACAGCCTACAAAAAGAGATGGGATCCTATCAAAAAGAATTCATGTAAAAAGATGCAAATCTCGCAACGCAGTTATTCTACTCTACTACAAAAAAGTTTTGGGATGTAATGTGAAACCAAGTCGGTTATTTTAGTCAGTGCCAGGGGGTATTTTGTAAGCAAGTTTTTTTTAGGAAGATTATGATATTTTTGAGAAATTACTTAACCAACCTACACTTTGAAGATTTTCCCGCAGGGCAGGGACACCCCGTATACCTATGTGTAAAGTAAGGCGGGGTAAGACTAACTTAGTTTATTTTGATCGGGGCAAGACTAACAGTATGAGGATTCCATACAAGTGATAGACTTACCCCGGTGATAGTCTTACCCCACCTTACCTCATATGTGTTCAAACAATTTTTTGGGTTATTAATTTATGAAATCAGCATATTCGATTTATTCAGATTAACTTACACAATAACTTCTTCTCACTGTGCCCCTATTTATTTCTTAGTATCATTTCCTATAAGACCATATACCAGATCATACACCTTGTACCTATCTACATGCAGATACATAATGACACTTTTTAATGAATAGTTTTGTATGTAAAGGGGGACAAGTTTACGAAACTACTCAAAGTATTGTTACATTTTACTAAGAAAGAGAGATTAGTTGCCATTAAAATAAAGGAAAGGATTATTCAAATACGTAGTTTTTAGTATAACATACTTTCGTAGATTTGTCGTTCGAAACTAAAATTAAAGAAGGTAAATATGTCCGATGCCACTTCAGTATGGTTGCAGTATATTATTGTAGATTAAAATATATATAAATAATAGTTTTAAGTACCAAAATAAGTTAAGAAAACAATTCCCGTGCCGTGTTCTAATTTCCGTCCTAGTAAAATCTAATTTCCATGGACACACTAATTCCCGTGCCCTGACCAAAATTTTAAATTTAAATAACTTTTATAGTTTTATGAATATTTTTATCCCATAAGAGAATTAATATTTATTATATTTTTTATCAAATTCTCAGCATATTTTTTTTTGTGAAATGTTGGTATTTCAAAATTCCATGGGAATTAGACAAAAATGCTCGTTTGGTGAAATTGACCCATATCGTGAATATATTTGCCAGTCAAAATAAAGAGTTGCTCGTTGATACTTCCGTAGTATAGTTTAGTACGTAAATGCTCGTATTTTCTGCTACGTTACGTCGGCTGACGTATCAAATCACAGCGGAATCGAGTAAACAGCCGGTTAGACCCGCACGAGATCTCGCTCCACGAATTATTCTCGGCTCGAGCACCATCATCAGCAAATCAAATTCACCTTACATAACCCATTTCTGGCAAATTGCAGGAAACCTAAGCTAAAAGCAGTTTCACTAAGCAAATGTATTTATACTCGTATATATAGGTATATTTTAGCCGGAAGCCCGTCATTGTTCTCTCTTGTTTAGCCTCTCGAAATGTCATTAGTGCCCCGATAAGTTTGTTGAAAACACGAGTTATTCACGTCAACTCGACACTCTGCTAACAAAGGCCGCAGATTAAACCACCTACTCTACCTACTGCTTTGTACCAAGTCATGTGACAGACAAAGGCGCGACAGATAAACGCACTAAGATGTTTCCTCCTAGACTCGTTATTCTCGTTAAGATTGCGCGATTCCCTGCGAGCGGTTTTCAGTTGTTGCTAGTACTTTTCCGGCGTAATTGCGGTAATATATTCACTTATCTCGAGCGGTAATCCTTCCCCAGGTGCGTCGCTAATTCCTTGTTATCTTGCGTTAATTTCCCTCGCATAATCGTCTCGCAAATTGATTGTACTGCCCGCGTTCACGAAATTAAATTAAAAATATTTCGTTCTACCGCTAATGGGCATGAAAAAGGTGCTCGCATCATTTTTCACGAGCGCGTCGTAATAACGCACAGATTACGAGGGAAACTTTTGGAATAACGCAAAATCGCTGACTGGTGACTTTAATATGTCAGCTTTTGTCCAGTCGGGTGAAATGACTCGCCGCTCAATAAGGTAAGTAGGGTTTATTCAGAAATGATAACTTTTCAGAACAAAATAAAAGGAATTTGTTCAGATAAGGAATATACTTGGCGCTTGTACTTGTGTTTTTATAAGTTTTAAGTGTGGTCTGGTTAGTTTCCAGTCAACAGTAACTTGATGCTCCGTGCCGCGCAGCCATGACGGCAACAGTTAGCGCCGTTAAGTGCGCTCCGCAGGCACGTTATCCGCGGATTAATATAATTCCCTAATTTATACGCGACAAGCTCAGCGCGTTCCATTGTTATCGGGTACAACCGCGCCTTTCAATTACACAGCCAAGCCAGATAAATGTACTGCCGTTCAATTAAAGAAGACAGTAACAGTTCTCGAACCTCATAGATACTTACAACCTTCTTTAATTATAATAAGTGTGCTAGCATGTACGCACCTCCTATTGCTCTGCAACTTGGTTAACGAGCGTAGCTTCTGTGATTATTCAGTTTCAAATTCATTATTAAATCAAATATTATTACGGTAAAAAGACAGTGAGTTACCACCGAGTTTCATGAAAGTTTTAATTGGCGTTTGAGAACTAAGAGACAATTAAAATGAAGTTTAAACTTTTTTGACTCTGTGCAATATCCGAGCTTCCGGTTCGCGAGGCTAAAGCTTCGTAGCAGATTTTTACTTTGAACGTGAATGTAATATTTGCTTTGACTGCCATAAGCGTTTATCGAGTCAAATATAGCTTTGCGACTAATAACCCTGCAATAGAAAGAACTGATACATTTTCTTAAATTGTAATATAATCAAACTCAGTAGTTTTGTAAAAGTAACGAGTCTAAGCCGTCTACAAAGTGAAAAGAAATGAGACTCTTAAGTAAGTACATAGTTGAAAATAAGTCAAAATCTATACTCACGAAATAGCTTAACACAAAACTAAGTCAATAATGCTACCAATTCAAACATGTACCGCAAAACGGTTAGATTTTGAATATTACTTAAGTACGAGTATAATTTGTTTCTCAACTCACAACACCGACAGTAACTTAACATGTTCAAAATTTAAGACATCGAAACTCAATTCAAGTAGAAATTAATACGACAAGTTGGTAATATCTTTGGCAAGTAACGAGGGCGCGTGTTAATGCATTATTCGCATCTACGATCATGCATGGATTTAGAGCATGCAATGCTCAACTTGTATTTACGCCGGCAGTTAGCCTTTACTGCGACAGAAATTATAATAGGGCATGCTTAGTACTGAGTGGAACCCCACGATATACAAATGCATGCGCTAAGTGCATACGAGTACGTTATAACGACTTAAATATGAAACTAAGTTTATCGTAGTTCTGCAAGTATCTAGAGTTTTGCAGATTAATACGTCAAGAATGATTTTATGCAAATATATATACTCGTACGACTACAAGTTGATATTTCTTGGGAGGATTAGACATATTCTCAAATCTCAACACGCCGCAAGAGAGTTTCATCAGAGCGATGAGGGTGGAGGGATCTATACTTACTTACCTATTTAATAACTGTTCTTATATTTATTTATAAACAAAGTAATATAAATAAAAATTTACTCTCAAAGAAAGTGTACGAATATGTTATTACTGCGTGTGTAACATAAACAACATATTATATATATACCTACGTACATAGGTATTATACTCAAATTACGAGTACAATATTAATACATTTCCAAAATAGGAAAAATGTGTGTTATTTTCGAACTTTATTTAAGACGTTTATTTATATTCCTAATTTAACAAAGTGATATCTATTAAATTGTTGAATGGCGAATTATTTGAAACTAAATTATTGTATATTTTTCATACAGCTCCTGCATTTTGTCGAAGAGCACATGTTGTTGAAAAACTCTACTCTACTGAAAATGTATTAGATCTCTACAAGACCTCAACAAGTTACGATATGGATAATTTAAAGATATTTGTAAGTTAGATATGTCAAATTTGACGTTTCCGCGATTCTGGAGGCATTCTTGAACGATTTCGACAAGTTATGACTTAGATATCCAAGTCACATCTAGTCGATATCTAATGTAAATCTAGTTGATCTCTATATCGTTTCTAGATCTTGTGATTATCTCGTTTCCCGAATACGCGTGAGAGTTATTGTTAAGATTCCATTCCAGCGTTTGTTTTTACAAATAACATAAGAACCGAATTAATCAATTGATGAAACGATCGGCGCGAATAGGGTATTGGTCAGCCACAGTAGGCAGTAAGCTAGGTCTTATTAACGGGCATCTCTATTTCGGGGCACGTAGCCTCCTTGTGTTTGCTGACAGTAATCTTGAAGACTCGCCAGCGAATGTGTTGGGTCTCGGACCCAAGAGACCTACTGCGTGGCTCTCAACGAACACTTTTTGCTTTGCTGCACACTATACAAGCGAAAATCAATTGTATCCCGATGGAATAAAGCTTGAATTGCAGATAATTTGGTCAACTTCGCTTATGGGTAAGGACCAGCGATCGAAAGGTAGCCGCTTTCAAGGGGTCTACAGATAACTTTATTTGTAATTTGTATTGAACGTGATTGGTTTATGAAAGTAATTCAGCAGATATCCGCACTACTTGCTAATAAGTATCTGGATTCTAAAAGAAACTACAAGTTCCACTCAAAGAATGATTTAGAGCACAAATAAATAAAATTAAAATGTACTTAATTAAATTATTTTCATGAAAAAAGTAGGTACAGTATACACAACGGAAGCCGCAAAAATATCTGACACTATCTTAGTATCTGCAATAGTATACACAACGGAAGCCGCAAAAATATCTGACACTATCTTAGTATCTGCAATAGTATACACAACGGAGGCCGCAAAAATATCTGACATCTTATTTGTAGAGTCATAAGCATACCTCGCAATCGAGTTAGCAAAACCGTAGCAAATGACAGTTGAATGTAAAGGTTAGCGTTCATATGTCATGAATCATCATCATGACTCATGATAACATAGCCACTATTTTTTTAAATTTTAAAGTTAAATTTGTGTTTCAGGAAAGTAAATTATTAAATTACTTCTTAAATTTTTTGTTTATTTGATCACAATTTGTTTACTCTTAATTTGAAATACAAACTAAATTCTACCTACTTATAACGTAATGATGTGTGTGTGTATAGCACAAGGGTGTAAATACTTTATTTAGCGTAATTACACGCAAACAGATCTTAAATAATTAATTTAAAACATAGTTTTTGTATTTGACATAGTAAATACGTATATATGCGTCAACCTTAATGTGCAACTGCTACGGTTTTGCTACCTCGATTGCGAGGTATGGTCATAAGAGGGTGTCACATAAGTATTTTTGCGACCTTTGAAGAGTAACATATAATTGCCGGTGACTGTACCATACTTCAAATAGGTATCAATAAAATTTTTAATCATTTAGAACATTTTCGTAACAAGTAAGTAGTATAATTGCAACTTTATTCCAGGGGTTAATTGGGTAAAACGGGGTGAGTAGGTTTCGCGGGGAGAGTTGGGTTATGAATGGGGAGAGAAGGTTTGAGAGGGAATTGAGAAGGGATTTTAAGGCTATTGCTACAAAAATAATGTATTCCAATTTAAAATGGGGCTATAGTAATACGCATAATAAAAAAAAATCGATCCAACAATCTTCCAAAATCACCTTTGTATGAAAAACCATCTCACCCCAAATACGAGGCACTACGGGGTGAGGTGGGTTTTCCTCTGTATCGTCAAAGTTATGAAATGGAACTACCCAAACTAAAATACAAACTAAAATACAAAAGTCCGAACCACTTATTATATACACCATTCAGTTTCCACATGTAAAAATAAAATTTTATCGAGGGTTGAAAGTCAAATTTCACCCAACTCACCCCATTTTACGGTACTTAATTGTGCAGAAAAAAAAAAACAAGTAAAAGAAAAAATAGGCCATTACTATTATCAGTGCTTATTTGAGCGACATTTAAATATATCGGATTTCCGCCTTATATCTAAGTATATACGAACCAAATAAATGTATATCTCTAAGTAACAAGTTTTTCTCACGGAATTTGGAGTATCTCACGTTGTTACCCTTATTTACAAATCCAAGCGTTGCCGAACCTCCAGGCGTCCCTGAGGAAACGGGGTAAGTAATAAAAAAGATCGCAGGCAATCATATTTTATCGGGAAAGCTATTTTTCGCAGGTGGATCCGGACGGGCGTTTATGTGCATGCCTCAATTTGCTCCCGGCTACACGAAACGACTTGTTAACAATAAGCCTACGTCGTCAGTTTTTGTTTTTAGTTTGTAGGAGCATTAAACGAAATTTATTAAGGTTGCCAGGGACAATTTTCTTCTGCAGGGTAACATCGTATACTTAGGTCCAGAAACGTCACTTTTGACACTGGCAGATAAAATTCCAGATCAAATCCATAACCTGTTATTACAATGTGAATAAAACCGTGCAGGAAAACCCATCTAATATTAACAGCGTGAAATTGTCTGAAGAAACTAGATGCCGGAATGCGAATTTCCTCATTCAGTGCCAGTACAATGGAAAAGTAACTCACACTAATATATACCTAGGTACAGTCGACGTCAAAGATATGTTTACACTTTTGCACCTTACTCCTTTGTAATAAGGCGAAAAGTGTAAACATATCTTTGACGTCGACTGTACCTACCAACTCTTTTTGGGTAGTCGTGTAAAAACAAAGAAAACGTGTAAGTCGTCATAGAGCGCAGCGCGGCTGGTCACGAAACGTTAACAGTTCATAAACAGCGGCGATATATCGGCGGCGCGGCGCGGGGCGGGCGCCCGCTGCCGATTTACGGACGTGACCCGCGCACTTGCTGCAAACTACCACCGCCAAAGGGCTGATTAAAACAATAACCACTAATAAATTAGACAACAAAATACTTGATGCAAAGTTCGTAGTAAACTTAGTAAGAAACCCAGCATGTAACTACCTATTTTTAGATATTTCCTGAAATCAAAATCAACTTACCACATTTGACATCGAGCTTAATCTTTTATACCCCGCCCCGATATTTTTTATAGCCCTCCTGATGGGAATCAATTAACGTAGCAATAGACGCATGGAACAGCACGTGTGTGATATCGGTATTGCCGATACTAGGTATATAAAAACCTATAAACCTGTACACTGTTTTTTTAAAGTACAGTCTCTTGAGAAAATATCGGCAGAATGCTGATTCCACCTATTACTACTAGATTATGAGCTATGAGGCATGTCTGTATAAACATCATGATCGTTCCTAGCATGGCAGATGGCTTTCTGCAACTTGGCCTTTTTTAATGGATTTAGGACAGGGACGTGCAGATAAAAGAAAGGTAGACGATTTTCTCAACTGTGCGCAGTGGGACATTGTAGGTACAGTGTTAAAACATAAAATTAGATTTTCATGGAGTATCAGATAAACCCAGCTAGCTGTGGAAATACTTACTTATTTTAAAATGTAGCCATTTGACTACTTATTATGTTGGTCCCAATTTTTTGATAGATCAGAGTAGGTACTTAAATTAGAAATAAGTAAAGTTCTTCGATCATGATCTATAGTCCGACAAGAAATTGTAGAAAATTAAGTATTGAGGGCGCCGCTTTCTACGTAACTGTCACATTTTTGACGCAAAATGCTGACTTAAAACATGGCAACAATTTGGTATGGATTTTTTTTAGTTCTATTTTATTTAATTTCTACTATTTTACGTCGCTTTATAAGTAGGTGTCAGTATCACGCATTGCGTTGGTAACAGGCCGAATGTACGACTGGCAGAACAATATTTGTTTACCGTCAATCTTCTATCACATTAAATATCGTTTTGCGCTTCATCAAATGAACATGAGGCTTATTACTATTCGAGAAATCCACGGCTTGTGTATAATTTCTTTCATTATAGGTATATTTATTTCCAGATAATGGTAAGTAACTACTAATATATGTATTGTTATATCTACCTATGCAATTAAATACATTGTGATCAATCTATAAAGTATACCTATCAGGAATAATGAAGATAGCAGTTGGTATATACTTACTTAGATATTGATTTTTTTCAATATACTTATTCTTTTTTTAATGCAGTGAAAATAAAAAGGAGCCGTCAATAGTAAAATATGCATTTGCATAAATGTAGGAACATATTTTATTCATTAAGATCTCTAGGCGTTGTAATTTAGTTATCCTACGACGAGCAAGCAAACAAAACAGTTTACAATCTAAACTACCACATAAACCGATAAGCTGGTTTGTGGAAAATAAAGGCATGAACAGCAAAGTCTAAACACCGTTGATAAATATCCGGGTGAAATTTATCATAATAATATAACGAAACGTGACCCAGCACCTTCGAAATTACAACGCAAGCAATAATTCAATCAGGCCAGCTGCGATCATATATAACCATGGATACCGCCTTTAGGAACATTACCGTTCAAATTCTCGGGCCAAATTAGCACACATACACAATTACGCCTACATTCAAATAAGACGACGCGTTTACAGAGCCTGTAATCAAAGCTGGTAAACGAAATAATAGTCATCTTTATTACACTAATGGTACATAGCTAAGTGTAGATGAAATGCATATAATGTCAATAACTACCAATCAGCGACATTAATGCGCTAATAACCTTCTTGCTGTACGTACTGGCCGCTGAGAATTCGCGGTCCATATTTGATTAGAATATGACTTGGACAGGGACAGGTTTATGCCATACATTGAAGAACCAGTCAAATAATTCACGTATAATAATTTAATGCAGATTAAAAGATAACTAGTTAAAATGTTGTTATGAAATGACAGACTAACTCAACATAAGTAAATATATCATTGTTGTATAAATGTATTCCGCTATAATAAGTATTTTGTATATTTTATTATCAATCTGTATGGCAGTGCGAATTCACGTTTAGGTATATACAGTCTGCAAAATTTACACGGGTACACGAATCGGGTCAAAAATATTTGAACAGGCGGAGTCACAATAAATCCCCACTTTCAGTTCAGAATACTGTATATGTATATAGCCGGTCAAGCAAGTTTGTCAGTAGAAAAAGGTGCAAAATTAAAATTTTGTATAGGACCACAGCCGTTAGCGCGCTTACATTTTCTAAATTTGCCGCTCTTATAATATTTTAAACTTTCGCGTTTTGAACACATATTAACTCACATTATACGAAACGAAACTGATTTACGTCGGTAAATCAAGGTAATTGAATATAATTCGCGTTAGACCCGTCTATAATGTGAGTTAATATGATTGCCGCTCTTTTCTACTGACGGAAATGGCTTGAGAGAGAACCTACATATATGTGACAGTAGAGGGTGGATTCAAATGATCAACATTTTCAGATAATGTGTGTATTTCTTAAATTAATTCAGTGAAAGCATGATTGGAAAAATGTATCTACATATAGGAGACCGGGTATGATTATCTCACGGGTTATATCTCATGAATAGAGCATTATATTGCCAGGCATCCACTCAATTTCATGTCTCTCTAATTGGACAGCTTTTTTCCATAGTTTTCTGCGAATAGCATCTTGTGGGAATCTGAATGGAAAGTAATGTAAAATGACAATACCAAATTTGATTATTAATTTGAAATAACTAGGTAGTTTTTTTATAGCTCTATCTCATGAAATAAAAAAGGAAGATACAAATCTGTAAGAAGGAATTTATTACTACATTTCTAATTATATAGAAAATACTTAAACCAAACACAAGTTAATATGAAGTCGGTTAAAAATAGTCTACTTCATTTAGCATAACACCATCCCTATTATCCTCGCAATTTAAAAAGTCGTATGTTGTTATGAAAGTCGTATGCAGTTGTTACGTTTTAGCTTAGCACGGTAGTATTGAAAACAAATCGTCATGTTTTTTCCAAATTCTACTGAAGTTATCTGTTTACTACAAGTGAAAAGTGATTCCACTGTCCTTGGTATGAACTAATATAACTTCTGCACCACTTCACGACACATGAATATATTTTTAATTACAAAAAAACGTTGTTTTTATAAATCAATTTAGCCATTTGTCACTGACTGTCATCTCGGTCGCACTGAGATTGCCAATCGAGCAGTTTGTAAGTACCGCCTATCGCGGGGTAGTTTGCGTTGGGTCATAATTGAGCGGACAGAATACTTCCATGTATAGCATTTCGCTGCAGGCCAGGCTTAACCCGCTCTCTCCATGTTTACCCAGCGCCCTTCTCTTGTGACATTATCCCGTGCTATCACTGTATCATATTAATTGAGATTCATGGATGTCAATAAGGTAAACGATAGAAATCCACGCTCAACATTGTAATTGAGTAACATATTTATATCGACCTACCTTACGTACCTAAGCTAAGTAACTAGGTTATAAATACTTATCTTAATATTTCAAGATGTGGTTTCACGTCACGTCTTAGAAAGACGTATCACCTAAATAAATTATCTTGATATTATTCTCTTTAATAAACATTATTTACAATATATGGTACTTATTAAAAAACTAACTTATCTATAAATTGAAACTAAATTAAAACTATGTTAAATTAAATAATGATCTGTAATTTTATTAACGACTACCTATAGGTTACCTACAAGCGGTGTACCTAGACGTGCGACTTATAAATAAAAACAAAAGACTGGAGGCTACGATGTATTAGGTGATAGCTACGTATTACGAATACCTTACTGTAAATTTACTTAAATAGGTTTCGTCAAAGAAAGTTTATCTAAAAAATAAAGATATTGAAATAAAGAAAGAAAATGGCCTTTTTCCGTGCGAGCGAGCCATATCACTTGTGTTGAAAAACAGAACAAATCCTATATAGTTCCGTTGAGCCGCTCGTATCGACTGGTTGTGCGATGGCGTCAGGGATAAAAACGCTCATTTGTTTCGTGACCGTCACCCTCCTGCGCCCCGGCTCCTGCCGAGACGAAGATAGGATCATGAAAGGTGATTTTACCCCTTTTTTAACCGAAGCAGTACCGCCGCTAAATCTCTGACAAAATGTTGAGTTTATCTCGAACAATGTCCAAGTCGGGACTATTACTGTAAGTCTAGGCTATCGCGGCACTCTGGGGAGCAGTAATGGACCTGCGGAACCGGCCGGGGAAAGAACAATGAAAGTCTAGTGTCCGCAACTTGATTTAGTGGCCATGGACACCTAATAATGTCTGTCGCGTAAAAAGATTGGAGAAATCGTACGTAAGTTAACCCTTAGCTTTAAGATTTAAGTCTAGGTAAAGAATCCTCGGAGTATATTTTATGGCTTTTATGGCTTTTGAGCAATGTTTGCTTCTTAAAATTTTTAGTTAAGTATAAAGGTAATCATGGATTTGCTGTAGCAACACTAGCAACCAAACTGTTGTCCGTGAAGATACTGGATATTACTGCCTAATAGTTATTTAATAATTACGAAAACAAAGTATCGTACCTACTAAAAATCCCGAAAATGAATTCAAAGAAAATGTTTTTCGCTGGCCTATACAGTAGTAATACTATTGATCTATTTTTAATGAAAAAACCAAAAGCTGTATTTTTAATACCAAGCAGTAAACCCAAGTAATGTGAGACGCTCAAAAATATGTTTTCATATATACTACTTATTACCTATACTTATTACTTATTACCCACTTACCTACTTTTAATGTAACCAAGCCAAACCTTATTTGCCCGTTTAGTGTTTTGTCTCAGCGCCGCCATTCACCAAACTGCATTGCCAACCTTAATATTTAAATATTACAGCATGCTTTTGGCCTAATGAGGTATACGAGCCTTGCTTCGGCGGCTGCGCGGAGGTGTCGTGCGACAACCCGCGTAACCACCTGCGGCCGTGCTACCCGTACTGCGAGCCCGGCTGCGTGTGCCAGGAGCCCTACGTGCGCGACGACCGCACGCACCAGTGCGTGCTACCGCAGGACTGCTCTCCGTGAGTACAGACTACCCGCTGCTACCCGTACTGCGAGCCCGGCTGCGTGTGCCAGGAGCCCTACGTGCGCGACGACCGCACGCACCAGTGCGTGCTACCGCAGGACTGCTCTCCGTGAGTACAGACTACCCGCTGCTACCCGTACTGCGAGCCCGGCTGCGTGTGCCAGGAGCCCTACGTGCGCAACGACCGCACGCACCAGTGCGTGCTGCCGCAGGACTACTCTCCGTGAGTACAGACTACCCGCTGCTACCCGTACTGCGAGCCCGGCTGCGTGTGCCAGGAGCCCTACGTGCGCGACGACCGCACGCACCAGTGCGTGCTACTGCAGGACTGCTCTCCGTGAGTACAGACTACCCGCTGCTACCCGCACTGCGAGCCCGCCTGCGTGTGCCAGGAGCCCTACGTGCGCGACGACCGCACGCACCAGTGCGTGCTGCCGCAGGACTGCTCTCCGTGACTTCATAAGTATATGGGTACCTTAGCATCTTCCACCCAAATAATTAAGGGTCATAAAAGTGTGAGGCACGAGTGTCTATAAAGCATTTCAGACCTTAGAGGTAAGAATAAAATATAACTCGAAGGTAATTCATTGATTAATTAACTTACAGGACTCAAATGGGCATCCCGGTACCAACGAGACGTTCTGAAAAATACCACACAAACACCAACTACAATATAAAACGACACTATGCGAAAAAAGAAGAAGAGATTCCAGAAGTAAGGGAAAACGAAGCAGTGTCGATTAGTCAGTCAAATCCACATACGAATAAGTTCTCATCAGATGTTTCGAGGATGGGGAACTACTTCAATATAGTGATAGCCCCTCCGCCTATAAGGGCGCTGCAGCCTAGGAAGTTAGTGCCGAGTGAAGCTCACAGAGCGCCTAAACGAATGTTATAGTTATTGGGAACGCGAGAACAATTATTTACCCACCAAATTATGAAATATCTGCGACAGGTGGAACTTACGGGACGCCTTTGCTTTAAAAGTCACATGAAACCGCCGCCAAAAAGTCGCTCAACCATCTTGTTTTAGCTCTGTAAAAGGTAACAGGCTCATTCTCCAACTAATTTAATTCGTAGGAGCGAATATTATTCAGTGGGTCGAAAACGATCCAATGGGCATATATGGGCTAAACATAAATAAGAACTGTAACTCACTTCAAAATCTCTTTCAATTGAAAACATATAGTACTATATGTAGTACAAGTACAGTCAGCCAAGAAAGTGGTCTACCACTTTTCGACTCTATCATCTGACTCTATGATCTGACTGATAGAATCGAAAAGTGGTAAACCACTTTCTTGGCTGACTGTACAAGGTATACAAAAGAACATATATCTGTCTGATACCAGTTTTCATTGCTAAAAATTGTTACCAATACAAAGAAATAGAATGAGTAGAACTTTTTAATGTAAAACTTATCGTTTGAAAATTAAAGCGTAACTTCGATTGTATGCCAGCGGCTATGTTCGTGTAATTCTTGAATCGTTCTTATTTATTTTCCTCTATTAAATTTAGTTGGAAAGGGAACGGCCGGTTTTGCATACAAACGTAGTCCTTATTTTCCTCTCTAGATACAGACATTATGAAAAAAAAATTAGTTTGATGTATATTAACCAGAGCCCCTACGTTAAATTTTATTAGATATTTTGATTATTGTAAAAATTAGGAACGAAAAACAGATATAATTTTTTTTTCAATCCTCCTATTTCTTAAAATAAATTCGAAAAAATCATAGCTGTGGTTGATGTACAACAAATAGTCTTAGTTTTAGAGCTAATTAGAGGACTATTTTCGTTTGTATGAAAAGGCAATTTCGCGCGGATCCTCCACTTTCGTCTTAAGATCTGTTTTATTATTCTGCATGCATGTATTTTCGTAATTTTATTTAAGTGAAATAAATATGTACCACTACCTACAATGTTTCCCGGCAAATCTGACAACACGACAAGAAATATGTATTACCTATCAATTTATCAATGTTGTATAATATAGACTTGTCAGAAGTTTTGACGGAGCAACCAATTATAAATCGTTTTAACAGAGGATAAGTAATTATTTTACAGGATATTTTTAGAGGATTATTATACGTAGATCTAACTTGTTAAGTGTTTAATAAGTTAAATAAAAGGTTTTAATAATATGTTCAGTGGTTTTATTAAATTTGAATAATAAAATTATCATTAAAATAAGTACATTAAATTCTCTGATAGCATCCCACAATAAGGCCAAGCACGCACTACGATTTTTTGTCGTGCGATAATTTTGTCGCAGAAATGCAACGTATGTGTTTATATGTCAGTGCACGCATATGCGACAAAAAAATCGCAGCGTTTTTAAAATTGTGATTTGTCACATTTTTCCGCGATTGCTCGCGACGCGATTGTCGCAAAGTGAATTGCAGCATGCGGAGTTGTATGGCCCCGCGCGCACTGCGATAATAAAATCGCACCCCGGCCGGACCTCAGTCGGCATTTCGCTCTCCAAGCCTCAATATCTCGGCACCTGCTTCTCCAACGGAGTCTCAAAATGAGACGCTAGATGTTGACCATTTCATTATGGATAGAGACGGGGATCACCTTTGTGTTATAAGTAAATGCTCAAAGTCATACAGCGATCGCATATTAAAGCCACGTTTCATGACAAGCGACTGGTACGAAATCCATGTTGAGAATGAACAAATCGTCGACTTTTCATCGCAGTGCGCACAGTGAATTTTCTGCGATATATTACAGCGCGATTCTAAAATCGTGTCGCAAAAATTAAAATCATGGTGCGCGCTTGGCCTAACGAATACCTGGATACCATGGACCCATTTCTCGAACTATTATTAACTAGTATTAATTAGTAACTAGTATTAGACTAATATAATATTTAATAATGAACTGTCAAGTTGTACCATGGCAACACACTAATAATATCAAACTAATATACCGTTCGAGAAATGGGCCCCAGCCAGTGCCCCGTATGCCCAGGTAATTTCTATGATTATATTACTAGAGGCTATGTGAGCTGTAGTCGCACGAACCGAACCGAACTGAAGAAACGGTTGAGAGCGGCGACCCGTAGAGGAGAACACCCGAACACACCAAGCATTTGTGCCCAGGCTGAAAGGCGACAGAACGCCTAAACAGTGTTTAGGTATATTGAGCCTTTGTTTTTTTTTGAGGTGTGCAATAAAGAGATTGTACTGTATGTGCTATAATAATATAGGTAATCTACGTACTAGCACTAGCTTCTGCCTCCGAATAACTTCGTATGCTTAGAATGAGTACCACCATAATAAATTTCACCTTTTTTATCGTGTTAACACATTCACTGCCAACGTTTTCGTAACGCCCAGCGTGTTCCCGCTTTGCAGAGGTACCTAAGCGACTACGGACAGACCGTATAATTCGGTTTAATTGAGAAGATGTAAAACATAAACAGACTTCGTTGCATCCATATTTATTATTTTAGTAGGGATAGTAAGAATGAGTAGACATATAATATAAAGGGGAAATATCCTTATTGATTAGAGTATAAGTCATAACAAAATTGCTTCAAAACTGATTCAAGATGATTGTGCCCATAACATGTTATCAAGATGAATACCTACATGTTTTCCAATTTCATTTCAAGAAAACGAACAAAGATCTCTTCCGGGATTTGTACTCGCACTCTTACCGTACTAAGTATAAAAAGAAATCAGGCGTATCTTTTTCTAAACAAAGTTTTGCGTGTTTTCGACGAGTTACAGTAAGCTAGTATGGTGTGGAGCAAACGGTGGCCATTGCTGCTTACACACATTATACACGAGTTACTGCCTAATAAAACTAAACTATCGGACATGCGCTCTTTCTTGTTATTGGCCTTTATTTTATGTGAGTGTTGTTTTAATTTTAATTTGTGGTAATGAAAGTTTGATGCAGGCAGATAATTTTGGTTTAACTTGGCAAGAAAATGAGTTATTTCTTAGGGATTTTTGAATCAATAAATGTTTTGGCATAATATAAGTATCTCAACTTTTCAAATATATTAAGTGGATTATAGATATATTCGTTGCCTTACAAATACTTAAAGAAGTAACTACTCCTACCATTATAGGTTATAGGTTAGGTTTATAGGTTAGGTTTATCAAACAGGTACGGTTATATACAGACTTTAATTTGGTTGTCAAACTAACGGTATGAAATATTCAGTGTAACATAAACCCTCAATGGCTCAACAATTAAAGTCCGTGGCCGTACTCATAATTAATAGTTAACGTACATTATACTTAAGACTAAGCTGGACACTACTCCAGACACAATAGAGAGAACAATAGGATTACGCCTATCCTCCTAAGTCCTGAGTTCCTTTAAAAAGAACAATAAATAAAATGAATTTTGAACTATAATGGAATAAAAGGTTTCAAATTAAAAACTGCAAAAATGACTCGGGGTCTTAGGGGCCCTCTGATTACCAGTCTACCGGACGATATTAAACGCAAAATTTGACAGCTCCGAACAACTGACAGGCTAATATCGTCCGGCGAACTGGTAATTTGTGGGCCCCATTAAGAGGCTATTGGGGTCTAGTGCCCACCAAGGTGTTAATGAATCCGCTTGCCAGATGACATCGTGGCTCAGGCGGCGTCCAACTACGACTACGAGGACATGGAGGGGAAGCACACGCTCAACGACGACCGGCGAAACTGGAGGAAGAAGGCGCTGGACCAGGGCAGCGACGTCGAGAACCTGATCAGGGGGCAGCGCCGCTACGACGGCGGAGGGAAGAGTGCAGAGATATACGAGTAAATACTTACCTACTCTTCTTTACATATTCTTCACCTACTCTTTATCTTTTCTTTTTATCTTTTCTTCTTTTTTTTTCTTTTTCTTTAAGGTTCCGTCACACAGGCGCGTATTCCGGGCGGGGCGTGAGCGCGTCGTGAGCGTTTTATATGTAAAAGCGGCGCGCCCCGCCCCGATCACGCGCCGCCCGCAACTCGCCTGTGTGACGGACCCTTTATTCGTCGAAAGGTGTGATATTTCGGCGGTTCCGTGGGAATATGCCGAATCCTACACCAGAGCAGGTGACGCCGCAACAGAAAACTGCGTCACGAAAATTATTTCTTTAGTATTTAAGATTTTTATTATTATTGTGTATATGTCGGCGGCCGATCGTAAGATCAGGCAGATCGTAATGCTCCTGTGTAATGTTTTGACGATAGTCACATTAAACCAACATATAGGTAGGATAGGTTCGTTAGGTTGCTTCAGATGCCCGAACGGCAAACTGCTCAGAAATAGGAGCCCCGCGTAGCGGGGCTCCGTCGACTCAGGAAACGAGTCAAAGATTTTCACGTTTCACGATTTGCCTAGGAATTTCACGATATGCCTGATCTTACGATCGGCCGCCGACATATATATGTTCGTTGCCTAAAAATAAATGCTTTTATTGATTGATTGATTTTGATAGTAGTAGTTAGTTTATTTTTGCTGGGCATTTTCCGCAAATCGACAACCCTTGCGTGAAAACAAGTATATACTCTACCCACCCCAGTTCCTCCACGAAACTTGTAGTTTTTATCAAATTATTTAAAACCTAGTTTTTATAGATTTGATAAATAATGACAAGTATTTCTTTCCAGAGAGAAAGAGCAAAAAACGCCTGCAGCAATGAATTGTGATCGACCGCGTGAGAGGTAAATTGGAAGTAATACCTACTACATTTAGTTACATTCTATATCGTGCTAAAACTTTTCAAATTTCATAATTCCAATTAGCACTTTGACATTTGGTAATACAAGAAAACTTTCGTTACATTTAAACATTTGTTTTTTTATTTGCACAATACATATAGGTACAGTGTGTTTTCTGTAACAGGAGCAATAAATTAAACTGTAGGCTGTACTCCTCAAACTGACCAACATTTGTTCAGCAACTTTTGAAAATACCTAACCCATGGTTTGATTTTTATTACATTTTAAAGTTTATTCTAAGACGCAATGTAAGTATTGCAAATTTTGTTATGTTAAAGCGTGACAAGTAACGTCAAACACACTGATGTTGAAGGCAATATTTATTTTGTACGAAAAAGAGGAAGTCTAAAGGATACATATTTTTTAAAAGTTGCTGAAAAAATGTTGGTCAGTTAGAGGAGTATAGCCTTTAGTTTAATTCATTGCTCCTGTTACAGGAAGCGCCCTGTACAATGTCAGCCGGAGCCGGCGATTGATATTTGTTAAGTAAGTAGTACCATTTCCTATACAAAGTCCTCCTCAACAGGTACGAGCCGTGCTTCTCAGGCTGCGCGTCCGTGTCGTGCGATAACCCGCGCGACCGGCTGCGGCCGTGCTACCCGTTCTGCGAGCCGGGGTGCGTGTGCGTGCCGCCCTACGTGCGCGACGACCGCACGCACAAGTGCGTGCTGCAGGAAGAGTGCACCAAGTAAGTAGCCTTTTGTGGTATTAAACACTGCTTGTAGTGGGCTGCTATGTCGTGCTACCCGTTCTTCGAGCTCTGGTGCCTGTGCGTCCCGCCCTACGTGCGCGACGACCACACGCACAAGTGCGTTCTGTAGGAGGAGTGCACCAGGTAAGTAGCCTTTTTTTGGTATTAAACACTGCTTGTAGTGGACTACTATGTCGTGCTGCTCGTTCTGCGAGCCGGGATGCCTGTGCGTACCGCCCTACGTGCGAGATGACCACACGCACAAGTGCGTGCCGCCGGAGGAGTGCACCAAGTACCTAAGTAGCTTTTTTGTGATAAAAAAACACTGCTTGTAGTGGACTGCTATGTCGTGCTACCCATTCTGCGAGCCGGGATGCCTGTGCGTACCGCCCTACGTGCGAGATGACCACACGCACAAGTGCGTGCCGCCGGAGGAGTGCACCAAGTACCTAAGTAGCTTTTTTGTGATAAAAAACACAGCTTATAGTGGACTGCTATGTCGTGCTGCCCATTCTGCGAGCCCGGGTGGGTGTCGTCCTAGGTGCGAGACAACCGCAGCAGCACAAATGCGTAGCGCCGGAGGAGTGCACCAATAAGATATGGTGTTACAGTTCGGGGCTAAAACCACACTTGTATATTTTGTCAGTTTAGGAGGCTGAGTTATATTCTCGTATTGGAAAAGAAATAAATAAAACAAATTTCTTTGTTACAGGGGCCTAAAAGGAGTTCCGGACATTGGAGAAGAGGTGTAAGAAGTAACCTATATAAGAAATTGTATAAATCGTACCTGAGATACGTTATTTTTAATAAATTACTATAAATAAAATAATTATGATTACGAGTAATTTTGATTTGTTTGAGACCCTTTTTAGTCAACCACCAGTTTGATTACTACCAATTTTAGGGTTCCGTTAGTCAACTATAGTCAACCCTTTATAGTTTTGCCATGTCCGTCTGTCTGTTCGTCGGCGGCTTTGCTCCGCGACCGTTTGCGCTAGAAAGCTGCAATTTGGCATGGATGCAAAAATTGATCATGACGACAAGCTACAAAAAAATATAAGCCACAAAAAAAAATAGGTTACCTCCCCTGCACGTAAAGTGGATCGATTTTTGTTTAGCTTTACCTCTAGGGTGTGGGATCTCTTTGGACAAGTCTTTCAAAACGGATCTCCAGGAACCATTTTTGATAAAGTAAATATTTTGCAAGTAATCGCTCGAAAAGAAAAAAAATCGTCAAAATGACACTTTCAATTTCCTGTAACGTGAGACCAACTGAGATCATTAATAATTATGAATTACATCTGTAATCCACTGGATGGACCCTACTATGCGAAATAGAGCCAGTGTGAAGTGCAGATGGCAGCACCTGCTTAGAAGCGTGAATTGTTCTCGCTTTCGATTCAGGTCACCAGATGGCAGACTCTCCAACATGCACGGTCTCTATTACATTTAAAACCAATAAAACAGCGGTTGACGTACACACACTCTACATGGTCAGAGACTATTAATTCTCAAAATGCTGTTGGTACTGGCGCGGATCCGGTGCACCAAGGTGCGTAGCCAAGGTGACAATCGCTTGCGCTTTGCGGCAACGAAACGCTTTGTGTCTGTGTGTGTGTGTGTGTGTGTGTGTGTTTGTGTGTGTGTGTGTGTGTGTGTGTGTGTGTGTGTGTGTGTGTGTGTGTGTGTGTGTGTGTATCACTCTTTCTTATGCTCTTTCTGATTTGCGCAGTTTTATCTACCGTGTGTATGACAAATCGTTGTCGATTATCATTTATCATAACGATTTGTCATACACACGGTAGATAAAACTGCGCAAATCGGACTGCACAGTTTAATCGCTACGATTTATCGTTAACGTGTGTAGCCGGGGTTAGTGTGGCAGTGAAAGTCGCGTTTTGTTCGCTACAGAGTGTAAACGATCGGCATGTTGGCTACGCACCCAGGGATGTACATTGCTTGCGCAAGGTCTCCTAGAAACCGCCCACCCGCGCAAACAAACATTCCTGATGCACTAAAAAAATTAAGTTTATAAAGTAATTAAATGTAGCATACAGCGTTGTTGTAACACGGGCATTACATTTAACTCAACCAAACAATTGAAATCTGTGACATATCAACAGACATGATAACTTTTACAGCATTTTTGGTGCAGCGGAGTGGTAGGTATTAACGGAATTGGTATAGGTAATTCCAACTGAAATGGTAAATTAAGGTTAATATTAACGTAATTAATGCTAATTAATCATTAGGGTTGAAATTCTTTATAGCGATACCGTTAACACTACTCCGCTGCCCCAAAAATGCTGTAAAAGTTACCATGTCTGTTGATATGTCACAGATTTCAATTGTTTGGATCGACCGAGATTGTACTTAAGTTTAGTAGCAAATGTATGAACTCATTCTAACCACTAATCAATATGTAAACCGGCCCTAAGGCAAGTGTACACGCTTGTGGAGGCCTTAAAGGAAAAAAATAAATTATTGATTATCTCCGAAATGGAGTTAATTAGAATATCGGTGTCTTTGAGAAAGTTACTGGATTTAGAATGCACCCTTGAAATAAAATTAACGGGAATAAAAAAAACACAATGTATAACTTATTATATTAAGGTTTTGTGAAACCCGTGCAGAACCGGGGCGGGTCGCTAGTTGGTAAAAATACACAACAGCACAAACAATGGCATTTTAAATAGAAGTCACTGGGTGAAAACATGTTATTTTTGGCGAACAGAACTTTGCATGAAGTTACGGTTGACCAGCCGAAATCCTCAGATAAACAGATTCCATTATCCTACGCTATTATCATTTCAATGCGTCCATTGTGTCGCGCCAAAAGGAAACTAAGAAACTCGCCATTGTATTAACTAGTTTTATAAATTCATTTTTGAATTTCGTTTGAGAGTTTTTAGTAGTCATCTTCAAACATCGGGTATAGCGACACCTAGTAAAGGTGTAAAATACATATAATTCTAATAAAATGGCAATTTGAGTGAACAATTTAATTACAACTACAGTAGAATATGTAGTATTTATTAGTAGCATTATGCTAACGTTATTAATTTTAACCTTTTGTATATCATCCAAATGATTTATTTAATATTTTTTTTACTAAACGTAATATGTGACGCCGCACCTGGACATTACGGTAAATATTATCATTCGTAGGCATAATAATAGTAGGTATAATAATAATTTATAATGAGTTAGTATAACCCATCTAGGTATAGTTATACCTGTAATACTATTACTTTATTTCGTCAGGTGACCAGCAAAAGTCACTAAGTACCACCACAAGTTCATAGCCATAGTGAACCATATTAGTACTAAAAGAAGGTCGTTTTTTTTTAGTAATTAGTTACTTGTGCTTGACGCCCGACGATTTGTGGTTTTTTGTTGTAGAATGCGGTGTGCACGGAAGGTTTGAGTATTGCCTTGATGGTTTCCCGGGCTGCGTCATCGGTTGCCACTGCTACCCGGGCTATTACTTCGACACCGAGTCTAAGATATGCGAGCCCAAGTAATTCTTACATATTTTTCGTAATTCAATTCAAATAGAAAGGACATGTATATTATGCTAATAATGATATAAAAATTTTCAGCACTAAACTGACACATGACTATAGGCGCCATATGATACCTATTGGATACAGTGGACACAGTGGCGCGCTAGTACCTCCATATCCAGCAGTACCGTCTCAACCACCAGTGGTAACTGCCAGCACCGACGATCCCGCTCAAGACAGCGACAACAGTGACCTCAGCGACTGGCTCTACAACCAGTTCTTTAAAACTATAGAAAGTCAAGTTGTCAACAAGACAGACGACGAGCCCTTGACGACGGGGACGAGAAGGAGCGGTGCGTCAATAGAACCATTCCTCACACGAAGACATAGTCACAAAAGAAGAAAGTTTAAGAAAAAACGCAGTTCGCGTAAAAAGATAATGAGGGATGATGACGAGGATAGCGAGGACGAATCCAGCTCCAGTTCCGACTCGTCAGAATCAGACTCCGATGAATCGTCAGGTGACCTGGGCAGCTGGGAGCGTTACGAGTGGGGCCCGCGCCCGGACGGTCCGTCTAAAGGGCCGGCCGATGCCCACAGGCAGATAGTCATGTACAGCAAAAAGCCTAAACCACCGCTACCGTCATTTATTTTCTTACCAAATATGGGAACGGCATTTTTCCCGCCGTTAGGACTACCCGCTCCGGCTATACCGATGTACCCTATGGTGCCCATCCCTCCAATTCATCCGGGTACGTTTTCTAATGAATTACTTCTTTATAATGGTTGGTTGTACCTCACCTTTCCTATGTTTAACTGTTTTAGAGTCTAAAGTGTGTGTGTGTGTGTGTTTTAACACGTATCCTTAGTTACCTATGTTTTATTTCTAATAGGTAGCGATATTCTAGTTTTTGGCACGTTTTGTTGTACCTGAAGCCGGTATTGTGTGAAACTTACTCTAATCGAATCTCCCTGTCAATAATATGAACTGGATTACCATTACCAGTTAGATATTAACAGTTGCAATGAGAATAAATCAAATAGGCTTGCAAATGATAATAACGGAACTAACACACAAACACTTAGGTAACTAATATTGTTTGCTTCTAAGACAACGTCACATTTCATAATATGATTTATCACAATATGATCGATAACACTTGATATTTAATTAATCACTAGCACTGGTACGTTTTTGTCCCGGGCCCCGGGCCATGTTCATAAGTTTTAAGAAACTCATTGGTATACAGTGTGGAAAGATAAGTCGGGCTCTGGAAGGAAACTACCTTAAATCCTTAAGCTGGCTCAGTTTACTTAAAGGAGACATTCCTTTATTTAAAAAAAAAACTGCATTAAACAATTTTTTTTTCATTTTGGCTTGTCTAAAAAAATCTTGAGTAATAAATATTAGATTTTATGGATATTTTATACGACAGACGAGTGTGTGAGAAATGTTATCATTAACATTAACTGTATCGACTAGTAGTATAAAATTGCGAGTGTTTATATTTTGGAATTTTTAGTCGGTTCGAGTCCCGGGCGAGGCCAGCGAGTTTTAGAAAATCTTTGAATGCAGTTTTGTTTCTTTTTAAAAATAAAGGAATGTCTCCTTTAAGTAAAATGAGCCAGCTTAAGGATTTAAGGTAGTTTCCCTCCAGGGCCCGACTTATCTTTCCACACTGTATACGCACCGGAGTTCTAACCACGATCTGCAATTTGCCTTAGCAATCGGCTGCCGGTGCTTTAAAAATAACCGGTCAAGTTCGAGTTGGTCGTGCCCACCGAGGGTTCCGTACTTTTTAGTTTTTGTTGTTATAGCGGCAACAGAAATACATCATCTGTAAAAACTTCAACTGTTCAACAGCTATCACGGTTCAAGAGATACAGCCTGGTGACATACAGACAGATTGACAGTGGAGTCTAAGTAATAGGCTCCCTAACCTACCCTAAAAAGAATAATAGTACTTGAAGCGGTATAATAAAGACGGCGTGCACAAATGAATGTCAATATATCATGCAACTACAACTATGACTAGTCTAAGGGCCCCCCCACATCTTGCGTCTTTCGAGCGTCGGCGTCTGGTCAGCGCTATGGAAAATGACGTCGCTGCGCAGTTGCGTCGACGTTGCGTCGAGCAGCGGCCATAAAGTTGTAGACGCCGACGCTCGAAAGACTCTAGATGTGGGGGGGCCCTATTAAGCGCCACTTGCACCATCCTACTAACCCGGTGTAACCGGCTAAACCATTAACCCAGTGTCAAATTGTACTGGTAATCATGGTAAATCCAGGTTTAACCGGTTAACCCCGGGTTAGTGGAATGGTGCAAGTGGCCCTAAATCGCAAAACACATTGTATCAGGTCCACCAGATTATGACCAAACTACTGCAGCGACAACAACAACTGCCCCGACTACGACGACGGCGTCCACGCCGTCAGCGCCGGAGACGAACACGACGACGACAACGACGACCACCGCGGCGGCCGACACGCCTGCCAAGAAAGTCTTGCGAACTCACAAATTGCTTAATACATTCGTAAGTGATTACCTACCTACTTATAACGTAAAATACAGTCAGACCGGGAGAACTCTGCAGCGATTTTGGTAACCCACGCAGTGCAAGTGTCATTTTAAACGTCAAACTTCTGTGAAATTATGACGTGTAAATAACGCTTGCATTGCGTGGGCTGTCAAAATCGCTGCAGACTCTTCTTGGTCTAACTCTACCTATTATTTATTATAGTAAAATAACCCGTTTTAGGGACAGGTCAACTGTTTTTTTTTTTCTATTGAAGGTATACTGAGGTCAAAAGATACAATATTTCGTTTCCTTTCGTCCCGCCATCGGCGCGGGGACGGCGCGCTTTCCAGGCGAGGCGGCGTGGTGTCAATTAGCCATAGCCGTTCCTATAGGTCAGAGGGCCTAGCCAAGATGCCAATCGCTTGCGCCGTAGCGAACGAAACGATAATGTCTCTCTGTCACTCTTCCATATAAGTGCAACAGAGAGACATTAGCGTTCATTCACTACGGCGCAAACGATTGGCATCTTGGATAGGCCCCCCCTGCATGAGCTACTGAGTCGATTTCGTTACGTGCTAGCGTAATGCGCATGATTGACGACTAGTTAATGGCAAGCACATGAGTTGAGGCGGCGAAGGTCTGGTGCCGAGCTTTTTGATAAGCGTAAAGCATTATATTTTTATTATCGTTTTTTTTTTATCCACAGCGTCCTCCTCCTATCAAAAATCAAATCAAACCACAAGCGAGACAAGTATTCAAACCATCGCCACCACCACCACCACCACCTTTGCCACCTATGGACTACCCTATGAATCATATTGAAGACAACTATTACGATGACATATTTATGGGAGACAATAATTTCCTCCTGGAACACGGTGACAAAATGAACGCCAGCCCTGACTTCAAATATATAAGTGAACTTATTCATAGGAACACCAATGAAAACAACAAAAGCGCATTAAAACCGCCCAATATGCTAAATCCTCAGAAACATGAACAATTTCAGGGCATGAAGCCTCTCATACCTAAGAGAAGACATCCCATCACGCCCGGTCGCCTCGACGCCACGCGACGTCGATTCGACTCGAAAATAAACGAAAAGGACGACTCTTATTACAGTACGTTAGGAAAACAAATAGCAAAACTTATTAGAGGATTGGATTCTGCAGATGTACTTAGAGCTGACATCAAAATTGAAGCAACTGAGGATCCTAAAACTGCACATCCTTTTTTCAGTGAGAGTAGTTACGCGGCGCGCACTTACTGGGAAAGATTTGTACGATCTCCACTGAGTTTGAGATTGAAAAATTTCACAAACTACGAAGATTTAATAGCCAGCAATGAAAATTTGTTTGAACTGGAAAACCAAGTCCAGGAAGTAACGTCTGCTCCGGTTTTAAGTTGGCTAGAACTTGAAAATGTTATCAATACAATGGGGACAATACGAAATAAGATACATGGCAGAACGTTAAAGAACAATTATGATAACGTGTCCAACGGTAGTCTTAATGTTAGCCTGCTGCCGCGGTTTAGTCCAAAAAGTTTCGTATCCCACAAACCGAAAATAAAAACTGACGATCACATGTTTTTCGTAGAGTTCAACGATATTATGAACAAATTAACCAGATCTCAGGAACATCAAAAGTTATCAAAAAAAGGGTTTAAAGATAAAACAGTAGAACTTAACAAACAATCTGGAACAAATACTACTTTAGTAAATAAAATACACGGACACATTCACCCTAACACAAACATTCATGTTCTGCGGTTTAAAGATAAAACAGAAGTACTTAACAAGCAATCTGGAACAAACATTACTTTAGTAAATAAAGTACCCGAACCCATTCACCCTAACACAAACATTCATGTTCTGCGGTTTAAAGATAAAACAGAAGAACTTAACAAACAATCTAAAAATGGAACAAACGTTACTTTAGTAAATAAAGTACCCGGACCCATCCACCTTAACACAAACATTCATGTTCTGCGTAGTGTTGTTTCCACACAAAAACCAATGTTTTTAACTTCGCGTAAAAAAGGTACAAGAGACGCCGAGGTACAAGTAAAAAAGGATCGGGACAACGATAAAATTGGTTATTTCATTAAGATTAATAATAAACCTCATGTGTTTCAAGCATCCACTTACGTAAGGTCGAATAAGTATTTCTTTGACAGAGGCATCAACACCGATAATCAGTTCGAAAATTGGGCTATTTATTAGCACGTAGAAAAATATGTTTTTACTCGTAGAAAACTAAAGCAGTGGAACTTTCTAAGTATATATTTACTTCCAATAATAAGACCAATTCTCAAACAGAGTGTGCTCGCTGTAATCCAGCGAGTGTTTACGATACACAAACTCGGAGTAACATGCCAAGTCCGGCTGCAGTGCAGTGGATACCCGCGCAGTACGCTCCGTCCTGCTACCGAGCTTGCCAGTTTTCACAAACTGCGTCCTGACTATCGCTGCAAACATTAGGAGATTGTTGCAACGCTCAGTGTGTAAAGGGGAAATGTAGGCAGCGCAGTATTAGATATCGTTTCGCGTGGAAGTAGGAATAAACGGTAATCCTGTTGTATTCTTCACAGACAATTTAATTCCCATTTCATAACGCGCGACGTGCAGGCCGCGATGCCGGCGGCGGCGGCGTGGCACAGCGGCTGCATCTCGCTTAGCTTATGTACCATCAGCAAGTTGTGAATTCGAGCGCAAGGGACGCGATCACGCCGCTTGCACTGCTGCTAGTATTCCCACTTCCATTATAGCCAACTTAATCTCCTCGATACGGGATTTCCATATTTTGAACTCGCTTCTAACATTTCCATTTAAGTCGCAAGTTGTGAGCCGATTATTATAATTGTCGACCGATGTAAGCATATCGAATAGGTAGTGCCGAACTAAAGCTGTATAAATTGTCGCAATAACAGTTACATGCAGGTCGCATCGACCAATTCAGTTGGGTTCAAATGGTGTCGTTTGAACGGGTTTTGGAATGTAAATAAAGATTTGAATAAATGTAATTTCTTTTTATGATTTGAACCCACGTACACATGTACATTTATAATACCGCACTAAAATGACATATTCTTTATCATTTTTTACAAACACGCCACCATCAGTTAAACAAAAAGATTTCCGCTCTCACATTAGAAAGTTTGATCTTTAGTAGTTCAATAATATTCAAGAGAAAGTTCAGGATTCTAACATACGTATAGAGAAATATTAAATTAATAATTAACGATAACAATGATAATGTCCTTTTTGTTTGCTAGTATCATAGTTATGTAGCTATTTCCTATTTAGTAGATACTTAATACCTACGCCCTACATAAGTATGTCTTATATATTACGTAATTTGCACCTCAGGGAAACATGCCGATAAGGAATAGTATCCGGCATATACGACATCATTACCAAGTAATTTAGCGGACAAATGAGCAACACACGTGTCGGCAGTCGAGTTAATTGGACACTTGTGTCTACGGAGACTGCACGCACTCACTTGTGCCACTGAATCCATTTATTTTAGTGTACGTACGTTAAAATTTAATGGAGCAAACAGCCATCACAAAACAAACGAAAACACATTTTGCTATAACACTGACATGTTATTTAAATACTCATACGAGTATTAAACATTACGTTACATTAGGCTTAAACAGAAGGTACACCTTAAAATTACTTAATGAATGTTCATTGTATACCAAATTACGAATATGTAATGATTTGATTCAAACCATGAGCGTTATTTAGATTTTGCAATCAGTAAAATTTTGATATTGATATGGTATGACCTTGACGATCGGTCACGCTGATTGATGCGAGCCAAATGCTGGAAGTCAATATTAAGGTCGTAAAAACAAAACCATAACAAATCTTAAACTAATAACAAATCATAAAACCAGAAACACCGTTCCAAAATGAGGTACATAAGTACATATTACATTATGAGAATATTGAAAGCCCGCGCAAAATTCAAACTAATAACTTGCCTATACCCATAAAAAAATATACAATGCAAAGTAAATGTTCTTAGATTTTAAAACTAAATCCATGAACATGATGCATAAATAAACCAAGAATTACACAACGCACATGTTCGCACAGTCGTAAGTACCTTCTTTAATAAAAAAAACCCTAAAAACATGCAATCAATCGTTCTATTCGGTTTATCGCAGGACTCGTATTCTTATTCTGCAGGCAGCTGACTGACAATTTCTGTCTGCTTTATTTGATTCCCTTAAACATTGAACAAAGCGAATGTTTGGGAAACCTTTTTACAACATACGATTTCATTTTTGGTATCGCCTTGGATCGTCCCATTGGTTTTTGTCAAGTTCTTAAATTAGTCCTATTCTGCTTTCGTCACTCATTCTACATTAAAAGCCACCGACGATTGTGACGAAAGCAGAATAGGACTAATTTAACAACTTGACGAAAAACGAATGGGACGACTCAAGAGGATACCTCATTTTTCACGGAAGTCTGGTCATTAAAAAACGTTTTCATAATATGTATAATAATAAGTAGTCTTATTAATGGTGCTATAAATTGTAACCCTTCGTCCTCAAGACGGAAGTATAGTTACAGATACCTTCCATCATCAGTGTAACGTAAATTTATGAACTATTTGGCTGGTTTGTTGTAATTGTGTAATTAAAAACGAGCGCTCTCGTTGTCGTCGCGAGTCCCATCCATTTTACTACACCATTGTTTTTTTTTATTCTATTTAATTTTGTAATTGCACTAAATTTAGGTTTTGGTAAATATATTTATATTGTTTTTTAACCTTTTGGACGCCAATGACCGATATATCCGCACCGCAGGTTCAACGCCAAAGACCGATTAATCGGTCACAGACCACAGACCAACATAGACCTACGTGCATATGCATAAAGTTCAATTTCAGTTTTGACACTTCGGTGACATGGCGTCAGAGTGACAGATTTTATGTTTGACATGGCGTCGAAAAGGTTAATACCTAATATTTATCACTCAAGTTCCTATGCTAAGACATTAGCCACTGACCGCGATCTAAAATAAAGTCCCATTTAGTTCAAGAACTGATAAGCGAATCAATTCATGCGATGTCGTGCTACGAACGGTGTAAATCATACTCGTGGCGTGTCGTAGCCATTATATTCTCATTGCTTACACGACGCCAAGCCGGTGTATCTGGCGAACAGCGAATTGAGTTCGAAATACGTAGCAACTATGAGAGCGTTCAACAATACGGACACTATGTTGCAATGCAGTTGTAAAAGCTGCAAGTGTTATTCTCTCTTAGCCGGCCAATTTAAAAAAA
The DNA here is from genome assembly GCF_963556715.1 of Cydia fagiglandana. Classification (NCBI taxonomy): domain Eukaryota; kingdom Metazoa; phylum Arthropoda; class Insecta; order Lepidoptera; family Tortricidae; genus Cydia; species Cydia fagiglandana. Next base: position 10,836,131 of record NC_085948.1, read on the forward strand.
TCGTTGTTTATTGTGCCTGCTATATAACTACTCAATGATTGACCGTTTAAAATACAGGAACCCCTGCACTTAAACTAAGGTTAAAGGGGGCAATCATTGGATAGCGGCCAACGTCACTAGAATTCACCCTGTTTCTGTGTAAAAAATTGCCGTGTGCCCTGGCTTTAAGTTACGTCAGAAAATGCCACGAGGCATAAAATATTTCCAATCACACGGTGAAGCAATAAAAATCACGAGAGACGTATGAAGACGGGCCGGGGCCAGGCCGTCTGTTCTAAATCGGGAGGAGCCGCCGGAATACTAAGCAGCCTTCAGCCATGCTGGAACACCGCATTATTCCCAAAAATACTAAGCGTTAGGCTGCTGACATCACAAATATCAAGTTTTTTTTTTTAACATTATCTCATGAGCTTCAACAGCGCCTATCAACATTAAACGCGCACGCTCATAATTTATATTAAATATTTGGGTAACTACATACAAATTCGTCCACTATACAAAGAAGGTATTCCATATTTTATCGGCTGTATAGCATTCACTCCTAAGCTAATCACGTAGAGCTACGCCGCGCGCCCTAGCTTGTAGCAAATGTTTTCCACGATGTAGCGAAAATGGCTGTGTAGCCAACATGCCAATCGCTTACGCTCCATAGCGATCGCAATGCAACTGTCACTGTCGCACTAATATGGAAGAATGATAGAGATAGACACAAAGCGTTGTCGAAGCGATAGCGATGGTCACCTTAGCTAGGCCGGCTAATCCATCAAAAAATCACGATAATGTATCGTTATAGTTGTCGAACAGGCTAATCCAAATAATAAGAACTTACTGTGTGTTCGAGTATGAGCTTGAGCTTGATACTGCTAAGAGTTCATACTTTAGCTATACCTGAAACAAATTCGTTAAAAAATACATATGTACAATATTGGCAGTTAATAAGATCGCTTGGACAATTTGGACATCCCCCACCAATACGTGCAAAGTCAATAGATAGAATTGAAATAGTAAATAGGTAGCATTAAAATAATGAAAGATTATTAACTTATACCCTTCCACTAATTAGTTGGGCGCTAGGACGGCGGGTTGAGTTGGAAACGCATTTAACTTGACGGGTTGAGGCCTCTGAACCCCACTCGACCCTAACCGGTTTACCACACGAGAGCTCTCTAAGCCGAACCCTGGCCTTTTAAATATACAATTCAAGTTTTTGTTCTAATTGCTAGGACAAGGACCCGTCTATTTGCATAATAATAAAGAAACACGGGTTATTCAAGCATAATTTCGTTACCGGTTTCATATTATTATTTAAATTAAAATTATTAACTAAAGATATGTCGCATTGCACAGAAGATTATCGTTAAATTCTAACCTAAAATAGGTACCAACCTAACCTTTAAAACCTTGTAACTTTATAAAATATCAGCAAATTTTCTAAACTTATAATATTACCAGGTGCTAATGACGCGTCGTTGTTTAGCTAGATGCATAAAGTAAATAAAACTGAATTTACGACCAACACGAAATTTTATTTTAGTCACAATAATCACATTTTATTCACATATATATACTATACATTATTAGGACCTAGTAATTATTATTTATATCATTAACATTTCTGCAAGCAGTATGCAACAGCTACGACTGAGTATGGAATCCTATTCTACATGTATGTAGGTATTTGACACGTTTGTGACACTTGAATATGAATACCCATTTAATTCTAAATCCTAATCACGCCGCTTTGGTAAGTGAGCTCCAGTACATTTACACGTGCAATACAATTATCCCATCTCAGGCGCGGCAGATAGCGCAATGGTGCTTATAAGGTACCTACTTACATCGGAATATTGAGGTTGGCGTACAAATAGGGTTGAATTTATTCGCGGCGGCGGAGCGTTTCCAATTTTCATATTTCCCACGGTGGGCCGCCCAGTGCCGGGGCCACTAAATCTCAACATGATATTTATACGGACGTGCACTCTTATGATGCAAACTTTATCTTTTACTGGCATTATTACAAAGACAGGCTATTTAGCTTACGTTACGTAAGGCAGAAGTACCGTATTTGGCCACCGTACATTATGTACAATAAATTTAAAATGAATGTAGATTTCGATATTTGCAATTTTTATAATTTTCAAAGACAACCAGCAATAGGTGCCTGAAATATTATATAAACATCTCAACTGCTAAAAATCGATTATTCTTGAATTATAAATATTTAATTACGTTGTGTAAAGTATAACGTATTATAGTAACCGAGATACAAGAAGACACTCAAGCTTTAAGGTTGGCTCACGTTAGACCGGGCTGTGTTCGGGCCTGAGCTTCCGGCGCATCGTTTTGCTATGAAAAGCATTACGTGATCACCTGTCATGTCATAAAAAAATAAGCGCTGTAAGCTCCGACGATCTAACGTGAGTTATCCTTTAGACTTGGAACAACTAAATATGTACTTGATCGAAAAAGGCGGTTAACCGCCTTTGAGTTAACTCAGAAACATCCTTTTATCGTCTTTCGTATATCGTCGATTGTATGTAGAAAAGAAGGTTACAAAAAGTATAAAAAAGTAACATGGAGAGCATTCCAAGTAAACAGATTCTTCGTTTCCGTGTTCCAATTTTGGCTTTAGATAACAGATAACAAAGTTAAAGAATTAAGTAAAGAGCAAAACGACCAATCCTCTCGAGCAACACAACAGCTTACCTACTCGACTGACAAAAGACCCAACTTCCATTCTTATTATCACAGCCGTGCGTTTATTTACTTTTGTATGCATGGAACGAAAGAATACTACTTAAGCTAAAGCGGCAAATCGGCTGGTTAATTTGCGAACCGCGTACTTCACGTTTGCGAAATTTGTAAAATGGTTTTTATTTCAATGGCATTAAGGTAGGTTTTATAGCGATAAGATTGAAGGTAACACTAGGTTGAGAAGGTGTGTGGGTGGAACGGGCAGAGTCGCTGGCTCAGCGCGCGCGCCGCAGGGATCGGTTGTGAACGTCAAGAATTTCCCAGAGGCGTGTTTACGACACCTAGCCTCTCCACCTTCGGCGCAGCACACAGATTGTGTGGCAGTGTGCGGATATGAAACAGCATACATAATATTAGCTATAAAGTTTAACACGCTTTTCAAACAAAGACTGTGTGAGCGTATTATGCTTAACAAAAGCGTGATAGTTAAATGAAAATTACTTAGGTCAACTACAATCAAGAGCATTGAAAAAAGATTACTCTACGAGAAGTTTTCATAGGACTATTATAATTTTCTCAACTAATAATTGAGTATTTTGCTTTTTTTAAAAGCATACTGTTCCATATTCTTCGTATTGTCGATATTCTGAACTTGCAAACTGTGCCAAATTACCTCAACAATAACAAACGGAAAGAAATTCTGGAGAAGTTGTCAACTTGCCTAAAATAACGCAACGAGTTTGAGAGTTCATGTATTATTACTAGCGGTGGGGGGTGGGGGTGCAGGCTCTACCACTTACATAATTCCAGTAACCTCGGTATCATCAGTAATAATACATAAATGGAAAACTTATATCATTTGAGAAAATTACATCCATGTTCTAATAAACATAGAATATGTGGGTTATAGTTAAAAGTTATATTAAAAAGTTTATCACCTTATTAACTTATTAATTTCATTATCCCTTTGTTGGGCAACATTGAGGTTGGAAATAGTTAAGCAGGATCCCCTACAGCAGCCGCTTATCAGAGTCGGCTTACCATCCAACCCGAATTTTAAGTGGTTTCCCCAAAATTTTAGGAAAATAGTGGGTTTATTGAATAGCTTATAATTTGCATAGAGTTCAGTGGAGAGGCTCTCGGGCTCGCCTTTCGCGCCCTTAATGAATTCACGCTGGGCAGAATCCGCCAACAAATTAGGATTAGATGAGGGTACTCTGTGTTTTTAAGGTAAAAACGGCAAATACCATTCCAATCGAAAACTCAATTTCCCTTTTTAATTATCCTGGTAGAGCGCACTTAATTAAACCCAATTTCGTACGTGTGCCGGAAACACAGTAACAGTCGCTCCCATATTTATTATTGATGTACTCGCGTAATGAAATTTGCCACTTAGTTGATAAGCGCGGGTCGCTGCAGGTGAATTTTCATAAAATCCATTTTGTCGGCGGCGAAGCGCGGCGCGCGGCGTGCTGCATCGGACATTCCATTTGTCGGTCTTAGCAACCGGAAAATCTTCTCACCTTTAACTTTTGATATGTCTTTTTGGCAATATTTTACTTCCAGACTGGTATTGGAATTTTTCTGGATAACGAAAAATTACTAATAGAGAAAAAGAAATAGTCAATGTGGCAACTGGCAATCCAATCAGATAATATTGATGCCAGAGGCAGTGGAACAAGCGGCGCGCGACCGCTACACGCGTCTCTAGAGAAGCAGAATAATACTGTAGGTGTAGATATCTTATAAGAAAACAGAAAAATAGTAGCTACTTACTTGCGAAACAGTATTTGTTTATGTGTTTAGGTACAGCAAACAATGTAAGATTCGACGAAATGCTCCGGAATGAAAACTTACAACTGATTTAATTAAATGTAAAATGAAAACCGTGGCGACTTATTTGATTTGCAAGAACTTTTGTATTTACATTGTATTTTAGTTACTTATCTTTCATAATTCAAATGAGAAAAACCGACGGCAACAATTAAACATCAAACAATTCTCGATGGCTAATGTTTGATTTTTAGGTTCTAATGAAACGTCTGAGATCTAACTTAATTATAATTAGTCATTATTTGTCTTAGGGAGGAAGTGCTTCTTGAGCGTTTTAATTAATACGTACGTTTAATCTTACATTTGTTTTTATTGTTTGCACACAATTTAAATCTAGTATTTGCATCAGTGAAGGATAATTTTAAATGAACTCGTGGGTAATGCTCGATTTTCTTAGTAAGCTAATTCCTCAGGAACCCGCTAGAGACCTCCGCAGTACCCTCAGAACGAAGTTGCCTGAAGAATACGAAGCGACAAGATAAAACGTCGAATCGGAAAAACTGCTTATTTTATTACTGTGCCGAGCTGTAAGGCGGATAGGATAGGCCTCGGGCGGGATTGGACGAACCTCAATTAAGGCCCTTGCACTGATTCAGAGAGTAATATTGCAACGAAACTTTAACTTCTTGCTTTTTGCGGAAGGTTAACACAGATCGTCCCGCTTAAGTGCCAGTTTTAGCAAAGCTTTGTTACCCGAATCGGCCTGAAAGAACATATTCAGGCCCGTTGTTTGTAAGTGGGCAAGTGGAACAGTATGCATAAACATTCTTTTGTGAATGGAACTTACCAAGCAGAGTTTCGAAAGTGCTAATTACACATACATACATAATTAAGAGAATTCGTCTCGTAGGCGACGAAAGTTTATGTAGGTGATGGTAATCAAAGTTAAGGCACGGGGAGAACAGATATGAAGTAATTTTCTTACAGGGCTCGTGGAGTGGAAACTCGGCTCGATTCGGGAAACGAATTAGAGACTCACTATATATGAAATAGTAAAGATATGTGACGTTCCACTACAAAAGGTACCTTATGGCGGCTGGCGCCGCGATTCGGGAAATGAATTAGAGATTCACTAGGTATGAAATGGTGAAGGTATGTGACGTTCCACGGTAAAAGGTACCTTATGGCGGCTGGCGCTTATGTCATATAGCGCCGCAATAATATTGGAGCGGCGTTAATAATAGCGTAAGCGCCAATCGACATAAGGTACCTTTACCCGTGGGACGTCACATATCTTTACTATATCGTATCTAGTTAATCTCTAATTCATTTCCCGAATCGCGTTGACTGTCTTGTTTGCGTAGCGATCCCTTTGGGGCAGGCGAGGTAGGCGTCAAGTTCGTTTTCGACGTGCGCGAGGTCCCGGGGGCGACGTCTTATATTTTTATTGTTAAGGATCTTTTATAATAATAATAATTGTATTTTTCTTTGCCGCATTGTGATAAAGGTAAACATACAACGTGTCCCAAAATTCAACGATAAGCTGGCACTAGAAGATGGACCTGCTAATGAAGTAATGACTACTCGAGCAAAAAAAATGGAATTACAAAAAAAAAATTAAAACATGTTTATTCTGGTATTTTTAAGGGTTGTATTTTTAAGGGTTGGGATAGCAGTGCAGTTACAAAAAAAAACAGAAATATTTGAGGAATTGCAGACATGGTCGTTAAAAATACCATTAAAAGGGGTGTCGATTTTAATTTTTTTTTTGTATTTGCATAATAAATGAATGAAAGAGAGAAATAAGAAATTAAACGAGCGTCCATCTTCTGGTGCCAGCTTATCGTTGAATTTTGGAAGACATTTTTAGATTTTGTTTTATTAAAATAATCTTACGATTACGATTAAGTAAGGATATTCTTGTTAACCAACTTTTGTATGTTTTAACAATCTTGTCTAAATTGCTGTTGCCTAAAGCTGCTCATGTTGCTGCATACAAGGTTGAAAAACTTCTGATGCAATATTTTTAAGAAAGTGCTTGAACAGTTTCCGGACACCTGTTATACTTTGGCTATGTTAGCTTAATAAGAGCCCGCGCGTCGTTCCACGCCAACCTTTGACCCGTAGAAGGTACAAAGATATAGTGAACGAAATAAACTTATTAAACACAGGCGTTACTTAGCGGAAATCCATATTACCAAAAACAAAAATATTTATTTGCTTAATCTGCGAAATAATAACGTAATAGTTAATCAGTGCTAACCAGTCAGTGCGAATCAGTGTTCAGTAACGGGTTAGCACTGATTGAGTAGCACGTCATTATTTCGCAGATTTAGCAAAGTATTATATGTGTTTGTGGTGTAAAAGTGCGACTTTAATTTACAAGCCTCAGTTCCTTTCGATAATAAGAGGATGCCTATATGTAAGAAGGTACGAGTATATGTAAGATGATGTTAAATACATATAGGTACTATTTAGAGGAATTTATGCTTAAAAGATTGTATAGTTACATGAAGCCATTTGAGTGCTGGAAGTCGAAATTTTCTTAATATCCTCGGAGAAACTAGTCGGTCAAGTGATCATTCATAAGTAGGTAATGCCCGATTTCGAAAGCTTAAGGACTCCGAATTCCCTTACATTCTACCTAACCGAGAAGCGTTCAAAACAGAAGTGTATCTTCTTCCATCAGCGTAAATTAATAGAAAAAGAAAGTTAGAAGACGATATGAAATATTAGAAACTTATGTTTCAACCAAAGAACAATTAAATCTAACTTCCTTCTTGACTGAACTGGGACTTTCCGAAGCTTATACATCAGTGGCGGCGCATGTCTTCAGCAAAGTTCGGATACAAGCCTGAATATGCAGACAGCAGATGTTAGCCGCACATAAATTAAATACCTACATGCCCGCAATCTGCGCCTACCTAAACTATCATCTCATATTAAATCATCGCATCACATCTCAAAGTTCTCGATATTAGATACTTGTGTGATATTGATAGTCGACTTAATTTGGGCATAGAGTAATCAGTAAAGAAAGAGTGGTAACCCCATGTCCATACATCAGTTTTCTTACCAAATCCACAGAATAAATAATAGTACTACCGTACAGAAAGGAAACTTCCTACAAAAACGAAGATTGACAGCGGTTCAGGGTCAAATCATGCTGTCTCTTTCTAATATATGGCACTATCCCTTATCCCTTTCGGCTATTTAGGTTTGTCAAAAATCAAGTGATTATCTTATCTGTGGTCGTGCACGCAAAAGGAAGTCAAGTGGTGCCAACCCTAATAATTGCTCGGAGCAATGCTGAGCCGAGCGGAGCCGAGTTTGACCGAAGTCAGGAGTTTCGCACCCCTGCCAACGCGCATTATTTTGTAATCGTCATCTAGCGGCAAGTAGCGGTACATGGCGGGTACATGCTCACACTCACAGCTAAACTCATAATACGCTCCTATTCGCCAAACTGGACTTCCTTATCTGAAATAAAATAAAATTACTTATTTAATTACCTGACTCTTTATGCAGAAGTGGTCATTATTGCGGCGTGGTGCAGCGAGTTCTAAAGTAACCCGCGTTATGGCGGCGGACACGCGGCGCGCCGCCAAATTTAAATTTTTCCACCGTTACCTGCGCCTATAAATCAAGTGTAAAGTCGCCCTAAGCTCTCCCAGATCGCGTTCCTAACACTTTAAAATTTAAATTACAATTCCCGCGGTAGATATGTAGATGTATGCCCTTCACTGCATGATCATTAGGCGAGAGACTGTTCAAGAAGATGTAAGTATCGTAATTCCGCGTACTTACTTACGCAAATTACCTCTCTGTGCAATTTGTGGGGTGTTTGTTCTCCTATCTACGTTCGTTTTCCTTACAAATGTTATTTAACCAGCATGTAGGTTATTTTTCCACCTGTTACCAGGAAATTCCATTAGAAGGTATCTTTAGCGAGGTACCGAAATTCATATTCTTAATCGTAAAGCGCAAGTTACATTTAGGTAGGTAATGAAACTAATGAACACTGTAGGTACAATTTATGGTTTTTAGAGTTTTATTACACCACACCGGCATAGTAAGTTGATGTTTAATTTTCATTGGCTAATATGTAGTGTTAAATTTTAAATTATGATTAATTATGAATGATGAATATTTAAAAAACGTTACGAAATTGTTTTTTTTTTAAATATTCATCATTTGTAACTTGTGGTGAAAAATTGTGTGTTTCACTAGATAGCAAAGTTTGTTTAAAGGCGGGATTCCACCAGTGTACGTGCGGCACAAGCATTTTTGTACTGAATATGCCCTAACCCTCGTGCTTTGAAACCCTCGCATGAACGCTCATGATTCCACTTTTCGAACCACTCGCTACGCTTTTAGGTAGTTCAATTTAGAATTTAGAAGCAACCACTTTGTCTTATTGCAAATCTAATACCTAAGTATTATCGTTGCGATGTATTCATCCAAACTAATTTGACTCATTCAAAATACAAGTTTTCTTCTTCTTCCTCGCGTTATCCCGGCATTTTGCCACTTTTACACATTTGGCATAATCCCATGATTTGGCGTAGGCACTAGTTTTTACGAAAGCGACTGCCATCTGACCTTCCAACCAGAGGAGAAACTAGGCCTTATTGGGATTAGTCCGGTTTCCTCACGATGTTTTCCTTCACCTAAAAGCAACTACTTAGTAAACATCAAATGATATTTCGTACATAAGTTCCGAAAAACTCATTGGTACGTGCCGGGGTTTGAACCCGCGACCTCCGGATTGCAACTCGCACGCTCTTACCGCTAGGCCACCAGCGCTTCATTCAAAATACAAGTACATATATAAAAGTATAAAACTTTGCCGTTTAACATTTGCCCACCGCGTAAATAACTTAAACAAGTAGTTACAGATACACTTCCTTCAGAAAGTACGTACCTACAGTATCTTACATTTTACTGTGATACATTTCTAAAGCGTTCAGGTTCTTTTTCTCAGCTCAGACGCTCACCAATCAAGCAAGTAACCCAACCAAGTAAGGGGCACAAAGTAAGCAATAGAAGTTCATTTTCAATTCAACGTTAATTTCTCAATTTTCAAAAGACTTCTTATTAAGTTATGCAGCGTTACGCTTTGGTAGAAACCTTTTTTTTATGAGTCAATTCCCGACGGCTGGTTTGACAAGTAACAAAAAGAAAAATAAAAGAACGGGACGTCAACGTAAGAGGATATTTTATGCATAATTTCAAAAGCTTTTCATGAAATAGAATTATTTGGCTTATATCGATGGCAAAAGTTTTAAACGGCCACTAAGTATCGCTTTAGTAATTGGGAAAACCGCTTTTTGTCGCGGGTAAGTCCGTTCGCATCTTTTATTTTATTATCTTATTTGTTTTCATATCTTTACTTTAGCGTGGCTCTTCTCTTCGTTCGCAGTTTTCTTATTCGGGGAATATTTTTACAATTGCGTTTGTGGACACGGACCAAGGCACATGCTATGTTACCGCGCATAGTTCATTCTACTATTTCAACCCGAGCCAACAATTCCAGCCTGTGTGTGGACTGTGCACCATAGGTCTAAGCCTATTATTCTCGACATCAGTCTGAGCGTGAGCAGTACACCAGAGGCCTGAGCCTGTTCCTGCTAAACCATTCGACGACTCACTTTGTATATATCTCTAGATTAAATTTTTGCCCGTAGCCTCTGTTCCTGTCTGGTACCAGTAGGGAACACATAGCCTGCTAGGAAGTTTTTTTTTATTTAGTTTATAAGGTAGATTTCGGTGACAGTGCTTATATTGTTACTTAGTTGATTACGGTGGCACGGTGCTTATTAAAAATTACCTATATTATTACTTAGCTGATTTCGGTGGCACGGTGTTTTTTTTTAAAATTACCTATATTGTTACTTAGTTGATTTCGGTGGCACGGTGCTTATTAAAAATTACCTATATTGTTACTTAGCTGATTTCGGTGGCAGTTACCTTTTTTTTTAAACTATCAAGGCAAGGTGTTTATCCTTTTAAATTGTAAATAAAACGTTTTATCACGTGGCAATTTTGGTATATTTTATTTTAGTACTAATTTTGCTACAGTTATTACTCTTATACAACCTACAAAATATCCTATAATGTCGGAATAACGGCCAATTTACGTAGCATTAAAACGTAGTAAATTTCCAAATAGGGCACCGTTAATTAGGAGGAGCAAGGTGACACTAAATTAAAAGTTATGGGTTCAGATCAGAACCATTATCATGTTCATTAGAGGGCAAACAGTTTAAAAGTATACCTAGTAAAACAAAATCTTAATTTAAAATGGACGCGCTCACTACATTTTCGACATTTATATGTATGTAGGTATGTATGGTAAAACACATTGGAGGGATGTTAATGTTTAGTTTGGTTTTGCTCTTGCATGTGTTCAGAATTTCCCCAAAAGAGTCAAGAGCGTCATCTAGTGAGTAGATACGGAATCAGGCGCACGACACACTAACTACGGAGGTGCGCTGAGTCGGCTACAACCAACACGATGTACAAGAACGTATACGTGGTAGAGTTTGTCTTATTCGCCAGAGGGCACCTTTTCTGAGGAATATTTTTCAGCTTATTCATATCAAAGTTATATTTTGTTTTTATGTTTTTTAATTTATCTTGTCTACAGCATTATAACATTGAAAATTTAATTACATCTACATAAGAATCGCATAACAACCGTAAGTGACATTGGAAAACATGTTCATTTGTTCACTTTATTGTTCCGTTGTAAACAAAAAAAACTGAAACTAGTTTTCAAATGGCATACGCATGAGTCGCATGACAGTGGTTATGCGCACATTAAACAATTCAACTGTGCTTGCGTACAGTTCATATATTTGGGTTAATTTCATAGGAATATAACTAAACAAGAAACGTACTCTCGCCGGTACTTCACGGCGCCGTGCAGCAGCGAGATGCAGCACATGAGGTAGATGGACGTGAGGATCGTGCTCGTGTATAGGAATTAGGAATATTACTGTCACTGGAACACGGAAATGTAAAACTGAAAATTATATTGAATCTTAAGTTATGTCTTTGAAATAACCACGAAAGGAAGAATGAGCGCGCCGCGCTCTAAATAACGTCAAATAACGTATAACGTTAACGAAAATAGAGCATGAGCGATAAGCAATAGTAATTAAGTATGTATGTAACATAGGTTAATTTCGACAACTCTGATACACATAGACCTGGTCGAGCGGTACCTTGGGCGCAGATGCTAGTTAGCGCTAGTGATCTGCGTTCGAGACCCGTTGGGCTGGCTGTTTTGCGTTTTTTATTTACATATTTGTTTTGTTTTTTTTTTCTACGTTATGTTTTCTATGTATTTGTAAATTTTTTATGCAGTCACAAAATTAATTAGATGCGTTATCCAGTCAGAATTGCATTTTATATAAAATGATACTGTGGAAAAGAAATACAGTGAACTATACTATACTATACTATTTAATAGGTATCTTAATTGTACAGTCGCCATCAAACATATCGGAGCGGCCAAGGTGTTCACAATATCTGAACAAGCACTCTGACGCCCTAACAATAAAGGTGGCCACTGACGAGCCTTCCAACAGTCCAAATAGCGTGGCTGCAATCCAAAATCGGTCCGTGAATGTCAGAAACGTACAATATCTAATATTAGGATGCCGTCCATTTGGATGAATCCATTGTAACGGCATCCATTTGGAAGGCTCGTCACTCTCGTCAGTGGCCTGCTTAAGAGGCGTGTTCAGATATTGGTGAGCACCTTAGCCGCTCCGATATATCCGATGGCAACTGTATCAAAAACGTTTTTTTTTAATGTTAGCCTACGCTATAATTAAAGAACCTGACTAGTTGCATCACCTAGTACTTAGGTATATCTTTGCAATATTTATAATAGGTATACGCAAATACGCACAGCGGACGATAAGAGATTTACTGTCATTCATTAGGCACAAATGGAAAATCGTCCACTTGTAATGCCCATTCAAAAGTTGGATCAAAAGTAATAGTGTCCAAAGTGAATCTTGTCAAAATGTAATTGTGCTAAAAACATTTTTAACCAAATTTGTAATCGCCGTAAATTTATTAAACCAGAATGGAATTTTGTCCATTATAAATTATGAGCAAAATGAAATACACGCAAAGTAAATAATATGAATTAAGACCAAAATTTCAGTTATTGTAATAGTAGGCTAATTTTGACCTAACCATTAGCAGGCGTGTCTCACTCCGCGATTTGGTCGCTTTGCTACAGGTAGCTAAAAGTACAACCGGCCCCAATTTTGGGGTTTGCCATAAGCCGCGTGTGGCGCTGTCGCCACCTAGCGGCCTTATCTGTACTGATCGTAACAGACGCGTTTTGTTAGAGAGTGAGTCTTCTGTACTTAGTGCTATTTGGTACTATTATTTATTCTGTGCTATTAGGCTATTAGATTAGTAACTAAGTAGGTATGTATGTATGTATAGGTTAATTTCAACGTCTCCAATACACATTGTCCTGGTCGAGCGGTATTGGGCGCAGGTTACTAGTTCGCGCTAGTGATCTGGGTTCGAGACCCGTTGGGCTGGATATGTTTTGCATTTTTTATTTACATATTTGTTTTGTTTTTAGGGTTCCGTACCCAAAGGTTAAAAACGGGACCCTATTACCAGCTATTACTATCAGTATCAGTATCTACGGAAAGTCACTAAAATGGTACATTATCCCATTTTAGTGTGTCATCATAGTAGTGTGATTAACTATGATCAGATCAGAATTACACGCCCCTCATTTATTTTTTAATATTTTCCATTTTTTGATTTTTAGATGGTATTTTTTGTGAATTAGACAGTCAGGCCAATTCGAACGTAGACCACTGACATCAGAATGATACTTGAATCATGTTAATTATGTAGTTATCGCGGGTCTTGTCCGCCCCAATACAATATAGGTACGGACAAGTACGAGCGAAGTGCACGACAATTGAATGACATTAATAAGATGTAGTGTACAATCAGCCGCAAAAGTGCATGGCGTCTTTATCAATAAATTCATTCATAATTTCTCCATGCAATTTCGCAGCTCACTGCACGTTCGAATTGGCCTGAGTTCGAGACTTTCGACCCTCTTATAACAAGTGACTACTTGCTCTCATGTGGGTGGTGACATTAATATACTATTGTTGTATTGCAGTCTATCTTTGTCACTGCGATAGGTGCCTAAATGTCAGCCGTTATGTAACCAACAATTACCTACAATAAGCACTTACGTGCAATTTATTATTTATGTTTCATATGGTTTCAAAGATTGTGTTTTCAATTGAAGCAGCAATCTCAAAACGATCTTAAGACCGTATAGGTAATGTAGAGACATATGCCGTTTAGAAAGTAAAAGATCCGATTGAATCAACGATGTTCTGTCCCGATGATTAGGCTAAATGGCTGTTTGACTCTAGTTTATGATCTAGAACTTTGTGACATACTTTTACTTATTAACATGCTCGTAATTTAATAGATAACAATTATTGCTTAAGTATCTACATAGTTAAATTACGATGTTGCTCAGTTGCATCCACTGCCTCGCCAATTGACTTGACTCAGAGATAGTACATATTGAAGAGTTTGCCGATCCCGCAGGTTTTAACGTTTTAACCTCAATAACTTTGAAAGGGTAACCCGTTCTAACATATTAAATATATTAAAACGGGTCACTCACGTATATGTATGTATAAATAAAGTTTTTTTTCTATCGACCAAACTTTAACCTTTTAAGGTTTTAAATTTGTCCTTGAAAATATAACCTAGCTTCTATGGGAATTTTTAATCTTTCATATTGATTGTCACTGATTAATACACGAAATGGTACTGAAATTAAATTCTAAGACTGTATTCGCACTTGATTAAACGTGTAAAAATTCAATAAATAGGTATATAAACTACAAGAACTAATACAGTGAAACCTGGTTAAGTGGGACCTGGATAAGTGAGAAACCTCTATAGCTGGGACTCATGGTGCGGTCCCGACACTTTAGCGCTGAATTACCTCTGTTACTGAGAAAAAACGAACCTCTATAACTGGGATTCGTTGTTGTGATTTTATAGTCACATTTACCTCTATAATTGAGACAGAGAGTGTATTTTACCTCTTTTACTGAGACTATATTTATAAGATTACATTTTCCTAATTGTTTTTTAGAATTTTATAGGGAATTGACTTCTGTATCTGAGATAACGTCAATCTATGACCTCTCTAACTTGGACTTCATTAAACAATTTCCGTATTCTTACTAACTCTTAGTTTATCCACAAATTCCGCATTTGCCTAATTGTGTCCAAACAACTTCAAGTTTGATTTAGTTAATTTATGTAAGCAGTTAAAACTATCGAAACGAAAGCTGAAATTTTGATAAGTAACACGAAAAAATAAATTTTCATTCATTAAATTTCTTATACGCAATGAAGTCCGTATCAAATTTAATTTAATTTTGAAATATCTATCATTTGGAGAATCATTCAAAATAAATTCAAAGAAATATTTAAACAGACTTAAAAAATATTTAGGGACAAGGATTATTTTACCTTATTTTACCGTTACCTGCGCCTATAAATCAAGTGTAAAGTCGCCCTAAGCTCTCCCAGATCGCGTTCCTAACACTTTAAAATTTAAATTACAATTCCCGCGGTAGATATGTAGATGTATGCCCTTCACTGCATGATCATTAGGCGAGAGACTGTTCAAGAAGATGTAAGTATCGTAATTCCGCGTACTTACTTACGCAAATTACCTCTCTGTGCAATTTGTGGGGTGTTTGTTCTCCTATCTACGTTCGTTTTCCTTACAAATGTTATTTAACCAGCATGTAGGTTATTTTTCCACCTGTTACCAGGAAATTCCATTAGAAGGTATCTTTAGCGAGGTACCGAAATTCATATTCTTAATCGTAAAGCGCAAGTTACATTTAGGTAGGTAATGAAACTAATGAACACTGTAGGTACAATTTATGGTTTTTAGAGTTTTATTACACCACACCGGCATAGTAAGTTGATGTTTAATTTTCATTGGCTAATATGTAGTGTTAAATTTTAAATTATGATTAATTATGAATGATGAATATTTAAAAAACGTTACGAAATTGTTTTTTTTTTAAATATTCATCATTTGTAACTTGTGGTGAAAAATTGTGTGTTTCACTAGATAGCAAAGTTTGTTTAAAGGCGGGATTCCACCAGTGTACGTGCGGCACAAGCATTTTTGTACTGAATATGCCCTAACCCTCGTGCTTTGAAACCCTCGCATGAACGCTCATGATTCCACTTTTCGAACCACTCGCTACGCTTTTAGGTAGTTCAATTTAGAATTTAGAAGCAACCACTTTGTCTTATTGCAAATCTAATACCTAAGTATTATCGTTGCGATGTATTCATCCAAACTAATTTGACTCATTCAAAATACAAGTTTTCTTCTTCTTCCTCGCGTTATCCCGGCATTTTGCCACTTTTACACATTTGGCATAATCCCATGATTTGGCGTAGGCACTAGTTTTTACGAAAGCGACTGCCATCTGACCTTCCAACCAGAGGAGAAACTAGGCCTTATTGGGATTAGTCCGGTTTCCTCACGATGTTTTCCTTCACCTAAAAGCAACTACTTAGTAAACATCAAATGATATTTCGTACATAAGTTCCGAAAAACTCATTGGTACGTGCCGGGGTTTGAACCCGCGACCTCCGGATTGCAACTCGCACGCTCTTACCGCTAGGCCACCAGCGCTTCATTCAAAATACAAGTACATATATAAAAGTATAAAACTTTGCCGTTTAACATTTGCCCACCGCGTAAATAACTTAAACAAGTAGTTACAGATACACTTCCTTCAGAAAGTACGTACCTACAGTATCTTACATTTTACTGTGATACATTTCTAAAGCGTTCAGGTTCTTTTTCTCAGCTCAGACGCTCACCAATCAAGCAAGTAACCCAACCAAGTAAGGGGCACAAAGTAAGCAATAGAAGTTCATTTTCAATTCAACGTTAATTTCTCAATTTTCAAAAGACTTCTTATTAAGTTATGCAGCGTTACGCTTTGGTAGAAACCTTTTTTTTATGAGTCAATTCCCGACGGCTGGTTTGACAAGTAACAAAAAGAAAAATAAAAGAACGGGACGTCAACGTAAGAGGATATTTTATGCATAATTTCAAAAGCTTTTCATGAAATAGAATTATTTGGCTTATATCGATGGCAAAAGTTTTAAACGGCCACTAAGTATCGCTTTAGTAATTGGGAAAACCGCTTTTTGTCGCGGGTAAGTCCGTTCGCATCTTTTATTTTATTATCTTATTTGTTTTCATATCTTTACTTTAGCGTGGCTCTTCTCTTCGTTCGCAGTTTTCTTATTCGGGGAATATTTTTACAATTGCGTTTGTGGACACGGACCAAGGCACATGCTATGTTACCGCGCATAGTTCATTCTACTATTTCAACCCGAGCCAACAATTCCAGCCTGTGTGTGGACTGTGCACCATAGGTCTAAGCCTATTATTCTCGACATCAGTCTGAGCGTGAGCAGTACACCAGAGG
Source organism: Cydia fagiglandana (assembly GCF_963556715.1). Taxonomy (NCBI): domain Eukaryota; kingdom Metazoa; phylum Arthropoda; class Insecta; order Lepidoptera; family Tortricidae; genus Cydia; species Cydia fagiglandana. Next base: position 10,853,161 of record NC_085948.1, read on the forward strand.
CCTGAGCCTGTTCCTGCTAAACCATTCGACGACTCACTTTGTATATATCTCTAGATTAAATTTTTGCCCGTAGCCTCTGTTCCTGTCTGGTACCAGTAGGGAACACATAGCCTGCTAGGAAGTTTTTTTTTATTTAGTTTATAAGGTAGATTTCGGTGACAGTGCTTATATTGTTACTTAGTTGATTACGGTGGCACGGTGCTTATTAAAAATTACCTATATTATTACTTAGCTGATTTCGGTGGCACGGTGTTTTTTTTTTAAAATTACCTATATTGTTACTTAGTTGATTTCGGTGGCACGGTGCTTATTAAAAATTACCTATATTGTTACTTAGCTGATTTCGGTGGCAGTTACCTTTTTTTTTAAACTATCAAGGCAAGGTGTTTATCCTTTTAAATTGTAAATAAAACGTTTTATCACGTGGCAATTTTGGTATATTTTATTTTAGTACTAATTTTGCTACAGTTATTACTCTTATACAACCTACAAAATATCCTATAATGTCGGAATAACGGCCAATTTACGTAGCATTAAAACGTAGTAAATTTCCAAATAGGGCACCGTTAATTAGGAGGAGCAAGGTGACACTAAATTAAAAGTTATGGGTTCAGATCAGAACCATTATCATGTTCATTAGAGGGCAAACAGTTTAAAAGTATACCTAGTAAAACAAAATCTTAATTTAAAATGGACGCGCTCACTACATTTTCGACATTTATATGTATGTAGGTATGTATGGTAAAACACATTGGAGGGATGTTAATGTTTAGTTTGGTTTTGCTCTTGCATGTGTTCAGAATTTCCCCAAAAGAGTCAAGAGCGTCATCTAGTGAGTAGATACGGAATCAGGCGCACGACACACTAACTACGGAGGTGCGCTGAGTCGGCTACAACCAACACGATGTACAAGAACGTATACGTGGTAGAGTTTGTCTTATTCGCCAGAGGGCACCTTTTCTGAGGAATATTTTTCAGCTTATTCATATCAAAGTTATATTTTGTTTTTATGTTTTTTAATTTATCTTGTCTACAGCATTATAACATTGAAAATTTAATTACATCTACATAAGAATCGCATAACAACCGTAAGTGACATTGGAAAACATGTTCATTTGTTCACTTTATTGTTCCGTTGTAAACAAAAAAAACTGAAACTAGTTTTCAAATGGCATACGCATGAGTCGCATGACAGTGGTTATGCGCACATTAAACAATTCAACTGTGCTTGCGTACAGTTCATATATTTGGGTTAATTTCATAGGAATATAACTAAACAAGAAACGTACTCTCGCCGGTACTTCACGGCGCCGTGCAGCAGCGAGATGCAGCACATGAGGTAGATGGACGTGAGGATCGTGCTCGTGTATAGGAATTAGGAATATTACTGTCACTGGAACACGGAAATGTAAAACTGAAAATTATATTGAATCTTAAGTTATGTCTTTGAAATAACCACGAAAGGAAGAATGAGCGCGCCGCGCTCTAAATAACGTCAAATAACGTATAACGTTAACGAAAATAGAGCATGAGCGATAAGCAATAGTAATTAAGTATGTATGTAACATAGGTTAATTTCGACAACTCTGATACACATAGACCTGGTCGAGCGGTACCTTGGGCGCAGATGCTAGTTAGCGCTAGTGATCTGCGTTCGAGACCCGTTGGGCTGGCTATGTTTTGCGTTTTTTATTTACATATTTGTTTTGTTTTTTTTTTCTACGTTATGTTTTCTATGTATTTGTAAATTTTTTATGCAGTCACAAAATTAATTAGATGCGTTATCCAGTCAGAATTGCATTTTATATAAAATGATACTGTGGAAAAGAAATACAGTGAACTATACTATACTATACTATTTAATAGGTATCTTAATTGTACAGTCGCCATCAAACATATCGGAGCGGCCAAGGTGTTCACAATATCTGAACAAGCACTCTGACGCCCTAACAATAAAGGTGGCCACTGACGAGCCTTCCAACAGTCCAAATAGCGTGGCTGCAATCCAAAATCGGTCCGTGAATGTCAGAAACGTACAATATCTAATATTAGGATGCCGTCCATTTGGATGAATCCATTGTAACGGCATCCATTTGGAAGGCTCGTCACTCTCGTCAGTGGCCTGCTTAAGAGGCGTGTTCAGATATTGGTGAGCACCTTAGCCGCTCCGATATATCCGATGGCAACTGTATCAAAAACGTTTTTTTTTAATGTTAGCCTACGCTATAATTAAAGAACCTGACTAGTTGCATCACCTAGTACTTAGGTATATCTTTGCAATATTTATAATAGGTATACGCAAATACGCACAGCGGACGATAAGAGATTTACTGTCATTCATTAGGCACAAATGGAAAATCGTCCACTTGTAATGCCCATTCAAAAGTTGGATCAAAAGTAATAGTGTCCAAAGTGAATCTTGTCAAAATGTAATTGTGCTAAAAACATTTTTAACCAAATTTGTAATCGCCGTAAATTTATTAAACCAGAATGGAATTTTGTCCATTATAAATTATGAGCAAAATGAAATACACGCAAAGTAAATAATATGAATTAAGACCAAAATTTCAGTTATTGTAATAGTAGGCTAATTTTGACCTAACCATTAGCAGGCGTGTCTCACTCCGCGATTTGGTCGCTTTGCTACAGGTAGCTAAAAGTACAACCGGCCCCAATTTTGGGGTTTGCCATAAGCCGCGTGTGGCGCTGTCGCCACCTAGCGGCCTTATCTGTACTGATCGTAACAGACGCGTTTTGTTAGAGAGTGAGTCTTCTGTACTTAGTGCTATTTGGTACTATTATTTATTCTGTGCTATTAGGCTATTAGATTAGTAACTAAGTAGGTATGTATGTATGTATAGGTTAATTTCAACGTCTCCAATACACATTGTCCTGGTCGAGCGGTATTGGGCGCAGGTTACTAGTTCGCGCTAGTGATCTGGGTTCGAGACCCGTTGGGCTGGATATGTTTTGCATTTTTTATTTACATATTTGTTTTGTTTTTAGGGTTCCGTACCCAAAGGTTAAAAACGGGACCCTATTACCAGCTATTACTATCAGTATCAGAATCTACGGAAAGTCACTAAAATGGTACATTATCCCATTTTAGTGTGTCATCATAGTAGTGTGATTAACTATGATCAGATCAGAATTACACGCCCCTCATTTATTTTTTAATATTTTCCATTTTTTGATTTTTAGATGGTATTTTTTGTGAATTAGACAGTCAGGCCAATTCGAACGTAGACCACTGACATCAGAATGATACTTGAATCATGTTAATTATGTAGTTATCGCGGGTCTTGTCCGCCCCAATACAATATAGGTACGGACAAGTACGAGCGAAGTGCACGACAATTGAATGACATTAATAAGATGTAGTGTACAATCAGCCGCAAAAGTGCATGGCGTCTTTATCAATAAATTCATTCATAATTTCTCCATGCAATTTCGCAGCTCACTGCACGTTCGAATTGGCCTGAGTTCGAGACTTTCGACCCTCTTATAACAAGTGACTACTTGCTCTCATGTGGGTGGTGACATTAATATACTATTGTTGTATTGCAGTCTATCTTTGTCACTGCGATAGGTGCCTAAATGTCAGCCGTTATGTAACCAACAATTACCTACAATAAGCACTTACGTGCAATTTATTATTTATGTTTCATATGGTTTCAAAGATTGTGTTTTCAATTGAAGCAGCTATCTCAAAACGATCTTAAGACCGTATAGGTAATGTAGAGACATATGCCGTTTAGAAAGTAAAAGATCCGATTGTATCAACGATGTTCTGTCCCGATGATTAGGCTAAATGGCTGTTTGACTCTAGTTTATGATCTAGAACTTTGTGACATACTTTTACTTATTAACATGCTCGTAATTTAATAGATAACAATTATTGCTTAAGTATCTACATAGTTAAATTACGATGTTGCTCAGTTGCATCCACTGCCTCGCCAATTGACTTGACTCAGAGATAGTACATATTCAAGAGTTTTACCCAATAACTTTGAAAGGGGAACCCGTTCTAACATATTAAATATATTAAAACGGGTCACTCACGTATATGTATGTACAGTCATCAGCAATAGTATCTTACACAATTATTAGGGCCGCAAAAATATATGACGCGCTCTTATTGCGCTCCAAATACGAACGTGTCATATATTTTTGCGGCCCTAGTTGTGTAAGATACTATTGCTGATGACTGTACCTATATATATAAAGTTTTTTTTCTATCGACCAAACTTTAACCTTTTGATTGTCACTGAATGATACACGAAATGGTACTTAAATTAAATTCTTTGAATGTATTCGCACTTGATAAAAACGTGTAAAAAATCAATAAATAAGTAGGTATAAAAACTACAAGAACTATTAATATTACAGAAAAGTACACAACAGTAACAACAGTAATATTACAGTAAAGAACAGCGAATAATTTTTTCTCCTTTCGTCCATGTGACTGGTAGCGAAACGGCCAAGCTACTATTTTGACTAATGGCTCCTCTACACGATGGGCCAACGCCAGCCACTCCAAGGGACGCAGCCATGCGGTAGAATGAGATAGCAACATCACTTGCTCCCTCTAACGCATAAATGCGTCCTTTGAAGTGGCCGGCGTTGGCCCATCGTGTAGAGGAGCCATAAGGTGTAGAGTTTGTGAAGTTAGGGCTGGTAGAGTTAGAAGCTTGACTCTACATGAGATCTGACAACTTTTTGATAGTACGAGCCATATGGTCTTGTAAATTTTACATGAAAATGTTTATTGTGGGATTTAATTGACAGATGGTTAGAAAGTTAGTTGCTGGAGTAGAAAAACCACAGACAAAACATCCTCTAGACTGAGCATAGTCGCGCTACCCCCGCTGCCACGCATACGGTAATTTTACTCCATGTTGGAGTCGAACGTGTCTTTGTGTGACGTCCGTGAACTCGTTCGTCGTTTGAACGGACCAATCACGGCACGGGACTTCGCTCACCTCGTCCCGCGCACCCCCGCATTTTTGGCAGCATCGGTTGCATGAAATAATTGCTCTAAACTACGTCTACGTCTAGAGGATTAGGATAGTCTATGAGAAAAACTTAATTGTACCATACTATGAAATTTATTAAATAGGTATTATTAGGCACCTTCTCTTAAAATTCAGCTCAGTGAGTGAGAAGCCGATAAGTGGATAATTTTTAAGTTACACAAGATTTAATTACTATTTCTAGGTACTATTAAAACATTTCAAACTTTTGAATACAACCTTTTTATTTTATAGGGTTGTAGTTATAAACTCTAAGCACTACCTAATAGTCGTGTTTTATTCATCTTCATCACCTGCCATTCCGCCACCGCCTACTAAAGGTAACTGACACTATGACCTACATTTCCTATTTATTTATGGCAATGTTTATTTTAATCTGTTTTTCTTTATTTATTCAGTTGGCTTTCTTCTAATGACGTGAGATAAATTTAGGAGAGTTTAATGACTATATAGCGGACGGACGGACGGACGGACTGACAACCGTCGTCACGCCGCGCTCGACGCAGCTATTTTCATTTGCGGTTTTCAACGGGAATTTCGGTAAAGGGAATTGAATTCGGGCTTCTAGAGTCAAACTTGTGCCGAGCCTAAAAAAAAAATTACGTAAAATGTTTTATTTTCATTTTAGGTAATTCCACATTATATGTTTGTTATGACTTATTAAGGTGGGCTACACTAATGCAAATATTATTTCAGACATTAAAATCACAAAAGCCCTCGTGGGACTTCCTCATATTAATTATAACAAAATGGATTTATTCGCACTAGATCTAGAAAAATGTTAATATTTAATAAAATTTCATGAGTACCTTTCATCATCATCATCATCATCATCATCATTTCAGCCTATATACGTCCCACTGCTGAGCACAGGCCTCCTCTCATGCGCGAGAGGGCTTGGGCTATAGTCCCCACGCTAGCCCAATGCGGATTGGGGACTTCACATACACCTTTGAATTTCTTCGCAGATGTATGCAGGTTTCCTCACGATGTTTTCCTTCACCGAAAAGCTAGTGGTAAATATCAAATGATATTTCGCACATAAGTTCCGAAAAACTCATTGGTACGAGCCAGGATTTGAACCCGCGACCTCCGGATTGAAAGTCAGACGTCATATCCACTCGGCTACCACTGCTTACCACTGCTTATGAGTACCTTTGCCTGGGATTATTCCTCCAGAATATACCCGTATTAATTATCTAGTATGTATATCATTTATAAAGACGTCTATTTTAATCCCCGAGCTGCGAAACATAGTAGGTAAATATAATACCTAAAGTGAGGTGAGGTGAGGTTAATGATGCAGGCTCCCCCGTCTCACCTGACAGATAAGTGCTTTATTAATAATACCTCATCTCAATAGAAGCTTTTGATAAGATATAGCACTAAATTTATGTGTAGATACTCAGTTAGTATATCTATATTGTGTTTACTTTACGGTAGGGTGGTTCACGTTTGTATGGAAAAAATTTAAGCTCTAGCTAGAGGAAGCGGCATTGCCTTTTGATACACTTTTATGTTGACAAAATACGCAAAATAGTTTTGTAACTTTATCTCAACTACACACTTTGAAAAAAAAAGTGTGAAAACATAGTTAAATAAAAATCTAAAAAATAAATAAGTACTTTTTTGGATTTCATACAACATCAAAAATTTCAAAGTGTATGACCATATAACAAAAACAATAACGATTGTAGAGTCAGACCAAGATAACTCTGCAGTGATTTTTATAGCACAGACGTGCATTTTAAACGTCATAATTTCATAGAAGTTTGACTCTATATTTTATGATTGTTCGCTGAATGTCACTAGTTTAGCTACTAGGAATCGTCTGTATATTAACCACGTAATTGAAGGCAATGAACTTAAAAATTAGGTTTAACCGAATACAAAGTGTCCATTGCCCTGTAAAATCGCGCATGCGCCTTAGCATACGCGTTATCCGCTTATCTCTGCGAACATAAGGAAATCTCACTAAAAACCAGAGCTTTCGAAACTGAGCAGTCTTTGTTCAGATTATTAAGAGCTCTCTATAAAAAATTTTTTTTCTACTTTGCCTTCCTTCCTGATTCATATTTTATTACTCTTGAAACTTTTTTTTTGGATGAGCGAATGTAAGTTTTTTTTATATCAGGGTTTTGTATGAGGAAGTTTGGACCCCTTTGTATGTATAATAAAAATGGGTCATTGTAATTAACATACTTATTACAAAAAAAATATAGTAGTATGAAATTATGATGTATTTACGAAATCATTCACAACTTATGCCTAAATTGAAAAAAATATATAATAGGACTAATTTATTCATAAACAATAATACAATTAAAAATATACTACATAATCTAAACAGAAAATATTATAAAATACATTATAATTCTTTGTACTTATTGTATTTTATTTTGTAGTTTCACAGTGCCTTGGTTTTACTGTAATGCTGTGTTACTTATTTGACTAATAAATAAATAAAATGAAATAAATAATAAAAGTAATTAAAAACTAAACATAAATATAGGACATATTTTATTCAAATTAACTTCACGTATAACTTGACCAAATAGTATCCGCATAATATCTCTACCAACTATGGTTTTATTTTGTTATATTGTAGCTTAATTTCTTTTACAGTTAACATACGGAACAATTCAAATAATTTTATTAAATATTTTTTATTTATCGTTTACACATTTTTTTCATTTTTATTAAAGATTTTAACTATATTATATGGCTTAAGCACTTGATTCGGTTAAATTATGTTCTAATGTATGGGCAAGAAAAGCTAATTATAGCCAGCATTCTATGAATGTAGTATGATACCTTTGGGTATGGTGCTTTACGCACACTAGCGTCCCTCCCCCTCCCCCTGACGCAACCCCCCCTTTTAGCATGAAATATGTCCCGGTTTACGTTTTATTATTATTTTTGAGAAAAGTATTAGAGTTAGGAAATAAGTGTCAAGGTAAGAAATAATCCTTAATAAATTTTAAACCAAAAAGGTTATATACAACTTTTTAGTAAGACTCACCATATTCATATATTAACTTGTTGAAGTTCATTATAAGTTAGTACGTGATAGTACTGAAAAAAAACTTATACGGAAAATAAGCTTGCAAGGTTATTGTCCTGTATGATTTCTTTTAGTACTATCACGTACTATGTTATATTGATCTTCTACAAGTTTTTCAACGGTTAAATTTTGTCGAAGTTCATCTAGCCATAACATGAATATGGTGCGTCGTATCAAAAAAATGAATATAACCTTTTTTATTTAGAATTTAATAGGAAACATTTCTTTCATTGACACTTTTTTCCTATATTGTATACTTTCCCAAAAAACAAAAAAAACTCCCAACCGGGACATATTTATACTAAAGGGGGGGGGGGTTGCGTCAGGGGGAGGGGACGGGACGCTAGCCTGCGTAAAGCACCATACCCAAAGGTATCTTACTACATTCATAGAATGCTGGCTTATAATTAGTTTTTTAAAAAAACACAATTTGACCGAATCAACTATTAACGTTCAGGGAGGAAAGAAATCTTCTCGCTGGCTTCCGCAGCGGCACATAAAGATAAAGGAGATTGTCTCCCGCCATTCCATAACGACTCAAGTCTCGCGGCCCGATTCGAACTTTAAGATACGTCAAATATTACGTCTAGATACGATATGGATTGTCAGTTTTGAGTTTAGAAACGTCACTTTTGACACTGATTTATCTAATCCATATCGTACTCGTATCTAGCCGTAATATTTGACGTAGCTTAAAGTTCGAATCGTGTCGTTGGTTTGTGGAATATAGACTTAAGGGGCCCACTGATTAACAGTCCGCCGGACGGTATCGGCCTGTCAGTTAGAACAAAATTTTGACAGTTCCGAACAACTGACAGGCCGATACCGTCCGGAGGACTGTTAGTCAGTGGCTCCCTTTAGAGACCACCTGCACAGCTTCTCTTGCAATGCTTCTATTTTAGGTAATCTGAAGAACAACCCCTCGAATTAGGAAATTAATGCAGAGTATAATGAATAATAACAATTATCGCAACAGTTCTATGAAATAGACGGATATCCGTCATGAAATAAAAGATTATTTAGTATCCTATATATAACTTTTTTCGACACTAATATAAATCGAAAAGAATTACGAAGGTACGTTCTAGCGAACGTTATAATAACATAGTACCTATCACGTTTACATAGCACCGTTTGAATAAGACGTTTAGCCACTTCATAGCTATTCACAACGCTTATACCAATTACCTTATGAAGAACAGTATAGTTACCAGTGGCGGCTCGTCCATAAAAGCCGATTCCCACCGGCTTGCCTGTTTTTGGACGTTTGAGCAGAGTTGTAAAGGAAATATGTAAGCCAAATTAGCCCCGGCTTGCCTATGGATATGTTTGACGCGCCGCCACTGATAGTTACCTAACTCTGACCTCCGAATAGATATATTTTTTACAGATCCTAAAATCTAGTAGTTAATCTGTATTTAATGGTGAGAACCTGTAATTGGCTCTTTGTATCACATTTACAAAACCTATTGATATTTTAACAGCTGTTGGATCTCCGAATAAGTAAAATAAAAATAAATAAAATGAACAGATTAGTGAGCTTAAAGTCGAAACAAAAGGTTTCGTGAATAATCCTACAGGGTTACGTATCTTTTATGTATAGCGTAAGACTGTATATTGTGACTCGTTACGTTAATACAAGCGCCGAGGCTGCGCAGTAGGGCGGGCGGGCGCCGCCGCCAACACTCCGCCGCCCAAGCCTCGCCGCGCGCCCGTGTTCACCCAAAACCTAAACAAACCAAGTGAGTCTAATATTAACTTAATATTGATCAAAACCCCATTAAAAATTGTCATTAACACGACTAACTGCCGTCGAGCGAGTGTTGCGATTAACTGATATTAAACTGAATAAAAATTAATCGATATCGTTTATATCCGCAATATCAATCATTTGATTGTTTACATGTAGGTTTTACTTAACTGTTTTAAAGTAACATTCGGATAAGTAATTATGTTATTTTTTCTTTTGTTTATACAGATTGGTGGTTGAAAAAATAGCCATAAAAATAATCATTACCCACCGTTTTCTTGGAAATGTCTACATTATTTAACTTATTTGTGTGTTACTTAATACATATTAAATCGAATCACTTAAATTTTTGCTTCAAAAGTTTAAGAACAGGCAGGAAGTTTATGATTATCGATGGTTTGTTTTATGAACAATATATTATGTATAATAATCTCATTGATAACCAAAATGGTATGCATATGCTTTTAAATATTACTTTATTTTCTATGTCTTAAGTATAACGGAAAATAGAGGTATAAAAGCTTTATTAGCGTTATGTAGGTCATACGTCGGTATCGGTGCGGTGCTATCTAAATACCTTATCATCTAAACAACATATATTTTTAAATGAAAGTGAAAGTGGCTATAATTTGGTTTGTGTTTATAGTACAGTCAGCAGCAGAAGTCGCTATACACTCCAGGTGCTCAAAGAGAGGTAAACGTTTAAACTGTCAAAAAGTTGTTGACTTTCATGGTAGGATTTACTTGTGAGCGCTCAGCGTGTCACAAAGATGTTAACAGTCACTATTAATTAATTTCTACACTTACAACATGTCATTGATACCTTAGCTGTCAAAAAACCACTGGTATCTAAGCGGTCAACGTGTCAAATATATATGAACAATATGGAAAAATAGACTTTAAAGCATACAAGTATGGTCGAATATTGAATGAAAGATAGCCATGCTAATTTCAGGTAAAGCGTTTTGACAATCATCGAAAGCAGTACAGTCTTGTCATCACATACATCTATCTCACGTTTTGTCCTTCAACCATTTGACAGGAGCCTCTCGGTCAACTTACTGCAAACTATTTCTTTTAACTGAATCGTCAAAACGAATGACACATAGCGAAAGCTAACTGAAGCCGAATTTAGAGCCAATTGTCAAGGCACGTTGTGGTCTCAGTTTCAGGCGTTTGCTTTTCAAAGCAGAGACCGCGGGTTCAAATCTCAGTCGTACGCACCTAGAGATTACAGCTTTTTATTTTTTTTGGGTTTCATTTCTATTATTACTTCGTGTCTTCTGGTTTTATGTTAATTTCGCATTAGATAATAATTAATTATACTTTTTGAAGATGTGTCACATGTAGCGTATGTACGACTTTCTAACAAGACGTTGTAGGTTTGAACCCGCAGTGGGCGTTCCTTAGATTAGGTACTCATCAAACATCAAACATACTCCTGTGCGGAATGCAAATTGATATTTACTGCTAGGTTGGATATGTTTAACACCTTTACTGCCCGTGCTCCTCACGTGGGGCCACGGCTAGCCTCTATTACAAAGCCATAAGGTTTACATGTCAGATTAGGACAGTGAACGTGTTACGTTTCAATTTAATTATTTTCTCCTTTGTGCTTTGATCGATTCGGGGCATCGTATTTTAGTACTATACAGGGTGGCCCATTTAGATCTGTCAGTATAGGAAAATCTAAAACTATACCTAAAACATACACCGATCTCTTTCTTAGGAACCATGTCATCGATTTTAGTAACAAGAAAAACTGCATTCAAACATTTAAAAAAAATGTATGTAAAATGTATTGAAAAACATGGTGGTCTTTTCGAAAACTTACTAAAATAAATTAAAGGATATGAAAACAATCATCATCATCATCATCTCAGCCATAAGACGTCCACTGCTGAACATAAGCCTCCCCCTTCAGCAGTGGACGTCTGCACGTCAGCAGTGGAAAATGAAAACAATGCATTTTATTAATTTCAGACATCATGTTTCATTAGTAACATTTACTGCTTAAGACCTACACAATCGATATCTAAATATAAATAGTCTTAGTTTTATTTTTCAAAACGTTCGGGGTTCGATTCCTAAGCTGAGTACATCTTTTTTTTTAATGTATGAATGCAGTTTTTCGTGTTACTAAAATCGATGACATGGTTCCTAAGAAGAGATCGGTGTATATTTTATAGTATCAGATTTTCCCATACTGGCCGATCTAAATGGGCCACCCTGTGCACAATAAGCGTACTAAATAAATATATTAACATATATTCTCGCTCAACGTATTAGCTTAGTAATACAGCGGGGAAACGCTGCCAGCGTCCTCGGCACCATGCCAAAGGGGCCCAATTTTTTAGACATATTTTAATTTTATTTCATTTAATTTTGCAGTTTTTAGTTTTAATTTAGTTTAATTTTATATACAGGGTGGAAAGATAAGTCCGGCCCTGGAGGGAAACTACCTTAAATCCTTAAGCTGGCTCATTTTATTTAAAGGAGACATTCCTTTATTTTTAAAAAGAAACAAAACTGCATTCAAAGATTTTCAAAACCTCGCATGCCTCGCCCGGGACTCGAACCGTCTAAAAATTCCAAAAAATAAAAACTCGCAATTTTATTCTACTAATCGATACAGTTAATGTTAATGATAATATTTCTCCAAGAAACATTAGGTCTTACACTCGTCGTCTGTCGTACAAAATATCCATAAAATGTAATATTTAGTACTTAAGATTTTTTTAGACAAGCCAAATTGAAGAAAAAAATAAAAATACTGTGAATGCAGTTTTGTTTCTTTTAAAAAATAAAGGAATGTCTCCTTTAAGTAAAATGAGCCATCTTAAGGATTTAAGGTAGTTTCCCTCCAGGGCCCGACTTATCTTTCCACCCTGTATAAGTTAATTTATTATTATGTTTGTATCTACCTTATAAATAATATGTATAATATGCTCTACGATTTGGAAGAACGGCCGCATATTATTACAGTTAAAATAAAAAAACCGATCATTCTCGTAGAACCTACTTATTTATTGTCTAAGTTTGACACTTGACAATAAAATACTTCTTTAAGAAAGGAAGTGTCAATTCGTAGCTGCTACAGTATTTTTTTAAAGTTAATCAGATAAAATGATGATGCTTAGTTACCATTGAAATAACAACTGCTTAGCAATTGGTGGCACCCTGGCTGCTGACGTACGTGATTGGCAGTGCGTGTAGGTATTAATGACAGCAGCTTGAATTTGACTGCTTAGTTACCACTGACTTTGTAACCGTTATTGTCATTGTGATTAAATAAGGGTGTATGTGTTAAAGAAAAACTCAGAAGTTAAAATATATGTGACGAACTGAAAGCCTACGTGAAAATGACAACTTAGATGTCCTTATTTTTGTGACGATTGAAGTGTATATGTTTTCTTGGACACCTTGCCCGCTCAGGTATATCTGCTGCTGACTGTACCTAGATTATGACATATTCATGATGTTTATTGTTTTCATCAGCATAACGGTTAACGGTTAAAGTGTGGGAATCTGTTAACAAGGGTTAACCATTGTTTCGAGTCTCAAAAAGCTGTAGGTCAAAAGTGTAAAGATTCAAAAGATTGCTTGGGAACACGCCCGGTTACATAATTTTGAAAAGTCGATAGGTCCGCTGCAGGATGAATGAGACCCGGCGTTTCGGAGGATCGTAACGAGGTCAATGGCCGCGCTTAGCCAATTCAGCACGAACTTCGCGATATCCTTGAAAGCCTTTTCAGTTTGGTGTCCATTCACTTTTTAGGAGCTTCGTGTGTTTATTTTTGGAATTTCTAGGTTATACAGATCAGAAATTTCGATGTATAGATTTTCATAGTAACGAAGATCCTCGTAAATTTTTTGCCATAAACTGATCCCTTAAGAATATCACAAAAATTTATAAACAATTGGTTTTTACCTTTATTACAATTACTTATTCAATTGGTTTTCATAAGCTTGCTTAACATTAAGGACTAGTTTATTCTTGTTATTATTGTAATAGGTACATTTTACAAAAACACCATTATTTTCATATCACTGTATACTGACGTTTGACGTTAACGAATCAAAGAGAATATAATTCTCCTAATGAGTATTATTAGTATTGTATTCTTTGATATAGTAGTAGTATAATATATAGGACGGTAAGTTTCAAGAGAATATCCAACCTATTTCTTTGTCAAATATGTGTTCTTAATTACCGAAAAAAGCTACAAAAAGTTGTGTCGTTATCTGCCCAGCAAATGCACCACGTAATACGTGCTCAACTGCTCAGCGCACGAAATGCCACTCTAAATAGGACCACGCTTCATACTACGAGTAGTTGCTGGCCGCTAGGAGAGACGCACTGTCGTCCGGTACGCACGCGCTGATACATTCGCGACTAACCATAGTGCACGATTTCAGTCGCCGTGAATTAAAAAAAATCTTTGATTGGTGCTTGACGTTTTATTGTATTTTTGTGAATATTAAATCACGTAAGTAATAGTAATACGTAAATAGCTTAATTTTACAATTATTTTTATTTTATTAAAATTGTACTTGAGTAAAAATTAGATTTATTCGTAATATCAATATGTTTTTCGTAATATTCAATATTGCTTACTTATTTTTTAATTGTTATTATGTACGTATATATTAACTAACCTAATACTAACTTAAAATTCGACATCTGTTTCCAACAGGAAAACATACTCAGAAAGAACACACTTAAATATGTATAATATTGTGAAAATAATCACTACATCCATACTACACCTTATAAAATAAAGTCCCCCGCCGTGTCTGTCTGTTTCTGTGTTTGTTCGCGATAAACTCTAAAACTACTGAACGGATTTTCTTGTGGTTTTCTCCTATCCATAGAGTATTTTTTGAGGAAGGTTTAGGTGTATAACTTGCTAACTCATGCGAAGCCGAGGCGGGTCGCTAGAATGTATATACAATAGTCCGCCATAACAAGTGTGTCATCAACCCAACTGATCACCACCGGCTGGTCGGCCTTGTACTGATAACACAAATTAGACACGATTAGAAATAAGGCCACTGATTTGTTACGTTTTTGAAATAAGTAGCTAGTCAAACTGTTTTACATTAGCTCTCTTTGTAAATTTTAATGTGAGAAGCAATGCCCGTATAATAAATAATAATTAATACTACGTTATTAATTAACTTCAGAAATATTTCTTACCGACTTACTTCTGTTATGGTATCGGACTTTTATTGAGTGGGAGTGTTCCTTTGTACCTAACAGGTAAAAAAGTAGTAGGTAGCATGTAAAATTTATTTATTAATTCAAAAGTATGCATATTTCGATATTTTAAGGCCTATTAGGCTGTATCTCATTAATTTTGGCTGGTATAATAACCAATAATCAAATTAAATTAAAACTAAAGGGACACCTAATACGAAAATATACCTGATGCATAATAACAATAACCAAAATCGGTCAAGTAAATAATGTCCTAACGCAAAACAATAAATAGTAATAAATGTATAATTTACGGAAATCATAATAAATCAGCATTTGATAAATGTTTCTTTGTTCAAAAACACAAAGTTCAGGTGTTTTAATTAAGACAACAACAATGTCACTATATACGGAGCTCCCACGCTCCAGGCGAGTTGCCCCACGCCACACCGCCGATAGCATCGGCCCTCCGAGCCTTACGCCATTGTCAAACAAGACCTACATTCTTATCAAATGTTTCCTAAATCATACTAAATGTTTCACAACACATACACTGAGAGAAAAATCATCACCAGGAATTAAAAAACAGTTCTGTACTGGGGGAAAAAATTAAGTTTTAGTAATAATTATGGACGTTTCACTATTTCTGTAAAGTTTATTTATTTCTACAAACAGCTCAGTAATCCCAAATATAATTTCAACAAACAGATAATAGAAATTGCAAGAACTAATAGAAAATGCAAAAGTCAATTTGTTCCTATTAGTTAACTCTCCTTGTCCCCGGATTAAGTTTATTTTTGTAATTCTAAGTGTGTTTTTGTTGTACTTTTCTCTCATTGTAAAATCTTTCCAATTAGTGATGAATACAATGATCTTGTCTCCTACCCAGAGAGAACAAGTTTAAAATTCTAGGCATGTGTCACGCTTTTTACAGATTTAGTGACACATGTACCTACCAGTACAAACTATTCATATAACGTAAACGGTATTACTCCTTATACGAACTCCACTAAACAATTCTCTTTGAAGGTAAGTATCTCTTGTCTTCTTAGGGATTACTCCCGCCCGCTGTTCAAACAGCCCTTTACCATCCGAACTAATGTATTATGCATCTTCGATTGCCTCACTGCCTACTGTAACAAACATCATTGCACAATATCTCGCTAGAAGTATATCCGAGTAATATATATTATAATATACACATCACAGTGACCAATATCATGTTAGTATACCTAATTGCATACCGATAACTACTTTGCATAATCTTAATAGAGCTTAAAATCGTATGGCAGATTTTGAGCAAGAGCCTAAACTGTTTACGGATACAACATTACATCACTTTAACTCACACCTTCCATAATGCACGGGGATTACGAATGGCGCTCTCGAATTGTAATAAAATTATTTAAACGAGTCTTCGTTACCGTTTATTAAGGTGATGATGGGTGACAGAAATCAATCAATGGAAAGACAATGATTACAACAAGTATTTTGCAGTTTCAGCAATTACTACCACAATTTCACGGAATTTTTTAACCTAGGCAATTCATACTTACCTAATTATTATAAATAATAAATAAACATTATAGAACATTATTACACAAATTGACTAAGTCCCACACTAAGCTCAATAAGGCTTGTGTTGTGGGAACCTAGACAACGACATATATAATTGGCTTCATGCATGAAGTTTAAATTTCAATCAAATATTTTTTATTCGGATGATTGTTACTATTATATCATGTTACAAATGCATTTCCGTTATTAAATTATCATTTAATTGTTTAAAATAATAAATAAAAAGTACAAAAATATGCCCGCGAAAAGCTAGTGAACGAAACGCAACGCCATTGGTCGAAACGTCACGTGACGTCACTCGTTGAGTTTAGTGTCATTTTATTTACGCATTAAGCATGTGACCCCATATTAGATCCAATACACTGCATGTGATATTTCTGAAAACATGAATAATAAAGATATCTTTTAAACATGGTCAAGCAGATCTTGGCAGAAAAAGGCGGCAAATTTGAAAAATGTAGGCGCGAAGGGATATCGTCCCATAGAAAAATTGAATTTTGCGCCTTTTTTTACTGACAAGATTTATTTGCTTGACCAGCTATATTTATAATTTTTATGACCATGAAACTTTGTAAGTATCTGAATGGTTAGTGCTGTCATCTAATATGTCATTGTCATGCGCGCGGGATACTCAAAGCGCGCCATTTCAATTTTATCAATGCAAAATATCCAAACAACAAAGCGGTGGAAATTTAAGTGAAATAGAAAATATAAGTATTTATCAAAGAAAACGACGCCACCGAGACGATGACGGACAGCGGATTTGTCAAAGCGCAATCGGACAATCTACCACACATATGTAGATGCTTTGATGATGTCTGCATATTTCGCCAACAATAAAAATTTCGTTTCCGCTGAGATGAAAGGAAAGAAAGCTAAAAGGTAAATATAATAATATAATGAATTTTACTGTGTGTGTGTGTAAAGCTCAAAGTGATAGCAAATGTATAGTTACCATAATAAATAACCTATAAACTGTGTATGTATATATACATAAATTTTGCTTTGAAAACGCAAAGGACGAGTAACGTTTTATGAGCATGTATGTATCAACATTGTTGTAATTTTACAACAATGAAAAGTAGTTTTGGGGTTTAGTTTTCCTCTTTTCATAAGTTTACACCATCGTTTGCGTCCTTTCGCATCTCTTGGCACATCAAAAAATGTTTTCTCGGATGCATTCATGGTAGTGTTTCTACACATTGGTACTAAACAATACCTATTAGAAGTATAAAATGTTTTTTTTAGGTTCTTCCATGTTATTAACAACAATACAACGAATAAACACAGAAAGAGCGGAGTTGCTTGCATAAGTTTCATAGAACAGTAAATAATAACAAACGTCAGTTAGTTCACGATCCAACGCGTGACGTCATCGCGTCATCAAGAATTCGCGCCAAAAATTATGAGCGTTTCAACCGCTCAAAATTATTCAACATTTTAAATATTTCTTAATAAAATAATGGGAAACTTTATAAAAGAATTTTTATATTTTCCGGTGTTCAAACGATGTAAATAATGATTTGAAAAATTAAAATAAAATCACGCATGGGGCTAATTTAAGTATACATATTTATAAATACTTAACATAGAAAACACCAATGACTCAGGAACAAATATCTGTGTTCATCACACAAATAAATGGCCTTACTGGGATACGAACCCAGGACCATCGGCTTCACAAGCAGGGTCACTACCCACTAGGCCAGACCGGTCGTCAAATTATAGGTACATCGATCTTACACAGTTGTCGAGTTTTGATTAAATAAGAGGTGCAAGTATATATAAAGTATTAGTTTGTTTCCACATTGGAGCTTAGATTAGGTCACGGCCGACAATAGCTGGCTCTTGATTTCCTTGGCCTTTCCGTATTCGATCATAGATTACGTCGCGACAAAGACCCGTCTTCTGACTAAATTGCCGGAGAAATCTTGGCGGCAGTCCAATCTCGATCTCAGCTGGTACCTATTCTATTCAATAGGTGACTATGATTAAAAATAAACCTTAACTTGTCGTGTCCTAAAGTGAAGTTTAATTGTTAATAGAATAGACCATGATTTTATCAACTATATACTTAGTTAAACCTTTTATTTAAAAATATATGATAATTTCATTAGTAATTTCGAAAACGAAAACAAACACCCATCGTAAAACTTTTAGGTTAATACGTCTAATGGTAACAAAATCTGTGATACATAGGTATTTGCCTTTTCTATTGAACTTCACTTTAATCAAAGCAATTTACGCAGTTAAATAAAACAACAATATACGTACATAAAAATATAGTTAAAACCCCAGGGAAATTTACTTTTAGCGGCTAACAGCTGAAACGAACGAAAATTTAATTGAATATTTGTTATCGGCATAGTTGTTTATCTCGTCACGGAGAGCGACTCAGTTGACAGGAAATTAGTTGTTAGATGGCGTAAAGGCCGAGCTGCATCTAAGTGCACTGCTGATTACAGGTCATGAACCTTGGCCGTAATTTCTTACTGCATAACTGCATTCATTTAGCATAAATATATTAACACTTTTCGTCCTAACCACCCACAATATCTACTACATGTTTCATTGTTTTCATACAATCTTCAAAATATACTTGCAAAAAACCTAGTTTCCATTTTATTAGCCATAACATAAGTCATAAACTACTGCAATAATTAATTACACATTTATTATAGTAAACTATGCGTGACACAAGAAATTAAAAGCATTTAAAGTATGATTATTGAGAATTAAAATTTGTTTATATTAAAGAAATTGAAGTCAACAAGAGTATTATGCATTTTAATATTGTCTCCAAAATCTTTCCGATTTTTCGTAGATCCTTAATGTAAAACCTAACCAGACCAAACAAGAACACAGTTTTATATGTTTCTAGTTCATACATATACAGCGACTTAATTATATCTTCCTTAAATATCTTCCATACCATAGGAAATCCTTATTCCAATAAGTCAAACCGGCTTTAGGACCGCGCCTTATAACTTCATCCTATTTCGATCCAAAATCAGATTAACTTAATAAAACATGTATTTGATATTCCATTATAATAAAGTTTTCGTTTGCTTCTTGGTCTATTATGTATAAATGTCTAAGACAATACTAATGACGAGGCGGTGAGTTGACGTGCGTGCGTGTCAACTGTATGAAATTACCGCGCCCTGCTCAGTGCTCACTCGCTCTGCTGGGCCTTTAAAGGAAGCTACGCATCGGTAACGTTTAGCTATACCGAATTTTTCCACTCCCATCCAGATGGTGACGGATAGATAATGACCGCTCCGTCGTAAAGATATCTAGGATAGTGAACGTCCGCTTCTCCATACAAATATAGTCCCCATTCGTCCCTAGATATTGACATTATGGAAAATAAATTTTTAAATCAACCTTAGGTTGAGATTAATATATTTACTATACGAGAAGCGGTCACTTTGTCCCACCTTTCGTCATAACGATAAAAAATACACGTTACTGAGATTGGATCAAATCATAATTGCTATTTTTATGTGGCTAAGCCCTCCTCAACGATGTTGTTCTAGCAATCAACCTCGGTCACAACTTGGACATTAACCTTCGCATCATGACCCTATAAACAACTATCGCAATAATCTGTAGGCGTATTAGACAAACTTGATATTGCACGTAATTGTCAACACAAGCTGACACACGTTCAAAGGCGCAAAGTAAAATTGAAATAAATTCAAAACATAAAAATTTAGGTAAACGTAGTTATAGCAAACTGCGGCATCGCCCTAGTTTGGATTTGGGTCACTCCCGACGCGACGCCGCTCTGATTGCAGACATCACAGGATATGTGAGAGTTGTGTAATATGTGTCCCAGTTTTACATTAAACGTGTTAAAACTATTAATATTTAAACAATAGGTATCGTCATGTATACCTATATGTACTTAATGTCATATAGGTTCGCAACGCTTAAGTTTGCGGGGGTGGTAAAATTATAAAAAGGTAGTTACACAATACAGGTACCTCGTCACTGCACTAAAAATTCTTCTTCTTCTTCCTCGTTATCCCGACATTTTACCACGGCTCATCAGGCCTGGAGTCCGCTTGACAACTAATCCCACGAATTAACGTAATATGTACCTATACCGCATTAGTAGTGAAGCCATCCTTTCAGATAATGTGACAAAACCCCCCTCCTGCAAAAAATTATTTGCAGGGGGTCACTTAACTCTGCAACTTACTGTACCTTAGTGTATTGATGTACTTAATTCAAAAATTTAATATTAAAACAACCTGTTTGTACAAACATTTAGTAGCGCCACCTACGCGACGACTCCATTGTTCAAGTCACGCTCGCCGCGGAAACGAAACTTGAATCCGTCCGTTGGTCACAACACTGGTCTGTGACCATACAACATGATTTATAGAACGTGGCATTTAGCGAATAAGCGTTAAGTTCAATGCACGGGACAGGTACTACCATGAGTGCACCATGTTTGTAATGTAACCATTTGTGACATGGTGCTATTACGATTGATCCATCCATCCAATTTCGACTTTTGTATGGCATTGCCGCAACCAGGCAGTGTCACCATTATTATGCTCTATTGGTTATGTATGTACAGTGGAACCTGGATAATTGCAATCTCAAGGGACCGGCCAGTTTTTGTCAATTAACCAGGTTTTTCATTTAAGCAGGTCGTGTCAATTAACGAGGTTCAAAAAATCGTTGTGTCAATTATAGGGGTTTTCATTAATAGAGGTTGCGTTCTGACAAATTTCTTTTATGGAGGTGAAAATAACCATTTAAAGTAGATTTACACGCTTACGTTCTGGGTTTCTGATCTATACATATATTGCTTCTGGTTATACTTGCACTTTTACACTACATTAATTACCACTTTATTTTCTTATTATTTGGGTTTAAAAAATTCCCTTGAATGGTAGAAGAACATTTTATTAGAATGTAAAAAGCATACTTTGTTTTTTATTGATCAAAACTATTTCACCTACTACAGGCTGTGATAGATACCCAATAAATAAATTGGATTTTGGATGGAGATATAAATAAAATGATCATTGCTATAAAATATTGTTTCTGCTGTTTACAACTACATTATTTCAATTACAGAGGTAATAAGTAAGACTCGTTTCAATAATAGAGGTAAAAAGAAGACCAAAAATAACTGATTTTTTTAGCACAGTGTCAATTATAGAGGTCTTAAGTTACGATGTGGTCAATTACAGAGGCAAAATTACGAAAAGCACTAAAATCTAAATTGCAATTATAGAGGTTCCAAAATTTCAATTATAGAGGCCTTTTGGTCTCAAGGGACCGGGACCGGACTTTTGGTTGCAATTATTGAGGTTTTCCATTTATCCAGGTGCCAATTAACCAGGTTTCACTGTATATTATTAGTAGGCAGTTAGTAGGTAACAAGTTAACAACATATCTACGTTCAACACACACGATTAAACACCCAAACACAAGTACCTAAACGTAGACAGATAAAATTATAATAATAATTCATTTGCGAAGTCTTGTAAAAAATACTTGCGCAATAGAAGATCTATTTTTGATAAATCGACATGTATTTTACGTAGATATAAAAATCAGTTAACAGCCGATAACGTCACTGGTAAGTTCAAGTGAGGTCGACTTTTGTATATAGTATTGCCGCAACCATTAAAATCTAATGCTGATGACCGTGTATCGGAGCGTAGCGAACTCTTGATACTGTCAATCAGCTGGAAAGCAGTGGCGTAACTAGGGGGGGGTTGGAGGGGGCACGTGCCCCGGGCGCCGTCCAAGGGGGGGCGCCAAAATGGGCAAAAGACTACCTCTCCGCCTTGCCAAAAGGCAGCAGGGAAACCTTTGTCAGTCGTATTTACCACCATACCACTGTGAAGTGTGAAATGCGGATGGTATTCTGGCCCACAGCGGAAAAGAGAAAGCCGATCTTTTAGGTACTCTTTTTGCCTCAAACTCGACCTTGAAAGGCGACGGTAGCGCCCTACTGCCCACCATCCCGCAGTGCGAATACTCTATGCCAGAAACTTCTATCGAGCAGAGGGATATTGACCGGCGGGAGTTGCTATGCTTTCGTTTTATAAGGCGAGCGGGCCGAGTGCTTCAGAGTTGTGTCCCGTATTAGCGCGTCTTTTCCGTTAGGGGTCTTCTGTCGAAGTTACCATCTTATGGACTGTCCAAGAGACTACCTATGCAAATGGATCGCTAGCCCTTTGTCCGGCAGGCGCATATGAGCCGTAGTAGACGGAACCTGGCCGCGTAGCCAAGATGCCAATCGCTTACGCTCTGTAGCGATCGAAACGCAACTGTCACTGTCACACTAATAAGGAAGAGTGATAGAGAGACGTAATGCTTTTCGTTATCGAAGCGATAGCGATTGTAACCTTGGCTAGGCCGGCTGCTCCAATAGCTGCTGCTGCTGCTGCATATCTGTGACATGTTGTCTATCGACGACATTCATCGATATGCGGACGACAGTACTATACAGGTATGGCTAAAAAATAACTACATTCCCGTTGCCAGGGAGGTTTTGGGATTATACTGAGCAACTTTTACTACGGGACCAACCCCGAAATCGCGAAAAAAAAGTTTACCCTCCCATAGAAAATGGACGAGCCAAAATGTAGGAAACAGTCAAATTTTTTTTCGCGACTTAGGGGTTGGAGTCAAAGTAAAAGTTGCTCAGTATAATCCCAAAACTTCCCTGGCAACTTTTTAGCCACCCTGTATACAGGCTGGTCCAAACCATGACGCCCAAAAATTTTTTTAGAATACTCGTCGTGGGTTATCAGAATAAACCCCATGTACGATGTTAGCCGATATTTCGTAGTTTTCGAGACTTTTAACTTTTGTTAAGAAATTCCGGGGTGAAGCTTTGCTTTGCCTTTATGCCTTCTTTGCACTGATAAGATGAAATAGCGATGGGGAAGTGACCCCATAAAATAATAGTAGAAATAACAAAAGAGGACTTTTTAATGAATTACTAATTTGGAAGCTTTCCACCTCAGTTCCTTTGACCGGCGTCTCTGACAAATTATGACTATTGAGTATCACTTTTTTGACCTTTTAAAAAACTTAGGGTCTAGCAGTTTCTAATATAACCAAAAGTCCTTGAAATCGCTTGTATTTTTTATTTATTTAGGTAAGGGCAACATCTAAGCTTGACATGCTTGAACGTAAAACTTGTCTTTTTTTTCCCAACTCAGCCAAGTAAGGATGCTGATTTTTTTTTGCAACTGCGCCGTTTGTAAAAGAAACAATTAAAAAAGTTCAATCGTTTTTTTTTAAATAAATTAATTGCTTCACCCCGGAATTTCTTAACAAAAGTTAAAAGTAATAAAAATCATAACTCGAAAGTACGAAAAGTCGGCTAACATACATACCTATTCTAATAGCCCAAAGCGTGAGCAACGAAAAAAAAATTTTACGTCGTGGTTTGGACCACCCTGTATAACACATGCCGTGCCAATATCACTCGGTCTGTGATACTAGAATGTCGTGAAAAGCCTGTGTCAGGTATCGAGAGCATTCTATCCGGAGTTTCGGTGTGGGATCGGGACAATTTAGTCCAATTCAATCCCACCAAGACTCAATTTTGCGCGTTTACCACTAAGAAAACCTCATTTTTCAAGGCATAACCCTTCCCATGTCGGGAGTATTGGGAGCCTCGATCGGTGTTGACATCTCCATCAGTGATGTCCAATAATTTTGTAGCCACCTTGCTGGGTAGGCTGCGCTCGTATCCAAAAAACTCGGTGTGCTCAATAAAGGGAGGCGATACTTTATTCTGGGGTAGACTGATCCCATATATTGAGTACTGCTGTCACCTTTGGACAGGAGCATCTGGATGCCACCTTGGACCCTTCAAATCAGTCCAAAGGCGCGCGCTGTACCAATGAATAGTCTACGATCCCAAACTCAAGCGATATTGAACCTTTAAGTCTAAGGAGATCTCCAAAAAAGAAGTTTATAAGATTTAAAATGCAGGTGGGTCGTAAGCTTGCTAGCCACCGATGTACTAAAAAAAACATAGGTACACTGTATTTGTCTAAATTAAAAGTAAACTTTAATAAGCAAAAAATAACCCTTTCGTTTCGTTAGTTCATTTCGTTTGGGGGGGGGGGGGGGGGCGCAAATTTGGTGTCTGCCCCGGGCGCCATATCCTCTAGCTACGCCTC
This sequence comes from Cydia fagiglandana, assembly GCF_963556715.1. Classification (NCBI taxonomy): domain Eukaryota; kingdom Metazoa; phylum Arthropoda; class Insecta; order Lepidoptera; family Tortricidae; genus Cydia; species Cydia fagiglandana. Next base: position 10,877,960 of record NC_085948.1, read on the forward strand.
TGCTGGAAAGTATTGTTGATTACATAAGAGCCTCCGAACTAAGGATGGTACTTCAACTGCTGACCAGTGCTTCGCCTCAGAGAGCCATAATAAGGTGACCTCGGAATACGTAGTAACTATGAAACACCAGGATCCACACTTATGCGCTCGGCGAACTATGTACAGCCTTGTAATTTCTGTTGTTATGGCACACGCATGTAGAGCCATAAACCACAAGTTCGATAACCCACAGTCCCACACTTAAAGTTTATGAACTAGAGCTTTCCAAGATACGGGCTTGCACAATAGGTGTGCAGCGGTATTACAGTAACATTTGCCATTTGCTACGGCTTCGCCTGCGTGTGCTAAATTGTTAATTTTTAGGGTTCCGTACCCAAAGGGTAAAACGGGACCCTATTACTAAGACTCTGCTGTCCGTCCGTCCGTCCGTCCGTCTGTCACCAGGCTGTATCTCACGAACCGTGATAGCTAGACAGTTGAAATTTTCACAGATGATATCATCATCATCATATTTATGTTGCCGCTATTACAACAAATACTAAAAACAGAATAAAATAAAGATTTAGGTGGGGCTCCCATACAACAAACGTGGTTTTTGACCGAAGTTATGCAACGTCGGGCGGGGTCAGTACTTGGATGGGTGACCGTTTTTTTTTTGCCTTTTTTGCATTATGGTACGGAACCCTTCGTGTGCGATTCCGACTCGCACTTGCCCGGTTTTATTATGTTTGAATTATGGCGCCGGGTCAGTTACCTGATAATAAAACTCTACCTAATTCATATACTTACACATACAATACTGTAAGCTACTGACACAAACGTGAAAATAATATTTCAGCGATCAAGTTATTATTACTACTTATATATAAATCTAAATTAAAACATATTGTAACTAGCTGAATAGGACTCATTCTCATTTTACATATTTTCTTTATTATCAATATATTTCCTACAATTTACTTAATACTCGTACCAACATTAATAAATTGCATATGGTTTGCCTAGTTGAAACCGGGGCAGAGTGGAAAGTTTAAAAGTTTATTTGATATCTATATATTTTGACGCAATCACATATAATATGGGCAGTCAGGTAGTAACTTAACTATTACGTTAACGTGAGTTAACGTTAACGTTAAGTTATTTTGAAAGGTTTGTGACTGTAACTTATTATTAAAATTAATAATTTTACTTTCCAGAATGACGTCGCCGGCCATCACGAAGTCGCCAGACAACCAGAAGGGAACCAAATCCCCGACGAACTCCGCGGGCGCCGCCGCCGCCGCCGAGCGGCCGGCCTCGCGCGCCGAGTCGGCCTCCACCTCCGCCGCGCCACCACAGTCCGAGCCCTTCAGCTGGCTGCGAATCTTCAAACTGGCAGACCTTATGATGAAACAGGGCTGCTAGACAATACTACTCAAATTTTTTCCTTTCTAACGGGTTTACCGGGCGTAACTTATCAGGAGAATAATTCAATTGATGCATCAATTTACCTATTCAAGTGTATCATAATACGAATACGGATTGGGTAACTGAAGTCAGGATATTAATAACAGTTCTATCAATTAAATAGCAATAAATGTAGGAAGTAGGTATATCATTAGCACGAAGAGGTTCTCAGCTTCCATAAATACTAGAGCTTCTTTGTTAATGAATAATTAAATATCGTTACTTCCTTGGCTACGCAGATCGCACGCAATGAGACGATACGATATACCTGTATTAATGGATGTGTTTTAAGTACAAGGACTTTATTTGTTTCATATGATGTGGCTAGTCCTTTTAGATGTAGGTTCATCGCGCAATTATGTAGCGTAGGCGGAAAATTAGTGTTTAAGTATGTTAAACTTTGTCTTTCAAAATTCTCGAAATACCTATTAATGTTAGCTACTAAGTTAGCAAGTTTACCGCTAATTTTTACCTCGGGGGTATACACATCAGAATTAATAACATAGAGTTGGTCTACTCATATTCAACTTATTTTAAACGGGTCACTACGTATTATTAAGTTGAATAGCTCGACATGTTTCGATCCGTGTACCACGCCGCTCGACCAGTGAAGGCGAGTCGTTGCTTCGTGAAGAGGATCCTCGCAAATTGAATCGAAACATATATATATATATATATATATATATATATATATATATATATATATATATATATATATATATATATATATATATATATATTTGACTTAATAATACGTGAGTGACCCGTTAAAAATAACTATTAATAATGTTTGAGTCTCACGGGAGTCTCTAGTTAAAGTTGGTCTAGGTACTCTTTGGTTTTGAACTTTTAATTATGCTCCTGTTATTCATAATAACTATTCATTTATAATATGTATTATAGTTTATACTTTACAGTGTACCTACTGTGTACCTAATAGAAAGAAAGGATTAAAGAGTCTGTGTACCTAAGCTTACTCTGCACAGACTTAAGTGACAAGTGTGGAAGTGTAAGTGCCACTATGAAGTTTATGAACGTCATATTTTCATAGTAATTTGATTTGATGTTGATGGTGGCGCTTCCACACTCTGACGCTGCCAAATCAGTACAGCGTTAGCTTGGGCTGACTGTAAGTCCCTTATCGACTACTGTGTTTGTTAGTTAAAGTAATATTTATAAACTTATTTATGATGCCATTATCATGTCAATAAATTATACCATTGAAAAATGTTACGAAATCAATTGTTTACATTAGAATCGTATAAGGTCGTTCTAAATAAATTACTCGAAGTTGCTTGTTCTTTCTTCTACTCTGTCCCACCACGCATAGTAATAAAATAGAATAGATAACAGCCGTAAGGCGCATTGTTCACGCAACAAATTGCAAATTGAAGCGGAAGAAGTACACTGAATTTTATTAAAGTTACACTAAAGTACACCGAAGGTACAACAATTATGTTTATAAATATTTCGTTCAAATTCGCTGAGGTCCACCGCCATCCTGACGCCCACGGTTTTCCAATACTGTACTTACTGTTGTACCTTAATTAAAAAAAAGCGGCCAAGTGCGAGTCGGACTCGCCCATGAAGGGTTCCGTAACAGCAAGTAACATAATAAAATTGCGGTTTACGGTTTATGACGTATTAAAAAAAAACTACTTACCAAATCTTGTTCAAACCAATTTTCGGTGGAAGTTTGCATGGTAATGTACATCATATATTTTTTTTAGTTTTATCATACTCTTATTTTAGAAGTTACAGGGGGGGGGACACACATTTTACCACTTTGGAAGTGTCTCTCGCGTAAACTATTCAGTTTAGAAGAAAATTATATTAGAAACCTCAATATCATTTTTGAAGACCTATCCATAGATACCCCACACATATGGGTTTGACGAAAAAAAAATTTTTGATTTTCAGTTCTATGTATGGGGAACCCTAAAATTTTTTTGTTTTTTTTTCTATTTTTGTATGAAAATCTTAATGCGGTTCACAGAATACATCTACTTACCAAGTTTCAACAGTATAGTGCTTATAGTTTCGGAACAAAGTGGCTGTGACATACGGACGGACAGACAGACAGACAGACAGACATGACGAATCTATAAGGGTTCCGTTTTTTACGGAACCCTAAAAACCGGTCAAGTGCGAGTTCGATTAACTCGCGCACCGAGGGTTCCGTACAAACTTTCAATTTTCTCATGTAGGTAACTACAATCACGAAAGACTTGACCAGAAGTATAGGAAGCGTAATTGTGTACAGCGCCATCTATCGGCAAATTGGCTAACTAATTTGCGCGACTTGTAAAAACTATATGATGGTTTTCCACGGATCTTTATCAAATCTTTATCATATGAACAGATTTCTACAATTTCTGTTTTATTTGAAAGTTTGTTGAGGTCCAACAAACTTTAATAATAAACATCAATTAGTATTATTCGTGCCGTGCCCCAGGTATGAAGGTATGAATATTAGGTAGTGCCATGCCTTATGGGAAACGATCGCAGAGATAGTTCAGAGCCGGAAACCGCTACCAACTTTTAGTATGTTGTTGGGCATGGCATTGGGTCTCCAAAACTGCCGGGAGACGGCGGCGCCGGCCATCTACTTCAGCGGAATGACGTCATCAAAATGACTCCCGCTTCGTTGCGAATATTGCATACTGCACCCAAATTATGCATAGCACATACACGTGTGGGGTATTAAATGAAAGCCAATTAAATAAACTAATCTAACTAAAATTTTATTCATACAAAGTGTATCAAAATATGCAACAGTTTAAGAAAAAGTTACAAAATAATAAAAATTACGTAAAAAAATATTCGATTATTTGGGTTTTGCAACCAAACCAAAAGTCGGACGATAAAGCAATGTACTACAACATTAAAGATGACGTCTCAAGCCATACACTGATATCAATAAAATCAAAATTGAACCAAATATGTGGAAATTATGCATCAAAATGTAGATATTTGCCCATACAAATGCATAAAAGTAAAAAAAATCAAAATTGGTCATTTTCAGGATAATCCGCATAAGCTTCTAGTATGTTATTAGCAATATGACCTGGATTCTAAAACGGCCGGGAGACCATCTCTGTTGTTCCTCAGTTACAAATAATGACGCCATATAAATAATCACTGCCGAATTTCGTAAAATGTAAATTATAGCTATACCATGAGTCTCACATAGACGTGAGTTACATGTAAAGAAAGGTTATTAAATGTATTATGATTCACTTAAACATTGTTTGTAAAAAAAATGTACGGTTTCAGAGCTAGAAACAACGAAATACCACTTTTTATGGAAAAAGTAGATATGTATCAATTTTATAGCTAAACTAAAACCGTCAAAAATTTTTTGCGTATAATATTTGAAAAACTAGTTATTCAACTATATATCACAATTTAAATTTTACATTTCCGACAAAAACTGTGGTAGGTGTGGAAAAAAACTAAAGCGCCCCAACAATTCTACCTTAATGCGCTCATATTATGCAAGGAATAGTTCTATTTATCGAGTATTAAATGAATGAACATTACATAAAATACATGAAAACGACATTTTCGAATGGAACCATAATTAAAAAAATAATAATTTACTTGATAAGTAAGCAATATACTGTTTCTTTAAGTACCTAATCTCCTCCTTTCAAAGTCGGTTAAAATGTAGCTTTTGTGACCTGGGCTACAAAAACAAATAAATTGACACCTTATTTATCAAAATCAGTTCAGTTGTTTCATGCAAACAGTACCTACACATGCACGCATAGATAGCAAATTCTGCCGTAGTCGGACTAAAAATTAAAATTCAATAATTAGACCTTTACTATTATGGCCTGGCGTGGCTTGGCATCTAACGTTGAAACCCTCAGGCCGTAGATGTTAGCAGGCCTAGCGGGCCTAAAAATTTTGACGGTTTTAGTTTAGCTATAAAATTGATACATATCTACTTTTTCCATAAAAAGTGGTATTTCATTGTTTCTAGCTCTGAAACCGTACATTTTTTTACAAACAATGTTTAAGTGAATCATAATACATTTAATAACCTTTCTTTACATGTAACTCACGTGTATGTGAGACTTGTGGTATAGCTATAATTTACATTTTACGAAATTCGGCAGTGATTATTTATATGACGTCATTATTTGTAACTGAGGAACAACAGAGATGGTCTCTCGACAGTTTTAGAATCCAGGTCATATTGCTAATAACATACTAGAAGCTTATGCGGATTATCCTGAAAATGACCAATTTTGATTTTTTTAACTTTTATGCATTTGTATGGGCAAATATCTACATTTTGATGCATAATTTCCACATATTTGGTTCAATTTTGATTTTATTGATATCAGTGTATGGCTTGAGACGTCATCTTTAATGTTGTAGTACATTGCTTTATCGTCCGACTTTTGGTTTGGTTGCAAAACCCAAATAATCGAATATTTTTTTACGTAATTTTTATTATTTTGTAAATTTTTCTTAAACTGTTGCATATTTTGATACACTTTGTAGGAATAAAATATAGTTTATTTAATTGGCTTTCATTTAATACCCCACACGTGTATGTGCTATGCATAATTTGGGTGCAGTATGCAATATTCGCAACGAAGCGGGAGTCATTTTGATGACGTCATTCCGCTGAAGTAGATGGCCGGCGCCGCCGTCTCCCGGCAGTTTTGGAGACCCAATGCCATGCTCAACAACATACTAAAAGTTGGTAGCGGTTTCCGGCTCTGAACTATATTCCCATAAGGCATATGACTAAGGTACCCGTGTGTGTAAAAATGGCGAGGGGTATTGCCCAGGAGGCCGATTTTACAAGCTTTTATTTAGTTTCACCCTGACCGTTGTCTGTCTGTCTGTCTGTAATCAAATCTTGCAAGTTAAATTTGATCCACTTCCCGGTTTCCGATTGAGCTGAAATTTTGCATGCAATATATAAATCGGATGACAATGCAATATTATGGCACCATCGAGCTGATCTGATGATGGAGACAGGAGGTGGCCGTGGGAACTCTGTGATGAAACAACGTAACCAAATTGTGTTAGGGGTTTTTAGAATTGGGTAGGTAAAGTTTTTTGAAGATAGGCAAATTATATTTTTTTCCGATAGTATTTATTATAGCGATCACGGAAATGCAGCTCTTTTATTTTTATTTCATTTTATTGATTAAATATAATTTTTTAAATGATCGATATGACGTTTGTGAGATGGAATGGCAGACCCAAGTTATTCCTTTGCACGTAGTAAATGGGACGAGATAGAAAAAAAAACGATGTCAACTGTCAGTGTCAGTGTCACTTAGCTCTCATTCCCGAAAAATAACGGACAAGCCTCATTTACCTTGCGAATTGCTATTAATGTTATCATTGAGATTTTCGACGACCTCAGCACGACCCACGGACTTCTGATTCCCCACGACATCTGCGCGTATTTGGGCAAAGATTGAATTTACTTTCGATAACTTGGCACTGCATAATTATTGGACAACGTTTTCTTCCCCACCCCTACACGACGGCCCCTACGCTGACCCTTGTACAGAGTTTTGCAAGAAAAATAAGCGAGTTCATACGAGATTGCGAGCAGATTCTACAAATTTGAAATTATTATCATAACAGTGATAAGCACAATGCCGTTGAATTAGAGGAGCAATGGCCGTACAGGAGTACGTATCCGTGAAATACATAGGTACATAAAACTTTCTTCACATGTGTTTTGATTTTTATTATTAAATTGCCATGAGCTGTTAAGTTCGTAAACAAGAAATCGGTCTAATTTTTTCTAACAATTTCAACCATCTGTTAGTTTTGTGTGGTTATCCTCATTTTATGAATGTTGTTCTTATTTTCAGTTGGATGTAAACATTCATTGGCGGTATTATACTGATGGCTAATTAGAACCATTGAGCCATGACATACTTCCTTGCAGTGTTATTCGGCTAAGCCTCGAGCATCCTGTGAATCTGAAGGATATAATTATTTCCGTAAAAAAGAGCAATCGAATTAGGACCAAGATATCCCGAGAATCTAAAGACATTTTATAAAAAATGCAATAAAATGAAAATGGGAGACTCTCTTATTTTAACAATGTTACAAGATCATGACAATGTTATGGTCTATACTTATTAAAAATTTAAAAGCAACATGTCTTTATCTTTGACTTGAAATTGTACAAATGATTTGGGTTAAATTTTATGAAATGCAACTTATGCTAAAAATCTATTATTATTATAGACGGTCAAGCAAATCTTGTCAGTAGAAAAAGGCGCGAAATTCAAATTTTCTATGGGACGCTGTCCCTTTGCGCCTACATTTTTCAAATTTGCCGCCTTTTTCTACTGACAAGATCTGCTTGACCAAGTATATATGTCAAATTATCGTGAACTCGATGTTGCTTAAGGCGTATCCAGATTAGTCAATTTTTCGCCAATCTGATTAAATTGCCCGATCGAATCGGGACGTACGGACGCAAACGCCAATTTGGCTCGCCGAATTCAACCGCCGATAATGACCGATAAAATGAGGTGCGGACACAAGAACACCAATTTGTGAGGCTAGTATTTTCGTTATGGGGCATTTTTTCAATTTAAATGGCTCTAATATCACCATAAATCTAAAATTGGAGATTGACGCCAATTTCATTTCTGATCAAATCGACCGATTTGATCAGTCCCGTCTGGATACCGCTTTAGCACCGCGAAAGGGCGCTGCGCGGTGCGCGCGGTTTGACGCATGCGCGTACCGTATGCTTAGTATCTATGGTAATATAATTTAAAAAAATATGCAGATAAAAGGCGGCAAAGTTTATTCGTTGTGCAATACTCAATAAGTTACCGCTTGTTATTTTAATACTCGTAATAAACAAAATGAGTTCAAGTGACGAAAACGACCTGGAATAGACGGCACACCGCCTCATTTGAAAGCAGAAGCAAACTTAATAATGAATAACTAGCTTCCTGCTAAGTCCAGGGACAAATACAACAGGACTTACGACATGCTCATGCTGTGGAAGGACACAAGAAGGACAGCCAAAACGCAAGAAACACCTACTCTGAAAATGGTTTTTGCGGATTTCTGTGACCAAGTGAAAACTAAAAAGCCATCTACATTTAATATAAACTAAGAATATGCGTTGTTTTTTTAATTGTATTCGCGTCATTTTACCCCTATTAAATACGCTTTACTAAATTGAATTTGTTTTATTTCCTCACATAATTTGAGAATAGTGCTTACTATGTATACCTCAATGGAAGCAAAAATATAGTATTTTTGCGAGTTGATACACTTGCTACTTGTGTATAGTGGCAAATGTATTAAACCCGCAATCAACACTAATCAATATGTAAACAGGCCCCAACGTGAAGCACATTTACCCTACAGACATACTTATCCATATTGACCATATTTGAACCTCTCAACTCTCTTCAAGGGCACACGCCACACAGCGTGATTCTATATACTGTTGTAATGTTAATGCTTAAGGATAATAATTTGTGGATTTATAAAATAAAACGAAACGAAATTTACTGGATTTATATTATATTATTTTGGATTTATATTATAAGTTTTCTAAAGTACAGTCGCCATCAGATATATTGGTGCAGCTAGGATGCTCATAAATATCTGAACACGCCTCTATTATCAGGGCGTGCGTGTTCAGATATTGTGAACACCTTGCCGAGCCCATATATAATAGCCAATAACGACCTAGTTATAAGACTATTACAATCTCAATCATTATGTATGTATAATACAACAATCACGTTTATATAGTCCTCACAAACGTATAAGTTACCATTTTGGCCAATATATCTTCAAAGCTTGGCACCGAATCGCTGTTACAGACTTTGGTGTGCTCAAATACGCTGAATTTGGAAAGTAACGTCTGTACTGTCTTGTAGATGGTACGACGCACTTTGAGTTCATCTCTGTAATATTCTATTTCCATTCGAACGTTTCCGGGATCGTCTCCATCTATTGTGTTGATACTGAGATCCAAAATGACTCGTGTAGCAGTCCAAGAGTCGTGGTGAAGGCGTTAATGAAAATGTTCTCCAAGAAGCAGTGCCAAGTAGTCGAAAGCAATCGTTATCATTATCAAAATATCCGTGTTGAGCGTGCTAGGGACGTTAAAAATACTTATTCTAGAAATCACACCGACATCCAATTACAAGAAAACACAAATGTTTCGTCCGACCATTATTTTCCAATTATTTGCAAGTTATTTTCCAAGAATGACACTGACAGTTGACATCGATTTTTTTTCTATCTCGTCCCATTTATTACGGCAAAGGAATTAATTACTCGAATCTGCCATTTCACCTCACAAACGTCATATCGATCATTTAAAAAATTATATTTAATCAATAAAATAATATAAAAATAAAAGAGCTGCATTTCCGTGATCGCTATAATGAATACTATCGGGAAAAAATATAATTTGCTTATCTTCAAAAAACTTTACCTACCCAATTGTCTCGATGAGTATTAGTTGTTGTCTGTCGTAAGAAAAGTACAGTCAGTGATAAAAGCTTGTACCAAAAATGAAATTTTTGCCAAAAACTTATTTTAATTTCGATCGCTCGATTTCGTCACTCGAAAATCGGTGGAAAACGGGGAAATGCTAATTTTTGAAATACGAGCGATCGAAATTTGGAATCTAGTGGTATTGGCTACTCGATTTATATTCTATTAGTAGAATTTAAACGCCTAGTAGTTAGTGTAGATATTATTTAACAAAATTCTTAACACGAAATCGAGTGGTCGAATTTCAAAAATCGGCGCCCAGTGCCGTGATCCTTCAGCAGTGGTGGATTGGCCTTAGCTTAGCTTAGCTTAAGCCCAGTGGACCCGGGCCTAGGGCGGCAAGATATTAGGTGCGGCAAATTGTGACAAAAAATTCGCTGATGATAACAAGAAATAACTCAAAATGTAGTCATTCTGTTGGGTGCTGAGAAAGGGGCGGCCAATTCCGCCACTTCCGCCTTCAGTGTTGTAAACGCCCCGAAATGAATGATGAGCGCTCAAGATAGCTCAAAGTTAGCGCAAATTGCGCGCGATCGTTTCTGTTCATCTGAATACGCACAATTTACCTACGCTGTTTCGTCAGATTATTTTGCCTTATTTTTTGAACTTTGCTGTAAGTATTTAAAGATTACTAGGTACAGGTAAAACTTTTTAAGATGACCGAATTGAAGGTTAGTGACATTCGGACACCTTAACCCTTTATCAGGTCAAGGGATATACACTTCCCACATACGGCACTTCAAACATGTGTTTTATTTTCGATGAGTAAGACTGACATTCGAGTGTCATTTTTGAACTTTCAGCCTGGTAAAGGGTTAAACTTATAACTTCGTTTATAAAATAAAAACACTTCGTTTATGTAATATTTTTGTAATAGTATTGGTAGGTAGGAGGTACATAACACGCAGGAGTCTGGGTTGTTTGGATAAAGGGAAGTAAGATACAATACTATTTTCAATATGTACAAAATATACAGTTACTCCTAATTCCTAGCATTTTAAACCTATAATATAATTATGATCACAATATTTTTATATCCTTAGCTCTGCTATAATGAAAACCGATACGGGGCGGGAGCGGAGGCGTCTGGATGCGGCTGCTGCGATACAACAATCTTACTCTCTCACTTTCACTTTTGCTGCACGCTTGAGATCAAATGTTAATTTTACAAATATTTAAACTCTATATCTCACACAAGAGCGGCAGCCGCCGCCACAGGCCGCGCCCGGCGCCCGCGCGAGCGGCCGCCGCCAGCGCCGCCGTAGGCTGCGCCGGCCGCTCGGGCCACGAGGGAATAATCTACTAACGAAACCATATTATACTTCTCACATTACCATACATACACATACATTACTTAAGTCTGCATTAGCTTACTGAACGACACTGTTAATCCGAACTATGAAAACGGTCGATCAGTGGAGCGTAGTGAATTTAAGAAAGTATTAAATATTAATAATTGACATTTTTCAGTAGCATAAATTAAGGATGCAGTTATATATTGGGCAGACTGAAATCTAGGGTTGAGTGGATATATTATATAGGTAGGTACTCATCATCCGCTGCAGATATTATGTTATTAACATAACTACATCCTTGTTAAACAAGGAATATGAGTAAATACCAATTTTACGATAATCAATAAATATTTCTTTCATAATTCTCATTTGTTACCTATCTCATAATTTTCAATATGAAGCCTAAATACTGTATCTAAGTTTTATGAAGACTTATTTACATTGATTTCCTTTATAAGGACTTCAAGTTGGAATAAATATAGAGTGTACATCATTGGGTGTCTGTATGCTAATAAAATTATATTTTTAAAATTAATGGACGAAGTGATGAGTTCGTTAGTGTTCCTCCTAGCTAATTCGAGAACTGTTTGCGACGGAGACATTACAAACAAATATGTCGTTCATACATTCTACAGTTTCATATCTTAAAAATAATATACATAATATTATTACCTGTGCTATTACTTTCTATTTTTATTACACATACAAAATTACGATACATAAAATATTTTGTACTTTTGACGTACGACTGCTCAGTCGAACCATTATCTAACTATACAATGTATGCGATGCCGATGAGTTTGTTACCATGAACCAAGGGGGCAGGAGACGTAATGCGTGCAATTCGATTCGCTAATACACACAATGCAGACGAAACGTATGAGAAGTACAATATTGTTAGTTTTAGCAGTCAACACGTTACAAGGGAAATAAAAGAATCGGCTAAGAAGCATTACAGTAACCGCGGCGGTTGTGAACGTGGTTGTTTGGAACTGCGGTGATGTGATGGGAATGGCTCGCGACACATGTTACAGTGGCAGCAAGACGACGACCGTAAGGCAGCGGGGCGCCGACAAAAGAGCAGTTAATAATAAAAATACATGATAGTCAACATCTTAATAAAGTCACGTACTAAAATCATCTAGTCTCAATAACAGTTCACATAGAAAAATACATATCTAAAAAGAAAAATAAACATCAAAAATGTAATTTAATTTAAATCATTTAATACTTCGATGTAAGAAATAATACATTCTTGATTTAATATATCATTTGTCACATCAAATCGAACTAAACATATGATTACAATCAGATTACCAAACCGTTCAGCGAATGCCACGCTTAAGCCTCCGATGTTTAAGAAAAACGACTATTCGAGACGAACGGGGAATGAGGGCGCGAGTTAAGGCGACCATAAAACCAGCGGAAACAATCCTCGTCACGCAGCCGCCTTAACGTGCTACCCAGGGCGGCAAAAGGAGTGAAGACGGCGCCTTCTACTCCTGTCACCGCGGGTCGCCGCGGGTAACCCCGCTCGCAGTGGCCGGCGTGGCATTCGGGTGACGGTTGAGTAGTGACCGGTCTCTTGTCAGGCGCCCCGGTGCCGCACACGTGGTGGGGACACGGGTGAGGATGGGCACGGGGCGGGCGTGCCGTGGGACCGCACGACACGCACGCCGTGATGTTTCACTGCTCTTCATTTTCCATAAGACTACCTAAAGTCTACGTTAAAAAGTCAGAATCACAGTTTATTTTCCATGTGTATTTTTATCCCTTACTTTTTAATAAACTTCTCGACTAATATTTTTACAAATAAACAGTATTCACTCGAATGATGAGTTTTCCTTTACCTACCGTTATCTAAGCGAATAAATCGAATTTTAGTACGAATAGATTCGGTATTTACAGAATTTAAGTTACTTTAGACCTAGTCGCTTAAAACAAAATAACAATATACACTAACAATAAAAAAATGCTCGATAGATTGCCACTCATCTAACAGAACCCAAAACTAAAATATATTTTTATCAACCGACTTGAGGGGCATTTATTTATCTTATTTTTTATATAAATTTAAACTCCGAATAACGTCGAACCCAGTCGACCATAACAAAAGTATTTTACAAATAAGCTAATTCTTAAATCTAGCACTTAAATATGTGACGGCGGCTTACCTATTTATGTGAGAGTTCGTTTATACAGGGCGAGGCCATCGCAGCGGCCCCGCCGTAACAATAAATAAACTAACGTTACATCACTACAACGATAGTTCAGCTTCATAGAGGTATTAAGACTCAATTCCTACAAACATTTATCATTCCGTCCACTATTAAAAAGCTTCCACGTCGGTCTCTTAACGGTCTCTACCAGGTCAGTCGCTAACTAAGATAAAAAATAAAGTTAAGAAAGTTTCACAACCTGGCCGTATTTACAATGCGTTATTATTAATCATCTAATCGGCGTTAGAGTCTCATTTCTGATCATAGGATGCCGGTTCAGTAAACGGCAATCGTCATATTCGGGGTGGTACGTCAATCCGGGGATCGCTTGGGCCGCGGACTAGGAGGGAGAAGGCACCGGTCCGCGGCTCGGTGGCTGGTCAGGCTAGCCCGCTCGGGCGGCGGGCGGGCCGCTCACGGCGCGGTGGCGATGACGATGAGCAGGTGCGCGATGTCGGCCACGCGGTGCATGAGGTCGGGCGCGATGCGGTTCAGGTTCTCGTTGGCGAAGTCGCACGACGGGAAGATGTGCACCGTGTACATGGCCTGTCACAAAAGATGCATTGTTTATTTCCCCTCCGTAGAAAGACTTTTTGGTTTATCGTACACGAACCGACTATATTGCCTCAGAATACCCATCAAACATTTCTACATTACTTTACAGTACATAATACCAAATATCGTCGGGTGACAAGCAAAAGTCACTAAGTACTTTCAAAAAATTAAGGTAACAATGCACTTTATTACACTTGTAACACGGTTTATTGTCCAATAATTTCAATGGTGTTAGTTAGTGACTTTTGCTTGTCACCCGACGATATAATGGTGCTACTCTCCGTGCCTACGTCAAAAGTTTAAAGGGTACTGTAAAACGTTGTACGATACACATGCGAATAAGTAATTCGCAACTCATGTCGATGTGCGGGATGGACAATGTACTACGGGACTGGCCTGTGCTGGTGGGTAGTCGAGCCTGTACCTGATGGTGTCCGGGCGGTGCGACGTTCACGATGCCGGCGGCCTGCTTGCGCTGCAGGTAGGTGATGAACCCGGCGCTGAGGTTGGTGGACTGCTGCAGCACGTCCATGTGATCGCGCCCGCAAGGTAGCGCCAGTAGAATGCAATGCTCGTTTTCCATCTGTAATACATACTTTCGTCACATAAGGAACATCTATACGAGAAAATTATTTAGGTTATCGTTGTAAACATTTTAATTAAGGATGTAATTAAATGGCTGACTTAAACGGTATATTTTAGTAAGCAGAAAAGTCAGATGGTCAGTATAGTATCTTAGGTTACATTAGGTTATCCTTTTGCTTACCAACTTTTTTTTTGTAGACAGTATAATCATACCTGTTTTGTTTTAAATTGAGATACTTAGTCAAAATTGGGTCGCTTGCATAGTTTTGCCAAGCTCGTTTCTCCATACAAACGTAGTTACGCTCTCATTTTAAAAAACTAGATTGATCTGAAACTTTGTTATTAATAAAATAAAGCAAATTTAAGTTTTCATAAAAAAACACGTTTTTGTTCTATTTCGTTTGTTTTATAAGCATGCCATTGTATGTGCAAAGCTTCATTACAATCCATCATGTGGTTTCAAATTGAGAACGAAACTACGCTTGTATGAGAATGTGAAATTCGGGCGACCTTGCTGCGGATGTGGACTCTTGATATGTTGAGTAGTGAGGTTAGTGACGCACCTTCATCTTGCGATGCACCTGGTCGAGCTGCGCGGGCTCTAGGCGCATGCGCTGCGCGATGCGCAGCGGCGGCGTGGAGCCGTCCGTGTGGCGCGGCAGCGTGTCGCCCGCCACGTCCATGCAGCCGCCCACGAAGTGCATCTGCACCGCCGCAGAGTCGTTCTTCAGCGCCAGCAGGCCCTGCCACATCACCGGGTAGCGCTGTCGGCAACAAATAACATTTCACTCGGGAGTTAGGAATAGAAAGGATCTTGTTCCACTAAATTCGCAGTATCTGAGATGTTGGGACTCTCTATGGTCTATTAAATCGGATGCCCTAACCTTAAGGGATGCCGCTACTGTCACTTCAGTGTTTCGCACTCTCCTTCAAAAATAATGAATGAAGACTAAATCACCAATAGAGGATTCAAAAAGAAATGTTTCATTAGAAGAATATTCGTCGGTATTTTTAGGGTTCCGTACCCAAAGGGTAAAACGGGACCCTATTACTAAGACTTCGCTGTCCGTCCGTCCGTCCGTCCGTCTGTCACCAGGCTGTATCTCACGAACCGTGATAGCTAGACAGTTGAAATTTTCACAGATGATGTATTTCTGTTGCCGCTATAACAACAAATACTAAAAACAGAATAAAATAATGATTTAAATGGGGGTCCCATACAACAAACGTGATTTTTGACCAAAGTTAAGCAACGTCGGGCGTGGTCAGTACTTGGATGGGTGACCGTTTTTTTTTGCTTTTTTTTCCGTTTTTTTTTCATTATGGTAGGTACGGAACCCTTCGTGCGCGAGTCCGACTCGCACTTGCCCGGTTTTTTTTTATTATTTTGTTTTAAAACAATTCATACATTACAAATTTGTTAACTACCCATACAAATTGCATTCTAGAGTTGGAAATAATTTTGCAAGATATAATTAATTTAGGGTTCCGTACCCAAAAGGTAAAACGGGACCCTATTACTAAGACTTCGCTGTCCGTCCGTCCGTCCGTCTGTCACCAGGCTGTATCTCACGAACCATGATAGCTAGACAGTTGAAATTTTCACAGATGATGTATTTCTGTTGCCGCTATAACAACAAATACTAAAAACAGAATAAAATAAAGATTTAAATGGGGCTCCCATACAACAAACGTGATTTTTGACCAAAGTTAAGCAACGTCGGGCGTGGTCAGTACTTGGATGGGTGACCGTTTTTTTTTGCATTTTTTTTCCGTTTTTTTTTCATTATGGTAGGTACGGAACCCTTCGTGCGCGAGTCCGACTCGCACTTGCCCGGTTTTTTTTAAGAAACTATCAGGTTAATGTCACTTTATCCTTATTTACCTCGCCACCCACATATACACCGTGTTTTTATTGATTTCCGTTAATTTCAAGGGTGCATTCCTGAGCTTAAATCAACTAACTTTCTCAAAGACACCGATATTCTAATTAACTCCATTTCGGAGATAATCAATAATTTATTTTTTTCCTCTAAGGCCTCTACTGGTGTGTACACTTGCCTTAGGGCCGGTTTACATATTGATTAGTGTTTAGAATGAGTTCATACATTTGCTACTAAACTTAAGTACAATCGCGGTCGATCGATGTACGAAATGTCATTGATATGTCACAGACTTCAATTGTTTGGTTGAGTTAAATGTAATGCACATGTTACAACAACGCTATATGCTACATTTAATTACTTTTTAAACTTAATTTTTTTTTCTAAAAAATGCAAAACAACTTTTTTTTTTTGATATAACTATGCCATTTAGTTCTCTTAAACGTACTTAACCATACCCCGAAGTTAACGGAATTCAATAAAAACACGGTGTATATCCGGGCTGACGATACATGAATCTAAGCAACCGAACAATTCACTTAAACGTTCCAGACCCGCTCCGATGCTCCAGTTACGCTTCAGAGATATGAAATCGGTTGCAGCGTGTAATGTATGTAGTGAGGTATAGTTGTGCGTGTAGCGTGGTGTAGACATACCCTGAGTAACATCTGCAGCGAGTCGGCCTCGCGCGGCACCTGGCTGGCGATGGGCGGGCCGGGCGGCGGCGGCAGCGCGCCCGCCAGCCGCGCCGCGCCCGCGCCGCCGCCCCCGCCGTGCGCCGGCGGCGGCGACCGCCCGCAACCCACGGCGTACACTGCAAACAAACATACCCACATTGTACGCGCATGACCAATAATCGATGCATTAACGTACCCTAAGGGCCGGTTACGTCGATCACGCTAGACGAGCTGGTGAACGGCTCTCGGTGAACTACGAAACTCCTGATGCGAAATTTATACCATTTCGTACACGGTTTACAATGCAACTGAGGGTAATTTGGCAAGACTCCGGAAAGCTGCCGATTATGTTAATTAAATATAAAAAACTAATTTGCAAAAACTTATAAGTACGTAATTCCAACAATATATATTATAATGCGGTACCAATGCTTGAAACGATTCAAGCTCCAAAGAAGTGCAAATTGGTGAAGATACATCAATACAAAACTAAATTTATTGTAAAATTGCGTATTGCGTATATATAAGTAATAGACGTAAGTACTCACTGATATGTCGGTCGGCGGGCGACGGCGAGTGCGCGGGGCGCGGCACGCGCGCGGAGGGCGGGCGCCGCAGCTCCAGCGGCGGCGTGGGCGCCTCCGACACGTCCGCCTCCAGCACCCTGCACACACACATACAGGTTTTACAACGCGCCCTGCAACCCCACACCCCACACCCTAATCTTTACCTAATCCTTATTCTTTAAAACGATAGTCAATAGCCAATTTTAATTTAATTCTAATTCCCTAAGACCCACTTGCACCATTCCACTAACCCGGGGTTAATCGGTTAAACCGTTAACCAAGTGTCAAATTGTACTGGTAACCATGGTAACTCCATGGTTTAACCAGTTAACCCTGGGTTAGTGAATGGTGCAAGTGGCCCTAAGTTTATCATTTCATTTCAATCTTTTAGTTCTATTGTATGTAAGTACCATATAATTTGGAACGAGTTTCATGTTCCAAAATACGAGCTTATAAAAATACACGAGTAATTCGAGTAAGCGTTACCTTGGATACTGAGAGGGCGTGGGCCGGGTGTCTTGTGCCTGCGCAACTCTGAAGTGTTGTTGGTACATCTGGTAGTGCTGGGGCGAGAAGTGCGGATACATTCCGTCGCTCTGCAAATAACGAACCGTAACTTTAGAACCACACGTTATGCACTAAAGGTACAGGTAAAGATAAAGAAGAGGTCCTAGCTAAATTGTTTGTTCAATACTTACACCTTACTTACACTATAGTAGTGCCATGCCTTATGGGAAACGATCGCAGAGATAGTTCAGAGCCGGAAACCGCTACCAACTTTTAGTATGTTGTTGGGTATGGCATTGGGTCTCCAAAATTGCCGGGAGACGGCGGCGCCGGCCATCTACTTCAGCGGAATGACGTCATCAAAATGACTCCCGCTTCGTTGCGAATATTGCATACTGCACCCAAACTATGCATAGCACATACACATGTGGGGTATTAAATGAAAGCCAATTAAATAAACTATATTTTATTTATACAACGTGTATCAAAATATGCAACAGTTTCAGAGAAATTTACAAAATAATAAAAATTACGTAAAAAAATATTCGATTATTTGGGTTTTACAACCAAACCAAAAGTCGGACGATAAAGCAATGTACTACAACATTAAAGATGACGTCTCAAGCCATACACTGATATCAATAAAATCAAAATTGGACCAAATATGTGGAAATTATGCATCAAAATGTAGATATTTGCCCATACAAATGCATAAAAGTTAAAAAAATCCAAATTGGTCATTTTCAGGATAATCCGCATAAGCTTCTAGTATGTTATTAGCAATATGACCTGGATTCTAAAACTGTCGGGAGACCATCTTTATTGTCCCCCAGTCACGAATTATGACGTCATACAAATAATCACTGCCGAATTTCGTAAAATGTAAATTATAGCTATACTATGAGTCACACATACATGTGTGTTACATGTAATGAAAGGTTATTAAATTTAGTATGATTCACCTAAACATTATTTGTGAAAAAAATGTACTGTTTAAGAGCTAGAAACAAAGAAATACCACTTTTTATGGAAAAAGTAGATGTATATCAATTTTATAGCTAAACTAAAATCGTCAATAAAACGTTGCATATAACATTTAAAAAAACAGTTATTCAACTATACATCACAGTTTAAATTTTACATTTTCAATAAAAACTGTGGAAGTTGTGGAAAAAAAACTAAAGCGCGCCAACAATTCTACCTTAATGCGCTCATATTATGCAAAGAATAGTTCTAATTATCGAGTATTAAATGAATGAACATTACATAAAATACATGAAAACGACATTTTTGAATGGAACCATAATTTAAAAAATAATAATTTACTTGATAAGTAAGCAAAATACTGTTTCTTTAAGTGCATAATCTCCTCCTTTCAAAGTCGGTTTAAATGTGGTTTTTGTGACCTGGGCTACAAAGACAAATAAATTGACACTTCGTTTATCAAAATCAGTTCAGTAGTTTCATGCAAACGGTACCTACACATGCACGCATAGATAGCAAATTCTGCCGTAGTCGGACAAAAAACTAAAATTCAATAATTAGACCTTTACTATTATGGCCTGGCGTGGCTTGGCATCAAACGTTGAAACCCTCAGGCCGTAGATGTTAGCAGGCCTAGCGGGCGTCGCCTCGATGAGTTAGCAAGATGCCTTATGGAGGCTTCGAAGGACAAGAGGGGTGACCTGTATTTCGGAGGATCAGAGGGAAAATTCTGCCAGCCTTCTCAGCTCAGCCTTGAAACCCTTGCACCACTCAAGATTCCACTTTTATAAGAATACCCAACTGGCGCGAAGTGGCGCAGAATAGGGCAGAGTGACGCTCTTTTGTGTCAGAGGCCAAGATCCTCTTTGCTTTGGGTCACTGAGCCAGTGATGTATATATGTATAAGGCTAATCGAGGCTTAAATATATAATTATGTATCGCATTAAATGAACTGATATGGCATTTACCTCGATAAGGCATTTCGTATTAGGCATGTACCTACTTACTGGCATGTAACTTTACATTTCTCTAATAATGTAGCGTAAGAGTCTATTTCATATTAATATTTACCGCGACTACAGCAGGAAATGCTGTCTACGTATGTAATTATGTATTTTTTACATGAAACAACTGATCTGATTATGATAAATGAAGTGTCAATTTATTTGTCTTTGTAGCCCAGGTCACAAAAACCACATTTAAACCGACTTTGAAAGGAGGAGATTATGCACTTAAAGAAACAGTATTTTGCTTACTTATCAAGTAAATTATAATTTTTTTAATTATGGTTCCATTCAAAAATGTCGTTTTCATGTATTTTATGTAATGTTCATTCATTTAATACTCGATAATTAGAACTATTCTTTGCATAATATGAGCGCATTAAGGTAGAATTGTTGGCGCGCTTTAGTTTTTTTTCCACAACTTCCACAGTTTTTATTGAAAATGTAAAATTTAAACTGTGATGTATAGTTGAATAACTGGTTTTTTAAATGTTATATGCAACGTTTTATTGACGATTTTAGTTTAGCTATAAAATTGATATACATCTACTTTTTCCATAAAAAGTGGTATTTCTTTGTTTCTAGCTCTTAAACAGTACATTTTTTTCACAAATAATGTTTAGGTGAATCATACTAAATTTAATAACCTTTCATTACATGTAACACACATGTATGTGTGACTCATAGTATAGCTATAATTTACATTTTACGAAATTCGGCAGTGATTATTTGTATGACGTCATAATTCGTGACTGGGGGACAATAAAGATGGTCTCCCGGCAGTTTTAGAATCCAGGTCATATTGCTAATAACATACTAGAAGCTTATGCGGATTATCCTGAAAATGACCAATTTGGATTTTTTTAACTTTTATGCATTTGTATGGGCAAATATCTACATTTTGATGCATAATTTCCACATATTTGGTCCAATTTTGATTTTATTGATATCAGTGTATGGCTTGAGACGTCATCTTTAATGTTGTAGTACATTGCTTTATCGTCCGACTTTTGGTTTGGTTGTAAAACCCAAATAATCGAATATTTTTTTACGTAATTTTTATTATTTTGTAAATTTCTCTGAAACTGTTGCATATTTTGATACACTTTGTATAAATAAAATATAGATTATTTAATTGGCTTTCATTTAATACCCCACACGTGTATGTGCTATGCATAGTTTGGGTGCAGTATGCAATATTCGCAACGAAGCGGGAGTCATTTTGATGACGTCATTCCGCTGAAGTAGATGGCCGGCGCCGCCGTCTCCCGGCAGTTTTGGAGACCCAATGCCATGCCCAACACCATACTAAAAGTTGGTAGCGGTTTCCGGCTCTGAACTATATTCCCATAAGGCATATGACTATAGAATTTACAATTTAGTAAGAACCATTTAGGCATAACAATCCCGTGTGGTGACAGTACATCGACTAACCAAAAATACAATTACTAGTACTACCTACCCTAGTAACGATAACGTCACCAACGTATTTTACGTATTTAATGGTTCAGAAAAAGGTAGTAAGTAATGCTTTGATAAATCATTATTTAATTATATTTATTTTCCAGATATCATTATAATTTCAATCTAAGGATTCAAACGAAAATAAGAACAAACATTTGAATTAAGAGCTAAAACAAGTTTAGTCAACATCCAACTTAGTAAAACTTTACTTAGTAAAAGGTCTATATTAAACTCTACTACAAATCTATGTACTCTGTAGGTAGACTATATCTTAGGCACCTACTTTGTGAGTTCTACTTAAATACATGTCGGTGTTTAGTATCAATCAAACATATATATTCTGTTTATCACTAAGTGTAGGTGTAAAAGCGCATAAATTAGTTACATTAGGGTATACCGGGGTAACTGGAGAAGTATGTTGGTGAGCAGGCGGAGGACTTCTAACTAAATCGGCGGACTATCCCGAGCAGCATGAACAAAATTACAGTTATAAGCCACCTAATTTATTATGATAGCTCTAAAGTGATCATCATAATCATAAGACAACATTCATAAAACTTATCCAGAAATATAATAAGGAGTCACGGCAACGGCCAGGAATTGGCCGCTACCGGCCATACGAAACCAGAGGGCGAACCACTTCAATTCGTTCGTTTGCCTCTATCCCTCGAATATGCAAGAGCGGTAGAGGCCGATAACGAAATTTCGATTGCTAGGATTCATTCGCCATTTAATTTGTTTTGAATTAGAATAGTAGTGTAGTTTGTTTCTGGATAAGAGTTACAAATATATTGAAAAAACAATAATTATCATATATCATATAATAACTAATAAGGCGGGTTATTCCTATAGGTAGGGGAACTCACCAAAGCTATTTGTCCCTGCGGACTGATGGTCGGCACGCAGGTGATGGTGCCTCGGGACGCAGCTCCTTTAAAAAATTAACTAATTGTTACAAATTTCCATGAAACGGTTGAGGTAATAAACTTTAAATTTCTGAACGGATGTTCACTATTATGTAATCTCTGATTAATCCATAGATATAATAATATAAACAGATACCTTCCAAGCGAGCTGTCAGTGGGACCACTTTTATTTAGTGTACGATTAACAAAGCGGCCCACTTTGCTGTAGCCATGTCGATAAAGTCATATCGATAAACTATCGACATTTCTTGCAATTTTAATTTTACTTCAAAGGTTTAACGATACCTAACATGAACAAAAATGCTTTTATTCTTTATTGTGGTTATCAGATCACAATTTTATAGTCACGCCCCAGCAGGGAACCAAGGGAAAGTTCAGATATTTAATTAAAATACATAAATACCTACTAAAATAGGTGTTCCGCAATAATTTAATTATTTATTATATTATAATATATTCATTATCCATTAGCATTTCAATTATGTTTATGTTTAACGAAGATATTGAAGCTTCAATTAATCGCTATTTCGTTCCGCTGTGTAGCGTTTATCGATATATAACATGATTATTATGTGTTCCGTACTCCACATCGGATATCTTCATTGAGAGAGTAACGCGATCGTTGACCAATATTTTTTTTTTTTTTTTTATTATTATTTATTGGTAAAACAGATACAATGTTATTACACGTCATACATTTAGGCAGGTACATAATTTACATATATGATTAGGTACATAGGTATATATTAATTAACTAACATTCGGAACATTATCATAGTATAAATTCATTGACATTATAACATGCAAGTTCACTGAGCAAGCTCTTTAGTTTTTTAGTAAAAATTGCCTCACTAGTGGAGTTTTTAATATCGGTTGGAACACGGTTATACAACTTAGGCCCAAAGACGCCGAGAGATGCACGAGCCTTGGCCAGCCGCCTTCGCGGTGGCGCGAGGAGATTTTTCGCGCGATACCTTTCGCTTCTGAAACCGTACGTCGAGTATTTATGCAGGTTAGTTCTTACGTACTTGCAAGCCATTAATATGTATACACTGGGCAGAGTTAAGATTTTATAATGTTTGAACAGGTCCCTTGCGGGGTAATCAGCTGGCTTGCGCGCGATAATTCGCAATGCCCGTTTCTGAAGCTTGAAAGGTCTGTCACGGTCAGCAGATGTGGCCCACAGGTCCGCTCCTTGTATCAAGATGGAGTGGAAATATCCAAAATAAGCTTTCTTGAGGTTATCAATGGATAGTGTGGGAGCTAGTCTAGATAGTGCATAACACGCTGAGGCTAGTCTGTTACATACATGGTCAATGTGGGATGTCCACGTGAGTCCGGAGTCTATCATGAAGCCTAGGTACTTAGTCACTAGGACTTGAGGCACAGGAATATTATCGACGGCAATGTTTAACAGAGCGTCCTCTTTATGTTTTAGTTTGAAGTGCATTATGTTTGTTTTCTCTACGTTTAATG
This sequence comes from Cydia fagiglandana, assembly GCF_963556715.1. Taxonomy (NCBI): domain Eukaryota; kingdom Metazoa; phylum Arthropoda; class Insecta; order Lepidoptera; family Tortricidae; genus Cydia; species Cydia fagiglandana. The sequence goes on from NC_085948.1 coordinate 10,902,076, forward strand.
ACATTCCGTTTGCTGAGAACCACATAGCAATTTTTTGCATAGTTATAGATAATTTGGATTTTAAGTTTTCAACTTTATCAGCGTTAACAATAATACACGTGTCGTCCGCAAACATTACGTAATCCGGATCGGCGCAGGCAGATGTGATGTCGTTAATTAAGAATAAAAACAGGTTGTTGCCGGTCGCGGAGCCCTGAGGGACAGAGCTATTGCCAATATGCTCCATTGCAGACCTTGTGTTGTGGACGTAAGTACATTGTTTACGATTGTTTAAGTACGAGGCAATGGTATCATGAAAACTACCAGTGAAGCCGTAGTGTGATAGCTTGTCCAGCAGCAGTGCGTGATCTATCATCTCGAAGGCACGCGACAGGTCGCAGAATATTGCTGCAACCTGCCGCCCGTCCTCGAGATGCTGGAGCACACGCGTCGTGACGTCACGGACTGCGTCCGACGTTGAGCGCCCGGGCTGGTAAGCGTATTGTTGGACGTTTAGTAGTTGGTTAGACGTGACGTGTCCCATCATTCTGTTACATAACAGACCCTCAAAAATCTTTGATACGACAGGAATTATTGATATGGGTCTGTAAAACTTGGTTGAATGCATGTCTCCTTTACCCTTATAAATAGGATGTACTTTTATTTGTTTTAAGGCGTCAGGATAGACTCCCGCGCTAACGCATTTATTAAAAAGTAATAAGAGTAACGATATTACGCTTGGGGGCAGGCTATCAATTATGCGAGTTGTCATATCATTTATATCCTTAGACTCTTTGCGCTTAATTTTTTTACATACTGAGACTATTTCGCTAAGTGAAAAGGGCACAAATTGATACCGTGGTGGTGTTTTAATTAACAGGTATTGTTCAAGGTACTGAAGAGCGGTGCGCGTGCATGGGATGGCATTGTTTTCATTTACTTCTATATAATACCGGTTTAGTTGTGAGGCGGCAGCGGCGGCGCGCGCGCCATTGTTGTCACCAGCTGATTTGTTGATAAACACGTCTATCGCAGTGTTCGCAGATTTATTGTTATTGCATGTTTCTGACGAGATTATGCGCCATACGCTGCGACACATGTTGTCACTGGTAGTTGAAATTTTGTTATTTACGTAGCAGCTACGTGCATTTCTTAACTCTGCCCAATACAACAATTCGGCCTTATTTAGTTCGGTACACAGCTCGGCGTCGTCGGGCGCCGATGATAACAAAACTTTAATTTTACGGATATTTTGACGTAACTTTTTTGTTTGATTATTAACCCATGAACCAGCATTGTTTTTCATTAGTTGTTTTTTTATAGGGAAGTGTATTTCGTAAAAATGTTTGATGACATTCACAACGAGTTCAGTTTGTTTACCTGGGCAGCAGTCTTTTTCTAGGATTGATTCCCAATTGTAAAGGTCAAGGCTTTGCGTGAAACTTATTTTACTCTGGCTAGAAAAGGTTCTTTTTAGTGTGTGCTGGTTTTTGGTCGCGTTCTCGTTATGGATGTCAACAACAACGTTTACAGACAAATGATCTGAAAGATGCATGTCAAAGCAATTTACAGAGTTAATATCACATTTTTTTATATTGGTGTATACTAGATATGAGCGCCGCGCCGGCGCGCCGCCGCCGCCGACGAAATTTTCGCGCCGCCGCCGCCGACGCTGCGCTATCGGCGTGGCATCGGCGTGACCTTGTTAGATACTAATAGGTGCGACTTGTTAGATACTTTTATCTAGTTTAGATCTTTAACGGTGCCACTCTGAATAGCTTATAGACATTCAAAAGGTAGTTTAGGTCCATATCATCATCATCTCAGCCATAAGACGTCCACTGCTGAACAAAGGCCTCCCCCTTGGACCTCCATTCGTACCGGTTGGAAGCAACCCGCATCCAGCGTCTTCCGGCGGCCTTAACAAGGTCGCCCGTCCATCTTGTGGGTGGAGATCCATATAATTCAAAAATATCGAAGGTAAATTCAAACTTTTCTGTCTGGTAACCGCGCTATTAGTCTTAGGACAACGAAATTACAAATTTTGCCAGCTGGTTAGGTAATCCGTCATTCGCCGCGAAATTAACCATTGCAAGCATGGCTGAATGTTTTTAAAATGTATAAAAAGGGGTTAATTTCAGATATTAAGCGTTTTCACGTCCAAAGGAAGGGCGTCGAAAACGGCTCTCATTTAAACTTGGCCATTGTTCAAATTTCAAACTTTCCTCTCTCGAAGCTCAATCTTTGGCCTCGCATCGCTCGCATGGAAGTATGCCGCTATCTGAATCGCCAAGTTTTCGGCTCTGTTTGGAGCTCAACTTTCGGACTCGCTTTTAAAATGTTTGGTCATTGGTTTTTGTCCGATCTTAGCTCCACTGCAGCACGGGCTTTGACCTCGCACGAAAGCGCCTGTATGGGGATACAGGCGCTTTCGTAGTTTTTAACATTATGGCCTCGGTCTTTATCGGCCTTCGGACTTGCTTACACTGGACCACTAGTTCTAAGCTCTGCTCTCTTGCAGCTTGATCTTCGGCCTTGCACAGAAGCGCACCGCAATCGGCGCTCCAGGCATTCGGCCGTCAGCCAAGCTCACAATTGGCGTTCGATTCTAAGCTGTATGCTTAATACCAGCAGCTCAGCCTCTGGCCTCGCATGCTCGCATGGGAAGGCGTCGGAATCAGGTCTTCGGTGTTAAGTGGAGCTCGGCCTCGAGCCTCACCTTTAGACATAAATCGGTTTTGTTGGGTTGATTTGGTTAACGAAAAAGCTTGATTTTCCTCACTTCGGCTCTTTAGAATATCGACTCTACGTTTTCCTGATGATACAGTCAATCCGCTACTGTTTAGTTAGCACAAAAGATAAGGGCCTCGCAAAGATCTTCCGGCCACGGCCTCACCAAGATTAAGACTGGCTCTGATGAAGCGCGATACTGGTTTATGCGAGTGTTTATACTATATAAAACTATTTTCGAACGTTTATTCAATAAATTATCCTTGAAATTGAAAAATGCACTTATTTTATAACTTTCCTACAGCAAAAACATGTTTTTTCGGTAAAATGTCGGTTTAAATTATTTTTTCATTAATCAAAGGTGTTTCAAGGCCACGCCGCCGATTCGCCGCCGCCGCCGACCGATTTTGACCGGCGCGCCGCCGCCGGCTAAATGCCTATCGGCGCTCATATCTAGTGTATACATGATCTAAGCATGTCTTCGACGTATTTGTAACCCTAGTTGGTTCGTTTACAAGCTGATTAAATCCCGATTGTTTAATTAAATTAAGTAGGTATTTTGTATTATTACATTTCGTAAGTATGTCTATGTTTATGTCGCCGAGTATCAACACATTATAACTTTGAATGGTATTTAAACGTAGTAAATTATCAAACATGCTTAGAAATAAATTTACGTCACCGTTTGGAGGGCGGTACACACATACTACGACGAGGTCCAGTCCTACACACTCGACGGCGCAGGCCTCAAAGTGGGACTCCACAGATAGCTCGGTCACCTCCTTGCGCTCGAAGCACGGGATCCTGGATTCCACGTAGATGCAGGTTCCTCCTCCCGCACGAGAGGATCGGCAGTACTGGGCGCGCAGCTGGTAGTTCAATATGTTCACAGATTTTATTTGACTTTGTTCAAGCCAGTGTTCTGTCAGGCATAGTATATCGACTGACTGGTTTCGGGTCTGGAGCTCTGATTCGATCCTAAGGGTTTTGTTTGCCAGTCTATTGATGTTCTGATGTAAAACAGTTATTTGTGACCTTTGGGCAGGCGCTTTTGATTTATTATTTGCAGATTTAGTCCGTTTTGGGAGATCTGGGCTCCCTGGGTCTGAGAAAGGGCTGCCATTCAGATATGCAGGTGTTAATGGGCCAGGCCGTTGTCACTAGGAAATCTTCATAGACTGCTGATGGGATGCCAATTTTGTAGGATTTATATGTGTCCCTTTTTGATGGTATTGATTCAACGGAATATTGGACCCCATTGCGTATGCTATTTAGGTGTTCAATTATAGTTTCAGGTGACGAATCATTTTTGAAAAAACATCCATGTAGGTACCGAAGGACTTCAACTCCGCGGAGTTCGGTATTTTCAGCGGACCCTTTTATTGACAGGGGTTTTTTGTGGCTTCGTTTGCGGTGATTGCGACTTTGGACTTTTTCCCACTCACCGTCGGGTAACTCGCCTTCAGGATTAGTTTCGTCGTTTGCATGTTTTATGTCAGTAACCCTATGCGTGTCTTCAATATGATTGTTTATATTTGTGCATAAGTTTGCAGTCGTTAATATTTTATCATTTGTGTTTTTCGTTGTCAGCTTTTTTTCTTTTGTCGTGGCGGTCGACAGTGCCGGGGATTGTTTTTTGGCAGGCTGGTTCACTTGTTTCAATTTAGCCGGTAGTTTTGCTTGGGTCGCGAGCCTCTCTTTCGTGCGCGCTGCGGCAGCGCGCGTTTCACGCGTTCCTTGCACATGCGTTGAAGCAGGACGACTAGTGGGCGTAGATGCACTGCTGCTCGGTGTCGATAGCGCGCTTTTGTTCTCAACTTTACTGGTCGTTTTCGATGTCCCCTCGGTTCTCGTTACATTTAACAGCGATTTAATTTCGGATATTTCGTTTAATACGCTGTCAATTTTGTCCGATAAATTAATCACTTTTTGTTCTAAAGGTTGAAGCATCCTTATGAGGGTGTTTTCTAGTGTATCACTATCACTTTTTTCCATTTTTTGGCGGAAAACACTTGTTTACTTATTTGACACCGTCAGTAACGTTCGGCCGACCGCGCGCGATCTGTGGTCGTGCACGCAAAGGGACGTCTAGTTGTGCCAGCCAGCCCTAATAATGCTTGGAGCAATGAACGATGATGCCGCTAGCGTCTATGTAGTCGCTCCGCCCCACGCCGTGACGTAGTTCCGCTTCCACTTCCTGCGAACCGTTGCTCGCTTCCCGCTACTCGCCACCGCCATGTCATTGTTTCGTCGACCGTCTTGACCGATGGTCCGCCAATATTTTTTGCGTATATTTTTGCAGCATGGTGCTTTAACATTTCCGATCCAAAGCTCGGTCGATTAAATAGTGAGATATGGCAGAGATCGCCACTATTAGTCTTTTGGCGGTCTCGCGATCGAAGTCATCGAACGGTGCTTTTCGATTCTACCCACTTTTTTCTTGCTAAATTAATTTTCACATTCCATGCTGCTAAAATCGTTACCGTTAACTCGCATTTTCGAGATCGAAGTAGGAAGTGCGTCAGTGGTTTTTGTTAACAAGTGGTAACAAGTCGCTCCGCATCGGAGAGGGAACGTGCGGTCATCGTGCCTGCGGCGGCGGCGGCGGCGCGGCGGCGGACGGCCTGCGCGCGCCGCTGTCGGGTGCCGCGCTTCGCCGTTAAGGAGGTTTGGATTGTCTCGAACCATCCGGTGAGCCAGTTTAAGATATTCTAATTTTATTGGCGTTCAGAAGTTACTTCGTCACTAAAGGAGGGTTCTCAGGCAGTAGCCTGGGAGTACCTCGTGTTGTTAGTTGCGGCGCGACCGGGGCGCCCCGTCCCGCGGCGCGGGGGCGCGGGCCCGGCGCCCGCCCCCGCCCGCGCGCGCCGCGTCTTGCTTCTGCTGTCGTCCAAGGTGACTCCGAGACACCGCGACGCTGCGGGCCACGGTGGACGCCTCCAGTCCGCAGGACTCGGAGAGACGTCACACGCCCGCTCCTGTTACTGCAGTCGCTCCTGTTGCTGCAGTCGCGGTGCGGACGCCTCCAGTCCGCGGGACTCCGAGAGACGTCACACGCCCGCTCCTGTTGCTGCAGTCGCGGTGCGGACGCCTCCAGTCCGCGGGACTCCGAGAGACGTCACACGCCCGCTCCTGTTGCTGCAGTCGCGGTGCGGACGCCTCCAGTCCGCGGGACTCCGAGAGACGTCACACGCCCGCTCCTGTTGCTGCAGTCGCGGTGCGGACGCCTCCAGTCCGCGGGACTCCGAGAGACGTCACACGCCCGCTCCTGTTGCTGCAGTCGCGGTGCGGACGCCTCCAGTCCGCGGGACTCCGAGAGGCGTCACACGCCCGCTCCTGTTGCTGCAGTTGCGGTGCGGACGCCTCCAGTCCGCGGGACTCCGAGAGACGTCACACGCCCGCTCCTGTTGCTGCAGTCGCGGTGCGGACGCCTCCAGTCCGCGGGACTCCGCGAGACGTTACACGCCCGCTCCTATTGCTGCAGTTGCGGTGCGGACGCTTCCAGTCCAGCGGGACTCCGAGAGATCCGTGTGGCTCTGCGAGACGTCACACGCCCGCTCCTGCAGCTGCGGGCGCATCGCGGGTGGATCGCGCCAAGGTGAAGGCGGACCGCTTCTGCGTCCCGACTGCTCGAGCGGAAGGAAGGTAAGTTACGTGTAAGCAGTGGAAATGCTACGAGTACAGCGACGATCGCCGCGTTGGTTGCCGCCCGTCATGACGTCGCTGGTGACCTACGCGCCGGTGGTGGCCACCACGATGGCACCGCCGAGGGCAACAGCGTCGCCGTGATGATGCGTGCAGCTACGAGCCTAGCCATCGGCGCCTCCCGTGCCGGTAACGTCCGTCACGCGCACCGGCGCCTGTCGAGCCGCCCGCCACGATGGCACCACCACCTGCGCACTGGCGCCTCTCGAGCTGGCCGCCACGATGGCGCCTCTCGCCTCACAGCAGTGCCTCCCAGACCAGCCAGCCAGACGGCGACCGCCTCATGCACCGGTGCCTCCCGAGCTGGCCGCCACGATGGCGCCTCTCGCCTCACGCACCGGCGCCTCCCGAGCCGGTGGCGGCGGCCGCCACGATGGAGCCGCCCGCCTCACGCGACAACGCCTCTAGAGCGGGCCGCCACTATGGGTCCTCGCCTCACGCACCAGCGCTTCCCGAACCAGTGGCGGCCGCCATGAGCCGCCCGGCCTCAGGCACCGGTGCCCCCCCCCCCCCCCCCGAGCCGGCCGCCACGATGGCGCCCCTAGCTTCACGCACCGGCGCCTCCCGAGCGGCGGCGGTTGCCACAATCACGCCGATGCTGTCCACCGATGCTGCAACTACGACGATGTCGTCCCTTGCTCGCTGGGCGCCACAGTATCAGTTTTGTCCTGTCCACATGGTTCCATTGAGGTACGCAGGCGCCTATAGCTATGGTGCAGGTATAGGTATGGTATGGTACAGCACGAACAGACCGCTAAGCTCTTGGTTTCGGTTAAAGAATCCTCCGGCGACGGCAGACAAGGTCGTAAAGAGCCCCGTCCTAGCGCGGCTCGACTGCCCGGAGTTGAAAGCGGTAAGATATGTCGATACTCAGAGGAAAATACGTCGTGTTCCCGGGCTTCATAAAGGTGCTGATCGACTTCGCTGTGTCGCTTCGAAGTTCCTACGACTTCTCGAGGCCATGGAGTGGTCCAACCGGAGAACAGCTAGCGACAAGGCCCTGTGCGACCGCTCGAAACCGAGGTGAGAGGCATCGAAAAAGTCTGCAGACTTCACATAATTATCTCTGCTTGCTCGCGCTCTCCAGCTTAAGTTCCGTCTTACAAAGACGAACTCGTGCGAAAAGCCATAATAAACAAAATGGGACAAATAAACCCGCTGCGCCTGAACAAGCTTGAGTTTCCGGTGCTAAGAGAAAGGGGCCAGGAGGACTCCAGCAGTTTCCATCTGTCTGTATTCGACTTTATCGAAACAGTTTTGTTACGCAAAGCGCCAAAATCGATTTTAGACTTGATTTCATCAGTTCGATTTCCTTAAAAGCATGCTACTAACTCGATGCCCTATACTAACTCGATATAGGGTGTCTCTTCGGATAAAGCGAATTAGACCATCACGCTCCTAGACATCACGTGGGACACGCGGCACAACACACCGATTGAAAGTTTTCTTTTTCGCGACATACAGGCCTGCCTTGCTGCAGAGTTTCTCGCAGAAATGAGACTCAATGCCTTCTGTTCAGTCTCAAATTCGCAAACTTTAGTTCATGGAGGAAGGTGAAGCCTTCGCAGTCCCCAGCAACACGGAGCTGCCGAAAGCCTCGCACCACTTTCTTCCTCATCTTATGCAAGCAGGTCGGTACAACCCCCGAGGGCGACGGTTTATCAAGAATTCACTGCGCGCCCGAGTGGCAGCTGCGCCCAGCAGCCGCCGAGACTGTCTTCACCTGACAGGCGCCTTGTTGGCCGGCCTCCGCTTTCGAGAGCCCTCGCACTGTGCCACGGTATTTCTTAACAGTCTTTATGGTGCATCAAAAATAAGATCAACTGCCAGGTACCTCTATCCAGTGAAGTAGCGAGCTATCTCAGACGTCTATTTCTATTATCCATGTTAGCTTTCAGAACGATACTCGTTCATAAGCCTCTCACAAGTGCTGTGTATGAACCACTATCGGACACTATGCCTTCTTCCAACGCCATTAATAGCGAGACCAGCGCCTCCCAAAGCACCAGCTTGGGACGCGAGACATCTACTTGCCCTAATTTAAATAGCCCTACAACGTTAGGTACGTTAGAAGAAGTACGATAGAATAGCTGCCGCACTTTTGCTGTTAGCATCAGGCCGCAGGGTCAATGACCTTACTCTACTACACTGTAGCCCGGGCAATTACATAGATAACTTTAACGCTATTATTTTGTGTCCGAAATTCGGCTCTAAACCAGATAACGTGTCTTACCGACTGGACTCTTAGAAGCTCCGGAATAAAGTATAGACCCAGTATAAGTAGGTAGTCTGGGTACGTCACCTTGCGGGAATTACACAAAATGTTAAGGGACACTTCGCTTATTTCTTTCAGCCACAGTCTCATCCAAGCCGGCCTCGCCTACGATTGCTTTTGATCCACGATGTACTTAATAACTAAATTGGCTGGAAAGCTATTCACTTAGCGATATTTTCGCTTATGTTAATTGGGAACATGACTCGCCGAGATTCTGCGGATCGGATGCGATTTCGAATGAGAATTCTCTTAAACCATTTTAACGTCAGATTCGAACCTGAGATTACAATTTCAATTCTCAATTTCCTGTAATTCACATTATAACGAGTCACTGTGATTTCATGGGTTGCAATATGGTGTATACATATTTGTTCTTTCTCTGAGTTCTATGACAGTAGGTGTAGCCCTATCGCTTGCGCGCCCGCTAACTCGCCACCAGGAGATAATAAACAGGTCTCAATGAAGATATCCGATGTGGAGTACGGAACACATAATATAAAAATTTTACCTTCCAATAAAATTATTATTATGTTTCCTATCCACATCGGATATCTGAGTAATGCCTTCCTGGCAGGCTACTAGGCTACTTTTATGCCGACGGTACTTCTCCTCAACAATGACATGGCGGTGGCGAGTAGCGGGAAGCGAGCAACGGTTCGCAGGAAGTGGAAGCGGAACTACGTCACGGCGTGGGGCGGAGCGACTACATAGACGCTAGCGGCATCATTGGTCAACGATCGCGTTACTCTCTCAATGAAGATATCCGATGTGGAGAGGAAACATAATAATAATTTTATTGGAAGGTAAAATTTTTATAAAATCGACTTTTCACATCCCTAAAAGAGCACACATATACGTTTTTACGCACACATGCACAACCTGGGTCACCTAAAAAGGGGACACTTGGATTTGAAGTCCATCTTGTCAGCAGTATGGTTGTCCTTTTTTGACAAACGACATTTTTAAAAGAGCAATGAGAGAGAAATGATACTAGTTGCTGCGCCGTCAAATAGAACAGAAAGCGTTGGGCCCTTGGATTAATCATATGTTGGTGTTTGACAGATAGTTTTAAATGCTATATATTACATATTTAACTTGCAATGTTATAACTATATAAGTAGTCTTCAAAATCTGCAAACTATTTCTCAATTACTTTTTAGATTGTGCATAGTTAAGTAAGATGACAATGCAATATGGGCGTAAAGATGATCGGAACGCTGAAAAAAAAAATACGCAACCCCATAAAGTTTGAGCTCGTTCGTATTATCTTGACCTTGAGTTGATAATGTGATAGTTAGTGCCGGGGTTACCCCCAGAGGGAGGGAGGGTATTTATTAGACTATAATGAATGAATGTGCTGCCACTACGGTTACCAGTTTACCACTCACTCACTTACCAGGGTGGTGTAAAGGCGGCGCGGCCTGCGGCGGCTTGGCGGACAGGTGCGGCGCCGGCTGCGGCAGGTGCGCGCCGCGCGGCAGGCTCGCCACGTTGCCGTAGCGGGCCCGCAGCCCCGCGGCCTCGCCCTCGCCGGCCCTGCAATTTAGCGCATATGTTACACAAATAGGGTATTTGACAATTTTTTATGAATGGTATCAATCGATCAGGTTTGTTGTGAGTTCTCATATATTATTTGAGTTTCCAATTTATTGTGTTAAATTGCTCACTTTCTGTCTATGTAACTAGATTTAGTTATACAATTCAACATGTTATGTGTCAACAACCCTATTGCATCAATATTAATCTTTCAAAATGAACAAGTTACCCTATTACGGGGTATCCGGTTATGTTACGTTACGTGAATTATATGAGTAAATATGAAATGGTCACCTCATGAGTACAGGTGTTGCTCGGTCGGCCGGGCGGTGCGAGCCGGGCAGGCGGTGCGGCAGCGCGGGCGACTGCACGCGGTCGTCCGTGGCCTCGGTGGCGCCCACGGGCATCATCTGCGCGGCCGGCACGCCGGGCACGCCGGGCACGCCGGGCGCGCCGTCCGGCCGGCGGCCAAACGCGTCGCCCTCACCCGTGGCGGCCGCCATCTCCGCTTCCTGGCGGACATCGCGCAGCGGCAGGACGTGCTTGTCCGTCACCGCGGGCGCCCTGTCCGCTTGGATGTCTATGCTCGAGGCCGCGGTAGCAGTGGCGGCGGATTCGATGGCAAGCTTTTCCGATATCATCTTCTTCGGTGGCTTCATGATGGGGGTGGGCGCGGGATGAGAGTTCGGCGGCTTGACCGCGGGCGAGTTGATGACGAGCGAGCCACTAGCCGCTGGAGTGTTGATGATGGTTGAATTGCTTGGAGCTTTGCTAACTGTCGATGAGCCCTGGACAATGGGAGCGTTATTGACCACCGGCAGGTGGTTTGGAACTGACGCGCTGGCGACGACAGGCTGACATGCGGCGGGCGCAATCGAGGTGGCCGGTGGGTTCTGAACTGGCAAGATAGCAGGTTTAGACACCTCAGTCTCCGCTTCAGGCTTTGTCGTAGCCGAAGTTTCGGCTAGTTTCGGTATTTTGGGATCTTTCACGTTGTCCTCTTTCTTGGTCACCTTTTCATCACTGCTATCCATTGACGCATCAGAGAAAGAAAAACTTCTATCTCGGGATCGTTTCGTGCCTCGAGGAGATTTTCTGGTGTCAGCTGTAGTTGTTTTATCCTGCTGATTCGTCTTGGCACCAGTTTGCCTTGTCGCTCTCTTTTTATTAGGCTCTTTGGCAGCTTTTGTCGGTGTAGTTCCACCCTTTATGACGTCGTCTATCACGTCGTCGACTGTACTACGTTGAACGTCTTTCTCTTGTAACCGTCTAGATTTCCGTGTATTCGGAGACGGTGAAACAAAGTCTTCCTGTTTTTCATCTTTATTCGGGATCTTTTCGGTATTCTTCAACGCTTCTTTTTGTCCAATACTAAGAGTTGACGTAGCTATTGCATTTGAATGACCCAATGGACTTTTGATTGTTAATATTAGTCTTGGACGAGCTTCGGCTTTATTAGGTGATGTTGCAGATTCATCTCCAGAGTCTTCATGAAAGTCATATACATCTCCGGGCATATTATTAGATATAGTGTTGAGTGCATTTTTGATTTTCTTGTCGACCTTTGTTCTACCTCTACCTCCTCGCTTGGCTGCCGCTCCTCCCCGAGCCGGCTTGGAGATCTGCCGAGTCTGCACTCTGTCCAAGTTCTTTTCGTATCGTTTGCCCCTGATATTACGGCCGCCTCTTTTACTGGGAGTAGTTTTTTCTGTATTTGTTAAGCTATCTGTCATATCTGTAACTATTTCAGTGTCCAAGGGTTTAACGGTTTCTAGAATGGGGAGGGGCATAGACTCAATAGAAGAATTGGAGGTATTTGGACCAGTTTTTGATTGCATGTCTGTCTCAGATTTAACTTCATCTTTCTTTTCTTCAAATGGTTCGTTGCACAAAGAATCAACTTTCTTGATAACCGATTCAATATTCACGTCTTTGGCACTCCATGAATCATTCTCGTCAATACTTTTTATCTGGTTATCGATAGGTTCTTGCAAAAGGAGTGATGAAAGTTTATTTCCTTCTGAGGTTGTATTAGTATTAGGAAATGTAGACAAATTATCCGATGCTCTAAAGATGTCATTTATTGGATTGACTTTTTTGGTCATCTCACTTGTGTCTTCACATGGTTCTTTCTTTATTTCATTTAAACTCTTATCGATGGGCGACTCTAGGATACCAATTTTTGTCTGTTCTTTGTCAGTAATATCATTGAAGAGCTTTGTCTCTTTTTGGGAGCTCACAGACCCCTCAGAGGCAGTTGATTCAGGAGTAAGGACGTCAGGTCTTTGCATATCCTTGATACAATCAATACTGTCACGTCTCTCACGAGTTTGAGTGAATAAAGTAACAGTTTTCCCTACATTGATTTCTAACTTCTTTTCTGGGTCATTGGTTACTTTAATCTCATTAGTGGTGTCTTTTAATAACTCCTCAAAATCAGTTTCGCATTTAGCGTTGAGTTCTATAGGCGTGCTTGGTGGTTTAGCTGATATTATATCTTTTTGTTTCTCCTGCACATCGCTTGTGGTCGTTACAGGTTTGCAATTTATTTCTTTATCGTTTAATTTTTCTACTTTGTCACGAGTCAAATGATTTTGCATTATCATTGAGGAATGAACATCGCTACTCATATCGCTTTTTATGTTAATGCGGGGAATACTAGGAGCATTACTTGTTTTTAGTAACAATGGCGTCATCACGACATTAGTAAGAGTACTCGTCGTAATACCGGTATTGGCAGATTCTAATTTTGTAAGCACAGTCGGTGGTCGAATAGTGGCCATTGATAATACTGAAGCAGATGGTTTGTTAGCGTCTATTTGAATAACATTTGTAATGGGTGCTGACGTTAACACTCTGGGCGTGTTGATCGTGTGAATTACATTTGAGCCGAGCCCTCTACTCACAGTAGTCTCTTGAATTGTACACATCACTGACTTCGACGGATTCTGAATTATAGTCGCTGATGTATGATTTATTCCACTGACGTGTAAAACCGGAGTTGTTCCAAATGACACATGATTATGTTGATCGACTTTCTGCGTTGAATTTTCTCGCTTTTCAGACATATGATTCACATTGGTGATAGTTCCTTTGTTTGAAATATTTAAAGGTGAATTCATAGTTGCACCATGCATATTTTGCATCGATATTAGACGATTTTGGGCCATTACTGTAGGATTAGTGCTCGGTGGTAAATTTGTAGGCGACAAAATAATTTTCGTATTGCTATGATCGGGTCCAGTTCTTTGATCGCCTTTTCCATCTTCAGCAATAATTTTATGTTGATGAAGCAACGTAGATGTGTTAACTCCAATTGCTTTATTATGGCCAACAATGTTGTTTACATTTATTTGTTTGGAAATTGGTGCTAACACTGGCGTGACAGGTAATCGATTGAAATGTATTGGGGCTCCTTGAGTTTGTACTAACACAGAGTTAGGTCGATTAGGCGAGACCATTGTTCGAGCACCATGTTGTATGTGCACTCCCTGAATGGGACTTAAAGGTGGTTGTTGCATTCGTACTACAGTGACTTGACCTGGAGATCTTTGCTGTATTGTATTAGGAGATGCCATCCCAACGTTTAAGTTCTGGGGAGAAGTACTCAAAATTGTCATATTAGCGAGTCGTGGCGATGTCATGCCATCTCGGCCTTGTGGACTCGCCTTCGGACTTTGCAGACGAGGATCATTTGATAGTCGAGGTGATATGACTATCCCTTGTGGCTTTTGATATAATATGTGAGGTTCTGGTATTTTTATCGTAGGTGGTTGCATATTTGTCTGAGGACGAATTACATGATTAATTACTTGATATGGAGCACTCATCCTGTTGGTAGAAATAATTGGTCTTGTGGTGTTGATTTGTAAATTCTGGCTATGTGGAGCTTTTATTTGCACTATGTTAGCTGTTATATGGCGAGGTTTGTTTTCATTTACATCTCTTCCCACGATTTTATTTGGCTGTATATTTAAAATATGTGGTTCAATCAGCTTATTATTTGTTAGTGTCCAAGATGTTATCACAGGAGTAGCCGTAGACGTCATTTGATAGGTAGATTCTCTTTTTACTTGTGGGAATTTATTATCGGCTTCGCTTGCTTTGGCCTTAGTTTCGTTTGGTTCCGAAACAGGCATTGTCTGTATTGGTTTAGAAATAATTACATTAGAAGTCGCAGAAGTTACACCAGTAGACACTGTTGCCTGAGCGGTTTTGGCATTTAGGGATTGATTAGTCGCAATTATATTCACTGGTAACCTCTCGATAGCGTCTTGTGCAGTTTCCTCGGCCTCCTCCGTGTCAGTGTCGATTAAAAGGTCGTTAAGATCATTGTCAGAAACAGGTGTATCAGGTTTCTCCATTTCGCTGGCATTTAAGTTTTGGACAGCTTGTCTCATTTCTTCTGCATCTTCTTCGGGAATATTTTCACTTTCCATATTAGAACTTTCAATTTCAATTTGATGTGTAGAGTTATTTTCGTTTTCTTCATAAGTAAACGAATTTTCTTTTTCTCCAAAACTCTCCCCTAATAGTGCTGCAACAGCATCAGCAGTTTCTTCTTGAGAAATAATAGCCCTGGGCTTCTCCGTAACTTTCTCTTCAACAGGACAAGCAAGCACATCCTGCTTGTCGTTGTTCTTATCAGGTTCTTTTTCTAAATTGGAAATACTTCGCACAGCATCTTCACTGACGTGACTTTCTATGGGTGTAAAGGAAGGACTTACGTTATCGGATTTATTTGTATGTTTAACGGGTTCTGGATCTTCAGGTAAAGGTATTTCGCCAATATCTTGAACCATTGGCTCAATAGACGCTGGCATTGGAATTTTATCAATTTCTATGGTGGGGAAATCATTAGACATCAGTTTCATTTCATCGCAAGTAGAGCTACTGCTCTTCGTATCAGCATTATCATCTGGTTGAATTACAATAACTGGACTATCTGACAACCTCGGCAAACTATGTGTTTCAGACAGAACACAGTCATCGGATTTGTTGGTAGCTGATGTTGATTCTGGGTCACTTGGCATAGGAATCTCAGATAACGTTTTCGGTGATAATGTTATTGTTGAATTAACGCACATAATTTGATCTGACTTGTCAATTTTGTTATGATTGTGAAACAGATGATGTTCTTTTCTAATTTGACGTTCTTCTTTGCTTCTCTTCTTTTTCTTTTTCTTTTCTCTACAATCTCGTTTCATATTATCAGTACCTTCACTAATGCCCGTTTCTACTACTAAGTCTTCATCCATATAGTTTACGTCATTTCGTTCATTCTTAGATACACTTTCCAAAGGCGATGCTGCTTGGATGCAAGTATCTTCATCATTTACTGCATCTGCAAATAGCCTCGCTTCAATAGCTTTACTGACAGCATCCACATCCAAACTGTTCTCATCTTCTTTCGAAAAATATCGTTTTTCCTTTCGTTTTTTGTCTCGCTTGCGTTTTAATTCATCCTTTTCTCTTTGTCTTGTCTCATCAGATGTTAGCTTGTTCATATTGTCGTTGGACACGGACATAGTGCTGTCATAGTCATGTAGTAAAGAGTTCTGTTTATGTATATTTCCTTTCGACTCTTTATCCGATTCATCAGACAATGGACCAAAAATATCTTCCATTTTGCCTTCTTTCTTAGTACTATTTGATGTGCCATCCGATATTATTTCAGAGAAGTTGTTGAGCAAAGTTTTATTCCTTCTAGGTTTATTTTTGTCGTCGCGACTTTCATCACCTTCAATGCTGTCGCGAATTCTGTCTTTCCTTTTCTCCTTTTTATTGCTGTGACGTCGAACCTTATCCGAATGTCTGTGTTTAGAACTACCGTCATTATTTTCACCTTTTGTTTCATCGTCGGAAAAAGAGAATTTGTGTTTCTTTTGACGTTTTTTATGTTTTTTACGGACTTCTCCAGAATGCCTGTGCAATGCCATCGACTCGCTTTCCGAAGAGAGATCGTTACAATTTGGAGCAAAAAACGGTTTATACTCGTTTTCAGTCCCTAAACTAGATTTCAATTTGCTGTCGTCACTATCACTCTTGCCAAATAGTTGAACTAATGAGGTTTTCTTTATTTTATCATAGCTCGATTCGACTACAGTTATACTATCGTCTTTCCTACTATTAAGTAACTCTGAGTCAGACAGGCGCTCTTTTTTAACTTCGTTGTGGAAATTTGGACTTTTACTAACACTTCTCCTCTTAGACATTTCGTCATCTGATGTATCTGACATAATACGTGATCTCGAGTTTTTACGGGACAGTTTGTTTTGTGTGTCTTCTTCAGTACTAGGCATATTTAAAAATTCACTAACTTGTTTACGATCATAATCAAAAGATCGCGATTTCTCGCGCTTCTTACTTTGAAAAGCGACCTGTTCTTCTTCAGAGGAACTGTCCATAGAAAGTTTTTGCTGTCTTCTCCTTCCACCATCATGTTCAGAGTCACTGTCTTCATCCCAACTTGATCTCTTCTTTTCCTCTCGTTTAGCCCGACTTTGCTTTAATTGGCTAAACTTGGCTTTGATCTTTTCTTGTCGCTTTTCTTCTTCTTGTTTTTGCATATTTTTGCAAGAGCGGGCTTTGACTTTGTCATACATCGATATGTAGGTCGGTCCTTCGTCAACAATGTCAAAAATTGAATGTTTCTTGGGTTCATCAGAATCCGAAGTATCTGTGCTCTGTGTTAGTTTACGATTTTTCCGCTTTTGATTATCAGTTTTGTCGTCTCTGCTTTTACGATCAGTAGACATTCGTTTTTCACGAGCAGCTTCTTTTTTCTTTTCATCATGCTTTTGCTTTTTGTCATCTTTGTTTTTATCCCCAAGTTGTAATCCATCTTGTTGTTTCATCTTTTCGAGTTCCTGAATTTGTTGTAATTGTTGAATGCGTTTCTTTTCTTTCATTTCTTTTCGAAGAGCTTTTTGTCTCTCATCTTCTTCACTTGATCTAAGTTCTAATGTAGCAAGAAAATCGAGGTCAGTGTGTAAACCTTCAGGTTGAGTATCGGAGTTGTTATTGAGTTTTTCTTCACTATCTCCTTTCGGACTCTTTCGTTGTGGTTTTGGTTTATCTTGTTGTTTTTGATCTTTTATATCACTGTTTTCTTTCCATTCTTCATCAGGCGGTTTTACTTGAGTTTTCTTGTCATCCTTTGTTTTACTTTCAATAATTTTGGCAAAATAGCCTTTGTTAAATTTAGTCGTTTTATGTCGATCCGCACTTCGTGATGAATCCTTAGAATCCCTTCGTTCGGGACCTTTATTCTCGTTTTTACTTTTTTTATTATCTTCGTTAAGAAAATCAAATGTATCTTGAGATGACATACGACGTTTATGTCCAAGTTGAGAGGGTAAACTAGAACAGGAATTCAGACGCTCTTTTCGTTTTGCATCAAAACCAGGTGAATCGAGAGAATAATGTCGCTGTTTTTCAGTTATTTCTGGCTTGCTCTTAAACGTGGATTCCAAGGAATTTTCAGTTTTTACAGATTGCTCTATGATGGTAATTTTTTCTTCCTTTATATCAGTAGCTTTTAGTTTAACAGTTGGATTGAGTTTTAAAGGATCGATAAACTTTAGTGTCATCTCTTTGTCAGACTTATGTTTTGATGTCAAATCATTATTAAGTTTTGATTTGGTTTTTGTTTCATCTTTATTATCATTGCAATCAGACTCTTTTAGTTTCGTTGACTCTTGTGAAGCTCTTGACGTTGACGAGTCAGTTGAATCCTTGCGACATAAATCTCGAGAAGACTCATCCCTGGATGACTTCCGCATTTTAATGTCAGTTTCTTTTTTAATGTCTCGTTTTAAATCACCGTCTTTCTTGGGTCTATCGTATTTAATTTTGTCGTCTTTTTTTGATTTAGCAAAAACATCTATCTCGACGCACTCTTTTTTCCTTTCCTTTTCATGTTTATCTTTTTTATGATGGTCATGCCGAGAGGATTTTTCTTCATGATGTTTCATTTTTTCCGATTCTTTATCATTTTTATCTCTGGGCGCTTTTTCTCCGTCTTTCTCTACTTTCACTTTATCAACGTGTTGTTTATCGATGCAACTGTCATCTTTTGGTTTTTTATCCTTATCATGTTTCTCCAATCCTCGCTCATTTCTATTATTCTTTATTTTATCTCTGCCGTGATCGTATTTTTCTTTTTCTGACCGATCTTTATGACGTGTTTTGTCACGTTCAGTTTTCACGCGATCTTCAATAGATTTTTCAATATCTGCGACTTTATTTACTTCAGAAAAAAACGAATTAACGCCGTATTTTTCCTTTTCATAGCATTTGTCAAATTCAATATTTTCCTTTTCAAATTTTTTGTTACTCTGCATAGCTTCAAAGATGATGTTTTGATTAAATCTTTCTTTTCCATTCTTTTCGGTTGCTTTGATCAGTTCTTGACTTAGATCTGAGAAGTCCTTTGCGGGTTTAATAGAATGATTTAAATTGTTTAAATGGTTACTTTGTGGAACTTCTACTTCTAGAACTTCTTTTTTAATGTGATTAGATATAGGAGTTTCCTTTTTAACTTCAATCTCTGTCTTAAGTGGGAAAAGTATATCAGCAACTTTACTTTCGTTTTCTAAACTTGTTCGAATTTCTTTTTCTATCGTTGATTCCGTTTTTATTTTAAATTCTAATTTCTCTGTGATTATATCAGCTAGCTTTGGTTTCTTGTCAGATATATCATCTAATGAAACACTATTTTTATCTGATGTGTGTGATGAATTAGGAACCTCGCCAAGATTGGAACTATCAGATCGCTTGACCTTGATATCATCAACATGATCGAGTTTCCTGTTGATCAACGGTTTGTCCCCGCTCGTTTCCGAGTTTTCAGTTATTTGTGTATCAGATATTACACTCTTTTCAGTTTTACTTTCATAGTCGTGTACCATTTTTTCTAAGCCTTCTTTGACATCCTGATCAAGATCAACGGATAGTTTTCTTTCAATTTCCCTCGTAGAGAAGAGGAAATCTCGTTTTCTTCTGTCTACGTCTTTCCAGGATTCTCCGTCGAGATCGGTTCGGTCCGGATCCGCCTTCGGCGAAGGTTTCCTGTCGTTCGCATCAGATTGTAGCTTATCCGTGGAGGGGGTCCTGAGTCGAATCCTCGACTCGAGCTTGTAATCACTCTCGTTGAATTTTCCTAATCTTTCCGGCTGATAGGTCCTCTCGGGCCTGTTCAGCCGGGGGTCCGCGGGGCGGTCGGACGCGTCCACGTCGGGCTCGGGCGCCGCCGCCGGGCCGGGGGTGGGCGGAGTGGTGGGCGCCGGCGGCGGGTGCACCGGGAACGGATAGCGCAGCGCGCGCGGCACCACCGGCGGCGCTCGCGCTCGCGGGCTGGAGGCCGGGCTGGGCGCGCGCACCGCGCCCTCGAGCCTCTCGGAGTCCTCGTCGAACACGGAGCGCTTGGCGAGCAGCGAGCGCACCACGTCCGACGGCTTCACCTCGTTGATGTCGACGTCGAGCAGGCGGTGTCTGAGCCTGGAGCGGTCGGGCGCGTCGGCCCCCGCGCGACAGCCGCTCCACTTCTCGTACTTCTCGTCGAGGCTGCGGATGCGCTCCTCGAGCGAGGGCTCGGACGGCGCCTCGCCGCCGCTGGAGGAGGAGGCGGAGGGCGGGCGCGGCGGCGAGGCGGGCTGCGGCGCGGGCTGCGGCGAGGGCCGCGGCTGCGGCGCGGCGGAGCGCAGCAGCTGCGCGGCGAACTTGGGCAGCGGCAGCGACATGGGCAGCGGCGGGCGCTCGCGCGGCGGCCGGCGCGGCTCGGCGGGCGCGGCGTCGGGCTCGTCGCGCAGCGGGGTGCCGGCGCGCGAGCCCAGCGACGACGAGCCGTCGCGCCGCCGCCGGTGCCGCCGCCGCGCGCCGTGCCGCTCGCTGCTCGCCGGCGCGACCCCGACCCCGACCCCGACCCCGACCCCGACCCCGCTGCGGGACCCCGATCGCGACCGCCGTGTCGTTCCGCTCGCGCTTCGATGCCGTTCCTAGAATTGAGAGGCGATTGATATGGTTGTCGATGGTATTAAATGATCACATTAGACAAATACCCCGTACAAAAAAGAACGCCTCGGGGGACGATTGAAATATGGTCAATATTTACCTTAGAATGTTTTCGATCCTCCGGGCTCGAGTCCCGACGGTGTTTCCGCGCTCGATGCGGCGAGACGACTACCGACTGTAGTCTGTCTTCGTAAGGTGCATCTTCCGTCTGAGGACTGGAACCGACTTCATCATATACCCTGCAACGACACAAGACATTATGTCGATCGATGTGATAGTTTGATTAGTCATAGACGTGTGCGCCGCGCCGGCGCGCCGCCGCCGCCGGGCTTTTTGACCACGCCGCCGCCGCCGATAAATGATCGGCGTGAAATCGGCGTGACCTTGAGTGTTGTTAATTAGCTGTTCCAAGTTGGTTTTTGGATTACAATATGGATTTTTTTTGTAATATTTATGTTACAGTTGTCAAATAACTATACATCAATTATTAATTAAATAAAACTGAATAGCCAGTTGCAGAAACTATTTGACACACCAATTAAAGTAACTGAGTAATCCTAAGTTTTCACCGTCAGCTGTTAACGAATGAACGAAGACTGCTGCTAGTGCTGCTTAAGCCTTGGACAGCTAGAAGAACAAACCCGTCCATTCTCAAAGAGCTCTATATCGCCACTCATCTCTTCCCAATATGCCATGGGTGAGCCCTTAGATTCTACGGATATATTATGCAACGCATGATATGAAAAAATACATGAATTGAATCCGAATGAATGGCAAACATGCTTAGAGCATGTGTGAGATGGTCGAACGCTATGAAGAAGTCGGCTTGCGGCAGTCTGCACCGTGCAGTCCATACGGCTTATGACCGCACGAAATGGAGACCAATTACATATGGTTGTGAGCCTCAGCAATGAGAAAACGAGAAAGAAGATACGTCTTACTGAGCCTGGTGCTTGTACGAGAAGAAAACCATTAAAAAGAAATCATGTCATAGCAGTCCACGATGTCTAGCAAATGTCAAAGATGTGTGGAGTTCTGTTTTGTTAAAGTACGTCATTTTAATAGGATAAGCCATGGAGAGCTTGAAAAAACGGAGAGTTACAGATCGGATCGAAGGTCATTGGGACTAGGTAACCTCTTAATGCAAGCCAGTTACTAGGGAAATCAAGTTATT
Source organism: Cydia fagiglandana (assembly GCF_963556715.1). NCBI lineage: Eukaryota > Metazoa > Arthropoda > Insecta > Lepidoptera > Tortricidae > Cydia > Cydia fagiglandana. Next base: position 10,923,489 of record NC_085948.1, read on the forward strand.
ACATAAATAAATATAAAATGCTCGTTGACATCACCATCCCCCATGATGAGAATCTCGTGAAGGCCGAGAAGGACAAGTCCAGTAAGTACCTAGACTTGGCTCACGAGATAACCGCCATGTGGGATGTTGATTCGACGATCATTGTCCCGATAGTCGTTTCAGTGAACGGTTTAATAGCGAAGAGTCTCGACCAACATCTCGAGAGACTCTCGCTAGGTGGTTGGATCAAGGGACAGATGCAGAAGGCGGTGATCTTGGACACGGCGCGGATAGTACGTCGGTTCCTCTCTCTGCAGCCCTGACCACCGGTAGCTTGGGCCTTGCCCCGCTGCTGGCGGCACCCTAGGTTAGGTTTTTTATAATGTGTTTATATGTATTTTTATTGTTTTGTAAGTGTTTTTATATTTTACTTTTATATTCATATTATAAAAATACCTAACCTAAGACGATAAATAAATAAAGAGAAAATAATAATAAATAAATAAATATTAAATACATACATGTGTCCTATATTCCTTTACAAACCCTATTTTACTCACAGCATATTCAAACTATACGTAGTTCACTGACCAACAACCTGCATTGATCAAATTTTCAAGAAAAACAACGAATTAATGTTTTTTTCTTAAGAAACCTAAAAGTCAAGGTCACGCCGATTTCACGCCGAAAACACGCCGCCGCCGCCGATTTTTAGGCAAACGCCGCCGCCGATAATTTTTTAATCGGCGCACACGTCTAATTAGTCATTGTGGTAGAAGAAAACTCGCAGTCTTCCGATGAATGCAGATTCGCGTCAACAACACAGGCTGATATTCCACCTGTCCAATATCTTGGTACAATGTGCATTGCGTCTCACTCTCTCCCTAAGCTAATTCACATTGGACATTGACAAGAAATTTGACAGATGGAATACCACCTTAAGCAACAAAAGCAGCGGGCAGTCACTGCGTGTAACCAAATTTATACTGTTCAGGATGGGGCCGATCGATAAGTACTATGTTTTAATTGGCGTCATCTAGATAAGAAAGGGACAATGAGACATGAATTGATATAGTAGTCAATATGGATAGCTAACCTGTATCGTCGATCCGTCGCGTACTCCGACGAATCATAGTGCTCCAACGTGGAATAGCGCGGCGTCCGCGACGAACCGCGCCCGTAGCTCGACGCCCGCGACCGCGAGCCACAGCTCTCGTATCTATGGTAAACGTGAGTCATTAACATGTATACTGGAAATAAAATAGTCACGAGCCTTTAACAGACACCTTCTATATATACAGATTATGGAATGCATTGACTGCTAGTCTTAGTTACGTATCAGCATAGTTTAAATTTATTATAAAAGTTATACAGAGCCCACATTTTTCAAGATAGCAATAATTTACCAAGTTATCCAGAAGATAAAATTTAAGTTTAATAAAATGGTTGTTACGACAACCGTGATTTTTTGTTCGAACATTGAATTTATTCCAAAATTTACTCCGCAAACCTACATTTATATGCCAAATTTAAACGTTTAAGCACGTTTTCGTGGTGATATAAACTCAATGGTGCAAGTAGAGTACTAATAGAAACCAACCGTAGCGGATCGTGACGTGTCGACGTGTATCGCGTGGCTACATCGCCACTCAGTCTCTCGGTGCCAGACAGCGCCGCTGAACCGCCATGTTTTTCTAACTGCTCGTAAAACGCATCCTGATAAAGAAAATACAAAATTAGCCTTAACAAGTACATTGTAATGACTGAATAACAGATTCACATATAAATGTGCCTCAAAAATGAATATTCATACATCGGCCAGATAAGAAACGGATATAATGTGTAGATGTAGACTAAGTAAAAATCGTGCCACCTAATTTAACGATTAAATTAAAATAGATGGCGCCATTGTGAATTGCAGCCCAACGTCAACATTTAACCACCAAGAGTTACCGCATAATGTACGAAGCGCTATCTCCGATCTATTCTGTACGTAAGTCTGACCTGGCACTCTCGGGACGCGTAGTCGACGCAAAGACGCGGGTGGTCAGGCTCGGCGGCGGAGGCCTGCGCGGCGACGCGGCGCAGCTCGCGCACGGCGGCGCCGGCGGCCGCGGCCTGCTCGAAGTGCACCAGCGCCGCGCCCGCCGCGCGGTCCACGCACACCGACGTCGCCGCGCCGCACCGCGACACCGCGCCTAGCACCTGGGGGAGCAACGCCCGGTCACAACACCGTTCTAATCTAACATTCTAGCGCACCAAGAGTTCGTGTGCGTATGCGTAGCGGCGGTGGCTCTCCGAGAACCTTTGGATTCGGTTAACGTTTTGGATTTGGTTGACGTTATAGAATCGAGAGAACTTTTTACCGACCATCTTAATATAAATTGGTTCTTATACCTTTAAAGGCCGAGCCACATCGGCTCGCGTGTGCGTAACGTGCGCGTGTGCGTGCGCTAAAATGTTGGAGCCGCACACGCACACGTCACGCAAGCGGTGTGCCGTCTCTCATAAGGATCTGTATACTACAACGCACGCGCACGTGCACGTCACGCACACGCACCCGGTGTGCACAGGCCTTAAACGAGCAATTTTTGTCTATTTAAATCGGGGATCTCGGAAACGGCTTTAACGATTTCGATGAAATTTCCTACATATATGGAGGTTTTCGGGGGCGAAAAATCTATCTAGCTAGGTCTTATCTCTGGCAAAAACGCGCATTTTTGAGTTTTTATATTATGTTTTTCTCCCAGATATTATTTTTATATGGTAAAAAACAATGCAGTAATAACTTCCCGTCCGCTAAAACAGGTCAATAATTGAATTTTTTAAATGTGAATTAGACCATAAAGAAGTACATCCCGTACTATTTTTGCTACAATAAGGTGAACATTTCCGATCATATTGGAGAGAAAAAATTATATCAATCAGAGTGTACCTAAGTAACCAACGATTGGTTTTCGTTTATCTAACCAACTATTTAAGTCTAGGTAAAACAGATCCGGCATGATAAGTTTTAACCTTGAAATCACCTCGTCGAGGGACGAACAGTCCGGCCTTGTAATCAAAATTCAATAAACCCCGTTGCCGTATAATGTAACAAAGCTCAGGTGCATGGGACCACTCAAGCGGAACACGAATTATTGATTACCGCCTCTAGAATGGAATGTATTTAAATGAACATCACGCGATTGTTACGTCGTAAAAGGAGTAAAGTAAAATGGCAAAAGTTAGGAGGATAGCGGATGACCGCTTTTTCATGCAAACGTAGTCTCCATTTGGCGCTCCTGACTGACTCAATAATAAAAACATCGAAAAAAAAGTCGAACGAAGGGGCGTAGCTATGGTTAACACTCATCATTTGTGTAAAAACATTTCCCATTAACCTTAATAACTAAAGAGAAAACCTGTTACATTTTAATATGTTTTTTTTATAACTAGTCAATAGAACAGTTCCGTCACATGCGCGTTTTCCGGGCGGGGAGTGAGCGGCGCGTGAGCGTTTTATATGTAAAAGCGGCGCGCCCCGCTCACGCCCCGCCCGGAAAACGCGCTTGTGTGACGAAGCCTTAAAACCTGGTGTTAATATGTTTGGATTTTTATTATACAGTATTGTATAAAAAGGTGATCATCTTTTCTCTTTGAGAGGCCTAAGTACACAATGCTAATGAGTAGTATGTGTAACACACCTGTTTCTCCGTGTGCTCGGTGAGCCCGTCGACCCACACGCAGGTGGTGGCGACGGGCTTGCCGAAGCCCAGCTTGACCCGCGAGCCGCCCACGTACTCGCCGTCCATGGCACGGATGGCCTCCACCACGCTCGATATTGACGCGTACTGACAGAACGCGTAGCCCGCGCCTCCGCCGCTCCCTTTCTTGATATCGATTTCTATTATTCGTCCGAAGTGTTTGAATTTATCTCTCAATTGTTGTTGCGTTACATCTTTTTCTAAATTACCAATAAATAACGTCCTAGTCGCCTGAAACAAGTAATACAACTGTTTAACAATCATGGTAATATTATTATATTAGTATTAAATCAACAAGAATTATTTGGTAAAAAATAATATTTGGTAAAATGAAACTTGTCCAAGTAATTATTTGCTAAACAATAACTTGCCAAAAAAGACTATTGCTAACTGAAAATTTGCGATAAGTTGTTTTGCCAAACATTTTTTTGGGAAATGATAATTTGGGAAACATAGTTTGGGATGTGATACTTTGGGAAACGATTTTAGCCCATTCGTTAGTAAACCGTATCCAACATTATAAAGTCGTCCAGGCCGGTGTACTTTCGTTTCGGCCAAATACATTTCGCCAAATTTCACTTCCCAACAAACTTATCGCAATAGTTTCATTTCCCAAAGGAACCTTTAGCAAAGTTACACTTCGCATATAATTTATTTGGTCAAATTATCATTTGGCATGATTTTACTTTGTCAAATGTTATTAGGACAAAAACTTATTTAGCAAACGTTTTTTATTGTCTAATATTATATTCCAAAAAGATGTTTGGTCAAAATGGTCACTTCGCAAATTTGACAAATAGGCATCTCTATTTAAATTTGTACTTTTTGTTATGTTAATATAGGTACGTTAAATTCTACGTAATTTGGGTGGGTTGGGTTAGGTTTGAACTGCGATCCTTACAAAACGGTACCGCTATCAGAAAAGTGTAATTAATTTAATAGAATAACGAGATGTAAAAAATTTGCTTGACATTTTAAACTAAAATGTGGTTTAAATATTGGTGGTTTTTTACTAATTTTGGGTTATAATGATTACTTTGGTGTTATTTACTTTAATAGAATAGCAAGATGTAACAAATTTGGTTGTCTTTTTACATTAAAATGGAGTTTTAATTTTAGTGATAATTTACTACATATTTTTAGCAGTAAGAATGTATTTTTTTTGACGTTACATTTAACTATGTATATGTAATGATCAGTTAAATACTAGACAAATAAAATTCTGCAGCCTCCACTTTATTGGTATGTAAATTGTATGCCATGCAATATTTTGGGACATGTAAGTTATGCTTAATGATACATTTGACTAAATAATATTTGGTAAAATGAAACTTGTCCAAGTAATTATTTGCTAAACAATAACTTGCCAAAAAAGACTATTGCTAACTGAAAATTTGCGATAAGTTGTTTTGCCAAACATTTTTTTGGGAAATGATAATTTGGGAAACATAGTTTGGGATGTGATACTTTGGGAAACGATTTTAGCCCATTCGTTAGTAAACCGTATCCAACATTATAAAGTCGTCCAGGCCGGTGTACTTTCGTTTCGGCCAAATACATTTCGCCAAATTTCACTTCCCAACAAACTTATCGCAATAGTTTCATTTCCCAAAGGAACCTTTAGCAAAGTTACACTTCGCATATAATTTATTTGGTCAAATTATCATTTGGCATGATTTTACTTTGTCAAATGTTATTAGGCCAAAAACTTATTTAGCAAACGTTTTTTATTGTCTAATATTATATTCCAAAAAGATGTTTGGTCAAAATTGTCACTTCGCAAATTTGACAAATAGGCATCTCTATTTAAATTTGTACTTTTTGTTATGTTAATATAGGTACGTTAAATTCTATGTAATTTGGGTGGGTTGGGTTGGAGATGGCGTGCGGTGTTCCACAGGGCTCGGTGCTGGGCCCACTCCTGTGGAACATTGGATACGACTGGGTCCTACGCGGGGCCTCTTTGCGGGGAGTCAGCATTACCTGCTACGCTGATGACACCCTCGTATCGGCCCGTGGCAGGACCTACAGGGAGGCCGCCTATGTAGCTACAGCAGGGGTTGCATACGTGGTGCACAGGATTCGGGCGCTAGGTCTGGAAGTCGCACTGCACAAATCTGAGGTTCTGGTCTTCCACGGGCCTCGGAACAAACCACCGGAGGGAGCCCAAATTACCGTGGGAGGAACTTCCATCGCCGTCGGGTCGACGATGAAGTACTTGGGACTCGTTCTCGATGGTAAGTGGAAGTTCGAGGAACATTTCAGGCGCTTGGCTCTGAAATTGCTGGCTGCAGCCGGAGCCTTTGGGCGGATTCTCCCAAATCTAGGCGGTCCAGGAGGAGCCTGCAGGCGGCTTTATATAAGTGTGGTGCGCTCAATGGCGCTTTACGGGGCGCCAATATGGGCGGGCACCCTGAGAACTCGAAGTGCGGCGCTATTGCGTCGGCCGCAGAGGGCCATAGCTCTCAGGGTGGCTAGAGCGTATCGCGATAACTCGCACGCAGCAGCCGGCCTGCTAGCCGGGAGCCCGCCTTGGGACCTTGAAGCCAAGGTTCAGTCTGCGGTCTATTGGCGGGTGCTAGCAGCCAAGGAGGGAGGAAAACTGGCCCGCCCCTCAAGAAGTTCGCAAGTGGCGGGAAGAAGCACGAGAGGTGCTCTATGAAAAGTGGTCGGAGCGTCTGGAGATCCCGGGAGCTAGCCGGGACCTGGTGGCCGCTGTTCGGCCTGTCCTGAAAGAATGGGTCGAATGCAAGCACGGTGTACCCTCCTTCCACCTCACACAGCTCCTGACGGGGCACGGCTGCTTCGGCTGGTACCTGTGTGAGAGGGTGGGAAGAGAGCCGACGACAGTGTGCCACCATTGTGATGGAAGAGCCGTGGACACGGCCCAACACACGCGCGAGATATGCCCTGCGTGGGCGGAGCATTTTTGGGTTATAATGATTACTTTGGTGTTATTTGCTTTAATAGAATAGCAAGATGTAACAAATTTGGTTGTCATTTTACATTAAAATGGAGTTTTAATTTTAGTGATCATTTACTACATATTTTAGGCAGTAAGAATGTTTGTTTTTTGACGTTACATTTTACTATGTATATGTAATGATGATCAGTTAAATACTAGACAAATAAAATTCTGCAGCCTCCACTTTATTGGTATGTAAATTGTATGCCATGCAATATTTTGGGACATGTAAGTTATGCTTAATGATACATTTGACTAAATAATATTTAAGGTAAAATGAAACTTGTCCAAGTAATTATTTGCTAAACAATAACTTGCCAAAAAAGACTATTGCTAACTGAAAATTTGCGATAAGTTGTTTTGCCAAACATTTTTTTGGGAAATGATAATTTGGGAAACATAGTTTGGGATGTGATACTTTGGGAAACGATTTTGGCCCATTCGTTAGTAAACCGTCCAGGCCATTCGTCTGCTCGTTTGCCTCCTATATCATAAAAATAAAGATGAGGGTACTTTCACGCGAGCGCGACGCATTTTGATACTTACAACTTCATTAAGATACCACAGATCCCACTAATTAAAAGGTGTCTTGAACCCAGTTTATACCTAACTAACACAATAACACTGAACTAACAGTTTGTCAAAAGGATAAAAAATACTGACCTTCGGATGGTATTCATCAATATCAGTCTCGTAAGGTTTGGCCGAATCCGCATCTTCATCGCAACTTTGGTGAGGTGCCACTGAGATCTTACACCCAAAAAAAAGCTTATCTTGAGACACTTCGAGTGCCTTCTCTACGTCGGACGGTTTCTTAAAACGGACCACTGCGTATCGGTCGGCGTTCTGACCGACCACCTTCACCCACACCACCTTCCCGTGTTTCTTGTACTCGTGGTAGAGACCATCTTTGAGTGAACTATCCGTCGACCTTGTCGGAAGATTTCGGACACAAATGGCCAGAGGTCTCCCGCTTGCAGTCGACGCCCACTGAAGAAAAAGAACAACAAAAATTAATAATCAATCAAAAATCTGTACTGCCGCCACAACAACTACTCGTAATTTCGCACTTGTCATCTCATATATTTGTGAATGCATGATGACATCATACTGAATGCACTGATACCAAATATACCCATATCCGAGACGACATGAGCGAAAATCGATTTCTAGACTTTTCGAGAAAAGGCTAAACCACTAAAGCGATGTGTATATATTACAACGCGCACGTGCACGTCTACGTACTGTATCCACCTGGTGTGAACAGGCCTTAAAACCTTTCGCGTTTTGAACACATGTGTCGTGTCGAAACGGCGGTAAATAAAGGTAATAAAATAAATTGGCGATAGTTCCGGTTGTAAATGTGAGTTAATATTTGAGGTAGGTAGTCGAGTTGAGATAGAGACCTGGTGTTGTAAGCCGGGCGGCGTGCGGTGCGCGTTGTGGTGCGGCGTGTGCGGCGGCGGCTGCTGCGGCGTGGAGGCGCGCGAGGTGTCGGAGGGCTCGGGCGAGCTGGACTCGGAGCGCGACGAGCCGGAGCCGGACGCGCGCCGCCGCCGCCCGCTGTCGGCGCCGCCCGGCGTGCTGGGCGTGCTCTCGCCGCCGCCGCCGCTGGTGCGCTCCCCGCTCGCGTACCATCGGTGGTGAGGTGTCGTCCTGCAACAGACCCAACCCTACGTCTATAATTATCCGCTCTGATGGCCTATTGATAGCCGACACTAAAAGCGGTGACTGGAGCGATGAGGTTAGTCACATATTTGGGATCAAGCGTGTTAGGATATGGTAATGTCGATTGCATCCCTTTCTATACGAATATTGATATTCCACCGTGATTTTTCAATCAAATCATGAATTTAAAGAAAATGGTGAAATAAGTACAAAAACAACTACCTCGTCTATGCTATAAGCTAAGCAAGCAGCATTTATAATAGTATTCAACCAAAGAGTATTGATTGTATACGATGAGTAAAATCCAAGAGCAAGTCGTGCCGTGTTTGAAAGCTGAACTAGACCGCGCTATACAGCGCCATACGTCTGTGGTAACTGGATTGTCCGAACTTCAGCGTCTGACAACCACATACACACAGACACACATACATACAGAGTTACCACATTTAGTACAGCTCCGTACTATGCTCATATGTGGTAACTCTGGTTGCGAGCACCATCTAGATTCCATTACACCATCTAGATGACACATTCGAAGTCCGACTTTCTCTTAGACTTTACACATCGTATACAATCAATGAAACTTTGTATTCTAACTAAATTAAAAAATCACTATTAAGCACGAGTTCCCAGTTTTAATAAAACATCAATTTAAAAATAATGTAACGATATGCTAGATCGATTTATTAAACATTTCATTATAAAGGAAGGTTAGCAACATTAAAATTAAATGCATTCTACTAGCCCCGATGCATCTGTCTGTTCAGTGCACGGATTTAGAATTAATAATCCGGATTGTGTACACTGGCCAAAAAGTGTGTCCACATGAGAGGTTAAACCTGAGCCCTGCATCTCTTTCTAATTAGGGTGACCATAAGTCACATGAATGTGGGATATTAGCATAAGATGGATTATATAGTTTGGCCAGGTTCTTTTCTCATTCGCACATAATCAGAGAGAATAATACTGTATTTTCCCTATGCTAGTATAATTGTCCCAGAAAAGAGATCCATCTCTTCATTTTCCCTTCTGTAAAACGCTTCACACAACCTTACTTAATTTAGTCGTTATAAAAGCTTTTAGTCGTTATAAAATCTATTACAGATGGGATGAGCGTATTGGATCGCGATCAATGCGATCATGGTCGATCGTGAGGAAGGTGGTCCGCCGTACGTCCATCAAAGACACAGCTATAAGAGAGAGCGAGACAGATATCCAGGGTCGGGTAAAACGTTGTAGTTGCACTAGGTAACTAGGTAATTCGCAAATCGTATCGATCAAAAACACTGCCATCGGTCGTGTTTTAATTAATCACCACTGATTGCGAATTTAATTCCTACTTTTAACACTTGTTTCGCAAATAACTTTGTAGTTATTATTACTATGCCGACTGGTTATCGATACTAGTCATTTTGTCAAGCCCTAGCGTTGCGTAACAATTTATGTTTTTACACGAAATTAGCTTGATTATTGACTAAAATGATAAAATATTAGCACACAACGAAATAAAAACTTACATTTAACCGTGTAAACCGGCATCTTACACTATTTATGCTCTTCATAATTTAACAAAATACCTATCACTATCAATATCATACTCATGGTGTGTTAATATACGTGATGACTTCCCTTTTGCATACTTTAGCTATTCTTTAAGCGTAAGCGTCATCGTAGATCTGTAATTGCAACAAAATTTTCAAATTTGCCGCCGTTGTATACGGACGGAAATATGTGTTCAACCTATATAGAATCGATTACATATATATAAATAGTTAGAATTAACGTTTCAGTAATTAAATATTATGTATAAATATGAGTCTGTTATGTCTAAGGACTTTGGATTTAATTTTTGGCAATTATTATAGTCCGTTTTTTTTAGCATTAGAAAGAACTTCGCAGAAGTAAGCGTGTGGTTCCAAATCCAGCACTTTTAGCGGTAGTAATTTGAAGTAAATTATATGTATTGACCGTGTTACATTAGATAATTCAATAATTATTAACAATTAAAGAGCCTGATAATAACTGCACGCTTGCTTCTGTGGAGTTCTTTCTAATGCTAAAAAAAACGAACTATAGCTCTCATTACGTGAACCGAATAATTAAACATGCCGAAATATGTATAGTTATCTTAATTTATTTATTAGTATACTATTTAGGTACCTAAACTTATTTTTACATTAAGTACGTAATAATAATTCTGTAAGACTGATCTAAATCGTACCGACATCATGGTCACCCTAATGAGTTTGACAATGTATTCTTGTATTTTTATCGTAAAATTGAATAATTGTGACCAACCTGTAAAAGATATTCCACAATCAGCGTAGCTTTCACTTCTACAACCCCACACACAACATGTTTTAACAATTTTTTAAAATATTTTACGAATAAATGCTAAGCGGCGCCATTTACGTATTTTGTAAATACACGAAAAATACGTCATCAAGTTGGGGATACCAATTAATATTCAAAGTTACTACAATTTCTACCATATTCAATTTACTGTTTTTTTTTTTGTTGTACACATGCTTGGCTTAATCAGTTAATAATATTAACATCATAATAATTAACAAATTACTTAAAAGATATCAGAACTGTAATCGGAATATAGCACTAAAATATTATAAGAAGATAATGAATTTCAGTAGTATATTGATATAATTTCTACCACAATGGTATCTTTTTAACATTGGCAACATGTGCGAGTGAGACACAGGGCTCGGGTTTTCTATCTCATGTGGACCGTTTTCTCTAGTCTGGTACGAACAACTTTCTGTCTCGGTGATAAGGTTCAAATTAGTGTGGCAAAAAAAGTGACAAATCGCTCCAGTTTAAACAATATAGCTTCATGGTTCAGTGTTCAACTGTTCACGTCTTATAGTTTTTAGCATTAGAAAGAACTCCGCAGAAGCAAGCGTGCAGTTTTTATCAGGCTCGTTAATTGTTAATAATTATTAAATTATCTAATGTAGCATGGTCAATACATATAATTTACTTCAAATTGTTACCGCTAAAAGTGCCAATTTTAGAACCACAAGCGAACTTCTGTGAAGTTCTTTCTAATGCTAATAAAAACGGACTATAGCCATAGCGTATTCTGAGTTTCCCCCATTAGTAGAACGTGGTAGTTTTGTCCTAAGAACTTTTTCTTGTACCTCTTTGGCATGGTTTAAGATACGCCAAAATAACAATAAACACAATGGGTTAAGGGTTAAAATATATCTGTGTTTACTGTTTCTTTATCTTCAGTGAGAATTGGACAAGGCAATATTGTAGAAAGGGTATTTATTTTTTTCTGAATATGACTGAGTGAATTAAAACTTCAATTTTTAATGAGAGTCTCTAATTTGAATCGTATCTCATATAGATAAGAAATCGTACTTGTGTTTTATTTGTCGTTTTATTTTATTTTATTTTCTTTATTGGGGAAAAAACAGACATTGGCAGATAATACAAAAAAGAGGACATAGGTTTATACAGGTAAGTGCAACCTACATCCTGAGACAATTCCCACTAAGATTTGTATTCAGGTAAAACCGTTCCAGCATATCGTTATACAAATAAGTTTATAAGAAAACTACTCGTGCACGGTAAACTAATCCCTAAGCACACGGAGCGTAAGCGTAAGAGACGCGTATGCGTATCGTAATTACTAGAGATGCACCGGATATCCGGTTACTATCCGGTATCCGGCCATTATTTGCTATCCGGCCGGATACCGGGTAGTGACCTACTATCCGACCGGATACCGGATAGTAACATTGCTTGATTTCGGAGTAAACAAATTGGATTTAAGAAACAGACACGGTCATAATCGTACTTGTTTATTATTTTAAAACAATTTAATAATTCCACTGACTTGCACACGCACTCATTTCGAACCTAGAAATGAGTCCGCGCGAACGTTTACTAGGAAACAGGTCAAACCTGCAGAATGTGCACCTGATGAAAAACCGAAATGTAGGTATAGTTCCGCTGGCCGAATATTCTGCGGCCGGTATCCGGTATCGGTATCCGATATCCGGCCAAACAACTATCCGTTGCATCTCTAGTAATTACATATTACGCTTGCGCGGCTCTTATGTTTCGACGCCGTGTGCTGAGGGCCTAAACTACACGCGCGTCGCGTCGAGCTGATGGGAAATGCTAAATATAAAATTTGTAATTGTGCCGAGCTACCGATAAGCATCGAATAGTTTATGGCTCAGCCATGATAGTATTGTGTGTTTCTAAAAGAACCGACGTTACCTTTCAACGTTAGAAGGAGGCGTGTTGTAGGGCGCGGTAGAATTTTTCCGCTGGTACCTGCCGTATGTGACTGGCGTGTTGCCGCGCCGGCAATAGTCCGTCGCGCTGTCGTTGGTGCCCCGCCAGTTCGCCGGGGCAGCCGCCGTCGCCACAATCGCACACGGGTTGCTAGTGCTATCTTCGCCGCCCCTGGAATAGAAACAGCAACACATTCTAGTGATTGTCTAACGATACAGAACGCGACAGCATTAACGGTAATAAGTACTGAAATACTGGCAGTATATGTATAATGTTGAGAAAACTTCATTTTTGCTTAATGCACACGCACGGCGGGAGCGGGCGTGCGCAGGCGTGCGCGTGATGTGACCAAGCGGGCGAGCGGCGGGCCCGCGGCGCGGTGTGAGTGCTCGGCGGCAGGTCCGACGTAGGTAGTGTGTACTAAGGTCCAATTTTTAGTTGTAATAAAATACAACCCGCCTGACCCGCGCACGCCCTCTCAGACTCGCGCACAACCGGTTCCGCGCCCTAAAATGGACCTTAATACGGACTACGTAGGACCCGCCTCCAAGCATTCACACTGCGCCGCGGGTCCGTTGGTCACGGTCACGCTCACGCCCGCACACGCCCGTCGAAGCCCGCGCAGGCCCGGCTCCCGCCGCGTGTGTGCATTAAGCTTTTATCAGTGACATCATAGTTTCCATGTTTAATAAAATACTCCTCAAGTAGACTTATAATATCATATCTCTATGATATTTTAAAAATAAGCCTTCGGATTTTAAATTTTTGATCGAATTGCGCAAAGGGTAAAAAACTAAAGCCCCTCTTGCAATACCGTACTGATTACGAATTTGCACTTAATAAATAATAAATTATTTGAAAATATGAGCTATTGTTGCTAATATGTATCTGCCAATCAAACCCGAAAAAGGCGGACCAGCGATCTGGTCAAAATCGTAAGAAGCCATGTGAAACAGGCAGCACCGGCATAATGGAAATCTTCGGGGCCTCCCTAGGGTTGCCAGATCGAAAGGCGCTAATATCGGGAAACAATATCTATTTTTCGGGATTTTGGGACTTTATTCGGAAAAAAAAATACATTAATATTAAAGTGATTATATTAAAAACAACGATATTTTACATTATTGGCACTACGTCAGTTCGCTTGCTCGGCGACAGTTCGGAACTTGAAATTGTTGTTTTATAACGTGAAGCTGTTTTTCGGGACAAGTTTCACTTTGTCGGGAATCGGGAACACATGCTAAAAATCGGGAGAATCCCGCCAAATCCCGACCATCTGGCAACCCTAGGCCTCCCTCCCATCCTCCCATGTCCAGCACTGGACTTCAATCCAAGATGGCAGAGTATCTAATCAAGATCGTTCTGGAGAACTTGAAGAATGTGAGCAAGTTCTTTCTTGTGTGCGCACACACGGTGGGAGCGTGCGGCCGTGCGTGCGCGGGCGTCTCACACTCGTGCCGCGGACCCATCGCGGGCCCGTTCAGGGCGTTCAGCCGCGCACGCCCGGCCGGGGCAAGCCTAATATGGCTCATAAAAGACATCTCGGAACAGTCGGAACTTGCAATTAATAATGACATACTTTGCACACTATTTCCCGCTATAGTTCGTTTTTTTAGCATTAGAAAGAACTTGCAAGAAGGTAAGCGATCTTGACATGTCTTTTAATTAAAAAACGCTTTCTAAAAATCAAAAACGATTACTTATGAAAGCAGAAGAATATAAATGATCGTATTAGATTCATAATTGTTACATATTCGCCGTAACTTATTTTTAGAATGTGTTTTTCAATTAAAAGACACATCAAGATTGTTTACCTTTTTTCTAATGCTAAAAAAAACGAACTATAGGTACTGTTCGGAAATGTAGCAATAGATGGTGGTTGAAAAGAACAAGTTTTCGTCAAAAATTCAATTTTGGTACCTACAATCTGTTACTTTGTTTCAACGAGGCAATTTTAACAAACCAAAACAAAATTGCGTTGTTTTATCACAGGTTACAAAGGTACAAATTGGAACCCGTCGCCGAGCCCGACTTCGTGTCGCCGCGTTTTTCGCTGTGTTAGGCCCTCAGCCAAGGCCTGTTCACTTCCTAAGAAAGTTATGTCCCCAAATAATTGCGCATGTGTGCGCCTGAAGCTTCTATGTGTGCGTTGGCCTCCGAGAAAAAGTTGCGAGTAATAAAAATAAAAACATTTTTCTACAGCAACATTGCTCCCAACTCTGATTTAAATTATCACGAATTTTATACATAATTAATCATAAAACGGGACTCAAAATGCTTAAAACTTAATTACACGCGATTAAGTTTTATAATGAATATTTGCTTTGTTTGAGCGTTAATTTGCCATTTATAGTGGAAATAGTTTAATTTGAAACCTCAAACAGCTCGGCCTAGATCTATGACAAAGATATTTTATCTGTGCTTTTCGCTCTTGCAAAAATGGCCGCTCAAGCTAGTTCGCTTTCCTTTACAATAAAACTGAAAATTAGTTATTGTGTCGATTCACAGTATAAATGTGTGTGAAAAGTAATAATACAATGCGTCTTTTCATAAAATCAAAGTTTTATTGCATAATCATCCACCATAATAAAAAAATATATTTGTCAATGACTCTGTCCAACTGCTGTGGTTAAAGTTCATAACGAACATTTTATTTATTAAATCTTTAAATAATAAATACAACGTAGCGGTACAACCACTTAAGGTGGTTCGCCTAGGTTACTCAAAACTTAACTCTCGCTAGAAGGCACCACTTTTGCAAAATTTCAGATTTAATTTTTTTGTGAAATGGTCTTGGTATTTGTATACTTAAAAGTATGTTTCGCGCACTCTTTAAGTAAATATTGAACTATTAAAATAAACATTGAATACTTCATTGTGCAAAAACCACCTTTTTAATTCGACGGAGTGTTGCTGTCACGCTTTTTCCTACTATTACTCACACATGCAAACAGTGTTTCCGTGATCCTTGTAGTAGACAATTTCACACAACGTAAGTATGTTGCAATAGCGTAACGGTATGTTCGTGGAAATACGTGCAAGAGGATTGGGGTTCAAGACTGGTGCGAGTAGGTAATTTCTTTTTGTTTCTCCTTTGTGTTATCTTACCTTTAAACGAGCAATTATTAGATATATAATTATTTATTTATATATTTGGATGGTATCAGAAACGGCTCTAACGATTTCGATGAAATTTGCTATAAGGGGTTTGATCTCTTAGCTAGGTCTATGAGAAAACGCGCATTTTTGAGTTTTTATGTTTTGTAAGGTTTGGTCGGTCTCCCAGATATTCAATCTCCGCTTGGCAACTAATCCCAGAATTGGCATGCGCACTAGTTTTTACGAAAGCGACTGCCCTGACCTTCCAACCCAGAGAGTAAACTTATTTGGATTAGTCCGGTTTCCTCACATTGTTTTCTTTCACCGAAAAATAGGTATCGGTGTATAAATAGGTATCAAATGCTATTTCGTACAAAAGTTCGAAAAATCATTGGTACGAGCCGGGGTTAGAACCCGCGACCTCCGAATTGCTTTCCGCTAGGCCAGCAGCGCTTCCCCCACATACTCAGTGTTATCAGGTTTTTTAAAAATCAAAAACGATTACTTATGAAAGCAGAAGAATATAAATGATCGTATTAGATTTATAATTGTTACATATTTGCCGTAACTTATTTTTAAAATGTGTTTTTCAATTAAAAGACACGTCAAAATTGTTTACCTTATTTCTAATGCTAAAAAAACAAACTATAGTAATAATTGTGTTTTTCATTCATAGACAAAATCCATTATTTTTAACCACATGAAATTTTATACACTTCTTTTTAGGGTTCCGTACCCAAAGGGTAACGGGACCCTATTACTAAGACTTCGCTGTCCGTCCGTCCATCCGTCCGTCCGTCTGTCACCAGGCTGTATCTCACGAACCGTAATAGCTAGACAGTTGAAATTTTCACAGATGATGTATTTCTGTTGCCGCTATAACAACAAATACTAAAAACAGAATAAAATAAAGATTTGAATGAGGCTCCCATACAACAAACGTGATTTTTGACCAAAGTTAAGCAACGTCGGGAGTGGTCAGTACTTGGATGGGTGACCGTTTTTTTTTGCCTTTTTTTGTTTTTTTTTTTGCATTATGGCACGGAACCCTTCTTGCGCGAGTCCGACTCGCACTTGCCCGGTTTTTATTGCAGTGAGGATGTCCTGATTGTAAAAATCAGAGAGATTAGGAAGAGTATAATTTCTAATTATCTTTGTAAAAATAAAAGAATACGTGTAGCCCATACTTAATAATCGATTTATGATAATAAGAAAAATTAAATAAAAATAAAAAAACAATACGAAATTTAGGTGTAACAAAAATACAAAAAGTTATGTTCCAGCATACAATGACTGGGGATCGAACCGGGAATCTTCCGTTTGCAAGCAAAAAAGTGACTGTTTGCATAACACACCATGATAGTTCTTAGCTAAGCTGACGAACTTCTCGCTTAGGTCAATTAACTACCTGTCAAATATCAGTGTCAACAAAATTGCACTAAACATGACGGCACTCCAAATTCGAGCCGTGGTCGGCCCGGCAACGTCGGAAATGGTATGGCAACGTCGCAAATGTATCTGTACACGACATTTGTGACACACACATACGTAAAATTGATGAAAAGTTAACTATGATTTTTGCATGATTTCTGTATGAAACATTGTTTTCCTGTTAATTTCGCGCAAACGAATATTCGAAAGAAGATAAATGCGGAAATATTTGTGTACTAATAGTGTGTAGTTACTTAATGAGCTTTGATTGAATTTTGTATGAAAAGCGAACCACCTTAAGACTGTAAGTCTGTACCTACATAGATTACAGCAATGCACATAGAAAATGTGTTAAATGCGGAGCAATGGCTGTTGAAGCAGCCAGGGTGAAATTTATACAGCTTTAGTGGGTTCAGAAGGAACCGAGTCATAACGCATCTGGAAAGCGTATTAATTAACCGTGAAGAAATGTATGAATACAAGTTAGAAATCTGTGTAAAATGCCGTGTGTAAAGTGTAGTGTATCTGTTTGTAAAGTGTAATAAAAAATTAATAATGTAATGTAGTTAATTCCTGTGAATTTTCATCAAGTGGTGCTTGAAGGTAAGCTTCTTTCAAATCTAGCTCACAAAAACAACTATTTCCTTCAAAATTTGACAGTATGTCATTTATTGTCGGGAGAGGGAAATTATCTATTTCTAGGTTAGGGTTCAAAGTTACTTTATAGTCCCCAAAGAGGCGCACTGAGCCATCACCCTTCATCACTGGTACCACTGGTGTACCCCATTCGCTAAACTCTATTGGTGCAATACGACCATTTGCTAATAGTCTATTGATTTCGTTTTCAACTTTGGACTTTAACGCAAAAGGCACATTTCTTGCTGGCAAAAATTTTGGCTTGGCATTTGGTTTTAGTTTTAGGGTTATATTTGCCTTTTTAAAATTACCCCAGCCCGGTTCGAATACAATAGGGAACTCGTTTTTTATTTTATCTATATAGGCCTGTTTAGATGGAACATTAGTACATACATTAATATTTTGTTGTAATTTGAGTGGCCATAAATTTAGTTTTTTTAACCAATCTTTTCCTATAACCCTTGGTAACCCATCTTCTACCACTATGAGGGTCATATCCTCAAATTTTGAATCATTAAATATCACATTCAATTTTTTTAATAATCCAATTGGCTTTGAAATGGACTGGTCAAAATTAATCATAGTCATTTTAGAGTTTTCTATGTTGATTTGTGGGAAAAATTTGTTTCTGTCTCCTATATTTATTGTAGTTATATCTGACCCTGTGTCCACTTCAAAATCAAATGGAATCCCTTCAATTTTTAGTTTTAAAAACATAGGTGGTATTTTTTTAAATAACTTAATCCCAAATTAAGTGTCTGATACATATCATCTAGTTCATTGGTTTCACAAACATCTTCTTCTTTTTCTTCGGAGCAAACCACAGTTTTTAGGCTTGGTTTCTTTAGGGGGCATAGCCTAAAAATGTGTCCCTTCTTGCCACATTCCGAACAGTACTTAAAACGCAAGGTGCACTGGTCCTTCCAATGTCCTATCTTGCCGCAGCACAGGCACTTTGACTGTTGTTGTTGACGCTTTTTTTGAGGCTGTAGACTCACTTTCCCGCGATCTGTTGAGAGCTTGAACACATCAACTGGCTTGGCTGATAGTTTAAAAGCCATCTCTGCTGTCTCCGCAACTGCTGTTAACTTTGCCAGGGTCGCATCGGCCATCTTCAAAACTTCATATCTGATTGTCTCATTGTGGACGCCATTCAACAGTCTTTCTTTTAAATGTTCATCTACATCCTTGAAATCACAGTCTTTAGCCAGTTTGCGAACAGCTAACAGGTATTCCTTTATCGTTTCTCCTTCTTCTTGCTTCCTGTCCATGAATCTCGCTCTGCGCACTGCAAGATTTATTTTGGGGTGGTAAAATTCTTGCAGTTTTTTACATAGCTCCTCATATGTACTTTTACTTGGTATATTTGGAGCACATAACCCTGACAATGTGTCATAAACGTTACTTGTTAATTTTGTTATCAAAAGCGGAACCTTTTTGTCATCCGAGATATCGTGCAATAACATGTAACAATTGAGTTGTTCCTCGTAACTCCTCCAATTTCCGCCACTGAAATTTTCTAAGCTCGTAATAGGGAGCGTTGACTGGTGTGTCATTTTAATTTTGCTTGTTTTTACGTGTTCCCGAAGCACTTTCCGCAATTCGTCGATAGTCGGATTTGGGCCTGTCGTTAATTCTAATTGTTTTATGAGTTGTGACAAGGTATCTTTTGGTAGCTCCTGAATCCACGACGTTTGGCCACTTGCAATTTTTAATTGCAATTCTTCAAGGGACATTGTCGATTATTACTAAATTTGTTGTTGAGCTTCAGTTGTACGTAGTAGCAATTAAGATGACAGACAGAGTTGTGACATATGACGTATAGTGGCGTTTGACGTTTGCGTTTTGATATTGCTGGAATCTATGCTCTGCTTTACCGACCGGTTTCTTCACATTACTGTCCACTGCTCCGTGGTGACGTTTTAAGAATTGAAATATGTAGATAACCTCTATTTGCGAGATGTTGAAATACATACAGTTTCACGTCGATTCGTAAGCTTCTCGTCGCCAGTGTAATGTCGGGATGCTCGATGGGGGTGTATTTGTAGCTGGTAATTAATTAATACCAAATACTGGGTCTGTTATCTATTATTTATTCTATTAAATGGTAAGAGAAACACCTTAGTCGTACACTGTCTATTCCCCAAGAGAGAGAGGGCGGGGGGGGGGGGGAAACAGCGTTTAGTTACCACAGGTAGGTATGCCTAATGTTATTTGTATAATACTGAAAACTTTGTGAATGCGCTTTATTAATGTCTATTTTTATTAAGTTGTCAGGGTTTAATTTTCAGTGTATATTTCTATATGTAAAACAATACAGTCAGCAGCAGAAGTCGCTATACACTCCAGGTGCTCAAAGAGAGGTAAACGTTTAAACTGTCAAAAAGTTGTTGACTGTCATGGTAGCATTTACTTGTGAGCGCTCAACATGTCACAAATATCTTAACAGTCGCTATTCATTAATTTCTACACTTACAACAAATCATTGATACCTTAGCTGTCAAAAAACCACTGGTATCTAAGCGGTCAACGTGTCAAATATATCTGAACAATATGGAAAAATAGACGTTTAAAGCATACATGTATGGTCGTATATTGAATGAATAATAGCTATGCTAATTTCAGGTAAAGCGTTTTGACAATCATCGAAAGCAGTACAGTCTTGTCATCACATACATCTATCTCACGTTTTGCCCTTCAACCATTGACAGTGGTCTGTCAGTCAACTTACTGCAAACTATTTCTTTTATTGAATAGAATTATCATCAAAACGAATGAGTGACACATAGCGAAAGCTAACTGAAGCCGAATTTAGAGCCAATTGTCAAGGCACGTTGTGGTCTTGTTACTAAGGCGTTTGCTTTTCAAAGCAGAGACCGCGGGTTCAAATCTCAGTCGGACGCACCTAGAAATTACAGCTTTTTTTTTTGGTTTCATTTTTATTATTAATTTGTGGTTTTATATTAATTTCGCATAAGTTTATATGTTTTTTGAAGATATTATGTCACATGTAGCGTATGTACGACTTTCTAACAGGACGTTGTAGGTTTGAACCCGCAGTGGGCGTTCCTTAGATTACTCCTGTGCCGAATGCCATTTGATGTTTACTGCTAGGTTATACTAACAATAAGTTCAAAGATATACAGTATGTATCAGGACGAAAGGCCAAGAAAGAGACCCATTAATGTTTAGATCATACTGGACAACTTTTACTATGGGACCAACCCCGATAACGCGGAAAAATAATTGGAAGTTTTATACATTTTGCTGGTCTGATGTTGAAATTTTCTATGGGAGAGTAAATTTTTTTCCGGGGTTTCGGGGTTGGTCCCATAGTAAAAGTTGCTCAGTATGACCTAAACATTAATGGGTCTCTTTCTTGGCCTTTCGTTCTGATACATACTGTATATAACTCCGTATACTCTATCCTCTCTGCTAAGTTGTAAAAACAAAATTCGTCATTCCTCCAACAAAATAAAGAGAGGAGTCATAGTTGGATATGCTTAACACCTTTACTGCCCGTGCTTCTCACGTGGGGCCACGGCTATCCTCATAAGGTTTACATGTCAGATTGGGACAGTGAACGTGTTACGTTTCAATTCTATTGTTTTCTCCTTCGTTCTTTGATCGATTCGGAGCATCGTATTTTAGTACTATATAGTATATTTAGTACAATAAGCGGGCTAAATAAATATATTAACATATAATATGCTCTACGGTTTGGAAGAACGGCCGCCTATGACAGTTAAAATAAAAAACCGATCATTCTCGTAGAACCTACCAAAGAATATAATACTCAGAACCTACTTATTTATTGTCTAAGTTTGACACTTGACGATAAAATACTTCTTTAAGAAAGGAGGTGTCAATTCGTAGCTGCTACAGTATTTTTTTTTAAGTTAAACTGATAAAACTTTGATGCTTAGTTACCATTGAAATAACAACTGCTTAGCAACTGGTGGCACCCTGGCTGCTGACGTACGTGATTGGCAGTGCGTGTAGGTATTAATGACAGCAGCTTGAATTTGAGTGCTTAGATACCACTGACTTTTTAACCGTTATTGTCATTGTGATTAAATAAGGGTGTATGTGTTAAAGAAACACTCAGAAGTTAAGATATATGTGACGAACTGAAAGCCTACGCTAAAATGACAACTTCGATGTCCTTATTTTTTTGACGATTGAAGTGTATATGTTTTCTTGGACACCTTGCCCGCTCAGGTATATCTGCTGCTGACTGTACAATGTTATAAACATAAATATGCCTTTTATTTAAATCAATAGATAATACCACAAATAAGGGGTAATATTTGCATCTTTCATATATTTCGTGATATGAAGATAACAAATATGTTTATCAACATAATTACTATATACCTATAATACCAATACCCGCCAGGCTAAACCGGTTGTTAACTTTAGTTCCATTGGTACACATCGAGGGCGCCAGTAGTATAAACGTATAAACGGTTGGGGACATTTTTTTGTATGGAGTTACCGTTCTTCTCCTAGTGAGTATTATATTCTTTGCCCTCAGCTCACGAAGCGTAAGAAACGCGTAAGCGTATCTTAAAAGCCGAGCCACACCGGCTTGCGTGTGCGTGACGTGCGCGTGTGCGTGCGCTAAAATGTTGGAGCCGCACACGCACACGTCACGCAAGCGGTGTGCCATCTCTCATAAGGATCTGTATACTACAACGCCGCACGCGCACGTGCACGTCACGCACACGCAGCCGGTGTGCACAGGCCTTAAAGGCCAAGCCACACCGGATGCGTGTGCGTGACGTGCGCGTGCACGTACGCGTCCCGCTGCGTTGTAGAATATGAAAACTCATAAGAGAGGACACACCGCTTGCGTGACGTGTGCGTGACGTGCGCGTACGCGGGACTTGCACGCAACGCAGCTCCGACGAGACAAACCGGCTGCGTGCGTGTACACGCGCAGCTCACTTGTATTTATTTACAACTAGGCCGGTGCGCGTGCTGGTTTTTAATACGTATTCAGTGATAAAAGAAAAACTAATTAAAATCGTTCGTTAATACGAATGTATATTTACAACATAGCACAAAGATTGCAAAAATTACGTCTTATAAAAATTTAATTTGGCCTGTGGGAACAAATTGATTTTAGGTATTAACGATACAATTGGAAAACAAGGTTGTTGTATTGTGAACTATTGTGCTTCGGTGAATAATTACTCTCAATTATCTCGATTCAAATATGAGACATTTTTTTTCCTCTAATTTCAATGGCGGCATTAGGTGAGCTGCTTCCATTTGCAACGGGAGTTATAATAACATGATGTAATAGGTACTGTCGGAGGAGTATTTTATTTTACTGCACGCATGACTGAGCTGCAGCGTGCGCCTGCGTGGCGTGTGCAGCACACTGAGTGGCGTGCGCTGCGAGACGTGCGCGTCACCTGGTGTGACAGGGGTGCTGCGCACGTCTCGCAGCGCACGCCACGCAGCATGCTGCACACACAGCCGGTGTGGCTCGGCCTTAATACGCGCGTAGAAGGAGAGCGCTACAAGTACAAACAAGTCCGCACACGAAGCGTAGCGTAGGAGATCTCTGTCTTCATTACCACGGTCGTAAGCGTATAGAACTTGTATGCAAACAGAACGATTAAGGTTCCGTCACACAGGCGCGTTTTCCGAGCGAGCGGGGCGTGAGCGTTTTATATGTAACAGCGGCGCGCCCCGGTCACGCGCCTACGCAATACGCGCCTGTGTGACGGAGCCTTTACGCTGTCTAAAAAGCCTTTACGCGACGCTCACGCCTACGCCTCGTGTGGTGAGGGCCTTAGCTTCGAACCCGACCGCATACCACGTACCTCGCTCTGACTGACGTGACGTCAGCGGCACTACCTATTGATCTGCGGTCGGGCTCGGCGACTTCGCGTTCGCGTCGCTGAATTCGAATAGTATTTCATAGAAATACATAGAAACCAGTCATAACACGACGTTTTAAGTTCAAACAATCGTCATGTATGTCACTTTATTGCACATAAACAGGTTTACATAAAACGGACAAAAACAAAACAAAAATAAAAATGTTATGTACAAAGGCGAACGTGTGTGTGTGCATTAAAGGCTCCGTCATACAAGCGCGTTTTGCGGGCGGCGCGCCGCTTTTACATAAAAAACGCTCACACGCCCTGGCCGGAAAACGCGCCTGTGTGACGGAATCTTAACACATTCGGTGCGGCATCGGCATGCAGCGCAAAACCCAAAGTTACTACCAGCTGGCAGTATATGCATTATGATCAATAGATTATATCATTATGATCAATAGATTATATCCTTGTGTATATACAGCTGCCGTCGACCGCAGATCTAGTTTAAAACATGCTCTTTCATATGCAACAAGATTCAGAACTCTAAGTTTAGTACTTATCTTTCTATGATTTTTTAAAAATTCATAATGTAAATGTACAGTTTCGAGATATTCGATTTTAAAGTTTCAAAGTTGAAAGACCAAGTTCTGCAAAGTTATGGAGATGACAGTTTTAAAATGTTACTTAATCATTATATTTCTAAAATAATGGCACTTAATCTCTAATATAAAATCTAATAAGGTAGGTTAGGTTCGTTAAAAGGTAGCTTCAGATAACCGAAGGGCAAACCGCTCAGAATTAGGAGCCTTGCGTCTAGTACCTTTTGAACGCCACAGACGGCAATTGACGTTAACGCAAAATAGTGACAACGACGCCAAAGACGGCATTTGACGTCGATTGTTTTTTGATGAAAATCTACTGAAAAACACCTCAGCATTATTTATTCACAAAACTAAATTTTACCCCCGTGGCACGTTCAAAAGGAGTACAGGAAATGTTTTTGGAAAAGAAACACAGGGTCGGTTGGACCAAACTGTTCGTATCGTTAAAGAGTTCGCTAAAATTTTATGTATGGATAGTTTCATAGTAAAGCGCCGGGGCGCGCCGGCTGACGTTGATCAGTCTGTCAAATGTGGTTGGTGCAACTGGCCCTTAGTCCCGTGGGACCATGGTATAAATAAATTACCCGTAGACCCACTGGCGAACACTGTTTAGAACAGTGGGACCACGGATAAAATGCGCGTGAGGATGGTGGTGTGGTATAAAAGTTAAATATCTGGGAGACCGAGCTTTGCTCGGAAAACATATAAAAACTCAAAAATGGGCGTTTTTCAGGATAAGACCTAGCTAGATTGATTTTTCGCCCCCTTCGCCCCCGAAAACCCCCATACAGCAAATTTCAACGAAATCGTTAGGGCCGTTTCCGAGATCCTCGAAATATATAAATAAATATAGAAGAATTGCTCGTTTAATTGAATAAGATATAAATTTATAAAAAAGCAAACCATGATCACCCTCAGACAACTATCACGATTACGTTGACACTATTGATTGAGCGCACTAACAATTTATTTGCCTTCGGCAATTTGCAATTTGCCTTTGGCATTTTACAAACGTGAAGCCGTTTATAAATTGATGACGCAGTTTGTAAACGGCGGATTCTTACAATTTGCCTGCAACATATCTAAGGAAGATCTTAGGTACTTATAGGGTTGCCAGATGGTCGGGATTTGGCGGGATTCTCCCGATTTTTAGCATGTGTGCCCGATTCCCGACAAAGTGAAAACTGTCTCGAAAAATACAGCTTTACGTTATAAAACAATAATTTCAAGTTCCGAACTGTCGTCGAGCGAGCGACCCGCGTTGAGAATATAGGTAGATAATGAGAAGACATTTTTTTTATTTGTTCAAGATCTCAAAGAATTTATACCTATTATTTTTATACAATAAAACCGGGCAAGTGCGAGTCGGACTCGCACACGAAGGGTTCCGTACCATAATGCAAAAAAAAAAAACAAAAAACAACGGTCACCCATCCAAGTACTGACCACTCCCGACGTTGCTTAACTTTGGTCAAAAATCACGTTTGTTGTATGGGAGCCCCATTTAAATCTTTATTTTATTCTGTTTTTAGTATTTGTTGTTATAGCGGCAACAGAAATACATCGTCTGTGAAAATTTCAACTGTCTAGCTATAATGTAAAATATCGTTGTTTTTAATACAATTATTTTTTTCCCGATTGAAGTCCTAAAATCCCGCATAATTTATATTTTTTCACGATAATAGCGCCTTTCGATCTGGCAACCCTAGGTACTTAACAGAGGTCCGATAACCATGATGATATTGATGATGGATGTATGTGTGACTGAACATGTCGATTACAGTGTCCATGTCAGCGATAATGAAATGAAATGAAAACATTTATTTTCAGGCAACTATTGGCCCATAGATAAATACCTTAAAACTAGCATACATATTAATACAAAATATATCTTAAAACTAAAAACACAATTATGGCTGCGATGCAGTTCGCAACCCCGCAGTGTCAGGGAGCCGGCCGCGGAACCGCCGGAACTTGACACCCTTCGGCCAAAACTCCTCCTTGGTGAAGCGTGGTGGATAATGTTTACCTCGATGTTAATTAATAACTGACCATATTGATGATGACTGGACCTGGACAACTTCGATGACAATGTCGGCGATAATGCTTGACTGACCATATTGGTGATGATATATAATTCTGTCAAGCAAAGTACGTGGTGGGTCCCATAATGACCTGGCCTGAACCAAATATTATTATGATAGCGAAATAAAACTATTATTACTTTTCAATATAGTCGCTATTAATATCAACACACTTTTGACATCTTTGAATAAGCATCTCTATTCCTTTCTAAAAGTACTTTGAGTAATTGTCTTTAAAATGACCTAAAACGGCTGCCTTCAGGTCTTCGTCAATGAAAAAAATTTTTTCTCGCAAGTCTTGCTTCAGGTTTGGGAATTAAAAGGAGTCACTGGGTGCCATGTCCGGACTATACGGGGGATGGTCGACCTCAGTCAACCCGCACTCGCGAACTGCAGCCTTGGCCACGAAGGCGGTATGCACGGGAGCATTGTCGTGTAGCAGCAGTACCCCCTTGGCTAGTTCTCCTCGCCTCTTTTCCTTTACTGAAGCCCGAAATTTGTGGATCAAAGCGTAATAAAATTTTAAAATTTAAAATCGACCATTAGGATGTCATGGCAATCCCAAAAGATTGTGCACATCAGCTTTTTGGTGGACTGGTGCACCTTCGCTTTAATATGGGGCTTTTCGTTTTTAAAACGCCAATCCATCGACTCGCGTTTGCTCTCGGGATCATAATATAGCACCATTGTTTCGTCTCCAGTCACCAGCCGTTCAATAAAGGCCTGGCCAAACAGCCGGCGCGACGCAGCGCCGCGTCCTCGTCGCGTGATGCCGACGCGATGCCTGTTCAAACAGGACGCGCGCGGATCGCGCCGGCCTCACGCTCTCAACACGCTCTCACCGCGCGCGCGAACGCGGCGCGGCCGCGCGGGAACGCGGCGCACCGCTCGCTGCCTAACGTCCGATCCGACTGATGTGACCTTGCGCGACGCGCCGGGCCGCCGCGTCCGCGCGGCGCAGCGCTGCGCACGCGCCGCGTGGACGCAAGGGGCCGCGCGGCGCGGGGCGCGACAGAAGCGGGGCGTGATACCGGCGGGACGCAGTCTGTTTGACGTCGGTAACCTGTTAGCATGTGCCGCGGTCGCGCGGCGCGGACGCGGCGCTGCGTCGCGCCGGCTGTTTGGCCAGGCCTTTATGCTTTTAGGGTTTTCGCCACAGAGCTTCAAAATTTCAGAAGTCATTTCACTCGTCTTTCTTTCTGAACAGCTGATAGAAGTTTAGGTATCCACCTTGCACTGACCTTACTCTTGTGAAGATGATATTGAATTATGCGGTGGACGGTGCAATTAGAAAGCCCTAGCCTTGCTGCTATTTCTCTGACCTTTAGGCGGCGATCACTTGAAACTTCCTCTTGGACGCTGTTGATATTTTCAGGAATGAGGACTTCCACTGGTCTTTAATCATATCCCAGATTTTCGGCAGCTTCCCGGCCAAATCGAAACTCGTTTACCCAGTTTTTTACGGTGCTATAAGAAGGTGAAGACTCGCCAAATACCACATCTAAATGAGCTTTGATTTGAGCGGGATAATCCTTCATTAACCAGGAATTTTATGACACTTCAGTACTCAAATTTGAACATTGTTGAAAATCTTGCGACAACCTTGACTTAACTTTCTCTAAATCTGAAAATAAAGCAACCAAGTTGCTGATTTTCCGTTTACAAACTACTGATTAAATGTGCTATCCAATAGTGCATAACATGTCATGACATGTTGCGCAGTAGTGCCAGGTTATTATGGGACAGCCTGGTATGTCAGTAGCTCAGTAGCAATGTACAGCAAAGTGAAGTAGGGCAACACTCAAAGAGCAGTATTGCGCTAAGAAAAGCAGCAATGTACATCGAACCAAAACAATCTATATCTTGTTTAAATTAACGCTAAATCCTTATCACAGCTAACACCGCCACGACAAAAATGATGCTAATTTGCTTCACTGGCAAATAATAAGCGAAAAAGCATAAGGATCTTTAAATTATACATCTGACACTATCTACTCACTACGCAACATGGAATAAGACACGATAGGTATCAAAATTTCCCACGCCGATTATACGCCGGTCAAATTTATCGGAGGCGGTGGCGGCGCGGCGGCGCGGCGCACATGTCTAATCCAAACATTCCAAATCACAGAAAAACAAATACTCCAGAAATGTGACGTACGTGTGAAGCAGGGATGGTGCGAATATTCGCATCCGCATCCGCGGAACATCCGCATTATTTTCAAGATCCGCATCTGCATCCGCATAGCGATGCGGAGCATCCGCATGATGCGGAGCATCCGCATGATGCGGATGTCGAACAAGTCGGTATACGTTCCTGACGTATTAGCAGCAGCGCCGGCGGCGTAAGTGCTAGCTAATTTCGTCATTATATATAACGAAATGGTCCAGATCCTGCACTGAGAGAAAAATCATCACCAGGAATTTCTATCTCCAGTGGAGAACAATGACTGGGGTGACTTTCAGACGCACAGTAGCTCTACTATGAGTTCCGTGAATGACAGTCGATAGTGAGAAAGTTAAGGAAAATGTATGGAGTAATTGTACAGAGCCTCTACCGGTCACCTAAAGAACTAAAAATTTCAATTGGTACCATGAGTTATAGACGTTTTTACGCGAGTTTTCCATACTTGCCTAACTTCACACCTAAAACGCTCTCTTTCTAATTATATAATGAAAACTGAGCCAGAATTATTCTGCGTAAATACTTTACGCGAGTAAACGTGACAGATGTTATCGAAAAATACGTGTGTTTCCAACGTGACATTTCTGTCAACTTGTAAACACAACAAATACGCAGATTTTTCACGAGTATTAATGCAATTTTCAACGTAAGATGTATAAATTTATAACAGTACGTGAACTTCAAGCAAAACTTTAAGGGGTAAATCAATTAATAGCTCGATAAAAGGCTGATTTAGTACAAAGGTAATGAGTTATACTTGACATCATATTTTCCTGTTTCTACTGCTACATTTGCGAAGATCACATTGCTTACGAGCAGTTTTTGGTTTTAGGCAAGAACCAACATTTCCATGAAAATCCGGATGGCATCATGTATGCATGCGAATGCATGTATGGGTTACATATCAGAATACCGAAAATCGATTTACCTAATGTTGAATCACCTGTGCTCGTTTCACCTATTTTTTTAAATACCTAATGATCAAGTAACCTAAGCTCATAAAACCTAATGAACGAATTACCTATTGCACGTTTCACCTACAATTGGTTTACCTAAGCTCAGAATACCTATGCTCGATTCACCTAAAGTTGAAACACCTAATACTCGAAATACCTAAAGCTAATATACCTAATACACGAAACACCTAATGTTGATATACGTAATGCACGAAATACCTAAACTCGGTATACCTAATGATCGAATTACTTAAAGTTAACATACCTAATTAACGAAATACCTAAATTCGATACACCTAATGTACGAAATACCTGAAGTCGATGCACTTAATGAACGAAATATGTACCTAAAATAAAAAATATAATTATTGTTTAGTAGAATATTACTAGGACATACAACATTTAGTATACATTTTTTAGCCAAATCATTCAATTGGCTATTTTTTATTATAATATAAGGTCTAGTCATTTGCCAGAGTCGAGATAGGTGCGACGACGAGTAAAGCGAGGAGGAGCGTGTTAGGTTAACTGCGACCAAACAGTGCCAAAATCGACTTTTATTTCATCGTCATGATGTTAACTTACAAAAATTAGGTTTTTGATAAGATAGGATAAGATAACTAATTTTGTATCAGACTTACAAAATCATTCTACTACCTAAAAAGTAGCGTTTCAAAAAGTGTATTTTTAAGTTGTTATCCGAACAAACTGTTTCTACTGTAAGATTGGGAAATCATACGAATTATTGGGTGGAATTGCCACTTGATCATTCGGCAAAATGATATGAATTTTGTTCTAGGTGTATAGACTTTAGGTATTCCGTGCATTAGGCATATCGACATCAGGTAATTTGTGCAGGAAGTATATCAACTTTAGGTATTTCGTGCGATAGGTTTAACAGTTTTAGGTATTTCGTCCATTAGGTAAATCAAGTTTAGGTACATCGTTCATTAGGTATATCAGCTTTAGGTGTATCGTCCATTAGGTATATCAGCTATAGCTGATTCGTGCATTAGGTATAATAGCTTTAGGTGAAACGTGCAATAGGTAAAACGTGCATTAGGTACATCGTGCATTAGGTGTTTCGTCCATTAGGTTATTTGAGCTTAGGTATTATAAACTTAGGTCAGTCAATGTTTAGGTAAAATGATCGATAGGTAATTTAAAAATAGGTGAATCAAGCATAGGTGATTCAACATTAGGTAAATCAGTTTTCGGTATTCTGATATGTAACCCATGTATGCAATAAGAATCATTACAAGGAGCGGTACGATATGCTGCTGCTTTTGTTGCTGGGTGCACACTGCACATAACACATATAAGAATACCGCAAGACGTATTATAATATGTACGCAAGAATTCCTACGTATTTTATTAAGTATTATCATCTTACATAAAATAAAACATACAAATGTTCTGTGAGTTTATTTATTTTTCTTTAATAAGTAAGTATAGTTTATTTTCCGATGTTCAAATTCTTGTGTTTGATACCTAGGTAATCGTTTTTCATGTCAATTTGGTAACAGGAAATATAAAACTTTCTTCAAAAACTTTTCGTGGTGGTTTAGAATCTGAAAATTTAAATAAGGTTTAAACACATTTATTGCCAAAAACCCGCTGCGTGGGTTCATTTTGTATTGGAAATGGGGCGCTTGGCACTGAAATATACTCGAGATCATTTACTATAAAATTAAGATCGCTATTAAGGTCAGGGTCTGTGCGGAAACAGAAGAGTCGTAGGTATAATGTATGGGCTCCCCTACATTTCACAACTCTTCTCTTTCCGCACACTCTATTTGATAATGGTACTTAGCAGTAGGAGACGGCCGTTGTTATGATGCGGACTGAAGCGGACCATAATAAGGACTGTATCGTTTATTATAAATACAACTTTACTTAGCCGTTTTTTCTGGTATTATATTTTTATTAAAAAATTACACATATAGTTTAATTAGTGCTTTAATAATAAGTAACATTTCGTCCTGGGAGATCACGTAAAGCATATGGTTTGGACAATATTTACCCAATCCTCCCGAGTAACTACAACGATTTCGGACAAATACTGCAAGAAAATTTACGGTTTGCGAACAAGACGAGATATTACACAATATAAATCGTACTATGTAAACAGTAATTACATATGATTCGTAAAGCGAAACATCTGGGCATAGTCTAATCATTTCTTTTAGTTGGAAAAAAAGTTTTGGATCTGTGCTTGGTGGCCTTTTAGAGAATATGGCATGTTACTTACGACAACCCCGACTTTGGTATACAATATAACCATCATGGAGCGTTTCTATCGACCTGTTCTAGCCATGGTTTAACGCCATGAATGTCCGTTAGGCTTTGGATTTCGGTAGATTCTTTTAGCTGTTTCCCTCATTTCGCTGGCGTCAGAAATTGACGGGAATCCAAAATGTTGCATAAAAAGTCGTTTTCATGTAAAGATAAAAATTCACCACATTTATTCTGTGGATGTTCAATTGAGCAAGCATGAAAAGAACACTTAGATGGCTTATTTTGGCAGCATATTAACCTTTTGTTTCTTTAAATCGTACCAAGGAATCGGTGAAATAGTCTCAAATTAAGCTCGATAGGCTTGTCCAAATTATATTTGTTAGACGGAATTAAAATCATCATAAAGTCCCTAAAATAAAATAAATGTAAAACCTTCTTATATCAGATATGGCTTAAAAATACCCCCAGATTATACCTTAAGAACATAGTAATACAAAATAATACACACGTCAACAGTTAGACCAGGTTTTATCTGTATTTATAATAAACGATACAGTCCTTATAATATATACCTATTTTAGTATTTTAAGATTTCTTCTCATGTGTGTACTATTTTCATCATAGGGAATAAATATGTAGCCAAAAGTAGCCTGTATAATCGCGCCATATACTTTGCTTCCTATTTTTTTAACACGCAAAGTTATAATTTTAACTCTTTAATTAATGATGTTTACGTAATTATCATATTTTGCAATTTTTTTCTTGAATACAATATATTTTATTTTATACCATAGATTTATAAGGCATAGATTCCTAGTTCGTACACCCCCAGTGAAGCCATTTCAAGTGCGACGTCACGTCACACTCGTATCATCGTATTCGAACGGCCCTCGCAGTACTCAAAGTCAAATCGGTTTGTGTACACCTCCCGTTTAAAAATCAAAAACTACAGGAAAGATGGTTGTTTGTACAGTGAATGGGTGTCACAACACATCATATAATAAAAACAAACCGCCTGATATTACATTACACGCGTAAGTATCGAGATTAATGTGATATTTTTACATAATCGTAAATACAAAAATCCTAATTTTCGTCAACCGCCATTTCTTCTAAATGTTGCCAGTGTAGTGAATATTTTTTCCTCCAAATGGGACATGACGTCTACATTCTAAAATAAATACGCTCAATTAAATTTCATTGTATAATTATAGAAAATTATAATTAAGTTAATTATTTAGGTAAGTAT
The DNA here is from genome assembly GCF_963556715.1 of Cydia fagiglandana. Taxonomy (NCBI): domain Eukaryota; kingdom Metazoa; phylum Arthropoda; class Insecta; order Lepidoptera; family Tortricidae; genus Cydia; species Cydia fagiglandana. The sequence goes on from NC_085948.1 coordinate 10,956,433, forward strand.
TTACTTTTTTCTTATTTTTATTTTGTGTCATGTTCGTTTCAGTTTTCTGACTGATCGGAATGACGCAATATGGAAACATTGGAAACGGACTAAACACAGTCGAATATGCTCTGTCCTATTTAAAGTTATTCTTATTATTTTATGCACATTTGTTAAATAAATAAAAATAGTAAAAACTTATCAGCTATTTATTTAATCCTTATTTCACAAAGTACAGAAATGCAACAATTCCCAAAATAAACAAAAAGCTTTTGCTACAAAATCGAATCTACACACTTCCAAATTATTAATAACCAAGTGTGGATGTTGTTAAAATTCCTCTACTTTGAGAGAAGTAAATGAATACTGGCAACATATTTTGTATATATGTGTGTGTTTGCTGAGCGTAAAACACGAGCGTTCCACGCACACATCGATCGTGTTTCGGCTTGACTTTTGGCAGGTTAGCCGTATGGGGACTATCTGTCTATGCGTTATTAGTTTAAGTTTTATACATTGTTTACTAATATTGATGTGTTTATTATTTTCGTAACTATGGCAACGTCAAATCTTAAAAAAATTTAGAATGAAGGTTGAGTCAGTAACAAAGTGACAAAATTGGTCTTAGAGCATTTAATAACTGGAGTGGTCATTGAGTGCTTACTGTTAGGATTAAGGTTCCAAGCAGGAAAAAAAGCTTGTTTTAACACCAAATAATGTTTCTTAATCTCAAGCAAGACTACATAGTAATGGCGTCTCATACAAGAAGAAAGAACAACTACATTTGTTTTATATTGACAACCGAATAAATCAAATATCATAGGGCCCGATTCGGATTTTGAAATAGATATCTATTAGATATCTTTTAGACATCACCATCAAGATACTCGTAGGATAACGATATGTTTAAGATCTAACCTGTCAAATTTGACATTGGCGTGATTCTGGAGATACTCTTGAACGACTTCCTCGGGATTTGACTTAGAGATCCAATTCACATCTAATAGATATCTTACGCTATCTAACGTAAAAGTGACATTGGTTGCCCGAATTGCGCTGCAAAAGAGAACTAGTTGATATCTAAACTATAACGTATCTAGAATGGATCTAGTACATGTCGTCTCTTGTGAATATCTTGAAGTTCGAATACGGCAGATACCTAGTCTATATTCTTTATTTTTTTTGTTGACAATATTACTCACCCCTGTGCCGAAAAACTTGCACAATTGTGCAAACTTTTGTATGGACTGACATGGCTATTTGTACGTTACGTACAAATCATGTAGAAATAGCAATACATTTGACGTCCCCGCGTTTTGTAAAGAAAATGACAGCGATGACATCTCCTTTCTAAATGCTCTAAGTGGCGGGTAGAGGTAAAGGAATACAATCTCCATGTAATTAATTAATGAAAAAGTCTCCGTCGAAAACCTTAAGAGGGAAGTATACTATAGTAGTACCAATAAAAGTCTGCAGCGGATTTGATAGCCCACGCAGCTTAAGTGTTATTTATACGTCATAATTTCATAGAAGTTTGACGTTTAAAATGACACTTGCACTGCGTGGGCTATCAAAATCGCTGCAAACTTTTTACGGTCTGACTATACGTCGTAATCGTCCATACAAAAAGAGAAAACGTTTTTCCACTTCTAAATACGAGAAACTTCCATTCTCCATGATTTTTAGTATGGTATTGATACAATGAAAAACTAGGTTTATGGGTTTTCTTTTTTCGCTACTCTGGAGAGATTTAGAAAAATTATAATAGCTGACAGCGTGCCCAGTTTTTGCAAATATTCTCCCATAAAGGAGTTTTCTCATAAAGTCATAAAGGATTCTCCTTACCTCTACCCTCCACATTCACGGCTACCATCAGTATACAGGGTGTCCCAGAATTCGACGTCAAGCCGTAAACGGATGATAGACCAAGTCAAAACAGTTATCATAAAAATACAAAAAAAAATCCAACTCATGTTCTTTAAAAATTATGGTCACTTTAAAAATTCACTAAAAAATCCACACCCTGTAATTATTCAACATTACACAAAAATAGAAAAATTAGAATAAATTATGGAATTTGTAGTAACAAGAGTTAAAGAACCATTTAACGGTAAAGAGTTAAAGGATTTTTTAGTGAATTTTTAAAGTGACCATAATTTTTAAGTTGGATTTTTTTTTGTATTTTTATGATAACTGTTATGACTTGGTCTATCATCCGTTTACGGCTTGACGTCGATTTCTGGGACACCCTGTATGTAACATTACTTTCTGTGCATCTCACTTGCACTAATATGCGAGAGCGAGATGCATAGATAGTAAATTACGTATAGTCTATAGGCAAATTAAACACAAGTCCTCTCCTTCACGATTTTCGTCGACATCTCTTCTAAATACCTAAAACTGGTATGGATGTGTTCCTCGTGGTCTCTAGAATACGAATTGACCGGTTTTAGTTTATGGAGGGGGGGACGTAACGAAAAAAAGGGGGGGAAAGTGGGCGGTCGACCAGCATTGATATTTGTTCACATCTTGAATCCTATGGGACCTATCGGTTCATGTGAGGTGTCTTTCGAAAGAGTATTGAACGTGCTATTATTGTTTCATAATAACTGTAGTCATAACTGTAGTCGTTTACAAAAAAAAATTAAATATACGATTTTTCACCTTGCATGGATGGCATTAGTACTGACAAAACATGCGTCTAACTCAATAAATTATAACTTTACCGCAATTAATGTTATTACTAAATATACGAGAAATTTCATTAGCTTTCCAAAAATATAAGTTTTATTAGTGTATGATCTTATATAACCAAGTAATTACGAATTTTGTTCAGCACGGGTCACTACGCAGCGTCACGTAAATGGCGGGCGACCGACGTCAACTTTTCATTATTTTTCGGGTTCTAATTTATTGATCAATTAGTGATAGGTACTATTTGAAAGGCTATGAAACGTACTATGATTGGTTTCTAATAACTGTAGTCATAACTTTAGTAATGTACAAAATATTTTAAAATATATGATTTTTTTACCGTGCATGGATGGCATAAGTACTTATAAAATATGCGTCTAACTCAATAAATTATAACTTTACACCAATAATATTCGTACAAAATGTACGTGAAATTTAATTAGCTTTCCAAAAATATAAGTTTTATTGGTGTATGATATTATATAACCAAGTAATTACGAATTTTGTTCAGCATGGGTCACTAAACGCTGTCACGTAAATGGCGGGCGACCGACCTCAACTGTTAATTATTTCTCGGGTTATATTTTACTGATCAATTGGTAATGGATACCTTTAGAAAGAATATTTAACGTACTATAATTGATTTCTAATAACCGTAGTCATAACTGTAGTAATTTACAAAATAATTGAAAATATATGATTTTTACCGTGCATGGACCAAGTACTGGTAAAACATGCTTCTAACTCAATAGATTATAACATCACCGCAATAAATGTTTTCAAAATATACGGGAAATTTTATTAGCTATCCAAAAATATAAGTTTTATTGCTGTATAATGTTGTATAACTATGTAATCATTAATTGTTCAGCAAAGATACTGTGCACCGTCACGTAAATGCCGCACGCCGTTGAGTTTTCATTATATTTCCGGTTCTATTTTTCTAATACTTGGTGGATACCATGTGCAAGCATATTAAATTTTCTGTGAATACTTGATTGTTTGAAATCTTAGGCCCAAAATTAACCATTTAAAAAAATATTAAATATGATGTTTAATTTTTACCTAAGAGGTTTGCTTAGTGGCTGAAATAATTTGAGAAAGAGATAATGTAGTAAATATAGCGAGAAATTTTTGGGATAAAATCAACAAACTATTGATTAACTTTCCAAAAATAGTGTTTAGTTACCGTACAACTATAAACATATATGTATGCCAGGACCAATTTCGCCAAGCAAGCAAGCAAACACACGGCGCGGCGAGCGCCTGGTAGAAGGCGCTCGCCGCGCCGTGTGTTTGCTTGTTGGTCTACCAGCAGCATTCTATTATTGTTAGACAGTACATTTTATAATGTAGGTATCCAAAATGTGAGGTTATGTTATAAAATATCGATATAAAATGATGGTTTGTTTGTTTTGTCTTTTATCACAGGAAACTTAAGTATGTTTTGACAAAAGCCCAGTTCTAGGTTTATAACATCGTTAAGTTCGTAGCTTTCATGATTGCAAGACCACTGTATATAAAGTACTTAATATCTGTGTTGTTATTTGACTCACGTCTACACGTAAAACGTTTTCAAACCCACTCCGTAGTTAATAATTTAAAATTGTCTTGAGATCTGAGGCTTGTGGCGTTTTAAATGGATATTTGCGCCGCACGCTCCAGGATGCAAAATAAGTGACTACTATTTGAGTAGCAGCGTAGGTCCACATAGGTGATAGTTTCAAGTGTCGCCTAATTATCTGTTGGGATTTATATGATAGTGCGGAGTGACCCATGCTGGACAAAATTCATTATTACTTGGTTATATAATATCATACACCAATAAAACTTATGTTTTTGGAAATCTTATGAAATGTCTCGTATATTTTGTAATAACATTAATTGCGGTAAAGTTATAATTTATTGAGTTAGAAGCATGTTTTAGTAGTACTCATATGCATGCACGGTAAAAAATTATATGTTTTCAATTATTTTAAAAATGACTAAAGTTATGACTACAGTTATTGAAAACCAATTATTATAGTACGTTTAATATTCTTTCACATGGTATCTATCACCAATTGATCAATAAATTAGAACCCGAGAAATAATGAAAAGTTGACGTCGGTCGCCCGCCATTTACGTGACGCTGTGTAGTGACCCATGCTGAACAAAATTCGTTATTACTTGGTTATATAATATCATACACCAATAAAACTTATGTTTTTGTGTGTGCAATGAAATGTCTCGTATATTTTGTAATAAAATAATTGCGGTATAGTTGTAATTTATTAAGTTAGACGCATAATTAAGCAGTACTTATGACATCCATGCACGGTAAAAAATCAAATATTATAAAATATTTTGTAAACGACTACAGTTATGACTACGGTCATTATGAAACAATAATAGCACGTTTAATACTCTTTCAAAAGACACCTCACACGAACCGATCGGTCCCATAGGACTCAAGATGTGAACAAATATCAATGATGGTCGGCCGCCATCTTTGCCCCCCTTTTTTTCGTTACGTCCCCCCCTCCATTAACTAAAACCGGTCAATTCGTATTCTAGAGATCACGAGGAACACATCCATACCAGTTTTAGGTATTTAGAAGAGATGTCGACGACTTTTTTCAAAACAGGCCGGATTCCTACAGACTAGTAGACGTGAGAAAATGTGTCAATTTTCTTATTTAGTTCTTTAAGTGAGTCCTAGAGGCGCTGTATAAAACTCCGATATAACTCTTGCTCTGTTTTTTAGTATACTTAGAAAGGGACAGCATCGTTTGGAGTGGAGTGAAGTTAGGTACATAAGACCGTAAAGAAACGTACAACGTGACACACGGCACGTTTATTCACCGAGTGTAAGTGAAAAATACTCTGCCAACTGATGGTGAGAGAGCTACAGGTAATGTGACTGAAATGCAAGTCTTCGTAATATTTGCAATTTTCTCAGGTTTTTCCTGGCATCAGCACACACCTCAACACCTCTGGAGCTACAGGCGTCCATAAACCACGGTGACTGCTTACAATCAGGTTGTATTGGTGGCACCAAATTGGTGGCAAACAAGCAGTCAATAGAATATTTTGTGTGTGTAATTTTAGTCAAATGTATGGGATAGCTGTTTTTTTATGACATTCTCGAAAATATGCTGATTGCTGATACACTGAGAGAAAAATCATACTGGGGGAAAAAATGAAGTTTTAGTAATAATCATGGAAGTTCCACTATTACTGTAAAATTTATTTATTTCTACAAACAGCTCAGTAATCCTAAATCTAATTTCCACAAACAGACTTTAGTAAATGGAGCATTAAACAAAGTTCAGTATTTGTTACAATCCATTTTCATTACTACTATACTAAAATCTCCGAATTTTACTAGTAAAGTTTGCGATTTTTGGAAAAAGCATCTGTGGTTTCAATTCAAGTTATGATTTTAGTAAATGTCTCAATTACATAGTTTTGTAATATCTAAAAAACGAGTTCGCGGGAATAACATTACCCCATTTAAAATAACAATTCAGTTGTTACTATAGCGACATTACAAAGTTTAATGGGATTTAGTAGATAGACTTGTTGTGTTTATGTTCATTGTTGTACCAATCACTAAACGAGTTTTGTAATACCAACACAACGAATGTTACTGATTTTAGTAAAATTTACTATTTGCTACATTCATTTGGTTAGAGTTAGTATGTCGGATGTCGGGCGGGCGTGTCTCGTGTCTTCTTTGTTTAAAATATACTTAAGTAAAATAATAAATTTAGGATATATTGTGCGCCATGGACATATTAACCCGCGACCTACTGTGTAGTTGGGGTCTACAGGAATATATTGTTCTGCTATTTTGAGCTAGCTGTTGTTATTCTAGTGACAATGACATCATAGGTAAATCTAAACTGTTTGCAATTCCATCCTCCCTAGCACAAGTGCGCCGCGAGAGCATAGTTTTTTCCTGTGACGTCATTATCTTTAGAATAACAACAGCTAGCTTGGAATCGCAGTACAGTTAAGTAAAACCTGTGACGTCATCGTCTCCGATATTGCTAAAGCACTCTTAGAATTACAAAACGGTTAGTTTTCACCCATGACGTCATCATCTCCGATATTGCTAAAGCACCTCTCGGAATAACAAAACCAAATTACTGAAATTACTCTTCCATACTTCAAATTACAAATATAGAAGTTGTATATCCTACTAATAGAAATTGCAAAAGTCAATTTGTTCCTATTAGTTGACTCTCCTTGTCCCCGGATTAAGTTTTATTTTTGTAATTCTAAGTGTATTTTTGTTAGTTTTTCTCTCAGTGTTTAAGTCGGCCAAGATACTGTTTATTAAATAAAACGCACCTAAATTATTTTAAATAAAAAATGCTAAAAATGTAATATTTGACGTTTGTTAAGTACCAAATCTTGACATCCGCATCCGCATCCGCATCCGCGGATGTCAAAAAATCTGCATCCGCAACATCCCTGGTAATTAACTAATTATCATAACCTTAAACTTTACCAACATCCATTCATCCACCTTTACGATCATCCAGCTTGATTGTACATTGTAGGCACCTTGACTTTGATTCAGTAGTTCAGTACATGCACAATCTTATTTAATATATTGGTATTTAATGGTGACAGCAGAAATTTCTCTTGAAATAGCAACGATTCAGAATGTAAACAAACGAGTTGGCTGTCACTCACGATCCACATTCCACGGATAAAACACAGATGACCCGCGATTTTGGATTTATTCGAATAAAGCGATTTTTAGGGTTCCGTAGCCAAATGGCAAAAAACGGAACCCTTATGGATTCGTATGTCTGTCTGTCTGTCTGTCCGTATGTCACAGCCACTTTTTTCCGAAACTATAAGAACTATACTGTTGAAACTTGGTAAGTAGATGTATTCTGTGAACCGCATTAAGATTTTCACACAAAAATAGAAAAAAAAATCGAACAGAAATTGTAAAGGCTTCGTCACACAGGCGCGTTTTCCGGGCGGGGCGTGAGCGGGGCGCGCCGCTTTTACATACAAAACGCTGACGCGCCGCTCACGCCCCGCCTGGAAAACGCGCCTGTGTGACGGAACCTTAAAGTTACCTTGCAGACCTCGCATCTAAATATATTTGGTCATGATATTTTGGAACCGAAAACGGAATCGGAACCTTAAAACGGAAACGGAACCGAAAACGGAATTGGAACCAGAACTCCGTAACATCCCTGGTTATGACTAAAATTCTTTGGTGAATAACATTGTCCGTCACACGTGACATGACGTCAGCGCGTTACGCGTTACGCTGTCTCGAGTTTATCATTTTTTGACTATCTTACATACGAAATTTCATATTTCTAGAACTTCTGGAAGTACCCTAAAGATTTTGATGATTATCAGTGAGTGAGTGAGTCAGTGACGAAATCGGGGTTTTATTAGGTATGCAATTGATTTTTTTTATGCTTATTAAGTACACTATTGACATCATATCCCGAGAGTTTTGTTTATCTGGTATAATCCAAACCCAAGTTATGAGGGTCCAAAAAACCACGAAGAGCTTCGAGAAAAGGTAGGTACTTAGGTAGTGCCCTTGCGCTTCGCTCGTCTTGGCGGGAGCACTGCCTTTGCCTTGTCCCCAGATTGATGACGATATCGATAATGATTGACTGTGTCGATGTTATGTTATGACCAATGATTAATAATTGACTGTGACTGTGACTAAAACGATCTTTGCTACTGCCAATAATTATGCCATTTTTATTTTTTATGTTTTAACGCCTGCATTATTGCCGCAAATGTCAAAATCGATGTCACTGCACTGAATTTTTATATTTGCGGCAGTAATGCAGGTGGAAGTAATATCGCGCTGCAATACTGCTGCAGTAATGCTGCCCACTGCAGCAATAGCACTGCGGCAAATTTTCAGCAGTTCGATCGAACGGAACTATTCGGACGAATAAGAACATTGAAAAATATGCCGAATACCGAATAAGTACCTAATATTCAGCCCATCTATTTTTTTAAAACAGCTTTCTTTGAATCTATTGAATGCTCAGTTCAGTAGCATGTTTAAAGGCCTGGCCAAACACACGGCGCGACGCAGCGCCGCGTGATGCCGACGCGATGCCTGTTCAAACAGGGCGCGCGCGGATCGCGCCGGCCTCACGCTCTCAACACGCCCTCATCGCGCGCGCGAACGCGGCGCGGTCGCGCGGGAACGCTACGCACCGCTCGCTGCCTAACGTCCGATCCGACTGGTGTGACCCAGCGCGACGCGGCGGGCCGCCGCGTCCGCGCGGCGCAGCGCTGCGCACGCGCCGCGTGGACGCAAGAGGCCGCGCGCCGCGAGGCGCGACAGAAGCGGGGCGTGATACCGGCGGGACGCAGTCTGTTTGACGTCGGTAACCTGTTAGCATGTGTCGCGCCGTGTGTGGCCAGGCCTTTAGAGTTCAGTCACACAATAAATTATTGTTTTGTTAAAAAGAGAACCAACCTTCTGAACGTAGTACTATTGCTGCAATGGGCAGCAGTATTGCAGTGCGACATTACTGCCGCAAATATCAAAATTCAGTGCAGCGACATCGATTTTGACAATTGTGGCAGTAATGCAGTCGGCAGTATTGCCGTGCTGCAATACTGCTGCAGTCGACTGCATTAATGCAGAAAATGTCAAAGGGCAATTTTTAGCAAAAGTATCGTATATATAAAATTGAAAAACCAGAACGGGATAAAAAACGGGGGAAGAAGCGAGATGGCGCCTTACAAATTTCTAAAAAAGTTTTTGACACGTTTCTCAAATACGACGCACGTATGATAAGAAAAAACTGTTCCAATCTATTATCTATATATGAAATTAGAACTAGAACATAAAAACTACCGCTTTCGATGGGTATTTAATTTACAATAAGCAAAAGAAATTTTCATAAAATTCTTCATTTTACGACTTTCGGCTATTTTCGGAAACTCTCGGTTGCTTTCGTTTGGCGGTGCTACAGATTAGACCAAATAATCCGTAAGTTAAAGTAAACTAAATTATGTTTGTCATGTTGGTATACTGGTATTTCTGAGTTTTTTCACACGAAGTAAAATTAAAAGAGTTGTCAACCTCAACCTTATGAACATTCGTCTATGCCCATACGAGAGACTTATGCCATTTATGACATCAATCAAATTAATATTATCATATTACTTATTAATAATTTGTATTTTGTTGTTTTAAATTTCTTTTTAAGTTATATTATTCAGAATGACTTTCATATTAGCTTCGGCAAACATTGTCATTCGTCCGGAGAACGGGCTGTCGAGATGGGCCAGAAATACAAAGTTGATAGCATGTTGATAGCAAGTTATAACGTAGGTAGATAAAGTGCATGCTCAGATATTTTTGAGCGACCAGATGAAAATAAGCAAATGTACAGTCAGCAGTCAGCCAAATATCGTAATATAACTTTGTTGCCATAGAAATAAGGATGTGTTACGTGTGGTGGGTGGTTTGAAAATGTGATGTCTACCCCAAACTTTTCCATACACTTTTCGTCGGGTAGATGCACAAATCTCTGTTTTGACATTTTGCTGGGACAATCAGTCAGCCGCGACCACGACCAGTGAAACCTGTGTCGAAACGTCGGTAAATAAAGGTAATTGAATATAATTCGCGTTAGACCCGTCTATAATGTGAGTTAAAAGTATATCAACTTTGATGTTTCTGGCAGTAATGCAGCCGGCACTATTGCCGTGCTGCAATACTGTTGCAATCGACTGCATTAGTGCAGAAAATGTCCAAAAGGTACTTTTATAGCAAAAGTATATCATCTTTGACATTTCTGGCAGTAATGCGGTCGGCAGCTATACAGCGGCACTCAACAGTATTGCAGCACGACATTACTGGCGTCTGCATTACTGCTGCAAATATCAAAATTCATTGCTGCCACATCGATTTAGAATTTTTGACATATGCGGCAGTAATGCAATCGGCAGTATTACTGCAGCAGTATTGCAGGGCGACATTACTGCCGCAAATATCAAAATTTTTGTGCAGAAAATGTCTAAAATTTAATTTTATAATTTTTAATTTAGTTTTGGCTTGGTTACGGTCATGTGTGGTTGGTTTATGTGTTTAATTGAAAGCTGTTACTATTTTAAGGGGCCGCTGATTAACAGTTCGCCGGACGGTATCGGCCTGTCAGTTAGAACAAAATTTTGACAGTACGAACAACTGACAGGCCGATACCGTCCGACGGACTGTTAATCAGTGGGCCCCTTTAGAGTTGACAAAGACATCGAAGGTTTTTTAGGGTTCCGTACCTCAAAAGGAAAAAACGGAACCCTTATAGGATCACTCGCGCGTCTGTCTGTCTGTCCGTCTGTCACAGCCCATTTTCTCCAAAAGTATTGGAGACGAATTAAGTCGAATTTTGGCACACATATATAAATTCGTGACCCAAAGACGGACGCCTTACGTATTAAACAAATGAATTTTAAACATGGAGGCCACTTTTGGGGGTCAGGATATATATTTTTGTAATTTTAAAATAAATAGTTTAGAAGTTATTTAAGAAAATGGCTATAAATGACCATCCTGCCCCCCTTTATCTCCGAAACTACTAGGCCTAAGATTAAAAAAATATAAACAAAATAGTTGTATACCTATATATTAGTATAGATAATAGGAAAACCTATTAGAAATATGCAGTCAAGCGTGAGTCGGACTAATTACTTAGTTTTTGATCCGACCCCTACGGGTTTTTAAGGCCTGTGCACACCGGCTGCGTGTGCGTGACGTGTACGTGTGCGTGCGGCGTTGTAGTACTTGTAGTATACAGATTCATGCGAGAGACGGCACTCCGCTTGCGTGACGTGTGCGTGTGCGGCTCCAACATTTTAGCGCACGCGCACGTGCACGTCACCAGGCGTGTCTCACTCCGCGACTTCATCGTTTTGCTACAGGAAGCTAAAAGTACATTCGTTCGGCCTCAATTCTGGGGTCTGCCATAAGCCGCGCGTGGCGCTGTCGCCACCTAGCGGCCATATCTGTGCTGATCGTAACAGACGCGTTTTGTTAGAGAATGAGTCTTCTGTACTTAGTACTATTATTTATTCTGTGACGTCACGCACACGCAAGCCGGTGCACAGCAGTGGCGGCGCGTCCATAAAAGCCGATTCCCACACTTGCCTGTTTTTGGACGTTTCAGCAGAGTTGTAAAGGAAATATGTAAGCCAAATTAGCCCCGGCTTACCTATAGACATGTTTCACGCGCCGCCACTGGTGCACAGGCCTTTAAAGGCAATGCACTCGCGTCTCGCGTTTCACATATAAAAAAAAACATTGTTAAAAAACTTTTTACAAAAAAAAGAAAACCGACTGTAAAAAGTTCCTTCCATCCTTTTTTAAGTCTATGCGTTACCAACTGATATGTTTGAAGTCGGTGCCAAGCCAAATTTTGAAGCATACCATGATTTTAGTGCGATTCGATAAGGATGTACATTGGATTGCCTTACACGACGACAATGAACGTACTTTCTGTAGGTACAGTCGACGTTAAAAATAGGTTTACAGTTTTCGTCTTATTACAAAGGAGTAAGGTGCAAAAGTGTAAACATAGCTTTGACGTCGACTGTACCTAAGAACACACCTCGGAACACACGATCAAACCTTCTTGGCACAGTTCGTACCATGTTTGTCGGCACATTAGTGTAAATCCAATGCATTTTTTTGCCGTCGTATTTTTTAAAGAGCATTTCTTACTAATGCTCGAACAGTCTATTAGTCATATGCCTTATGGGAATATAGTTCAGAGCCGGAAACCGCTACCAACTTTTAGTATGTTGTTGGGCATGGCATTGGGTCTCCAAAACTGCCGGGAGACGGCGGCGCCGGCCATCTACTTCAGCGGAATGACGTCATCAAAATGACTCCCGCTTCGTTGCGAATATTGCATACTGCACCCAAACTATGCATAGCACATACACGTGTGGGGTATTAAATGAAAGCCAATTAAATAATCTATATTTTATTTATACAAAGTGTATCAAAATATGCAACAGTTTCAGAGAAATTTACAAAATAATAAAAATTACGTAAAAAAATATTCGATTATTTGGGTTTTACAACCAAACCAAAAGTCGGACGATAAAACAATGTACTACAACATTAAAGATGACGTCTCAAGCCATACACTGATATCAATAAAATCAAAATTGGACCAAATATGTGGAAATTATGCATCAAAATGTAGATATTTGCCCATACAAATGCATAAAAGTTAAAAAAATCCAAATTGGTCATTTTCAGGATAATCCGCATAAGCTTCTAGTATGTTATTAGCAATATAACCTGGATTCTAAAACTGCCGGGAGACCATCTTTATTGTCCCCCAGTCACGAATTATGACGTCATACAAATAATCACTGCCGAATTTCGTAAAATGTAAATTATAGCTATACTATGAGTCACACATACATGTGTGTTACATGTAATGAAAGGTTATTAAATTTAGTATGATTCACCTAAACATTATTTGTAAAAAAAATGTACGGTTTAAGAGCTAGAAACAAAGAAATACCACTTTTTATGGAAAAAGTAGATGTATATCAATTTTATAGCTAAACTAAAATCGTCAATAAATAGTTGCATATAACATTTAAAAAACCAGTTATTCAACTATACATCACAGTTTAAATTTTACATTTTCGATAAAAACTGTGGAAGTTGTGGAAAAAAAACTAAAGCGCGCCAACAATTCTACCTTAATGCGCTCATATTATGCAAAGAATAGTTCTATTGATCGAGTATTAAATGAATGAACATTACATAAAATACATGAAAACGACATTTTCGAATGGAACCATAATTAAAAAAATAATAATTTACTTGATAAGTAAGCAAAATACTGTTTCTTTAAGTGCATAATCTCCTCCTTTCAAAGTCGGTTTAAATGTGGTTTTTGTGACCTGGGCTACAAAGACAAATAAATTGACACCTCATTTATCATAATCAGATCAGTTGTTTCATGTAAAAAATACATAATTACATACGTAGACAGCAGTTCCTGCTGTAGTCGCGGTAAATATTAATATGAAATAGACTCTTACGCTACATTATTAGAGAAATGTAAAGTTACATGCCAGTAAGTAGGTACATGCCTAATACAAAATGCCTTATCGAGGTAAATGCCATATCAGTTCACTTAATGCGATACATAATTATATATTTAAGCCTCGATTAGCCTTATACATACATACATCACTGGCTCAGTGACCCAAGGCAAAGAGGATCTTGGCCTCTGACACAAAAGAGCGTCACTCTGCCCTATTCTGCGCCACTTCGCGCCAGTTGGGTATTCTTATAAAAGTGGAATCTTGAGTGGTGCAAGGGTTTCAAGGCTGAGCTGAGAAGGCTGGCAGAATTTTCCCTCTGATCCTCCGAAATACAGGTCACCCCTCTGGTCCTTCGAAGCCTCCATAAGGCATCTTGCTAACTCATCGAGGCGACGCCCGCTAGGCCTGCTAACATCTACGGCCTGAGGGTCTCAACGTTTGATGCCAAGCCACGCCAGGCCATAATAGTAAAGGTCTAATTATTGATTTTTAATTTTTTGTCCGACTACGGCAGAATTTGCTATCTATGCGTGCATGTGTAGGTACCGTTTGCATGAAACTACTGAACTGATTTTGATAAATTAGGTGTCATTTTATTTGTCTTTGTAGCCCAGGTCACATAAACCACATTTAAACCGACTTTGAAAGGAGGAGATTATGCACTTAAAGAAACAGTATTTTGCTTACTTATCAAGTAAATTATTATTTTTTTAATTATGGTTCCATTCGAAAATGTCGTTTTCATGTATTTTATGTAATGTTCATTCATTTAATACTCGATCAATAGAACTATTCTTTGCATAATATGAGCGCATTAAGGTAGAATTGTTGGCGCGCTTTAGTTTTTTTTCCACAACTTCCACAGTTTTTATCGAAAATGTAAAATTTAAACTGTGATGTATAGTTGAATAACTGGTTTTTTAAATGTTATATGCAACGTTTTATTGACGATTTTAGTTTAGCTATAAAATTGATATACATCTACTTTTTCCATAAAAAGTGGTATTTCTTTGTTTCTAGCTCTTAAACCGTAATTTTTTTTACAAATAACGTTTAGGTGAATCATACTAAATTTAATAACCTTTCATTACATGTAACACACATGTATGTGTGACTCATAGTATAGCTATAATTTACATTTTACGAAATTCGGCAGTGATTATTTGTATGACGTCATAATTCGTGACTGGGGGACAATAAAGATGGTCTCCCGGCAGTTTTAGAATCCAGGTCATATTGCTAATAACATACTAGAAGCTTATGCGGATTATCCTGAAAATGACCAATTTGGATTTTTTTAACTTTTATGCATTTGTATGGGCAAATATCTACATTTTGATGCATAATTTCCACATATTTGGTCCAATTTTGATTTTATTGATATCAGTGTATGGCTTGAGACGTCATCTTTAATGTTGTAGTACATTGCTTTATCGTCCGACTTTTGGTTTGGTTGTAAAACCCAAATAATCGAATATTTTTTTACATAATTTTTATTATTTTGTAAATTTCTCTGAAACTGTTGCATATTTTGATACATTTTGTATAAATAAAATATAGTTTATTTAATTAGCTTTCATTTAATACCCCACACGTGTATGTGCTATGCATAGTTTGGGTGCAGTATGCAATATTCGCAACGAAGCGGGAGTCATTTTGATGACGTCATTCCGCTGAAGTAGATGGCCGGCGCCGCCGTCTCCCGGCAGTTTTGGAGACCCAATGCCATGCCCAACAACATACTAAAAGTTGGTAGCGGTTTCCGGCTCTGAACTATCTCTGCGATCGTTTCCCATAAGGCATGGCACTATATAGCACGCAAGTGTGGGCTTAGGACTGAGTTATTTCCCGTCCCTTATTCAGACTTCAGAGGACTACATTTCAAAATATAAAACAATCCTAGGAATTTACTTTCTTGCCAAAATTCACCTAAAGCGGTTCAGTTGTTTAGCCATGGAAAGGCGACAAAGAGGCAGAACGAATTACTTACACATTTATAATCGTTATTAGTACAGTTCTAATGAGATTTTTAGTCATAAAGCTGATTATTTTTGACGGTTATTGTTACTACTTGGCTTGGCACCGACTTCAAACATCAGTTGGTAACGCATAGACTTAAAAAAGGATAATATTTTATTTCATCCTTTTTGAATTCGGTTTTCTTTTTTTTCTTTTTCAATTTTTAGTTTTAACGCATTGTTATGAGCGCGACGCATGAATAAAAAAAAACAAGATCATGTTGAATTCGTGTACCTACTTTAATAAATATGTAATCAGGAATTTTCTCAAGTCCGTCTGGGAAATATTATAATTCCTGTCACTACACTAAATCCATCCTCCGCCCCACCACTGACCCAATCCCTCAACCCCCCGATCACTCTACCTCACAGCGCATCAACCCCTGATCCTCGAACCCCTCGACCCTGAACCAGCAACCCTTCAACCGCCATTCCCCGACCCCTTAAATCCCTACCCTAACCCCCGATCAGTAGCCTTACCAGCTTACCAAGAGTTTGACATTGATTCATTCGCTAGCGTGTGTGTAACTTACTTTCTTTGCATCTCACTCCTACTGGCATATTAGTGCGAGCGAGATGCATAAAAAGTAAGTTACGAAGACGTTAGCGAAAATGTCAATGTCAAACTCGTGGTAAGGCTACACTTGCACAACATCAAATTGGTGGTTTCCGGAAGCAAATGCTGGAGTTACTTTAGAAAACACCGAAACCACTTTAAGGCCAGGCCACACCGGATGCGTGTGCGTGACGTGCGCGTGCACGTACGCGTCCCGCTGCGTTGTAGAATATGAAAACTCATAAGAGAGGACACACCGCTTGCGTGACGTGTGCGTGACGTGCGCGTACGCGTGACTTGCACGCAACGCAGCTCCGACGAGACAAACCGGCTGCGTGCTGCGTGCACGCGTCCACGCAGCGGAGCGGCAACGTCGCTTCGTTGCGTGCAGTGATGACGTTGTGTTTAACTGCGTTCCCTATGAGAGGGCGAACCGAGCAGGTTCGGACGCGCACAGCTCGGTGCTGCATAGGTGCTGTGCGTGTACACGCGCAGCCACCTGTATTTATTTACAACTCGGCCGGTGCGCGTGCTGGTTTTTAATACGGATTCAGTGATAAAAGAAAAACTAATTAAAATCTTTCGTTAATATGAATGTATATTTACAACATAGCACAAAGATTACCACAAATACGTGTTAAAAAAATTAATATGGCCTGTGGGAAAGAATCGATTTTAGGTATTAACGATACTATTGGAAAACAAGGTTGTTGTATTGTGAACTATTTTGCGTCGGTGAACAATATTATGTACTTTCAACTATCTCGATTCAAATATGAGACATTTTTTTCTTCTAATTGCAATGGCGGCATTAGGTGAGCAGCTTCCATTTGCAACGGGAGTTATAATAACATGATGTAGGTACTGTCGCAGGAGTATTTTATTTTACTGCACGCATGACTGAGCTGCAGCGTGCGCCTGCGTGGCGTGTGCAGCACGTTGCGTGGCGTGCGCTGCGTGACGTGCGCGTCACCCGGTGTGACAGGGGTGCTGCGCACGTCACGCAGCGCACGCCACGCAACGTGCTGCACACGCAGCCGGTGTGGCTCGGCCTTTACACGTGCCTTTAAAAACTGAAGAGTTCCCTCATTTCCTCATGGATTTCATCATCAGACCAGAACAAATAATAATACGGAAACACCTAGGATGTAACTCCATCCAAACAAAAAAAGAATTACTCAAATCGGATCACAGGTGCCGGAATAATCGCTAAACATAGTACATTTAAAAAATCATTATCATCAAAACAATCATCATCATCAGGTCTACTTCATCAAAGTGGTGGTTTTCGGGAGAAAATGCTCGAGTTGCTTAAGAAAACACCGAAATCACCATGCATGTAAATGCCTTTAAAAATTGAGGAGTTCCCTCAATTCCTCATGGATCCCATCATCAGAACAGAACTAAATTAAAATGGGACCAACTCGGAGGTAGCTCCTTTCAAACAAAAAAAGAATTACTCAAATCGGACTACGAATGTCGGAGTAATCGGTGAACGTACATAGAAAAAAAAAATAGCCACAACCGAATACAGAACCTCCTCCTTCTATGAAATTGAAGTCGGTTAAAAATTGGGAAATGTACGGAACCCTGTTCAGTCATATTCATTGATTCTGCTCATAAATAACATCGTTAATTTTAGTTTATTATACACCGTGAAATTTTAGTGGTTGTTTTCCCGCGACAGGGCGATTTGCTATCGTAGTACTTTCGAATTATGATAGACAAACTTACAAATAAACAGTTTTCCAAAAAAAAAAATTACAGAAAAATAACCTAAACTCGAACAAGCGAAAAACAATAGTAACACACTAAAACTGCAAGTCGACGACAGTTCCCGATATTGTAAACAGATAAACAAATAAACAAACACATGTTACTTTTTTAAACCGTGTAACAGGCTAGAGTGCTTTACTGTTTGACAACTGAAATTAAAATTTACTTAGACTGTTCCTTCACGATTAACAGTTGAAATAAAACCTTTTTATTAGTTTGATGATTGCCATTACTTTGTGTCAACTTTGGTAAATCGAATAATTACATCCTCTTCGCTTATTAAACTAATGTCAAATGTGATAACAGATCCTGTCAATGTCATCACTGCTATTTCTAGTAAAATGGATCGACATTACGAATATTCTAATTTAGAGTACGTCGCGATGGTGCAGCTGTACGCTAGGGCTAACTACGACTCCCACGCCGCCCGGCGACTTTACGCGGAACCGGACCATTTACAGTCGCTGCGTCTTCGGGGGATTTTAAACCCCCAAGTTCCACACGGACGAACAATTGTCGCCGCAACACAGCGGCTGCTTAACCACGGGCAGTTTCAAACGCCAGCACATGCACAGGGCAGAGGTGATTGTGTATTGAACGTGGCGGATTGCAGTTCGAACAATTATTGCGGTATCGGGAAGTTTAAGTGTTTGTTTAAGTTTTTGATCAATGATCATTAAAAGCTTGATCTTAACTTGTTATGTTTACTTTTAAGGATCTGCAAACTAACTGCACGTAAAATGTGTGAAGGAAAAATAAATGGAACTACTTTTTAGGTTATTATGTTTCATTCACTCAAAAGAATTAGGTAGGTACTACTGCAGTGCTACTACTGGTGTTAGGTCACTTTCGAGTTTCGTTCGACACATTTATAAATCTGGCATTTCTTAACATTATTTAAAAAAAAGATTACACATCGACTGTATATCGATAGCAGAATCATTTCGTTGCGGGAAAACAACCACTAAAATTTCACGGTATACCTTATATCATTAAATTACTCATAACTTTTTAAAACCAAAAGGTCAATACAAAATCTTCACAATTCTTTTGATTTGTAATAGGCATTATTATGTTTGCCTCTTAAAAAATTGTGCTACGCAAAAGGACGTTGGGTCATATCTTATATAAAGGATATTGCGTGGTATTGGGAGGGGGTCCGCCCTCGTCAAACTTACGCTAAAACCCAATATCAGTACTCAATGACCGGAGAAGCGGGGGTGAGGCGTCATGGAACACGTCAAAAAATATGGCTGGTACAATATGACCGTGACGGTCCATAAAATATATGGTGCGAAAATCATAGAATCAATTCCTTACCCATTGGAATGCTCTCAAAACAAACCGGTGAATCAAGGAACATATTTTGGCGTTATGATCGAGATCTCCATCACGCAAATTAGACCGTAAAACCACTGTCCTTGACTTGTTTCACAGAGCTTTAGAGTCTTCTGACCCTCTTTTGTCGACTACCTATGTCCGTTGGTGATAAACAAAAAAAAACGAAAACATTCTGCCATGGACGATATCTGACGATAACGAAGATAACAACATCGTATTATCATCTGAAGAATTGTGTTGTGATGATTGATCATCTTTTATCTAAATCGGCTCAGCCGTTCTTGTGTGATCGAGCAACAAACAACCAAACATACAAGCTTTCACATTTATACTCTTAATAGGATTTATTTTTGTTGTTAGTTTTGGCCTATTTCCATGGAAATTTCTAAAATACTTAGAAACGATAAGGTGTTAGTTAGGTATATAAAAATAATGTGTTATATAAACAATGTTCTGTCGCCAGAGTGTAGCACGAAGCTAGCTAGTAAACCATAGAGTCACTTATACACGGTGTAACATGAGGAAACCTAATAATTTAAACCACGCATTTCTGAGGTCTAAAGAAGAAAAAAATGTAATATGAGTTTACGTCAATTTCGCCAAAAAAATATTTTTTTTTGTTTTGTTTTTTTTTTCAATTTTTTGAATGTATTTGTACATAAAAAATAAATGTTATTGGTAAACTTGTTACTTAAAATTGATTTTTACATTTTTTTTCCTTAATACCTTCTTTTTGCTAAGTGTTACTTCAAGTAACAAGTAACTTACTTGTCACTTTTTAACATCTATCAATAAAGGCCTGGCCAAACAGCCGGCGCGACGCAGCGCCGTGCGACCGCGGCACATGCTAACAGGTTACCGACGTCAAACAGACTGCGTCCCGCCGGTATCACGCCCCGCGCCGCGCGGCCCCTTGCGTCCGCGCGGCGCGTGCGCAGCGCTGCGCCGCGCGGACGCGGCGGCCCGCCGCGTCGCGCAAGGTCACATCAGTCGGATCGGACATTAGGCAGCGAGCGGTGCGCCGCGTTCCCGCGCGGCCGCGCCGCGTTCGCGCGCGCGATGAGGGCGTGTTGAGAGCGTGAGGCCGGCGCGATCCGCGCGCGCCCTGTTTGAACAGGTATCACGCGGCGCTGCGTCGCGCCGGCTGTTTGGCCAGGCCTTAAGGATATTTAGACTACGTCCCATAGCAGAAACATTACCGTCATAAAGGCCTTTTACACTATGTAACAACAAAAACTTGTTTATTAGTGTTCCGTACAAAACTTTGTTTACGGAACACTTATGGGATCACTTCGGTCTTGCAAATCAGTTAAATACGTTTTTTTTTAAATTAATATTATCTCTGATACTAGGCGAATTTCAAAAAAGTTTATAGGACCTTTTTGTCTGTAAATATGATCAGGAATACACTGTTAAAATTATTCGGTTTCCTCATGTTACACCGTGTACATACTATGCCTTACGAGTAAACTGTTTTTTGACAAGTTTTGTTAACAAGGGCCTACCGGGAAATGCAAAATCTAAATTTAGTTATATGACTCTTTATCGCTTGAATATGCAATAGTGAAAGAGAGGTTAGATGCGAAATTTCCATTTTCTTGTTCCGCGGTAGACCCCCACATTATGATGGATTGTGGTAGTAGCGCCCCCTACGCAAGGACCGGAAAACCCCTCTTTATTACGCTTAATCCTATCAATTCGGTAACCCAATCGTTTCGGTTACCTTATCATTCGGTAACCCTATCATACGGTTACCTGATTGTAATGGTAAGCTTATTGAAACGGTAACCCTAACATTGTTAAGGGTTTTTAACTGGTTTTCATTCAGTTATGGTAACCTTTATTATCCGTTGCTTATTGGTTTGCTACATTTTTAGTACATTATTGTCGAGGCTCGGAAGTAGCTACTTGCGGGCTGAGGATTCGTTTTAAACGGACGACCTATAATTTTATTATATTATTACAGGACCGGAAGTATTTATTTTATATATTATTTATGTTATTTATTTTATTAATTTTTTTACTTTTTTTTATTTTATTACTTTATATATTTTATTTAAATTATTTATTTTATTTATTTATTAACATTATTTATTTCTTTTACTTTATTTATGTTAATTATTTTATTTATAATATAATAAGATTTAAAATAAGAACATACCACACGGGTAGGTATAAAGATAAGCAAAGGAACGGCAAAAAAGCTTGTTTGTGCTGGAGGCTTCATAGATCGCCCATGCCAACCTCGGTTATTCAATAACAAGTTGAATTTAAGTGGGCGTAAAGATTGCAATCGTTTGAACTAGTCAAAAACCTTATAATGAGGTAACTGAATAGACTGGGTTTTTATTTCGGTTACCGGTAACAGAGGTTAACCGTATCTGATACGGTTACCGAATCAAAGTGTTACCTTATCATACGGTTACCGTTATGGTAGGGGTTTTTACAACCGCTTCTAAAATAACCCTATGAAAAACCCCGGTTAAGGTAACCGGTTCCTGTCCCTGCCCCTACGCAGAGTTTCGCGTAATATTTCCTATTAAGTTATACCTAGTTAATATTTAGGAAGTCGTAAGTAGTAATCCAGTAAATTTGTCGAATTTTGTAACCTGGCTCTTTTGCGTCAAATCCGGTAGTTCTGATTTTTTGCAGACTTGTTTATGATGTTGGCCCAATGAATAATCCAAGTTTGTGACTTCGAGCGCCGAACGCAACTTTGTCAAAAATCGAATAAACCGCATTTTTTTTTAGATTTGGGCGATTATAACCCTAAAGTACTAGTTTTTGGTAGTAACTTCCTAGGGCGTTTTTAAAGTAGACTAAATTTGCTACAATAAGACACTAGAATTGTCTCTGTACATCTAATATTTTCCGAGATAAAGCCTTTCAAAATTTTATATTTAAATTTTAATATTTTTTAATATTTTTTCAGAATAGGCACTCATACATTTTTTTATGGAAAATAAATATTTTGTAGAACGTGCCGGTGATGAATTCCATATAAATTACCTATCTAACCCTTATATTATAGCTAAGAACTGATGTAAAATTATAAAATTTTGAAAGGCTTTATCTCGGAAAATATTAGATGTACAGAGACAATTCCAGTGTCTTATTGTAGCAAATTTAGTCTACTTTAAAAGCGCCCTAGGAAGTTACTATCAAAAACTAGTACTTTAGGGTTATAATCGCCCAAATCTAAAAAAAATTGCGGTTTATTCGATTTTTGACAAAGTTGCGTTCGGCGCTCGAGGTCACAAACTTGGATTATTCATTGGGCCAACATCATAAACAAGCCTGCAAAAAATCAGAACTACCGGATTTGACGCAAACGCAAAATGTATAATTTTACTGTATTATAGGAGTAGTTAAGGTAAGCGTCGGCAAGAGGCTGCCGCGACCCGGCAGCGACTGCCCGGCAGTCGCCGCACTGCTTTATAGGGATTTGTATGACACACCGTCCGATGCAGGCGGCCGAGCGGCGCGGCCGGGGAGCGTGGTCTGCACGCGACCTCGGCCGCGCCGCCGAGCCGCTCACGTAGCGATCAGCTCTGGACGTATACAATGAATCGATTCTACTCCTCTTTGATAAAATTAAAATCATCATAATTTCATCATCTTCTTCGTCCTGAAGCAGTTGCTCCACAATTTTTCGCTTTCGTTTATTTAAATTGTCAGACATCGTTATTTTAAATAATACACAACTGAATCATACAACTGCTAGCACTGACTCCTATATGACTACTGCACGCGGCAGTCGGCAGTCGCCGCCCGGTCGTGCCTATCCGAATGCACGGCGGCGCTGCCCAGCTGCCACGTTCGGCAGCGGCTGCCCGGCAGTCGCCGCACTGCTTTACACCGTCCGAATAGTTACCACCAAAATTTTGTTTTTCAATACTAATAAAAACCGGGCAAGTGCGAGTCGGACTCGCGCACGAAGGGTTCCGTACCATAATGCAAAAAAAAAAGCATAAAAAAAAACGGTCACCCATCCAAGTACTGACCACTCCCGACGTTGCTTAACTTTGGTCAAAAATCACGTTTGTAGTATGGGAGCCCCATTTAAATCTTTATTTTATTCTGTTTTTAGTATTTGTTGTTATAGCGGCAACAGAAATACATCATCTGTGAAAGTTTCAACTGTCTAGCTATCACGGTTCGTGAGATACAGCCTGGTGACAGACAGACGGATGGACGGACGGATGGACGGACGGACGGACGGACGGACGGACGGACGGACGGACAGCTAAGTCTTAGTAATAGGGTCCCGTTTTACCCTTTGGGTACGGAACCCTAATAAATACAGGTTGTTTTTACTGGGAAAAATATTCCCAGTAGTTACCACCAACTCGGTTTGGTGGTAACTAGTGGGAATAACCCTTCTTATTCGGCTAGTCTATTGCACAAATTGCACTCCAAAACAGAGCAACACAGCATTATTGTAATTTTAAACGGATAATTTTCAAAGGGCTGCTATTTAACTGATCACCAGATTTAGTAAAATTTAATACCAAAAAAATATATTTTACCACCCTAAAATAATGAATGATCACCAAAATTATAACACCATTTTAATGTGAAATGATTACCATTTTTAATACATTTTACTATACTTTTAAAGGAAATGGCACCAAACTAATCATTATTAACCCAAAAATAGTAAATGATTACCAAATTTCAAACCCCATTTTAATGTGAAATGATGACCAAATTTTTATATCTTGCTATCCTATTAAAGAAAATGACACCAAAATAATCATTGTAAATCCAAAAATAATAAATGACCACCAAAATTAGAACTCCATTTTAATGTAAAATTATAACCAAACTTTTAAATCTTGCTAATTGCTATCCTATTAAAGCAAATGACTCCAGAATAATAATTTTAAACCCAAAATTAGTAAATGACCACCAAAATTGTAACCACATTTTAATTAAAAATGTGCAAATATTTAATAAATCGTAATCCTATTAAATTAATCAATCACCCTGTTCTAGTAGCATTTTATTTCTGTAACAGTCGCAGTTTTAACCTAACCTAACCCACTTTTCTAGTAGCATTTCGTTTCTGTAAGGGTCGCAGTTCAAACCTAACCTAACCCACTTTTCTAGTAGCCTTTCGTTTCTGTATGGGTTGCAGTTCAAACCTAACCTAACCCACTTTTCTAGTAGCCTTTCGTTTCTGTATGGGTCGCAGTTCAAACCTAAACTAACCCACTCATCTAGTAGCATTTCTTTTCTGCAAGGGTCGCAATTCAAATCTAACCTAACCCACTTTTCTAGTAGCATTTCTTTTCTGTGAGTGTTGCAGTTCAAACCTAACCTAACTCACTTTTCTAGTAGCATTTCTTTTCTGTAAGGGCCACATTTCAAACCTAACCTAGCCTACTTTTCTAGTAGCATTTATTTTCTGTATGGGTCGCAGTTCTAACCTAACCTACTTTTCTAGTAGCATTTCTTTTCTGTAAGGGTCGCAGTTCAAACCTAACCTAACCCACTTTTCTAGTAGCATTTCTTTTCTGTAAGGGTCGCAGAACAAACCTAACCTAACTCATTTTTAGGGTTCCGTACCCAAAGGGTAAAACGGGAGCCTATTACTAAGACTTCGCTGTCCGTCCGTCCGTCCATCCGTCTGTCACCAGGCTGTATCTCACGAACCGTGATAGCTAGACAGTTGAAATTTTCACAGATTATGTATTTCTGTTGCCGCTATAACAACAAATACTAAAAACAGAATAAAATAAAGATTTAAATGGGGCTCCCATACAACAAACGTGATTTTTGACCAAAGTTAAGCAACGTCGGGAGTGGTCAGTACTTGGATCGGTTTTTTTTTTGTTTTTTTTTTTGCATTGTGGTACGGAACCCTTCGTGCGCGAGTCCGACTCGCACTTGCCGGGTTTTTCGAGTAGCATTTGGTTTCTGTAAGGGTCGCAATTCAAACCTAACCCACTTTTCTGATAGCATTTCGTTTCTGTAACTGTAGCAGTTTAACTTACTTTTCTAGTAGCATAACGAAATGCTACTAGTTAGGTTAGGTAGGTATGCGGTGCGAGGTACGGGGGGTTGAGCGGGAGGGGCTAGTAATTTTGGCATCAGTTTACTTTATTTGGTAATATGTATAAATTTTTTGGTAATCATAGTGGTTTATTTAGGTGAAAATATCGCATTAATTTGGTCTTCAAGATTTGGTGATCATTAATGATTTTTGGTGGTCATTCAATATATTTGGTATTTGAATACAATTTGAGGTGCAGTCGTAATTAAAACGGTGGTACTTTTGTATTTTTAGGCCTTATTTTTTTGGTGTTCAGTAATTTTCTTTGGTAACGTATGCGGAGTGAAATTTGGACAAAGTTTGTATATATAAAATATAAAAACACAAAAATCTAAATAAAAAATATGTGTTGTCAATGTAAAGTCAATATATCTGTCAATCAGTTTGGTAAGTCTCATAAAGATTGGGTGTTTAATTTTGTAATTATGGTAAATCAACAAGAACGCCGTCGTCAAACAGTATGTAATTTCTATAGTAGCCATCCCCTATGGCCGAAATCAAAGGTGGTGGAATATTTTGTGCAAATGGGTGAGAGTCGAAGCACTATTTACAATATTCTGGCGTCCTTTGCCTTGAAGAAAACCACTGCTAGAAAGCCTGGTTCTGGAAACTATTCCAGCTTGAGCAAGGTTTCTGAAAGAGCTCGATTAAAGAAAATTACGGCCGGCCGTGTCGCAAAATCTTATAGAGAGTTGGGAAGAAAATTTAAAACTGACGGCAAAACTGTTAAAAAATATCTTAAAGACATGGGCATCGATAAGCGATGTAGAAAAGTTAAGCCCACTGTCTCTGAAAACCAAGAAATCACTCAGAAAGTACGGCTGCGTAAATTAGTCAAAGAAATATTTTACGCTAAAAACAATGTCACTTGCGTTACGGATGACGAGTCATATTTCACGTTAGATGGAAACGAGTGGCAAGGCAATTACTATTTTGAGAACACCAATGGTCCAACCGATGAGAACGTGAAATATGTTGAGCATACAAAATTTCCTAAAAAAGTTTTGCTTATGGCTTGCCATCAGTCGACGCGGAATGTCTAAGCCTGTATTCTTTGAGTCAGGTTTAGCTGTGAACGCCGACCGCTACATAGAGCGATGTTTGCCATTAGTGCGGGATTTCATAAATACGAGTCATAGAGGAGAAAATGTAGTGTTTTGGCCAGACTTAGCCTCAAGCCATTATTCCAAAAAAACCCTTAGCAAAATGGCGGAGTTAAACATCCCATACGTACCGAAGCGAAGACATCAAATCCACCTAATGTTCCGCAACTTCGCTCTATAGAAGATTTTTGGGCAAATCTAAAGAGGCGAGTATATTACAATAATTTTCATCCCAAAAATGTACAGAGTTTGATTCGAAAAATAAAATCGGAGCTGAATAAAATGCCGACATCTGTGTTTTCGACAGCGATGGACAAAGTACCACAGAACTGCCGTAAAGCATCTCGCATGGGAGTAAACTATTTTTTGCATTAAGCCTTGATATATACATTATTATAAGAACATAATTATTGTAAAAAAGAATGGTGGTTTTTCTATTTAAAACAATATTGAACTTTGTCCAAATTTCACTCCGCATACGTGATTGCATGATTTTTTTATTTAGGGTACCAAAATTATTTTTTGGTGGTCATTATATTTGTAGCCTTTTCAAATCGCTTAAGTGCCGTAGTGAACTGACAATAGTCTGTGGTAAAAGTCACACGCTTCACACTAGGGAAGTTGCGGATGCAGATTTTATTTTACATCCGCGGATGCGGATATTTAAAGCCTCACATCCGCGGATGCGGATGTCAATATTTGGTACTTAAAAAACGTCAAATACGAGCCCCGATGCAAATTAGTTCATCTAGTCCCACACAACAATTATGTTTATTCTAATAAATTTTATACGTGAACATTAAAGGACCTAGTTATGGGAACCGTAATAGTAATGTTTAATCTAATTTTGTTTGATCGTATAATAAAATTGCATGAGACTTTTATTGCTGAAAAAAATTACTTTTATAAACGTTGTCCAAGTCTTATTGTCCGGTCACTCTAAGTTAATGGCTCCTCTACACGATGGGCCAACGCCGGCCACTGCAAGGGACGCAGCCATGCGGTAGAATGAGACAGCAATATCACTTGCTCGCTCTATCGCATAAATGCGTCCCTTGGAGTGGCCGACGTCGGCCCATCGTGTACAGGAGCCCTAAGAGGTAATCGCTTATATGAAAAAGTGGCACAACATAAATGTTAAGAGCCAACAGGAGTGGTCATTTCTCCATACAAACGTAACGCATAAATGCGTCCCTTGGAGTGGCCGACGTTGGCCCATCGTGTACAGGAGCCCTAAGAGATAATCGCTTATATGAAAAAGTGGCACAACATAAATGTTAAGAGCCAACAGGAGTGGTCATTTCTCCATACAAACGTACTCGACTGTTTCCTCCGTGGGTTTTGATGCTAGAGCAATGATTTTTTCAAAACAGATTAATATTGTCAATATCTGTGTCGGACCGTTTTGCTTTTTTTGATATTTTTGTTTTTTAAGGCGCTAGAGCCCATCAAAAATGGCCAAAATGGCCTCATTGACTATGCCGCAATGAGAGGCGTAGTGTTCAAAACTGATATCAATTAGCCAAAAAATCTGGTTACATATCAGAATACCGAAAACTGATTTACCTAATGTTGAATCACCTAGGCTTGATTCACCTATTTTTAAATTACCTATCGATCATCTTACCTAAACATTGATTTGATTGACCTAAGTTTATAATACCTAAGCTCAAATAACCTAATGGACGAAACACCTAATGCACGATATACCTAATGCACGTTTTACCTACTACACGTTTCACCTAAAGCTATTATACCTAATGCACGAATCACCTATAGCTGATATACCTAATGGACGGTACACTTAAGGCTGATATACCTAATGAACGATGTACCTAAACTTGATTTACCTAATGGACGAAATACCTAAACTCGGTATACCTAATGATCGAATTGCCTAAAGTTAACATACCTACTGCACGAATTACCTAAAGTCGGTATATCTAATGATCAAATTACCTAAAGTTAACATACCTAATGAACGAAATACCTAAATTCGATATACCTAATGCTAGAAATACCTGAAGTCGATGCACTTAATGAACAAAATATGTACCTAAAATCAAAAATATACGTCATTATTGTTTAGTAACTTTAGTAGAATATTATTAGGACATCAAAATTAGGTGTTTCGTGTATTAGGTATATTAGCTTTAGGTATTTCGAGTATTAGGTATTTCAACTTTAGGTAAATCGAGCATAGGTATTCTGAGCTTAGCTTAGAGGATATAACCAATGGAGACGCCATGTCTAAAATTTTCGGTACAAAATAGTCTGCCGTTTTTTGCGGGGGAGGGGCATATCAAATGTATAGGTACTACGTCATGTCAGATAAACGTCAGTCCATACATATGGTTGACATGTGGTTGACCATTGGCCGCCTATTTTCGACAGAGGGGAACGCCTGTTAATGGCGGTTCCATTGTTAATTACTCCGAGGAGCTTAGGTTTTTTTTTTATTATTATTATGAATGGGCTTACTCATGGCCACAGACTAGCCGAGGCGTAGACGTGGCCTACGATGGGCGAGCTCGCCCAGAAGGTGCCTGTTCACTCTTGATTTGAAGGTTGCCGGGTTATAAGAACACGGAAATATAGACGCCGGCAAGGAATTCCATTCCTTGGCAGTGCGCATAAGGAAAGTAGAAGCAAAGCGCTTCGTGCGAATTGGTGGAATATCTACCATGTAAGGATGGAAACCGGCCGTGCGTCTAAAAGTCCGATGGTAGAATGGAGACGGTGGAATAAGCTCGTGTAGCTCTTGGGCACACTCCCCGAAGTGCAACCTGTAGAATACCGACAGGCTGGCGACTTTCCGCCGATGGGCCAAAGACTGAAGCTTAGCCGTTAGCTTCTTGTCGCCAATCATCCTCCTGGCTCTGCGCTCCACTGAGTCCAAAGCGGCGAGTTGGTATTTAGCTGAGCCATCCCACAGGTGGCTGCAATACTCCATACACGACCGGACTTGAGCTTTGTAAAGTGTTAGAAGCTGTCCAGGTGAGAAGTATCGCTTCACCTTATTTAGGACGCCCAGCTTTCTGGCCGCGGTTTGTGCTTTAGACTCAATGAAGCTGCCGAAGCTGAGGACTGAACTCAGCTCCATGCCGAGGAGTTCCAGGCTGTCGGTAATAGGTACAGATGCACCCCGGAAAGAAGGAGTCAGGTCGAATGGTTAATTGATCATTAGGTATTTAAAAAAAATTGGTGAAACGAGCATAGGTGATTCAACATTAGGTAAATCGATTTTCGGTATTCTGATATGTAACCAAAAATCTAAACGGTCCGACACAGATAATTTCATAATCATTTAGATTTCCAAATTTGGTTACGATTGGTGAAGTTTTGGAGGAGGAAACAGTCGAGTACGAAACCTCGTTTTATGAGATTTTTACTTTTACGCAGGATTTTTCGCCTTGTTCTTATCGCACTAGTTTTAGGATCCGCTTCTGGCGCTTCCGTTAGCGAGACGGGTATATTTACCTATAATATTCAAAACTCAGCTCCTGTTTCGTCTTAAAATTTTGATCTAATTATACAATATTTTTATTGAAACGACTCTTTTATGTATATAAAAATGGAGGGGGGGTATTGTGTTTTTTTCTTACTATAGCAATATGGGTACCAAATGAAAGCTAGTGAAAAGACCATTTCAAAAATATATGTAAACAGTCGGGTTTTTTGTTTGTTTCAATAATAGTTGCAGTTTAATGTAACAGATAATTATACTTTTTCAACTTAATGTACTTTTCTTATTTTTTGATATATCTGGTTAATTATTTTTTAATACAGTTGCTCAAAAAGTGCTACTTTACGTAGCTGTTTAGCGTGCGGAAAGTTGGTTATCTCGAACTAGTGCTTTTTACTTTTCCAATTTTTTTAAATTTATACTTGTTCCAATTCACGACTACTTATTGATGAGTGTTAATATTAGTTTCCTTTAAACGTCGTAATCAGCATAAAAACCTACCGTTAATGTAAGAATACGAAAAATATTACATATTTCATATTTAATTACTTACTTCTTCATCATTATAACACGTTTATTTTTTAATATTCAATATTGAAAATTCCGTTCTTAATAAGTTGACTGAATGGAACGGAATAGCTGCCAAACGCCCATAGATATAATATACTTAAAGACGACGTCTAACCGAGCTGTCACTGTTACCACTTTTGTTTAGTGTACGATTAACAATGTTTTTCTTATTTTTTCGCAACTGTATTAAAAAACGTCGTTCGATACACGCGCGGAAATGTCATTCTTCACTCGTCCCGAGTCTTGCCACGAGCCGCAGGCGAGTGGCAAGATATCTCGGTACTCGTGAAGTAATGACATACCTTCCGCACTAGCATCGAAATGTACTATTTTAACATTATATAGAGAATATTCACAGTCATTTGTTGGTATGTATTTTAGACTAATCTATTCAGCCATTTTCAATTTGTGAAAATGTGTACAGTATGTTATATATTTGTGATCTACTCACAAAGCCCTTTCATTTGGTAGCCCACATGGCATGTTTAAAAGAAAATAAAAAAAAAGTTTGTACTGCCAACTTTATGACGTCACAGCAACTACCCCCACCACTTTCGTGTTTATCATCTCATATATTTGTGTTCAGGGCATTACACTGAATGCGTCGATACCATATTCACCCATATCCGAGACGACATGAACGAAACCTAACCTAAAACCTGAAATTACGGCCTGCTATTGTCAGTACATTGGCAGAGCCGTGTTGCTTTCCTAAGTAATAGCCCTTTACACATCTGTTATATTCCTACTCGTCAAATAAAAATTAAAAAATCGTTATTTTTTTCTCTCAGTACAAACGTTATTTCTTGTATTTGGATTTAGTTATTGTAGAATACTTCAATATAATATTAAAAACAACATTAGTATAAGCAATTAAATTTAAGTGATTATTAACCTAAAACATAATTTTTTTACAAACGCGAGAACCTCAATAAATGGTCTGACTAGACGAAAACATATGCATCAGGGCTCGTATTATATTTTTAGTAATTAAAAAAAAAATCGAAAGGCTTAGTATTTGAGCAAAAATGTAGGTGCATTTTATTTAATAAACAGTAAATTGGCCGACTTTTCGAGATCTAGACGATTTCGTTACATATAATGACGTAATTACTTGGCTATTGGCACATACGGCGCCACTAAGGGTCGGTTGCACCAAACTGTTCGTATCGTTAAAGAGTTCGCTAAATTTTTATGTATGGAATGTTACATAGTAAAGTGCCGGGGCGCGCCGGCTGACGTTGATCAGTCTGTCAAATGTGGTTGGTGCAACTGGCCCTAAGACGTTTCTGTTACAGACTTGGTCAACATCCGCAACCGCATGAGCTCCGCATCGATTTTATGCGGATGCGGATGTTGAAAATAATGCGGATGTTCCGCGGATGCGGATGCGAATATTCAGTTTAACGTGGTGTTTTTGGGCCAAACTGTAGGCAATATGCATTAAGTATAACTATTATAAGGATATAATAACGAAACTTTCCTGAGATAAGAATGAACTAGCTTCTCATAATTTCAATTTTGTAATAAAAATTTATTTAATACCTGAACCTGAATTTAAGGAAAGTAGTGCTTTATCTTCCAGGTAAATATGTATTACATACTAAAAAAAGTGAAAGAACTTATTCGTCCTTGTAAATAAATTTTACATTCAAGATGACCAATAAGTGCCTCAATTAATAATTTGAGTTTGCTGGTACTACAAGTTTTTATATATGTAATTTCATTGCCTAATAGCATACTTGAATAAAAAAAATGCCTTATCTTGGATTACTATTTAACAATTGTTATCAATTTTTGTTTGAGGTAATTATAATGCTTGTTTTACAATATCGGCAGATGGGACATTTTTATATTTTTTCATCTCATGCACTTGTTCGAAAAATACCTCATTTCATGCAGATGAACTGAAGGACAACGGTATATATTGTTCCCGCGGGAGTTATGGATTGTGAAAAAAAAAGCTATAACTCCCTAGGTAGAAAAAACGCTACAACTCCTATAACTAGCTATAACAGTAGGGTTAGCTAGGTTATAAGTAGAATACTTTGTTTAAAGTCAAGGTATAAAGGAGTTTTACTTTTTAAATACCGACGTTTATTAGTAGGTTTAGTGAGGAACACAAATATATGGAACAGCATGCACTTTAGTCTCAGGCGATGCCGCTTGGCACGATTGTTCTTAGGTCGAACAAAGTTGATCTAGCCCGGTAGCCGAGAGATCGTACCGTGCAGACCCCCCAAAAAGGGGGGGTGAAAGGGTCGAAACATAATATTTTAATTTTTTGTACAATAATAATTCTTTTTTGTATGGAAAGGTATAATAATTATATCGAAAATGAATTCCCACCCGTCCCTAAATTATACGAAAATGATATATAACTTGCCCTAGTTGCTAAGACTAGGAAGGAATATAGCATAGATGGGACCCTGGGGAGCCGACCCTCCCCACTACACTTCACTTGGTTGGTTGGTTGGTTTCTACACTTGGTTAGTATACACATAAATCAGTCGATATCAAAGGTTTCTATTTGTAGTACAGAACAAGTCGCTACATTTTTTAATCTTTGAAGTCCAAGGTATTATTATTTGTAGTCAACTATGTAACTTACTTCAGGAACATAGCTTTTTAGGTGGCTAAACTTAAAACTTCTCTATCGTAAAGTTACTCATTTTACAACATTATTATTAAAAATTAATATCTCTGTAGCTTCACAACTTAGGAGGTTGATCTTTTATGTTATCGATAGCTTATTTATTGTAGATTACTGGGATATGCATAACTCCATGCCGGCCATACCTTGGACCATGGGACGTCACAAATGACCTTACTCAACCTACTATTATTATTTAATATTTTTATCGTAATTGAGCACGATTTCTCTTAAAATTTGGTTTTTTCTTCGCAAGTCTGATGAAAAACATTGTACACACAATCACACTCCAGGGGTAAGAATATTGTTACTCGAGTCTTTAATTCACTCCAGCTCCAGCCTACGGCTGTCGTGAATATAATAGCCTCTCGTATAATATCCCACTTAACCCCCCCGTTGCACAATGTACTATTTCATATCGCCAATTCAAAAAAGGGCTTTTTCTTCCCTGCTAGGAGGGATAAAAGTGGCACTTTTCTATTCTAGGACACTATTTTTACATTTTTTGCACATTATTTTTAGCTTACATAATATTTTTAAACGTCATAACCGTATATAGGTGATGCGAAAAGCAGCATGTGTCACATGGTAGCAAATTTTCATCATCATAACACACTTGTTACTCCATCGACAAGAGCTAGGCTCTTAAGCACAATGATGACAATGATGATAACACACTTGAATTGAATCCCTCACTACGCTCAGGGTTCTACGTGTTATAGAATCCTTCGCTTCGTTTAGGATTCAATGTACGCCTACACCGTAATTATATATGTAATTGCTTCTTTAAGCAGGCCACTGACGAGCCTTCCAAATAGGGTTTCTGCTCGAGAATTCCCGAGGCGAGAAATCTCGAGAAATTTGTCCTAAGTCGAGACGGGAAAAAAATATTCAATGCCTCGAGAGCTCGAGAAATAAATGTCTTGTGATAAGTAAAAAGAAAACACACATGATGTGTCTGTCGGCGGCCGATCGTAAGATCAGGCAGATCGTAATGTTCCTGTGTAATGTTTTGACGATAGTCACATTAACCCTTTATAGGGCAAAGGTCTCAAAAAAGACCACCCTGTAACATCATCTTTTTGTATTTATTTCTTGTACAGAATTTTTTGGACTTTCGATTGGCGATGAGGCTTGAATTGAGGATTTTTTTCAGTCTTGCCCGTTAAAGGGTTAAACCAGTATATAGGTAAGATTTTTTCCTTAGGTTTGCTTCAGATGCCCGAAGGGCAAACTGCCCAGCAGTGTTGCCAGATCTACTGATTAAGCAGTAAATCTATCTGATTTTAAAAATATCTACCGATCTACTGCTTTTTGCTGCTGAGCTACTGATTTTTCGAAAACGAATGATTATTCGTCGTGACCGGATCATCTAGTTACTTTATACCGTCGTATCGTGTCGTCTAGTGCACAGTGCTCGATAAAAAAGCGCCGCGCTTAAAAACCGCCTTCGTGTGAATACATATACTTGGTCAAGCAGATATTGTCAGTAGAAAAAGGCGGCAAATTTGAAAAATGTAGGCGCGAAGGGATATCTTCCCATAGAAAATCAGAATTTCGCGCCTTTTTTTACTGACTAGATTTGCTTGACCAGCTATACATGATTATACATTTGCGTCAATCAAACGCTTTTTTAACGCGCGGTGAAAAAGCTGCAACAAATTTTCTATGGGAGGTTGGTGCATGTGCATGCATGCATGTCAAGCCCGCTCCACACTCGTGCGCGAATCGCGGCGCGACGCCGCGAACGCGAGTCTGGAGTCGATTTCGCATATCAGCGAACTAGACTCCACACTCGCGTTCGCGGCTTCGCCCGCGATTCACGCGCATAGTCTGGAGGGCGCTTCAGGTCAGAGCATAATTTTTTTTTGTTCAATTTTACCTATTGCAAACATCACTTTTTAAATCTACTGCTTTTTTCCCCTATCTACTGCTAAACCGATTTTTTTTCTACTGAATATTTCAGATTTCATCTGGCAACACTGCTGCCCAGAAATAGCGGGGCTCCGTCGACTCAGGGAACGTGTCAAAGATTTTCACGTTTCACGATATGCCTAGGAATTTCACGATATGCCTGATCTTACGATAGGCCGCTGACATGTCTATAATGTATTTCTTGAAGTAGGTAGTTAAATAAATATGAACAATGTTTTTTTTTACATTTTCAGGTAGGAACCTACTTGAAACATTTATTACCAACCAAATAAAAAACTACCTTGATCCGTCCCCTATCGTTCTAGCTTTAACCGATTTTCATGTTTTGAAACTTTTGAACTATCATGATTCATGACATTCATGTAGTGTCTTATTATTGAAAAACGCTTTAAAAAAAATTGTTACGAATTATACGACCATGTAATAATTGTAATAACAAATATTACAAAACTAAATTACTATTGATAAATCAAATCATCCCGATATATTCCTATTAGCAAAATATTACAATTTTAGCAGCTTTATTGTTACGTTGAGTAAGTACGAGTAATTCATATTACGTAAGTTTTGTCACATCGAGTGAAATTTATTGACTTGAATATTGCTGCCTAATAAAATACCATATTGTGGTTTGTTTACATTTTGGAATACCTAAAAAAATACATTATAGCATAACACATCGGCGGTGCGCACGCCTGCACCTATAGTTTTTTTTTGTTGTTGTATTTTTGATTATTAAGTGCAATTTATGGTGACTAAAAATGTACCATGTGTTTGATTATTCATCTCACCTACGATTCCTACGAGTCTGATTCGTAAAAAGCAAAAAAAAATATAGCATGGTGTTTTTTGGAGCTTTCTAAATTTCTCGTGATACTCGAGAAACTCGAGAAATCTTGGTCGAGAATTCCCGTGCCTCGTGAAATTAAAAAGATCGAGAAACCAGAAACCCTACTTCCAAATGGATGCCGTTACAATGGATTCATCCAAATGGACGGAATCCTAATATTAAACATTGTACGTTTTTGACATTCACGGACCGATTTTGGATTGCAGCCACGTGAGCCACGCTATTTGGACTGTTGATAGGCTCGTCAGTGGCCACCTTTTAGTAGGAGATCCCCCATATATGGGACCTTCACCAATTTGTCTGACGGATGAAACTATGAAAATATGAAAGAAAATATGTTCCAGAACATAAATAAATAGGGTTGCCTAAAGAAAAATGGTCAAGGCTATTTTTAATAAATTTTTGAAAAAAAAATTTTTTCGGCAAATTTCACCGATTTGTCTGACGAACGAAATAAGTTTCAATGGAAAGTATACAACTTGTACAACATAAATCAACTAGGTTGCCTATCTTTTCCTGGTCACTATTATGTGGTTGCCGTGTTTAAAGAGGTGATTTTATATCGATAATTGCACTCATCTGTCTGACGCTTGAATTATACATCAAAATGATGGTAATTTTATTGCAAATACAATGGTATAAGGTTGCCTGCGAAAATCCGGTCAGAAATAAGGGTTGCAAGGCTTTTAATTAAAATAAGAAGGGAAGACTTTTAGCGATAACTCATAAACGGCTTAACTGATCAAGTTTGTTTTAATTTTATTTGATTGAGTTTTTAAAGCAATATTTTCATGATTTTTTTCATATTTTTTGAACAGATGGTTCAAAAGTTAGAAGGAAAAGCCTTTTTTTTTCTTTCTAAACGATTATTTTCGAAATGATTCACTTTATCAAGAAATGTTGTTTAAAGACCCCTATTTAAAGCTTGAACACGCCAAAATGTGGGCACACATTTTTGCTTATAAATTTTGTAAAGGGTGGTTAAACTTTATTTCTTTACTTAAATTAAAATCGCTATAGTATATTAGTATGAGGAATATATGATACCACAATAGTTGTCAATTGTATGATTCGTTTTCTTGATAACGAGCTTTAAACAATAACGGAGCGAAATCACTTTGCACCAATAGCATTGGAAAAGTCGATTAGGCTAAAGAAACTTGTGAAAATGTTAATATATCGAGGACCGATTAGTTTTTGTGTTTTTGAAATGTTGCGGAGACGTCAATGAATGGAAAGACAACCAGAAAGCAGAAAAACAAGAGATACAAATGAGAAAAAAAAAAGAAACTAGGAACATACAGCGTTCTTACATAAAGACCGAAACCTAATTTTTCTTATGTTGCAAAAAACGTACAAATATCTCAAATTTATGTACAAAAAGAGAAGTCAAGTTAGATTAAGACTTAAGAGCTAGCAAGAGCTTATTTGCTCCCAAAATAGTGTTGCTAAATGAAATTTGTATCCAAAATGTAGGATATTAAAACGTTTGATCAGTTTTAACGTATTTGAGCGTGTTAGGTGTTAGACGATGGTTCTATAGAAATACATACTTCAAGCAATACACAAAATAAAAAGTTTGACTTGTATGAGTTGCTAATACATTCCCGAAGATTGCAAGATAAAAATAATGCTAAGTATCACCATTATTTATTGGTTAAGCCAGCTACTTGTGGTTGCATCAAGCGACGCCGTTAATTGATTCGCATAAGGGACATTGACTATAGAAATGTATGCAAGAAACATTTGCGAAAATGACCTAAACCTATTTTAAAGAAGCCACAGCTCACAGTTACTATTTTGGTAGCATTCATCGTGTTGTCATTACACTATAACAGTGACGAAGGGGTATTAACGTGATGGACATGCTGACAATGCCAAAAGGGTACTTTTGGCGGATGGTAATAAATGAAGGCGGATGGCAATGGACTGGGCCCATATCAATGAATATTTGAAAAAGACACCTGTTAAAGTTATATTATCAACAGAGAGCGCAACTTTGGTGCCGATGACGTCATTATGACGTTAAGTCGCATATAGGATGTTTTTTTAAAACAACATTGTAACACCTCAATGATTCTTAATAATTGTTTATTCATAAAAATGCTTGGTAATTTACACAAAAAATAATGTAAACATTAAAAAACGATACGAAACGATCTCCTTCTCGTTCAATATGCTTTGTTGTTTTCAAATGTTTCTCTATATTGCTTGCTTTTGCTGTTAAATGTTGGTCACATTTTTTCATTTTTTACAATCAGAAAAGGAAATTTCTGCAAATACGGCTGCAAAGACTCCATAGCGACTTCAAACAATAATATTTCGGTTATATTTTACTAATAAAAAAATAAGTAAACAGTAATTGGTTTTCATTTCCAACAATCTTGTTCTTAACATGACAAAGACAGTTTGTTATGTTTTTATACGTGGCCATTACGTATAAAAACTCTCAACTCAAGTTTCAATATCAGTAAACTAAAGAGGCTAATAAGTTGTTATTTGTTTAAGTATCTATAATCTAGATAACAACATTCTGTATTTAGCTTCACGTCATACGTCTGTCATCGGCACCAAAGTTGCGCTCTCTGATTATCAACTTATCCGCAAATAACTCTGGCTTGGACTACTTAAACATACATTTAATCATGTCGTGCAAAGTGCCTGTGTCCTGGTCATCACGAAGTCTGTGACATGTCAAATCCTGAGGCTGAAATGATAGTCTAGTCTATTAGCATGATAAACTATAATATTTTCAATTATATTCAATATATATTTCGCTCCATTAGACCTTTATTTTCTATTTATTTGTAATTTTACGTGCCCACGTTTTGGCGTGTTCAAGCTTTATTTTGAAAGGCCTATCCAACGACATCCCACACTATAAGGTTGAATCGATAAAAAAATTGTCACTCACATTTTGTTTCTTTCAAAGCGATTATTTCCGAAAATATCCACTTTATCAAAAAATGTTCTACTAGAACCCCTATTCATTTTGAAAGACCTTTCCAACAACATCCCACATCATAGGGTTGCCACCAAAAAAAAATCCTCACGTACATTTTGTTTCTTTCGAGGCGATTATTTCCTCAAATATTCACTTTATCAAAAAATATTTTCTAAACATCGTATTTATTTCAAAAGACCTATCCAACGACATGTCACAGTATAGGGTTGACGCGAAAAAAAGATATGAATATGGCATAGGTATGAGTACGAGTATAGTGCGGCATGGGTATAAATTGGGCATGGCTATGATAAAAGTGGTATAGCTGACGTACAAGAAGTGGTACCCGAAAAGAAGGACTACATACCTACAAAAAGAGATGAGATCCCATCAAAAACATTACATGTAAAAAGATGCAAGTCTCGCAATGCAATTCTTCTACTACAAAAAAGTTTTAGATGTTATGTGAAACCAAGTCGGTTATTTTAGTCAGTGCCAGGGGGTGTTAAACCGTATCAATAAGATATCTTTAATTTTTAATACATATAATGACTTGGCAATCGCACTGCATAGTGCATAATGCTTTACTCGTACCGTAATCGTAAATATGTTATCATCATCATCATCATCATTTCAGCCTATATACGTCCCACTGCTGAGCACAGGCCTCCTCTCATGCTTGAGAGGGCTTGGGCTATAGTCCCCACGCTAGCCCAATGCGGATTGGGGACTTCACATACACCTTTGAATTTCTTCGCAGATGTATGCAGGTTTCCGTAAATATGTATAAAGGCTTGGTCAAACATACGGCGCGACGCAGCGCCGCGTCCGCGCCGCGCGACCGCGGCACATGCTAACAGGTTACCGACGTCAAACAGACTGCGTCCCGCCGGTATCACGCCCCGCGCCGCGCCGTCCCTTGCGTCCACGCGGCGCGTGCGCAGCGCTGCGCCGCGCGGACGCGGCGGCCCGCCGCGTCGCGCTGGGTCACATCAGTAGGATCGGACGTTAGGCAGCGAGCGGTGCGCCGCGTTCCCGCGCGGCCGCGCCGCGTTCACGCGCGCGATGAGGGCGTGTTGAGAGCGTGAGGCCGGCGCGATCGGCGCGCGCCCTGTTTGACCAGGCAACACGCGGCGCGGACGCGGCGCTGCGTCGCGCTCTGTGTTTGGCCAGGCCTTAATGCTCAAACTGCATGCGATTAGCGCGCTAGCGTTACGTTTAATTATTTTTATTAGTTGACGATGATCCTTGTGTCATTATGCAGCCGTGCGATGGCCAAGTCATTATACGTATTAAAAATTAAAGATATCTTATTGATACGGTTTAACACCCCCTGGCACTGACTAAAATAACCGACTTGGTTTCACATAACATCTCATAACTTTTTTGTAGTAGAAGAATTGCATTGCGAGACTTGCATCTTTTTACATGTAATGTTTTTGATGGGATCATATTTAATACAATGCCAATAACTCGACAAAAAAGTTACCTACTTTTTAGAAGAAAAATGTAGATTTTCATAAAAATAAAACATGTAATGCAACAGAAATTATCATTTATGTTAATTAAATCAAAGTGGTGTCATTATGATATCATAAATGAATTCGGCATCCCCGATTTATACGAAAACTTTACCAAACTTGACCTAGTAGCTTAAATGACATAGATATCAAGATCAAGTTGAGAGCCCCCCCCCCCCTAAAAATTTACATCAAAATTCTCGGTGGCTCCACTTCTTAAATCTATCCTTGGGTCCTAAGGACCAATCCTGCTAAAGGAAATCTCTTGTTCATGCAACGCCGTATTTTAGGCCCAGCACCTTCCGATAGAAGTAATTTAGTCCCTTGGTGTTCACTTTTAATTATACGGCAAATGATGATGATGGAATTTCCTTTTGCAGAATTGCTTCCTTTTGACTCACAGATTGATTTACGAAGGGGAGCCAATCGAATTTTTGATGCAAATTTTTGGCTTAAGGGGGGGGTGCCCCCCAAAATTAGTAAAAAAAAATAGTTTTGCTATGTGGTCGAATTTGGTATCATTTTCGTGTAGTGTAACTAATTTATATGGTTTCATATAAATAATTAAAAAAACTGAAAAATAAAAAAATTCTATTTTATTTTTTCCGGATAAAAGCCTATATTTTAATATGCACACAAAAAATAAAAATTTCATGAAAAAGCCCTACTATTTCTCGTTATAAAAAGTATACATATGCCATATCTATTTTACATGAACGTGAACAAAAAAAAAATGTAGACCTACTTTCGACTACTCGTTGAATACAACACACAACCGAAGTTTTTTCACAAGATACAACGATGTCAGCTACAGCTAAGCAATTTACGGCGCTTGATGATGATGAGATGCCTTTTTATTATACATAGTGAGTCCTTAAAACCCTTTGATAATTTTAGGAAGGAGATCCACCTTCATGTTTGATACGGTCGGGATGAAAGGTGGGGTGATTTGTCCCATAGAATCATAAATTTATGCAAGCATCTGTTTAGGTTCCTGCAATAAGTTTGGTGACATTTTCGAGTAAATCAAAAGACAGAATCATTTAGGTAATTAAATAATAAATATTCAAAATACAAATTAATAATGTTAATATTGACTAATATTTAAATTATTTTCCTCCGTATAGCTACGTCCCTTAAATCGGATTACGTTGTGCACCGAGCATAAGCAATGTTAAAGAGTGTTTACAAATATATAGGTAGTAAAATCTTTAAAATACGAAATAATGTAACTATTAGTCCATTTCTCCTTTTTAGTGTTCTGTACAAAACATTGTTCACGGAACACTTATTTTTTCTTTTAATTTACTCGATAATGACACTAAACTTAATGCAGCAACCTAAACAGATGCTTTCACAAATGTATGATTGTGTGGGACAAATCATTCCCACCCTTACGACCACATTGCACAAAAAATCAAGGTGGCTCCCGTTTAAAATGATCTAAGGGTTCTAAGGACTCACTGCATAGTAACAAGGGTAACTCATCATCATCAAACGCCGTAATTATCATAGCTGTAACTCATATCTTTGTATACTATTCAGTGAGCTGGTGGGCGAAAGTAGGTCTACATTTAATTTTTTTCTCGCTGTATTTTTAGACATAAATATGCAATGTGTATACTTTTTATAACGAGGAATAGTAGGGCTTTTTCATTAAAATTTTATTTTTTGTGTATATACAGGGTGTCCCATAAGTAACACGTCACAGTGACACTGGAGGTAGACCAGGCCAAGAGGACCCAACATGACCCCAGTAAAAGTGGCACGGTTTTCGAGTTATTGCCAAATTAAGGTTTTTCACGAATTTTGACCGTTTTTAACATTGTTAGTGCCAGTGTGCAGTCGGAAAGGTCTCGAAGTGAGTTTTTTTCATGTGTACGGCATCATGAATAGTTAATTAAGATAACAGAATAGGTATTTTATCGATAAACAATGTAAAATACAAAAAAAGTACTGGTTTAATCTCGAATTAAATTCACAGCGAAACATCAATTTCGACTTTGACCACCTGTCGTGAATAAAAATTGCTAAAAAAGTAATGAGCAAATAACGTCAAAAAATTTAGCATGTTATGCAGATTCAAAAATGGTATAACACATGTACCTTCCTGCATTAAAATAGGAATTATTATCATCTTTCGAAAGCCTCATAAAAAATAAGTGAAAACTAGGAAATCTGCAATCCGTTGCTACTTGTAGTAAAAATAACGATTTATGTTGAGATATCTAATTCTGGATTCAGAAATAAAAAAAAGCCTATTCAGTATTTGCCGAATGCCCAAAAGAAAGAGATGGAAAATGCTTATCTCCCTTTTCAAGGATATCATTGAGTTGATAAAGGTTCAACGAAAATAATACAGGTTAAAGTTTGAAATAATTTTACAATAGGTGCTCGAATTGCATTTCTCCGGCTCGTATGCATGCTTGACACTGTCTTGTAAAACTTCAAGTTAATTTTCTTAAATAAATTTCGGATATGTTTCGTGCTGCCTCGAACATGCCGTCGTAGTTCCTCTTGGGACTCTTGACGTGTCACTTAAGGCTTGGCCACATACAGAGCGCGACGCAGCGCCGCGTCCACGCCGCGCGACCGCGGCACATGCTAACAGGTTACCGACGTCAAACAGACTGCGTCCCGCCGGTATCACGCCCCGCTTCTGTCGCGCCCCGCGCCGCGCGGCCCCTTGCGTCCGCGCGGCGCGTGCGCAGCCCCTTGCGTCCGCGCGGCGCGTGCGCAGCGCTGCGCCGAGCGAACGCGGCGGCCCGCCGCGTCGCGCAAGGTCACATCAGTAGGATCGGACGTTAGGCAGCGAGCGGTGCGCCGCGTTCCCGCGCGGCCGCGCCGCGTTCACGCGCGCCTTGAGGGCGTGTTGAGAGCGTCAGGCCGGCGCGATCGGCGCGCGCCCTGTTTGACCAGGCTTCGCGTCGGCATCACGCGGCGCGGACGCGGCGCTGCGTCGCGCTCTGTGTGTGGCCAAGCCTTTATGGGACACCCAGACTATAGTAGACTCAAACCAAACGGACGACCGGGTTCATATCTCTCTCACCCTACCTTCGTCTACGCGAGCGCGAATGAGAAGTTTTACGACCCCGGTCGTCCGTTTGGTTTGGGTCTACTATAGTTTGGTAGAAAATTTTTTAACCAGTTTTTTGTGTCTGACTACCAAGGACCGAGAGTTTCAATTGCAAGTGCCGCAAATACATAATTCGGTTGCAAAAATGCGTATTTGCGACACTTGGTAATTTGGGCGTCCTCTGCTGCCGTCCCCGGCCTCCTGGCA
Source organism: Cydia fagiglandana (assembly GCF_963556715.1). NCBI lineage: Eukaryota > Metazoa > Arthropoda > Insecta > Lepidoptera > Tortricidae > Cydia > Cydia fagiglandana. Next base: position 11,000,252 of record NC_085948.1, read on the forward strand.
GAGCCCAGGACGTGGGATGGGGCCAGTGTATCAATACATATTACATCCCACGCCAAGGGCCGCCCCAGGAACCAAGGTACGAGCGAGCAGCCGTCGGGCCTTTTGCCATCCGCCGCAGATAGACCCTACTGGCTCCAGGGTTGCTGGTATGGAAGCGGTACCGAGTGCTCTGCGGATTAGGTCGTTTAGAGCCGTGTGTCTATAAAATCGGCCGGCGCTTGATTGACAGTGGAGTCCGTGGTGCCCGTAAGCGTCAACATGGCTTCCACAGCGGGAGCAAGCGTGTTGCTCGCAGACTTTCAAACCAAGCCTGAGGCATACGGCTACGCGCAGTGACGCCGGGTCTAAAAGGGAACCAATGTTCCGCGACGGCAAGGCGATGCCAATGCCCTGACTCGGGTTCCGATACTGCGAGCAGTCTAGCACGGTCGCGGGGGTTCGAATTATTGTCCAAAAGGTATTTGTGGGTTGTTTTTATTTTTATGAGGTCCCAGGCTGCTTGGCTGGCTTTTTCGGTAGGTGGGCTCTCGCCGGGATTTTCAGCACTCCAAGTTGACTCTGCATCTGCCAAGCTCGCCACTACCACACCCGTGGGATTGGTGACATTAAGAATGCCACGGATGAGATGAGCGACGCTGTGGACAGATGAGAGAAAAGCGGGGAGAGCCAGATCGCCCGTAGAGCGGATACCCAGGCCACCATAATTAATAGGCAAAAGTAGCCTGGGACCAGCTTTGAGGGCTGAAAGTGACATAGAATTTTGCAAACCGAATTTTTTAATATGTTGTCAATGGATAACGTGCGATTCGAGAATTTCCAAACAGGGCTGCAACGTAAAATGTATAAGAATTTTGGAGAAAATAAGCACAGACGTAAGATGTAAATAGCCATATGGGCGTTAATTTTGTATAATAAATCTGAACAGTTGTGAAAGTTGTCTAATTTTGAAATAGGGGCACCAAGTAAAACGAGGGAGTCTCGTGTAACAAAGGTGAAATTGGGCGCGACAGAGTTGAGACTTAGAGTCAAAGCAGCCCGGGCACTAGCTGAAAGCTTGTCTGAGATAAAAACCTCACACTTATTGAAGTTAAGTGTGAAGCCAATCTCAGCGAACTGCCTTGAGATTATATTTAGGTCGTTTAATACAGAAGAAGCCGTCCCTGCAAGTGTCCCGTCATCCAAATACCATACATTTAGTTCAGATTTTAGCTGAGTGATGATGGGGTGAATTGCGAGGCTAAAGATGACGGGCCCGAGCGGATCTCCCTGCTGGCACCCGATACATGAGGCAATTTCTTTTGAAATTAAACCATATAAATAAAATATCAGAAACGAATTTAGCATCCTTGAGTTACACGAAAATAATACCAAACTTGACCACATAGCAAAACTTATTTTTTTACAAATTTCGGGGGGCACCCCCCCTTAATTCAAAATTTTGCATCAAAAATCCGGTTGGCTCCCCTTCCTAAATCAATCTGTGAGTCAAAAGCAGCAACTCTGCAAAAGGAAATTCCATCATCATCATTTGCCGTCATATCACACTTTTTTTGCGTGAGCGCCACGGACTAATTTAAGAAAATAGCCAAAAATTACCATTTTTGGCTATTCCCCCCCCCCCCTTATCTCCGAAACTACTGGATCTAAAATTTTTAAAAAAATATACAAAATAGATCTTTACCTATAGATGGCAGGAAAACATATTAGAAATATGCAGTCAAGCGTGAGTCGGACTAATTACTTAGTTTTTGATCCGACCCTTGCGGGCTTTTTGTAAGGCAATTCACTCGCGTTTCACATATAAAAAATACATTGTTAAAAATTGGGTCATTGCATTGGGACTCGCACTTGGCCGGTTATCGTAAATAATTTATAAAGTATGACCCGTAGCAAAAAAAGCAGCCAAGTGCGAGAGTCGCCCATGAATGGTTCCGTAGCAGCAAGTAACATAATAAAATTGCGGTTTACGATGTATGACGTATTAAAAAAAACTACTTACTAGATCTCGTTCAAACCAATTTTCGGTGGAAGTTTGCATAGTAATGATTATGAACATCATATTGGAAGTGTCTCTCGCGCAAACTATTAAGTTTTATTTAATTAGTTTAAGTGTATGTAATTTTTTATCTATAGTTGTGTAAGTTTTATTATGTTTGTTTGTTTATTTCTTAGTTTTTATCAATAAATGCATAGTTAAATAATATAATAACAATAAAATTCTTGTTTAAGTGTTATTAAGTAAAAAAATGATATTAGAAAGAGAAACCTCAATATTATTTTTGAAGACCTATCCTAGACACTCCACACGTATGGGTTTGATTAAAAAAAAATTTGAGTTTCAGTTCTAAGAACCTCCAAAATTTACTGTTTTTTTTTCTATTTTTGTGTGAAAATCTTAATGCGGTTCACAAAATACATCTACTTACCAAGTTTCAACAGTATAGTTCTTATAGTTTCGGAAAAAAGTGGCAGTGACATACGGACGGACAGACAGACAGACATGACGAATCCATAAGGGTTCCGTTTTTTGCCATTTGGCTACGGAACCCTAAAAATCTGATACATAAATAATGTACATATAATTTCTTGTAAGACACATGTGGAACACTTTTTACCAAACAAAGTGACATGTGAATTGACTGTAATGAACTTTCTTCCTTTAATATCGTTTCAAACATTGATCCTAGAGAAAAGTGTACAATTATGTTTTTCGCAAAAAAAAATTTCGATTATTTATTTACAAGAACATTAAGAACCTATTTTGCTATGGGCCACCGTTTACAAGTTATATTTACGAAAAACTAAAAATAGGGACTTGGAAATTGATTATGATTAACTTACTCCTTTTACCGTTTACGAGTTATTTACGAAAAACTAAAAAAGTGACCTGTGAACTGATTGTAATTAACTTTCTTGCTTTCATATCATTTTAAATAGGTAAATTGATCCTATCCTAGAGAAAAGTGTTCAAGATGTTTTTAGGAGAAAATATTATGTAGATTACTTATTCATAAAAACCTATTTTGCCATGGGACACCGTTTACGAGTTATTTACGAAAAACTAAAAAGGGACTTTTTTTTTTTAATGAATTAAAATTTATTATACAAAAGGTTAATGGTACATAAATAATCATACAAAAGTAACTTAAATATATCTAAATATTAGAATATTTTAATCTAAAAGGCCTCCGCGGGCTGTACTGGGTGCAAAGGTGCCCATTAAAATTTATTATAATTAACTTTCCCGCTGTTTGTCTTTTTAAATATTAATCCTAGCGAAAGTGTTCCACATGTAGGAAATTTTATGTTTATTATTTATGTATAAGAATTTGTTTTGCTATGAGTCATCCTTTTCAAATTATTTACGGAAAACTAAAAACAAGGAACCTTAAAATTTATTATAATGAACTTTCCCTCTTTAATATATTTTTAAATATTGCTCCCTGTGAAAAGTGTACTGAATCTTTTTTATAGAAAATTTTGTGTAGATTATTAACGTTAACAACATTTTTTGATATTGGCCACCGTTTAAGAGTTATTTACGAAAAACTAAAAAACTGGACCTTAAAAGTGATTATAATTAAATTTCCCGCGTTAATATCTTCTTGAATATTGATCCTAGCCAAAAATTGTACTGAATCTTTCTTTTAGGCAATTTTATGCAGATTACTTATGTATAGGAACATTTTTTGCTATGCGCCACCGTTTAAGAGTTATTTACGAGAAACTAAAAAAAGGGACCTTTAATATCAAATATTTCACTTCCGGTCAAGATTTCGATCAGGCAACCGGCAAATTCGGATTCAGCGGGGTTTAATTAGGTTAAAAGAAAACCCGGTTGCCAAAAAGTAATATGATTTGCCAGTCGCATCAGAGGAGAGCGATTTTGATTTTTTTTGTCTAGACTATTAGTGAAGGACTGGGTGTCTAGCGTTCACAGCATAGATATCATAATTTTTTGAATTAGGTAGGGGATACCCCTTTATTTTAGCGGTATCTCTGAAAGATAAACCCCTTCCTGGAGCTAAGTCAAATGAACGGGTAAGCAATTCAAAGGGAAAGCCAATCATTGGAGCTGGCTCAGCTGGCTATTCGATAAACGACTAAGCCAGTTAAAGATTTTTTTCTGGGAAGGGGTTGACGGGGCCCTGGTTCTGTTTTGACCGTTAAGAAATAATTGATATAAATTAGATATTTTATACTTATTGCAATGTAAATGCAATATTCACAATTCGCGATTGAGATAGTGGCCAAAGCCGGGTGAGGTGAATTTATATAGAGCATGTGATTTTGAGACAGTGGCCAAAGCCGGGTGAGAAGGTGAATTATATAGAGCACGTGACTAAAATCCGCTTGGCAAACTTATTATGTTAAAACAAAACACAAGATTAATATTACGAAGCCCAGATCTTATATCATAATAACACACAGTTAATAACAAGGTGCAGAATAAAACCATTTGGGGCCGCCGCCAAGGACAGTGACAATGTAACAATCCATGTTTCACTGCAATCCACAAATCCGATAATGTAGACGCACACACTGTCACATTTTTATTATCACTTCACTGAGTCACTTTTATTTGGAAATTCACGCACTGCAATCCAAGGTAATCACTGCAATCCTTGCAAATCCTTGAGCTCCGACGTTGCGCTCACTGTCTAAACGGCGGCGGCACCGATTGTGCGAGGACATAAAGAACATGCCACTGTTTAAGCTCAAATTACCACAACATTGCAATATAAGCGTCTTGAGTGAGGCCCATTTTGTGGATACTATGATGCCAGGGTTCAGAACACGAAAAACAGGTGACCGACACCGTCAAAAGGCAGGTCACTAAGAAGATTTTAAGGTCATCTGCACGTATGTAATTAAATTACGTGAAGCTTCCATGTATAATAATTTATTTACATAATGTTTCCCATGTTTTTAAATAAGGACGTTCACACCGGACATGTATACGCACAGCTCGTGGTGTCGAATGGGAAAATCACAGGGAATCGGAGCCGTGCTGCATACGCATCTGGTGTGTATTGACCTTGACTATCGTTTAATTTTTGTTTTTGGAAGATTAGTGACCCCGGTCAATTTCGATTGAAGGAAAAAGATGTTTTTTTTTTAAACAATTCACAGCAACATGCTGTGATATCACGTATGTCTACTTGTAGAAAATTGAGGTGGACTGGACACGTGAAGACTTCGTCATCTCGGTTGCAAAAAATTACTTAACGGTACTCAATGATTAAACTAAGCAATAATAAAGTGACACCCGTAAAGTGAAATGTTAAAAGCCGATGTGCATGTTATATTTTTCATTTATTTTGCCTTATTATTAGTAAGGTAGAAGTACTAGTGCTCGACGCTGCACTAGTATTCGACATGGGCACTACATGTAAAAGTGCCAAGGATTAAATTTGAATACAGAAAAATCTTCGCCATTCAAATTTAACCTATTACCTTATATGGTCAAAAGATATCGAACTTGCAGTAACTCAACCATCAAAGATTTGAAAATAAAATCAGATTTTATACGTAATTACGAAAATCACACAATAGAGCAATACAACATTTTATTTGAACATGTAGGCATTTATTTATGTGTTACTCTTTCTATATAAACGTTCTGTTGCGCGTTTTCTTTATCTTCATTTATTTTGCAACCGCGATAACGATGTTTGTTTAGGTATGTATATTTATTATCTATCATTTAAATTCCAAAAATATAATTTGGCCGGTGTCATTTTTGTCATTTTGGGAGGTATCATTAAAATTACATATGTAGTCCAAACGAGCCCCAGGTTTAAAAGGGAACAAAACTACAAAATAAAATGTTTCGCTTTGATAAAGATAAAACAGATGACCTTTTCCTCTAAATACATACGTGCAATTGACGCTCATGTTCGGTTTTACAAAGTTCCGTTGATCCGAAATGTCATTCCAATTATTTTTTGACTTTTTAAGAGAAATAATAAATAAACGGAGCTTTATAAAACTGGACATTGAATCTCAACCTACAGTTGACGCCGTACGCTGCGTACGTCCAATCGGATGGTAATAGAGCAACATATCTATAGGAACGTTGTATGCAAAGTACGACATCAACGGGGAGACCAATAACGCTGATTTTGACGATGCTAGTAAGTTTGATGTTGACTGTACTGTTATAGTGTGTTGGCATGGTATTCCAGAGAGACTAGCATCGTCTAAGGGCCGAACCACCCCAGTGCGTGCAAAGATATCTGTTATATTTTTTTATACATTACAACTGGCGTTTGCAAGCACGTCTATGTGCAGGAAGCCAATGACGTGCAGCATAACACTTCTGAGAGCCTACCGCGAACCACGCTCGACGTGTTGCCTCTCTGTTGCGCTTGTAAATTCGTACGTAAGAGTGACAGGGAGGCAAGTGAGGCAACACGTCAAACGTGGCCCGCGGTGGGTCCTCTGATGTGGTTCGACCTTTAATCTGCCTATAAAATATTTAATAATGATGTTTGCACTTACGATAGATGGTACCGCGAAGTGGAGGGTGGGTTGGGCGCTGAATTCACGGAGGACGAAGAACCCGAGTATCCGGAGCCGGCGGGTGACGAGCCGGCCGAGGGCGCTCCGGCCGCCGTCGGTATCGCGGCCGGCTCGTAGTACTCGGTGGTAAGGGTGCGGTCGTCGAGCACGTGCTCCGCGTTGTGGGCCTTCGATGCGGACTTAATGTCCATAAAGGCCACTGTGGCACAAATACCGCACCCACTAATCGCGCTCCCGCCCGCCAGGGCGCTTGCGTTCTCCGTTCGACCCAGCAACTTGACATTCTGGACTCGGCCATAGCTGCGGGAAAAAAAAATGTTTTCACATCATAAACCGATAAATAAACAAAATCGATGTCATCAGAATTTATAATATGGGCTACGTTATATTATCTTTTAAGTTATTTGATTTAAATCATGACACTGTTATACAAGAGAAACAGTGTAATAGGTACAGTCGTCACACGGGATTGCTATGCCATTTAGGGTTCTTGCTACATTCGAAAGGCTTTATTATTAATCGGGCAACTAAAATATTGGGTTGGGTTTTTTTTGTAATATTTATTTATTGTAACAATTAATCGACAATATAATCACCATCATTCTCTAGAGTATCTAGAACATGTAACCATCTGCTAGGCAAAGTTTCAATAGCCTTAGCCCAGAATGAAACTTGAAAGTGGCTGAGAGGCAAAGAAGTTGGCAAGGTAATTTTTTAGGTCGCCGGTATTTTCGAATTTCTTTTCACGAAGATGCTTTTTCAAAGCCCGAAAAAGATGATAGTCGAAAGGTGCTAGATCAGGGCTATAAGGTGGGTGAGGTATTGTTGTCCAACCGAGCTCGTCTAGAAATTTACAGGTAATTTTCGCCGTATGTGGTCTTGCATTATCATGAAGTAATGATACTTCAAGACGTTTTGGCCTTTTTCCTTTAACAGCGTTCGCCAACTTCTGTAGTTGATTCACGTAGGCTTCGGCATTGATAGTCTGATGGTCGTCCAGTAACTCCCAAAACAACATTCCTTGCGAATCCCAGAAAACTGACAGGAGAAGTTTCTGGCCATGTGGACTGCTTTTAAGCTCTGTGTTGGAGGCCGTTTATCGGAAGGCATCCAAAAGGCTTTTCGTGTAACGTTCTCATACAAGACCCAGGACTCGTCTCCAGTGATGATTGACTCCAGGAAGCTCTTTCTTTGGGGGCGCAACAGCAGACTTTCAAAAATGTTGACACGTAACGCACGTTGAGCATCGGTCAAAGCATGAGGCGTCCATCTTGACAAAACTTTACGGTAACCCATCGACTGCAGATGGCGATCTATGGTACTGTAGTGATATTTTAGAGTTTCCTCTAAATCCCTGGTGGTGGAATCCGGATACAACTCAAGCTCGCGCCGCAATGCTTCTTCGTCAAAAGTGACGGGGCGACCAGTATGAGGAATGTCTTTTAGACTTGTGTCTCCTTCATTAAAGCGCCGTACTGTGCTGTGCGCCAATGTGTGTGTACCAATTTCGTACTGTGCGATCGGTAGTAGTGTTTGGGCCAAAAGCAGTGTCAATCTTATTTGCTGTTTCCCTCGAACTGGTTCCCAATTTGTGTTCGTATAAGTAAATCGCTCGAAGATGTTGTTGGTTCATTTTTTCGATTTTAACTAAATGCTTTTAAATAAACCCGCGCTTATATACTCTAGGTGAAAGATTCGAGAACATACTACTATATACTAGATTTATTCTAGAATATTCCAGAGTAGACGTGCGCGCCGGTCGAAAAAAATCGGGCGGCGGCGCGCCACGAAAAAATCCACGGCGGCGGCGTAACGCCGGCGGCGTGGGATTTTCAACTTTTCAATATACGTATAACGAGAAACCAAGATTAACTCTTAAATCAACACGGGAAAAAACTCAAAAAAACTGTGTTATATCGTTTTTTTGGTTTATTGTAGAAATATCATGAAAAAAACATATATCAGTATGTTGGACGTTGCCAGGATCGGTGTAAATAAAAAAACACGCCGCGTAATGAAAATACGTCCAGTATTTTGGACGTTGCCGAGTATAGACTACCTACTTTACGTGCATAAGGTTTTTTTTAGTCCAATTCATGTTTTTTATAAATAAATATAGAATAATTGCATTTTTTAATTAGAAATACACTTACTGATAATGTCAACTTATGTAATGAATTGAAGTAAAACCTACTATTTTTGTATTTTTGGAATAACTTTATAGCTCGTAGGTGGTAAAATTTTACCAGTCATTAACGTCATTTATTTAACATTAAATCAAACAGCGGGTTATCCTAGGAAGCAGTAACATCCAAGCAATGGTTTTACAATAATGCATGCACTTTTATCAAAAATTTCCTACCAAATTTCTCAAATGAAATCGGGTATGTCTCTTGATAAAAACAAATCCACACACACACACACACACACACACACCACATCCATAGGGAAAAAATCTATAAAAATATATTTTTATCTATTTGGTTCATTACGTAATACGGCAAGTAATGACTTTTTAAAATGTTTTGAAACACCTAACATCCCTCTATTTAATTTATTTATCACAAAAACTACCAGAAAATTTAATAATTTTACTCTTCGCATACTTGGCAACGTCTAACATATTGGACTTAGCAAAAGTGCCGTGTTGTCGACTACAAACTACAACGGGCAAAATACTGGACATTACACTTTTTACACTTGTTTTACCCATAAACAAAAAACATTTTTATGTAAATCATATTGCCACGTAATAAACAGACCAGTTAGTAACCTATTATACGTTTTATATTAACGCTGCTTAATACTGTCATATAAAAAAAAAATGGGTAAAATGTCAGTCTGTCGGATGCTTCCTTGCAAGTTCTGCGTTCTGTAGGACTTTGACAAAAAGATTATGTTCACACTGGTTCCCAATATTTTCTTATATACTCATACATACTTAAAAATAACATATTATTCAAGTAGTATTAGTAGTAGTAGTAGTTTCCTGGTAGTGTAAGTACGCTACCAGAGGAAAGTAATGCTATGCTTTAATATTTGTTGCAGAATTTTTTTTCTTGGGATGTCCATTATAGTGGACGTTATCGATTTATGGGTTAAAATAAATCATACAATGAATTAAAAAAAAACGTAACAGTGGGAACGCTAAAGCTAAGCACGTCGCACGCGCTTTATGTCCATTGATTTTAAATTTGTACTCTTGCGGGCTTTGTCTCGGCGCGAATTTTAAACTACCGGCGGCGGCGGCGGCGCGCTGACTCCTTATGGCGGCGGCGCGCCGCGGCGGCGCGCACGTCTATTCCAGAGTCTACTGAAAATATCAAGAAAATTTAGAATTGGGAAAAATATTATGCAACAACCCAATATTAAACAGGAACTTTCATTGGGCATATACAATAAAATATAATTTGGCTGTGCATTAATATTTTAGCGCCAAAAAATATATCAGCCTCAAATGTAAGCATCATATTATTAAAAAAACTAGCAGCAAAATAAAGCCACCCAAAAAAATCATAGGGAACTTAAAGTGATAAGTAGGTTGGCGACTAAAATAATAATTTAGCAACTAATATTGTAAAGCAACCATAAAATTTAGTTTTCATCTAGTTGTTCACATCTAAGTAATCAACTATAGTCATCATAACTGAGCATGTCGTTTCAGCTAAGTAGTATTTTAACATGAAAACAGTTAAATTTAATCACTTTTTACCCAAAACACCTCAAATTATACCAATACGTAATGGTCAGTATACTTATAGTCGAAATTTAGAGCTAGCTAGAGTCAACAGATAGGTGCGACGACGAGCAAAGCGAGAAGGAGCGTGTTGGGTTGACTCAAAAGCTGTAACGACATTAAAATACAACTCGTATTGATATATTTTATTTTATGGCTCCGTTTTTGTTGCCAAACTATTAATTTTATTACCCATTTCTATTTTATTAAACTACCCAAATTCGATTAATTAGTTGACCGGTTAAATACGTGCCCATTCGAAATTCTATAGCGTAAGAACAACCAATTTAGCTAGGACCCTAAATGACGCAACAATTGCAGAGCGTGATGGTACATTAACCCTTATACTCCGTTTTTTTTAGCATTTGAAAAAGACTACGCGTTCATGACGTGTCTTTTAATTGAAAAACGCTTTTTAAAAATCAGTAACTATTACTTATGAATGTAAATAATCGTATGATTTATTGTTACATATTTGCCTTTATTTTTCAAAAGCTATTTCAATAAAATGACACGTCAAACGAGTATTATAGTATAGACCAGCGGTCGGCAACCTTTTAGCAGCCAAGGGCCACATAGCAGTTAACGAAGTGGACGCGGGCCGCATTTTTTTAATATTTATGACTTTATCAGACATTGTCATTTGTCAATATTACATATAAAATAGCCACGGAGGCTCGCGGGCCGCAAGTGAGAGGTTCGCGGGCCGCATGCGGCCCGCTGGTTGCCGACCGCTGGTATAGACATATGGTGAACCGCTATGTTAGACATTAGACATCTATCAAACAGGATGGCCTTTTTCCGAGTAAGTACAGTAAACCCTCGATAACGCTACGTCTTACGTAGGCGAACAACGCGCGAACGCGGCGCGGCGCGGCGCGGCGAAATCAATCCTTTGATGCCCATAGAAGTGTCCTACGTAAGCGATCTCGTTGCGAACGCGGTGTGGCGCGATTTGCACGCGAATGTCAGGCGGCGCGGCGCGGCGCGGCGCGGCGGCGGCCGCTTTCGCCGCGCCGCGCCGCGCCGCGTTCGCGCGTTGTTCGCCTACGTAAGACGTAGCGTAAGGCGAAATCCTCGTGAACACGAAATTAAATTTCTTTCCCTTCCCTTCAAAGCCCAAAAACTCCATAACTCGATATATTTAACCTCATTTAGACGAAATAATCAACGTTTCCCTTCACGACTATCCAGGGCCCTATTTCACCAACGTGACAAATGTCGCATTTTTCGACATCACTGTTACTGACGTCACAGGCCTCCATAGGCTACGGTAACCGCTTACCATCAGACGGGCGGTGTGGTTGTTTGCCACCAACATGTTAATTAAAAAAAAACTCCACTATATCGCCAGTAAATAAGTACTTATTTTGCGAAGCTAATGACAATTGTCACAAGAAATACGACAATTGTCACGAAATTCCGACACAGAACTCACTTGCTGTCAAGAATTACCGAAAGTTCTTTGAAATCTTGTGACAATTGTCATCATTATCATCATAAACATCACAAGAGAAATAGCTGTTTTTTGCCGATATATAATAAAGTTTTTTTAAATAATACAATGATGGTGACAAACAGGAATACGGCCCGCCCGATGGTAAGCGATAACCGTAGCCCATGGATGCCTGTGACGTCAGCAAAAATGAGACTTGTCGAATTGTCGCACCTGTCACGTTGGTGAAATAGGGGCCAGGACAATTTTTAATTGTATACCTCTATAACTCGAAAACTTAAATTTGACCTTAACTAAAGGCTCCGTCACACAGGCGTGTTTTCCGGGCGGGGCGTGAGCGTTTTGTATGTAAAAGCGGCGCGCCCCGCTCACGCATATAAAACCCTCACGCCATGCCCGGAAAACGAGCCTGTGTGACGAAGCCTTTAGAGAAGCGGACAGACTATACCCACTAAAGATCAATTTATTGGTAGTATCAACTGGGAACAATCAATAGGCTACTTTCCTAATACTAGTCAAATCAGCATCTTTTTTAGAACTGTCTAAACAAGTTGATAGTGACGTCACGGTCAACTCCCCTATCAGATTTATTAAACAGAATTTGTGTTTGAAAATAACTGCTATCTATGTTTTTCTAATAATAAAGCACCAGGTTATTTTGAGCAGTGTGAAATAAAATAATTTATTTTAAGTAGAGGAAACATACAAATTATTAATTCTTGTTTCCTGTTTACTACAAAGAGAAGAGAACAAAACATAAAACGGTATAATCGGAGGAAAATAAATGTATTATACATAAATAACAAGAATGATATTATACCTACCTAGTTCAAAGAGGTCACCAATATTCACGCCTGGCATATTTAACCAGCACACTTATGAGTATTATGAGTTATGACACAGATATGACTCATAAAATTACTTTTGATAAAAATGAAATATATTTTTTTCCGAGTAAGTATAATATAAATAAATAATATACCTACATATATAGTTAATCTTTTGTTCATTTCAATAGTGTCATTGACCTTTACCAGTATATATCCACCTACCTATAATTAAATAAGACTAGATTAGATACATACAAAGCGTACAACTATGCATTTGTTTCAAATCAAATTAAATTAATATTAATGGGTAAACTTCATGTCTCTTGATTCGTACATAATATAAATAGCGGACCCAGTAATCAATCAACGTCAGTAAAAATAATACACTTGACATCAACGTACCTATTTATGTATGTATCTTGAAGATGGCTACGTTTTATATCTATGCAAGTTTGCTATTCAGAAAGCGGACTGACGTCACCCAACAAGCCGGTATCTCCCTCCCCCTTCCTCACATCCTGCCTGATTGGCCTCGCTTCGTCGCACCGCACGCCGCTGCCGCCGGCCGTGCGCCTAGCTACCCTCGCTCCCGCTCCCCGCACTTCTGCTCGGTGCCACCTTGCAAGCTCGCAACGCAACACAGTCAACGCAGTTGAATCGAGTTTCACACGGAAACGGGTACGACTAGCGCGCGGCCATGTTGTAAGAGTAAGTATGGCAACGTCGCACTACGCGCACCAGACATCGACCGATTTAATCACTCTTTGGCGCTGTTCATTTTAAATTTACATTTTACTCGTAACTGACGATTTGTAAATACGTATGCGAGTTTCAAGAGCAGGCATTTTATTTAACGTGCGCTAAATTCGTTACATTATCATACCTACACTACATTATTATACCTACTTACATTTTTTAAACCATTAGAACCAGTGTTAGTTATATTGTAAATATATTATATATTATATTGTAAATATATGTAGTAATAAATTCTGCCTGGGATCTCGTCTGAATTAGTACTTCACTTCCACTAGTAAATTCAACTATATAAGGGATGATTTCCATAATGAAAACATCTATCTACCTATACCAAATTTCATGTATAGCCTGTCCGATTTGTAGGATCAAGTTCGCCATTGATTTACTATGTTATGTTGCACTTGATCTTAGAAAAGCGGACAGACTATAGATCGTGTAGAGTGTATAGAACGGACACGCAGTTACAGCACATTTATACCTAATACCTTAAAAAAAACTTTTTGGTGTCCCTCGTCTCGCCGCCATGGTTACATTCCCCTGGACAGCTGTAAAAACACTGATCTTAAGGTATTTAAATTTATCAAACTTGCAGTTCTGTGGTAATATAAATAAATTTCCATAATAAGTTATCTAGGAACTATACTAAACATGTTACTAAAACGTGATCGTGATAGGTACAACATTTTTTCTAACAAACACACCACTAATCTAAGTAAGTATCACCTTAAGTAAGTAAGTGACCTTTAAACGAGTATAAAACATTATTACTATATTTCATAAACTTCTTGTGTATTTATAATATATTTCGGGGATCTCGGAAACGGCTCTAACGATTTCGTTAAATTTGCTATATGGGGATTTTCGGGGGCAATAAACCGACCTAGCTAGGCTAGCTAGGTCTTATCTCCGGGAAAACACGCATTTTTGAGGTTTTATATGTTTTCCAAGCAAAACTTCCTAAACACAAAAAAGTTGATTGACCACTCTATAAAAATTGCATAAAAAATATACGCATTTTGCTTTTACTAGGTATTTTTAAATATAAAATCTTATTATAGCGCGAAGTTTGAAACTATTAAATGTACATATGTATGTGACCTGGTCCGACACTCACTTGGCCAATTTTTAATAAGGTAATAACAATCGGCAATAACAAACCTTATTTCATTGGAATAAAGTTTTCGGATGGTCAGTTAGTTGTGTCAAGATGGTGCTAACACAATAGTAACAAAGTTCATTGCCCTCAGTCAGTCAGTTTAGTCCCAATAGGCGCTCTTTTGATCCGAAAAGTATCAAGTATTTCAACTTTCACCAATGTTATCATAATTTCTTTCGTAAATCGATAGTGGGTCGAATGAGTCGTACCAATAAGCATGACTTGAATTAACCGCATCAGTAGTCGCGTTGTTGCCTAAACATACCTACATTAGTTTGTTATTAATTACAATTTCATATGCTTTACTAATTAGTTGCAGAAAGTTGTTTATTAGAATTTTGTATTGCATAATGTTACTTGGTAGAAATATTGTTAGTCAGAAACACTTGGCATACTGGTTTCCGCATAATATTACTTCGCAGAATTTTTCGCATAACGTTATTATAGGCAGAAAACTCTAACCTGAATATTATGCGAAATTGCTATTATGGCAAGTATATATTTGTGCCAAAGTATCATGGGACTAAAAGTTTTTCTGCGATACGTGTTATGCGAAGTGTATTTCTGTCAAAAAAATGGCGAGTGTCGTGGAAAACTCGGTTGGAACGAAGTTAAAGGCTCCGTCACACAGGCGCGTTTTGCGGGCGGCGCGTGAGCGGGGCGACATATAAAACGCTCACGCTCACGCTCTGCCCGGAAAACGCGCCTGTGTGACAGAGCCTTAAGAAAGGCTTCGTCTAGGCTCCTTCCGCCAACCGTCCGATAAGGAACTTCGTTCCAATAATGTTCTGCCAGATGATGGTAACCCCGCAGAAATAAAATTCGTGAATACTAAATTATCCAGTTTGTTGTAATGTTGCTTATGGTAAGGCTGGTAGCAAACTTTGTATTGATTATGCTTTCTATGATGATTTCAGCAAGTCCCACTGTCGATTCTAGTGTTTGAGTTACGGGCAGTTTAGGTGAACCTTAATTTAGTTTAGGTGAGTTTAACAAAACTTGCTGGAAATGCGTCAAACACACAGGCACCACGCAAAATATAATGTTGATATCTTAGGTACACAGGGTACAATCAAACCTATTCGCAGGCTTCACCGAGACGGACAGTTACGACGACCTCGCTAGAAACCTGAACCGCCTACGCGCCGCTGCATTTTATTCATGCAAGAGAGGCTGTTTGTTCCCTCGAACGATTCGTACCGCGTCGCTGTGCATTGTTCGCTTCTCGAGAAACGACACGCTTTGTGAACAGAAAGTCACCGTTCGAGTATTGTTGAGTTTGGAAAAGACGAACCACTGCTTTCGAGGTTAATAACAATAGCTACGGGGTATGAATTTAGAACACGGTTAATTTTGAAGTCAGGTGGGGACACAGGACGGGGTACACCGGGTAGATACGGTTTGCTTGACCACACGCTGTCCGCGGCGGGCGACTGCCGCCCGTGACCGACGACGGCCGAATGCTATGTCCGTAAATATTATGTGCGTGGTCTTGTTGACCCGTCTCCCGCGACGTCCACTTGTAGCAGACCAAGGTCACCCCGCCGCGGACGGCCAGCAGCATTCAGACTTACAAAGTGACGTGTACAATTTTAAATAAAATGGGCCACTGTCCCATGAAAAGGTATAGTCTTTTGCCTTTTGAGTAAAAATTTTCGCATAAATACTAAAAATATGCAAAAATGGCTTTGAAAAACGTTTATTTTTGATCGAACTTGATATTATTCTTTATTTTAGTAAAACTAATAATTGAAAAAACCGGTCAAGTGAGAGTCGGACTCGCGTTCCAAGGGTTCTGTACATAAATCCAACTCACGCTTGACTGCACATTTCTAATAGGTTTTCCTGTCATCTTTAGTAAAAGTACTATTTTGTGTATTTTTTTCAAAATTTTAGGCCCAGTAGTTTCAGAGATAAAGGGGGGCAATGGTCGGACAGACAGACAGACGCACGAGTGATCCCATAAGGGTTCCGTTTTTTCCTTTTGAGATACGGAACTAAAAACAATGATATCTGCGATTCCGGACCGCACAGCGGTCTCGCCCATTCTCAGAAGAAAAACCTGTAATCATGGCGCCTTAAGTCGTCTGCCCTGGGGTAAATTACCAGTCACAATACGAACCAATGCATGCGTGCAAGAACTCGGTGAATTGATAAAGCGAACGCTAATAAATAGCTAACGCTGACTGGTGCAATTACGTATGATCCACGTGGCCGTGAGCCAACACAACAGCGCTACGTTATCATTTATTTATGAACACTATGAAACTTGAATGGATGCCTAGCCTAACCTAATCCACAATTCATTGAATCACAGCGAAAAATAAGAGGCATCCGGGATGAAAGTCGTGACAGGGTATATCTGTCTGTGGTAACAGGTTAGCGACGCCACACCGACGCGCCGTCATCATCGCATCTATCGTGCTCCACAGAAGTCAGAATCAGTGAGTACGCAAAATGCAGACCTACACCTGTGTCCGCGTTGAGGACGTGGTCATACCGCTGTGTTATAATTTCGAATGCAACTGCAGAAAGTTAGTGCCATATGCAAATGCAGTTGTTTTCGAGTGAGAGCAAGGCCCTTAGCACAAGGCATCGTAACATAAGAGACGCGTTGTATCATAGAAAAGTTACGAGTACGAGGCCCGTAGTTCTGCTCGCGTAAAAGGCTCCTTCACATTGACGCGATAGCGGAACCGACGCGGATAGGAGGTGAAGCGGTTGTGCGGCGACCGCCTACCCGTAGCCATAGGTAACTTACAACGCGGGTCCGCGATTAAAACGCTTTCAATCTGCCGACCGCGCTCAATGTAACATTCACCTTGCTACCGCACCTCTCCGCGAACGCTCCGGAACGCTTCCGCATCAATGTGACGGAGCCATAGTTTTATTAAGTGAAATCTCATGTTAATTAATTACAAAGAAACTGTTTGCATAAAAAGTTCTTTGCGCTTTGTTTTTTACGTTACAACGCCGAGTGTGCTGAGGGCCTAAAGGCTTCGTCACACAAGCGCGTTTTGCGGGCGGCACGTGAGCGGGGCGCGCTGCTTTTACATATAAAACGCTCACGCCACGCCCGGCAAACGCGCCTGTGTGACAGAACCTTAAGAGAGGCAATACTGATCTGATTTCATAGAAATACATAGGAACCAGTCGTGTCGCCGCGACGTGTCTGTGTGTCTGTACCTTTAGATTGATGTGAACATTATATGAACTTCAAAAACTAGTTTTGCCGTTTTTCAATACAAGGAACAAGTTTATAAGGGTTTCTTTTTTATCTAAGACGTAAATGATTCTTTAAAGATACGTTGAAGAACATAAAGCGTGTGGGGCGGATTTTTATTTCCGGCTCGAGGTAGGGGGTGGTGTGGTGCGCCTAGAGTAGAATAGGACAGAACGGGTCGCCGCGGCATTTAGGAGGAGGGGCTAGGTAGTTCAATTCGGTCGGTACAAGGCTATTATCATCGCTTGCTGAGCGTATCGTCTTAGTTAAACCAGTATAGAGTTGAGCTTTAGGTCCGTGCTAACTCTGCGTAAAAGGCCAACGCTAGGCTGAATCGATGCGCTTGATAAGCGATGGTAATATCAACTGAGTTCGGAGAGCCCGTGGCGGCCCGGATTGCCAGTGCCGGTCGATAGAGCGAGGCGGCGTGGGTGGGGCCGAGCGATACTGCACAGGGTGGTGCCCTCGCTCTCACCCCGAGGTCCCAAGCGGCAACTTTCACGTTGCATAATAATGTTACAAACACCCTGTGTCCACGTTACCCGACCCACCCCCACCCTTTTAAGCCTGAACGTCTCCTGTTCGATTTGATGTACCAGATCCATTTTTATCTTATCTGTTTATAAGTTCGGGTTGACTGGTGGTGACGCAGCCTTCACATGAAAATATTAGTATTGTATTCACTTTTTTCTCGTAATGCGAATTACCTACACCGTATTAAACCTACGCGTATTTGATATTAGTACATAGACTAGAAATCATATCACCTCTCAAAACCTGCCCCAAAAAATAGTCACGGAGCGAACAATCGCGAGGTATCAATACCAACCCTTGCATGTTAAACATATAAAAATTTATGTTATGGCAAAACTAATGAGAATTGAACTATTGACATACATACCTGAACAAACGAAATGATGCCTCCACGTACATAGTGTTTTCATTCATATGTATCTTATCATGTAAACAAACAAACGTCAAGTTCATAGAAAAATTATATTGGTATAAATACAACACCGTAGAACCCAACTCACTTTTGTTTTAATGTTTGATGCACACAATTACCTAGAAGCCGAAGCGGTGCAGCATACGCACTTGACAATATTAGACAATATGTTGATTAAAGGCGTGTGCACATCGGCTGCGTGTGCGGCCCCAACATTTTAGCGCACGTGCACGTCACGCAAGCGGTGTACCGTCTCTCATAAGGATCTGTATACTACAACGCGCTAGTTGAACTTCTACGCACCAAGGACCGGAAAACCCCTCTTTACGCTTAATCCTATCAATTCGGTAACCCAATCGATTCGGTTACTTTATCATTCGGTAACCCTATCATTTTGTTTATTTTATTTATATTTTAATTTTTTAATTATTTTATTTATAATTTATAATATAATAAGATTTATAATAAGAACACACCACACAGGTATAAAGTAAAGAAACTGCAAAAAAACTTTGTTTGTTTTGGAAGCTTCATAGACCGCCCATGCCAATGCCAACCTCGGTTATTCAATAATAAGTTGAATTTAAGTGTGCGTAAAGATTGCAATCGTTTGAACTGGTCAAAAACCTTATAATGAGGTAACTGAATAGACTGGGTTTTTATTTCGGTTACCGGTAACAGAGGTTAACTCGATCTGATACGGTTACCGAATCAAAGTGTTACCTTATCAGACGGTTACCGTTATGGTAGGAGTTTTTGTAACCACTTCTAAAATAACCCTATGAAAAACCCCGGTTAAGGTAACCGGTTCCGGTCCCTGCTACGCACACGCATCCGGTGTGCACAGACCTTTAACTAACACGATTTCACTCATCTGTCTGATTTGTCTGCCTGTGACCACGGACGTAACATCACGTTTGAATCGTCAGGCAGATAATAATAGTACATATGTGTATGCGATTAAGTCCCGATTCAGTTTTAATTTTTTTTATTTCACCTTAAAACTAACTTTTCATTTAAAAATATCAAACATAAAAAAGTAGCGAATTTCAAAGGGTCGTAAGTGTAGTATGACGTCATAATTGCGGCTGAAAAGCAAAAAAAAAATATTTTACTGAAAGAAAACGCAAAGAAACGTAAAACACAGAAATGTGACAATTGACATATTTAACGAAATGATTTTCGATTTAGCCCCCTTCACAAAATTTGAAATGTTGTCAGTTGATATGGGTTTTCTATTATATGAGTGCAAAAACGAATGTTGCAGTTGATTGATTGAGATGTTGTATGCAGTATTTCGTGTTAAGAAACAGTGGACTTGTGGAGCTGGAAATTAATTAATAATTCTAAGAAAACAATTTAACACTTCGCTGATTATTCACGTGTAAATAGTCATAATATGTCCATCTTTTTAACCAGAGTCAATGTCGAGGGGTCGGTCGTGTCGTTTTATATGCATGATAAGGCAAAGTTAAAGCGATAAATATAAGTAATAAACACATTTAAGTTCGTATTTAAATGTTCGAAACGTGCACGAAACCAGCTTTCGAAATATCAAACTCTACAATCTAGCGGCATTTTAAAGTTCAATGCGCAAAATGTCAAAATATTCCCACTTAACGATGGTAAATTGTAAATAGATAGGTAAATAAAGGTCCGTAAGTAATCTTCAAAAGCTGAATATCTAAATGTAATGTAAAAGTAGGTACGATATCCAACGATAGACAATGAATAAAGGGTTTTTATAAATAAAAGTCTATAACCAGCACAGGATTAAAAGACGAAGCATACATTTTCGAGGTGCATATAATAAACCAGCATGACGTAGGTATATGCTGTTATGCTGTGATGAAATATTTTAACGGAAGACTTTCGTCACACCACGACACAAATTTAAATTATAAGCAACCATACTAAAATCGAATGTAGTTAAATACAGGGGATATACTGTTCCACTGTAACGAATAGGTACCATTTCAAAGGGGGATTAGAAAAGACATTGCATTAAAAAATAATTTATGGATTAGTAGCAACAAGTACCTATTACTATATAGATATATAAGTACTTAGCACTGATGTGATTCGACTGATTCGATAGGATAGCTGCAGCAACGTGTGAGCCGAACATGCTTTGAGCAGCACGCAAATAAAATGCGGAATCATACGATATCAATGTAAGGCGCAGTGGAGTTGTGCGCATCACCCGCGCCCCGCGGCGCGACCGGCTGGCATCGATCGGTGGCGGGGACCGAGCCGAGCATACCACTCCGTGCTTGCTGGACTTTGCGTTGGGTATAAATGGTAATGGTAATCAACAACTCATTGTAGGTGTATACTTGTATAGTATATAAGGTTCACGTAATAAACAATTTCGGATTTAGGGCAAATGTTGCGTAATATATTGAAGGTGGAACTGTGTACTCGAAATGAAATCATAAAATCGTGATGTTTTCATACAACATTGAAACAACACGCTAGATAGTTTAAAACTACATTTTGTGCATTAGTGATAATCAGTAATTGTTGCCACACAACAGGATAGCAGTGAATTGCATGGTTTCAGTACCCTAATTTAGATATCCATTCAACGTAACAAAATATATAATTAAATTATTTAATTGCGTTTAATGTGTCCATAAAACTCGAAAACTGGACAATCGGTAGTCATAAAATAAATCGTTATACGTAATAAATGAATGGCGCCTACCTCATATGTGCATGCCATGGAAACTAAAAAAAACACTATACTTTTACAAATCATTTTTTTTATGAATAAACCGTAAACATTATTTATGTCCAAGTAATATATTAACCTAAAATAGACAACATGAGCAATACAAACACATTATAATATACTAATATATTAAATATTTTTACAGTACATATGGACCTATTTTGCCGCACTGGTGCGTAAAATAGCACTTTTCGTGAGTATATCAAAGGTTTAAAGGGCCATATGTACTGTAAAACGTTGTACGATACAGGTTCCTCTTTTCGGCACTTGTATCGTAAATAACTATGTATTACGATACGAGTGCGGATACATAAAAATATAGTATAGAAGACAAAGAACAAAAAGTAGGTACTTACCTTATAACATTATGTAACTCATGAAAGTTATGTAATTTTACATATTTTATATTTAAAATGTCAAAATTAGCCATGGTTAGGTAGGTACATACCTATGTAATATAAGTACCTTGTAATAGCTGTACGGCACGCCACAAAGGTTGTTAATTTATTTTTCTTCGTGTACGTATGCAATGTAACATACGTACATACATATAGACCTCACGACATTTATAAAAACATAATATACTTAAATTGCCTACATAACATAATCATATGTCTCCAAATACAGACGTAGATGTGTACTTATAAAATTTACTGATACATAGGTATGGTCGTAGCAGTAGCAGCACTATAGGTACTACATACTTTCAATAACGGTTTGTTAACATATTTCAGGACCTTGACATTTAAAATAGGCGTTATTTTTTTTTCAAAATGGGGTTGAAACTTTTAAAAGACCTCTACGCGAATGAAGTCGCGATCGGACGCTGGTTTAATATTGAATAACAAAAGTACAACACCAAAAACGTTCTGTTATAACAACACTATTGTTTCATTTTAACAACGGCTCATTTAAACAGCGTCTCCTCAATAATAATATCAAGATTACGTACGGATTCCTCGAACAAAAACAAGTAGGTACGTACAGACGTGGAGCCATGAGCAATGCGACGTTGCCAGCTCGCGCCGGGCGCCACACAACTACATTTACCCAACGGCAGCCAACACGATATAGCTGATGCGAGTTTTGTTTGTGAGCGAGTTGATTATCGGTTGACTGGTTGGCCTGGCATAGAAGGCAGTTGAACGGGACGGGCGCACGGACGGCCGGCACTCAACCAACCAAGGTTTCGCTTGTTGAAATAGCCATACCTACTTGATATGTTTAAAATAAAACTTTGACGCCAAGTATTTCGAGATAGATGGCCTTTTAAATCTTGCTCTAATATGCGAGTGTATTTTTATCAGTAGTAAAAAAAAACCGGGAAAGTGCGAGTCGGACTCGCGCACGAAGGGTTTCGTACCATAATGCAAAAAAAGGCAAAAAGAAAAAAACGGTCACCCATCCAAGTACTGACCCCGCCCGAGCCCGACGTTGCTTAACTTCTGTCAAAAATCACGTTTGTTGTATGGGAGCCCCACTTAAATCTTTATTTTATTCTGTTTTTAGTATTTGTTGTTATAGCGGCAACATAAATACATCATCTGTGTAAATTTCAACTGTCTAGCTATCACGGTTCGTGAGATACAGCCTGGTGACAGACAGACAGACGGACGGACGGACAGCAGAGTCTTAGTAATAGGGTCCCGTTTTACCCTTTGGGAACGGAACCCTAAAAAGCAGATTATCGAATTGCCAGTTTTATAAGTAAGTTACAGGTAACATGTTTTAAGTTAATAATACGTCGAACATTTTAGTTTAACTATTGTTAAGCAAGTTAGAACTTAGAACCGTCAAAACCCCTGCCTCATTTGCACCCTAACTATCAGCTATTTGAGCCATTGTCATGGTTCGAAGTATTGTCAACACAATTGCATTGACATAAAGTTGAACGTGCTTCACAGTCGGAGGAGCATTTGTCGACCAGAAAGCAAGTTGAGTTATCCACGCAAGACCGAACCGTACGTACCTACTATGTACCACTGAACTCGTATGTTATTGTTATCAGAGATGGCCAAATTTATTCGAATGACGAATAACGAATGAAAATAACAAAATTTATCGCGAATGACGAATAAAAGTGTCGGATGATTATTCTTATTCGAATGAATTATTCGTCGAATAATTCATCCGCGAATAATTTATTCGTCGAATGAATTGCCACGAATAATTTGTTTATTGGAATACCTTATAGTTTTCACGGTATCGAAAGATTTGGTAACTGTTGAGTCGATTCGGGAAATGAATTGAAGATTTACTGGATGTGAAATGGTGGAGACATGTGGCGTTCCACGGCAAAAGGTACCCTGTGGCGGTTGGCGCCGCGATTCGGGAAATGAATTGGAGATTCACTGGATCTGGGATACTGGAGTTGTGGGACGTTCCGTGGTAAGGGGTGCCCTGTGGCGGCTTACGTCACATAGCGCCGGAATACTATTGGAGCGGCGTTAATAATAGCGTAAGCGCCAGCCGCCATGGGGTGCCTTTGCCCGTGGGACGTCACATGGCTCTGCTGTGTCGTATCTGGTGGGTCTCTGGTTCGTTTCCCGCATCGCACCGTCTGATATGCAATACAACTACCAGCAAGTCCTGCAACTACCTAAATAGTTACTGTAAATATAAATTACGCGTTGTGATATTCGCTCTGAAGCAAACAACTGCTAAGAAAATTTGGTTTTCTCACTCTTTTAGTGTATAGCTATCTCTTTCTAGGTCTGGCTAGAAAGTTACTAATTAATATAACTTTGTGTGTGAGTAATTCATTGTTCACGCTAATCCTTTGTTTATTATACTACCGGCTTATCCTTTGACTCTTAACAATCTTTAACTTCTCACAAGTTTACAGTAAAAACAAGTCACATTAAACGTGTATTATTCGTGGTCTTTATATGAACGGAATAAGCCAAAAAATTCGAATGAAATAACGAATAAATCATTCGTCATTTAAAAAGTGGCCGGATTATTTATCCGCGAATAATTCGCGAATAGATCATCCGCGAATAAATCATCCGCGAATAAATCATTCGCGAATAAATCATCCGGGAACGGGAATGAAAATATCCTGAATTATTGTTTATTCAAATGATCATTCAGATAAAAGTTTATTCGAATGATGCCCATCTCTGATTGTTATATTCAAATTTATTTCATCAGTACCACTGGTTTACTTATAATTGCTGCAATTATTTCGAGAGATGCCACTAATATTCGGCAACTATTCGGTATTAGGCCTATTCGGCCACTTTGCCGAATATTAGATATTCGGCCGAAAGTGCCTACTATTCAGCCGAATACCGAATATCTGTTGCACCTACCTAAAAGGAATACATAAAAGGAAAACACAAAAAAAAACAAAAACTAGGTATATTTAATTAATTTAAAATATTCTTGGAAAGAAGTTAAATACGGAGGCATTTGTTGATTCCAAAATATTTTAAATTTATCATAGGACTGATTTGATTGACTCTAACAACATTCATTAATTCTGTTCAACAAAAATATATCTTAGCAAACGTTGTGCTTTGTTGGCGAACAGATTGCGACTATGTGACTCAAAATGTTCGCATGTCATGCCGAATATTCGGTATTCGGCTTGAGAGGGGGGCCGAATATTGATATGCAGCCAAATTCACTATTTGGGGCATCTCCAATTATTACTGGAAAAAAAATTTCCACCTCTTTAATCTTAAAATGAAAAAAAAAGACATTAAGGAAAGAAATTAACACTTCGCGAAAAGCGTAATAAGGGGTCATCCATTAATTACATCACACGTTTAGGGGGAGGGAGGGGGTCAAGAAAATGTGACATATTGTGACACGGGGGAGGAGGGAGACACAAACTTTGTAACGTCACTTTAACTACATCAGTAACCGTAAATTTATTTAAATTATTTTATTCGCTGTACATTTAAATAACAAGTTTTTAAAACGATAATCGTTTTTATTCGCTTAATTTTCTTTCCTAAGCAGTTTTGGGTTATAAAATTAATAATATTTATATCGTCTAAAATATTTTGATAAAATATTAATAATACTTAGGTACTTACTTAATTCGATTTGGCGATTTCGTAGAAAAAATGTGACGTCACACTAGGGGGGAGGGGTTTGCCAAATGTGACTGTGAAAGTGTGACAAGGAGGGGGGGGAGGGGTCAAAAAACCTAGAAATTCGTGTGACGTAATTAATGGATGACCCCTAACAAGTAAAAATACATAAAATAAAAAAGCTCATAAACACAAAAATTCGCACACAAAACTTTATCGCAATTTTATGGATGGTACTAGAGTGCTAATATTGAGAGAAAAATAATATTCATAGATGTACAATCAAGGACAACAAAAACGTTTTCCATTCAGGACCAGTTTTCCTTGCTTGAATTGAGCGTATTATATTTGTATTGGTACCCAAAACTACATTAAAGGCCTGTGCACACCGGCTTGCGTGTGCGTAACGTGTTCGTGCGCGTGCGTTATAATGTTGGAGCCGCACACGTCACTCAAGCGATGTGCCGAGGGTCTACAACGCCGCACGCGCACGTGCACGTCACGCACAAGCAGCCGATGTGCACAGGCCTTAAAGGCCAGAACACACCGGCTGCGTGTGCGTAGACGTGCACATGCGCGTGCGCTAAAATGTTGGAGTCGCACACGTCACGCAAGCGGTGTGACGTCTCTCATAAGGATCATATACTACAACGCCGCGCGCGCAAGTGCACGTCATGCACACGCAAGCCAGTGTGCACAGGCCTTTAAGCGCATGCGCACGTGCACGCCACGCACACGCAGCCGGTGTGGTCTAATGATAATACGAAATATTGAAATCGAATTTTATTATTTTATAATTGAAAAAACACCCCGTATAGGTTTAAATCCTGTCATATCGGTTTACTGATATAAAAATATAAAACATTTTTTTATAAAAAAAAATTAGAAAGCTTGTACCGCAATTTCAGTACTGTTTATGGATTTTTTTAAACATAACATGGTCACAGACGAACCAAGACGAAATGACCTAGGTTCTTGGGGTGCGGATTTCGAAATATGTGACTATGTATTTTGAAATCCAAGATGGCGGACATGTACGTATTCATAACATAACAAATCCTAATGAAAGTTATTTTCTAGGTTCTCGGGAGAGCGGATTCCGAAAATCATAACCATTTTGGACTACAAGATGGCGGACATGCATTTTCTGGTAAAAGTGATTATGGATATCGTTTTCTGGTTTCACGGGGTTACAAAAATCTTATATGAGAGTCGGGTCCTAACGATTTGTTTAATATACTGACCTAACTTGAACAAACAATGAATGTAATCTGTTGGTAGCAACTTGTCTGGCTATAACAACAAGTACCTACAAAGGTAGCACAACAAACAAAACAAAGGTTTACAACAAGTAACGTAAAAGAGGTGCGAATATGAAAGCTACCTCTTTCTCGTTGAAGAGTTTAATGACCGTGAAATCGGAGTTATTCAACGTGGCCGCCATAACCGTAGCTTCGCGTAGACGAGAAAGAGTTTAGAATGTTTAGATCAGAATTAAGCGATAGATCGCGTCAGTATATTTTCGCTCGTGGCGAGTTCGTCGACCTGACGTCCCCGCCCGCGCGCCCATGCTGCTTTTGGAGCGCGACATTGCAAAACAGTGGTGGGGCGTTTGCTTGAGTTGCCAGCTTGCCATTAGAAGGCACTAGCAGACTCCGCCATTCAAACGGAACATTGCATTATATCCACAGCCTCACGAGTATTATTGATGTTATATACCGTTATAATACATGTAATGTAGGATTAATATTAAAATATAACATGTTTATAATGAAGTTTTTAGGATAAATACCAATAGACCAAATTCATGTTGTCGTGTATCAGTTGTTTTGTAAGTTGTATTTTATGAAATTATATGGCAGGTATCTCATCGCTTATCGCTTGTTTTGCGAGCAGGGCACGCAACGCACCTAACACAAAGGATGTGACATCTGCTAATAAACGCCATACATTGCAATCAGTGTGTCTACTCTAGGAGCCGGAGTCATGCTGTATTCATCATTAAGCAATCGGTGTGGTTTGGCCTTGGTTCAGTGTTTGATATTGTTGTTAAGTTAAAAAAACGATCAAAGTTACTTCTAAGAAAGACGTGTTTTTTACACCAAAAATAATAGCAATCGCTTATGTACCATCGTCCACATTGTGCGTACAGAACACACAGATGTACAGTTACATCGGTGGACCTTATGCCTTTTGTAATAAGGTCCACCAATGTACAAGGAGTGTTGCTGTTTGTACCTACTGAAAGTTAACAAAGTCTATCTTATTTTGCAACACTTTGGAAGGTATACCCTTATCTAGTTTTCAAACGAATCTTGAGCATCGAAAGATAAGGATAAGAGAAGATATAAGAATAGTCATACTTACAAAGTTGCTATAAACATAACACAACTAAAATGTTTATTATTTCATTATATTTTACTAAGAACGAAGTTTAAAGACCAAGACACACAAGATGCGAATGAAGGAATGTTCAGACTTCCTGCGTAGGTATTACCTCCATCGAACACAGCGATTAAACCCACGCTTACCTCACTCACTCTTCAATGTACCAGTTATCCTGCCATAGCGCACACCCTCCAGTTTCAGTGTTACAGCCACCCCACTTTGTTTTTTTTAAAGGATGTTAGGATCGGATCCTAACGATTTTACCTAGTGAACAAACATGAACTAACGATGATTATGCCACTTGCGGGCAAATGATTTGGGGTGATCATCATCTTCACCCGCATGAAGCGCTAACACACGACATTCCACGTCACATCATCCCATTTGGGTGTTACCGTACAGTCGACGTGGAAGATTTGTTTACATTTTTCGCCTTATGACAGCAGTAAGGTGCAAAAATGTAAACATATCTTTGACTTCTACTGTACTCCAGTCAGGGAGACGTCACGTTGTATCCAGTATGGTTGGAATATTTTCCGACTAATGACCTGTGCACACCGGCTGCGTGTGCGTCACTTGCACGTGCGCGTGCGGCTTTGCAGTAAACAGATCGTTATGAGAGACGGCACACTGCTTGCGCGACGTGTGCATGTGCGGCTCCAACATTTTAGCGCACGCCCACGCAAGCCGGAGTGCATACGCCTTTATGAGACGGCACAGGCACACCGCTTGCGTGACGTGTGCGGCTTCAACATTAAAGGCCGAGCCACACCGGCTGCGTGTGCAGCACGCTGCGTGGCGTGCGCTGCGTGACGTGGGCAGCACCTGCTCGGTTCGCCCTCTCATAGGGAACGCAGTTAAACACAACGTCATCACTGCACGCAACGAAGCGACGTTGCCGCTCCGCTGCATGGACGCGTGCACGCATAGTCCTGCAGCGCTGGCTATATTTTGAGCCCTAACTTAAAGTAATATTAAAGTCAAATTTTTTTTCGCTTACGAATACTGTTTTAAGATGTTAATCTTACATTTTGTTTTGTGTCACAGATATTATTTGCTTTTTAAGTTATTTAATAATTTGTGGTAATTATTTTTATTTTGAATTATTTTGGAGAAAAGAATATTCGAGAGAAAACATGTAACTGTGTCGCATTTAGGATAGTTTTTTTAATGTGAAAACATAGTTTGTGTCAATTACGTCCATTGCAATCGGATACTATGTCATACTATTCAAAATGACTCAAAAAATAATTAAAGTTAAAATAAATTGCTGACGTCGCATTTAATCGTATCAATATGTACATTACATGTTTTTGTGTCTTATTGAGGCACAGCTTCATAAGATTTTTTGATAATTTTGTTCTAACAGGCTATTACCATAACAAAAGAATATTAAGGTTACTAGAGTTCACACCTTATTAATATAAAAGGCGGGATAAATAAGAAATATGAATTTGTGTCAGTTTCATCCATTGCATAAACAAATAATACAAAAATAATGTTCGCGTTCATACGACGTTAGCGGGTGGCTCTTAACGGGCAACGCGGGCCGTGCACGGGGAGCGCACAGTGTTTCGTCTAGAACAAGCTAGGTGGACAAAATTATTTTTTTGTGTTTTTGGGTAGTATTATGGTTAGTATTGTTCAATTAAATATAATTTACTAAAAATTTTAAAATACCATGAAAAAAACGTAAAAAAATTAAAATAAAATATATATTTAAATTAATTATATATATTTTTGCAAATTATTTATTAACAAAACAATAAACAAAATTTTACAGTTCTTTAGATACATTATTTTCATACTATTTACTTAAAAATATACAAAAAAATAGAAATATAATATAGAAAATTAATTAAAACTTAACTTATTATTAATAATTAATCTGTTAATTATTAATAACCTAATAATCTGTTCTAACTCATGTATTATATCAGAATAATAATTGTTTTCCTTGTTTTGCGTAAGTTTTTTAAAGTTCTTCTAATAGTAGAAGAGCCGGCCGCAAATTTTCTAACCGACTTGATACCACGATGAAATGCACAATGGTTTCCCATAAAAATGATGCTAAGTCCGAATTCGATAGTCTGCCACGGCGGAACTTGCCGAAAGTACGAAAAAGAAGGCCACTTCCGGTGCCAAAAAAGGGGGTTGATTTAACCCATCTGATACCGAAATAATAATTATGGCAGCAGTTAGAAATTTACATGTAGACCCATAAAAGCGAAGTCTGCCAGTATGTTTTTTGCCGGAAGTGCTTGGCAGACGCTCTCAAAGGTGGCCACCGGGACCCCTAATTTAACCCATCTGATACCACCATGAAACCAATTCCAGTCGGTAGGTATGAACCCTCATGTCAGGAATATATAAGTCTGCCAAGGCTTTTCCTGCCGAAACACCTTGGCAGACGAGATTATGTGAGCAAGGTAACCATCGGTTACCGTACACTAACCCATCTGATACCACCATGAAACCAATTCCAGTCGGTGGGTATGAACCCCCATTTTAGGAATATATAAGTCTGCCAAGGTTTTTCCTGCCGAAACACCTTGGCAGACGAGATTATAAGCAAGATGGCCATAGGTTACCGTACACTAACCCATCTGATACCACGATGAAACCAATTCCAGTCGGTAGGTATGGACCATCATTTCAGGAATATATAAGTCTGCCAGGGCTTTTCCTGCCGAAACACCTTGGCAGACGAGATTATATTAGCAAGGTGTACATCAGTTACCCTACATCAACCCATCTGATACCACCATGAAACCAATTCCAGTCGGTAGGTATGAACCCCCATTTCAGGAATATATAAGTCTGCCAAGGCTTTTCCTGCCGAAACACCTTGGCAGACGAGATTATAAGCAAGATGACCATCGGTTACCGTACACTAACCCATCTGATACCACGATGAAATCAAGTCCAGTCGGTAGGTATGAACCCTCATTTCAGGAATATGTAAGTCTGCCAGGGCATTTCCTGCCGAAACACCTTGGCAGACGGTAACCGATGGTCATCTTGCTTATAATCTCGTCTGCTAAGGTGTTTCGGCAAGAAAAGCCTTGGCAGACTTATATATTCCTGAAATGGGGGTTCATACCTACCGACTGGAATTGGTTTCATGGTGGTATCAGATGGGTTGATGTAGGGTAACTGATGTACACCTTGCTAACATAATCTCGTCTGCCAAGGTGTTTCGGCAGGAAAAGCCCTGGCAGACTTATATATTCCTGAAATGAGGGTGCATACCTACCGACTGGAATTGATTTCATGGTGGTATCAGATGGGTTAGTGTACGGTAACCGATGATCATCTTGCTTATGATCTCGTCTGCCAAGGTGTTTCGGCAGGAAAAACCTTGGCAGACTTATATATTCCTAAAATGGGGGTTCATACCTACCGACTGGAATTGGTTTCATGGTGGTATCAGATGGGTTAGTGTAGGGTAACCGATGGTTACCTTGCTCACATAATCTCGTCTGCCAAGGTGTTCCGGCAGGAAAAGCCTTGGCAGACTTATATATTCCTGACATGAGGGTTCATACCTACCGACTGGAATTGGTTTCATGGTGGTATCAGATGGGTTAAATTAGGGGTCCCGGTGGCCACCTTTGAGAGCGTCTGCCAAGCACTTCCGGCAAAAAAAATACTGGCAGACTTCGCTTTTATGTGTCTACATGTAAATTTCTAACTGCTGCCATAACTATTATTTCGGTATCAGATGGGTTAAATCAACCCCCTTTTTTGGCACCGGAAGTGGCCTTCTTTTTCGTACTTTCGGCAAGTTCCGCCGTGGCAGACTATCGAATTCGGACTTAGCATCACTTTTATGGGAAACCATTGTGCATTTCATCGTGGTATCAAGTCGGTTAGAAAATTTGCGGTCCGCTCTTCTACTATAAAGGATATAACACGCTTGTACCTTTTGCATTGGACAAATAATGATATGATGAATATTTATGATAATCAGCCTTCATTGATCACATTTTAGTCTGCTTGTAAGTTTGTATTTGTCGATTTTGACTCAATATAATATGCTAATGCCTCATTAACACTTAGCTGCCTAGAATTCATTGAAGTACCTACTGCTGTCGTAAGAACAAGACTACGTTGGCTTATATGGACTTTCTCTAATTTTTTTTAAACATTTTTGCCGTGTTCTATTTTCTGCCGATCACGAATCAATCGGAATTTCGGCAGCAGTTAAAACATAGGTAGGTACGTAATTGTACCAGATCTTTAACTCCGCGTTTTTTTCGTTTTAAAAGGGGAACTTATGAAGTTTAATTTGGGTCTTCCTGCAGGATTAACATTTTCAGACGACGTTGATGCACTTGGTCTAGTTATGTACACTTGTTTGGCCATCCATAACACTTTTAAACTTTTCCACAAATTGCTTCTTTAAATCTTGACGCACTATTCCACTTGGTATTCAGTTTTGATGAATAACTGCTTAAAATATTTTTCAACCGTCTCTCAGACTCTTCTTTGAAATCTCGTAACTCATATTTTACCAATATAAACTGATAAAGGTGGAAATTTTCGTCGTTTTTCCCCTTATTTATCCATTCTTCAAAAACCCCTTCCTTAAAATAGAGAAAACGTGTTCTGCAAAAAAAAGAAAAAAAAATGTTATGCAAATTTCTGCAAAATGAAATATACACCATCATAAACTAGAATTATGCAAGTAAATAATATCAAAAATCTAGACCGGTGTCAAGCGGTGTCAAGTATTTGCTAGTCTATCAAAGTTCTAAAATGAAGAAAAAAACACCACGTTTTTAAGTGCATATTTATTGCTCTATACGAGCATTATTACAACTGATATGAACATGTTTTTATGAAAAATATAAAGTGCTTACCTTCAGTTATAAGATCTATTACCAAAACTTTTCATAAAATAACGTTTTACTTGTAAGAGATGTTGTTGAACGCATCACAAAATTGCAACTGATTTAATTGTGCAATTGCACTTACCTCATTAGCTGACTTCTGCACCCTATGACTCGTAAAATTAGAAAGTTAGACATAATCTATTAATGGGTTTGGGGGTTTCAACATGTTGTTTATCATATCTAATGACTCATTAGAGATAATTTGATAACGACTTTTGTCCACCTAGCTTGTTCTGGACGAAACACTGTGGAGCGGGCGCGGCGCGACCTTGGCGTGACGGCGGGTAAGGGCCTCTCTCTAAAAACCACACGTTGCGTACGCAACGCATGTTTACTTCGCCTGCGCGCCAAATTAACGCAACTTATGCAAAGTTATACTACTACAAAGAGAACTTATAGATATTGTACATTATGTCACCATTTAGCAAAATAACTGTAAGTGTGTAAGTAAGAAAGAGAATTAAGGTCTGTTTATATCTATACACATTGAGAATGTGAAATTCCTCTTTGACATTCGTTACGTAATGTTGATTAACAAATATGCGACATATCCATCCTGAGGGCCTACCGCGAACATCGCAATTCGCAAATTGCGGACATCTTTCTCTGTCACTTTTATTACGTCTAATTGGAGTAAAAGAGAAAGAGTTCGCAATTTACAAACTTTAGTGTTCACGGTTACGCATCATATACTTGTGACAATGACAGGGAAAAGGTACCACTTGAGTAAAATTTGCTTATTAATGCCGTGACTTGAGGTAACTTTCATTCTTTGATAAAAATATTACTTCTTGAACTTAATTTATATTAATGTTATTAATATTTTGATTTCTATATCTAATCATCTAATCAAGTCTAACTTCAATATATCTTAATTATATGGACTAATAAATTTTAATATAAACATTTTTTTTTTCATTATAAATAGCACAAACCAGTCTTTCCATACTTAACGTAAATTATGCACATTATTTTTTTAATGTATTTTTTTGTTCTTAGCATTTTTTTTACAATAGATATTATTAATATTACACGTATTGAGGTTATTTAAAGCCTGTTTATTCTTATGTTTTGAATACATTTACCTTAAATAATAATTACCAACACTTATGATAGTTCAAGCTTCTTGAATAATACCTTTGGGTTCAATTGGCGTAAAGGACATTTTGGCGAAAATAAGTTATATCCACTACCGTAGCCTCAAAGGGCTTAACTGACAAAACGCGATTTTCCAGGAGAGCAAAATACCAGTTTTGTTTTGAGAAAAAAATCAGACACTTTTGTTTGTTTGAATTAACTGATGCCTGTATGTGGCTTATTCCTAATTTTTTGAGGTCTTTTAAACTGATTTCTTGAATACAATGCTTATTTACGAAAATAGCATGTCCGTTACGCCAAAAAACACGACTATTTTTAAAAAGGCGTCCCTTACGCCTCTTCTTTACAATATTGGCAACTTGCATTTAGGGAACACTAATCTTCTAGTACTATACTTTACATTTTTTTTTCCGAAAAATTATAGAGATGTATTCACTGTCAAGTTTTCCCCATTTTTGTTATTTTGGATACTTAACCTTTTGGCCGCCGGACCTAGTCCGCAAAGACGCTCACTCACACGCCAGAGCAAATTTTAAGTAAACAACTAATAAAAAGTTTAGGGATTGCAAATAGTGATATCGATATTTACAATTTATGGTAAAAATCTTTTTAATTTAGCTTTGTTCTTATCCTGTTTTAATTTCATTCCAAATTGCCAAAATTAAACATATGTTTTACACTCGAAAATGTTTAAAATATAGGGATTTAACATAAAAAACAACCACTAAACAATGTCGATTCAAGACGTGATATCGCCGCACTAGGCTGTACGAGAAGTCTTTTATACAAGACAACGGCGCGCATGGACTGCCCGCAGTGCAGACCGACAAGGACAGTTTTCGCGCGGATTAAGTAATAATAGTCTCTAGGTCAACGGCGTAAGCGCTTGTCGGTACGTAAACTTTATTGGCGTAACGTTAAAGCTGCGCATCATGTATCGATAAAGTCAATATATCGGAACTGTTTTAGTAAAAATTACACGTGGGTTGAATTTTTTATGAGTGTAGATATTATTCCGGAATTAGAATCTATCATTATAATATCAGTTTGGTTTACATTAATCTATAAACTCTAACCAAAAAAACCTTCAACGACTTGTTATAAAAATACACATTAATTTCAATGTTATAATAAAAAACTTAAGTCTGATAAACAGGTATGTCCATCTGTACCACTCTTGTGCGAAGCGGTCGCTGCGGTGTATCCCTTCCCAATAAGCTATAAAATAACATCAATTATTTTTTTATTTATCCTTCTGCAATTAAATAGTCCACAATCTACAAGGGCAAATTTACTTGTCTGACTCTACTTTATACAGCTAAAGAAGCTGCCTGAACTTTACATATAGTTATGCCTATCTGACTCTCGTTCTACGTATTCTAGTAAGTAGTTACCTACTATTCGTTAAAAAAAAATTGGCGATTAACAAGTGTTAAAATACTTAAATAAAAACATATTTCTGACTTTATATTTAATTTAAAAATTCCCATATCGAGTTAACATTCCCATCCCTAGCTGTCTTTTATACAAGACAACGGCGACGAGGAACATGTAAAACATTGAAAATTGGAGCAATTTTTTTAAAAGCCTTATTATAAAAGAATGGATTTATATAGCTGCTTAAAAAGCAAATAAATGAAAAAACAAAGACCTAAAATATGAACAAGAGTGTAAATGAAATTGCAAATGTTATTATTTTCACATTAACTCGGTGGTTGAATTTGTGTCTTGTATACAAGACGACGGCGCCAGCGTATCATTCTATCGTTGTCTTGTATACCGGACAACGGCGGTCAAAGGGTTAAACGTGGAAAAGGTCGTTTTCTTAGCCACAAAAACAATGTTTTTTTTTTATTTGTTTATATTACTTCAAGTATATTAATTTAATTTAATTTGGTAGGTAAGAAGAGATCTCTGCTAAAAACAATTGAAAACCGAAGGGGAAACATGTTGGGGCACATGATACGTCACGGTACTTACATAAACTCTATAATTGAAGGCAGAATAGAAGAACAGAGAGGCAGAGGAAGACCGAGACGTGCATATATTGACCAGGCCAAAGAGAAAATTAATGTAGTGACGTGACGCATCAGGAGCTCAAAACAGTGGCAGAGAAAAGAACGGAATGGCGAATACTCCACCGACAAGAGCTAGGCTACTATGAAGTATTTGAACAAATTAAATTGAAGTATTATTATTATACATTTACCCTCAATAATAATTACCAACACTTTTGATAGTTCAAGCTTCTTGGATAATAATTACCTTTGGGTTCAATTGGCGTAAAGGACATTTTGGTGAAAATGAGTTATATCGACTACCGTAGGCTCAAAGGGCTTAACTGACAAAACGCGATTTTTCAGGAGAGCCAAGAAACAGTTTTGTTTGAGGAAAAAAATCAGACCTTTTTTGTTTGTTTGAATAAACTAATGCCTGTATGTGGCTTATTCCTAACTTTTTGAGGTCTTTTAAACTGATTTCTTGAACTTACAATACAATGCTTATTAACGAAAATAGCATGTCCGTTACGCCAAAAAACACGACTGTTTTTAAGAAGGGCGTCCCTTACGTCTCTTCTTTATTGTTTATCTTATTAGAAAAAGGGCGTAATGTACTAAACTTTAAACTGTTTTAGTACCATTTGGCGTAAATCCAATAATTTCGTTGCAATATTGCCAATATTGCTACTACTTGCATTTAGGGAACACTATACTTCTATAATTTACATTTTTGTTCCGAAAAAATATAGAGATTTATTTATTTATTATTTCAAATAACAAATTGCACCTTACAGCTAATGCCAAAGCGGCACAAATTGGAACACATTAACAACATAAAGCATTTTTAACATTATTTATAACAATACAATATACAGCTAAGACACATGTATTCATTATGGTATGGTACTCTTAGGCATCTCTCTTTCTAACATCCTCTTGCATTCCATCGTCACTCGCCCCATCGCACTCACAAATAAATCGCACTGCGGCTGTGCCTCGAGCAGGGAGTTGAGCAGCACGTGCGCGCGCGCGACCGGCGCCTGCGCGTGCGCCTGCGTGCGCGCGGAGCCCCCCGCCAGCAGCGGGTGCCGGCGCGCGCGGGTGTATTGGTTAGGTACGAACAGGCGCACGCAGACTTCGACAAGTTTTATACCGTCGATTTTATTCCTAAAGATTGCCAATATAAATTTGGCTAATGAGAGCGACCTTCGTAACTGTAAGGAGTCATACCCGAGTTGACCCTGTTAGGCTACATTCACACGGCGACTATTCGATTCGATATTTTCTCGCATACGGTTTCATCGTATACGAGACGTCTGTTCACACGGCGCAAGATCCATTCGGTTTTTTCTCGTATACGGTATTCCCGTATACGTGACAGTCGCTCACACGGCGTCTATTCGATGCAATTTAGCTGCCGCCACACCACCAGTCGTTGAGTGCACGCCGACATGGATCCCCGTATTCCAATTCTTTTATATGTTTATTTATTATTATTACCTGTTAAACAGACTCTGGCGCAGTGGTCGTTGAGTGTTGAAGATCTTGTGGTTAAATAAAACTGATGTCTTCTGAATATCATGTTGTTTTATTTTAGTAATCAACAGGGGTCGTACAAAAAGTGCGGATGACGTCAAACCACTTAAAGGATGATTTCAAATAGTATTTTTGATTTTCATAAACAATTATCACTTATCATTTATCAACCTCTTTATTAAACGATATCGCCACTTGAAATGAGTAAGTACGTTTTTGACTGACACATTGTCAATCCGATGAACAATAAATTGACTTCGTTATTGTTTAGCTGTTGTATCTTCACGATTATATTTAGCTAAAATTTATATTTACTAATGTATAAGAAAACGCTCTAAAATGTCATCTTTACTCGAATATTGTGTCAATTTTCCGTTTTTGGAGGTACGTGACACGGAAGTTTAAATACAAACTCAAACATCATCCTGTGTGCAAGATTACGTCATTTTTACGTCATCCGCACTTTTTGTCCGACCCCTGGTAATCAACAATAAAAAAATCATGTAAAATATTATATAAATAAAATTGTATCGGTAAAATAAAATAAAATAGGGACAACACAAAATTGGGCAGCTAGTGGGCGGAAGCCACATTTGCAAGAAATTTGCGCCCCTGTGCGCGTCTCGTATACGAGAAGCCAGTTCGTCCGTGTAAACGACTTAACGTAAACGTAAGCGCCACTGAGTATCGCATTCGATAAAATCGTTTCGAGAATCTCGCATTCCCGGTGGCAAGACCCTACGGTATACGGTAAAAAATATATCTCGAATACGAGATTCTCTCGTATAGATGCCGTGTGAACAATTTTCAGGTTGCCATACAAATTTTGCTGTCACTACGATATTCGATAAAATCTCGTGTACGGTACACGGGAAAAATTACGCCGTGTGAACGTAGCCTAAGAATAAGGTAGGGTACATGTACGGATAATAGCCGTATAGCCTCTTATACAAAGCCCTTAGGTACATTTTCTGGACCTGTTCTAACATGAGAATATATTTATTCTCATGCGGACTCCAGACTACAGAATTCGTCTCCAGTAAGGTCCGGACGAGTGCAGCATAGAGCACGCGAGTGGCGTATACGCTCAGGGACCCAGAATTACGCAAAACGAATCCCAGCCTCTTGTAAGCCGCATCCGTCACTGCCTGAACATGATCGCGAAATGAGAGTGCAGGGTCGAAGAGCACACCTAGATCACGGACGCGGGCCGAACGTGCTATACAAGCATCCCCGATGGCATACTCATACTCCATAGGCCCCTGCTAGTGTTGAGTCGCTCACTCGTGAAGCACCTCATTTGTACCGCTCATTTTGTTAATTTGTCGCAGTACTTCATACCGCAAAAATGTCTTACATCACACCTCTATTCATTTTACTCATTTACTCGCGCGCATCACAAACACCTCTTGCCACACAAATCATTCACACACTTCAAATTTCAAAAAACTCTTATCCTTTCAATTTCACTCGCGACCCTGAAAACTCATACGCTTCTCATAACCTCGCAAAAGAGTCCCTGGATCGCGCGAGGCGCTCGAGGTGCTCACCCCTCACCCGCTCGCCGACACTCGAAACTCAAATGAAGAAACGAGTAATGGACGTAATGGTCCACACTGTCAACTGCCGAACTACAAACCTTATTGCAACGACAAAAGGTCCACCGAGAAAAGCGTTGAGTTTGTACCGCTCACCGACTCTTTGTGACATGAATACCTCAAAATGAAACAACGAATTAGAAATATCCAAAGAGGGAGTGAGACAGACACGCGCCGTACTTCAATATCGCCTCGCGTCACCACCGAAAATACGTTAAAAATTAAACACGAAAGACAACAAGCGTAAGCGCTGCAAGATTTCATACATCTTACGCCTTTTTGATCCTAACTTACGTGTCAAAATGGCGCGATAAATCAATCTTCAAAACGAATTTCGACGTGTTGCTTCTCTGTCGCACTTGTAAATTCGTACGTAAGTGTGACAGGGAGGCAACATGACGAACTTGGTTCGCGGTACGCCCTCTGTATACCAGGCGGGCATTTACGAAGCTTGGTTAGAAACAGAAATCCTTTAAGTGACTAAAATATTATTGAAATATAATACGGTAGCGTACACAATTTATGATAATTTCAATAAGTTTCAAGTTTATTAAATAAAAAGTAAGTATAATTTGCATAGGTAAAATAAACATGTAGATGTAAATTATACCGATTTGAATTTGCAATACTTTTTATTAACATTCTTTGTAAACGTCTTCGAACTGACAAGTTATGATTATGACATATTTATATTTATTTTTTCCGTACTTCGTTCTAGTTCTCTAGAGCTAATTTTAGTTCTCTAATACCTAATACCTAGTAATAATTCTTATAATCATAACAAAATATGGACATAGTTTTCGCCAGTAAATATACCCGCGGATCTTCCTTGGTGCCTTTTGCATGAAAAAATGAAGTGTAAATGTAGACGGTGCGGCCGGCTCGAATGGTTGTTTATGTTTATTATCATATTGATGAT
This sequence comes from Cydia fagiglandana, assembly GCF_963556715.1. Taxonomy (NCBI): domain Eukaryota; kingdom Metazoa; phylum Arthropoda; class Insecta; order Lepidoptera; family Tortricidae; genus Cydia; species Cydia fagiglandana. The sequence goes on from NC_085948.1 coordinate 11,040,097, forward strand.
ATTACTGTTAAATTATAGGTGGTAAGTTAGTCACTTCTATATAATAATGATTGTGAAAATATTGAATTTGTTCTCCTTAGTTTGTTAAAAATTGTGGTAGTTTTATGGTTAATAGGTACTTATGAAATATATCACTACATATTATAAAACAAAGTCCCCCGCCGCGTCTGTCTGTTTGTGGGTTTGTTTGTATGTTCGCGATAAACTTAAAAACTACTGGACGGATTTTCATGTGGTTTTCACCTATCAAAAGAGTGATTCTTGAGGAAGGTTTAGGTGTATAATTTGCTAACCCGTGCGAAGCCGGGGCGGGTCGCTAGTGATTATTATACTTAAAATTATATCAAGTAGCAAGGAGGAGGTCTAAACAATCTAACAATAAAAAAGAGCTACATTAGAACAAGTTTCATAAAAGCAGCAAATTAAGTTAGGTACTTTATGTTCTTAGTTTGATTCTAAAATTATCTTTCTCCTAAAAGTTCTATTCTTAACCTCCAGAATTGCACTCCAATGAATTACTACTTATTTATTTATAAAGGAAGTGATGAATACATAAATATGTATATACATTAAATATTTTTGTTGCCGTTGGAGTTAATGGAATAGTCGACGCTGAAAATATGCTAGTACCTCACCTCATTTGAAGTAAGACATTGTAACACCTCATTTTAGAAAATGAGGTACTCATACAAACTCATTTTAAATTGATGTCCTACCCATCACTAGCCCCTGCGATCGCGAAAAGGTCATCACCTCACACTTACTAGAGTTAAAATATAATGAGATGTAGTATTCACTGTTAAGTTTTTCCACATTTTTGTTATTTTGAATACTTAAACGTGGAAAAGGTCGTTTTCTTAGCCACTAAAACAATGTTCTATTTATTTGTTTAGGTATATTACTTCAATAGAATCACTGCTGTCCTACCATTGATGTATATATTGATATACAACAATTTCTAACAAATTAATTTAACTATAGAAAGTATTATGCGTTATTTCTGTTTGTAATGTTAATTAGATTATAAATTTTACTTTTACATACTAAAATACTATTAGGTACAATAGTAGTTTAGAAATTTCATATGCCTATTCAGTAAAACTTAATGAATATGATCGCATATTTATGACATTACATTAGAGTAGAAAAAGGCCAGGCTTACGTACTTCTATGGATTTAAATGCAAACGTTATACCTAGACAGTAACTTTCATAAGGTTAATCCTGTAAATTAGGGTTTAAACAAAATATATTAATATTACGTCTTAATTAATATTATCAATGACCCAGTCACAAACAAAACTAATAGTTATCAGTCTAACCTTAATTAAACGCCATAATTATCATTTGAATATAGTCATGTTTTATTATTTTTACAAAACTGATGAAAAAGTACTAGAGATGCAAGGGATAGTTGTTTGGCCGGATACCGGATATTCGGCCGATGGTCAGGCCGAATATCCGGTATCCGGCCGCCGAATATCCGGTCAGAGGAACTATACCTACGTTTCGGTTTTTCAGGTGCGCATTCTGCAGGTTTGACCTGTTTCCTAGTAAACGTTCGCGCACACTCATTTCTAGGTTCGAAATGAGTGCGCGTACAAGTCAGTAGAATGATTAAATTGTTTTAAAATAATAAATAAGTACGATTATGACCGTGTCTGTTTCTTAAATCCAATTTTATTACTCTGAAATCAAGCAATGTTACTATCCGGTATCCGGCCAGATAGTAAAATAATAGGCCAATACCGGATAGTAACCGGATATCCGGTGCATCTCTAAAAAGTACCCACTAGTTCAGTTTAAATTGTCAAAATTTAGTAACCCTATAAATAAAGCAATGAGCACATGAGCAGGTAATGCAAGTACCTACTTAACAAAAAAATTGAGAAGGAAAGTAGGTATAACTAGGTCATCCCACTTAAACACAAAAAAGAAACAATTATAAACCCGAAATTATACATAGTATGGGGGCGCCGGCGTATCTCTTACATTGAATCTCTCTCTCGCATAAATATACAATAGTTATACTTTTTTTATACATTAGTTGTGGGCGTAACGTACATTTAGCACTCAAAAATTTCCGATGCAAAAGGGCGTATCGTACACAAAGTTGGGAGTTACGCCAAAATGCCTCACAACATTTTTTTTTATTGGCAGATACGGCCAAATGCGTTGGAAAACTGTGTTCAAGCATTGATTTTTCATAGGGCTTAACGGACTTTTTTTTCAAGTTATCGATACGTTAAATATACTATTCGATAGAGAAAAAAATACTGAGTATAACAGCATTTTTGCAATTTTGTCCCTTACGCCCTTTGAGCCTACGGTAGTCGTTATATACAGTTTTGTTCAAAATTCCAAGCGCTTTCGTTCTGTATAGTGAAATTTTTTATATCTCTTAAAAAGTTGCCTTTTGACCCAATTTTTGCACTATGAGCTTGTAAAAACAGCTTATCTAAAGGGGCGTAAATGACCAGTTATAAATTAGAAATTCATAGATATTATCGTTAAGGTTACCGCTAAATATAAATATGATTAATAATAATAATAATAAGCCCGCAGGGCAGCTTGTGGCGAGCTGTTGGGGAGTAACGACCCCACGGACCCGAGTGCTCCCGAAAGTCGGTCAGGGTCTCCGTCTCCGGCGTGTCTTCGTCGGTCGGAGTGGACCCCAAGGGGACCCGCAGGACTCTCAGCTCTGGCTTGCCTTCATTGGCCGTCCAGAGAGGAGTCGCTAGAGCTATATGCTCCAGGGGTGGAAGTGAAAGATGCATAAGACGCGAGTTGGCACAGTGGCTGTTAACAGTCACTGGGTAGAAAGCGGCGCACACCTCTCGACACCCCTGAGCCGCTCACACCGATGTTGCTCCTGGTCGTCTTCGCGACGGCAGTTTCAGGGGCCCATCTAGTCAGCGGCGAGTCACCGCCTGCCTCGATGACGGTGTTAACATTGTTATGGCAGGTGTCCGAACCTCTTTTACAATAGCCCAGTCTTATTTTTCCCCCTAACATCAATCCATATCCCGGAATACTGTTCACTTTTTCTACAATAGTCCCAATGCCTGCTGCGACCGGTTCATGGGTGTCTATTGTTGCGCCTGTGAACGGGTTCCAGCAGGCGTTCTACATGACATTAAAGCTCTCCAAGGGGCCTCTACGTGTTGGATCTATATCCCCACGCAAGCCTATCAAAAGACCGGGATTTATAGGCCCGTGAAATCCAAAAGGAGACACAAAATAATAATAATAAAATTCTTTATTGTGCACTACTAAAGAAAAGTACATAATAGAAAAAAAAAGACAGGACTTAAATGAGTAGGTAACAACAGGCGGACTTATCGCTATAAAGCGATATCTTCCAGACAACCTTCAGATAGCGAAACAGTGGCAAGAAGTAAGCTATTGGGCAGTGCAAAACAACAACAGAAAAATAAAATATATGTACCTATATATCCATATGATACGCTTACTTTAAATTATAGACTAAAAACAATGAAACATACACTACTTAAACGACATAAATTATTTAACTGCCAATAATACACTACATAAACTACATAGATACATGCTAAGCATTCAAGCGAGAGAAGTAACGACCAGGTAGCGAAAATATAAAGGGGAATTAACTTATATGAATTAAATGACCAAGACTAAGAAAGAGATAAATAGTGCTCTTTTAGACGTTTTTTAAAAATGGGTAAGGATTGAGCACGCCTTATGTCAATGGGCAAAGCATTCCACATCCGTTCCCATTCCATGATTGTAAATGACTTACATGTCTTTTGTCGTCCTTTAAGCCCTTCATTTGTCTTGATTATTTTTCATATCGTATCTCGTATGGTCAATATGGTCGTAAAGGACATATTTTACTATTGACAATTATTATTTTACTTGCTCTTTATGACCCGCCCTAAAATGATTTTACCATAAGTATATGAAGCGAACAAGGTTGTAAAGGACTTTTCTAATATTTGTATCGTTTACTACCACGAATTAGTTTCTAAACTCTAAATTTAAAACAAGTAACATGGACTTAGCGAAATTAAAAACCTCAGCTCGGTGTTTTTCAGCAACTATCATCCTTTTACTCGCAGTGGAATTTCTTATAGTATATATTATATATATATATATATATATATACATAATTTCTTATATTCTATAACATCGTTGTTTATCGACTAAGCCAATCTGTGTAACAATGTCCTATAAAATCATTCATTAATTCAATTGTTTCATAATCGTTCTAACAGAAAATATTCTGCTCCTCAAAGGAACATATTTTTTTCAATAACTTTTAAAATGTATGAAGTCTTGTATTCAATGTACACCATCATCATTGTAATTGGCGTTGCTTGCCACGCTTTATACATCACAAAATTAGCAATACATTGCGTCTTAAAATAACCTTATAAATTGTACTAAATATCGAATAAAAGTTATTTTTAAAAGTCGCTGATGTGACATTCTCATTCAAAAGGTAGGGACCACTTTGTCCTTTACCATAAAGACGAAATTTGATTGTATCTTTATACAAATAACCTGTCAGAGAGTCCTTATGGCAAGGATAAAGTGGTACCTTTTGATTGCGAACGTCACGAATGTTGGTCAGTATGAGGAGCCTACATTTTATTTTTAAATATACTTACAACATACCTACTTCCACACTATGAAAAGACTTAATATAATAATTATGCCTCCGAATGAAATAAATACACTGTAATGGCTCCTCTACACGATGGGCCAACGCCGGCCACTCCAAGGGAGCAAGTAGGTACTCGCTACCCGCGTAGGTAGCCTTCCCCGCGTACGCCGTTCATGCAAAGTTTTGTTTTGCCAAATAGTAAAAAACCGTTGTTGAAAATGACCCAAATTATGAATGTTGTCTCGATGTGGCATTATAATAATGTAGACGTAAACTTAATAACATGAATTTTTTTTTGTGGCAGATACATGATTTTTATAAGAAAAAAAAAGATTAAAAATAAAAGCTGTGGATGAATTTGACACACATTTGTTTGAATAACATATTATAATATCCTGTGAAGTACAACACTTCACTTACCGACTATAATTTTATTTTAGGCATTTTAGGTTCACTATTAGGTATTTATTAAATGTCATTATACCCGTGGATGAAAATGACACAAAATGCGTGTGTACGTCAGAAGCCACTTTGCTTTTACAGGGAAACAAAGAATTTCATCTCGAATATTCTTTTTACCGAATGCTGTTTAAAAAAAGAAATACCTAAATTTCTACCTAAGCAAATACCTAGGATGACACAAATTATTATTCTTAGGTTTAGTATGTGGTCTGAAAACTATATGTAAAAAATAGGCAACATTAATAATCTTATAACTTCAAAAGTTATTGCTATCGGACTAGCAGCCGGTTTGTCTCGTAGGAGCTGCGTTGCGAGCAAGTCACGCGTACGCGCACGTCACGCACACGTCACGCAAGCGGTGTGTCCTCTCTTATTAGTTTTCATATTCTACAACGCAGCGGGACGCGTACGTGCACGCGCACGTCACGCACACGCATCCGGTGTGGCCTGGCCTTAAAGGCCTGTGCACACCGGCTTGCGCGTGCGTGACGTGCACGTGCGCTAAAATGATGGAGCTACAGACGCACACGTCACGCAAGCGGTGTGCCGTCTCTCATAAGGATCTGTATACTACAACGCCGCACGCGCACGCCTCGCACACCGCCCTTTTAAAAACATGTCGTCATTGTCATTATGCTTAAATGCATAATCCTCAACAAGGTACTGTAAAGGTTTGCAACCTTTACAGCCTTTTTAATCGGTAACTGGTTAGTTATGATATTTAAATTTGGAATATCAGCCCGCTGTCAAAGGGAACGCGGTGCGCATTCGGCATTCGATGGGAGGCAGCTACCTAGAATAGTTGTTGATCATTCATGTAAGGTCTTTAAAAACGTATTAAAAGAGCAATCTAAGAAAGTGTTTCCATTGCCCATGGTGTCCTCCTGCTAGGTCGCCCTCTTTACATGGTGGAGGATGCTATATTAGCGTAAAGTTTCCCCCAGTTTTTCGCGTTTTAGATATCGCGCAAAGAAGAGCGCTAGAAAGAACCCCGACCTCAATTTGCACGCCAAGCGAGTCTACGAAACCAAGGACAAAAGGAATAATCGCCACTACAAGGAGTCATTTCGGGTGATACTTTTCTTGTTATTTAGTTCTCATTATCACCCATTCTGTAGTTTAATTATAAAATAGCTGTGCAAAAATTACGTAAAATGGAGTCGGAAAAATTCAACGGGACGACTGACGTTGAAGATTTCATCATTCAATATAAAATCGTCTCCCAAGTAAAAAAATTCAAAGAGGAGCAAAATAAATATGCCGTAGCAGCCTATCTGAGCGGACCAGCGCTGCAATTTTATAAGGCTAATTTCAACACATTCACATCTTTAGAGGACGTTTTCGAAAAACTAAAAAAGGAATTTCCATCACGCGTCAATTATGCACAGGCATTTTATTATAGAACTCAAGCACAAAACGAAACGCCATTAGATTATTATTATGCCATCGATGCCTTGGCTACTAAAGCTACCGGAATTGATGACGAGGCGTTTGTTAAACATTTTCAACGGAATTTAACGGAAAAATATAAAATGTATTTCGCAACCATACAAATGAAAACAAAAGAAGAATTGCGAAAGGCGATTTGGCAGTACATCGACATTTTCGATGCTAATAAATCTACGCAGCTTAACATACCACTCACTGAAAGTGTTTCACTCTCGCTACCAACCGCTTTCTCTGAGCAAGACACAATGCGTAGCTTTTCTGCGTTAACATTGACGCCATCACCAAATACTGCATCTACGTCGACGTCAACGGCACCAGCAGTTGCGTATAGTACGGCAGCATCAACGCCGATTACTCCAATAACAACGGCAGCGACAGTCGCTACTGAAAACGCGGACCCGAACACTACTCCTGTTCGTAGTACCCAACCTCGTTATGATTTCAGAGATACAACACGGCGAACGCAATATCGCAACCAGTACTACGGCGGCAGAGGGCAATACCGTCGATACGGATACGAACAACCTTCAAGAGGAGGCTCCACTTCACGTCAGCCCAGAAGCAGCGACAGCACCCCAAACGACAACCAGCGACGAGGCACCGGAGCTCCGCGCCGCTGAATGTCTTACGCTCCGAAAAACCCGCAGGCAAATCCAGGCTAACTGGATACACTATTATTAATTTTTATAGTACAGATTTTCTCGCGCTCTTGGACACAGGGGCTGAGACGTCAGTCGTGAGCTTGTCATTAGTCAAGAAATTAGGGTTAAAATATAATAACATTAGTGATATGGTATTAGTCTTAGTAAATAACACCTTCCTAAAGCCACTAGGGACTATAAGAGCGAATATCGTATTTGGAGGCGCCGTTTTTACATATACTTTCCAGGTAGTAGAATTACCACATGACCAGTTCATTTTGGGCAGTGATTTTGGAGAAGATCATATCGCAGACATTAATTACGAAACGGGCCAAGCAATGTTACTAAATAAATTTTCGTCGCCACTATTACGTCGACACGAAGTAGAAGAATTTTTCGCAAGAACGAAAAAAGAAATGCCAAGCATGACAAGGAGAATGTCAGAAAATAAATTTCCTGACAAGAAAACGGATGACATCAACATGTCAGAAATGTCAACAATTCAAGAAAACAAGGATGTACCTACAAGTGAGAATTTGGATTGTCAGATATTACAGCACGCTGAATTATTTAGCCCTGCAGAAGACATTAACTGCATAAAGATTAACGAAGATTTGACGCCAACACAAACACAGCAACTTAAGAGTGTGCTTAATAACTATGAAGATAGATTTGCATATTGTGCATCAAATCTAGGTGCGTACAATGGGTATTTAATTGACATTGAAACTACGGACGAAATCCCGGTACATAAACCACCCTATAGGACGTCAGCGAAACAAAAGGAATTGATTGAAGAACAAGTACAAGAAATGTTGAAAAATGACATTATTTCTATGCCTCAATGTTGGTAACAAGTACGTTCTTAAATTATCAAAGTATGGGGTGTCGATGGGCTGGTTGATCATTCATGTAAGGTCTTTAAAAACGTATTAAAAGAACAATCTAAGAAAGTGTTTCCATTGCCCATGGTGTCCTCCTGCTAGGTCGCCCTCTTTACAGTACCTACAAGATGGACCTCGGCGCGTGTCGCGACTGCAGACGTCGCGGCGACACGACTGGTTTTTATGTATTTATATGAAATATCATTCGAAGTCAGCGACAGCGAAGCGTGCGTCGTGTCGCTCGGCCGCAGATTAGAATTGCCTCTCTCACTCTCTCTTGGAACAAACTGCATAATATAGCGCCACCGTTCTGCAGTTGGGGACGAAATCATAAGGCCTACTGTCCACGAGGCGTAGCTGCATAGACGCTGCACGCATCGCCGTGCAGCATTCATGCAGCCCGGCGTACTGACATTGTCCACGAAGCGTAGCGTAAGCGTATCGTAGCCTGCATTTTCTTTCATTCGTGATGATGTCGTCCAGTGATGAAGAATTTATTTTGGCCTATTATTATCTTCAAAGTCGGCGACGACGCCGTTTATATTGGATACATCCATATGTAGAAAAAAAACATACATTGTAGACTGTTCGTAGCTGCAAGAGAACTATCAGCAAATGACAACGTATTTCATTCATTTTATAGAATGAGTAAAAGGACATTTCCACTATTTGCACAAACTTTGCAGTTCCCGCCATTTTTTCTCACAAATACTCAACGTGCTGTCCGTGCGATGCAGCCCGGCGTATAACACGCAGTACGCCCGGCGGCATGAAGCTTGCATGCAGCGTCGCTGACGCGACGTTGGCGCTCCGTGGACAGTGTTGTGCGGTTTTGTATGTAGGCTGCAAGCAAGCGTACACCAAGCGTACAATGACGAATACGCGTCTATGCAGCTACGCTTCCGTGGACAGTAGGCCTAACACAGCGACATGAAGCGGCGACTTGTCGCGACAACTCTAACTCGTACCTTAAGTCGACTCCACACTCCACAGTTCAAGATTACTTGAACACCCTTCATTTCTCTCACGTTCGACCTTCGCTCCAATATCAAAGGTTCGCCCGTCACCGCGTAGGTATCGAGTGTATCGACCTACACACTGACACATTAGCAGTGATTACAGTCGAGTTCAGAAATATATATTCATTTCGTCACATTATTGCAATGGATTAAGAATTAGCAGCAGCTATACACCACTCTAAAAAGCATTATTGAATTAAGGCCGAACACACCGGCTGAGTGTGCGTAGACGTGCACGTTCGTTAAAATCTTAGAGCCGTGCACGCACACGTCATGCAGGCGATGTGCCGCCTCTCATAAGGATCTTTAATATTACAAATGTGTGATAATTTTTATACACTTTTTATTAGCCAGACAAGACTGATTTCTAGAAATATTTGTAAATTCTTCCAAAATCTCGCGAGTTCCATACCTCTCAGCTGTTTCACTAATTTTGGCGGGGGAAAACGATCGCAGAACGTGCATATTGCGTGCGTATAGGCGGCTAGTACGCTACTAATAAACTTGTACGCACGCTGCCACACACGTTTCGGTGAACTTGTGCAAACGAAAGTTTGGACCTTATTCCAATAGGCATCCACAAAAGGCAAAAGGGGTCCAAAGGCCTGTGCACACCGGCTGCGTGTACGTAGACGTGCACGTGCGCTAAAATGTTGGAGCCACGCACGCATACGTCACGCAAGCGGTGTGGCGTCTCTCATAAGGAACTGTATATTACAACGCGCTCGTGCACGTCTACGCGCACACACCCTGTGTGCACAGGCCTTTAGGGATATGCTCCATGAGTAGGTATGTCTTTCATCAAAAAGCAAAGTCTGCAAGTAGGTACAGTCAGCATAGACATAGATAGTAGCGGTTGAAATGAAACAACACGCCAAAAGTATCTGCAACCCTAGAATACGTTTGCAAATTCAGATAAATCTCTACAGTTCACGATCAAAAGTATATCTCATACAGTCTAGTTAGCCTACATAGGTAGTTGTTATGCTGGATGTTTTTAATTCGGGAATGTTTATAGTGTAAAAATATGTATGCACAAATCATCTCAAAAATAAGTCCCATAGATCTTATGTCAGCGAATTAAGAACTATGGGACATATTCTTGAGTAGTTGTCTACACCCATAGGTATTTTTACACTTGACTGTACAGTCAGCATCAAAAGTAACGGATCAGGTAGGTATGTCTAGGCTCTAGACAGACTTACCTATTTTTTTTAAGTAACAACTTATGAGAATGGTGCATACTTTAGACGCGTAATCTGATGCTGACTGTACCAACATTCCCGAATCAAAAACATCCAGTATAAGAAGTAGTTATGTGGGTGTTTAGTAACTTGATAGAAGTTAAGGCCCATCTTAGGTATAGGTATATTTATACGGATCTCGAGAACGTTCTCCGTTTACTATGGGCAATATTCTCGCACGAGAACATTCCCCATACAAAACAGAGAATGTCTCGAGAACAGCACAACTTTACTGTAAGTATAGGTACACTAGCCCGTAGAACGTATCTTTATTGTAGGAACGTAACATTCTTATACAAATACTTGAAGTCTAGATCCCTGAACAGTGGCAGAGGGTTAAAAACAAGAAAATAATGTAAAAAATAGAATGTTTCTTACAATTCACTGCATTCTGAATATTCTGATATAAATATCAGTTAAACAAACGTAGAAAACTTGTTGACTGGCAATGCCACGCCACGCCCAATAAAAGTGTATAAAAAGTTGAACAAGGCAATATTCTACGCCAGAATTACATCTATTAGGTACCTATGAGAATGTAAAGCTGTAAATAATAAATGTAAACAACATGATATAGCACGTGATAAATGGGTAAGCACCTGTTTGTAAATAGCAAATTAGCAGCAATATAAAAATAATTACGGTTTAGACTGATATATCGAGCTAATGCACTGTGCTGTGGTTCGTAACGATTCGTCAGATTACCACCCGCTTGTACCAGTTGTACTCTATTTACCTCCAAAAAAAGCTATACAAAAAATAATAATAACCCATGATCATTACAATTGCAGGATGCAGGCATGGGTATTTCCCCCCTGTTAATGCATTTAAACTTTAGTTAACGCTGGCCTTTTGTTCGTTTAAACAGGGGCCCCGTGAGTCTATTATGAGGGCAGACGTTTAGCTCAATCAAGTGAATTCATTAGATTACAAAATGTAACCAATGATCAGATGATCTCACACATTTTTCTTTAGATTCTTGTGCACGAGATGCGTGTTATGTTGTAGACCTTCAGGCAGAGCCAGATGTTCAGATGTAATGTAAACAAATAATGCTAACAATCCATTTAAGCATAAATCCTTTATATGATGAAATACGGGCTTAAACAGAGTATGAGTCAGAAAATACCCAGTTGTAAACAAATTCAGCAGTAAAATTTACAAAAAAAACATAAATTACCGTTTGAAGTGCTCCCTTATTCGATCCTCGCGAATGTTATCGGGTAAATTTCCAACCCACAGGTGCCGAGTCTCTCTAACCATCTTGCTTCGAACTCCACATTAGGAATCATTCACCCGTTCGCGTCACTACGTGGCAAAAATCAATTTTGCACACCACGGTGCCTCACACATTTTGATTCACTTCAACTACACCATATAAAATCTTTCGAACACATAAGTTGCACTTGACCAAACAACACTATCTTTCACTTTACGACATTCGATAATCTCACCACAGAATCCACTTCACGTAAACACACCACGTAATAGATGCGAGCGTACTCGTCGCAGCTCTCGAATTGACAGTGAGCTGAGCCTCGACGCGAGTTTGCCGATAAGCTCCGCCTTCTGACCGCTGCCGCGCAAAGTAGAGTGGGGTGACCAACTACTAAACAACAAAAAACGCCACATTCTTTCGAAAATAGTTATACAAATAACAAAATTTTTGAATCATATTATCACTATTGTCAATAAATTTGTATTCTTTCTTTAGAATATCTACATTTAAGTGAATTTCAATGGTTTTTCCATTTTATTGAACGTGGAAAGTGCTAAAATTAAAAATTTTATTGAATGTATTTTAAGCAAATTTAGTTGCCTGGGTATAAAACATAGTTTGAAACACACTAAAAAGCTATTCTAGGGATCTAGCTTTCATAAATGTTTGATATTTTTCATAGCAAAAGTATCAATACAAAGGATCGCTGGCCAGCTAACCCAGCGTGTCTCCTTTCTCTTTCTACATTATGTCGCTTTGACTCGCTCTAACTCGTTGAACAGCTATGTGAGTGTTGCTACTCAAGAAATGTTTACCAAAATTAGAGAAAATATACGGATAGTGACGACATAGTGTTTTAAGAATAAATATAATTATGTGGTTAGATAGAAACGATTTTGATAGCACACGCAGTGCAAGTGTTATTTTAAACGTCAAACTTCTATGCAATTATGACGTATGTTATGAACTTATGACGTATACACACTCAACACCTAACACTTGCAATGCGTAGGTAGGTATGGGTATGGCGTATGCTTACAAATCGTTGCAGACTTTACTCGGCCTAACATATCGAATCATGTTTAGTCGTTTAAGTTCAAATTCCTGGAATATATCTTGCCATTTTTGATTTTGGAATTTAAACATCATGATCAAGAAACGTGCTTTAATTTCGTTTAACGAGACAGATCAGGTCAATGCGGCTTTCGGTCATAGAGACTAGAATAGGGGCGGGGCGTCATAGTTGGGGCAAGTGTTAAGTATGCGGTTAACTATGCGGTGCGATAGTGTGTTAGCTACTTTATTTTAAACGTCAAACTTCTGTGAATTTTCTTTTTTTGGTCCGAATCGGTCAAATGTGGCTATTTCCGTCCTAGGGACTATTCCGTCCGCGAGCGTATATTTCTTTTCACCACACCAGCTCGGAAAGGCTTACTTTGCACTTCAAACACTGATAGCAAAGTTGCATTTTATTCACATGTGAGGCAAAGTAACCAAATGCAATTTTGAGTTGTTTTCCTATGTTTGCTGGTAGCACTGACTTTTAAATGATGATTTTGGATGATAAATATTTAATAACATTCATTTTGATTTAATTTGGATTGATTTTGTTTGATATTTTACATTTAATATTTGCTTCGGGTTGGTGTGGTGAAAAATTTTGTGTTTCACTCGGGGCAAATTTTGTTTAACCCTCGTGCTTTGAAACCCTCGCAACGCTCAAGATTCCATTTTTCAATTTTGGAATCTTTCGGTTGCTCGGCTATCAATATTAGCACGAGCGGTTAAACAATAACTTTGCCACCTTGTAAAAATATTGATTTTCAATCATATGAAAATAACCATTTCCTTTTGATCGCTAAAACCAATTTTTTTTTTAATTATCGATATCGATAAAATATCTAACAGTATCGATATCGATAAAAATGTCATGTCAAAACATCCCTTTTTGTTGCTCATGTTGGCAGCAATGCCGTCCACAGCTGTTGTCATCAAGCTGTCATAATTTCTGTCCTATTGGTACAGGAGGATTCTAGTGCACGTTCCATACTACTCAGAATATCAAGTCAATATATGGAACTCCCGTCTCTTAAAACGTAGTGGTTATATGTATTCTCTTGGGCTGAAACTAAAAGCAATCGCTGCTTTGTCTATTATCAATGTTGCTCGTTGAATTTTCTGATATGTACCTCGTTAGGGTTTCCGCGATCGAGATTTTCACTAGATGGCAGCACCGTGGCGAGAGGTCTTTCTGACAGCTGCTGTCAAAACCCACCAATAAAAAAAACTTGCTTAAACATGATTGGTGGATTATGACCGCTAGATTGCGCTAGACCTCTCGCCACGGTGCTGTCATCAGATGACGCCTATCATGAATAGTGACACAAAACAAAATGAAATGCCATTCGACTAAAAATCTTACCAGTAAGAGATAGAATATTAAATGCAATAGCATTTCATTTGTTGTTGTGTTCATGATAAGCAACGATCTAGTGAAAAACTCGATCGCGGAAACCCTCATTCACGCACGTTCTTGATATCGTGATCTTTTGTTCGCTAACTTAGTAGAGCCAAAGCAAATACTATACAAAAAAACCTCTATACAATTAAATATGTGTCACAACATTGGGTTCACTACATCAATGGTTTCAGGACTTTCAGCACAAATCTTCAAAAGGTCGCCGAAGACACCATAACATAAGTACATACCTACTTATACCGGGTGTGGCCTGTAACACGAGCAAATAATTAAAACATAGATTGTACTCCTCAAACGGTGACACTTTTGTTCAACAACTTTTAATAATTATGAAGTATTTAAACTCCCTATTTTTCATAGGTACAAAATAAATATTATCTTCAATGGACGCCATCGCCACGCCATTTCATTGTGATTGACTTTGCTTGTCACGACTTAATCATAACAAAATTCGCAATACATTGCGTCTTAGAATAAACTTTAATGTGTATTAAAAAATAAATCAAACCACAAGTTATTTTTAAAAGTCGCTGAACTAATGTTGGTCAGTATGAGGAGTACAGCTCACAGTTAAATTTTTTGCTCATATTACAGGCCACACCCGGTATAATCATACTTAAACTTTTACCTTTTTGTTAAGTTTCCCTTTACGCAACAAAGCGGGTTCTTTAAAAAAATAAGTTCATATGAGCTTTATTTATTTATTTAAACTTTATTGCACAAAATATATACAACAATGTACAAATGGCGGACTTAATGCCAAATGGCATTCTCTACCAGTCAATCATAAGACCAAACAGAGATATCTACAATCTTTCTATCATTCATTCCTTGGCAGCTTGGGTATGGGTACTTACTTATTTAATTCAAACCCTTTTTTTGACTGAGCGTTACCGAAGGTCTCCGTTTCAGAGGGCCGAATTGCGACGTGTTGCGAATTTACAAGTGCGACAGAGAGGCAACACCACGGCAACACGTCGAACTTGGTTCGCGGACTTCGCGGTAGGCCCTCATCTTAAGCCTCCTCCACACTCGTGCGCGAATCGCGGCGCGCAGCCGCGAACGCGATTCACGCGCATAGTCTGGAGGGGGCTTTAGGCAAAAATACTTTTGTACGAGTACGAGTATGTCCGGATTAGTGAGTATTATATTCTTTGGTCCGGATGTTCTCCTCTACAGAGGGCTTACCGCTAACCATGTTCGACATGTTGCCTCCCTGTCACACTTACGTACGAATTTACAAGTGCGACACAGGGGCAACACCTCGAACTTGGTTCGCGGTAGGCCCTCAGGTCGCAATTAGCCATTCAGGAAAATTAACTTTTGTAATTAAGCTTTTTTGGTAACTTGTGACAGCGTTTTTTTAAGTAGGTCAAACATCCCCGTTAAAAGTTGTCAATGTCACTGTCAGTGTCAACTGTGACGTTTGACATACGTTTGACGTTCAACCAAAGTGAATATTTTGGTTTTCGGTTTTCAGATTGACTAAATTCTTTATGCAATTGAAAATCTAAATTTTTATGCAAATAAATATCAAAAAATAATAAGGAAAATGCTTCGGAGGACGAGGCCATTGCTGTGTGCGATTCGCGCTCAACGTAATAATGTGTATTGTTTACGCAACATCGAGACATCGCCTGCGCCACAAGAGGGTATTGTGATCAGTGAAAGCTGCGTCCAAAAATTAAAACAGCTTTGTGATGATGAGAAGAGCTTCTTAAGAGTGTGCGTAGAAAGCGGAGGCTGCTCGGGATTCCAGTACAAATTTGATTTGGACACTAAACTTCAAGATGATGACAGGTTTGTTTAATTTTATATTACGAGCACTAGAATCTGTGTCTGTTTGGAAAGAGTCGTGGAATGTATGGGGCACAGACTCTATACCCTGTGCAATCACTAGAAGTTAGACCAAAAAATGTCTGCAGCTATTTTGATAGCTACGCAGTGCAAGTGTTATTTATACGTCGTAATTTCATGAAGTTGGACGTATCAAAATCGCTGCAGACTTTTCTTGTTCTAATTTATATGTTGTGTTCTTGAGTTTGTCAGCTAAACAAACACATAATACCTATTACACAGATTGACTTTAAATTGTAGACTTCTAGACATAAGCTTGTATTAAATTAGAATATGGCCTAGCACAAGTGTCTGGTCACTTGCAGTTAGGCTATTCAGGGAAGCTGTTACTTGATTGGTGTAAGGCAGCGGTTGGCAACAGGCGGCCCTTGGCTGCTAAAGGGTTGCCGACTGCTGTTGTAAGGGATAGTGATTATTTTTCTTACAGCATATTAAATTACTTGTTTATTAGGGTTCCGTACCCAAAGGGTAAAACGGGACCCTATTACTAAGACTTCGCTGTCCGTCCGTCCGTCTGTCACCAGGCTGTATCTCACGAACCGTGATAGCTACACAGTTGAAATTTTCACAGATGACGTATTTCTGTTGCCGCTATAACAGCAAATACTAAAAACAGAATAAAATAAAGATTTAAGTGGGGCTCCCATACAACAAACGTGATTTTTGACCAAAGTTAAGCAACGTCGGGCGGGGTCAGTACTTGGATGGGTGACCGTTTTCTTTTTGCATTTTTTCCGTTTTTTTTTTTGCTTTATGGTACGGAACCCTTCGTGCGCGAGTCCGACTCGCACTTGCCCGGTTTTTTTTGTTTCTTTTTTTATTAATGAAAAATATATTTTTTATTGTTGCAGAGTATTCGAGAAAGATGGAGTCAAGGTAGTAATAGATGATACTTCACTTGAATACATCAAGGGATCCACAATTGACTATCACACTGAACTAATCCGAGCAGCATTTAGAGTGGTTCAGAATCCTAACGCTGATTTGGGCTGCTCATGCGGGGCAAGTTTTTCAATCAAAATCGACTAAAGGTAAATAAAATTAAAAAAAAAAGAAAGGTGGTAAAGATTAGAATAAGTAGGCAACATTTGTAAATTAAATATTTTATATACTCAATACAAACACTATAATAGCAAAGAGATATTGTTATTTTGTTAATAGACCATAAACAGTGGTAGTGGCTTAGAAAAGCCTTTGTACAGTCGACGTCAAAGAGATCTTTACGACTAACGTTACAAAAAATTATTTACACGACTTTATTGTCATAGCATTTAGGTCGTGTAAACATTTTTTTGTTACTTTGGCTGTAAATTTCTCTTTGACGTCGACTGTACATCACACTAATCATTGCGGATATATTTGATTACCACCTGCCACATATTCTCGGTATCATCATTAGCAGGCAGCCCATCTGCTGTTGATTGCTGTTGACTTTCACTAAAAGCAATCACTGCTTTGTGGATGAAATGTCCCTATGACGGATTTGGCCGCATTGATTGTAGGTATTTGGTATATTTTACTTCATCTTCAAAAATTGTTCCAATTTGGGTTATATGTGTCGCTTAACTTCAAACTGGGGTAAATCCATTGGACCCTCTCAGCAAATATCTACCCTATTACGTTTTCTTAATACCAAAATCGCATAATCTGACAGATGGATTTACCCGAGTTTGAAGTTAAGCGACTCATATTTTCTTTATGTTGTTTTCCTGAATAATTATGCCAAAAAAAATCTTCAATATCTCTTCTTCTCTGTTTGTCTCCAGTCTGTTAAAGCAATGCAATTCATACACTCGTCTATTTAAGACATAAGCATCTCAAATGAAAGGACTTTCACATCTTACTAACAGTTTTGACAGAAATATTTAATGCATTCAGCTTGAATTCAAAATAATAGGATAGATTCACGCAAAATAGGCGCAGGACGTCGAGTTGCGAAAAATCGCCAGTACTACAATACAATACAATAGATTTTCTGCAATTTTATATGTATGCTAATTAAAAAAATAGAGAAACATAAATGTAAATATGTAGTTTATAGTGTAACAATTGCAAAAAAAACAATGTAGACATTTAGTTTAATTTATTTACGTTTTCTGTGATATAACAATAAAGAATTTACAGCAGTATAAGCAAGTCTGCTTTTAATTTTAACAGTTATGATTTACTGTGTTACTTAATTTCCTACATTGTAATTAAGGGGCTAGGCTTGCAAATTTGGTTATTCATAAATTTTATAATTTTATTAGTCCACTATAACCAACAGTTTCAAAAATATCATTGTGGCCTATTTAATCGATTGAAAATATGGAAAACTTGTAAACGCAATTGTAGGTAGGCATAGGCATAGAAGATTATATTACCTATTATACATAGAAGTATAACTGAAAAAAAATGATGAAAATTCAAATTTCAGACTTATAACCTTTTAAGTCATCCCAATATTACATACTTAAATAGTGGCTGCCACAATAATCATTATAAGAGCGAATTGCTAAAAATTACGTTTTTTTTTAATTCACTCATAATAGATAGTTAGATGGCAGTTTCCAGGGTTAAATATGAAAGTCATGAAATAAGAACTCTGCTCTAAATATGAAACTTTATTAATAAAAAAATAATCATAATCATAATCATAATCATTTTATTCGTAAAGCTAATTTACATGTCAGTCTGGATACAAATTTAAAAATATACGGAAAATAAATAATCCTTACATAGTAAGCATAATCCGATTAAATATCAATTTGTAAATGTAATTCTATAAAGCTAGAACATACAAAATAAAAAAGTCAATTATATAAATCTAATAATAAAAAATGTCAACACTTTCAATAGAAAGTAATCAAAGTAATTTTTACAATAATTATTGCTTGGTCATTATGAACTCGTCATAACTGTAGAACGGGCGCTCAATAAGCCAACTTTTTAGGCGGTGCTTAAAGGTGCTTACACTTGGGGCCTCAGTTATATTTTTTGGTAGATGGTTATATACCGTGGGACCCGTCACGTGTGTCAATTTCGAGGACTTGGCAAGCCTGCGGTTGATAGCGATGAGCTTATCTGCATTTCGAGTATTCCGCCCATGTACCATGCCATTTGTTTTATACATGTGAATATTTTCACGCACATAAACTGCTATTTGCATAATTACAATAGCAGGTAGCGTAAGTATGCCTAACTCTTGAAAAAGGTGTTTAGCTGGTGTATCAATTGGTACTCGTGCAAGGATTCTAATGGCGCGCTTTTGCAGGCGGAAGGCTCTTTCCCACTCGGAACAGCGACCCCAGAGTTCAGCCCCATATTGCAACAGAGAGTGGACGGTAGCGAAGTAACATGTACGGGCAACCTCTGGAGTCACTGTCCTAGCAACTCGGCTTAGAGCGAAGCAGGCACTAGCTATTCTGCTGCACAACTTGTCGACGTGCCTATCCCATTTCAAACCCGAGTCAATTTCAAACCCCAGAAAGGTTGTGGTGATGGTTTGGTCGAGCAGTATTCCATCGATCTGAACAGGGATTGGTGACATAGGGCGGCCCGCTAAATTGAAGTGAATGTAGTGAGTCTTTTTTAGGTTCAGAGCGAGGCCGTTTGTTTTGAACCATAGAGAGAGCTGCGCTGCTGTTTCGTTTAATGCCTGACGGACGCCATCTATGGTTGTAGCTGTTACAATAGCGGCAACATCATCAGCATACATAAGGACGTCACCCGTTTTTATAGCGTCCGGCAGGTCGTTTAGAAGCAGTGAGAAGAGGAGGTTCGATACAGACGATCCCTGCGCAACGCCCATCTGTGCTCCGGATGGATCTGATCTCGCCCTCCCACCATCACCGACAACGACTTGCGATCTATTTTGCAGTAGGCTCTTAAATAGAGATAAGACAGTGCCCTGGATGCCATAATACTGTAGCTTGCCCTCGAGCACAGCGTGGTCGGCGACATCAAACGCCTTTGAGAGATCGCAGCACAAGACGGCCACTTGCATATGATGCTCTCTGGCGGCCATGATGCGCCGAACCAGCTCGCGGGTCAGGGACGTTGTGGATCGGCCCGCGCGGTACGCATACTGCCTATCCGATAAACTACCGGTGGAGATTAAAAAGCTAGTGAGACGTGAACTTAGGCCATTTTCAAAGACTTTGGCTATCGCTGGTATGATTGAGACTGGTCTATATGCGTCTATATCGCCTCTACTACCCTTACCTTTAAAAATAGGGGCCACTTTGCTAATTTTTAAAGATTCTGGGTAAATGCCTTCATTTATACAGCGCCCAAAAAGCTCCGCCATAGCAGATGACAAGGGAATCGGTGCTAGTCTCAGTAGCATCATGCTTATACCGTATACATCTTTGGAGGCTTTCGGAGGAATGTGGGAAGTTACCAAGCGATATACCTCATCCGCTGTAAAGGGGCGGAGAACGAGTAGGTAATTCGAGGCAGGCCGAGCATCGCGCAGCGCGCGTAGGGCGCCGGCGACGTCAGCGCGCGGCGCCCCGCACGCTGCTGCAGCGCTCAGAAACCTGCAATTCATCGCATCGACTACCTGTTTTTTGTTGTCGAACATTGACCCATCATCTTTGCGAATCACATCTGTAACATCTAATGTCGGGCTGTTATACTTTCCACGTTCTTTATTTATCACACTCCACATCGCTTTAGCTGTGTTTGTACTAAATTTAATTATGTTATTATGGTGACTAGATTTGCAACTCTTAACTATCTTATCATAGTGACATTTCATGTCAAATATAATATTATTCAGCAATTCATTATTTGGAAGTCTATTTCTAAACTCTAAAATGTCAAAAAATAAGGCTTTATATAGTTTCACTTCTGTGGTAATCCAGGAGGAGTCAGGCTTTATACTTGTCTTTCTTTTTCGCAAAGGAAAGCAAATATCAAACTTACTGACTATAATGTTTATAATGGAGAGCGCAAGTTTTTTTGCATCACTATTTTTTATAAGTATCTCGTTCCAATCTACACTATTTATAGCTGCGGTAAAGTTAGCTTGATTTAAATCGGAGAAGGATCTGACATATGTATTAGAGTTGTTAACAATACATTTATCCGGTAATTGTACTTCTCCTTTAATCGCGAGGTGGTCACTGAGGTTAGTGGTTACAGGCATAACGGTGACCGAACCTATCGGCAAATTTAAATACAAATGGTCAAGGCAGGTCGACGTCGTGGGTGTGATACGAGTAGGAAAGTCCACCACGTTCGTTAGTCCGTGAGAGCGAAGTATGTCAGACCATTTTTTCAAATCTGTACTAGCTTCACCCAAACAGTTTATATTGAAGTCTCCTACGATTATACAATGCAGGTCGAGTTCATTTATCTTATTGAGCACCCGTCCAAATGCAATTAGGAAGTCATTTACACTAATTAAATTGGTTCTATATATACATAGTATCGTTAATTCATAATCAATCAGATCTATAGCAGAAATTTCACAGTCCCGTTCTATCGATAATTTCACTAACTCCATATTCTCAACGCATTTAATACTATCTCGCGCGTATAAACACGATCCACCGTGCAACACATTAATCCTACAAAAACAAGAAACTAATTTGTAGCCGTCTATCTGTACACATTTCAACTTTGCAATTGGGAGCCAGTGTTCCGTGATCGCAAGGATGTCACACTTAATTTCATCTTGTAATAACACTTCCAGGCGAAGGGTTTTATGCTCCAGTGCAGCAATATTTTGGTGGCATACTGTAATCGTTTGGCGCATCTTTTGTTTACGGCTGCTCGACGCGACTGGCGACCGGGTCAGGTGTGCGCCCGCGCCGGCTGCGATCGGGTGGGGTGCCAGTGCCGGCGGGCCGCGCGTCCCGCGCTCCGCCAGTTCGTCTCCGAAACCACTCGGATATTTTTACACCAGGTGGCCACGACATTGGGGTATATATTTTCTCCTGCAAGTGCTCAGGAAAGCCAATAATAAAGGCTGCATGTTTGTCAGTCTGAATATGTCGTTTTTCAACTGTGATTTCATTACTTGCTAACCGTCCACTCAGGTACTTTAGTACGTTTTGGGTAGTCGTTTCTGGCTTAAATAACCACGCTTGTACGTATTTTTGACGCTCCACTGTTTGAAGGTCGACGTCTTGTTTTCCCGCTCCGATGATAATCGGTCGAGGTTTAGTAATACGTTTATACGTAACCTTTTCCCATTTATTGGGGTTGGTGTCATCCTCATTACAGTCATTAGGAGTTGTATTCACTGAAGCCTGATTCGGAGTCTGCGATGTCATGTGCATGTTGCGCTTTGCCGGTTCCTTAGATAACGCGACGCTCGACTCAGTGTTTGTCCGGCTTTCCTCGGGTGTAAACGGTTTTATTTCTCCGCGATCAGATCGATCTGGGTCAACAGATGCCATATTTGCTAGAGATTGAGTTGGACCCGCTGATACTGGGGCCCCACCGCATTGTATGGTCTCCTTAACTACAAGGTGCGGATTTGTCTCCGTTCGGCTTACCTCGGGCGTTATCGGTGACGTTCCGACGACAGAAGTTAACGATCTGCTAGCGGTGCTTGCGCTTGATTTTTTCACATTGTTAACTGCCGCTGCCGCGACCGCTCTTAAGCGCGCTTGTCGTATTGGGCGCTGCAGCGCTGCTGGAGGTGATGCGACAGAAATTGACTTACGGGCCTTCGTTGTGTTACCCTCCAAGTGAGTTTTAAGTCGATTTAACACTTCACTTTGATCCGTAATTATGAGATTTTGCTCATTTATCTTTGTCTCGAGCGCACTTATTTTATCACTCAATAACGTTATCGTTTTATGTAGCTCGCGAACAGCACTTTGAAGCTCTTTTTGCGGCATCGTAACTATTTTAATTTGAACAATTCGCTAGGGAGCAGTGTTGCGTCTAGGGCTGTGAAATACCCACTATACATTATTATAGCCACTTATAACCTATTATACCCACTATACAATATTATATTCTATTACCTATACATTATTATTGAAACCCACTGAATTGATATGTAGTGTATTCGTGTACAGGGCATACAATGAAATGAATAATCTTATTTTAATGAGTATATTCAAATATGTATCCAGCACAGGTTGTAAATAATTTTTAAAGATTTTGCACTTTAGTTCTTACCATGTAATTTTTATGTGTCAATTTTACCGACTTGTTTCCTTCGTCATTGATTTAAAGATTTTGCCGCTTGATTTTGCACGCTGCATCAGCGCTTACGCACCAAACGTAGCGAGGTGTGCGTTATTTCTTTTTGGGTGCGTCACTGCAGCTTATGCGTTGTCTGTCCTTAATGCGTGTGTAAATAGTTTATTAGCATCTGTGCATTTATCTCATTTGTATAATGGATACACATTATGTTAGGTATGTATTACTGTCTATTACCTATACACATTACACATTATTACGCCTAGTGAGATTGAGAGACGTTGATGGCGGCCCACACGTTGTCCAGTTTGGCAGACGGCATCGTGATGATAGGCTCGGTCTTGTTAGAGGAGTTTGCAGCAGATCTGAGGTATAAACAATATTCATTATTCTCAAACTGATAACACTGTGTTTGTGTAAAGGCAAAAACCGGGCAAGTGCGAGTCGGACTCGCGCACGAAGGGTTCCGTACCATAATGCAAAAAAAAAACAAAAAAAAGCAAAAAAAAAAACGGTCACCCATCCAAGTACTGACCACTCCCGACGTTGCTTAACTTTGGTCAAAAATCACGTTTGTTGTATGGGAGCCCCATTTAAAGCTTTATTTTATTCTGTTTTTAGTATTTGTTGTTATAGCGGCAACAGAAATACATCATCTGTGAAAATTTCAACTGTCTAGCTATCACGGTTCGTGAGATACAGCCTGGTGACAGACGGACGGACGGACGGACGGACAGCGAAGTCTTAGTAATAGGGTCCCGTTTTACCCTTTGGGTACGGAACCCTAAAAATGGGCTTATCCATAAGTGTAAATTCCTAAATTCATCACACAAAAGGCCGATGTCTTGAAAACTACTGGGTAGTAGGTAGTGTAGGCAACAGTGTGGTCAATGGTACACACGCAAGTCGCAAAATAATCTATGATAGATATATAAACTGGTCTCAATATGCACAATCGGCGACATTGTACAACGTAAGTATATTGTATTTAATTTGGATGATGATAATTGCCCTTCATTCAATTGATGACATACTTTACGATAACGAGATGTCCTATATTAAAGGCTAAAGGGCACTTTCCTTTCACCTTTTACATTGAGAACGAAGCGATATACCTATTATAGTACTTTAGAGCTTAGGGCCGATACAGACGGACTGCAACCCGACTGCAATTTGTATGGGACTGCAATGTCGGCGTGCAGCGTGCAGTTCCCATACAAATTGCAGTCGGGTTGCAGTCCGTCTGTACCGGCCTTTAGTTCACCAGCTTGCACTGTTATTTTTCCAACGGGCATAGAACATCGAGCAAGTGAAAAGTGGTTCCATGCTTTGAATCTATAGGTACCTAATAAAAATTGACTTAAAATTAGTCTCAGACTGGATCTCCAATCTTGCAATCCGGAGGTCGCGGGTTCAAATCAAACGGCTCGTACCAATGAGTTTTTCGGAACTTAATTATATACGAAATATCATTTGATATTTACCAGTTGCTTTTCGGTGAAGGAAAACATCGTGAGGAAACCGGGCTAATCCCAATAAGGCCTAATTTACCCTCTGGGTTGGAAGGTCATATGGCAGTCGCTTTCGTAAGTCAATTCTCGGGATTAGTTGCCAAGCGGACCCCAGGCTCCCATGAGCCGTGTCAAAATGCCGGGATAACGCGAGGAAGAAGGATCTGAGACTGGATTTTGGATGTAGGAATTACGGTAGAACTTACTGCTGCAACTCCTCCTTGAAGACACTGCCATCGTTGACGTTCTTCACGTTGTGAGGCGAATACCGGTTGTAAAAGCCCCAGATGCTCATCATCAGCTTGCTGTTGTACTTCAGTGGCGATAGCTCCATGACTGGAACGGTAAATAATATGTTAGACAATGGTTAGACGGCTTTTTTTGCATGTGTAGTTATATATATAAAAAATCGTACATAGATATATAAAAAATCGGAAACTTCTGTGTATATGTATATTGCTCGTGTTATGTTAATGATAGCTCTAGGACTATCATCTGGATTCATCTATATAACAATGAATTCGATTATAATATTTGTAAATTTCTATATCTATGGGAAGCGGACACTTGATCATCAATAAAATTACATCACTATGCTATGAGCTATTAACTATCTTCAAGCAACACCGGCTTCCGACACATGCTATTATAGGGTAAGCGTGATGTGGGTTTGGTTTATAGGTTCTGGCCCGACCGTCATTTGTTCCTTTGAGAATTGACTTGGTCTTGGTACTTAAACGTGGGACCAGAATAATTTGGTTTTGGTGATTAAGACTGATAAGATAAATTAAAAAAAGTTTATAAACCTTTGTCGCGTGATGTAATACGCAAGAAATGTCGGAAAATGGAAAAAAAATAGCAATATTATAAATATGGGGCATTCTATTGTCGATGGTGCTTACGCCGCACAGCGTCGCGCGACATTGTATTTATATCTGCATGAGCATAGTCAATATCGACAATAAGGTCCCTTTTCGTAGATAACGTCACATATTGTTGTTAAAAGGAAATTTAAATTCTGCCTTAGATTCTAGATACAACTGATGATACAAGTATGTTTTTTTAGGATTCTGTACCTCAAAAGGAAAAACGGAACCCTTATAGGATCACTCGTGCGTCTGTTTGTCTGTCTGTCTGTCCGTCTGTCACAGCCGATTTTTCTCCGGAACTATACTGGACCAATTAAGTTGAAATTTGGTACATATATGTAAGTTTGTGACCCAAAGACGGAAATGCAACGTAAACAAATGAATTTTAAACATGGGGGCTACTTTTGGGGGGTAAATGAGAAAATAAAAAAATAAAGTTTTTGAAACTATATCGTGTTACATATCAAATGAAAGAGCTTATGGTAAGGATCTCAAATATATTTTTTTTTATAATTTTCGTATAAAAAGTTTAGAAGTATGTAATTCAAGAAAATAGGCAAAAAATGGGCATTCCCCCCCCCCCCCCTTTATCTCCGAAACTACTGGGTCTAAAATTTTGAAAAAAATACATAAAATAGGCCTATACCTATAGATAGCAGGAAAACCTATTTGAAATCTACAGTCAAGCGTGAGTCGGACTTAATTACTTAGTTTTTGATCCGACCCCTACGGATTTTTTAAAGACGTTTCACATAAAAAAACCGGGCAAGTGCGAGTCGGACTCGCGCACGAAGGGTTCCGTATGGTACTTCATGCAAAAAAAAAACGGAAAAAAATAAAAAAAAAACGGTCACCCATCCAAGTACTGACCACGCCCGACGTTGCTTAACTTTGGTCAAAAATCACGTTTGTTGTATGGGAGCCCCACTTAAATCTTTATTTTATTCTGTTTTTTGTATTTGTTTTATTTGTTGTTATAGCGGCAACAGAAATACATCATCTGTGAAAATTTCAACTGTCTAGCTATCACGGTTCGTGAGATACAGCCTGGTGACAGACAGACGGACGGACGGACGGACGGACGGACAGCGAAGTCTTAGTAATAGGGTCCCGTTTTACCCTTTGGGTACGGAACCCTAAAAAATACATTGTTAAAAATTGTGTAATGTACGGAACCCTTGGAACGCGAGTCCGACTCGCACTTGGCCGGTTTTTTTTAACTTCTAATTTGTAAAAAAAACCCAGATGCATGAAGCGAAGTCGTGAGCCTACTTGAGAATATAGGACATGTAGACAGACTCACAGTTAGTGTTGAATATCTTGGCATTGGGATCCTTGGCAGACTTGACGTTGGACAGCTTCATGTCGCGCTGGGTCTCCCGGATGCGTCCAGCCGAGAACGCGGACGGCGGGATGGACGCCATGGCCTTTACTTGACAGGCTGGAAGTAAAAGCAGTATATTTGTAATTTTGTACTGAATTTTGTTCATTTGTAATTTCATTTCCTGTAGTTAGAAACTAAGCAGTAAAATGATTTAAATTTTTAACAAGCAGAAACTTCTGCTAACGATGCTACTAAAGCTTAGAATAAATTTAAAAGTCCAGAGATCTAGAGGCTGTGAATTCAAGTCTCACACAAAACGGTAATTTTTCCACTTTTAAATTTATTCTAAGTTCAGTAAAATGCTGTTTATAGAATTCGACATGTAGAAAGTGTATGTCTTAGGAAATTGACTAGAGAGAGGAAAGAAAATTGACACGACCAAGTTGGAAACGCAGATTTTTCCATCAATGATGAATTGGTTTGCTTAATTTACGGCCGCGGCCTGAACTCTCATATTAAGTAGGTATCAAAGGTTGTGCTACGCTGCGTCACAACAAA
Source organism: Cydia fagiglandana (assembly GCF_963556715.1). Taxonomy (NCBI): domain Eukaryota; kingdom Metazoa; phylum Arthropoda; class Insecta; order Lepidoptera; family Tortricidae; genus Cydia; species Cydia fagiglandana. The sequence continues at coordinate 11,067,403 of NC_085948.1, forward strand.
GTAGGTAGGTATTAGGTATACCTACCAATCTAGAAGATATCCAACAATTGGGTAAGTAAAGTATGTTCCTAGTTTTAGCTTTGCAGATCGTGAGATCGCATTGATTGACGTATGTTACATACGGTAGGTAAATAGTTTAGGTTAAATTTCGGTCGCTGATTATAAGTACACAGTACTACTACAAAGATATGTGGCGGAAAAGCGGATGAAAACTTCCGGATGAAAGCAGGTTGCAGATGGACTACAACCTGCAGCTCGACTGCAATTTGTATGAGAACTGCAACGTCGGCGTGCGGTTCCCATACAGATTACAGTCGTGCTGCAGTCCGTCTGTACCGGCCCTTTGGCTTAGATTTTAGAACGTCTTGTTGCTTATTTTAACAGCTGCAACTGTACTTTTATAGCTGTTCTCCAAATAGCGGTCGTAAAGCCCCTTATTTACTTATTCACCAAAAATCAACCTTACTTCATTTAGTGAAGGCTACCTTTTCAACAATGAGACCGGTCGTCGTTACAGCAAATTCTTGTTTTTCTTGTAACACTTGTAGGTTTAAAGGTGATGTGACCTTATATTTTTTGCTATTCTTATGTCTCCGTAATATTTCGCAATATGGGCAGGTGCGCATCACCTGTCGGAAAGGTCACCCGACAGCGACAATTACCTAATTGCTTGTGCTTGTGCCACCGCTAACCGCTCCTATCGAACAGAGCATATATGTCCACCGGTATAAGTGAGACCTCGAGATCCATATCAACTATTTGTAATCAGAGACCCGACTATACTAGCTGTTAATATCGGTCTAGTCAGCGCAGGCACACGATTTTGTGTTCTCTTTATTTTGTTTGATTGGATGGAACATTGTCGTAGTTACATAGTAATATGGGTAGTTGTTTGCTAATTATTTTAATTGTTTTTATGAACAACATATTTTTTTAGGTGAAACGTAATCTTTATGTGTTTAACACGGAAACTATTTATTTAATATAAACTATGATAGTAGGTATAATAGGTACGTATACCTACAGTAGGAAATAGGGATTAACGAAATCGCAGAGGTACTACCTATAAGGAATAGCTAGGTAGGTACCTACGCTACTTCTTTATTTATAATATGACCCAACAGTTTGAATGTCAAAATGTTTACGTACAAGTAGCTTAAAGCTTAAGATTGTATATAATATGTTAAATATGTACTCGTAGGTAATTATAGCACTGGTAATAAACGTGACCACTAATTTGATAACAATGCGATATGTACGTACGGCGCTATCTGTGAAATTTTGCATATACAATATATACATAATCTACTTATAAAGTATAGTCAGGCCAATCGTTGGTGACATTTCTTTAACCACAGGCGCCTAAGTGATACTGATTTGGATTCGCTACTGCTTCGTAGACAAGGATAAAACATCAACACATGAAAGAGAGAGAGAGAAACCTAACTAACTTGTACCATTAAAATTACCTTTACACAGATTGAAGAATACGCTGGACAGCAAAGCGAAGTTGTTGATCGCTTCAATCTTAAAGCCTGTCCCGTCCAGGCTCCTGCAGTCTCCGTTGATCCTCAACGTGCTGAATAAATGCACCATTAAATCACAGTAAGATGGGGTAAATGCTTCGAAGATAGACGATGCACAAGAATGTGCAGAGAGTCGCTGCTGAGATGCCACTGATCACAAAGGCACGAACATGCCTGACCCCAAAAGTTATCAGTGACCAGCTACGTCATTCACAAAACGTTTTAACGAAACTGTAGGTTTGTGTCTAGTGTTACTTGACCCAGTGATCAGTAGTAATTTTGTATAATTAAAGATCATACTTGGTAGTTGCAAGGTATAATTAGGTTTTGGACAACAGTATAGTAACATTTAATGTTTATTTGAACGTATGTGTGCTGCGATAAGGCGTACATGAGCGATGTTTTAACGTCGTACTTGTGTTTCGGATGGGCAAAATAATTTTCTTGTCAGATCCTCAAAACCAAACGATTCAGTTAAATTCAACTAGATCGTGAACACGTCGGTCTATTATCAAGAGTGTTCTGTCTTTAGGTATACAAATACATACGCTTGAACATTTCCTAACCTTTCTACCTTCCTTCTTCGTTCGCTACCTTCCTACTTATGTAGGTATTTATAGGTAGGTTGTTTGTAAAAGGGGTAAGTTAAGTAGGTACTGGTAATAAGTACCAAGTAGTCATGCATGGTGACGTAGCGTCTCTTCAATTAAGTAGATAAATAAATAATACATAGAGATAAATATGTTGTAGTTTCTGTGAAACTGATAAATCAGTTGATCACTCGCCTAAATCAAACCAGTATATGGTTTGGTAATGAATGTCGAAGTTGGTTTGTTCTACAGGTTCCTCCTCCTTGTGTGTCCTCTCATAATATCTAATAGCGTTTTAAATCCTCGAAATAGTAGCTCTAACTCAAAAAATTGATCCAGTGCTTCTTCTTGAACCCTTTTGGCGCCTATGTTTTTAGCCAGAATTTATTAGAAGTTTCTTCCTCCGGTAGTTATTTTACTGGTTAGTCAGAGTCGAATGCTCGCGAGCTTGGTGTGCATCAGGAACACACGACTAGAATAAATAAGAAGATAACGCGGCCAGTGGTGAAGGAACTTTGGCTGATTCGATCGCTGTTCTCGAAAACAGAACCCAAATATAATTAAGAAGTGCTTGTTTACTTAAATTTTAATAGCATAAAGTAACTGATAGACAGCAACACGAAACACGACAATGTCTTAGACCAAGATATGGTATCTACAAGATACTTAGGTGCCACCTTTGTAGTGAAATGGAGCGGATAATACGAATAAAGTAATAAGAAGGTAAAGTACCAGGATTATGGCACTGTGTGGGCACACTTCTTACATGAATATGTCGTGTACAAAAGCAAATGTCGTGTCTTACAGGGACCTAAAGAACCTGGCCGAGGACCGCGTAAACTGGCACATACTCCACCAACAAGAGCCTTGCTCTTAAATTATGATGATGATGATGACCCATTTATATTTGTGTTTATACACAATTATTTTTATAGGTAGGTTATTAAAACGTCATAAGTTTAACGATTAAAATGACACTTGCACCGTCTGGGCTAAAAATCGCTGCCATCTTAGCTTGGTCTAACTTTTTTTTTCTAGGTTATATATATGTCCAAATTTTATTCCGCATAAGTATGTAGGCATATAATAGGTATATTACGTAGGTACGTACGTTTACCACTGTATACTCAAATCAGAGAGCGATAACGGGGCAGACAAAAGTTCGCCTTTAGTCTGATTACTGAATATCGGTATTTGATGTGATGTAACGTCAATAAACCTTTAGTACCTATTAATCTCGGTTTTCTTCCACGGTAATTCTGCATTACATGGGCTGACGTCAATGGTGTGAAATTGAGCAAAATAAGCGTCACAATTTGACCTACTTTAGAAATTACACTGATCGTATATTTCTATCTAATACATGCGTCAGTAAGTTATATATTGAATTTGTTCATGCATGGGAACTTAATTTGGTTCCAAATTGAGAGCTCAACAAAATTACATAGTTTTTCGTGTATAATGCTGTAATATTATATATTATTAATATTTGTATGTCTTACCATATCTCGGGAACATGGGGTCCTGGACCTTTGGGAGGGGTGCGTGGGGCCGAAGCCAACAGCGCAGAGGCCCTTTAAGTCAAATTTGATGATATGTAATACACCGCAGCTAGAACCCATTCAGGGTACAAATAGATCCTATTTACCCATAAATCGGTCGCAGCTGGCGTAGTATTACCTAATATTATTATTCATAAATAGGTATGTGTACCGAGCTTAGATTACCGTGGGGAATCGGATCACAGGGCCAATCGAGTTGAAAAAAATATTTAGAATATTGTCTATGACTGGCGTTGCATGGTTAGAGGAGATACGTAGACTGCATGGTGCAATTTAAAAGTGCGCACATATCAATGTAATACCTATAAGTATGTGTTTCCAATACCTGTTAGGTACTTCGTAACAGATACGATTCCTCTCGGGCTCAATCTTTATTGGTTCAACAGTTTAGCGCTCAAAAGTAAGTTACGGATTACAAAGTAACTACAAAGGTTTCCGCGCATATAAAATAGGTAAGTATACGCATTAGAATAAGAATGTCATGCTCGTTTCTCTTTCTCAAATAGCATCACAGGGCAAAGGCCGGGCCCGTACGCTTCACTGGATCGATAAGTTTAAGGTGACTACTCGTCTAACCCCAGATTCGTAGATACTTGGAAAGTGTAGGTATTGTGTTGGGGCCCCTGTATCGTTTTCTTGGTGCTCGTTTTCCTGTTGTATAACATTATTGCACTTGGATTTTATCTCTAGTGGTAACATAAAATCACGATGTCGCAATAATCATTATTGTTATTAGTGACCTTTTTAACTTTTACTTGTCTTTGTCATGACTAGGTACTTACACCTTATAAAACAAAGTCCAACGCCGCGTCTGTCTGTTTGGGTATTTGTCCGCGATAAACTAAGGCCGAGCCACACCGGCTGCGTGTGCAGCACGCTGCGTGGCGTGCGCTGCGTGACGTGCGCAGCACCCCTGTCACACCAGGTGACGCGCATCACGTCACGCAGCGCACGCCACGCAGCGTGCTGCACACGCCACGCAGGCGCACGCTGCAGCTCAGTCATGCGTGCAGTAAAATAAAATACTCCTCCGACAGTACCTACATCATGTTATTATAACTCCCGTTGCAAATGGAAGCAGCTCACCTAATGCCGCCATTGCAATTAGAGGAAAAAAAATGTCTCATATTTGACGAGAATCGATGTTCCCACAGGCCAAATTAATTTTTTATAAGACGTATTTTTTGTAATCTTTGTGCTATGTTGTAAATATACATTCGTATTAACGAACGATTTTAATTAGTTTTTCTTTTATCACTGAATACGTAATTAAAAACCAGCACGCGCACCGGCCTAGTTGTAAATAAATACAAGTGAGCTACGCGTGTACACGCACAGCACCGAGCTGTGCGTGTCCGAACCCGCTCGGTTCGCCCTCTCATTGGGAACGCAGTTAAACACAACGTCATCACTGCACGCAACGAAGCGACGTTGCCGCTCCGCTGCGTGGACGCGTGCACGCAGCCGGTTTGTCTCGTCGGAGCTGCGTTGCGTGCAAGTCCCGCGTACGCGCACGTCACGCAAGCGGTGTGTCCTCTCTTATGAGTTTTCATATTCTACAACGCAGCGGGACGCGTACGTGCACGCGCATGTCACGCACACGCATCGGGTGTGGCTTATTGGCCTTAGGTAAGCTGGTTTTCTGAAGCGAATATAAAATAATGCAAACACATTGTATTTATTGGCATTCACATGCCATTACACAGTAGGGTAGCTTGAAATAATTAGCATTTAGGTAGTACACTTATTTGACCAGCCATAATAAGCATGACAGTTTAAGCATTTTAGTTCTTACCTGTACTTGTTGCATAGGTAAGTTGTAAATTCCATATTATTTCAACATAAGTCTATATAGACATACTTAGTATAGTATCTATACTTATTGTAAGATAGAAGTACATACTAGTGCTCGACGCTGCACTAGTATTATCACATGGGCACTTTATGTCAAAGTAATAGGTTAAATTTGAACGGCGAAGATTTTTCTTTATTCAAATTTAATCCTTCTCACCTTATAGTCTTGGGCGATAAATTTAAACTTATTAAACCATTAAATTGGCAATGGGTCACATGAGGCAAATTATCTTTCACCGTCTTTTTCCATCTTTTTTCCCGAAACAGAATAATTAGTAGATACCATTGAGCTTTGAGGAGGCTTGAACTCACGGCATTCCACATTTTGTAACATTTAGGTTATTCTATACTTTGTACGTCAATGAACCATCGTCTTCTCTTCTATCTAGGAGTGGGTTAATTATTAAATAATAGAGTAAAATGAAACCAGTACTGCAAGGTGTATCAATTAATAAACGTATATTTTTATTTGTACACTTAACTTCTAAAAATCATCATTTGATTGGGTGTCATTGGCGTCACCTTCAATAATTACAATAGAATGAATTTCATGAGGTATTGATAAATGGTATGGGTAAAAGTATCGTTCGTCGGTACTTAAAAGCAACATAATATCGCTTATCACATTTATCATATTAAGTACCCGGTGCTGCTGAGTCCATCAAAACATCGAAATAATAAATGCTGAACTATCAAAAATATACAACAAGTTGCTGGCATGAGAGAGGCAAATACGTATTTGGTAACAATCTGGCACTGATTTTGTACGCTGCATTAAGATTAGTTGAAGTTAGTACTATTTTACGGAGTATTCTTGTTGGAACGTTATTACTTAACCAGTCTACACTAAAATAAATAACGATATAAATAATGGTTGAAATGAACACTAATACGCGCGGCGGCCGATGAATACTGTTTTTCTCAGTCAGCACCCGTGAGGAGAGATAACCTGCAACACAAACGGAAAACTTTAAAAAATGAGTGCAAAATTAGCATGTTTACAAGAGCGAGGCGTTTATAAATCCCCCGGCTTGACTAATACGTAAACATTCAAATTAGGTCGCGCACACACATGCGCTGTTAGAAAAAAACCTTTTATTTTTGTTATCGTATATCAGTAGTAGGAATTGTTGACACAGACGTCTATACTACTCGTAAACATGTGTACAATTGACATACATATTTCTTGGAATTTACGTTGTTTAATTTAAAAGTTTTATGTGTTTAAATGTTGTTTATTTGGAAATAAACATATTTATTGTCACAAATAATATAGGCAGTAATCAATTAAATTAGCTACATACCTACTTCTCTCTTTATGATTAAAACTGTTTGTTACTAAGATCCGTCTAATCTAACTAGGGTAATTCGGCAGTAACTGGCCGCCCTCAACTAAAAATGAATTCTATTCACCTAAAAACAGAATTCATTTAAGTATGTATAAGGTTTCAATAACTGGCCACCTTATACTAAAATGAATTATATTTATAGATAAATAGAATTAATTTTTGGTTTGGGGTGGCCAGTTACTGGCGAATTACCCTAGTTAGATTAGCTAGGGTTGCCATACGTCCCGGTACGCCGGGACATGTCCGCGGCGTCTGTCTCCGCTAGTGTGTGCTATCCGTCTAATCTAGAGTTAGACCAAGCCAAGTCTGGAGTGCATTGCAAATGTTACACTGCGCTGCAATTATTGCGCTGTTAATTATGACATGTCTTTACATGTCAAAATTTCATAGAGTTTGACGTTTAAAATGACACTTGCACTGCGTGGGCTATCAAAATCGCTGCAGACTTTTCCCGGTCGGACTCTGACTATGTAACCACTTTGACATCACTCAAACTCACCTAAATTTAACCTAGTAGGTCCTAATGACCGGCGGCACGGTCTTGCATTCGCCCTGGTCGAGCGTGTTGTCTATTACAGGCCGGTACGACAGCTTGGTCGCGCCGGTCGCGGCGTCTGTCTCCGCTAGCGTGTGCTTGCGCCAGTGCTGCTCGAATGGTAGCTTCGTCTGTTATGGAAGAGTTTACGGGTAAATTAGTGCTGGCAAAGAGAATTTGAAACAGAGAGTTACTGTCATGGTAAATTATGTAGCTAAAATACATTTACTGCCATCTTTCGATCATTATTATTTCACTGATATGTGTTAGCTTGTTAAATAATGGATATTAACGCCATCTACTCGAGAGTAGGGTAGGCCAAAGGTATGGTGCAATCTTTTCGAGCGATGGCGCCATAACCTTTGGCCTACAGTCGAGTAGATGGCGTTAATTTCTATATTTAACAAATTAACACGTTTTAACAGTTTTAATTTTCAGTCGAATATTATCTTGCCCATAGAAAACCGTTGTAAGGCGGGTTACTGTTTTTTATAATCGGCTTTAAACCAACTTCAATTTAGATTTGTTGTGGCAGTTTGGCTATAAGACAGGCTAAATAGTGTCAATTTTGCATTTATGTACATATTTTAAAAAACGGTCAAGTGCGAGTTGGACTCCTTCATGGGCGAAGCTAGGGTTCCGTAGCAGCAAGTAAAGTAACATAATAAAATTGCGGTTTACGATGTATGACGTATTAATAAAAACTACTTACTAGATCTCGTTCAAACCAATTTTCGGTGGAAGTTTGCATGGTAATGTACATCATATATTTTTTTTAGTTTTATTATTCTCATGGATGCACCTTATTTCCTTCTAATAAGGTTAACAAACGGAGAATAGTACCGACCTGTCCCTCCAAAGACTTGGAGTAGTCGTATTCGTCGCGCCTGGTCTTGAAGTCCTCGCGCGCGTGCGCCCCGCGCGACTCCTCGCGCACCAGCGCGCCCTCCACGATCTGCACCGAGTTGATGAGCAGGTTCTGCAGCTCCAGGGTCTCGATCAGGTCGCTGTTCCAGATCAGGGAGCGGTCGGACACTTTCACGTCCTTGATCTGCTTGTAGATCTCGTGGATTTGCTTGTGGCCTGAAACAATAATAATAATAAATACTTCCCACCGATGGGCACAGGCCTCCTCACATGCGCGAGAGGGTTTGAGCTATAGTCCCCACGCTAGCCCAATGCGGATTGGGGACTGCACCTTACACCTACCTTATACCTTTATGTATGCAGGTTGCCTCACGATGTTTTCCTTCACCGAAAAATTAGTGGTAAATATCAAATTATATTTTGTACATAAGTTCGGAAAAACTCATTGGTACGTGCCAGGATTTGAACCCGCGAACTCAGGATTGAAAGTCGGACGTCATATCCACTCGGCTACCAACGCTTAAAACAATGAAATGAAAATATTTATTTTCAGGCAACTATTGGCCCATAAATTGGACCTTAAAACTAGCATACATATTATTTACAATGTGCGGTTTGAGTAGAATGTCTTTGTGTTGGTGCGGCCGGTTACACTAGCAGTACCCTGTTTATCAAAAGCTTGTAACTTGTAATACAAGTAGAAGTCCCTTTCTAACAAAAGCTGTCAAAAAAGGACTTCCACTTGTAATAAAAGTTACAAGCTTTTGATAAACAGGGCACAGATGGTGATCGTATTAAGCTTGCTATAATAAATTATCATGACAGGTTTTACAATTATCTATGCTACGTTAAAAGAATCCGCCCTCAATGTAAAAAACCGGGCAAGTGCGAGTCGGACTCGCGCACGAAGGGTTCCGTACCATAAAGCAAAAAAAAAACGGAAAAAAATGCAAAAAGAAAACGGTCACCCATCCAAGTACTGACCACGCCCGATCTATCACGGTTCGTGAGATACAGCCTGGTGACAGACAGACGGACGGACGGACGGACGGACAGCGAAGTCTTAGTAATAGGGTCCCGTTTTACCCTTTGGGTACGGAACCCTAAAAAGGTCCGAAGTCTTACTATTATGCTAGGTAATTAAATTTAATATAAGGTTATGTGGGGTAAGAAAAACCGTATGGGTAATAAGTCCTTCTGCGTAAGTATTTTATGTTAATACTATTTATACATTAGGTTTATTTCTATAATAGTTATTTAATTTTTAATATTTTTAAGTGTCTATCTGTTTAATATTTTCCCTGCAAGTGTCCTTCTTGCCCCATAGTTTCTCTTATCCCACCTAATCTTAGTGGTCTTGTGATTATTGCGAATTTTCGTGACCATATTAGGATTATAAATATTAGAATAACTAAAGAGCCAATGAAAGGTAAATATAAACACACTGTCCGAAACCCCATATTACGAGTAAGTTAATATAATAAATATTTATGTTAATATTATAAAAGTACCAATTTTATTGCATGGCGTGCATACATAAATCAATGCTATCAGCTTATGCAATATTTTACGGCCGACATTGGAATGCCTGTTAAAAATATATAATCCTCACATAAATATTGTACTTGCGACACGTTTCTAAAGGTGACGATTGTCGTTTTATATTTATCACGAGTGGCGTTCTCGCGCGCGACTCCATACATCTAGCGCGACTTCCAGTATGGACTCGTGCGCGAGAAGTAGTGATGGGTAGGACATCAATTTAAAATGAGTTTGTATGAGTACCTCATTTTCTAAAATGAGGTGTTACAATGTCTTACTTCAAATGAGGTGAGGTACTAGCATATTTTCAGCGTCGACTATTCCATTAACTCCAACGGCAACAAAAATATTTAATGTATATACATATTTATGTATTCATCACTTCCTTTATAAATAAATAAGTAGTAATTCATTGGAGTGCAATTCTGGAGGTTAAGAATAGAACTTTTAGGAGAAAGATAATTTTAGAATCAAACTAAGAACATAAAGTACCTAACTTAATTTGCTGCTTTTATGAAACTTGTTCTAATGTAGCTCTTTTTTATTGTTAGATTGTTTAGACCTCCTCCTTGCTACTTGATATAATTTTAAGTATAATAATCACTAGCGACCCGCCCCGGCTTCGCACGGGTTAGCAAATTATACACCTAAACCTTCCTCAAGAATCACTCTTTTGATAGGTGAAAACCACATGAAAATCCGTCCAGTAGTTTTTAAGTTTATCGCGAACATACAAACAAACCCACAAACAGACAGACGCGGCGGGGGACTTTGTTTTATAATATGTAGTGATATATTTCATAAGTACCTATTAACCATAAAACTACCACAATTTTTAACAAACTAAGGAGAACAAATTCAATATTTTCACAATCATTATTATATAGAAGTGACTAACTTACCACCTATAATTTAACAGTAATATCATCAATATGATAATAAACATAAACAACCATTCGAGCCGGCCGCACCGTCTACATTTACACTTCATTTTTTCATGCAAAAGGCACCAAGGAAGATCCGCGGGTATATTTACTGGCGAAAACTATGTCCATATTTTGTTATGATTATAAGAATTATTACTAGGTATTAGGTATTAGAGAACTAAAATTAGCTCTAGAGAACTAGAACGAAGTACGGAAAAAATAAATATAAATATGTCATAATCATAACTTGTCAGTTCGAAGACGTTTACAAAGAATGTTAATAAAAAGTATTGCAAATTCAAATCGGTATAATTTACATCTACATGTTTATTTTACCTATGCAAATTATACTTACTTTTTATTTAATAAACTTGAAACTTATTGAAATTATCATAAATTGTGTACGCTACCGTATTATATTTCAATAATATTTTAGTCACTTAAAGGATTTCTGTTTCTAACCAAGCTTCGTAAATGCCCGCCTGGTATACAGAGGGCGTACCGCGAACCAAGTTCGTCATGTTGCCTCCCTGTCACACTTACGTACGAATTTACAAGTGCGACAGAGAAGCAACACGTCGAAATTCGTTTTGAAGATTGATTTATCGCGCCATTTTGACACGTAAGTTAGGATCAAAAAGGCGTAAGATGTATGAAATCTTGCAGCGCTTACGCTTGTTGTCTTTCGTGTTTAATTTTTAACGTATTTTCGGTGGTGACGCGAGGCGATATTGAAGTACGGCGCGTGTCTGTCTCACTCCCTCTTTGGATATTTCTAATTCGTTGTTTCATTTTGAGGTATTCATGTCACAAAGAGTCGGTGAGCGGTACAAACTCAACGCTTTTCTCGGTGGACCTTTTGTCGTTGCAATAAGGTTTGTAGTTCGGCAGTTGACAGTGTGGACCATTACGTCCATTACTCGTTTCTTCATTTGAGTTTCGAGTGTCGGCGAGCGGGTGAGGGGTGAGCACCTCGAGCGCCTCGCGCGATCCAGGGACTCTTTTGCGAGGTTATGAGAAGCGTATGAGTTTTCAGGGTCGCGAGTGAAATTGAAAGGATAAGAGTTTTTTGAAATTTGAAGTGTGTGAATGATTTGTGTGGCAAGAGGTGTTTGTGATGCGCGCGAGTAAATGAGTAAAATGAATAGAGGTGTGATGTAAGACATTTTTGCGGTATGAAGTACTGCGACAAATTAACAAAATGAGCGGTACAAATGAGGTGCTTCACGAGTGAGCGACTCAACACTAGCGAGAAGGCAACTTATGCTAGACCGCCAGGGCACAAAACATTTTCTATATGTATGCGCTTTGAAATTATAGACATATCACATTTTATTTGTGTTTTTACTTACGACATAATAATCAAGTACATAGGTATATATGAGGGGCAAACTGAAAGTGTTTAGAATAGAAAAAGCTGAAGTAATTAGGACGTTACTCTTTATTTTAATGCGTGCTTTATCTCTTTCTGACCACGCATACAAATTTTCATTAGGGTAGGATTACCCTGAAGCGCACACAGCTCATTCTTCCAATGCCTTTTTTGTATGGCGATTTTAGGTCCTCGGAGGTTTTGTATGAAATTCATGAGGTACCCATCGGGATTCAAGCTTTTTTGACACAAAATAATTTAAGCAAGATTTTTTTAACAGTGTCATATGAATACTGAGGGATATCAAAAACTACTGATATACAATTTTTTGCCAGTATTTTTTATTAACCGCTTAACCGCACAACTGTGCGATGTAAACTTTTGACGTCACTCTTGAATGACATGCTTCTCTATGATCATCCGTTGAATACCTACAAAAGCGATTAAATGAGTAATTTAAAAAATAAACCGACGTACAAGACTAGGCTTCATTATGAAACTATAACTGAAGCCTACTGTAACTCTGTTGTTGGCTGAGCCCACAATGAAAATCGTTATAAATAGTAATACGAAAAAATTCTTAGGTCGAAATTGGAATAACGCTCGACGTACAATTTCCAAATTGCCATCAATCCTGAAACACAGATAACGACCAAATTGCATATACCTCAAAAAAAGTATAAAGAGTTATATTTTCATAAATAATATGCCTCTTTTTGTTATATGATCTCTAAGTAGCCTTTTCTAAGAACTTTCAGAGTTCCCTACGTATCTATATGTATTAAAAAAATACAAACATATGACTAATCATATAAATTGGATACTGTGTAGAATCATAAACGCATAAATACCTACATTATAATCTGCAACGAGTGATAAAAAAAAGTCAGTGTCGTGTCGTGTCGGTATTTTATTATGTATTTTAGAACGTCTGTTCAAGTGTACACGTGTATAGTATTATTATTAATTCTTCATTTCAGATAAATTTTATCCATAGAATTGTTAGCTTGGCTTATGACTACGTTAGTTAGGGGAGGGACCCCCTTGTAAATTAGGACTTATTACAAGGCGGTGCCCGAGCCTCCCCCACAAGCCCCGCTGGACAGTCGGGGCTCTGCTGACTGGCTAGGCAGCCCAATGGTCCCCTACCTCCCCTACTTAACTACTATATACTACAATACTTATTAAACTAGTATGTATACGTGAACTAGTATGTGTGCGTGATTTCTTTGCTGGCAGTTTAAAGAAGAATTAAGTATCTGTCTGACAAGTCGTATAATATCTATATATTTTATATGTATATATATATATATATATATATATATATATATGTATGTATGTATTATTAATCTATATTTATGTATTAATGCCATATTTGTTAAAGAATCGTGTGATATATGTATGTATGTACATTGTATATATTTTGTTTCTAGATAAGTTCTCTTTTGGTTTTCTAATGCACCACCTACAATATTTTCTGCTTGGCCTTAAGGTTGACTGGTAGAGAATGCCTCATGGCATTAAGTTCGCCTTTTGTACATTAAGTTATTCTTTTGTGCAATAAAGTTTTAAATAAATAAATAAATATACTAACTAACTACTGTTAAAACAAACGCTAGCTAGTTTAACCGTGAAGCGCTATATTTAACTTATAAACAACGTAGATGGAGCAATGATGCCCTTAATTTAGGACACGACCTTCATCGAAATTTAACACGCATACGCATATACGCACTTTGATATGAACGATATTTTATAACAGATTCCATATTTTCCACATGTTGTAATTTGTCTAACTAAATACTTAAAGACCGAAGAAAATAGTTTTTATTTCTTAGACTTAAAATGTCCTATGTGTGTGTTCCGCTGCTGGGCTAATAAAAAAAATGTCCTATTCCTATACCGTACTTTGTAAATGCAATAAGTGCATAAATAATATAAATTGTGCATACATAAATAAAATAAAATAAAATAGCCTTTTATTTCGACCTTAAATTTTTAAATGGTACATTTTGTCATGTTATTGGATATTTGTCATGTTATTGGATATTTGTCAAATTATTCATATTAGTCAAACATATTACACTATTATTCTCTTTATTTATTTTTCTTCTTAAGTTAGGTTAATTATAATATGGATATAAAAGTAAAATATAAAAACACTTACAAACAATAAAAAAAAAAATTATAAACACATTATAAAAAACCTAACCTAGGGTGCCGCCGGCAGCGGGGCAGGGCCCAAGCTGCCGGTGGTCAGGGCCGCAGAGTGAGGAATCGACGTACTATACGCGCCGTGTCCAAAATTACCGCCTACCCCCTTACACTATTATTATTATTGTTTGTATCTACATTTATTGTTACTAATTATTATAATTTTTAAATATTTAGAATAAGGTTGTTTGTCATTTTTGTTAGAGTTGACATCGGTCGACTTGCCTCCCGGCATAGGCCTCCCCTAAGACCTTCCATTCCTCTCTGTTCGTTGCTCTTCTTGTCCATGTCCATGTTGGTCCAGCGATAGCTCTAATGTCGTCTTCCCATCTGCGGTATGGTCTGCCTCTTTTCCTCTTCCCGTCTTTGGGGTACCAGGTTGTAACAATTTGTTTGTTACAAATTGTGCATACATACAATGTAATATTAGTGAAAAAATACGTACTGCATAATAGCGAGTGTTAAAAGAAAGTAATGCATATTAAAAATACACACGTGCAGAATATTTATCAGGAACCGCCAACAAGTAACGCCGCGATTCGGGAAATGAATTAGAGATTCAATAGATATGAAATAGTAACGATATGTGACGTTCCACGGCAAAAGGTACCATCGCCCCGACTGAATATTGGAGCGGCGTTAATAATAGCGTAAGCGCCAGCCTCCATAAGGTACCTTTTGCAGTGGAACGTCACATATCTTTACTGTTTCATATTTAGTGAATCTCTAAGTCATTTCCAGAATCGCGCCGTAAGTTGCAAGTCTCAATAAATCTTTAAAGGAAATTGTACAACAGGTTCAAGCATGTAACAGAGCATTCCATAGCTTTAGTTAGCACAATAGGACTCATTGTTTCCAAGGGTTGGAATTGTTTTTATGATGATAAAAAAAAGGTTGCACCATTTATGTCAGAAACAATTGAAACATTAAGTTCGTCTTCGCTGGCCACACGCTGCCGACCAAAAAACTCGTTTTTTCTCTACGATAAAGCTTTTTTGTCGATTTTCGACAACTACCAGATTTTGTAGCAAAAAAACTTCAAGGGTACCAACGGACTGTCTAATTTTTATGCACATGTTTTAGCTATAACCTTTCTATTGAGTGAGAGTTCGAATACATTGACTATTGGGATACAACTTGTGACTTTAAGGCTTTGGACAGAGAGTCTATTTTTGATTTATCTTTGGCGCGCGTGGTATTTCTATACAAGGAAGATCCCCGGGTGATGCAGTTGGGTGTATTCACAATTTCACATGTGCGTGCTCTTGATTTATGACAATGGCCTATTATTAGTGCGTCTTTGGTTATAAATTCCGATGGACATGTGCCGTTATATTAACCACGCCGTCAAAATTATGAATTGATTTTTGTAGAATAAGTTTTCGTTTTGCCTTTGGTGACTTAGCACGGTACGCTAAGCAATAACTCTTTTATTGGCGCTGGCCTAAATTTATCAGGGTTAGTTTTCGCTATTTTTGTATAAAATATTTTCACTGTTTAATCACGGTTAATAAACAATCACGGAAAGCATACCTCTCCTGTCACACTCGTTAGAGTCCATTTAGACGGCGCGCGAACTCGCATGCGATTTTAGTTACATTGCGGACTACGAGTATGTATTGCGGACCGAACAAATACTGCAATGTCTACCGGAACTCACACGGTTTAAATGAGCCCTTTACGGCTCAGCCATAACTTTACGCAACTGGCGACGGCGGCAGCGCAGCCATAAGTGGGAACGAAAGGTCCGATCGCTGTGTCTCGCTCCAACCTATAGTTATCGCTGCCGCCGTCGCAAGTCGCTCAATGTGCTCACCCTCCTCGAGCGTGCTCTTCTGCCGGAACACGGCTGCGTTTTTCTGCATGCACTTCTGCATCCTCAGGCGCAGGTCCGCGGTGGAGATGCTGCCGTCTGCGTACCGGATCTTGTCCAAGTTCGCAACGCTGGCTTCACCAGTTGTCTGTAAGATATTTGTCTTATAATATCTATTTTACTTTTTACTTTTGCGCCGTATTTTTTTTACTTATTTTATTTTTACAGGACATTGTTACTATGGAACGACCGAGCGAAGCAAAGTGAAGTTCTTACATTCGAATTGAAATATTCGGCTGGCTAGGGGAGGTCCCGGCATTTCGATGTTTTTAAGCTGATCTATCAGAGAATAGTTTGATGGGCAATTACATAACATAAGTACATGTATTCTAATTTAAATTATATTAGGCAAACATCTAGTTGAGGGCATTATATTTTAGTAATTTAATTATGAGCAGGGTCGATTAAGGGGTTATAGAGTTAGAAGAGCCTAGAAGGCCCAAAAGCTATTTGTGAGGTGTCTTTGCTATTCTGGTCAACTCCTTTGCAAGAAAGTATGAGGGCCATAGTGTAAATACATTGGTAGGGTATTGTTGTCTGGTCAATTGTGGTGGGTAGGCGAAAAGTAGGCGTGTCAGCCATTTTGAATTTTTTCACATTTTTTATTCAATCGTATCTACACGGCGCGTATCAATCACAAAATTCACAAATCAAAAATCACACCATAACGATTTATCGAACGTGTGTAAGGTAAATCATAACGAATCGTTTCGTCGCTGCAATTCATCGGTACATTAATCAATTAAAAAGTTATGATTAGAGATGCAACGGATAGTTGTTTGGCCGGATACCGGATATTCGGCCCGACCGTCAGCCGAATATCCGGTATCCCGCCGCCGGATATTCGGCCAGCGGAACTATACCTACATTTCGGTTTTCCAGGTGCGCATTCTGCAGGTTTGACCTGTTACCTAGTGAATGTTCGCGCGGACTCATTTCTAGGTTCGAAATGAGTGCGCGTGCAAGTCAATGGAATTATTAAATTCTTCTAAAATAATAAACAAGTACGATTATGACCGTGTCTGTTTCTTAAATCCAATTTGTTTACTCTGAAATCAAGCAATGTTACTATCCGGTATCCGGCCGATAGGTGGTAACTAGTATCCGGTATCCGGCCGGATAGTAAAATAATGGCCGGATAGGCCGGATACCGGATAGTAACCGGATATCCGGTGCATCTCTAGTTATGATAAAGCGTAATGGTAGTGGTCTGTGGCCCGCTTTACTAGTAGTTACTCACGTCCTTGAGCGGCGCCTGGGCGTCGCCGGGGCGGGAGGTCTCGGCGATGGTGATGGCGCAGGCGCGGCCGAACACCACGATGTCGAGCAGCGAGTTGGCGCCGAGCCGGTTGGCGCCGTGCACCGACGCGCACGACGCCTCGCCCGCCGCGTACAGCCCGGGGACCACCTTGTCCTGACCGTTGTAGTGGGTGATCACCTGAACAAAAAATATGTTGTAGAATGACTCTATACTCATTCTACACTGTGTTTCTTTTGATTTCCGTTAATTTCAATGGTGCATTCCTGAGCTTAAATCAAGTAACTTTCTCAAAGACACCGATATTCTAATTAACTTCATTTCGGAGATAATCAATAATTTATTTTTTTCCTATAAAGCCTCTACAAGCGTGTACACTTGCCTTAGGGCCGGTTTAGATATTGATTAGTGTTTAGAATGAGTTCACTAAACTTAAGTACAATCTCGGTCGATCGATGTTCGAAATGACATTGATATGTCACAGATTTCAATTGTTTGGTTGAGTTAAATGTAATGCCCGTGTTACAACAACGCTATATGCTACATTTAATTACTTATTAAACTAAATTAAATTAAAAAGTTAGTGAGCGTGCCTCCCATGTTGTAGTGCACGGTGGGCAGCACGGGGATGGGCTCCTTGGTGACGTCGACGCCGGCGAAGATCATGGCGGTCTACTGCAAACTGTAGTATAATAACAAACGGTCAGACTGACTACCGACCTCTCCGCGGTAGTTGGTGGGCGTGCCTCCCATGTTGTAGTGCACGGTGGGCAGCACGGGGATGGGCTCCTTGGTGACGTCGACGCCGGCGAAGATCATGGCGGTCTACTTCCACTGCAATATAATAATAAGCTGTCAGACTGACTACCGACCTCTCCGCGGTAGTTGGTGGGCGTGCCTCCCATGTTGTAGTGCACCGTGGGCAGCACGGGGATGGGCTCCTTGGTGACGTCGACGCCGGCGGAGATCATGGCGGTCTACTTCCACTGCAATATAATAATAAGCTGTCAGACTGACTACCGACCTCTCCGCGGTAGTTGGTGGGCGTGCCTCCCATGTTGTAGTGCACGGTGGGCAGCACGGGGATGGGCTCCTTGGTGACGTCGACGCCGGCGAAGATCATGGCGGTCTCGGAGATGCCGGGCAGCCGCTGCTTCAGCTGGTCGGGCGGCAAGTGGTGCAGCTGCAGGTGCACGTGGTCCTTCTCGGGCCCGCACCCGCGCCCTGGAGACAATCATGTATGTCAACATATATAAATTCTATAACATATATCTATTTAATATATGTATAATATAATTGACTTATATCGACCGGAATATAGAATAGAATAGTTTTTTATTCGTAAACACACAGACAATAGACATATAGTGAAAAATAAAGTGTCACGAAAGCCCCATCTCAGCATGATTACTGATTACCTTTTGTCAAAACTATTATGTTACCTATATAATATTCAGGACGCCATTCAATGTGCAACCATTGAGTCATTTTGATGCCCTACACATTTATAGATCAGGGTGTCCCTTACTCACCAGGCTAATAAACCAGATTTAATGGCCCGCTGTGATGAAAACCGAACGGTGTCCCTTTTGTTTGACATAAAGTTTTAAGACATAATATATTGTTTGTCATATTATCATTCTGAAACCATTAACTTGGAACAGGATTTGCGTAAGATTATCCCATAGATAGGTTAGGTTTGTTTTATGCCAATCCTGAAAAGTTACGCGTTTCTAAATGAAACATATTATGACCAACGAAAATGCGGACAAACAATACATTATGAATTACAACTTTTTGGGAAGCAATAGAGACCCAAACCGAATATTTAAGGACTCTTCACGCCAATACGCAGGTGCTGCCTTGGCACCTGGCATATCACCTGCTGCTGGTGCCGCCTGTCGCTCACCACATACATGGTGTGGTGTGGTCACCACACCATGTGTGTTGTCGGTGGTGCTGGTGTGTGTCTGTGTGTGTGTTGTCGGTGGTGCTGGTGTGTATGTGTGTGTGTGTGTGTGTGTGTGTGGCGGCGAATGATATTGTCAAGTTTACCGTTCAAGTTAAAGATAGCAGACCATCCTTATGAAATAACTGGTTCTTACCTTCCATGATCTCAACAGTCATAGCCCTCGAAACGACGTCGCGGCTGGCTAGGTCCTTGGCGACGGGCGCGTAGCGCTCCATGAATCGTTCGCCCTTCGCGTTCACAAGGAACCCGCCTTCACCGCGGCAGCCCTCAGTCATCAAGCAGCCGGCGCCATAGATGCCTGCAAATTTTATTCCATTAATAATAATTCAGCCTATATACGTCCCACTGCTGGGCACAGGCCTCCTCTCATGCGCGAGAGGGCTTGGGCTATATTCCCCACGCTAGCCCAATGCGGATTGGGGACTTCACATACACCTTTGAAATTCTTCGCAGATGTATGCAGGTTACCTCACAATGTTTTCTTTCACCGAAAAGCTAGTGGTAAATATCAAATGACATCAATTATTCCATTATTTACTCATAAAACATTCAAGTTTTGGAAAATGTTTTGTATTTTTATTTTTCCCTTTTTTTCAAAGGCTAATAAAATAACCTTCCAGACACTAATCGCTTAATCAGTAAGTTACTTACTACACTTAATCAAGTTAAAGGTATAAGAAAAGCCACAATTGCCACAAATGAAAACCCTAATAATAAAGATCCCCATACGTACGGAACAATTACGAACAAATACGTACGGAAAAAATACTGTTCATCATTAGGTTAGATCCTACTCTACTACTACGGTAACAAGATTTTAATAGAAGGTACCTGTGGGGTGGAACTGCACGAACTCCATGTCCTCGTTCTGCAGGCCGGCGCGGGCGGCCATGGCCGTGCCGTCGCCCGTGCACGTGTGCGCGGACGTGCAGCTGAAGTACGAGCGGCCGGTCCCACCCGTCGCCAGGATCGTGTTCTTGGCTTGGAACCTGATAATAGAAGGTACCTGTGGGGTGGAACTGCACGAACTCCATGTCCTCGTTCTGCAGGCCGGCGCGGGCGGCCATGGCCGTGCCGTCGCCGGTGCACGTGTGCGCGGACGTGCAGCTGAAGTACGAGCGGCCGGTCCCACCCGTCGCCAGGATCGTGTTCTTGGCTTGGAACCTGATAATAGAAGGTACCTGTGGGGTGGAACTGCACGAACTCCATGTCCTCGTTCTGCAGGCCGGCGCGGGCGGCCATGGCCGTGCCGTCGCCGGTGCACGTGTGCGCGGACGTGCAGCTGAAGTACGAGCGGCCGGTCCCCCCCGTCGCCAGGATCGTGTTCTTGGCTTGGAACCTGATAATAGAAGGTACCTGTGGGGTGGAACTGCACGAACTCCATGTCCTCGTTCTGCAGGCCGGCGCGGGCGGCCATGGCCGTGCCGTCGCCGGTGCACGTGTGCGCGGACGTGCAGCTGAAGTACGAGCGGCCGGTCCCACCCGTCGCCAGGATCGTGTTCTTGGCTTGGACCCTGATAATAGAAGGTACCTGTGGGGTGGAACTGCACGAACTCCATGTCCTCGTTCTGCAGGCCGGCGCGGGCGGCCATGGCCGTGCCGTCGCCGGTGCACGTGTGCGCGGACGTGCAGCTGAAGTACGAGCGGCCGGTCCCACCCGTCGCCAGGATCGTGTTCTTGGCTTGGACCCTGATAATAGAAGGTACCTGTGGGGTGGAACTGCACGAACTCCATGTCCTCGTTCTGCAGGCCGGCGCGGGCGGCCATGGCCGTGCCGTCGCCGGTGCACGTGTGCGCGGACGTGCAGCTGAAGTACGAGCGGCCGGTCCCACCCGTCGCCAGGATCGTGTTCTTGGCTTGGAACCTGATAATAACAATAAAAACACCAGTCATCAAACATATATACTTACATTTTTGTGACTTTTTAAAAGACGCAAAATTTAAAAAAAATAAACTTTTTCAGAGATAAACTGCTAGCCACTTTGATATGTAGATGGCTAGCCAATTTCGCCAGAAAATTCATGTTGTAACATGAAACTGGCACCACCGAGAATTATGTTAAATGGTTAGCAACCAAAATTAACATTTGTATCAGTAGGTTTAAAAAATCTTTTTGTTCGCTAATCTGCCAGCAAGTGTTGTTTATATTAATTTTAAAGATTATGTAGTCACTTGCTTTTAATTGCTTGCATAAAACGCTTAGTACTCGAAAGACGACATAGTGAAAAAACAAAGATTTAAAAAAAAAAACAATTTAAAGGCGTAATTTACCTGTGCAGTGTGCCGTCCTCGAGGTTGATGGCGATGCAGCCCTTGCAGACGCCGTCCTCCATCAGCAGGTCCAACGCGAAGTACTCGATGAAGTACTCGCAGTCATAGCGGAGGGATTGGCCGTAGAGTGTATGTAGCAGGGAATGTCCAGTTCTGTAGCCAGAGATAAATAAAATTTGGGGTATAATTTAGTAATCCGAATACTTTGAGAACAGGCTAGTTTCCAACAGAAGAAATTCGCGCATTTGGCTCTTTGGGGGTTCGAACACATGTGTGGCTCTTCAAGTCACCTAAAAAATTAAAACTCAGAGTTGTAAGGCCATTAAAACCAACATTTGTAGCTCTTTGCGGTTCCGTAAAACTAGTGATTTCTACTGCGGATGGCTCTTTATCCAAAAGTTTTCCGACCCCTGGTGTAGGACATAGCTTTAGTTTGTAATTGGTATAGAGTATATTGGTATGTCGTCCTATAATGGCTAAAATATGTTACTAGTGCCAGGCGTGTCTCACTCCGCGATTTCGTCGCTTTGCTACAGGTAGCTAAAAGTACATCCGTTCGACCCCAATTTTGGGGTTTGCCATAAGCCGCGCGTGGCGCTGTCGCCACCTAGCGGCCATATCTGTCCTGATAGTAACAGACGCGTTTTGTTAGAGAGTGAGTCTTCTGTATCAGTACTATTATTTATTCTGTGCTAGTGCTTACTATATTATTGTTATATTATTTTCAAATGTTGTTTTTTCTATTGTATTTTATGTGCATAACAAACACAATCTTGTATTGTTGATGAATAAATATGATATGATATGATATGAGTACCTGTCCGCGACGGCGCAGCAGCGATGCGCCTGGCCGCCCTTGCCGAACTTGAGCGACTGGCCGCCGAACGCGCGCTGGTAGATGCGGCCCTCCGGCGTGCGGGAGAACGGCATGCCGTAGTTGTCCAGCTCGATAACCGCGTGTGGCGCCTCGCGAGTCATGTAGTGGATGGCGTCCTGATAAACGATAATAATTCTACCGGGGCCCATTTCTCCAACGGTATTAGTCTAATATTATTAGTGTGTTGCCATGGTTACCCATTTTAGTTACCATTTTTTTGATTTCGATTTGACAGTTTGTGGACTAATAATATTAGTCTTAATACTGTTCGAGAAATTAGCCCCAGATCGGCTTTTGGGAATAAGGATTTGGGCTCGTATATTTCTTACAATTTAGCAATTCAATCCAGTTTGACGAAAATCCGTTTAGTACTTGAGCTACTAGGTTTTTGCGTTTTACTTCTAACAGCCCTCCACTACCTACGGGTCCTAAGTCGACGAGACGCCCTGAAATAGTCCTCGAGTATGAGCTAAAAATATATACAGTAGGTAACTCCGGCCATATTTTCGATGTCTTTAAGTTACGTCACAATCTGCATTGTTTACAAAGTATATCTAATCTCTGATTGTTGATAAAGACAAATAGGCAATGCGACGTATATAAAAAAGAATCCAAAAGAGAACAAGGAAGGCATCGTAGTTTTTGCCATAGTTTGTCTTACGTGTAAATGTAGGCGCATGCAACTATAAAAGCCAACGTTATTTCGTAAAGAAACTCATCTAGAAAGCAACTTCTTGGCCTAAGAGCTGTTTCCCACTGACGATGACGTCCAGTTTTTTGCGGGATCCAGTTTTCTGTAGTATGCTTGCAGGAGCCCGCAAACAGAATCCTCGTGGGAAAGTTACTATATTAGCACCTATACAACTAAAACCCACCTGCAAAAAACCGTACCCGCAAAAAACTGGACGTCAGTGGGAAAGCGGTCTAATACTTCAGTTTGTCAACTGTTATGAACTACAAAAGACAAACCACATTCAAAAAGTATGATCCCATAAGGACCGCATTTTGATATAGGTAAATAACTAACCTTTTGGCCGCCGGACCTAGTCCGCAAAGACGCTCACTCACACGCCAGAGCAAATTTTAAGTAAACAACTAATAAAAAGTTTAGGGATTGCAAATAGTGATATCGATATTTACAATTTATGGTAAAAATCTTTTTAATTTCGCTTTGTTCTTATCCTGTTTTAATTTAATTCCAAATTGCCAAAATTAAACATATGTTTTACACCCGAAAATGTTTAAAATATAGGGATTTAACATATAAAACAACCACTAAACAATGTCGATTCAAGACGTGATATCTCCGCACTAGGCTGTACGAGAAGTCTTTTTTACAAGACAACGGCGCGCATGGATTGCCCGCAGTGCAGATCGACAAGGACTGTTTCCGCGCGTATCAAGTAATAATAGTCTCTAGGTCAACGGCGTAAGCGCTTGTCGGTACGTAAACTTTATTGGCGTAACGTTAAAGCTGCGCATCATGTGTCGATAAAGTCAATATACCGGAACTGTTTTAGTGAAAATTACACGTGGGTTGAATTTTTAATGAGTGAAGATATTATTCCGGAATTAGAATCTATCATTATAATTTCAGTTTGGTTTACATTAATCTATAGGTAAACTCTTATAAAAAAAACGGTCAACGACTTGTTATAAAAAAATTACACATTAAGTTCAATATTATAACAAAAAACTAAAGTCTGATAAACAGGTATGTCCCTGTACTACTCTTGTGCGAAGCGGTCGCTGCGGTGTATCCCTTCCCACTAAGCTATAAAATAACATCAAATATTTTTTTTATTTATCTCTTCTGCAATTAAATAGTCCACAATCTACAAGGGCAAATTTACTTGTCTGACTCTACTTTATAGAGCTAAAGAAGCTGCCTGAACTTTAAATATAGTTATGCCTATCTGACTCTCGTTCTACGTATTCTAGTAAGTAGTTACCTAAAATTGGCGATTAACAAGTGTTCAAATACTTAGATAAAAACATATTTCTGACTTTATATTTACTTTAAAAATTCCCATATCGAGTTAACATTCCCATCCCTAGCTGTCTTTTATACAAGACAACGGCGACGAGGAACATGAATAATGTTGAAAATTGGAGCAATTTTTTTAAATGCCTTATTATAAAAGAAGGGATTTATATAGCGGCTTAAAAAGCAAATAAATGAAAAAACAAAGACCTGAAATATGAACACGAGTGTAAATTAAATTGCAATTGTTATTATTTTCACATTAACTCAGTGGTTGAATTTGTGTCTTGTATACAAGACGACGGCGCCAGCGTAACGTTCTATCGTTGTCTTCTATACCGGACAACGGCGGTCAAAGGGCTAAAGCTGTATAAACGCCAAACGACCTTGGGCCAGCACATAAACAAGCAAAGTATGTCGTTGCCGTGGTTGGTTATCAGCAACTACTTATATGTGCATAGTTATGCAAATTACAGCACATTACATGTGCATTAGAGCCACAAATAATATGTGTGCAGGAAATTTCTACAAATGAGCTGAATGGTTCCTATTTTAGCTTATTTATATTTTGCTATGCACTTAATATTATATATTTTTCAATTCAAATAATTTATTTCAGAACAAGTAATAAATATATGACTCACAAAATTAAGGGAAATGGATTGTTATACTTATATGCCTCTACCTATAAGACTGAAAACACTCATAATATGGAATGGGACATTTTTGCATGTAAGTATGGATACTATGGATGAATATAAATAAATCAGTAGGTACTTAGCTAAACTTAAGTGTCAAGCACTTTATAAATATTTAATTTCAGTTTCTAATGTGATATTGTTATAGTTTGATGGATGTTCATATAGTTATTAAATTAGGCACTTTAAATATAATTTACCTGATCTCCCAACCAATCTGAGCCCTTCACTGTGTCATACATATGCCAGAGCCAGCTATCTTCCTCCATATTTCCTGAAAATAATAAAATTAAATCCAATTTAAAACATTGTTTATAATAATTTGGAAGTAGCCAATCTTTGCTGAAATTTTATAAAAAACTTTTTTTTAAATTATTATTACAAGATTTCTAATGGAAATGCCTCAACAGACCCTATAAGCCCTCTAAAATATATAAATGTAAAAAAAAAATTTCTAATATTTTTCAGTACCTGAACATGATGAAATATATATTTGAAAACCTTTATTATACCTATTCTTGAAACGGAACTGCTAAAAATAGCAATTTAGACATTCCCTTGATTTTAATGTTAAGTCTTTAATCTGCAAAGTATACTTATATTTCTTTTAATGAGTTTAATCATTAGTATCATGACTTTGATATAAATAAGTTGTTATCAATTAAGAATTCCTCTAAAACAATTAACAAGGTACTTTCTAGAACCTACTTGAATAAAAAGGATGAAAAGTTGTAGTAGTAAACTCTTTATTGTACAAAAAGACGTATTAAAAATAACATACAATTAGTAAGAAGTACAAAGGCAAACTTATCCCTTTGAGGGATCTAAAGTTTTGAAATTCCATAGACAACATGTTAACTCAGCCCATGGAAGCTGAGATCAAATTTGTGCTTTATTTAGATGATCTTTAGAGATAGAAAAATATATTCTCGAGAGGCATGCAGCTCAATGTCTGCTGTACACAATTATTATTCTGAAGTTTCAAATTACAGGTAAATAACACACATACCTAAAGCAGCATTGATCCCACCCTGAGCCGCAACAGTGTGAGACCTCGTAGGGAACAACTTAGTAACTACGGCAGTTTTGAACCCCTCCTGCACCAGACCGAAAGCCGCACGCAACCCAGCACCTCCGGCTCCGATGACCAAGGCATCGTGCTTGTGGTCAACCACAGTATAGGCCTTGGTCATGTTTGTGTTTGATGAGCCACCATCTTTAGCAGCACCTCCCACAGTTAAGTGGAGTCTTCGGTATAAATATGATGCCTGCAACACAAATTATAGACATGTGACTTTTCAATTACAACACTAAGCATGCAAGCCAGTGTAGCTTTATTTGACGTTCATAAGCGCATTGTAATTTGCATATATTAAAAATAAACTATCTTCATCTAAGTATAGTAGTGTTTACTATACCCAAATGTGTACATAGTGAGTAAGTTATTTTCATGAATATAATGACTTCTTAATTAAAAAGCAATGGCACCGCTGGAAATTTAAAGATTTATAATTATGTTTGTTTACAAATATATCTTCCTAAAACATCCAGAATGCGAGAAAAATCCGGGAAACAATAGGACAACCTGGTTAAAACCTTGATGTCAAACCAAACCTATAAGATGTATAAATAGATGTTTAACCATTATAATATAAAGCAATTTTTAATCCGTTGCGCAACTATTAAGTAGAAAATATTGAAGGTGGCCGATCAAAACATCTCCTGAGAATGTATTACATAACTTGTTTTCTTTTATGAAAGACTTTTGTGGTGACTTACCAATGATGCAGGGCTTCGGGAAACGGCGGCTTTCATAATTGAACTCATGATGGAACTCTCTGTTCGCACCCTGAGATCAAATTCAATAAAAATACACTAACGATCGAAGTTTTCGTGGAGATTGTACTGTCAAACGCAGCTATCACATTGCTTGAAAATTTTTTTTTTCAAATATATTGCTGCACATTCCTGTATTTATCTACTTAAAAATTGCCATTCATTAAGATGTTTTCAGTAGTTCTACACGTCTAGCACATATTGCCTCACCTCGTGTGACTATATTATGGAATGTATGTTGCATTTAATGTATGAAGTCCCGCAAGTTGCGGCAAGATGTGCTAGACCAAATGCTAGACGTGCTGAGTTGGTTTAGATTTTCTGAAAGTAAAATACACCGCAGTTATGTCATCTGTCAAACTATGAGTTTTGCTGTCACTAATGGCACTTGTCAGTGAGTGAAGCAAAGTAAACGCTAAAATTAATTTTACAAAGCCCTCGCAATTCTTGCATTTACTTTTAAATTTATCAAAAATCTAGATTCTGCTAGATCTATATTAGTTCAAATCGAATATTTGTCATGGCAGACAATCCTAGTGGTGATCCACTGTCGGATGCGGATAGGTTGAGAGGTAAATCCTTGAAAATTCTCGTCACATATAACACTAGTTTAAAAAGGTTTATTTTTGTTGATAAACACAGTAAACCTTTGTATCAGGAATATAAATGAGTGCGTAGAGCTGTTACTTAGATCTATATAACGATTAAATAAACGATTTCGGTGTAGATACTTTGTATTCTTAACCGCATTTTTTGTTATAGAGGACGAGCTAGCTCGAGAGCTGGAGCACAGTGACACCGATGAAGAAAATTCTCAAGAAATATCTCTAGAAATAGAGGAGAAGCTGCTTAAAGATGAACCTGAATGTAAGACTTGTGCACAATTATAGTTTTCTCAAACCCAAATACCACAGCAGGTATTTGAAAATGAAAATCAAATAATAGTAACATGTACCCCAGATAAGACATAATATCCCCGACAGCTATAAACCTCTTACTCAATCATTTGGCACTTATTCCGTTTTGATATGCACCCTACAGTGTAGGGCCTACACTACACAATTACTAGCAACTCCTTGGAGGTTTGTTTACCCCATGTAAAATAACCTAACAGTAGTTTAAAAAATCCTTCTCTTCCGGCCCTCCTCCTACTGGATGGTGTGCTCAAATTATGACACCTCTGCAATTAAAACTGCATGAGGTCATGCACTTGGCGGGGAACAGAACCCTATGGAGGAACCTGGTCTTGCAACAGAAGGATATGATGTCACAATCCTCAGTATTGAGAAGAAGCGACTGAAGAAGTTTAAAAAAAATGTAGCTTAGAATTTTTTATTGTAATAATAGTGACAAAAAATGTTATTTATACAAAACATTTTTATTACAGATACAACATTAGTAAATTATGAAGAGAGCATACAAAGTGCAAATAAACCAGACAATGAAATTGTTGAGACATATTCTGACAACTCACAAAGTGTGGAAACAATCCACAGAGCCGACGAGCTGGGTAACATCTATCTGGACAGCTCGGAAACGTTCATAAACCCACAGGTTGATGATAGCATAACAGATCCTGCTGAGACCTTTGATTCCTACATGTCAGAATACAGATTTGAAAATGAAAATCAAATAATTGATAACACCACATTGCAAACAAATGAAGCGAGGAATGAAACAAGTGAACCAGACGAGTTAAAAGATAGTATAGTGTTGCCAGATATGAATGAGTTCCAGCAAAATGAAGGAAATTATGACTCGCAAACGGCCGAAGACATGCTCATGAGTGAGCGAGAAAGGGAGAAGAAAAGCAAGAAGGAGTTAGAGGAAGAAGAAAGAGAAAAGATGCAGTAAGTTGGGCATGCAATACAATAAAAATATTCTGTATTACTCACCAATATCAAAAGATACATGAGCATGACATATAAATTGAACTATGTTAGACAACAGATGGTCTTACTGCTAAAGTGAAATCTCTTTGAAACAACCCTCCAATACATAGAATATTTCAACCTAACATTATGATTATAAATTTCCACTGTCCAATAAAATAATCATCAAAAGCAATCAAAATGCTTTCATAGAAATTGCTGGAAAGTGGTATGCTTTAGTTCAGTAGTTACAAATACATATGTTGATTTTCAGGGTACTAGTGTCAAACTTTACTGAAGAGCAACTGGACCGATATGAGATGTACAGAAGAGCTGCCTTCCCTAAAGCTGCAGTCAAGCGGCTGATGCAGACCATCACGGGCTGCTCCGTCGGCCAGAATGTTGTCATTGCTATGTCTGGTATAGCAAAAGTATTTGTTGGAGAGGTGGTAGAAGAAGGTTGGTATGATCCAGATCTTTGCAAGTACTGGGTGCCTAGCCAAGGTGAGAATTGTTTGCGCTACGATAACACAATGCGTTGTGCCTCTCTATCACTCTTTCATATTAGTGCAAAGTGCAACAGTGACAGTTGCGTTTTGTTCACCATGGAGGGTAAACGAAACGATTGGTATGTTGGCTACGCACCCAGTAATAAACTAATATT
Source organism: Cydia fagiglandana (assembly GCF_963556715.1). Taxonomy (NCBI): domain Eukaryota; kingdom Metazoa; phylum Arthropoda; class Insecta; order Lepidoptera; family Tortricidae; genus Cydia; species Cydia fagiglandana. The sequence goes on from NC_085948.1 coordinate 11,097,044, forward strand.
GGCGACTGTTTAATAACTAGCCGCCTTATACTAAAAATGAATTCTATTCACCTATAAACAGAATTCATTTTAATATCGTAGCTAGTTAATAAAGGGTGGCCAGTTAAGTAATTGACGATTTACCCTAATAAGATGTTTTTTCCAGTAAGCTACCTTTGTCAGCACCCCCTTCAATCGGACTGGCAATTCTTTTAAACTACCCGCATTCAATCTTGATTATTCACTTTTGCACTAGGGTTGTCACTCGGCTCACAAATAACAGGCACTCACAAGTCAGTAAATGAATGACCTCTACTCTACAGCTGCAATCAACTCAAAGAAGGTTTAGAATTAGAACTCTAGTCTTTTACTAACACGATATAGTAAACGAATTTGAGCAAACTCTTATAAACCTTATTAATTCTATAGCCCTGGAAGTATTGGAGAAGTCCGGGGAAGCGGGCCCGCTGCAGCCCAAGCACCTGCGGGAGGCGCTGCGCCGACTGCGGATGAGGGGAGCCATTCCCTCACGGAAGGTACACCGGAGTATGTTCAGGTCGTAATGTATTATTCTTGTAAGTAAACAATATCTAGAGAAAATGGGGTTGGCAACTGTCAAAGGTTGTAGATGGCGCCATCATAGGTTGCCCTTCATTCTATGAGATTTGGCTTAAAAGGCTGGCATAAAATTCCATTAATAAAAACAAATTTGACACAATTCTAGGGATTGACAGGGCAAGCTATGCTGGCGCCATCTGCTTAATACTTCGACCGTCTGACCCCATTACGTATGTATACTCAAAATCAAAGTTAGAAAAATAATAATAGATAGTTCAAGTTATATCTAAGGGTTCCTCTACACGATGGGCCAACGCCGGCTACTCCAAGGGAGCAAGTGATATTGCTATCTCATTCTACCGCATGGCTGCGTCCCTTGGAGTGGCCGGCGCTGGCCCATCGTGTAGAGTAGAGGAGCCATAAAGGAATCCACCTGTTCAAATTGTTGGTCCAATGTGTATTTCCGTCTCATAGTTTGCAATGAGAGTGAGACACAATGCACATTGGACCAAGAAATTGGACAGGTGGAATACCACCCTAATGGAAGATCTGTCAGGTATCAAAATAGCTCTTCTAATTTAATTAATTAAGTGATGCACATTAGGGTTAGTGTATAATTTATTCAAGTACAATATTTTTGTTGTGCTAATTACATGAACTTATTTATTGTCTGTCATGTCATGAAAAAAATTTTATTCAATTAAATTTCGAATTGAATGTAAGTACATAAGTTGACACCTACCCGTAATTTCTGCAGCAAAATTATATTAACCATTTATGTGAAAAAAAAAGCAATGAACATTTTGTACATACCTACTAATATAAAGTACTTATTAAGTAAAAACTTAATATAAAATAAGTAGTACTGCTTAATTTGTTAAATTTGATAATAAATCAGATGATAAAAAGTATAATTTATTGTTTACTTTGATGTTTAAGAACTGAGATATATTTATTGTACATATTAGTAATAAATAACTCCTGGATTTAAATTAGAGGATGCAATAAAACACAAATCATTTATTGAAATGTTAATTTATTACATGATAAATTGTTATTTTATTAAAACATAATATACAACAGTAACTAAGGATTATTCATAGTTCGAAAACTTTGAAAATAAAATCAGTCTTGTTAAAATGGCCAACTATTATGTAGTCTGTAGACATTAGTGGAAATCCTTAGAAGGGCGTTCACAAATAATGATAAAAAAATAAAATAGCGTTGGCTAACAATCGCAAAACATAAAAATGCACACAAAAAAATTCCATTCAAAATCCAAGGATGAAATTGGTACTTAAAATTAAGATTTATTCCTTGCGAGAAAAAGAACCGATCTACCAATTTGTTTCCGCGTATCACACACATTTTGCATTCCAAAGCTTCCACTGGTCGTTTGGCATTTGTTGGAATAAAAAAAACTTCAACTAAAATAACGGAAATATCAACAGAACTTCGTAACGGTATCGAACAATATATTAATTTATATTTAATCTAGCTACATGGGAAGGCACAAATTAGTTTAGGAATTCGGTAACAAACGTTTTAAAAAAGAAATAGTAGTAGTCGTTTTTATGTCCTACTGAATACAAAAATGTTATCCTTCATACAAAATATTTAAACATTTTACAGTTTGGTCCTGTTAACAGCGGTTTATATTGTAAAAATTAACTATATTTTCTTCATATCATTGTATTACATAATTATTGTATTAGACCATATTACATTATTTCAGATCTCATGATTTTCCAATACTACCAGATTCGTAAGATAGAGTCAGTAATGATAAATTATGTAAATTACATAGCTCCGTGCATTTCACAATTGCAATACGAGCAATCTTTATAGACGATCTATTTCGTCAGACATCAAAACATGTCTGCGAAACAATAAAATAAAACATACAGTGTAAAGCAAATTCTGCTCATCGAGGCACAGTTTCACATCAATACCAGCAGTATTTCGTCAGCTACGCAATAGCCCGAGCAGAACGAGCACAACCGGAGTCTTAAAAACGAAAAAGCTCGCAGTGCAGACTACTCAAAACGCAAAGCTTATCACACCCGGCTACTACTAAAGACTAGATCACGTCCGGCGCGGAACACTTGATACCGCTCGCTCGTTTCACTTCTCATAACCGAACGACGATACGCCGTGCGGCTCCGCAGTTCCGCGCTAGACGACGAGGCGCTTGACGCCGCACTCGATGCAGAACTTGGCGGTGTCGACGGGGAAGCGGCTGCCGCACTCGTGGCAGAAGCGCGACAGCCGCTGCGGCGCCTTGTGCAGCGACACCTCCGAGCTGCTCGAGCTCAGGTCGGCGCGCGGCCGCCATGAGTCGCGCCGCGACGACGCGCGGGAGCTTACACGCTTCTCTGAAATACACGCAGGAACTTCAATTTAGTATTCTTTTCTTCATGTAGTGTTTAGTGTGTTAGTAATTTAGTTATGGGTACATATTTCTCATGAAGGTTTCCGCAATGCAACTGTTTAATACTACTATTGATTCGAACTTCGAACACTTGGACACGCTACAACATGAACGCGATGTAAGTGCCACAATTTAGAATTTTTACAGGTACTTGATTTTATTTTGTACTTTTATGAACTGTGTAAATTCTCCAAAAATAAATGTAATCAAGTTTAGATTTTTCAGAATGAATGGCTTACCATGGACTTGGTTTTCGACTTCTTTGTACGGCGCTTGTTCCGGTGTCGGTATGGGCTCTTCCAGCTCCGCCGACCGCTCCATCGCTAAGAACTCCTCGCTGGAGACGGATCGTATTTCGTCTTTGGCACTCCCGCTGGAGTCCGAGCCCGCCGGTATTCGCTCCAACGACGTTGGACCGTTTAACTCCTTCGGACATACCGTTAGTTTCGAAGGAGATATCCTATTTAAGCTAAAAAACAGACAAAACGGTGTAAATGAATTGGTACGTGATAAAATCTGTTTTTCAAGCTGTTTCTTTAAGATTACCTTATGCATGCATAAAATGCATGCTGTTAGATTAGGGTTTCTGCTCGAGAATTCTCGAGGCGAGAAATCTCGAGAAATTTGTCCTAAGTAGAGACGGGAAAAAAACACTCAATGCCTCGAGAACTCGAGAAATAAATCTCATGTGATAAGTAAAAAGAAAACACGCGTATAAAACGTGATATGTCTAAAGTGTGTGTGTGTGTGTAGTGTGTGTGTATGTGTAAGTGTTTCTTTAGGTAGTGAAATGAATGATAAAAAAAAAATTTTTTACATCTTCAGATACTTAAAACATTTATTTAACCAACCAAATAAAAAAATAACTACTACTTATGAAAGCAAAATACTTAATGTAAACTGTCGTATATGATTTGTAATTGTTACATAATTTATTTGCGGTGATTTAATTTTCAAGTGTTTTTCGATAGAAAGACTCGTCTAAATCGCTTATATCTTCTTTCTAATGCTAAAAACGAATTATAGGGCCATGTAATAACAAATATAACAAATTACTATTGATAAATCAAATCATCCCGATATATTCCTATTAGCAAAATATCACAATTTTAGCAGCTTCATTGTTACGTTGACTATTTCGTAGTAAAATGTCTGTAAGTTTGTCACATCTAGTTAAATTTATTGACTTGAATATTCCTGCCTAATAAAATACCATAGGTATTGTGGTTTGATTTCATTTTGTTAAATACATTATACCATATCACATCGCCGGCGCGCATGCCTGCACCTATAGTTTTTTTTGTTTGTTGTTGAATTTTTGATTATTAAGTACAATTTATGGTAACTAAAAATTTACCCTATGTTTGATTATTGACCTCACCTACGATTCCTATGAGTCTGATTTGTAATAAAGCAAATAAATGAAAATAACATGGTGTTTTTTGAAACATTCAAAATTTCTCGAGATACTCGAGAAACTCGAGAAATCTTGGTCGAGAATTCCCGTGCCTCGAGAAATTAAAAAGGTCGAGAAACCAGAAACCCTATGTTAGATACTTAATCAAGGATAAATTTCGTTTCTACAGGCGGATGTTTTTCGTCACAAAAGAACTACAGTACCTGACTAACCTGCTATAAGCCGAGTCGTTGCTGGTGCTGGATTTCCCATTTGGCGTGTAGTTCCCGTTGGAATTCCTCTCAGATTTTCCACTTTTCCGCTGCGTTTTACTCCTCGATTCCTTTTCCGTCCCGTTATGTACATGTGCATTGTAATTGATGATATCTTTGTTCGATTGATTAATTTGGTTCTTCTCGAATTCGTAGAACTTGTCGAACTCTTTCAAGGATTGCATAATGTCTTGTTCGAGTTGGTCGGATTTGTGCCGCGTGTTCCCGCTTTCCGTTTTCGAGACCTTCTTGTGGATGGAGTCGAGGAGGGAAGTGGAACGTTTGACGGAGGATGGGAAGAGGTTTTCGCTCACGACATTGTTACTGCTAAAATCGAAAGGCTTGTTGGTAACTGGGGTAAGACTGAGACCGTTGCTATTGGGATTTACTTGTTTAGGAGTGGAGCTGACACTACTAAAAGCTGAAGTCCTATTGCTACCGTTGAGCTCGGACTGCCTCACAACCCTAGTCGTAGAACTACAAGTTCTTTTGTTTTCAGATTTCTTTTTATGAATTTCTTCGTCAAAAGTAGTCATGAATTCTTCGAGGTCAAATTCCTCGAAGACAGACTCCTCATCCCTAGCTAAAGTTTTAGACTTAATGCTTTCTTCCAAAGAAGACATTATTTTGTCGTATTGGGCACTTAAATTGTCTACCGGGGCAGCAACCAGCTTATTAGTATCAGTGTTGTTGTTAACTTTGTCTTTTTCCGCTTTGATTTGTGAATCAATATTACCGTTTAATTCATAATTATGAATATGTGTTTTGCTGAAAGAATCAAATTTAGAAGGCAAGTTTTCTGTGGTAAGAAGGGACTCCATACTACTGATAATGTCGGGATTGTTTAGAATTGTGTTAACATTAATGGGCAAGTTATCATTTTCATTAATAAGTCTGGGATCGATGTAATTACTGTCGGTCATGGACGAATTATCGTCTGCAAGGATTGCATCTAGGTTTACGAAATTTTTCTTTTCGTCTTGATCTCTTTTTATTTTGTCAAGTTTTACAGGCTGTTTTATAGTAGTTCGCGTGAAGCTATGGTACATAGAGGTTGCAATCTTCGGGATTTTATCTTTTGGCTTTGGAGTACTATAATTAGATGTGGTGTAGCTTGAGAACGATCTATTAAGGCTGCTGTTGCGGTTGAAGTTTGTTTTGTCTGTCATGCTAATATTTTCTTTACTCGATTTAGTGAAGGTTGTGTTCAGTTTTTGACTAGGCTTTTTATCATTTCTGTTAAGTCTAAAAGAGCTACATCTACCCCCGAAACTACTAGTGTTCGTGTTATTATCGTTGTTCGTGCTTCCAAAAGATTTCATTCTTTGCAGAGTAGGAGTTTTTTGGTATGTTTTGTTAAGAGTGTCTTTTATCATTTTGGAATTTTCAGTGCGAAGTTGTGATAATGGGGCTTTGTCTCTGGCAGGACGGAGGATGGGAAGAGTGCGGGTGAGGTCTTTGGAAGAATTAAGCATCTTTTTAGGGATATCAGTATCTGAAGACAGGAGCTCTTTCATTTGCCTAGCGGCTGATACAAATGGGTCGTAACCGTCGTCCAGTCTGAAATAAAATTATTACACTCCTAGTAAAAAGTACTCACAAATTACTATTAGATATAATTTAGAATTATTGTTTATAAGGTCAGGTCATATACCTTTTGAACTACTTGCCAACCTGAAATAGAAATAATTAATCGTTATGAGGAAGGATAGGAATTGGAGTTTAAAACTTAACCTTGCGCTTTCTATCCTTGGCAACTTTAATGGCGGCGCCTCAGTCGATATAGATTGATCGTCGCTATCACCAACGTTCTCTGCAACTATGAAGGTTCTGTTGTCTGCATTGTCTCTACTTTGTTCACGTAGTAGGACACATTTTCTATTAGATTTAAAGATCTTTTGCATTCTTTTCTTTGTGCAAGCCACTTTGGGTTCAGGTTTATTCGTCACCGTTATGGAAGGCAATTTTGGCGTGGAATCTTCGTCGTTGCTACTGATTCTTTTATTTTGCTGCTGTGTATAGTGTTTTAAACCATAAACTGTGATATGTTCCATGTCAGAAACCTCTTGGTTCTCTTTTTTATCAGATTGTCGGTCAGTCTGTGTTGCGGAATTTAATATAACAGTTTCGCCGGCTCTTTTTAACAATTGTTTCAGATCAAGTTTTAAGTCTTCAAAAGTGTCAGAAAATTGTTTCGTTTTGTCTGTATCATCTACATTGTCCAAATTTTTATTATTTAGTGTTTCCAGTGAAACAGTTCTTGGTGTATGTAAATTGGCGATATGTTTTTCCAAATCGAGCTCCATCTGATTTTGAGAATTTATCATTTCATCGGTTAAATGCATAAACTCATCTAAATCTCCTGGCTTTTCTGTGAATTTTGTGTATGTATCGCCACTCCCATGCCTGCGTCCAGACTGATTTTGTTCAGCACTATTCTCTTCTTCATATTTAGTTTCATCAGAATTGTCTAAGTTATCGCCACTGGCATCATGTTCAAAGCTATCTTCAAAATGGTCACCAGACTGATCAAGTATTTCTTTTCCGTTGTCATCATCCTCTATAGCTTTAAATGAATCAATCGGTTCTGATTTAGAAAGTAAGTTAGCTGAGAACTGATTGTCACTTTCGTCAACATCATCTTTTTCCACCTGGCATGTATCGTTTGAAATTTCTGAAGTATAATTATCAGATTTATTAATTGTTGTTGTTGTAGAACTTGTTGTAGCTTGAGTGTTATACGAGCTATCAATTGTTGAATTTTTATACAAGAGTTCTACTGTGTTATCGGTTATATTATCTTTTGCTTTCCGGGCACTTTCAACAAGCGATGTTCTATTTTTATTATTACAACTTTGACCTTTTACATCTACATTTTCGTGGATAACACATGGAATACAAAAAAGTTCTGTGTTGATGCCGACTGTTTGACAAAATTTAGTTTTTCCCGCAGAATTAATAGTAATACAGTCATCTAAACTATCAACACTCATGCTATTCTCTTTAGGTAGTGATACTGTATCCCGCCTTGTTTTATTATTAGTATTTTTTTCTTTATTTCTGCTTTGCTGCGTTATTTCCTTGAACTTTAAAACAGTGGGTTTAGCTTTAGCGTTAGGTTTTCTTACAGTTATCTGTGTTACTTTGGAAGGCTTTGTTTTTTCAATAGGTTCAGCTATTTCATCCTTAGGTTTTACATTCTTGTTAACGACTCTCTTCAGGACCGGTATTTGTCTCTTCTCTTTCCGTTTCTTCTGCTCTTCTTCTTTTTCCTCGGCAGCTTTCGCTTGTCGTTCACTATATTTATTTGCAATTTCTTCCAGCTTCTTTAATTGTTGCTCTTTTTTAATATTTCGAAGTTGTTTCATCTTATCTTGCGGCTTTTTTGGATTAGGATCGGCGATTTCTTGTTGGATTTTAGGAAGATTGGGTTCTTTGGAGTTTCTACGGAAGGGGAAAGGAAGGTAGTATAGATTGTTATTTAACTTAGCGAACAAACAAGGAGACAGGAACGAAAATGTGCAAAAAAAAACATCAAAAGAAAAATATCCACCGCTTCCTTTCCCCTTATTTGCTAACTAAAACAAACAAATGCCCCTTAAAGTTATAGGACTCACCTGGAGCTGCTAAGATCCCTTGCCAATCTAGCTTGCCGCGCTTTAACGTTGGCATCGCCTGAAGAATTATGTTGAGTGTTTCTAGGGTTCCGAATAACTGGCACGTGCGGGGACGGTTCGTCATTACAATCATTGCTCGACATGGATTCTGTAATGAACAAATATATAATAACATAAGTTATCTGTCGTTAGATACGATATGAAACTGTGATATAACACCACTCATAAGTGGTGTTATTCGAATGGACACCTCGAAAAAAAAATTGATAGGTGCGAGACGTGATACTTTACTCGATGATTCATCGGGTATATATCGCATATTGCTGGGGGGGGGGGGAGAGAATATAGATTACTTTATATAGTAGAAATTCGATGAATCGGTCAATCAATAATCGTATTAGTAAAAGAAGTAGACCTGAAGCCCTGGCGCGGCGGCGTCCGTCGCCGCAGTCCCGCGGCGGCGGCGGCGACACGCCGCGCGACGACTCCACCGACGCCGAGCGGCTCAATGATGACTTGTCACGGCTCTGAGACGATCTGGGAATACAATCACATTGTTAAATTGGAAAACCGAAGAAAATGGATGGACTGTGTGAGAGATGAATTGAGATGATATGAAACAAACGCAAGTGAATGATGAGATGATGGGCGATAGAGGTGTGGAAGAGAAAGACATGCTGCGCCAACGCCAAGTGAATGGGACAAGGGCAAGATAATGACGATCGTAACTTAGGATATGAGGCTTGAAGCTTGAGCTTGAGCGATAAAAAAAAATCACATTTATTTGTCTGTTGGCTGCTGTTTTGAGTCTTTAATTTTGCATCTATCGAAAATATTGCTATTGTGAAGCAGCAAATGTTCTGTACAATGTCAGTTATCAAATAACATTAACAGTTGTTTGAAATGAAGACAAAAGGTAGGGGCCTTTTAACCGCCAGCAATTTTTGATCGAGCGTGCTCGTGTCGCCACCGACAGTAATTGTACCACGCAGAGTAAGGTTGGCATAGTTACGGGAGTTATAAATGTGCTGTAAAAACCAAATCAGATCTTTGTCTTATTTATCAGACTGTGGCGAAATGAGCTGGATATGTAATGTCTTATATATCAGACTCTGGCGGTTAAAGGGTTAAAAAATAAATAGCTTTGCAGACTATGTTGAGATGTTCACGCTGTATTGGCGCAGCCGGTAGGGTTATCAAAGTTCACGCAATAAATCTTAAGGACACAAAAGTTGAAACAACGAACCGTCTGCCTCTGACAAGCGGCGCTTTGTACTGTGTGCGAGCATTAAGCCTCTGCTTCGCGTCGGTGATGTGCGGCGGCTGCACGGGCGCGGCGGGGAGGATCTTGGCCTTGTCGGCGCACCACTCCACGTGCCGCTCGAAGGCGCGCATGCCGAACGCGCGGCTGCAGTGCGGGCACTTCTGCAGGTCGGCTGACGGCTGAAACGATCATGGGGCCCGTTAAAAGGTTAGTTCCCGATTCGCCAGATTCTTGTTTCGCCGGATTTACTTCAGTACGTCATCATCCGAGTAGGTATACGAGAATCCAATGAAACAAGAATTCGGCGAATCGGGAACTAACCCGTCAAAACATACGTTGATCACTAACAAAACAATCATGACACTTTGAACGCCACGCCTTTCGGGTGCGGTGCGTCATCGTGAACCTTGTAGGAATGCACGAAAGTTGATATTTGGCTGAGGCAGAGCGCGTCAGTTGACGTGTTTGGCGGTCAAAAGGTAAAGCATAAAAAAACCAACTAACCACCAGTGGCGGCATAGTACACGGGTAGCCCAGAGCCTAGGCTTGCTTTTTCTTCAAAACTACAAAAATAGGTAAGCCGGTGGGAACAAATTTTCCATGCACCCGCCACTGCTTAGCCTTCACGTTAAAATATGATCTTGAAAAAAGCTCAAATGGACGTAAACAAAATAGAACCAGGATATACATACGGGGTTCCAAAAATAAATAAACTTCGTTGACGCCTCTAAGCAGACATAACTAAGCTAATTTCAATAATAATGCGCGTGTTATTTTAAATTTTAATTTTATTCATAGCAATTTACGAGCGATTCTCTTTAAGTAGCCGCAGCCGTTCATTCAAATATGTAAATTATGGCAGATAAACTATGTGGAATATTAATTTTGTTCGAGGTTGTTTTTACTAGCTTACTTCACTTGGTACACAATACCTACCTACATGAGAAATGGTAATGACTTATAATTAACATCACAGTATGGCAGCAGCATATGACCGTCGGTACGCAGTTCGTTGTGTCAAGTTACAAGACTTGCAACATATACTTAATACAATACTGCAATATGTGACATGACAAAGCTCTCTAATATATCTGACAGCTCTACCTCCGTTGAGATATTGTGCAATAGTGTTGAGCGAAAAATCGACTTTTGAGCTTACTTGTATTTTCCATCAACGACAAATAGTTTTAGAAACTAAACGAAATGAAGATATTGATTTCTAAATATCTTCATCGTACGAAATGATAATTGTACGAAAGTTATATTGAATGGTTTCCGAAGACCCACAGTTTAAGAACTTTACAAGATCGATGATTCATTGATGCCACAGGAATAAAAAAGCGCAATTCCAGTGAAGCTAGCACGCGTCTATTGTGTAGTAGGTGACTGTACATTTGAGCCAGTACAACAGTAAGTTTTTTGTGTAGCGTCGCCGAAACGTCTATTGAAATAGTGATTTTTTTTCTCGACATCAATCTTGGGCGTCGGATCGTCATTCAATCTGACCTGTCCGTTAGTCTGTCAGTTGTTTTGCGAAGTAGGTAGGTATTTGTTTTCAGATTGGCATTAAAATATTATTGAAAAGGTCGCGGTGGACCAGCGCAGCATCGGCGTGGAGATTGGTGACTGCACACTTGGGCTGGTCTGAAGGAATTTGTTGGAAATAAACCGCACTTTATGTTGTACAAATGCAGGGCGTTTATTTCAATAATAAATACACTGTTTGCATGTCAGGATTTGCTTAATATTAATCAATACAATTAAATCGCGCACAACTACAGTATTCGGCAGGACGGCCATTAGGAAAAGGGAAGAGAGAGATAGCAATATTACAATTATGTATCAAGTGACATTAGCTGTCACTGTCATGCATTGCGTTTTGTTATATGCTTAGATATATTCAATACTTCCCCTTAAGCACATAACAAAAAAATTTCCCTTAATATTAATATTAGGTACAGATACACTTAAAACTATACCTTATGGATACTTATTTCTGACGTGGAGTTCATGCATAAATTCAACATGCTTACATTTGCTTAGAGGCTTGGTAAGGACATCTGCGAACTTTTTTTCTGTATTTAAATATTTTATAATGATAAAATTTGTCTCTACCAAGTCTTTAATAAAGTGGTATTTTACATCTATGTGTTTTGTGCGCTTGTGACAATATTCTTTAGTAGCTAACAATTTTTGCGCACTTTGGTTGTCATTATAAACACAAACAGAATGTAACTTTAGGTCTATGAAAATTTCAGATAGAAAACTTCTTATGAAACACAAATCTTTAGTTACATCACATAGAGCTAGGTACTCACTTTCGCAACTCGAAAGGGCAACACATTTCTGTTTTCTGGCCTCCCAGTGAACAATATTTCCGCCAAGTTTGATAGCAAAACCTGTGTATGACCTGCGGTCATTATGATCATTGGCAAAATCTGCATCGGCATATGCACTTAAATTCAATTGGCTACTTTTTACAAACAGTAAACTATAATCAATTGTACCTGCTAAATACCTTAAAATTCTTTTGGCAGCTAACCAATGAGTTAAGCCAAAACAGTTATTATATTGGCTCAACTGACTACACGCATAGGCTATGTCAGGTCTTGTGCAGACAGAAAGATACATTAAACATCCCAGCAATTGTCTGTAATTGTAAGTTTCATCATTCAATGGTTTATCAGAATTACACAACTTTAACCCTGTCTGCATGGGAGTCGAAACTGGTTTACATTCTGACATACCAAACCTTTGAAGTACCTTTTTAATGTAAACAGACTGATCCAACTTAAGGATGCCTTTCTGTCTGTCTCGAGTTACTCTAATACCTAGATAATTCTGTATAGGACCTAAGTTTTTAATACTGAACTCATTTTCTAACAAATTTAATAAACTTTTAATTTGTGAGCTATCTTTTCTATACAGAATATAAAAGTCATCTACATACAAAGAAATGACTATGAACTCCTTGTCAGACTTAAAATAATAAACACATGGCTCGCATTTACTTTGCTTAAAATTGTTTTTAGTTAATAAATCGTGAACTTTACAATACCACATTCTACTGGCTTGTTTAAGGCCGTAGATGCTCCTTTGTAACAGGCACACTTTATCTTTATTTTTATCATCATGGAAACCCTCTGGTTGTTCCATGTATATGGTTTCGTTAAGTTCACCATTTAAGAAAGCCGTGTCTACATCTATATGATCAATATTGAGATCATACTCGTTAGCTAGAGAAAACAAAAGACGCATTGTAGAGTGACGTACAACTGGGGAGAAAGTATCAGTGTAGTCGATACCATACTTCTGTGTAAATCCCCTCGCGACTAAACGAGCTTTATATTTTTGAAAGTTTCCTGCAGAGTCACATTTGACTCGATAAACCCATTTACATTTAATAACATTTCTATTCTTGGGCCTATCTACTAGTGTCCAGACATTGTTATTTATTAAAGAGTTGTACTCACTTTTCATTGAGTGTAACCACTCGTCACGATGACGGCTGGCCATTGCCTCATCATAAGACTGTGGTTCGTCTTCAAGTACAGTTTGAGCGAGCATAGACAAATCATAATCCTCATACCGTTTTGGAGGTACTGCCCTAGTACTACGTACAGGCCTGGACTCCGCAGCTAACCCTTCGCCTCTAGATGAAGCCGTGCGAGGTGGCGTTACAGGATCTTCACCCGCTGCACCCGCCGAGCAGTCATCGGAGGACTCCTGGTCACTGCCAGTGTTCCATTCATCTGTAAAATCAGACCTATTACCCTCATCGCTCAAAACATGACTGTTATTATTTTCGCCAACATTTTCATTACTTTTATTTAATTCATTATTTTCCATGACCTCATTTGAAATGTCATTATTAAAATTTGAATTATTCAATTCATTATTCTCTAATCCATGAGTAAAATTATCATTATCAACATTCAAATTATTATTGGAATTTATATTTAACTCATCATTATATAAATTAATCATTCCATTATTATCATAGCTATTACTATCAGGTACATTGTTTGAATGTTGTGGAGTAAAAAACTTGTCCTCCAAAAACTTCACATCACGAGATAAAATGACTTTCCTAGGATCTGAGGGATCTGCCAGCCTATAACCCTTTGTGGTCTCAGAATAACCCACAAAAATGTATTCTTTACTCCTAGCATCTAGCTTCTTGCGCTTGACACTTGGAACCAGAGCATAAGCCTTGCAACCAAAAACCCTGAGGTGACTAAGGTCCACCTTGGACCCGGTCCACACTTCCTCAGGTATACGGCCATTCAATGCAACAGTGGGAGACCTATTTTTGACATAAGTCGCTACCATTAGCGCTTCTCCCCAAAAACATTGAGCTAGGCCTGCCTCCTGCAACATACACCTTACTTTATTGAACAAAGTTAAATTGAGTCTCTCCGCCACGGAGTTCTGTTCGGGGCAGTAAGGAACGGTTAGCTGGTGAGCAATCCCTTCTTTCTTTAAATAACTAGAAAGTCTACTATTTACATACTCTTTTCCATTGTCCGAGCGTAAACAAAGAATAGATAAACCTGTCTGCTTTTCTACAAAATTTTTAAAGTAAATAAAATGGTCACATACCTCTGACTTATGTTTCATTAAGTAGCAGTAGGATTTCCTCGAGTAGTCATCTGTGAAGGTGACAGCAAAGTTTGCACCACCCAAGCTGCTCACTGGCATAGGACCGACCACATCGGAGTGTACAAGCTCCAAGGGTCTAGTTGCACGCGTTCCACCACCTTTGGGAAATGGTGTCTTCGCCATCTTCCCCTCAAGGCACGGTACACACTCTTCAAGTGTTTCGCCATTCTGGAACATAACACCACATGCAAGTCTATCCCTAAGGGCGTACATACCTCCAGAGCCGATATGACAAAGCCTAGAATGCCATCGTGACATATCAGACCGCTGAGCAACAACTGTGGCACTCGGTGAGTCCTGCCTATCCTGCAGGAACAAAGAGTGCTCCTGTTTGTGCATTCCTTTGTCTAACTCATTTAATTTATAGATCCCATTAATTTCACTAGCAGAACAGACTAAATTATCATTCTTGTCATATGCAAAACAACCTCCCGAGTTAAACACCACTCTATCACAACCTGATTTTATAAGTTTACTGACTGAGACTAAATTACAAGACAGTTGGGGCACATATAAAGTATTATTCAAAGTAAGTACCTTGTCTAATGTCCTTATTTTAACATCGCCGGTGCCTTCACACAGCACTTTGCTATTATTAGCCACTGCCACTGAAGATTGTCCTTTCTTTATAGAATTAAAACAGTTTTTATCATTAAACAAATGGCAGCTTGATCCGGAATCTATGTAAACGTCTTGCTGGGAGACCAGGAACGCGGCTGGCATGGGATCCTCTTTCTGCTTCTTGTCTCTCTTCAGTTTGAAGCACTTGGATTTGACGTGTCCCTCCTTGTGACAATAAGTACACTTAAAGTTCTTCTTTGCTTTGAACTGTACTTTGGAAACAAAAGCAGTCTCAGATGAACATGTCGCTAGCTTCCTAGACTCTTCCTGCATCAGCCTGGCTCGTACAAACTCACTAGATATAGTCGATGTTAGGCAGGCTGTAGACATGTTTGAAACAAGCGAGTCAAACTCTTGAGGTAACCCGCTTAAAAGCAGTTCTGCCACTTCACTATCTTCAATTGTTTTTCCGATATCCGCCAGTTGTTGTACTAATTTCATAGTATGATCGATATACGCGTTCATACCGGCGTGATCGGCGTAGCTGGCCTTGTGTAGTTCACGTAGCAAAACAATTCGACGATAAAGCCCTCTGTCTTCAAATATATTTCTCAGATTATCCCACGCATGCTTGGCACTCGTGCAGCTGGTAACATATTGATATAGAGATGGGTGCAGACTAAGTGCAATGCGCGCCAGCGCCCTTTGGTCGCGTGCAGCGTCCGTCACTACACCGGTCACACAGTCCCATAAACCTTCCAAAATCAATGCCATTTTGATCGCGTATTTCCAAGAATGGAAGTTTGCTTGTCCTTGTAGCTTCTCCATATGGTGCACAAAAGATGCCGAGCCCGTCGTGGGGACAGCCGAAACAGCGGGAGGCGGCGCCACGTTGGCCGCGCCGGCTCCGTCCTCCGCTGGCAAAGCATTTTCGTCAGTCATTCTTCAAAGTAGGATAGAGAGTAGTGGGCGCGATAATCCTGTCCTCCAATTGACACCAAGGTTCTAATCTGGGCGCAGAACCTATTGAAAAGGTCGCGGTGGACCAGCGCAGCATCGGCGTGGAGATTGGTGACTGCACACTTGGGCTGGTCTGAAGGAATTTGTTGGAAATAAACCGCACTTTATGTTGTACAAATGCAGGGCGTTTATTTCAATAATAAATACACTGTTTGCATGTCAGGATTTGCTTAATATTAATCAATACAATTAAATCGCGCACAACTACAGTATTCGGCAGGACGGCCATTAGGAAAAGGGAAGAGAGAGATAGCAATATTACAATTATGTATCAAGTGACATTAGCTGTCACTGTCATGCATTGCGTTTTGTTATATGCTTAGATATATTCAATAAATATGATATTGTTTTATTTGGTTCAAAACTTAAAGCATTTAGTAACTGGAGACGCCGTGGCTGTCATTTTCTGTATAAAATGTCTGCCGATTTTTGCGGGGGAGGGGCACGTCAAATGAATGGCTATTTGGTATATGATTTGTACGTAACGTACAAATAGCCATATTAGAAAAACGTCAGGCCATAAAAAAGTTTGCACAACTGTGCAAGGTTTTCGGCAGAGGGGTAAGCTCTTAAAGGCTTAATCTAAGTACTTCAAACGAAATATTACAAAATACCTTCATGATAGTAGTCCTGATTGACTGCGGTTTGGGCTTCGGCGTCGCTTTGGCAGTGTTCGGCGGACTCTTTTCCAAAAACGGGCTGTTCTCAGGCAACCCAAAGTTCTTTGGCAAGTACTGCTCCAAATCCGTACCTGGAATTACCATGGCAAGATAAATATGAGCTTTGTTACATTAAAAATACAGTTCATATTCTATTGTATCATTCAGTTTATTAATAGAAGACATGACGCATTCCTATATAGGGTCTAGACACATTAATTCGCATTCGTACAAATCACAATCTCAAGTAAACATTAGACAAAGGCATGCTGTTCTACTGAAACACACACATTTGTGCAACAAACGTTTTATGTTATGCGAAAATGAAATGACGAAATGCGATGTTTGCAATGCAACATTTTGCTTACATTTTAGCTCGGTGCGAGTGTCAGCGATTGTCGCAGTAAAATTGATACTGAGATTACAACTGACTCCCGAACTAAGATGTGATGAAACCTACTCTACGAATGAACCCCTCTAGATCCGCTCAAGCGAGATATACTTATCAAATATCAATTCCTAAAGTATAAAGAGCTTCACGTATTAAATAACGCTTGTGACATTACCGATTTTGTGATAAGGATAACATATCGACGTCATTCACAATTGTTTGCATGCTTGCTTGCCGCTTGCTTTACACCTATTGCATGCCTTTATGCATGGACATAAGATGAGAAGATTAAATATATTTCAATTTCAACAGCCTATAAAACTAACTGATATAAACTTTTTTTAAATTGTAAATGCTCAACGACCCGTGGACATGGACACTTTTTATTTTATTCATTTTATTTATTTTAACCAGCCTTAGAGTCATCATGAGTCGATAGCAGGCGGTTATTGAACATGTCAATGGATGCGGTCTCAGTGGAAACCTTTAACTGATGTTATCAAAGTTGTATTTAATTGATGTGCCTACATATATTTAAAATTGTACGAAAATATCAATAAACAAATGAGTTTTGATTTTAAATATCATAATCGAGTAGGTTTTAGTAAAACGCTCGATCGTAGGCGTTCCAAAACTTCCAAATTATCAATAAATAGTAATACCTATGCAGATTAGGATAGAGAGACAAGCCAAGATAATATTTAGAATGGGCCCGTGAGTTAGTAAGACGTACACAATGTTCACAGGATTGAGGTTGCAGTTAAATTAGAGATGACAGATAATGACAGTTGACAGTTTATAGTTAACGCACCACCCACTCACCGGTATTAACACCATTCGCCGCTGGCAGCCCTTTTACCCACAACAATAAGGCATAAGTCAATATACATAAAATAAATACATGCCCGTTTATGTATTTAATTAAAATATAACATAAATAATATAGTGGAACCCTGGGGATTGTTCCGATAAATCTGTTATTGAAAAAAGATATCGCTGCCGCTAAGTTACAAAAACAGCAATTCATTGGTTTTTGTATTCGAATTTTTATTTCGTATTAAGTTTTGAACCAATACAGATTTTGTACGCTTAATGCGTGATTAACGATTAGATGTAAATATGTACAATGATTAGATTATGATACCTACCACCGGTCTATTTGGTTGGATGACTAAGCAGAAGGGTACGAAAGGGAAAGTTTTCTGCCTTGTCATATATTATGAATATTATGATAGCATTTGAACTAATTCGATCTATAAACAACAGAATAAGTTAAACTAGATTTTCGGAATTTCCCTAAAGGACCTGAATGGAAAAAAATCTATATAAAAACGTCAAATTTGAAAACCTAATGGAAAATTTAATCCAAAAGATGCAAATGATATACAGCAGTAGGTAATATTGTTATTAGTAACCCCTTCACTTCAAGTTTCATGAACAACATAAGAGTACATACCTTCGCGTCTCTGTCGGGAAGAGTCGAATGTCTTCCTTTTCTTGGCGGCCGTCTTCTCGCATATTTTGACATGTTTGGCGAGTGACTCCGGCACGAAGGTCCTCGCGCATACCGCGCAGGGGATAAGCCTGACGGGGCCCGAGGGCTCTGGGGCCACGGGGACTATGGGGTGAGTGGGGACCGGGGGGGACGGCGGGGGTCCCGGGCGGGCCGGCGGCGGCGTGAGCGGGATCTGCCGGAAGGTTTCGTCGCTGCTGGGCGTGTTCGACGTGGGCGGGTCTGGCGTCACCGAACGTGAAGACTTCGAAGAATGGTGCCGCTTGCCTGTGAACAAGAAATATTTTTAAAGTCTAAAGCTTACTGAAGAATATATATTAACCTAATATCATTACCATTGTCCATTTAACGTTATCTCATTTGTTTCTTCTCAGTGTCAAATCAACAAAGAGTTACATACGAATTCACCATTAGTATACCTTTTTCACATTTGCACAAAGTTTTGAAATATTTAGTCACATGTTTGTGTGTGTGTTCATTGATAGGTACCTATTAGTTTTAAAATCCTCATTTATTATTATTCCTTATGCTTATTGAATTAATGATCTGTTAAGTTTCACGATAAATATGGAAACTAAATCATACCAAACACTCGGCTCACTCTAGGAAATACCCACAAACATCATTATTGACTTTTAGCGTATGTCCGCGAAGGTCAAGTCCAAAATACTGGACGATTGTAACACTAACCGACATCTTGAATCACTAGCAAAGTTAACATCTTCTCTCCCGGAGTTCCCAAATCCAAATACCAACAGGTGCGATTCGATGGATGAAAGCTGAATTCTACTATCCGAATGGGCTAAAGTCGAAAAAAGTTGTCACCGCAAACAAATGCGACCATGCCATGACGCAAGCCGGCCACAACCTCCATATTGATTAGGTAAATTATAGCCTAGGTCACGCGATCTTAGCTATACTGTAATAATAACACCAGGCTAATATAGCCGCCGTACTGCCAGGTTTTTATAGAGATGCAATTCAGATTGTGGTCAAAAGCTGGGTGTAAGAAAACCTTTCCGTCGTGTTCCGTCTGAAAATAGCGGCGGACATACCTACTAAAGAAATTACTTATCAAGCAAGTTCAGTGCCTAAGACATCAAGAGTACTTCTTATTTATAATATTAGAGGCGATGACTGAGCGAATCGTTAAATTCGTCGACAGACATTGACGAAAACACCGAGTACTTATTAGAATCGACGCGGGGGCTCTTGGTTAATTAATTCTAAGTGGCCAGTGTCGCTGAGACCGCTTCCTTTTCATGCTCGCGTTCGTAAATGACACCTCATTCCGGTACTCACACAGCTACAGCTTTATGCTTATGTAATATTTAAACGCGAATTCTTCACAAGGTAGTAGAACCAGAAATGCGACCTTGAATTCGCATAAATTGTGAACAATTTGACAGGTTAATGGTAGTATTTATTTGAATATTTATCGTTTATCGGAGCCATCGGAGGCTAAACAGAATCCAGACGTAAGATTACGTGGTCGTAAATCATATAGTTTACCAATAAACTGAGATGGTGTGTTTAAACTTATTTATTTTTAACGCAAGCAAGTCGAACGCAAAGCTAAACCAGCGTTACTGAGACGGCGAGCCCTTACGTATCCTTACCTATAATACCTATACCTATACCTACCGACTGCGTTTCTTTTGAATCAAATCTTTATCAAAGTGCACACTAGGGGGCTACCGCAATCATCAAAATCTCTATCACTTTTTCTCTACTCAAGTTACAGAGGTAAAAATATAAATTGTATAGGTATTTACCAATTTCGCGGTAGACTCCCTGGTTCACTTCAGCGTATGACTGGTCTGCTCTTGGTTAGAGGTTAGAATGCCACTCCTGAAGCGGGTGGGTGAACTCTTGTATGCAGACGCAGGCGCATAGGCCCGGTAGAAACACACATGACGGTCGAGTGGTCGCACACGACCGGGTTGCTAATTGATTATTGTCGGTAACACGGTCCCTTTTATATAGGTAAAAAGAAGAATGGTTTCTATTAAGATTCTAGATTCGTGATAAGGCGTTTTCTGTTAACTGTTCTGTGGAAACTGGCAGGTATAAAAAATACCCATAATCAGCCGTGGCCCGAGTTGTTTCTCGAAGAAATAAGTTCGTTGCACCTAAGTGAGTATATCTTCTTCCTGTCCTTATCCCACGTTATGTGGGGTTGGCACAACATGTTTTTCTTCTATTCTCCTCTATCTTTCTTATATCCTCTTTCACACAATCCATCCATCGTTTTTTGGAGTAAGTGTATAGGTATATATGTGAAGAATGAAATTATATATAGGTATGCAAAAGAATGTTGGGAAATGTACTTCTAACATTAAATGAAAATTCATATTTCATATTATGAGTTGTGACCTAATGACT
Source organism: Cydia fagiglandana (assembly GCF_963556715.1). Taxonomy (NCBI): domain Eukaryota; kingdom Metazoa; phylum Arthropoda; class Insecta; order Lepidoptera; family Tortricidae; genus Cydia; species Cydia fagiglandana. Next base: position 11,117,752 of record NC_085948.1, read on the forward strand.
TATATTCTTATGTAGGTACATACAAACTAGAAAGTTTCAGACTTTGTTTTTTTACCCCTACTTGACTGCAACTGCATGATTAATTCAAAAGCATTGAATCTGTTATTCCGTATATGTCCTATATCTTTCCGAGAACGAATTCGTGGTGTTAGACACAACTTTGATATGCGTCCGACGTTACAAGAGACGCGTGCCGCGAACGCAAATTGCTACAGGTTTTATCCGAGACCCCGGCTGCTAACAAACGAGGCGCTGTCTGCCTCGGACATCAATGCTTATCGAAATGCACGACGCAAGTTACAAGCGGATACATCTTTGATTCCTTCGCTAGCGGTTCTCTGGTCTGGTTTCTTTGATCGATCCCTCGTGAATTGTGACAAATGATCGTTGATCCTTCACCAAGACTTGACTTCATCTTGATTTTCATCGGGCTCAATTTACAGTGTCCTTTTCAGTCACTTTATAAAGGGTCGAATCCGCAGTACCGACGAACTTTTTTCCTTAGCCCGTTATAGTGTCCGTGTCCTACTGCTGGTCAAAGGCATCTCCCCTTGATCTCTACAACTCCAGTTGTAGTGTTATTTTTCAGTCAGTTACTGATTAAAGTTAAGTCCCGCCATCTCCAGACGGAGACGGCCTGCCACGTCCGCGCTTTTGCGGCTTTTGCGGCATCCACCTGGTGGACATAACTTAATATGATTAAAATTACGACTCTTTATCAAAAGTGGGCGACGTTCATTTTATCATTCATTGGAAGTTGTACTACAATTGATACTTCGATATGATAAGATTTATTAAATGACGCAAAAAGTGACTAATGAAATAGGCGCGTTCAGATCAAAATTATATGTTATCTATGCAACTGTACTATTATCAAGAATGAAGAGTTAGAGAGAGATCGTCTAATCTCCCATGTCAGATTAACTTGCATGTGATACTGAGCACCAACAATTGTATCACTCGTATATCGCATATGCATATAAATTGTTAACACGACTACAAGTACCTACATAAGTAGTAGGTGGTCGCATCTAGACCTATTCAAGGCAAAAAAAACTGATTCCGCTTGCCTAAGGTATCTTGGTACGCAAGGCGTTTTTATAATTGCACCCAGGCCTGCCCTGAATATCTTCCACTTCGATGCTATCAGAGGAGGAACAAGCTGTGTTAATTGAACCGGATATTTAAGCTGATAAATCGCTTGAGTTTCAAAACATGACGAGATCAATAGTTTACAAATTTCGAAAGTTCGTGATAGAAACCTACCGTTATTAAAGATTAGGGGAATAGTACAGGTATCAAGGTAAAATGTGTCGAGGGGTGACACCGTAGGATGATAGTGCCTAGTACCACCCGGCACCGACAAGGAACATGGAAATTAGTATCCGTAAAGGGAAGAGTGACAACAATGCAACTCCTTAAGGCAATTTGCGCCAGCCATGGAAAATATAAATTCCATGTCTAGATGACTTCAAGGTTATGTGACTTGTGTAACTACGACTATGAGGAAAACATCTTTGATATTGTTCACAAGATTATAAAGTAGGTGTATGAGCACATATCACTGACGCAAATGGAGAGACAACTATTAGAAATGGCTATGTCGTACAAGGAGTAAAACACTGTTACGTTCATTGACCAGTTACAAATACCGATTAATTGAATGAAGTTTAATAGACTGTGCAATATGAGATCATACCATTTTCATTTTGGTAGGCTTAAAGCATATTAAAAAAAGTTATAATAAAAATAATATTCTGGCGGTTAGAAAAAACGGAAGCCGTATGTCGACGATATAAAAGGAAAAATTTAAGTTAAATTCAGCTCGTTTACGGTTAACGCGATTCTTATATGGTTTCTGAGAAACCACTTCAGAAAGACATATTTCGAGGCATTTCTAATATGAAAAATATACGAAATAATGGGGTCATAATCATAAACAATAAGTGTGTAATGTAACGAATTTGATGACGGATTGTGCAGATTGACGAAGAAAGCGTATCAAGATGAAGTATAATTACAAATTTGCGAAGTAGTTACGAATTATGTATTATTGCGTGAAGAGTTCAATAAAGCACAAAATTACTTCCTTTGAGTATTTCCGAGGAAGATTACATGGTGGAGTAGTTTTTAGCTCGAGTCAGACGTGACTAGGTGTTTTGTGGTCGCCGCCGTTCGTGTGAAACGCGAAACAAAAAAGATCACACGCGAGTCCAATCAATCTTTGGAAATCTCAACTAACTATAAGAAACCATATTAATCAAATACCAGTAGCTGTAGCTGTAAAACTAAGGCATGTAATGGGTAAATGTAAACCCGCTAAATGCCCTTACATCGCATTATTGAAATTGAAATTATTTATTTCAGGCATAGAACCCATAGTGTTAGTACAATATATATATATATATATATTATATATTTTTCATAATTTTATTTATTAGTAGGGTATCTTGGGTCAATTTACCGAGTCTAGATCATGTTTTAATTTAATTACTTACACGTATTAATGCAAAATATCATTGAATAATATTTTATTAAATTTTTTATGGAACAAGGGATGCATCATTGTATATATAGGTATATAGGCGTCTAGGAGTAAGTACTATTAAGATTTTAGCTCGGGTAAAAACTTGAATAATAAATATAAATAACCTAGTAAACAACTCATCTTCTGAAACGTGAAATCGTTTGTAGCTTGCTTGATCACAGTAACAGCGGGTCTCTAAACTTTTTTTCCTGAGGGCCATATTGCGCCTCAGAATTTTCGCGCGGGCCACCGTCGGTGCTCAAGGGGGGGGGGGGGGGTGTATCTGGTTGCTGCGGGCCAGATTGGACCGCTGTCGGCGGGCCGGATTGGAACGCTTCGCGGGCCGGGGTTTGGAGAGCCCTGATCTACAGTATCTAAGAGTTTCTAGTCGCTCTCATTGTTCCATATATCTGTTTGTCTCACGCCGGACGCCACACGAGGACGTGTAAATTGTTCGAAGAAAGTTACAACTCTTGAACAATTCAACAGCGTCAAACACTTTCCGAGGAGGTTGGTGTTAGCGTCTCCAAGTGAATCGCGACCGTAGTAGAATTAACGTAATCAGTATCTTAACTTTAGACGTACAGTCACCTGCAATAATGTAAGGATCATTATTTATTAATAGCTTATATTTTGACCATTCTTACTTTTATTTATGATTAGATTATAAAAGAGTATCAATTGACTCATACTTGTCACTGGTGCCCGCCATTTTGAATTGTTATAAAAAGGCCGGTATGACAGTGACAAGTGGCCAGTTCGAGTACGGACAAGTTAGAGTGTAGACGTCTTGAATATTTTATTGTAAATTGGTTGTTATTATGTTTGTAACAAATGAATAAAGTTAAAATATTGGTACAAGTATTAGTTTTCATCATCAACCCGGTAATAACTCAATATATCAGAAGTTGGATCTAACAAAAATCGATAGGATTTTTGTCACGCCACACGAACGTAAGGTTGTATTTTCTTTTTCGTTTGTATCAGTGAGTAAACTATGTTTACCGGAAAGTGTATTAAATTATGGTAAGTCAGTTCTTTATATATATTTTTAAACTCCCTTTCATTTTAAATAAAATTGGTTTGATAGCCTACCGTCACGTCTGTATTAAATATACTGTATATATTATTAAAGATAATGATGATGATTTGCCCAATTTTGGTATATGTATGTGTAGAAGGAACGTACGAACGGATGACAGGTAGTCTCACTTATAATAAAGATATGAAATTTAAAATCTACAGTCTTCAATTAAGCGCTTTTAAATATTACATATATGAGTTAGTGAAAATAACTCTTATTGAACTCGATTGTATGATGGTGTACCACATCGATTATTTCAAGCTTGGGCTAAGGACTCATTATTTAGTTTTTTTTACGTAGCAAAATAGCATAGTACAGTTGTGGTAGCAGTTGCTTTATACACATTGAGACTTATGATCTGCTACATCTTTTGAGGTCAGTTTGCGGTACTAAAATTGTATAAATACACTGGCTTTGTAACCGCGAAACCGATGAGTAAATTAAAATGAAAAATCTTGCCAATTGAATATCTCTGAAGTAAACCCCTGTTGCGTTTGTATAAGCAATGCCTCTAGTACAAAGTTCTTAAATGCGATTTGCGTCAGTGTATAAATTAATTTTGTTACGAATGCATCTAAGAGATTACTTTTATTAAAATGTTGGGCAATATAATATATGACCTTTAGGAACCCCACTTTAAAATCAATCTAATCACTATTTATTCATAATATTGCGATTCCATGCGCACAAGACCGATAAGACGATATATTATTTAAAAGAAAATGATGTGATGATCTTAGTTCAAATTGGAAGCCATAATGCAGGGTTACGTTATCTAACTTGTGTACCTAGTCCTATTAGCTATTAACATATTTTTTTAACCTCGTGCTTTTATTCTGATATCGGTTTTCATTCAGCGACGCTGCCCAACGCAGCATTACTTATAAAAGCCTCGATGAAGCTAAATGACTAGAACTTACTTACTCCTCTGGCGCAGCGGCCCAAAGTGTGCCTTGACTAGATGACTAAAACACGTGTTTATAACTATTTCCCTTCTTACATGAAAATAAAACGCCTCTATGACATGTCGGATATTAAACTAATAATAGTATTCAATGAATCAGAGTTGGGCACTTATAATTGCAATCTGTGAATTAAACTAAAATAAAACTAAGCCAAATGATTTCATAAGGAATAAAGGAAATAGCTATCGTAAAACGAACCTTATTCTAACTTTATCAACTAAAACGTTAGTTTAAATAACCATGATAACCATCTGCTCGAATAATTAAAATGCTATCAAAACCATGATCGATGATAAAATCATAAGAGTGTGTGATGTCGAATTCAAGCTAATTGGTAATGATAAATTTACAAAATAGGTTGCCGTTATTAAAACTAACGTTACTAATTCTTAATTTCATTTTTAATTTAACTAACTTTGCCCAACTCTGGTATGAACATACATCTATATTAAACCTCCATGTTATGGAGCGTATGGCGTTTGTTGAATACACGAGTAGTAACTCGTTAACGAAATGTACTTATATAATATGCTTCTATTATTTTTCTATTGCACACTTCTCAGGATAACTTTATGCGCTGAGCGTTAAAGTATTTTATTTTGTGCCAATTTACACATACTACATATCGTGAACTGAATCTCAATGGATTCGATTTAATAACCGGTCACCTTTTGTTTATAAACTGTATGTCACAACATCTAATAATAGTGTATTCTGTGGATATCTTTGGAGTTGCGTGTAGTACTGTAAAGTTGTAACCTAAAACTACGCTCATGCGTAGTATGTAGAGTCATATGTAGAGTCATATGTAGAGTCATATGTAGAGTCATATGTAGAGTCATATGTAGAGTCATATGTAGAGTCATATGTAGAGTCATATGTAGAGTCATATGTAGAGTCATATGTAGAGTCATATGTAGAGTCATATGTAGAGTCATATGTAGAGTCATATGTAGAGTCATATGTAGAGTCATATGTAGAGTCATATGTAGAGTCATATGTAGAGTCATATGTAGAGTCATATGTAGAGTCATATGTAGAGTCATATGTAGAGTCATATGTAGAGTCATATGTAGAGTCATATGTAGAGTCATATGTAGAGTCATATGTAGAGTCATATGTAGAGTCATATGTAGAGTCATATGTAGAGTCATATGTAGAGTCATATGTAGAGTCATATGTAGAGTCATAGCTATACGTAGAACAAGATATTAAGTGATTCTCATACATAGAGTCGATGGCGTATGTGTAGACGCTAGTATCAGTTACAAAGCAGGATATAGCACCAAGATAACCATGTTATTCTTGTGGAATCGATGTGTATATGACACCGTAGGATTCTGAACCCGTTAGTTTATAATCTAACGTTGGTTAGGTTAGGTTAGGTTAGATTGTAATCTCCCTACCGTCAGTTTATAATTTAACTAGCGATATTATGGACTGACAAGTGTTTGCAATTTTGCGGTGACATGTACACGATATGTAACACACGCGGATGGACGTGTGAGACTTTAATGCACATGGACGAACGTGCGAGACTTTAACACACATGGATGAATGTGTGAGATTTTGACGTGCGAGGATGAATGCGCTAGACTTTTATTCCAACTGTCATAAATATATTTACAACACTTTAAAATAATTAGTCAAAATGTAAATAAGCATAATAAATAAAGGTTAAATAAACAGTAATAATAAAATAAAAACTTAATAACATTGCTTCCCATGATATTTAAAATACAAATAAACTAAACAATATTCACCACAAACTGAACTAAAATGGTTTTGAAGAGGTTTATTGGTATAAAACCACTAACTGGCTCCAATTTCACCACGGCTACAGCTACACGTCAAGTTTAATTAAGATTAGCACGGAATAAATTACAGATTATGTGAATGAAATATCATATTATGTGTATTATACTACACAAGTTGCTTAAGTCCCAAGACTGTATTAATAATTTTTATATACACCTACAAAACAAGGACGCATTGGTATATACAATGGTTGCTATTGAAATAATAGCCATTATAAAAAGTTTAGTAATACTGATAAATTGATAATATTCATTAATAAGCATCAGATTAAAATTTGATCTGTTAGATACTAGACGTTAAAATCACCCGTCTTATATTTCACATGTTAATTTCACGAGAAAATCCCATTTCCTCTAATGCCAATTACAATACAACTAGCAATTTAAATCTTAATTTTTAACAAGCAGAGACGTTTGCTATAAATTAAAATATAAATATATATTTTTTTAATAAAAGTTTTGACAATTTGATAGGGATATGTGAGATACCTACCAGTTTCGTAAAGTAGTGCTGAATGTTACTTGAATCAGTTATAATCAGGAATAAACATCCCAATTTTATACTTATACCAAGGCAAAATATTCGTTTTACTCAACCGTCATTTTTGACAGGTTTCCTTAGTAAGCCAGTACAGTAATCATTATTTTTGTTGTGGCTAATGAAGTCTTATTTTTGTGAAGTTTCTTTTGACTGGCCAAAATAATTTTGATAAATTAATTATATCTGACCATAATGGATTATTTGTGAAATCAGGTCTCACTTGTTTAATTGTTAGACATGTCTGAATCGGAAATAAATTCGATTAACATAGGCATTGTAATGATTAGTTGTTTTTGTTTCGTATGAAAAAAAAAACACTTATAATTGGAAACTAAATATTCACTATCAAAACTGTTCTACACTAATAAATTTTAGTTTTTTTTTTTAATAGAACCTGTTGGTTGCAAAACCACTTAGTATTTCTTAGACACCGTAAAACAAATTAATATCGTAATATAGAAAATAATTTTGATTACTTAACTAATACGATTACTTAAAAAAAGTAAGTACGTAACTAGTTAATCCTTACAATAGAAACATCATAAATGTGAAATAATGAACAAGTCTAAATGTGTTTAAATATGTTCTGAGTGATAAGGAATTTGTGGTGAGAATATGAGTTTGTAAATTGAAACATATTTATATTTTACTTATTTATTTAAATTTACAGACTTTGCTGATCCGAAATAGTATTTACTATTTGAATCATTTCTTAATAAGTATGTAATAGATCTCAGGACACGAGGAGAGTTCGGGTTCTTGTGTTTGATAAAACAAACTAAAGTATTGATGGATCTATGATGTTTCTGGTAACGACCTATCTAAGGCGTGTAAGCAATGCTTTTATTAGTCCTATTCACTTACACATAAATTTCGATTGTTGTATAATAATCACCATAATAATAGGTTAAAGAATAGTAGAAGTGTAGGTACTTCTACTTCTTACTTCTACTGTCAAACATTTTTTTTATCGTTATTGAACTCTACTATCAAATTAACTCCCACATTATACTAAATCGTTGGCAACAGATAACATTCAATTCATTCAATAACAAAAGTAAAATTATACGGGAATAATCGAACGGTAAAAGTAGAAAAAAATAAAACAATTTCATGTTGAACATATAACATAATTATATTACATTTACTCTGTATTAAATCCCTACAATTTTACCCACAAGTGGTAAGTAAACATTAAATTACGTATATGTAGTATGCGTACAATTATTAAACCTGACATGTTCCCAATTCAAGCTTAAAATGATAGCGTCTTACAATGGAACAAAATAATACAATAATTTTAAATAAATAAATGTTTCTAAAGAAAGTCTTACAAGTTTCAGACGAAGGACCCAGGAGTGCCCAGGTGATAGGGCCAGGGTTTGGTCTTCGTTTACCACCCAGGAGTACCCAGGTGAGAGGGTCGGGGTGTGTAATCAATTTCAACTCAGATGAAGGACCCAGGAGTGCTCAGGTGATAGAGCCAGGGTTTGGTCTTCATTTACCGCCCAGGAGTGCCTAGGTGAGACGGCCAGGGCGATGACATTCCTGTTCCTTGGCAAAACCAAGGTGCTTCTACACAGAAGTACGATCCTTGCTACACCGCAGAGTCTTCAAATGCTGGCATCATGGCACACAAGGCTGCAGCTAGTAGCAGCGCGACATCCGGTGCCCTGTGGTGAGCAGCATCAGCGTGGTTGCCGGCGTCTTCATCGCGGACAGCAACAGAGCAACAAAGAAGAGCAGCACGCGTTGGCGCAACTATCTTCTGTCGGGGAATTATGTGGTGATACGATATAATTGATAACGGTTTGAATATTTACGTGTAAAAGTGAATAATAGTGTTGTGTACGTATATATTGTACTTCTTGCTCATAAAATTCTTGAAAATTTAACAAGTCTTGAAGAAAATTTAATAATACTAGATTGTGTAATTTAACTATACATAATGATTGAAAATGGAATTCCGCTTATGATTGTTCTATGGTTTAATATTTTATTATATTTCTGCAGGCCGATCTAATTACATTTATTTGTTTCTACGATGACATATACAGTTTCTTTAACCTTAATAACAGAGTTATAAAAGTTCTTTGAAACCCATAATTTGAACAATTAATAATATTATGTTTTGATCAATTGACATTTTATTGATACTTAATAATTAACAATAATACACATTATAATTGTAATCTTATTCTTATGATATGCATATGAGTATTATGTTTGTAACTATTTCTCTTGTTGCTTATTATAATTTTATACGCATATTATGTGCCTAAATATCATTCACATAGCAATACTGGATCAATAAATCTTGGTATGTTCTTGATGTATACATTGCCGATTCATAATTTTTATAAATTTGTCATTATTTTAATCATTTTAACTATTTCATGGCGAAGGGTCTCGCCTCGAACAGGATGGCCGAGCTGTAAGGATCATTATTTATTAATAGCTTATATTTTGACCATTCTTACTTTTATTTATGATTAGATTATAAAAGAGTATCAATTGACTCATACTTGTCACTGGTGCCCGCCATTTTGAATTGTTATAAAAAGGCCGGTATGACAGTGACAAGTGGCCAGTTCGAGTACGGACAAGTTAGAGTGTAGACGTCTTGAATATTTTATTGTAAATTGGTTGTTATTATGTTTGTAACAAATGAATAAAGTTAAAATATTGGTACAAGTATTAGTTTTCATCATCAACCCGGTAATAACTCAATATTAATATGTTACACAACGAAGGCCGCAAAAATATCTGACACCATCTTATTTGCAGACCCATAAGAGCATGTCACATATTTTTGCGGCTTTCAAAGAGTAACATATTATTGCAGGTGACTGTACCTATACTAGTGCCAAGTGGCAACAGACGCGTTCGCGGAACCACGTCCTTATTATAATTTGTAATTATAATGGACACATATATCAGAAAGACGTCATTGAGACATCATTCTGATGTCAGTGTAGGGTTCAAATTGGCCCGTAAACCCAACATTTAAACCAACCCTGCAGTACCGTTACCCTGAGCTACAACTGCGGCTTCGAACAATGACAAGATAGGATTCGGAGATCACAAGCCCAGTCTGGGTACATCGGGCTGAATAGCAGATTAGAGGGCGTATCTATGCCGTAGGACTAATAAACTCTGAAACAAGTCTATAGAGTTGGGTGTGGGTGACAGCGATCATTGTACCGAGATGCCAGTTGTCATCACTCATCATGCTTTAAGAATGTACAAAAGAAGATAATAGCGATATTGATGGGTGTAGACAACTTACTCAAAAATATGTCCCATAGTTCTTAATTCACTGACATAAGAGTTATGGGACATACTTTTGAAATGATTTGTACACCCATATTTTTACCGTTGACTGTACTGTGAAGTTGGAATACTGTTCTTGATGGTTATTGTGGTTTTTGGCCGTGAGAACTAGAGTCTAACATATGCAAACATGTTGTGCCGAGATATGCGAGAGTTTGCCCCGCTCGTTCACGCCTCTTACGTAAATAAAGGTCAACTTAGCGAGCAACATTCCAACTTTTCTGTTGCACTTTACGTTAGGCTAACAATTATTTTAGTTACAAATTATGTAATGTGTAGTTTTAAAGGCATTAAAATAAGTGCAACATTAATTTACTTATACCATAGAACCAAACAAAAGTATAGGTAAGTACGTTCATTTATATAAAGTTGGAAGAACACAAGTTGTGATGTGTTCAAATTAAAAGTTTCACAGTTAAATTGTGTAGGTGATTCGAATTTATTTTTAAGAAAATATTTTATTAAGTAAAGGAGGCAGCCGTAATTTGATTAATATGTTTACAGAAATTAAAATGTGCAATGGGTTGACTGTTGACTCTACTCGATACCCACGTCTTTTTAAATAACTCGTTCAATCTTCAATGTCAACACTCTGTCACCCTACTTCGTTGGTGTTACTGGCATCTTTGACCTCCGCTTTAGAATTTACAGTATTAAAGAATTGATTAAAGAATATTTTTTAGATAACCTGCACTTTCCTATAGACATAGAGTACGGCACGTTTTTAAATGTATTTTGGGTCATATTTCAAAGCTTTGCACCATTAAATCAATAGTAATCTCATACATCTTCACGCTCACCGACGTTCGCCGGTTTCCGTATTCTGATGCCTGTGAAAACCAATATTATCGGCAGCTCGGGTATCGTAGAGAGTTCGAAATCTTTATACCTAGGTAATATGATACCTTCTACTGTACCACACCACCGTACCGTTAACAATCATATCAGTTATTAGACATTACCTACATATAGACAGTATGTCGATTTGTCTATGTTTGGTAAAATTAAACTGTACGAAATAGTTTTGTTTTCATCACATTTGCTCAAAAAGGAACCTCCCTTTTACTTTTGACTCGTTTTCATTCGCTAATATTGATGCTGACTGTAGGTACAAATGGGCATGATATTCACGGTTTAAATACTTACCTACTCACGGTTTAAACTATTGTAACTAAAAACATGTCTCGTTCATGACAGAGAAGGGAAAGAGGGCACTTAGATAAGACTACAGTTATCCTTAAAAACGTTTAACGACACATATACATAAATATCATCGTAAAAATTGAGGGCACAAAATATGTGTGTACATACCGTTTGGAAAAATCATTTACAGTAATCATTATTCATTGAATGTTAATTCTTTGCGCAAGTGTCGCCATGTGGGCAGCGCAATTTTTAACAATACGGCACTCATTTAAACTGTGAGTAATGGTATCACTGATGAACTCCATTCAAGAGTTCAATATATCAGGTTAAAGACAAATTAAAGTATAAAAGTAATAATTTTTAGAATTAGAATGTTAACTGTATTTTGATATACCTACATTCGCGGAAGTATGAAAAGTATGAAAACAATAGATTGACGTCATAAAGTGACATTTGACCCGCATGCGACTCACAAAGACAAAAAAGGATAATGAGTATAATGACAGACGAGTCACGGCAAAGTGATCATAAACAGGTTAACTGCACTGTCTGCACGATGATTCTAGATACCGGGGTTTAAGATCACTTGTTAAATTAAATAAATGTTCAATATTTTATGGAGATATATGTACATGTATTATTGAGGTTTCCTTGGTTTTGAATTTGGGAATAAAGGAATCCCAGCTCACAATACAACACACAGCTGACGTTTCTGATAAAGAAAAAACCGGGCAAGTGCGAGTCGGACTCGCGCACGAAGGGTTCCGTACCATAATGCAAAAAAAAAAACCATAAAAAGCAAAAAAAAAAACGGTCACCCATCCAAGTACTGACCACTCCCGACGTTGCTTAACTTTGGTCAAAAATCACGTTTGTTGTATGGGAGCCCCATTTAAATCTTTATTTTATTCTGTTTTTAGTATTTGTTGTTATAGCGGCAACAGAAATACATTATCTGTGAAAATTTCAACTGTCTAGCTATCACGGTTCGTGAGATACAGCCTGGTGACAGACGGACGGACGGACGGACGGACGGACGGACAGCGAAGTCTTAGTAATAGGGTCCCGTTTTACCCTTTGGGTACGGAACCCTAAAAAAAATTGCAATGGAATATGAAACCAAATCTAGGTACCTATGGGTCATAGTATAGTTGAGACAAACTGTAGGGAAGCCTCTTGTGCCGCAATCAAAATCACGTATAGTATGAAGAAGATTTAGGGATAATAATTATCTTTAAAGCCATCTGAGAACAACAACATTCTCTCAAAGCTAACACGGCGTTACGAAGAGCTGTTTTACGGTTGAAAGTTCAACAAGCCTTGACAATTGGCTAATTACAGTAACCAAACAGACACGAGCTCGACATAATCTTACTACAGTGCAGTGTAAGCACACGACTTAGAGTGTTCCCACGACCACACAAGGAAATGAAAGACAAAGACGAGATGTCGAAATTGTGCAAAATGCGACGTCCCGACTGGCAGGTGTCAGAGTCAAAATGATCGATGTAAGTTTGTGAGGAATGTAAGAAACAAAAGTTAATGAAGCCATACTCGCTCGAATGAATCACGTACCTCACGAAATTTAACATCATTAAAGTTAATGAAAGGTGAATTGATGATAGCTCTAACCATGTGAAGTTTTTGACTTATGTTGACATTGTGATTACGGCGAGGCGAGAGCGAACAGGGTCAAACTTAATAGATAAGACAATTATTGTGACCTTAACGCGGTTTATTATAGGAAAAAATATGATATGTTGTAAATTGAGATAACTTATGTTTGCATATTGTACAAACCGGCATGTTACCTATGTACCGGCACTACCTAGGTAAGATATCGGTAGGTACTTAAATTTACTTGAACATCCACATTTTATATTTGTTTTCGACGATATTTTATAATGTAAAATAAATTACTGTTAAATTCAAAATCATTGAGTTTAATGTTTATTTATAAAATGTTGACTGATGCTTTAGCTTGTAACTGTTGACCTACAAAAGCCATTAACATCTTTAGCGATAATTTACTGAATGGTTAAGCATAGCAGAATAAATTGTCTTCATTTATTACCTTTTCTCCAGCGAAATTTCAATCCACACGGCATTTTCACAAACACAAACTCACGAGAACATGTAACCTTCTTTACAGTATCTTTAGCACTGAACAAAACAATTGTCGTAAGCAGAGTTAGTACCTAGCAAGTCATATATACATATGGCGATGTATATACATGCGGTACACCACGTGCTTATCAGTTCGTAAAACTCAACTGTTACCTAAGCAAATATTACTAAGTGCAAAGAATAAGGTAACGTGTGTACCGAACTAAACTAAACATCAGTCATATTAAGAAATGAGTTCAACTATCTGATAAAACACAACATTTTTAAAGCGGGTATTTTACAAAGTTGGACTAAACAAAGCAACGATTAAATAATTTAGAGTCAATGGCATTTGGGTAAATTGAGTTTTACTCTAATTCCACTAAAATTCGGCCAGTGTGACACGACCAAATCGAATCAATTGTCGAGCTAAAAGATGCCAAGTTGTTGTTGCATTTAGAAAAAAAACTGGTACCTACGACTTTGATGTAAATAATGATTTATGATAATGATAAGTAATTAATTACGTTTTAAACAGGATCTTCTTCAAAAATTGATTATAGCTTCCGTGTTTATACGATCATAAATATAAATCTAATTTAAAATAAATGTATGCGTAATTATGCTAAACATTAGAATACCATCAATGATGTCCTTATCCATAGTAAGATATATAAATTTAGGTATTGAGAACAAAATGCCTAGTTGATAGATCAGAAACAGTATTTTTTTAAGTATCCGAACATAAGAAGTGCTCGCGCATCTCACCCGTCCGAGTGATTTAATGCACCTTTTTAAAGCGCCCTTAGACCGGCATGTTATTGTTAAATTTTACTCGCAGCTGTTCATCAACAGATCCGCATTCGTCACCATAAAAAGCAGCCGCGTTCGTCGATTTTCAATGTACAAAGTTCGGTTTAGGATTTCTTTGCATTAGGGTCGAGATTTCTGTTGAATCCTTGGGAGAGGAACCCTAAAAGTGTAACAGCTGCCCCTGCCGGCTGATCGCGTGTAGCAACTCATTGACAAAGCGAATTAAAATTCTATAATTTACACTAGAAATGTTCACCGATCTAGCAATTATCGACGCAGAACAGATACTTTGCAATTTCATCAAATACCAACGATCGATTGATTCGTTCTTTTAAAAAAAATATATCGATGTAAAACTAGCTAACCAACAAGGTTTTAAAATGGAACTACATAATTAAATACTTAAATTAGCACCTCTTTAAAATTGTTATTGTGATTACATTGTTGATTAAATAAGATTATGGTGTAACCCACCAATCGGCGTAATACCCCAGGAAACAAATATTGCACTTAAATCAACAAGCTTTATAGTGAAAACGTGACAATACGCAAAGTTTACAGAACAGAACAATCCACACGCAAAAGAAACTCTTCATAAATTTTCTTAACGCTAAAGGGAGTAGAAACTATGTATTAATTTACCTTTCTTCGAGCCAAATATCGCTTTGAGTGTCGATATCGTCCTCTTCTTCATTTTCCCCATTTGTTATAACACTGCACTAATTACACAAGCAACTGTTATAGACATCGGATCACAACAGACTGAAATACTCCCAACACTACGACCTCAAGTTTTTCAGTCAGACGGTGCTTTTTGCTCCTTTTGCCGCTCTTATTTCCGTGGTACTAAAATAGGCCCGCCGCTACACTTGCACCGGCGCAGACGCTACAGGCATCAGTCATATGCACGCTGATCAAACGGGAACCCCACTCAATGTACATTAAAATAACTCAAGCAAACAAAATGCCACTACTTGTCCGCGCACCATAAATCCAGGGATTCACAAACACGTTGTATCTCCACGCTTGCTGATTTTTAATAAACATCGGCGCCTCAATTTGCGGCTTTAATGTTATCAAGACACCATGTTATCTTCATTTGTAAGCACGGGCTGATAACGATGTAAAAACCGGGTAAAACGGCAATACGCACAAGTTTACGTCGAACTGTTAAGTTGAATACTGAGGCATATATTAGAATCGTAAACAAGCCGATACACGCGCACGTCACTAATCAAAAGGTCGGTGTGGAGAAGGTTTCATAACCCGCTGGCCGCGACCAACGAATTAATCCGATAGTAGTCCAGTAGGAAAGGGATCCATAGCAGCGGCTATTCTTGGGCGAGCAGCGAACGCAACTAAACACGCAGCGGCGCGGGCGCAGCACGCGAGCATAATAGAGAGCTGACCGGTATATGGTATGACACAAAAATGGTCACAGAACGAACCCCTTCCTAACAAAGTTCAGCTTCCGTCCAAATCCAATCAAGCGGTGAAATGGGAGCATTCCTGGACCGTTTCAATGGCGCTGCGTTGACAACACCGGAGGCGACATCCGCCGAAATTTTAAAATTGGAATTTAACGAACGGCACTTTCGGGGAACTTGCAGCCGGCTCGATCAAGACTGGGTTTGAACTGTACGTAAATCACAATCACAAGGGTGCGATGCGATGTGTTGCTTGTGAGAAGAATATAAAAGCTTAAGCAAGGAGAAAAGGGACGGCGTATAGCAAAAAAACTCAAGTGGCATTCCGATCACCCGAAAAAAAATGGTGCAATCTGTAGGACAGTATACAGCGAAATAGATACACGTGATAAAGTTTTTAACATAACCACCAACTTAGTCTTTAAATATTTTTTATGTATAATAATTTCTACAACCTTTTATACTATTATAAATTATAATAGTAGTATTGCTGCAAGTAATTTCTAGACATCTTCCTATTAAGCTGTCGTTATCCTAACCATTATAAACGGTTTCTATTATAGTAACAAATCACACAACGGGACGTAAGAAACTCATTAGAGACAGCGCCTAATTTATGTCCACTTTAGCCGTCGGGCTTCAAACGGAAATATTACGCATCCTCTATAGTTCAGCTCTAATTTAGTCCTGACGAAAATTGCTTCCTCGGATGTGACTTATGATGGCCGTTATTCCGTTGGTGTCTGTGTAACTGTCTTCCAAATCAATAACATAAAAAATATTTTATGAGCAGTTGTTATATAAATAATAGATGTACCTATTAGTTATCACACGTACTTTATGAATGAGAACCTTCCAAGACTACATATATGTATGTGCTCCTGGCTCGTGTCACCTTTTTATGGTCACAATTGAGCCTTTTTTTGGAAACAATAATTGTCTATATGGGACCCACGTGTAACGCGCGCTAAGGAAGTTTCAAATTACGAGTACCTAACTCGAGTAAGTATATGTACAGTCATCAGCAATAGTATCTTACACAACTAGGGCCGCAAAAATATGTGACACGTTCTTATTTGGAGCGCAATAAGAGCGCGTCATATATTTTTGCGGCCCTAGTTGTGTAAGATACTATTGCTGATGACTGTACAAGCATAGTTAAATCCGGAGGTTTTCTCAGGGTAATAGGTACTAAAGAACCGCACATTTGAAGTTACATTGGGACATGGCGACGAGTTGTCTAAAATAGGTACCTACGTAACTTAGGAAGAAAAGTTATATGCTGAAAGCTGAAGGTAAATAAATATAGAGAGAAATTGAAGGAGCATACAGTTGGGTTACCTAACGATTTACTCAAGCCTTGAATACAATACATGGTGCAGCGTTGCATAAGCTTCCAGACTTACAATTACTAAATACAGCAGAAAACCCAGACAGAATCACAAATAACCCGAACAATGCTACCAAAAGCACAAAGAAAATGCCCTAAAAGCGTGAACGCCGTACTTACATTGTGAGAGGTGTAAGACAAAGTGTTAGTTTGTTATTGTTTAGTCTTACCATTAGATTGTTTAGATTTCCAAATACTGGTTCTGGTTGGTGTCGAAACGTGTATATGTACACAAGTCGTGACATAGTGGCACTTATGTGTGAAGGACAATTTGGCCAACACTTGTAAGTCCGTAACATATACAAGTCAAAGAATTTTACACGGCCTCTTGCATAAAAATAGCAAAACAAGGGTTACAGTTACTTTGTTTAACGGTTGGCTATGGCTAGGTTTAGTTCATTAGTAACTGGTAATTTAAAAAAACAATCGTATTTTTACTAAACATTGCATCAACTTGTAACAGGCTATATTGGTGTTTTGGGTTTTAAGAGCTATGGACTATCAGTGGTACTCAGGGTTCGTGGGTCTGACGCTCTATTGTCACACTACACGTCTGTGATATTCCTAAAAATCTATTTATTGACTAGAAATAATTTTAAACAGGGAGAATGAGAAAGTATTGGGCGCCAGCACGCTGTAAAGCGTACAGAAAGGTGAAAACTAAGATGAGAAAAGAAAACTATTGTTCAAGCTCGAGACAATTAAATATAATATCAATATTTTACACAAAACAGTAGTACAGTAAGGCAGTACAGAAAATAACCTTATGCTATTATTATACTAAGAACACTATGCTATCGGACTGGTTACGCAGTCTCAGTTAAAGTTTATTATGTCTATACACTAATTATGCACTGAGCACTTGAAGTTCATTAAGAGGCCACTATTGCGTGAAGCTAATTAAAGTCTATTGATTAGTAGCACACCTAAATCATGTGTCACGCCAGAGGCGCATAGGTGGCAGCCAAAAGCCGCGGTGACACGTGCTGAAACCGTCAGTCACGTGTCCAAGTGACCGCCTATCTACCACGCCAACGTCGCGATGCGCAACAGGAGTCACGAGCTCGAGAGAGCCAATAACAAATTAGATCTGACCACACCTGAGTCACGTGTCCGTAGCAGAAGCCGGTGAAGCCGAGGCTACGCGTTGCTCCAATAGCTCACGGGGGCAGCACACAAGTCGCGATGAGCAGCACGAAGCTCCAGCCCAAGGTCGACAGCAACGCCCAGCGCCGACACGTGCCCGAAGAAAAAGCCCAGGGTAGGGACCGGCATAAAGGCTAAAGAAAAAAAAAACCACATATTGAAACCCAATATATAAAAAAAAAGGATTGATTCTCCACTGAAATTAACTGGACAATTACTAAACTAACACACCGTTGTGGCATTTACAGGAAAACCTACAAATTGGCCATGCGGTCATCCGACACACATGGGCAAGGACGAAAAAAAAAAGGTTACATTTCCTACAATAAAATCGCAAATGCTTACCCGGATCTCAAGTGAAGCGATTGATGCTACACTGCTGACATTTATAAAAAATATTTCTTTAGAAATTATCCTCCAGGAATTCAATTTAGGACGCCATATTGCTCTGTTTGCTGTAACAAGGAAATGTAAAATCAGTAAAGACGAACGTTATAAAAAAACCGGGCTATATTTCTATAAAGATTTGCGCTGTGGCTTACCTCGCTACAAAAAGTGAAGATGTATTTCCATATTTTACAGGGATGGCTCCCGTACAAAGCGACCAGAGAATATCTGCACCAACTTCCTCACATGGCTGCGGAAATCTCAGTGACTTGATCTCGTTCGACAATCAATTTCCTCTCCTGTCACTTTTTTCAAACAAAAACCCCGCTCAGAGCCAAGGAATTTTGCCAGGCATTGCAAACAATGTCCCAAACAATATTTGAAAATTATAATATTAAAAGACCAACGATACCGAGTACTAATATTTTTGAGGAACTAAACCTAAATATTTCAACCATTAAAGAAAATATTGAATACTTAATAAGAACCATAATGTTTTCTAGACCGACAGCTCGCGACTAAGGGTTCAAGTGTCTCCTTGTGCGGATAGATGGCGCTGAAAACAATCTCGTTCGGCCTGTTTTATTACAATGTCGCTGTGAGTATGGAACTAAAAAAAGAAATTCCTTTAGTTACGTTTGAAACGTAACATTACCACCCAACTTAGATAAAAAAATGTTAATGTTAGTGAAACATTTTTTTTTTAACATGTAATTAACTATATTGGCTATGCCATGAGGTTTACACAATCCTAACTATCAAGTTAAACTATGTTTATAACTAACATGCAAGAAAACTATCGACTAGTGAGAGATTGGGAGAGTAAATCTCGGCGGTGCAGCGAGCGAAGAATAATTCTAGGCGGGGTGCACGTCCGAGCTTTTGCCTACTCCACAACCACTAAAAGCTAAGAGTAGACTGCAGAAACACCAGAACGTGGTGTACGGACAGGAAGAAAACGACATTTCAACCTTATCGACTCCATGGAGGCGTGCAGCAGAAGAACACGAACTCCCCATGCACGGACCGCAAGCGAGAATCCAATGCATGAAATTAAGTAGACCACGAGTTAGCAGTCATATGCATTCCTAATTAAAAGAAACTACAAAATATTCTAAGTGTCAAAACCAGTGACACATTTTACCCCTCTCTCCCCTATTGTACCAAATGTGCAGAAGCACACCGAAGACTACCGTCCCCTTTCCGAGATACAAAGAGAAGCATCCAGATTAAACTATTTTATCAAAATATAAAGTTACGTAAGTATAAGTCCTTAAGAATTTGTCTCAACAGAAGTGAAAACAATTTCCCATACACTGTTTATAGAGAGAGAAACAGTGCACAACCAACAGAACGTACCTACCCAGAAAACTTCAATTTCTAATTAAAGTTTAAAGTTATTATAAAAAAATTAAAGTTTAAAAGAGATGGGCACTAAATTGCCCCAGTCTCCCCTTTTCCAGTGTCACTATGTGTAGGAACACACCATGAAACTATTTCCATAATATAGAACACAAGAACTAACACTTGAACACAGATCCAATTAAGTTTTAAGTGAAACGGAACGCATACCGCTTGACGTGTAGGCTTCCCATTCCAAAAGGTCGTAAGCGCCAAAGGAATTGAAAATGGAGGTTATCAACAAGTGCATAATGAAAAATTTCGCTCCAGATGGGATTGAAACTTCATCCAATGTTCAAGGGAACATGGTATTACACATCACTGCACTGTAATCACCATTTTCACTTCACAAAGCACTGATTCATCACTTTATTAGATGCACTAGACCAACCTTAAATGCAGAACCAGCTGACGCACTAAGCATCAAAAGACGAAGTCACATCCAAGAAGACTCATTGACAACGAAACCTCGATGTCAATAAGCAACAGCGAGCAAGCAAGCCGCAAGCAAGCAAGTCAAAAGCCAGCAGTATCTTCATTGCCTGTAACCAGCCATAGAAGAAATCAAAGCGAAATCCAGCATAACAAAAACACTTTATTGGGTTATGGTGAAAATCAAACATAACAAAGACACTTTATTAGGTTATGTGAACTAAAGTCAAATCCAGGATATGTATATTCTAAACAGTGGGCTCCGTGCCAAACTATTCAAATATGTAGTGTCATAATAATGTAACTAAATAACTTGCTTTGTTGTTTTATTTCACAACCATGTTCATGGAACAATTAGATAGCAAAGTTATCCAGTGTCAGTGACCCTAACCTAAAAATATTTAAAGTAAATAACATTTACAAGAGAAAGTAGGTATTTGTACCTTGCAGAGAGGCAATAGTACAGCGTTCATTTTAGAACGATAGAAATACCTGTGCAACATTCCTTTGTTGAACATTGCCTAAATTAAAAGATAAGTTTCCTAAGACAATACCTATAGTAGTAACATCTATAACTAACATATATCTAATCGTCTGTTGAAAATCTGCATGCTTGCAATAAGAAAATTATGTTTACACTATAAAGTAAAGTAATATAATAATATCTATTAGCTAGGAGTAGGTACTGTCAATTATGATCAGCACAGTGCATTACAGAGCTCAAAAAATAGCAAAGAGAGATTTCTTCGGAATCCACAGACTGTGACAACAATATTTAAAAAATAAAGCGTCGCCCCTTAGTTGGGTGTCAAATGTAACAGGCTATATTGGTGTTTTGGGTTTTAAGAGCTATGGACTATCAGTGGTACTCAGGGTTCGTGGGTCTGACGCTCTATTGTCACACTACACGTCTGTGATATTCCTAAAAATCTATTTATTGACTAGAAATAATTTTAAACAGGGAGAATGAGAAAGTATTGGGCGCCAGCACGCTGTAAAGCGTACAGAAAGGTGAAAACTAAGATGAGAAAAGAAAACTATTGTTCAAGCTCGAGACAATTAAATATAATATCAATATTTTACACAAAACAGTAGTACAGTAAGGCAGTACAGAAAATAACCTTATGCTATTATTATACTAAGAACACTATGCTATCGGACTGGTTGCGCAGTCTCAGTTAAAGTTTATTATGTCTATACACTAATTATGCACTGAGCACTTGAAGTTCATTAAGAGGCCACTATTGCGTGAAGCTAATTAAAGTCTATTGATTAGTAGCACACCTAAATCATGTGTCACGCCAGAGGCGCATAGGTGGCAGCCAAAAGCCGCGGTGACACGTGCTGAAACCGTCAGTCACGTGTCCAAGTGACCGCCTATCTACCACGCCAACGTCGCGATGCGCAACAGGAGTCACGAGCTCGAGAGAGCCAATAACAAATTAGATCTGACCACACCTGAGTCACGTGTCCGTAGCAGAAGCCGGTGAAGCCGAGGCTACGCGTTGCTCCAATAGCTCACGGGGGCAGCACACAAGTCGCGATGAGCAGCACGAAGCTCCAGCCCAAGGTCGACAGCAACGCCCAGCGCCGACACGTGCCCGAAGAAAAAGCCCAGGGTAGGGACCGGCATAAAGGCTAAAGAAAAAAAAAACCACATATTGAAACCCAATATATAAAAAAAAAGGATTGATTCTCCACTGAAATTAACTGGACAATTACTAAACTAACACACCGTTGTGGCATTTACAGGAAAACCTACAAATTGGCCATGCGGTCATCCGACACACATGGGCAAGGACGAAAAAAAAAAGGTTACATTTCCTACAATAAAATCGCAAATGCTTACCCGGATCTCAAGTGAAGCGATTGATGCTACACTGCTGACATTTATAAAAAATATTTCTTTAGAAATTATCCTCCAGGAATTCAATTTAGGACGCCATATTGCTCTGTTTGCTGTAACAAGGAAATGTAAAATCAGTAAAGACGAACGTTATAAAAAAACCGGGCTATATTTCTATAAAGATTTGCGCTGTGGCTTACCTCGCTACAAAAAGTGAAGATGTATTTCCATATTTTACAGGGATGGCTCCCGTACAAAGCGACCAGAGAATATCTGCACCAACTTCCTCACATGGCTGCGGAAATCTCAGTGACTTGATCTCGTTCGACAATCAATTTCCTCTCCTGTCACTTTTTTCAAACAAAAACCCCGCTCAGAGCCAAGGAATTTTGCCAGGCATTGCAAACAATGTCCCAAACAATATTTGAAAATTATAATATTAAAAGACCAACGATACCGAGTACTAATATTTTTGAGGAACTAAACCTAAATATTTCAACCATTAAAGAAAATATTGAATACTTAATAAGAACCATAATGTTTTCTAGACCGACAGCTCGCGACTAAGGGTTCAAGTGTCTCCTTGTGCGGATAGATGGCGCTGAAAACAATCTCGTTCGGCCTGTTTTATTACAATGTCGCTGTGAGTATGGAACTAAAAAAAGAAATTCCTTTAGTTACGTTTGAAACGTAACAAACTTTGTCACGACTACCCACTCGTAGTATACCTACATATGTGTAGCCTGTTGCATATGTAAAGTACGGTCGCGAAACGTCAAGAGCTGTATGTTCACTTCAGTTAATTCAACAACTTGCGCCCACACCGCTAAACTGATCTACCGGCATGCTTCCAGTACATTTAAGCCAACTTTAAAACATTACCACGTCATTAAAGTTCACATCTTGCAAAGAGAAAGAGGCGTTATTAACAAATTTGATCAGTGATTTGTGCAGAATGCAATAGTGCGTGACGTACCGCTGCCTCACACTTGGTTGCACATCTATTTACTTTCGCAAAATCTTATTGGAATCCCCATTTGACGGAAATATGATGTTTATAACAATTGGAATAAGGGTGTCTTTGGAATCCATCACGTGTTTAATTACGTGTTGGTTAAAGTAAATCGACGATATCCCCCCGGCGCAGCGGAGATACGGATGTACGCAGCGAGATCGTAATATGATCAACCACATTTGGCACATCTATTCCCGTCGCGCCTAATAATAACGTATCTTTAATGAGAACTGTTATTGTGGACTATCCTAACCGGAGATAGATGTGGTTTATGAATTGTATGATTGACGTTAACATGGAAGACAATGACAGAAAGCCGCTAAAATTACCGCAGAGGAAAGCAGACGCATTAAAATTTATAGAACGTTAACAATGTGTGCTGGATTTAACATCCTCGAGGATCGGTAAATCGAATGTCGCGGCGGTTAGATATAACGGCACTGCAGGCCACGGTGCTATGCTATAGATAAAAAAGTTGGTTACCAGTTCAACTGTGTTGTACCTAGCACGACTCACCTAGAATGCAAGTCCTAGATCGTGCTTCCATTTTTAAATTAATTTAGTTAGCCACTATTTTTCTACAATGCAACATTGTCTATAATATAATAGCATTAATAGCTAATGTAAATAAATATCTTAATGGATTTCATTGTTGTACATAGGAGCGCAGGCAGTATCATACCGGATACTATACCTACTGCTGATAAGAGATACTGATAGGGCAAGTAACCTCGATTTCGCACATATGAGTAGCAAGAACAAGATCCAAAAACCGGTCCAGATGTCATGCTGTCATTCATCAGACGAGATTGACGTGACGTAACGAGTAAGTCGAAAGCTGAAAACTTCCCGCAGAATAGGACAATGGATTCTGGTTTCACAATGGACCAGTCGCAGCCAAAACAAGCTCACGTGGCGTATAAAATCGAATATTAAGCAACGGATACCAAAATAAAGATTCGATAGAGGAGAAATGGAAATCGATATACTCATATGAATGTTCAGCATTTCATAACTCACATCAACGATGCGTTGAAACGATTAAAATTGGCGTTGGTCGTATCAATGAGAAAAATGCGCAGAATTTAGAAAAGTGAAATAGGTACTTTTGTACCTGGTTGATATTAAGCTAACGTAACCTATGCTGGACGCTAGCAACACTCAGGTGTCACTTGCGCCTTACTGACCTTAAAACATATACATTATTATCCTAAAGAAACCCCAAATTTCATTCCACTCATAATTTTTAGGAAATTGTATCAGTGTGCGACCACGATCATATTGTTGAGCGATATGCAGGATATCGTGGAAAATGTTTACCGTTAATTTACCTTCTTTACTCAATTATTCAATTCAATTATTCAATGATTTATTTAATTTCCTGAAACACCTAAAGACTGCAATTAACGGATATGACACAGTTAAATTAATTAGCTATATAATATAAAGTAATCCCACGGCCGTGAAACTAGCTCGGTGTAAGACTTGATTTAACTCCCAGCAATCAATTTATGCGTTATCTTGTAAACTTACAGGGATAAACAGAGTAGAGAGTTTGAGAAACGATCGTTATAAATAACAACGGTACGAAGTAGACTGGAGTAAATCTTGCTAATTATTTTCTTACAACCCATTTAGTTAATTTCGACGTATATTTTGTTGTCAATGTTATTAATGCTGACCCTACCAACTTTTCCTCGGCAAAAATCTTTTCAATAGACGACCTTTTATAATGGTTAACCCAGAAAGGGCAGAAAGACTAAACTGAAAATGATAACACATTTATGCCTAATATTAATAATAATATTAATAATGCTTGGGGTTCTATGTAGGTATATACATCGCCGTTAGATTGGTTTATGTGAGGGTAAACCCGTGATGATGCCTATATAGTCATAGACATTCAAAACATTGGCCATTTTTCTAATGTTATTAAGTTACATCCTTCAAAATAACTTCATAGGTGTCGTCATATCAACAGGTGTCCGACGCAATTCGGACGTGTGGGGGCGGCCGCCCACGGCCGATGGCTGTTATCGGCCCTTGGCCGATGTGACGAATTCCGATATTAACCTATTGCTTGGTGGTATACTTATTAAAAGATAAGTACGAATTGGTTTGCAAGAGGTAGCGCTGACTGCTTTAAAAATATTACAAGCGTAGCGTCTGATAACTGACTCTAGCGTTAGTGATAGTGAATGATTTTTTTGTTTATTTTAAGTGGGGTTTTATTGATTTGTTATATAGCCATATGCACTCCAATGGCACCCGTCGGTCACCATTCGTTAAATATCGTTATCAAATAGGTCGAGGTAAAACGAGGTGTTGCCATAACTCAACTCAGAAACGCTCACGTCAGGAATGGGTGACTTTCATCCCTTAGCTAACAATCTATTAAAGAATAAACAATCTATTCAAAGAATAAAAAATCTACTATTGAGGCCACGTAACAGTAGTAAACGGTATTTAGACAGTTGGCATAGACATAGATAGATGGGGTTGCATTAGGACCCCAGACCGCGTTTCGCCAATCTCTGATGCAGATAATGGACGAGACGTGACTTCAATCTGAGCTCTTGTAAACGACAACTATTTATGTCTTGTGAATAGACCATTAACGGTGAAGTGGCAGACTCACGCCATGCTCACGCCTCTAGATGTGCTGTGCAGAGTATATACACACATATACCTATAGTATCTGAATGAACACATAAATGGGGAACACATTGATAAACTCAAACAAGTTTTTAGCGCACGAAATCAGAGGTCGTGGATGTCAAGGGCGAAATATATTTAGGAGAGAGATAAGCGAGATTTTTTCATGGAAATGAGACATTGAGATAAACAGAAATCACCAGGCAGTTTACAGCTTGCTTTTTGGCAAGCTATTAGAAACAATGTTTCCAACTTTAGTCTGGTTAGTCAATTTTCAATTTGATTTACAAAAGCTACGAGGTAGATTTTAACTTCACTGTTTTGACTTACAGTACAGTCAGCAGCAGATATACCTGAGCGGGCAAGGTGTCCAAGAAAACATATACACTTCAATCGTCACAAAAATAACGACATCTAAGATGTCATTTTCACGTAGGCTTCCAGTTCGTCACAAATACCTTAACTTCTGAGTTTTTCTTTAACACATACACCCTTATTTAATCACAATGACAATAACGGTTAAAAAGTCAGTGGTAACTAAGCAATCAAATTCAAGCTGCTGTCATTAATACCTACACGCACTGCCAATCACGTACGTCAGCAGCCAGGGTGCCACCAGTTGCTAAGCAGTTGTTATTTCAATGGTAACTAAGCATCAACATTTTATCTGTTTAACTTTAAAATAAATACTGTAGCACTACGAATTGACACCTCCTTTCTTAAAGAAGTATTTTATCGTTAAGTGTCAAACTTATACAATAAATAAGTAGGTTCTACTAGAATGATCGGTTTTTTTTATTTTAACTGTCATATGCAGCTGTTCTTCCAAACCGTTGATCATATTATATACTTATGTTAATATATTTATTTAGCCCACTTATTGTAGTAAAATATATTATACAGGGTGGCCCATTTAGATCGGCCAGTATGGGAAAATCTGATACTATACGATCGATATACACCGATCTCTTCTTAGGAATCATGTCAACGATTTTAGTAACACGAAAAACTGCATTCATACATTAAAAAAAAATGTGTACTCAGCTCGGGAATCGAACCCCGAACGTTTTGAAAAATAAAACTAAGACTATTTCTATTTAGATATAGATTGTGTAGGTCTTAAGCAATAAATGTTACTATGAAACATGAATAACATGATGTCTGAAATTAATAAAATGCATTGTTTTCATATCCTTTAATTTAATTTAGTCAATTTTCGAAGAGACAGCATTTTTAGGGTTCCGTACCCAAAGGGTAAAACGGGACCCTATTACTAAGACTCTGCTGTCCGTCCGTCTGTCCATCGACATCCGTCCGTCCGTCCGTCTGTCACCAGGCTGTATCTCAAGAACCGTGATAGCTAGACAGTTCAAATTTTCACAAATGATGTATTTCTGTTGACGCTATTATAAGTAACAATAAATACTAAAAACAGAATAAAATAAAGATTTAAGTGGGGCTCCCATACAACAAACGTGATTTTTGAGTAGTAAATATCAAATGGCATTCCGCACAGGAGTAATCTAAGTAACGCCCACTGCGGGTTCAAACCTACAACGTGCTGATAGAAAGTCGTACAGTATACGCTACATGTGACATTATCTTCAAAAATTATATAAACTAATGCGAAATTAACATAAAACCAGAAGACACAAATTAATAATAGAAATGAAATAAAATAAAAAACAAAAAGCTGTAATCTCTAGGTGCGTACGACTGAGATTTGAACCCGCGGTCTCTGCTTTGAAAAGCAAACGCCTGTTACTGAGACCACGACGTGCCTTGACAATTGGCTCTAAATTCGGCTTCAGTTAGCTTTTGCTATGTGTCATTCGTCTTGACGGTTCTGTTAAAAGAAATAGTTTGCAGTAAGTTGACCGAGAGGCTCCTGTCAAATGGTTGAAGGGCAAAACGTGAGATAGATGTATGTGATGACAAGACTGTACTGCTTTCGATGATTGTCAAAACGCTTTACCTGAAATTAGCATGGCTATCTTTTATTCAATATTCGACCATACTTGTATGCTTTAAAGTCTATTTTTCCATTTTGTTCAGATATATTTGACACGTTGACCGCTTAGATACCATTGGTTTTTTGACAGCTAAGGTATCAATGACTTGTTGTAAGTGTAGAAATTAATGAATAGCGACTGTTAACATATTTGTGACACGTTGAGCGCTCACAAGTAAATACTACCATGACAGTCAACAACTTTTTGACAGTTTAAACGTTTACCTCTCTTTGAGCACCTGGAGTGTATAGCGACTTCTGCTGCTGACTGTACATACTTCGATATCTACATATGTATGTGAATTCCAAGTGTTTTCGCTCATACTTAAGTAATACTCGATTCAAAGACAGTGTATAAACAACAGTAAATCCAAGTGCTATTGTATTTACATACGATACGCGATGCGCTAGAAAATTGTTATGCCGCGGCAATTTACATACCTTGCGTCAACAACATAAAACGGCTTTCCAGCCAGGCTATAAAATCAGTATACAGGCAACATTATTACCAGATACGGGCGTCATCTTAATCTAAAGAGGGTTTGAATCTCCACGCTAAGCCCAATGCGACAAGGCTATTTTGACAGATGAATCTATACAAAGTCTTACCGAAAAGAAACCCGTAAAATAAAATAAAACATTAAACGTAAATAAAACATTCGAGAAACTCATCGCTACGAGCCGACGTGGATCTATGGTATATTATAGACCGGAACAAATCGGAAATCTATATGCGAAAATGTTTAGACAAGTTTTCATAAAACGGGAAATAAGGTCAACCACAAACCAGGCACTAAACTAAAACCATTTTGCAAAGTAATCTAATACGAGTACAGATGTATAAATATACGGTGAATGAGAGCCCGATATAGGCCAAAAGAAGCGACTACGCTACATGATTGATGATGCCAATTTCCTATTGATCGGAGTACTGATATACTTTCATGCGGAGCTTTTTATTTGCGTAACATTTGATTAAACTATAGCCGTATTTTCTTTCGCATTATGAAATAGAGATATAATTTATGCGTAACATTTAAGGCATATTATTTAAATTCAGACTATACTAATATTATGAATGCGAAAGTAACTACATACCTATCTGTTTGTATGTTACATCTTCACGCTTGAACCGATTTACGTGAAATTTCGTATGGAGATATTTTGAGTCCCGGGGAAGGACGTAGGATAGATTTCGTCCCGGAAACTACCCCTTAAGGAGGTGAGGGAGGGAGGGGGAGGGGACTTATTCTACGAAGACGAAAATTCAACATTCAAAGATTTATTTGTTTCACATGGGTAAGTTACAAGAAAAACGCGCGTAGTAAGGGCCCCCCCACATCTGGCGTCTTTCGAACGTCGTCGGCGTCTGCAATCATTCTATGGTCGCTGCTCGACGCAACGTCAACGCAGCGTCGACGCAACTGCGCAGCGACGTCATTTTCCATAGCGCTGACCAGACGCCGACGCTCGAAAGACGCTAGATGTGGGGGGGCCCTAAGGCGCGGGAAGAAGCTTGAAGGTACTTAGACAAATATTGTATGGTCTATAAATAAATGGCTGGATTACTCAATATTTACTTACAGAGATGCTATCGTACGTTCGTCTCATGAGAAGCATTTCGAGTAGAGTCATTGCACTTTCTATTACGAATCGAGGGCACATTACGCGTACAATATGCGAAATGATCATTGACGTCTCATTGGACAAGGGGCCGTTGATCTAATCAACTGTAACAGGCCCAAGTAACTTGTTTATGCAGATTGTAGCCATAGTGTTTTATAAAATGAAAGCAAAGACAAATAGAAAATAATAGAAGCACAAACATAGTCATTTTAAAGGGGCCCGCAGATTATCAGTTCGCCGGACGATATCAGCCTGTCAGTTGTTCGGAGCTTTCAAAATTTGCGTTTAACGTCTGACAGGCCCATATCGTCCGGCGAACTGGTAATCAGTGGGCCCCTTTATACAAATAATGTTTTTGTTGGGAAACTACATTATCTACAACTTTGTACGAATAATTAATCTTAGGACGGATAAAGACGATTGAAAGTTAGTCTTTATAAAGTATTCTCAATCTTAAACCGCAGGACTTAAAAGCGCAAATTTCTACATATTTAACTACGCTAGGTACAGTACAAGTATCTATTGCAGTGGTTCTTAACCTTTTCAGTCCGGTCACCCCTATGACTAACTAGGGAACCTGATTTTACCCCTCCTCCCAATGGTAATAAAAAATAAAACGTGTACGTTTGTTGTATTATTATATTAGGTTAGTTTATTACCCCCGTAAAATACCAGTTTTACCCCCACGGGGGTAATTACCCCCAGGTTAAGAACCACTGATCTATTGTTTCTATACTATGTTATGCAAAATGACATATTTGACAAATATTTGCTTCACTATACTAACGATTTTTTGAACAAGTGCGGTGTAAACATTCAAATACTATTATTTATATGAAACAAGCCCGGGGTTAGAAAACCAAAGTTGTACCGAGCTTGAACACGGTGCATACAGTACCCACACAACCACATTCGATTTCAAAGTTTCACCTTTGCACGCTATCAATTGCAAATAGCAATAAAATAAAGCTAACAACCGGTTATTATTTGCTGAATCAAATGGACGACTCACAGATGGCAATAATTGGCCGTGGATCTGTTACAACGACACACCATGTGTAATCAAATCACTAATCAGTGTAAATCACAGCTGTGATTAAACTGATTACGGGTGTTAAGAGTTAAGACGTGACAGAATGTTGCAGTTAATGAGACGCTGTGTACAAACAGCGACACTCCTAATAAACTGAACATCAGTGAACCTTATTGCAAAGGGCATAAGGTCCACCGATGTACAGTTAACAGTGTGGGCGATGGTACGTAGTGGACACGACTCTATTAAATGCGTGTTTTAAAACTACCTATTAAGATTTTTATTGACCCGTTGATTCTCTAGTTATTGTGTTTATTTGACTTCTTTGTAAAATAGATGTACCTAGGTTTCATATATAGCATATTGGCATTGTTAAGCTCTGGTTTCTTAAGATAGCAGTGCCGTAATATAGCGACCGTTTCCATATAAAATACTACGACATCCTTATTTAGCCGTATTATTCGGTATGGAGACAGCCGCTATATGACGGCACCGCTATCCTAGGAAAACTGGGCTTTAGCAAGTTTTCATGTTGGCACTTTTGGAAAGGGGGTTTATAGCTTTATACATCGCGTAAAGAGTCACACTAGTAGTTTTAACAATCTGCAAGGGTTCTTGACTATGGTTTTGTGTTATGTAAATTATCTCACTATACAGGGTGGAAAGGCACGACGATCCTTTCCGCAAAAGGGGGATTGTTTAGCCTAAGCTCTATATTTTCTCCATAGAAACTATGTTAATATGGGCAACCGTTTCTAAATTATGGCCTTTTAAACATCCATGCAAAAAACTACTTTGTTCTAACCCTAACAGGTGACAGGGTCAATGAACTTACTTGTAAACAATCAGTATACGACAGGAAATTATGCTTATTTGTTGCCATCTAACCATTCTTAGGTCTGCTTACAACACGGTAAGAATCGTTGCAAGATTTTCGCTTTCTTAGTGGTTCCACTTGTTCAATACTTGAATGAAGTAGTTATGTTATTCCTTAATATTAATAATACTAACCACAACATTATTTACAACGACTGTTCAAATTGTGACATTGACAACCACTCAAAAGTACGCAATCGTCTTATAAATATCTCTGGTTTCCTTGACTGATAAAAAAGGTTTTAGTTTCTTAACACGTTTCACAAAATTATTTTCGAATAATTGGAAACTATCTAAAATAATAAAAATTACAAGTAGATTGTGTTTGACGCACCAAATGAAGTTGCAAAAATTAAATACTAAGAATAAATCAAGAATAAATACGTCTTAAATACCTAACTAACAAACCTTCTTGCGTGGTAGGAAATAGACAAGACGTCTGATATTTGAAATTAAATTGTCATTGAACTTTACTTATCTAATGTCATTTTCTTATGTGTAATGTTAAGTAGATGCTCGTGGTTATTTAAATTTGTGGGGCTGTGTAAAAGATATGGTGTACCAAACGGAATGTGAAACTGCGGATGAAATGAAACATTAAAGGCTAATTGCTGCTTTTGACAATCTGCAGAGGAAAAATGACGAAGAGCATAGTACACTATCGCATGGGCAATGTGCGCGGGCTCGGGAGCCGGCTGCGGCGTACACGGCGGTTATAAGACACGGAGGTACATTTGAACACCGTATGTGAAGATAAGATAGTGTTAAATATTTGCAAAAAGTAATTATCTAAGAAAGTAATAAAATTGTTTGTAATATTTTTGCATTCATTTGATTTATTTGTCATTTATGCGTCATTCATACATCATTGCGATTCTGTCAACGATCGGAAAAAAGCGTAAAGTCCCGAGCTTTCCCGACGGAGATCCTTAATCTAGCCGTCATGTGCACATGTTATAGGGTTATCACCACAGTTAAAAAGTAGAAAATTTTGTATTTTTATTTTTAACTCAATTAACGATTCTTACCATTACCAATCTGCTCTGTATCACTTAAACGACCTAATACTTCCGGGAAGGATCGTCGTGCCTTTCCACCCTGTATAAATTAACAATATCTTTGTCTGTTTCCTATTTCTGGATATTTTCTGTATTCTACATTATAAATAAGATATTTCCATTAGCTCATATTTACAAAGTTATAAATTGTTTATTCTAACCGTTGACCATATAGACGACATCGAATATGTTTACGCTTACGTGATGTCGAGTAGGAGGATGGTCCCACGGCCGGCAAACATAATATTCCGCAATTGCTTATTGATCTTCGATCGAGTCATTAATTTGTCCATGATAGTCTCCATGACGGATTAGGATGGCTCACGGTATCGGTAGCACGATTTGGCTTTCACTTGGCTAATGTGTAATGATCTCTATACTTACACAGATTATCTTATTTAGCAATAATAAATTTCCTTCCCAGTTTCGTGAAATCTATTTGATAACTTTGAACTGGCCAAATATATTTCAAGGATTATATAAAAAAGGAAATTAACGAAGGCTAAAATGAAGATACATTATCTTCTGAAGATACATCTGATGGCCACACCTCGACTATATCGTACAGTAAAACTCACAATCCATTCTAGGTAATATTATAAAAACCGGGCAAGTGCGAGTCGGACTCGCGCACGAAGGGTTCGGTACCACAATGCAAAAAAAAAAAACAAAAAAAAAAACGGTCTCCCATCCAAGTACTGACCACTCCACGTTGCTTAACTTTGGTCAAAAATCACGTTTGTTGTATGGGAGCCCCATTTAAATCTCGAAACGAAAGTCTGTCTGTCTGTCTTTCTGTCTAGTTCAACGCAGATGAAGTCGCGAGCAGAAGCAAGTAAATATATTATAAGCACTGAACAAAGCGGTAAAAGAGCAGAAGGCAGACCCTTATCTAAGGCTCTAAATGCTATCGTGACGCAATGGACTTTATTGTAAAAGTAGGCTTTGATTTTGATATACATAATATTAAATTCCGGCACCGTATCAAACAATTCAAATTGAAAGTTAACGTCTATCCGCGTCGTGACTGGCGAAAATATAAAATTACCGAATATAAGTTTCCAAACAAATTCAGATAAACGATTAGACGCGAAGAATATTAACGTAGCGATAGTGTTTTGTGTCGGACATTCTAAAGCAATTACGTAGTTAAGTGAAGCAAATAGGCTGCAATGTAGATTGGAGAGAGATTACCGGAACATTATGGGGGGCCGTGACGAAGCAAATTACATAAAATATTAGTCAAACACAAATTTGTCGATAACTTTATCAAAGATGCTGGTAACAATAGCAGACTCAAATTTCTGCTATTAACTTGTTTTTGTTGCATAAAATAATAATCCAAACTACTCCCTTGATAGATGTTTTAAAAACTAAAAATAAATAGATTTATGGTAATGCACTAACAATTAGTTTAATTACTATTCTTAATGGATTTGGGTTTATGATTTTTGTAAGATTATACAATGAAAACCAACTGTTTTTAACAACTTTCTTTGAAGAAAAGTTTGATGATGGCAAACTTTAATTTAAAAGAAAGCCTTAATAAGGCCTGAAATATTAGGCTAGTCGGCAGGGCAGTTTATTTTATCAAAAATGCCAAAGCTATATACCAGTCTTTGAAATTAGTTTCTCAAGCGGATCAAGGGCTGCTATAGAATGCATAGAAGAAAGTGAAAAGATGTTAAGGGGTTTTGATGTCACTATGAACTTTAGATTAACAGTTGTATAAAACTAGTTTCCGAAGTCCGAACCCGACAATGACTGGTCAAAAGTGCTGATTACGAACGTTGTTCACGGGTCATTAGTATCTCTGTCGTGAGCGACAGACAGAGCTTTGTATACCGACGTGCTGGTAGCGATTGTATCTAATGAACACCCACAAAACGATATCTGATTACACTTTATTAAAGCAAAATTGTGCCAGATACAATGATAAATATGTTTTACTTAAAAAGAAAGTTTGAAAAGCGAAGTGTTCTCAATCGATTTCAATCTAAGAGGCAAAAAGTCCAAATAATGTTCAAATATGCTAATTGCGATAGAATGCTGCAAGTAATTGACAAATGGGAATGTGCAATATGCATTATACCGGCGATCAAAAGCCATTTAAGACGAAATCTCGTAGTCTCGTAGTGAAATGACTACAAGTTACAACCATTTGGTGGATAACATCTAAATTTCTCCGTTTGTTTACTTTGTCGGCTACTTTAAATTTACTCTGGAAACGGATCTTCTATAACTTAGAGAAAGCATGCACGAAGTACTACTTACTAAACTAAATTTAGGTTAGGTATTTCAACCAAACTCATTTGAGGATGGCTTTGTCACAAAGGATTTCATATCTAGGTAAAATTACTGTCACTGACAAAATATAATGTAATCCAGAATTGATTATTTATATCATGTATGTATATATTATACATATAGTATTTTGAACTTAGAACATAGTTTTAAATAATATTCAAATTGGTTGTTAGAAAGAAATAAGTGGAAATAATTATTATCGAGCATGTTTATTCATGCACAGCTTTAGGTAAACTCAAGCAGCGTGCGTTCATCCGGATAACGCCGGGAGCATCGTCCTCAAAACTGGCACCGACTAAGGTGACCTTCAGGATGTTTGTGGCAATTTTCGCCTATCGAGTTTGGGTCGAACTGAATTAATATTTAAAAAAAATACCGCGCCGTATTTGAATGCGCATGGGATTGTAAAGCATAAGGTACCCATTAGTCGTAACCATTATTTTACTTCAAGTTAGTTGTAATGTAACGACTGTGTCGAGGGAAATATCTAAGAATTATTTATCTAGCTTAAGTCAACTGAATACGTAATATACGTATTAAATAAGTTATAACAATTATGTACCTAATATTACTGTAAAACCCGGTAATTTCGAAATCCTCCTAGTAATTTGGTAAAAGGTTGCCGATATCTAGTACCTATTTCATATCATAACGGTGATAAATGATAAAGTCTGCCAGGTTAGTCAGTTGACGCCAACCTAGGCAAACATTAAGCTCAAAGCGTGTCAGGGAAAACAAACAATCGTGACCAGAAGACGCATGATCGCAGCTTCGAATAAGATTGATACGACAGTCTGCCGTGATGACAAACTTTATAGTCCGTACATATAATAACCTGGTTATGTACAGAAACCTCGCTCCGCTGAGCTGTTTCCGCAGAGCTATATAGCTGCGCTGCTCAGGTGAGAACGCAGCCTTAGAGTCGTCATTACCTCACACGTTATTGTATTAGAGTAGTTACGTCAAGAAACTGAAGAGCTTAAGACAAAACAATCGAGGGTCAACATGAACAGACATCTGAATAGATAGGAACTTTACTCCGAGACTATTAAACCTAGAGGTACAAGTTGGAACCTAACCGAAGACGTCAGTAGCAGACTACGTGTCGCTGCAGCACTACCCGGTGCGGTTCTTTGAAATACCATTCGTAAGTTTCGTAAGTAGTTAGCGACACGAGGTAAGCGACGCGTCGGCGACCGGCAGACGACATTGTCGCCCACCTGCCGCCTGATCGCAGATCAGTGGTGTAGCGCTGTGCTTCTCTCATTCGGAACAGTCGGAACCAACTGTATATGGCGTGGCGCTGTTGTCCGCAATCTGCAATTGGATTTGAAATCGTGACATAGCAACATGACGCCACGATGCGGCGACACGTCGTCTGCTGCTGTCGTCTGCGGTCGGGTTCCAATTCCCACTCGAACCTTTAGTGTAATTGGGGGTCATATTTGTTTTGGTTTCGTCTGTAGCAAGTTATCACTAAGTGTTATGTTATCAACCGCTGGCATAATGCCAAAGCTACAAAGCAGGAGTGGTCGGCAGAACAGATGAAAGCAATTAAGGACTAAACCGCCATTGTTTACTAAGATCCTCGCACACGAAACGACCTAAGTTTTCTTCTGTACAATTTAATTTAGTCCTTAAATCAACGAGCGTGCCGCCTTCGCGTCAATGACGTAATGTTGCCTATTGCGCACCATTGCATATTTACTGCCCATAGAAACTAAGCGCGATAAAACATTGCCTTGCGCCGTATTTGCTCACTTCTGCTTTAGGAATAGGTATCTTGATTGGTATGTCTAGTTGCCATTATTGTACCTAGGTACATGTGATTGCAATGACATAGTATAAATTATAGGCTGGTAGAAGAGGTATGGCCATGGAAAATCCCTAAGTGAGTACATTAGAGGGACAGACGCCTAACTTTGAGTAGGCGCAATGTCAAGCATCTCGAACAATAACAGAGTCATGCAATGTTTTGATTGGTGTCCTTGGACACCTCCCTATGCTTAATAAATTAATATATAATACTAGATAATAGAAAAGTTTCAACTTTCTCAGTGGAAATTGGTAGAGCTTAGCTTTAGCATAATAACAATATACGTAACCAAGCAGATCTATCACTAGGTAATCAACAGGACTTAAGATAATGAAAATTCAAGACAAGGATACAACATATAAGGGTTAAGTATATTGGGTAATTTTGCACATAACCGTAAAATATAATCAGTATAATATTAGAGAGTCAAAAAAATATTTGCCTCTTATTCCTTCTCATCACATAAGTATGCATTGCGTTTTAAAAATTGGGAGGGTTGTATCACGAGCTAAAATATTATAATACTATGAATAAAATGCTGCCAAAACAGACAGTATTAATAATTTATTGCTAATCCTTGATTCCTAATGTTCCTACCTGACGTTAAAGAAATTTTGTCGTCAGGTGAACCTGTTCTTTGAAATATTATTTATACATTAACGGTTAACTTCAAAAACACACTGATAAGTAACAAAATTCACCAAAAAATAAAATATTTTTCAAAACACTCACCTTCATTAGTCTCCATGTCGATCCCGACCAAAAAAAAGAAAAGTTAATAAAATAATAAAGCGTTTCTATGACGACCCATGACAGCAATCAAACTCTTCCTTCAAAACTTATAGGATTCTCATTGGTTAATTTTTGACGGCAAAATATTGTCTATTATTTTTATTGTTCATGCCTAGACCATGGATACGTTTCGAAAGACTAGGTTTTGTTAGATGCGAAATAATAAAAGTTTTTTGAGAATTTGTCCCGTCAGATTCTATCGATTATTATAATGATTTTTTTTGATCATATAAAATTTACTATTCAAAAATAACAAAGGTGAAGGACTTGAATTTTGCACTGAACTTGCTGTATAAATCACAAACTAAATCAGGATAGCCAACATAAGAAAAGATGACGTGTCTAAGATGACACGGATACGGTAACGTCAATAACCGTAAATTAAAGAATCGACTCGTACAACACTAGTATAAAAATTAAGAAAATTGGAAATAAAGAACCGACGTGTATCATTTTATTCGTAGTGATCTGTTGTGTTGTAAGAAGTCGTTGTATACTCAGACAAAAGTTAAATAAGCAAGGCACATAAGAAATAAATAACTTTAACCATGGGTTTGACGATATCAAGTGTCTTTACAAAGCTTTTCGGCAAGAAACAAATGCGTATCCTTATGGGTAAGTTACAATTGACAGCTCATCGGTAGACGATAGCGTTGAATGGTGTTTCTTTTATGGTTCATTATCTTGTAATTGAAGACTATAATAATATGTTACGGATATTATAATTCTTACATTAACCTTGTTTTACAGTGGGCCTCGACGCCGCCGGGAAGACCACTATACTTTACAAACTAAAATTGGGCGAAATAGTAACAACTATACCGACTATTGGATTCAATGTAGAAACAGTGGAGTACAAAAACATTAGTTTTACGGTGTGGGACGTCGGCGGTCAGGACAAGATTAGGCCGCTGTGGCGTCATTACTACCAGAACACTCAGGGTCTTATTTTTGTAGTAGACTCTAGTGATACCAAGAGAATAGCTGAAGCCGAAAATGAGCTCGCAAATATGGTAAATACACTATGATAATTTATACATATTAGATTATTGTGATTAAACGAGACGAGTGAGAGAGAGGTGTGAAAGAGAAAGACATGGGAACCCCAAGTGAATGGGAAAAGGGCAAGAGAATGATGAGTTTATTGTGATTAAAGCATGTCTATTTCAAACTGTGTTATAATATGATAAGAATAAAGTAGCTAATTTAAATTTTATTCAAAAATGTACAGTTTTATTGTTTTATTTCAGTTAAAAGAAGATGAATTGCGAGATGCAGTTATCCTAGTATTTGCTAACAAACAGGACATGCCTAATGCAATGACTGCAGCCGAGTTGACCAATGCACTAAACTTGAACAACCTGAGAAACCGCCGTGTAAGTTTCTATTTGCTTTTATGTCTGGCTATCTGAAAACCATAGTATAGAATAATGATTGATTTGGTAAAATTTAATAATATAACTTAACTGATTCGGGGCTGATGACTCGCCTGCCGTGTCATCAATGTTTTTATGTGTGGCGCATGACACGGGAGGAGTGTCATCATATTCTATGGCGCATGGCATGGCTGCCCTGTCATGAAATGATTGTTCCACGCCACAGTCTAAAGTTTTCGAAAATGGAACATGCAACGAAACAAGTTAATATTTTTAAAATACAATAATTCCCTCACACACAGAAATCTTACAGAACTTTGAGTTGCCTATTAAGATTGCCTGGTAAAGTTGATTTTTATGTTTTAAAGATTGTAGACTAGACAAAAAAATTCAAAATCACTCTCCTTCTTGATGCGACTGGCAAATCATATTACTTTTTGGCAACCGGGTTTTTTAACCTAATTAGACCCCGCTAAATCCGAATTTGCCGGTTGCTCGATCGAAATCTTGACCGGAAGTGAGTTATTTGACATTAAAGGTCCCTTTTTTTCGTTTCTCGTAAATAACTCTTAAACGGTGGCGCATAGCAAAAAATGTTCTATTACATAAGTAATCTGCATAAAATTGCCTACAAGAAAGATTTAGTACAATTTTTCGGTAGAATCAATATTCAAAGAGATTTTAACGCGGGAAATTTAATTATAATAACTTCTAAGGTCCCGTTTTTTAGGCTTTCGTAAATAACTCATAAACGGTGGCCAATATCAAAAAATGTTGTTAGACGTTAATAATCTACACTACAAAATTTTGAACGAAAATGAATCAGTACACTTTTCGCAGGGATCAATATTTAAAAAGATAATAAAGAGGGAAAGTTAATTATAATAAATTCTAAGGTTCCTTGTTTTTATTTTTTCGTTAATAATTTGAAAAGTATGACTCATAGCAAAAATACTCTTATACATAAATAATAAACGTAAAATTTCCTACAAGAAACATGTAGAACACTTCTCGCTAGGATCAATATTTAAAAAGACAAAGCAGCGGGTAAGTTAATTATAATCAGTTCTAAAGTCCCTTTTTAGTTTTTTGTAAATAACTCGTAAACGGTGTCCCACAGCAAAATACGCTTTTAAGAATAAATTATCTACATAAAATTTCCTCCAAAAAACATCTAGAACACTTTTCTCCAGGATCAATATTTCAAGTGATATTAAAGGAAGAAAATTAATTACAATCAGTTCACAGGTCACTTTTTTTTAAGTTTTTCGTAAATAACTCGTAAACGGTGGCCCGTTGCAAAACAATATTCTACATAAATATTAAACATAAAATTGTCCACAAAAAAGGTTCTGTACACTTTGTCGCTACGATCAATATTTAAAGAGGTATTAAAGGGGGTAAGTTAATTATAATCAATTTCCAGGTCCCTATTTTTAGGTTTTCGTAAATGACTTGTAAAATAAGGCTCATAGCAAAATAAGTCCTTAATGTTCGCTTGATTGCATAAACCTAAAAATAGGGACCTGGAAATTGATTATAATTAACTTACCCCCTTTAATACCTCTTTAAATATTGATCGTAGCGAAAAAGTGTACAGAACCTTTTTTGTGGACAATTTTATGTTTAATATTTAATATTTATGTAGAATATTGTTTTGCAACGGGCCACCGTTTAAGAGTTATTTACGAAAAACGAAAAAAAGGAACCTTTAATGTAAAATATCTCACTTCCGGTCAAGATTTCGATCGAGCAACCGGCAAATTCGGATTCAGCGGGGTCTAATTAGGTTAAAAAACCCGGTTGCCAAAAAGTAATATGCTTTGCCAGTCGAAATCGATTTTATGAAAAATATGACCAGTCTATTGATAAACATTTGCAACTTGTGTTTTTGTTTAGGGTGAATACAATAAAAATGAAATTGTTTGATTTTCAGTGGTACATCCAGGCTACCTGCGCGACGCAAGGCCAGGGCCTTTATGAGGGTCTTGACTGGCTGTCCAATGAACTGGCGAAAAAGTGAGATTCAACACTCCTTGCAGTCTCCGGGAGTCAGAGAGTACATTCCCAAAATGGCTGAAAACTTCCCGTATTGTGAATGTTGTTCAATCTATATTGAATCCAAAAGACTTTTAAATTTGTATGTAACTAATTATACAAGGTCGTTTTAATATTTTTAAGGCTAGAACTTTGATTTGTTGGTGAATATTTATCATTTTGTTAATCATTAAGATTTTCATATTATATTTAAACTATCATCTTTGTGTCAACAAGAAGCCTATTCAGTTAGAATAGAAATTTCAGAAGATACTTGGATTATGCATTTATACTTATCTATAGGCAGCACAATTGGAGTGTTAACATA
This sequence comes from Cydia fagiglandana, assembly GCF_963556715.1. Lineage (NCBI taxonomy): Eukaryota > Metazoa > Arthropoda > Insecta > Lepidoptera > Tortricidae > Cydia > Cydia fagiglandana. The sequence continues at coordinate 11,159,043 of NC_085948.1, forward strand.
CACATTTTTAATATGAAACAAGCATACATCAAAAATAAATAGAGACAATAACTGTTTTAGAATGGTCCGGGAATTATGATAAACTACTATTCCTATGGTTAATTTAATTAGACATTATTATTTATTGTGTGTAAGTTACTATTATATAAAATTTATAACTGCTTTTGTACTGTGAAGTCCTGGGCATTTCCATAACACTTTATCCAATGTAATCCAATGGCACAATAGATATCCATCCAGCTTTCAATTCCAATGTCCAATGTAATGAAATGTATATAATGTAAATCTTTTGATTGGCCAAATAATCTTTCTACACTGTTTGAGAAAGCTGTATCTTAATCCCTAAGATTGGAAGTTTGCTAATGTATGCTAAAGATATTTTAAAGTTTATAATAATAGTGGCAAATAAATAGGTGTAAATAAAACTGTGCCTTTTGCTACCGCCACCACTACTATGCCTTTATTTTTCATCAAATACTATACATAATTTTTCTGAGGTATGATAAAACAAGAAAGAGTCGGGTAAACACCTGAAGTCCAACGAGAAGAGATAAACTGTAGTAGTCATACTAGTAATAATACTGAAATGTGTGGTCCTGAAATAATTTTTTTAAATGTTTTTCTCCTTGGACCTTAGTCTTACCAGGTCTTACCATTTGCAGAACTTCTTTGTGATGATGACAAATTGGTGTAACCTATTCCTATCATACATGTATAGAATATATCTATTTCATGATGTTGGCGATTCTAATCGCACAAATGAGATGAGGCTAATGATTTTCGCGGTAGGCCCTTAGGTTTGTTATGGAGTTGTGCTTGAGCTTTTGCATCTCTTTCCTCACCACGTCGGACTAAAGTGACGCAGCAACGTAACGCAGGCAATAACAAATCACAACGTAGTAAACACTACCGAGAACAAAAATCGAAATTACTTTGCCTCTCTTTCACTCTTGTAATTTTCGTGGTAGATAAAGTTACGTTCAAAAATAAGTTTTTCATGGCTTCGTGTATTATGAACGTACCCTTTTTACAGTGACAGTGACATTCATCTCATGTGGTGATGTCACCGGATCGAGTGAGTCCATAGTGAGTCAGCCGGTGAAGTGCAACAACGCATTTAAACAAAACAGGAAAACAAGTTTTAGTGGGTGGCGTATTAGTACGGCTCAGTTTTAAATACAAAGTAATCTTGGCCGGTCGCTTGAGGAACAGTTTACGACAAAAGATGGCAAATTTCTTTTCAAATCTTTATGCCAAGATTTTCGGCAAATCACCGATTAGAATTTTAATTTGTAAGTAGTAAATATTAATGGATTTCCTTCCAACAAAATTGCTCCCGCAATGTCTTTGTACACAATTTTAATGGGTCTTATATTTTAATACATCATATACTCCTGAAATCTGTTGTTGAAATTGTTTTCGTGTATTCCGTCTTCTTTGTGGCTGTGACCTCTGTGAAAGGATATCTACAAACAACCATTGTGTGGGAGTCTATTTTTAGCTATAAATAAGTAAACTATTATTTTTCAGTGGGTCTGAATGCAGGTGTGGGCAAAACAACTGTTTTATATAGGCTGAAAGATGGCACCACCATTGACAGTACTCACACAGTTGGATTCAACTTGGAAACTGTGAAACATAACAATATCAGTTATGAGTTGTGGGACATTGGTGGTGGTGACAAAATAACACCTTTGTGGAATCAGTACTTCCAGAATACCAAGGCAATAATATTTGTAGTTGATTCAACTGATAAGGAGCGACTGGACGTTGTAGAGCAGGAACTGCATAGACTGGTAAGTATTTCACTAATTTGCATAAACTATGGTTTCATTATTTTTACCCGTTGAACACTATGTTTAATATAATAAGTAGCGTGTCATCATGAACCTTGTTGGAATGCATGAAGGTTGATATTGGGCACTTTTAACTGACGTTTTTTGTCAAATCAAAGAGTCAAAAGTACAATACATCAAGATAAAGTTTTAAATTTACTTTTTTTTTCAGCTGACTGAAAAAGAGCTTGAACATTGTCCAATCTTGGTGCTGGCCAACAAGCAAGACTTGCCAGATGCTATTAGTGTAGACGAGCTGAAGAAAGCATTGAAGTTGGACCAATGGAAGAACCGTACTGTAAGTCTAATAGTAACTATTGCCATTGTTCATACTGTTCATAGTTATTAATCATTCTACAAGACTTAAAATAATTACTGATTAAAATATAATTATATTAAATAAATTTTATTCAATGAATAAAGGGGTTACTCTTCAGGTTAAGACAATTTAATAACCACATTCACAACAAGATATGGTTTATTTTGACTAATTCTACTACTATAACTAGTAAGATTTTTTTGAAGACATAAAATAACTCAAATTAAGCAGGATCACTGTTAAAAGAATATATAATAGTTGTAAAGTCTCATAATAAATAATGCCTAATTGCAGCAACTTTCTTAGACTTCACTTTTGAGCTAATAAGAAAAACGTGTTGCCAGCATCACTCACTTTCGCATTTAATTTTCAGATCCATGTACAATCTGCCGTTGCCAATCAGGGGACTGGAGTGACTGAGGGTTTTGATTGGCTTTGCGCTGAACTTGCGAAGTCGGAAAAGTAGATTTTAAGTTCCTTCGCATTGATCTGAATTATGCCCTTGGCTTGGTAGAACACACATTATTGATATCAAAAATAATTGAAATATGAATGTAATTGTTCTGATGACCAATAGACCAGGTACAGCTGACGTCAAAAGTGTGTTTACATTTTTCGCCTTATTACAAAGGAGTAAGGTGTAAAAAAGTAAACACACCTCTGAAGTCGACTGTACCACCGTCCACACAGTTAACTGACAATTTGTAAACATGAGGTCTTACATAATGGTTAGTAAATAATACTGTATTACCAATATTATCTAATTGTGGCTCTAGTGGAAAGGGGTACAAGGTGGGTACAAGTCTCGGGCAGTGTAGGTAAAAAGGGTGCCATAAAACATTTGTGCATTTTTAGATTTTTACACCTGAGCTGCGCGTGATTTGCACCCCTTTCTATTAGGGTCACAGCTATCGTACCAAGGGTATAAATTTCGTATTCATGTTTAAGTGATAATAATCAGCACTTTTTTTTTTATTATCTATATTGTGTTATAAAACAATTCGTGTATTACGGGCAGAGTGACTGAATACTAGCACAAACTGCTGACAGCTGACTGTTGAATTTATAGACTGAGTGAGACTTGTAGTCATGCATGTAAGAAAAATAAAATAGCATAGCTAACTTTTTATGTTAATATTTATTAAGCTTTTCGAATATTTTTAAGTTTTATTTAATAAAACTATTGGCTAACATTTAGTTTTTCTCTCTTGAACCCTGTAGTTATAACCCTATAACGCTTTGTTGTTTAAATTAGGCCCAATATTGACCGTGGCCGTCTAAACGAATTCTGCACGGATTATTATGACGCCATCTACAAGAGACAGCGCGACAGCCAGACCGCAGCCAGTGGGGAGACACTTCTGACTTCGGTCGAACTCCGGGCTATAACCGCGAAAATCGAAGTTCGCAAATTGCGGGCATCTTTCTCTGTCACCCTTATAACGCCTTCATTGGAGTAAAAGAGAAAGATTCCCGCAATTTGCGAATTTCGGTTTTCGCGGTAGCCCCTCTGCTCCGTTCGGCTCAGCATTGCTCCGAGCAATTATTAGGGTTGGCACCACTTGACTTCCTCCTCACCTCCTCTTGCTCACCTGAATTTTGACAACCCTAAATAGCCAATATACAAAAGGGGTGTGTAATGATCCGTATAACAATTTTTGATATATTTTCAACAGATATAACAACTTTTGGTATAATTTCGTGGTGTATAATCACTTAAGCAATATAATGAACTTTTGATATAACAACAAAATAACAATTTTCATGGGATATAATGTTCAATCGATATAAATGCATCAGTAAAAAAATATTTCTTTTTTTAAGAATTTTTTTAGGTGAAATTAAAAAAATTGAATAATTATGAAAAAAAAATTATAAATATTTTTTCACCACACCAGCTCGGAAAGGCTTACTTTGCACTTCAAAAACTGATAGCAAAGTTGCATTTTATTCACATGTGAGACAAAGTAATCAAATGCAAATTTTGAGTTGGTTTCTTATGTTTGCTGGTAGAAATTACTTTTAAATGATGATTTTGGATGATAAATATTTAATAACATTCATTTGGATTTGATTTTGTTTGATATTTTACATTTAATATTTGCTTCAGGTTGGTGTGGTGAAAAATTTTGTGTTTCACTCGGGGGCAAATTTTGTTTAACCCTCGTGCTTTGAAACCCTCGCAACGCTCATGATTCCATTTTTCGAACCACTCGCTACGCTCGTGGTTCAATTTTGGAATCTTTCGCTTGCTCGGGTGTCAATATTAGCACGAGCGGGTAAACAACAACTTTGCCCCCTTGTAAAACAAATAACTATTTTTACTTCATAACTTATAAATCACATTTACAAATAATTTGAAAACAACTACTTATATAAAAATCTAAAAAAAATATTTGTTTTTTTTTTTGGATTTCATACAACGTTGAAAATTTTCAAAGTGGTTGAGCACCCCCTTGTAGTTGAGATAAAGTTACAAAACTTGGTGTACATTATCAGCATATTATGTGTAACCAAATAAGGGGGTGCCGCTTCTTCTAGCTAGTTTGAATTTTTCCCATACAAACGTGAACCATCCTAAAGTTCGTAAGTCGACCTGTATGCATTAGTAAGACATTTTTACCTTGTTGCCACAAATGGATTTTTTTACAAAAAGGGGTCATCCATTAATTACATCACACGTTTAGGGGGAGGGAGGGGGTCAAGGAAATGTGACATGGGGGAGGGCGGAGATACAAACTTTGTGACGTCACTTTAACTTCATCAGTAACCGAAAATTTATTTGAATTATTTTATTCGCTGTACATTTAAATAACAAGTTTTTAAAACGATAATCGTTTTTATTCGTTTAATTTTGTTTCCTAAGCAGTTTTGGGTTATAAAATTACTAATATACGATATAAATATCGTCAAAAATATTTTGATAAAATATTAATAATACTTAGGTATCGATAATCGGTAATCGATTTGGCGATTTCGTGGAAAAAATGTGACGTCACACTAGGGGGGAGGGGTTTGCCAAATGTGACCAAGTGTGACAAGGAGGGGGGGAGGGGTCAAAAAAACCTAGAAATTCGTGTGACATAATTAATGGATGACCCCAAAATATATTTTATGCAATAGTATATTCTGCAATAAATAAACAAAAAGCACCTTTACAGGCGGAATAAATTTTTGTCAGTATACTTGAGACTCAAATAAGAAAAACGGGATATATATTATGTACCAGAGTCGTTACCTTTTATCGTATTGTCCACAGAAGTGACCTTTTCTATATAAACTAAGAGAAGTAATTAGCAATAGGAACTCGAGATTGTCAAGCAGCCGTCATACGTTCTATGCGTTCTATCAAAGTAACTCGCACCGCCGCGCCGCCGTAGATTCTAATCACAATTCTAATGCATTATTTGAGGAGATTAGCACTGGATTAGCATGTTTTACTAGTAGGTATAAATCTGAGCTCGCGCCGAGAGTTCCATAGGCCTGCCGGCCTAGCCAAGGTTACAATTTGACCAAAGAGCATATAATCACTACAATCGCTATCGCTTCGACAACGAAAAGCATTATGTCTCTCTATCACTCTTCCGTATTAGTGTGACAGTGACAGTTGCGTTTCGATCGCTACGGAGCGTAAGCGATTGGCATCTTGGCTACGCGGCCTGGTCACGTGTGTAGCCGGGGTCAGCCGGTGCAGCAACGCAGTTAAACAAAAACAGGAAAACAAGTTTTAGTGGGTGCTGGTGTACTAGTACTAGTACGGCTCAGTTTTAAATACAAAGTAATCTTGGTCGGTCGCTTGAGGAACAGTTTACGACAAAAGATGGCAAATTTCTTTTCAAATCTTTATGCCAATATTTTCGGCCATTCGCCGAAATCACCGATTAGAATTTTAATTTGTAAGTAGTAAATATTAATGGATTTCCTTCCAACAAAATTGTTCTCGCAATGTTTTTGTACACAATTTTAGTGAGACTTATATTTAATACGTCACAAAATATATGTACTCCTGAAATCTGTTATTGTTTTCGTGTATTCCGTCTTTGTGTCTGAGTCTGTGACCTCTGTGAAAGCATATCTACAAACAACCTTTGTGTGGGATTTTTAGCTACAAATAAATAACCCATTTGTGCTCGTTAAGTTTTGGAAAAATAGGGCAAATATTGTAGCAGGTTATAGAGTAATTTTTAGAGATGCAACGGATAGTTGTTTGGCCGGCGGAATTATACCTACATTTCGGTTTTTCAAGTTCGCATTGTGCAGATTTTGACCTGTTTATACTGTATGCAATATTATTTGCGTTATTTGACACATTGTGACTGACGTATATAGAGATGTAACTAACCCAAATCGATTGTCACAGCAAGCGATTACGATTGGATGGCACGTAGACTGAGGTATCGAATTGTGACGTATAATGAATTTTTATTTGAGATTTAAATAAAGCTAGAATTATTTAATTTCCCGCAAGGTAAATGCATTTAATACACCGACCGAGTAGGTCGCACCCATCGTCAAAATCTAAACTAACTGGGGATCTATTTTAAAGTTTATTTATGTTATTTCTGTGTCAAATTTGTTGTCTGTTAGGTGACGATAAATATATCCATATTTACAGTTAATTATCCACCTTTTCCTTACTTTTATTAAAAGAAAAATGAAAAATTCATATCGATTTACTTAGACAACTACCGATTCATAACAGTGGTGTCCGGCCAACCCTAAAATTAAAAAAAAAAGACGTAGAACGTAAACGTTTGCAGTGCAATTGTTTTCCTTTGTGATTTCGATGTGCAAGACATTTTACGTTGTATTGCTGTTGTGAGTTACAGATGTCAAATAACGCAAATAACGATGAACACAGTATAGTAGTGAACGTTCGCGCGGACTCATTTCTAGGTTCGAAATGAGTGCGCGTGCATGACTATGGAATGTTTAAATTAATTTAAAATAATAACGAGTAACATTATGACCGTGACTGTTTCGTAAATCCAATTTTGTTTACTCCGAAATCAAGCAATGTTACTATCTGGTAGATATGAGCGCCGCGCCGGCGCGCCGCCGCCGCCGACAATATTTTCGCGCCGCCGCCGCCGACGCTGCGCTATCGGCGCGGCATCGGCGTGACCTTGTTAGATACTACTACTTTCAGAATCAGATAATATATATTTTATCTAGTTCAGATCTTTAACGGCGCCAGTCTGAATAGCTTATAGACATTCAAAAGGTATTATAGGTCCATATAATTCAAAAATATTGATGGTACATTCAAACTTTTCTGTTTGGTAACCGCGCTAGTACTGTTAGGGCAACGAAATGACTAATTTTGCCAGCTGGCTAGCCCATTCGTCATTCACCGCGAATATAATCATTGCAACCATGATTGAATGTTTTTAAAAGGGGTTAATTTCAGATATTAAGCGTTTTCACGCCCAAAGGTCCGGCCGTTGGCTTCGCACGGAATCACGGAAGGGCGTGGGAAACGGAAGCCTCCAAGTTTTCGGCCCTGTTTGGAGCCTAACTTTAGGCCTCGCTTTTAAAATAAATGCTTGGTCATGGGATCTTTTCCGATCTTAGCTTCACTGCAGCATGGCCTTTAACCTCGCACGAGTGCACCTGCAGGAAAGCTCCATGTCTTTAACACTATGGCCTCGGTCTTTATCGGCCTTCGGACTTGCTTACACTGGACCAATAGTTCAATTCCAAGCTCTGCTCTCATGCAGCTTGGCCTTCGGCCTCGCACAGAAGCGCGCCGTAATCGGCGCTCCGGGCATTCGGCCATTAGCCAAGCTCACACTTGGCATTCTATTCTAAGCTGTATGCTTACCTGCAGCTCAGCCTCTGGCCTCGCATGGGAAGGCGTCGGAATCAGGTCTTCGGTGTTAGGTGGAGCTCGGCTTTGGACCTCACTTTTTGACATAAATCGGTTTGTTGGGTCGATATTGGTTAATGACGGAGGTTAATTTTCCTCACTTCAGCTCTTTGGACTGTCAACCAGACGTTTCCCTGATACAGTCAATCCGCTACTTCTTACTTAGCACAAAAGATAAGGGCCTCATAAAAATCTTCCGGCCAGGGCCTCGCCAAGATTAAGACCGCCTCTGATGCCGCGCGATACTGTTCATACTATATAAAACTTTTTTCGTACCTTAATTCAATAAATTTTGATTGAAATTGAAAAATGCACTTATTTTATAACTTTGTTATAGCAAAAACATGTTTTTTCGGTAAAATTTTGGTTTAAATTAGTTTTTCATTAATCAAAGGTGTTTCAAGGCCACGCCGCCGATACGCCGCCGCCGCCGACCGATTTTGACCGGCGCGCCGCCGCCGGCTAAATGCCTATCGGCGCTCATATCTACTATCTGGTATCCGGCCGGATTGAGGGTCACTATCCGGTATCCGGCTGGATATTAAAATAATGGCCGGATACCGGATAGTAACCGGATATCCGGTACATCTCTAGTAATTTTATAAGTACCTTTAAATATGGCGGAGTGGGGGTTTTCGGGGGCGAAACATCGATCTAGCTAGGTCTTATCTCTGGGAAAACGCGCATTTTTTATATGTTTTCAGAGCAAAGTTCGGTCTCCCACCAGATATTTATTATTAAAAAAATAGCAGATGAAATTACAAATGATTGAAGATAATTAGTTAAGATATATAATTATGTTCATTATTTTACAAGACAAACACACTATGGACATTTTGCAACACCACAGCAAAATGTGTAACACACTGAAATGAAATATATATAGGCTTTTAATGTAATCTAGTTGCAATAGTGTGTGCAGTTTCAACCTCTTTGTCCATGTCTTCTGATTGTATACAATTAAACATTTTTTTTGTTAGGCTATGTGGGTGTCCCACTTAGGGTTGCCAGATTGAAAGGCGCTAATATCGGGAAACAATATCAATTTTTCGGGATTTTGGGACTCAATTCGGGAAAAAAAAATACATTCACATTAAAGTGATTATATTAAAAACAACGATATTTTACATTATTGGCACTAAGTCAGCTCGCTTGCTCGGCGACAGTTCGGAACTTGAAATTATTGTTTTACATATAACGTGAAGCTGTTTTTCGGGACAAGTTTCACTTTGTCGAGAATCGGGAACACATGCTAAAAATCGGGAGAATCCCGCCAAATCCCGACCATCTGGCAACCCTAGTCCCACTGCTGGGCAAAGGCCTCCCTTCTCCATTTCCAATCCACCCTGTGCTGAGCAAGATCCCGCCAATTCCGCTGGTATGCATCCAAGTTGTCCCACCATGTATTTCTCGGTCTGCCTCTGCCATGACTACACTGGGGATGCCAGCTAATGGCTAATTAAAATTTAACTAAACTATTATTTTTCAGTGGGTCTGAATGGAGGTGTGGGCAAAACAACTGTTTTATATAGGCTGAAAGATGGGACCACCATTAACAGTTATCACACAACAGGGTACAACTTTGAAACTGTGACACGTAACAACATCAGTTATGAAATGTTTGACATTGGTGGTGGTGACAAATTAATACCTTTGTGGAAGCACTACTTCCAGAGTACCAAGGCAATAATATTTGTAGTTGATTCAACTGATAAGGAGCGACTGAACGTTGTAGAGCAGGAACTGCATAGACTGGTAAGTATTTCACTAATTTGCATAAACTATGGTTTCATTATTTTTACCCGTTGAACACTATGTTTAATATAAGTAGTGAGTAGCGTGTCATCATGATCCTTGTTGGAATTCATGAAAGTTGATATTGGGCTGTAGCTACGCAACCTGCGCACTTTTAACTGACGTTTTTTGTCAAATCAAAGAGTTAAAAGTACAATACCTACATCAAGATAAAGTTTTAAATTTCCTTTTTTTTCAGCTAACTGATACAGAGCTTGAACATTGTCCACTCTTGGTGCTGGCCAACAAGCAAGACTTGCCAGATTCCGTTAGTGTAGACGAGCTGAAGAAAGCATTGAAGTTGGACCAATGGAAAAACCGTACCGTAAGTCTAATAGTAACAAATGCCATTATTCATATTTCATAATCATCCTACAAGACTTAAAATAATTACTGATTATGTATCTTAAAATATAATTGTTATAATTTACTTTATTTGATGAATAAATGGGTAACTCTTTAGGTTAAGACAATTTAACAACCACATTCACAACAAGATATGGTTTATTTTGACTAATTCTACTGCTATAACTAGTAAGATTTTTTAGAAGACATGAAACAACTCAAATTAAGCAGAATCATTATTAATAGAATATATAATAGTTGTAAATTCTAATAATAAATAATGCCTAATTGCAGCTCTTAAACTTTCTTAGACTTCACTTTTGAGCTAATAAGAAAACGTGTTGCCAGCTTCACTCACTTTCGCATTTCATTTTCAGATCCATGTACAATCTGCCGTTGCCAATCAGGGGACTGGAGTTACTGAGGGTTTTGATTGGCTTTGCGCTGAACTTGCGAAGTCGGAAAAGTAGATTTTAAGTTCCTTCGCATTGATCTGAATTATGCCCTTGGCTTGGTAGAACACACATTATTGATATCAAAAATAATTGCAATATGAATGTAATTGTTCTGATGACCAATAGATCAGGTACAGTTGACGTTAAAAGTGTGTTTACATTTTTCGCCTTATTACAAAGGAGTAAGGTATAAAAAAGTAAACACACCTCTGAAGTCGACTGTACCACCGTCCACACAGATAACTGACAATTTGTAAACATGAGGTCTTACATAATGGTTAGTAAATAATACTGTATTACCAATATTATCTAATTGTGGCTCTAATGGAAAGGGGTACAAGGTGGGTACAAGTCTCGGGCAGTGTAGGTAAAAAGGGTGTAAGTGCCATAAAACATTTGTGCCTTTTTACACCTGAGCTGCGCGTGATTTGCAACCCTTTCTACTAGGGTCACTATCGTACCAACCAAGGGTATAAATTTCGTATTCATGTTTAAGTGATAATATAGGTATAATCAGCGCTTATTTTTTTTATTATCTAAATTGTGTTCTAAAACAATTCGTGTATTACGGGCAGAGTGACTGAATACTAGCACAAACTGCTAGCTGACTGTTGAATTTAATATAGACTGATTGAGACTTGTAGTCATGCATGTAAGAAAAATAAAATTTTATGTTTTTTTATGTTTTTATTTTACTTTTTATGTTGATATTTATTAAACTTTTCTAATATTTTTAAGTTATATTTAATAAAACTATTGGCTAACATTTAGTTTTTCTCTCGTGAACCCTGTAGTTATAACACTTTGTTGATCAAGGCCAAATATTGGGGAGTCCGTCTAAACCAATTCTGCACGAATTATGTTAAGGCTACGGTCTGCTTAAAACGTCACCTACGAGAGACAGCCTGAACGCGGTCACAGAATAAATAATAGTACTAAGTACAGAAGACTCACTCTCTAACAAAACGCGTCTGTTACGATCAGCACAGATATGGCCGCTAGGTGGCGACAGGGCCACGCGCGGCTTATGGCAAACCCCAAAATTGGGGCCGAACGGATGTACTTTTAGCTACCTGTAGCAAAGCGACGAAATCGCGGAGTGAGACACGCCTGCCGCGGCCTAAGAATGAGATAACGTTACTTCGGTATAAAAAAATCAAGGTAGATTATCATGTTTTCCTCAATGTTTTCTGGGCTGTCCTATATGAGTCAGAATAGTTAAGCAGGAAACTTTGTGACTCGTGCGACGCAATAGTATTATAATTAAAAGTCCGGGAGCCTATTGCTAGGAATAAATGGGAAAAAACTCTTGGGTAAAAAAATTTTTTTTGAAGCGTAAATATTTATTTGGAGTTGATTAAGAAGTACACATTTCACTACTTATGTATCTACGACTGAGCATTTGCGTAAAAGGGTTATTTATGTGTCAGTAGATACAATACATAGGTTTCCCCATCGATCTTACAAGTATAGCCTCTTTAAGTCAAATCCCGTAGAACCGGGAAAATTATGCTGTCGCCATTTTTAAAAACCTTTGACGTTGCCTTCCCCATTGGGGGTTCGTAAACTTCACCTCTGAACCACAGGATTACTCAACTTTGGTAGGTAGGTACCCACTATGCAGTGGAAGCATGCTGGGCCCATAACCTATTATAAATATTATGCGGGTTGGAGGTAGCGAGGTAGTAAAATGTAATAATTATAATTTTCACATGAAAATTATCGAGTGACAAACGCCCGAACTCTAATATATACTCCCAATACCTAAACGCGAAACTGACTTTCAAGTCTTTCACCAACAGCCTGTAGGTACCTACACATGCATACTCCTACTATAATCAGTATATGTATGCACGTCCCGTTCTTAATCTATGCAAATAAACATGTTCTACCAAACGCGATGAGAACGAGAGTGCTCACTAAACAATTTAAATTTGACGATTGGTAGACTCATAGGGTGAGTTGGAACCGCCACGTAGTTCGAATGATGAAACTACATCGCAATAATGACGATATTTTGTGATTCAAATCACCTTATGTTAGTAGTTGGCAGGTTACTGCATGATGAAACAACAGCGAAACTCAGTGTGACTCACAAAGACAAGTGTATTATTGTACCGTCGACGATGCAGTTAAACGGATTCTCTTTTTGGGTTCGTTCTTTGAAAACAAGTTTTTTTGTAAAGAGTTTTGTTTTTGTTCCTTTACAATATAGGCCTTGAAAGTCTCAAGTTCAAGCAACTTGTGTTTATACGTGGATTTATTACTATTTATTTGATGTCTTTGTGAAATGGTAGCCTTTGTATAAACAGCAGCAATATTATTTATTTATTTATTAATAGTTTATTTAAGTAGGTATGGCTCATGTTTTCATTATCATTCTGCGGTTATTATTTATGTCAGGCGTGACTCACTCCGCGATTTCGTCGCTTTGCTACAGGTAGCTAAAAGTGCATCCGTTCGACCCCAATTTTGGGGTTTGCCATAAGCCGCGCGAGGCGCTGTCGCCACCTAGCGGCCATATCTGTGCTGATCGTGACAGACGCGTTTTGTTAGAGAGTGAGTCTTCTGTACCTAGTACTATTATTTATTCTGTGTTTATGTTAACATTTTTTACTTAATAATGAACCTCCACGTCTGTTTTCTTAAGTATTTTAAGTACACTACATTGTACTACAAATCCGTTTGTGTTCTAAATAAAAAAAAATAGTTGCAGTTCCAAAATGATCTGCACAAGTTCAGTCCATTAACAATAAAATCAACGTACCTACAATCGTCAATCATATAATATATCGGAGCTAGATGATTAAAAATATCTCATGAAGTAATACAAAATATTAGAGCGAGTAGAAGTTTAATATCATACAAAACTATCTTGTATATAATATAATAATAAAACATCAATTTTGTCCGTATCACAATTTATTTTTAAATTTACCCTGGTAAGACCAGCAAAAGCGACAATAAAAAAAATAGTACCTACTTTACAAAAACAATGGATGTTTCTCTTCTGTGATAGGACTGTTAGGCATTCATATTTCACAGATCACCGGTTGCTATGGTAGGTATAAAAAAATCCCCGTTACTTGTGATGCCAACTGGCTTTACGTTTTTCCACAAAGCTCTTAATCCCCTCCTGTCCATCGTCCATGTTTATATTCTCCACCATTATCTGTTCACCTAAACCGTAAGCATCAAGCAATTTCATATCAATTTGCTTATAATAGAACTATAGAGATATAAAAAAATCCCCGTTACTTGTGATGCCAACTGGCTTTACGTTTTTCAACAAAGCTCTTAATCCCCTCCTGTCCATCGTCCATGTTTATATTCTCCACCATTATCTGTTCTCCTAAACCGTAAGCATCAAGCAATTTCATATCAATTTGCTTATAATAGAACTCTTTCCCAAGTGCGATGACGCGTCTGCTTTTGTGTTTGATGCTTTCGACTATTTTGTCGACTTCTTCGTCTAGTTGACCAGCTGGAACCACTTTGGTGACGAGTCCACTGTCGTAGGCTTCTTGTGCCGTTAAGGGCAAACCTGGAACAAGGTATTCCGGTAAGTGATTTTTGACTTTGACCCAGAATAAATAAGTACTAGGTACAGAAGACTCACTCTCTAACAAAACGCGTCTGTTACGATCAGATATGGCCGCTAGGTGGCGACAGCGCCACGCGTGGCTTATGGCTCCTTTACACGATGGGCCAGCGCCGGCCACTCTAAGGGACGCATTTATGCGTTAGAGGGAGCAAGTGAGATTGCTATCTCATTCTACCGCATGGCTGCGTCCCTTGGAGTGGCCGGCGCTGGCCCATCGTGTAGAGGAGCCATTATGACTAGCCACCAAAATTGGTGTGGAACGGATGTACTTTTAGCTAATACCAGGCGTGTCTCACTCCGCGATTTCGTCGCTTTGCTACAGGCAGCTAAAAGTACATCCGTTCGGCCCCAATTTTGGGGTTTGCCATAAGCCGCGCGTGGCGCTGTCGCCACCTAGCGGCCACATCTGTGCTGATCGTAACAGACGCGTTTTGTTAGAGAGTGAGTCTTCTGTACTAAGTATTATTATTTATTCTGTGCTAATACCTGTAGCAAAGTGACGAAATCGCGGAGTGAGCCACGCCCGCCACGCCTGTTTTGAGAAAGTGAGGTTTATGGTACCTAATGTTTTCTGAGGGGTACCGCGAAAACCGAAATTCGCAAATTGCGGCGATCTTTCTCTTTTACTCCAATGAAGGCGTAATTAGAGTGATAGAGAAAAATGCCCGCAATTTGCGAACTTCGATTTTCGCGGGTATAGCCCTGTAGATACGCGTCGTCAACGCGGGTAGGTTGATCAGATCAATGCGAGCGCGGTCGGTTCTATCAGGAACAATTTGAAAAAGTGGAGTCTATAAAATAAAAATAGGAAGCCAGAGGTTCCTTTTTCTCACTTCCACGGTGACTCACCTCGTCCTCGCGTTCATTTTCGTACGTTTAGTCACGTTTAGTGAGATAGGTACCTATAGGTACGTGTTGAGTGTTGACGTAATAAAAATTCAGCGTTCGAAATGCCCGTGGTATTGTGATGCCCTGCGGTTGCCACGAAATTATTCAGTTTTTCTTAGTAAATAGGTACTATATAAAATATGTATAAGGAACATACCCGTTAAAAGCATATACATAGCCCTAGACTTTGGCACACATCTACCAACGGCTATCCCTGGGGTCGAGCAGAATATCCCGAAGTTGGCGCTGAAATTGAATTATATTTAAATTTTGTGTACCCATTACCTATATTATTGTATTTTTTGTGTTTCGCCACTCTATGATTTCTAGGTGTCGCTTCTAAGAGTATTAACCTTTCGTCTGCCAATCCTATTGTTACATTATTGGTGAAAAATAAAGAGTATTGTATTGCATGTGATTACGTATTAGGGCCCCCCCACATCTGGCGTCTTTCGAGCGTCGGCGTCTGTCGGCGTCGGTCCAGCGCTATGGAAAATGACGTCGCTGCGCAGTTGCGTCGACGCTGCGTCGACGTTGCGTCGACGTCGGCCATAGAATTGTAGACGCCGACGCTCGAAAGACGCCAGATGTGGGGGGGCCCTTAAAGAAAATAATTTCAGGTGGTACGAAAAAAATCACTTCTTTTAAAGACTTTAAATACCTACCACATTTACACGATTGAGATAAATAGGCCTCAAGTAACCTCTCATATATTTGTTTCATACTTAAAGTCCACAGAACAAATCGTACGCCGTACGGCTTTTTGAAATTGCGTAAAGTTGTTTTAGAGGCAAAAAGGCTTACCCAGGGGTAGAGAACTTGCTAGTGTCTGAACATACAATCATATCACAGGTCGCCACCAACTGGCATCCCGCCGCAGCCGCAAAACCATTCACCTAAAATTTGAACTCTTTGAGAGTGGAATAAAGTCCATTTTCGTTTGTTGCATTTTTCTGAAGTTAGGTATTATTTTAGTGAATGGTAATCTTAATTAATGCATACCTTCGCTATAACAGGAACTGTACTTCGAATAATCGACTTCATTAACTCTGATGCTCTTTGGAACACTAATTTATGTTGATCAATACCAGTGCTTGATTGCTAAAATAAAAATAAAAACTTATTTTATTTTCTGCATTGCCTAACAGAGGTATCCCAAGGGAAGAATAATAAATCACACTTCTAAACTGAAAACCGTAATTAAATTAAAAAAAAAAGTAAGACAATGTTACCACAGCAATAATTTGTTTGTAAAATAGTAAATGCCTTTTTATAAATAAACACGCTAAGATAATTTATTTATTGGTAATTTTACTCCTACAATTTAAAATAGTACTTTTATTTACTTATTTTTACATAAATACAAGATGCGCCAGTAAAAAGTGGCAACATTGTCTTACTTTTTTTGGAATTTACTGTGAGTAATTTTTGCCAACTGTTGTCGATTTCCATCAGGTTATGGGACTATATTATTAGTCAATAGCAAGATGGTTTGTAACAACAAAAGTAAAGGTAATAAATGAATTAAGTGATTTTACTTACTAATTCCTTCAGGTTGTGTCCAGCAGAGAACACGTTGCCTTTGGCAGACAAAACAATAGCCCTCAGTGAGGTATCATCCTTATTTAAATTGATCGCTTCTATGAGGTGGTTCATCATGTCCAAAGATAAAGAATTTCTAAACAGAAATCAAGAGAAAATCTAAGTATTGCAAGACGATTCATTACCATTAGTGTAACATGCTTGTTACAATTTCTTTTGACAAATTTTGATACTTGAAGTATCAAAAAAAAAAAGAAAACAGTTAATATTTATAGAATAATAGTAAAATGGATCGTCTAACAGTCGAAAACAACCGCAAGTACTGTTAGATATCTATTTTGATACACTTGGGACCGCATTTTGTACCTCTTTCTATGGAGACCCTTACAGGAACCTTAATAAGTTTGTGAGTTTATTAACAAAATGATTTCTACTCACTTTGATTTCTCATGGTTGAGTGTTATTTCTCTTGTACCATTAGCCTCATTTGTTATTAGATATTGACTATGGATACTTCGGTGAAGAAGCCGGCAAGATGATACAATACTCCTCTAAAATAAACATACAGAAAATTAAGACTCCTAAACTAAACAGAAAGTGTTTAAATTAACATTATTACCGAAATAGTTATCTTACCTCTATTGTGGCGAACATTATTCTAAATTAGGTAGCAATACAACTGTAAATAACTGGTTAGTTACAGTATTTTTATAACTAAAAATAGTTTTTATCTAAATCTAACCTCTACGCCTGCGCTTGATTACTTCCAATTACTTCTTATCATTTGTTTACCAAATGATCTGTCTATATGACATTTATAAACTTGGGGTTGCCAGTTGAAAAATAGAATTTCGAATGGATTCAAATAAAATAGAAATGTCATAAAACGCATTTATTTATGCATGATTGTTCATGCGAATACAAATCTAATAGTAATGGTTATAACGTCTGTTATGGTAACTGCTATCAGATCCAGAGTCCGACTCATAGTCCATGTATTCCGATCTCTCGTCTTCCGCAGTCATCACATCTATCACAGCCCTGAAAATAAAACTTTTGTTAAATACGAAAAATTTAGAGTTCACAAATATCTGAACAAAGCCTTTATTATCAAGACGTTAAAGTGCTTGCTAAGATATTTTTGATGAGTTTATCCGCTCCAATATATCTGATGGCGACTGTACCATATAAACATACATACGGCTGATAGTAATCCTACCTTTAATACCTAAAAGCCTAAACCGAGCTTTGCTCGGAATACATATAAAAACTAAAAAATGCGTGTTTTCCCCGGGTTAAAACCTAGCTAGATCGATTTTTCACCCCCGAAAACCTCCATAAAGCAAATTCCATCGAAATCGTTAGAGCGGTTTCCGAGATCCCCGAAATATGTAATATACCTATACATATAAATAAATAAATATACAAGAGTTGCTCATTTAAACTATTTAAAGGTATAAGATAAAAAAAATGTAATTGCTTACTTGAAAACTAATTCGTCAAACTGACTGTGCCTCGTGGACCTCTCACTGGTCTCTGTCACCATGGAGGCCAACACCTGGTCCAACAAGGACCGAAGCTTGAAGAGCACATCTGCTGTCTCTTTCTGGCAGCGGACCTTCACAGTGGACACTGACATGTAGCACTCGTCAGGAGAGTCTTCAACTGAAAGTTATAGAGCCTTATTAATTTGTCTTTTACTTAGCAACACAAACGTGAAATGAGTCACTCCTATAACATCCAAAATTTTCATTTGACCAGATTATCAGACCTAAAGTAGGCTTTTCACCACACCAGCTGGTAAAGGCTCTCTTGATTGTTCAAAAACTGATGAGAAAGTTGTATTTTATCAACATGTGTGGCAAATTAATAAAATAAGTTTTTCTCGGGTCGGGGGCAATATTTGGTTAAACCTCGTGACTTCAACACAACGCTGTTTCCACTTATCGAGCATTATTGGTTAAATTTTGGAATCTTTCGCTTGCTCGGGTATCAATATTAGCATGAGAGGTTAAACAACAACTTTGGCTCCTTGTAAAACAAATAACTATTCTAGCATTTCCAAAGTATTGAAAGAGGTTTTCTCAATAAAAAAAAAACTTTTACCAGAAAGAGAAAAGGCAGAGTGTACACCAGTGTGACATCAAACAAGAACAAAGCAGACGACTTCTGCTTCAGCCAGTACACCAGCCAGTTGGCGCTAGGCTTTTCGCACAGAGGCCCTTTACGGTTGAGTTTGAATTTGGAACGCATGACGCTACTCGGGTGTCGGGAACTTCTACACACGATTTACGCTTATCTTATACACTAAAAGCGTGACATGGAACAGGAACAAAGCGGATGACTTCTGCTTCAGCCAGTACACCAGCCAGTTGGCGCCGGGCTTGTCGCATAGAGGACCTACACCAGCTTTGAAATTGGAACTCATAACGCTGCTCGGGTTTCGGGAACTTCTACACACGATCTACACTTATTTTATACACTAACCTTTCGTCACAACCAGCTCCCCAAAGAACAACAAGGGTAGAGTGTACACCAGCGTGACATCAAACAGGAACAAAGCGGATGACTTCTGCTTCAGCCAGTACACCAGCCAGTTGGCGCTCGGCTTTTCGCACAGAGGCTCTTTACTCAGGGCCTTTACGGTTGAGTTTGAATTTGGAACGCATGACGCTACTCGGGTGTCGGGAACTCCTACACATGATCTACATTTATCTTATACACTAACCTTTGGTCACAACCAGCTCCCCAAAGAACAACAAAGGCAGAGTGTACACGAGCGTGACATCAAACAGGAACAAAGCGGATGACTTCTGCTTCAGCCAGTACACCAGCCAGTTGGCGCCGGGCTTGTCGCATAGAGGACCTACACCAGCTTTGAAATTGGAACGCATGACGCTACTCAGGTGTCGGGAACTCCTACACATGATCTACATTTATCTTATACACTAACCTTTGGTCACGACTAGTTCCCCAAAGAACAACAAAGGCAGAGTGTACACGAGCGTGACATCAAACAGAAACAAAGCGGATGACTTCTGCTTCAGCCAGTACACCAGCCAGTTGGCGCCGGGCTTGTCGCATAGAGGACCGACACCAGCTTTGAAATTGGAACTCATGACGCTGCTTGGATGTACTTGGATTTTCCCGTCTTCCGGCGTTGAGACTCTGATTTTTTGTTGTTTGCGGGGGTTTCGAGAGTTTGTCCATCTGTAATAAAGCACAATTTGAATCTAACGAATCTTACATGTAACCTGATTACTCGTAATTGTCTTCATTTTCTGAATTAAAGTTGAGTATCTTATGACGACTCACTGTCTCATCAGGTATCATCATTTTGTGTAGTTCCTATACGTCCCACTGCTGGGTACAAGGCCCAAGCCAACCAAATTCAGATTAGGGACTTCACCCTTAGACGTTTAAGTTTCTTCAAACTGTATACAGGTTTCCTCCCGAAATTTTCCTTCTCCAAAAGCGACTGCTAAATTTTAAATCAAGTTAAGTAGGAAAGAAAGTACATTTTTTAAAATAATATAAACTGAAGTCCTTATCCTTACACATACCTATCTGGAAATCGAACCCAATGAAAATCTGTCAAAATACGGAGTTCGTTTTTTACGGAAACTAATAGTGGTCATAGTAAAAAACATGAGTCAGTCCGACTGGTTTAAATCAACACATAATTATTATTATTTAACTATCTAAAAACGAAATAAATATTACTAAAATAACCTTACCTGACCATACCAATATTCGGATACAGCGCCGCAGCCACAATCGCCTTGAACACACACAGATTATCCTTATTCCGATTCTCCCAAGCCCCACGAATATTGCTCGCAGTCAAGAACCCCATTTGCCTGAGGTTCTCACAGAGCTGCTGTTTCATTTCCGACAACAGTTGCAATGTGTTGTAGGATAGGAAATAGTCGTAGGCGAACTCGCTTTTCCCTCTACGGTCTAGGTTTTCCCATTGTATGATAGCCTCGGATATGGCGACGTGATCGCTTGGTTCGCCTAGAGCTAGGCTGCGCTTTGCATCGTCTACTTCTTGCTGCTTGCCTTAAACAATTAATATAATCATTATTTACCAATATAGTGGGACTATCATCTAAATTTGTACACAGAAATAAAGGCGTTAGAATAATTCAGCTCAAATACAAACTGACCATTAAATCACAGTAAAATCAGCGTAGAAATTTAGACGTAGGTACCTATCTTCTGACGTTACCTTCAAAACGTACCCGTTTTTGCCCCCGAAAACTGAGCCATGAACATAAATGATATATTTGAGACTTGTATTTTGTTTTAAATTAGGGTGTATATATTTACCCCTTGCACTGCTTTATATTTGGCGTTGTCAAGCGCGCTGGCGCAAGGCGCGTTGTACAGTTGAGTCGCTCGCGGCGTAATATACCCACGTGGGGTTATTTTCTAGGTTTAGTCAGATTTCTATAGTTATTCTAGTGCGTTGGTCCTTACCGATGACGAGGATGAAGGGGTCCTTGAAGCCCCACACGGCGGCGACGGAGGCGGCGCGATCGACGCAGCCGAACAGCGCGCCGAATAGCAGCAGCTTGCCGGCCGCCGGGTGCACGGGCAGACGAGCCAAGTGCCAGCCTAGGGGGGTCAGGCGTTCCTCTCCGTCTAGGGCGCCTAACCTGAAAATAGGACTCATTATTAGCCTTTGCGAACCGATTCACCCGGCCTAGCCAAGCTGACAATCGCTATCGCTTCGAAAACGAAACGTCTTTGTGTCTCTCTATCATTTTTCCATATTAGTGCGACAGTGACAGTTGCGTTTCGATCGCTACGGAGCGTAAGCTATTGGCGTGTTGGCTACGCGGCCAGGTAGATCAGTGTAACCCGGACTATGAGTACTATGAAGTTTGACAGCGATTTAGGGACGAATTATGCTATCCCTTTCTAATGTATGGCACTATCCCTTTCGGCTATTTAGGGTTGTCTAAATTCAAGTCATTGGCACTATCCCTTTCGGCTATTTAGGGTTGTCTAAATTCAAGTCATTATCTTATCTGTGGTCGTGCACGCAAAAGGACGTGAAGTTGACAACCCTAATAATTGCTCGGAGTAATGCTAAGCCGAACGGAGCCGAGTTTACCCGAAGTCATGAGTGTCTCCCCACTGGCCAGACTACCTCGACTGCAATTGCATTTCATTCCTTGGATGGTTGGTTGGTTACTAGACCATGAATCTATGTTGTTTGTGGCATACCACAAATTTGACTTACTGTTGCAAATGCCTGACTGCTTTATCCACAGTGACCTCCGCAGGCGGACCGGGAACAAGTTTAAACGCGTCCTGCGCGTTTCCCAAACGCAACTTCTTAACCTGCAGCACTGGTTCCAGCAAGTTGCTGCGCTGTAACTCTGGTAGCAGTCTGTCTGCGATGGTTTGTGCGCGGTACGAGGTTAGGAGGTGGTAGGCGATGCCTGGTTGGCAACGGCCGGCGCGGCCGCGTCTGAAAATAATATTTTATCAGATTGTTTAACTACTAGTAGTAGTGCGATCTTTAAATCGGCGAATTATGGTTTAGTAGGATCAAAACGTTTCTAGTACATTACGTACAAAATAGGTAACATTTAAGATTCACCAGGAACTCTTTAATGGGAGTTCTCCAATTCCATCAAGACCTAGGTTTCTGTTTAGGTTGGAAAGCTACATGGTACCTAGTCGTATTAAAAACTAGTACAGTCGACGTCAAAGATATGTTTACATTTTTCTCCGTATTACAAAGGAAAGGAGTAACGGCGACTGTACCTTCGCAAAAGGGTTACGTTTTCGGTCGCTTTAGGATGCAACAGGGAAATTACAGACTACAAGAGATCATGTCATCAACTTTTAGTAGTCACCATTGTCGAATTGTAAGTAACCATTCTTAAACCTTATTTCAACCACGTAAGGTCTAACATAGTTCATTTGGGTGTTTGCTGCCATCTTACCTTTGCATCAAGTTAGCTTTGGATTCAAAGTCCGTGTTAAGCGTCGAAACATTTGTTTCCACATTCAATCCCGTCATCTTGATTCTGCCGCAATCCACAACATACACAATATCATCTATAGTTATAGAGGTCTCTGCTATGTTCGTAGCTATAATTATCTTCCTGATATTCTGAGGTGGCCTTAAGAATATCTTGTTCTGGTCTAGTGTGGGCAGCTTCGAGTGTAACGGATATATCTCGAACATTGAACTAGGGAACATTCCACTCTCGTTCATCAATTTTACAAGCTTGGATATATCACCGATGCCGGGTAGAAATACTAGTACAGCGCCAGGCGGGCCTTTCGATATGTGGCTTAGAAGAGCTATTATTAAATCGATGTTTAGATCTTCGATTCTTGAGTCTTGGAGTGAGACGTAGACGTTTCTGTCTATTTTACTCTTTATACTCTCCAGCCACGGACCTAAAATAAAAAGGAAGTAATTAAATTGGGGGCAAAAAAAAAAATTGTTTGGTCAGAAAAAAATCTGATAGTCGGCAAGAGTTAGGTTAGACTTTTGCTAACCGAAACATAAATTTTCTTGCAGACCAGTAAATAATATCCAAAATATAGCGAGCGTGCACTTTATTAGCGGCATAGAGATGGTAGCAGGCAGCAAATGAGTGTCCATTTTATTCGCGCGAACTAGATTCCATTTTAGACCACAACATAAGCCTCCTAGTGGGAATTGTCTTAGGATATAGGCTAGGTATATGTATTATCATTTTGTTAATTTTGCCTGTAAATATTATTGGCCTGTATGTGATTTTTTTTTCAATAAAGAGAATAAAATAAAATAAATCCTAACAGAAACTTTATGACGCACGGGAGCATGCGTTCACAGTAAGGGGCAGCATTGCTGGGTGATTTGAGGTACAGTCAGCAGCAGAAGTTGCTAAGCGGGCGAGGTGTTCAAAATTACCTTGACGCGCTCTTATTCTCTTAACAATAAAGTCGCGTCAAGATCATTTTGAACACCTCGCCCGCTTAGCAACTGCTGCTGCTAACTGCACCAGCGCTAGTAGTAGTAGTGCTGGGCGCTGCTGACTGTAATTGAATATTATCCGAATAGAGATCAATTCTATACACATGTAACATTACAATATCAAAATATACATACTGATTTCAGCTCTATACTGCACATCTCTCTCCATCTGATTCCTCTCCGTTTTCATCTGCTTCCACTGTCCGCCTCGGCCCCGCTTAGCGGGTCCAGAGTTCCTCTTGTTATCAGCAGGTAGCTGGTACCGCGTGAGGGCCAGAACGTCCTCCAAGTACAGTGGTTGTACGGGGTACGCCAGACCCTCGATGTGCATGGTTGGGCAGTCGTCGAAGTAGGCGGAAAGTCGGTCGCTATCGATGGTCGCGCTCATTAGAATGAGCTTTAGGTCGTGGCGTTTTTTGAGCACCTGCGAGAGAAGTTTTATGTAAAGCAAATAATTATCAAATGTCTGATGAGTTTTTTTACTTGTTTTATTAAGTATCTGGATGCCTTATACTAAATCAAATATTTTATTAGACCTTTTAGAGATGCTAACAAATATTGCTATTAAGTATTTATTATATTCACTCTTTAAACAGGTGTGTTTACAATAGGTCTCACGTAATTGGAGTAGGTAACGCAACCTCACCTAACCTGCAGTGGTATGGTCGCGTTTTTATCACCTGTCATGTCATGCGTAACTTTCGCACTTACATACTTGTTAGCAAGTGACAGACATGGTGACAAGTGATAAAGAGCCGGCCATCTTAACCCGTCTGGTGGATAATAGGTTCAAACATTTGATTCTTTCACTAAGACTCCTTCTGAGATACTACCTAAAGGTATTTGTTTTCGGTATGAAAAGTTAATTTCAGTAATTTTCAACTTTCAACTAGTTTTATTATTTTATGAGATTTAAATATATAATTACCAGTTTTAACATGCACATAGAGAAGTCCATATGGCAATCCCTCTCATGGGCCTCGTCCAGTATGATATGGCTGTAGTTGGTTAAGCCCTGATTCACTTCTAAGTCGGCCAGGAGGATACCAGTAGTCACGTACATGATGCTCCCACGCGGTCTGGCATCTGTTCTGAAAAACAAAAGAAAATCAGACTCCCAAATTATAGTCTGTAATGCCTGGTGATAAGGCCAATAAGGCGCAACATTCAATGATTATCAAAATTATCCTCTTGGGGTTCAATGTCCTAATACTGGTACAAATTACCTCCAATGAAATTTAAATCTGAATGAAATGGCCAGTTTCTTTTATTTTGTTTCGTTCGATTTTAAAACAAAACAAATTCAACTCTATTTTCTAATATCGTTGATTCAAATTCGATTGACAAATTTCCTTGTATACTTTCCCTAGAGATTAAAATAACGAGCTTTCTTTTTCTGTCTATGTCTGATTTTCCCAGGATTTAGGGGTCATCCATTAATTACGTCACACGAATTTCTAGGTTTTTTGACCCCTCCCCCCCTCCTTGTCACACTTGGTCACATTTGACAAACCCCTCCCCCCCTAGTGTGACGTCACATTTTTTCTACGAAATCGCCAAATCGAATTAAGTAAGTACCTAAGTATTATTAAATTTATTAATATTTTATCAAAATATTTTTGACGATATAAATATTAGTAATTTCATAACCCAAAACTGCTTAGGAAAGAAAATTAAACGAATAAAAACGATTATCGTTTTAAAAACTTGTTTTTTAAATGTACAGCAAATAAAATAATTTAAATAAATTTTCGGTTACTGATGAAGTTAAAGTGACGTCACAAAATTTGTGTCTCCCCCCTCCCCCATGTCACAATATGTCACATTTTCTTGACCCCCTCCCTCCCCCTAAACGTGTGATGTAATTAATGGATGACCCCTTATGCTGGGTGGGATACTATTTCATGTAATCATCATCAATAATTTAGTTATGTAAAAATTTTAAGCTCAAATTAATATTTTCTATTCTATTTTACATTATTCAAATTTGCTGCCATTTTTGGTGACGTAAATATTATGTAAAGATGAACATATCGCTAAAAATAATAGGTGGATCTGATGCTTGGGTATTTATATTTGTAAAAATGTAGCAAAATATGTTGCTAGGCAACCACTACTGTTTGCATGTGGCGACCAACTTAGGGTAATTTCTGCATATGGCTACTGAAACTAAGGAAACTATTTAGGATAGTGGTAAAATAAAAATAAATCTTACTTTTCTAATCGCACGGCATACCCAACGGAATTGCCCAGACTTTCAGCTCTCTCCTGGGCAACCCTGCTGGCTAATGAGGAAGCAGCTATTCTTCTAGGCTGTGTCACTAATATGTGAATGTAGGCACCCTGATTTTTGCGTATGGCATCGTCTAATATTATCTGTGGCACCTGAATAAGGGAGAATGGTTATATAGTCTGGCTAACTATTTTTGTCACAAGAAAAACTAAGGCACAAAATTTAAAAATGTGCTGTTTTTTGTGGTTGAATGGCTGCAACTTTTGTACATATGTGGCTTTTCAGGGACAAAACTTGCTTGAAAGACTGAAAAAAAAAATAGCTTCCCAGCATTTTAGTTTAGGTACTGAGTTTTGACTAGCTATTAATTATATTTCTATTCAATTAAATATTAACAGAAAGAGAAACAAACATGCCATGAAATAAACAGCTTAGCTAAATAATGTGTTGTGTGTAAATTATTTATATTATAATGTATTTATAATAAATTATCTTACACCATGCATGAAATAAAGCACCAGATAATTATTACCTGTGTAGACTTTCCACAACCAGTTTCACCACTTATCACAACCACCTGGTTGTTCTTGACAAGTTCTAGAAGTTCTGCTGACTTCTTGAATGTTGGTAGTTTCTCACGAAAACCCATCATAGATTTGAACTGGTTTCTTGTAACCATGTCCTTATATTCTTCATGCATAGCAACACTCAAGTCATCGTTTTCTTGTGTCTTAGCACAAATATTGATGCCTTTAGCAAGGTTTTCATCTAACTTTTCATCGAATGTGCCTGTTATTATATCCTGGTATCCATATTTATAATGTGACTGATCTCTCAAATGTAGAGTCCTTTCCGAGGAACTTTCATAATCTTCAGTTGGTTCAGTTTTCACTGGGATGAAATCTGAACACTCTGCTGGAGGATGTTTTACACCGGGTATTTTGGGAGCTTTAAAAATACCTTCTGAAGGACTTTCTTTTGATGAAGCAGGCCCAGCATTAGAGATGGGAAGGTCCTGACTATCATTTTCATATTTTATTTTATCCTCACACTTTATTGCTATTTTTTCAGACTCAAAACTGCTGTCAGACATAGGTTCTTCTTTTATATACATTTCAGATTTCCTTAAAGTTATATTTTGTCTTTGAGCCAATTGTTCTATAGCTTGTATGTCTGAGGCTAATCTATACATGATAGCTGATGGTATATTCAGGGCCATATGAATCTAAAATAAAAGAAGTATAATTATTAGGGAGGAGCTCGTAACTTTTTCTTTTACTTTTTTTTATTCCTGTATTGTCAATGAATGATCTACAATTTCAGAGAAATTTTCAGGGGTGAAGGGGTAGGTTTTAATGTGAAATATCAACATTCTAAACCAACATCTTCAAGTGGCGCTTTGAGTTTAAAATTGTAAAACATTTACTGTAAAATGAGCGCACTTTTATTCAGAATTAGCTTCATAGTTAGAATTATTATACTGAAGTATGTTGATAACTATACATTACGCCGATTTAAAGTATATCATCTCTACTATTATTTTGTAACACTTAAATGAGGTTGTGATATAGGACAATGTATAAAACTGTTGGAGCATGAATTACCAAGTGAGAAGCAAAGTAGGGACATTTAACATTATAAATTGTGTAAAAATATTTTTCATAATATCAATCTCCAAGGAAGAAACTAGGGTCTATGTTTGTAATGGTGTTATTCCACCAATCCAATTTTTATTGCATCTCACATTTTGCTTAATGAGAGAGTAAGACAATGATATTGGACAAAGAAATTGGACAGGTGGAATACCACCCTATGGAGAAACAGTCAAGCGTTATTCTAAAAGGCTGGTCGGTTGTATCAATGCTGAATAAATAACTTACTTCCCTGCGTTCCTTCTTCCCATCATTCCTTTTCGCCGCCTGATCTCTGTAGTATAATCCAATTGCTTTGCCTTTTAAATGTGGTGGATGTGTATTTGTTTTTTTAAAGTTTCCCCAAGATTTGTTTTTTCGCCCTTGTTGCCAATGGTTCGACATTTTTAATTAAACTAGATTATACTAAATATAGAAACGTTGAATGCCCTTTTTATTTGTATTTATTTATTAATTTTAGGTACAATCGCAATTTTATTTTACATCGATTTCCCGCAAGTGAAAAATGAAATGTCAATGTCACTGTCAATCTTGTGCAGCTCCATTTTACGGAGAGATTACATCGAAATCTGAGAGCCTACCTTGAAACTTCGTTATCTGCCTCTCTATCGCTCCAATATGCGAGAGTGATAAAGAGGACATAACAAAACTTCAACTTTAAGGAGTGTCCAGACGGGACAATTTTTCGCAGTTTTAATAATTGTGTGATGTGGACGAACAAATAAAAACAAAGACATTTGCTTGCAGATTCTAATGGAATGTACAGCTTGGCAAAAAGAGTAGAAATTAAAAAGTGGCAACACTGTAGTATCCTCCCTTTCAAACCAATCCATATAAGAAAACGGGACGACACTACAGTGTTGCCACTTTTTAATTTCTACTCTTCTTGCCAAGCTGTAAAGCCCCCTCCAGACTATGCGCGTGAATCGCGGGCGAAGCCGCGAACGCGAGTGTGGAGTCCATTTTCGCAGACAGCGAAATCGACTCCACACTCGCGGCCTCGCCCGCGATTCACGCGCATAGTCTGGAGGGGGCTTAAGCTAGATAAGATTGGCAACATAATTGTCAATTTAATTATGAATAATTTGCTATTTGATTGTCCGTTCTGGAAGGGCCTTAAATTTGATTGTAAATTTCTAATTAGATAAAGTTTTTAAGATTCTAGTTAGGAAACAATTAAGTAGGGCATAGGCGTACGCACGGTGGGGCAACTTGCCCCACCCTGGTCTGTGGTCTGACGAGAAGCTAAAAATTTTTAGTAACAATTAAGGCACGTAACCCTACTTCTGCCCCACCCTTTAAAAAATGCTGGGTACACCTATGAAGTAGGGTGTATCCTAGGCATTTAAGATGTTTTAAGTTCAACGCGTAATAGTTAGGCAAGAGTCGCTTGAGTTGAGTGGGGCATAGGTAGGGAAAATCATCAAACTTGAAATATATAGGGATGAGTAGATTTGTATTCTAGATTTAGTGGCAAAACTGCCTTGCCAACAAAAATAAGACATTATAAAATATTTAAACACATTTTTAATCAATAACAATAATAGGGTAACGATCTTCAGGCTTCATGTCGCATACGACTTCACAATCAGAGCTATCGGAATCTGAGAATTCATCCTCCAAGCCCTCTGGTCTCTCATCTTCTAATGTCATAAGATCTATCACAGCCCTGAAAAATTGTTTTGTTAGAGTAAACCTTATCGCAGTGAAATAAGGTCTGATAATGGAGAGATCTTATTATGGTCTTAAGCCAATCATTAGCCCTATAATATAAGTAAATTAATATTATAGGACATTTTTACACAAATTGACTAAGCCCCACGGTAAGCTCAAGAACGAATACATACTTAAACACATAGAAAACAACCATGACTCGGGAATAAATATCTGTATCATCAGTGCCGGATTTAGACATTTGCCGCCCGTAGGCTATTAATGCCGATTTTGCCGCCCCTATCCGCTTCGCTTATAAGTTTTTTAAAGTACTTTTCTATCAGAGGCGTTTAATGTCATAGTCATAGTACAACACACCATAGCCATATTAAAATGCATATAAGGCACATTCTAGATACAGATTCATATGGGCTGTTTTTGTCACTCAACGCTGATGCGACCTCGCTATATTTGCCTGATCTGATCGGTGACCGGTGGGTACCGCTGGGTTTTGGCCATTGAGAATCAAGGTGAGGAGGAGGAGTTCGGTCGGTTCTGACATCGAGTCTGCTCGAGGGACTAAGCTATACATACAAATGGATCGCTAGCTTTTTGTCCGGTAGACGCATATGAGCCGTATAGTAGACGGAAGATGCTCCAATAGTGTGGACATTACCGCTGGCGTTCCACTAGGTTCTGTGCTATCATTGCTGCATATCAATGATAATCATTGCTTTGCAGATTGCAGAGATGACAGTAGTAGGGATACGTATTACACAGGCCGTGCCTATATCCCTCATTCTGTGGTGCTGGAAAGTCATGAAAAGCTTGTATCTGATATCGAGAGCATTCTATCCATCCTGAGTTTCGGCATGGGATCGGAACCATTTAGTGATATTCAATACCACGAAGACACAAGAATCGACGACCAGCTCAAACTCACAATGTAGTCAGATGGGGGTCAGATGGGTCAAAAAAAATGTAGGTACTTAAATAAGAACGCGAGCGTAGCGAGCGCGAAATTTTTTAGAGAAAATAGTAGGTAGGTACGTTTTTAGGGTTCCGTATATACTTCAAAAGGAAAAAAACGGAACCCATATAGGATCACTTTGTTGTCCATCCGGCCGTCTGTTTGTCTCAATATAAAGGGTCTTGACATGACAGAGGGCGGCAAAATCGACAAATAATGCTTGTTATTAAAATTTTACAAATAAATTCTGGGTGACCCTATGTGAACAGCACATAAAATATTTTTTGACCCAAATTTGCCGCCCCCTAAAATCTGCCGCCCTAGGCTTCAGCCTACTCAGCCTAGTGGTAAATCCGGCACTGTGTATCATCATACAAATAAATGCCCTTACCAGGATTCGAACCCGGGACCATCGGCTTCATAGGCAGGGTCACTACCCACTATTATAGGCCAGACCGGTCGTCAACTCGTCAAATATTATAATATGATACGTTGTATTAGGGTTCCCCCACATATGTCGACACGGAATTGGCAAAATCCGATGAGAAAAAGCTTTATGCCTGCGCAATAAGAGCGAAAAAGTCGGCGTTCGGCTCGGCTCGCATCGGCCGGCACC
Source organism: Cydia fagiglandana (assembly GCF_963556715.1). Lineage (NCBI taxonomy): Eukaryota > Metazoa > Arthropoda > Insecta > Lepidoptera > Tortricidae > Cydia > Cydia fagiglandana. Next base: position 11,189,806 of record NC_085948.1, read on the forward strand.
TGCCAACGCGTCGACGGCTTTTTCGCTCTTATTGCGATCTATATTTATATAGAAGAGAGAAAGGACCATAAACTTTTCGGAAGAGATTTGGGACTTGGGACAGACGCTTGACCAACGATAAGCGGTCTTTGTAATAGCATTTTAGGGGAACCTTGTTTACTTACTTAAAAACTAAATTATCAAATTCACTATAACGTGTAGACCTATCGCTGGTTTCATTCACCATGGAGGCCAAGACCTGGTCCAGCAAGGTCCTCAGCCGGAAGATGATGTCAGCTGTTCCCTTCAGACAGCGGACTTTCACCGTCGACGCTGACAAGTAGCATTCTTCACGAGAATCTTCCACTGAAAAATGAATGCTTATTTTAATTGCTAGACGAAAAAAGCAAGGTAATGTTTTTCAGTCCAGATATGCAGGTATAGTAACGTAGAATAAAGTAATTTAGTGAGTGGTAGGCATAGGTTTAGTAATTATAATTACTGAAACTGTAGGATTTTTTAGGCACACATGATACACAATAAAGTAAGTTTGCCTACTTAGTCATTAGTAAATTGAAACTTTACAAAGTAAATATAATGCTTCCTTAAAATAGGTACTGGTGTTTATATACATACCTACATTGAATCGAAGACTATATAAACATTTTTATGTTAAGTAGGTATGTATTTTATTTTCAAATAAATGTATGCTGGTCTATGTTGCCAGCATCAGTAACGGGTGAATTCGCTCGTGTTTCTGACGTGGTCTTTAGATTAGAACTTAGACCTTATGCCCTATGTAATAAGGGTTACGAACAGTTAGTTAACAGTGTGGGCATCACCTTTTTCACTTACCTTCGCTAACCGCCAACTCTCCAAACAACAACAAAGGCAAAGTGAACACCAATGTGACTTCAAAGAGGAACAATTCTGAAGATTTCTGTTTCATCCAATACACCAACCAATTTGCCCCGGGCTTGTTACACAGCGGTACCATGGGGCCTCGTAGTGGAACCAACATCATACTGCTCGGATGCAATTGGACTGTCCCATCTTCGGGTGTTAATACGTTGAGTCTGGTTTGTTTACGCGGGTTCTGCAGGTTTGTCCATCTGTGATAATGATAAAATGCAAAGTATTCCACGCAGCATGAATAGCTCCGACGTATAATTATCTATACCAAGTCTCTTACCTAACAATAGCAATATTAGGATACAGCGCCGCAGCTACAATCGCTTTGAAAATGTACAGATTGTCTGCATTTCGATTCTCCCACGATACGCGAACATTCTTCGATGCCAAGAACCCCATTTGACGCAGATTACCGCACAGCTGGCCTTTCATCTGCGATATCAGTTTCAGTGTGTTCTCCGAGAGGAAATGTTCATGAGCGAACCGACTCTGATTTTCACGTTCCAACTGTTCCCATTGTATAATAGCTTCTGATATAGCAACATGGTCGCTAGGTTCTCCTAGAGCCAACTTGCGCTTTACTTGGTTTACTTCGTACTCCTTGCCTAAAATAATAATAAAAAACATTACATACTTTTTATAATGTGTTCATACTTATTTGTTATTGTTTTTTATGTGTTTTTGTATTTTACTTTTATATTCATGTTATAAATGACCTAGCCTAAGAAGAAAAAATAAATAAATGTCATAAAAACATTTAATTGAATTCCGCTACAATACGTAGTCATTTTTGCTTACTTGGTCATACCTATACAGCTTCTAATAAATTATTATGGACTCTCCGTCCATACGGTTAGTTTTCAGTACGATGATCGCTTAGAACTCTAATAATAATAAGAAGAGTTTTTATATTTTAATTTTATATTCATATTATAAAAACCCTAGCCTAAGAAGGATGATGAATAAAGAGAAGAATAATAAGAAAAATGGTTAGGTTTTTTATAATGTGTTTATGTGTATTTTTTATTGTTTTTTATGTGCTTTTGTATTTTACTTTTATATTCATGTTATAAACAACCTAACTTAAGACGAAAAATAAATAAAGGAAATAGGAAAAATAGGTATTGGGTCAAAAAAGATATTCTCCAAACAGCAATATCTCCAGGAAGTTGGGTATAATAATAAAAAAAGCATTCAGAGCGAAAGAGATAGCCATTTTAAACCACAGTTTAGATTTGAATGGGCGCCAGATCCTAACACCTGTTAGAAATTATAAAATTGACTGACTGACCAAAGTTTGTTAATATAAAGTGTTAATTTCCCGGTCGATAATATACTACTTCCGCTAGATGTCGTTAGTTGTGATTACAAAACTTACCAACAACGAGATTGAAGGGATCTTTGAAGCCCCAGACGGCGGCGACGGAGGCGGCGCGGTCGAGACATCCAAAGAGTGCGCCGAATAAAAGCAGTTTGCCGGCCGCTGGATGCACCGGCAGCCGAGCGAGGTGCCAGCCCAGAGGGGTAAGTCGCTCTTCATCATCTAGAGCACCTAACCTAAAAATAAAAATGCAAATGAAGTTTTATTAATACCAACGTTTTTCAAGCATGCATTTAGCGAAACAAATTATTTTGCTGAGTTAGTCATTGCCGTGACTAATGACTAAGTCAATAAAATGATTTGACCGATACTTTGTATTTAACTTACTTTTGCAAGTGTCTGACAGCATTTTCCACGGTAATATTCGCAGGCGGATCTGGTACTAATTTTAACGCATCTAGCGCGTTGCCTAGACGCAGTTTCTTGATCACCAATACCGGCTCGAGCAAGTTGCATCGCTGTAGTTCTGGTAAGAGACGTTCAGGGATGTTTTGCGAGCGGTATGACGTCAACAAGTGGTATGCGATGCCTGGTCGACAACGACCTGCGCGGCCACGTCTGAAATAAGAGTTTTAATTGGATATGGACGGTAGTCGGTACTTCATCAAAATTTGATGAAGTACGTAGGTTAAATATGTAAATTCGGCATGTGCTGTATGCTGATACAATTTTATGCGACAAGACAAAACACGCTAATAAACATTATAATAAAACACATTCCGAATTTTGTTTCTTCGTATGTATATTAAATTTAGTTTGACTGTTTAAATATGCGTTATAACTGTTAGGTATACTAACGTCGAAATAATTAGCTGGCCATTCGTAAACCTTAATGCAAAGTGTTTTGCTATATTTAGTAACTTCTTTAGCTATAGAAAACTGTATAGTATTCAAAAGGATACCTTTGCATTAAATTAGCTTTGGATTCAAATTCAGTCTTTAGTGTCGAAATGTTGTGTTCCACATCCATCCCTTTCAATTTTACTCTGCCACAATCTACAACATACACTATATCGTCTATAGTAATAGACGTTTCTGCTATATCCGTAGCTATTATTATTTTCCTAATGTGACGTGGTGGCCTCTTGAATATCTTATGCTGATCTATTGTAGGCAATTTCGAATGCAATGGGTAAATGTGATAACTTGAATGGGGGAACATCTCACTTTCGTTCATCATTCGCAATAGTTTGAATATATCGCTGATTCCGGGTAAAAATACTAGCACGGCACCCGGCGGTCTCTTAGATATATAGACTAGAAGGTCGATAATTATATCGAAGTTTAATTTTTCGATTCTTCGATCTTGGAGTGTGTTATATACATCTTGATCCAATCTACCGTGGAAGCTTCGCAGCCAGGGATCTACAATTAAATCATTAAGTAAGGAAAAACACGAATAATTTAGTACTGTATTTGTATTTAGTTGTCCTTAGATGAAAGTTTTCTACTGCCACCTTAAAGTGTGAAAACTATTTATTTTCTAGTCTACTCAGTCTACTGTATGCTATGTGCTTGTATGCTAAGTGATCCTCGTTTTATTTCAAGGCAGGCTAGTCACAAGAACAGTGGCGGATTTGCAGTCTTTGCCGCCCTATAGGCCCCAGGCCCTATAGCCACCCCTTTTGCAGCAGCCTTGTTATCATCAGCGAATTTTATATCACAACCTAGGCCCGGGCCTACTGGGCCTTAGGGCAAATCCACCACTGCACGAATGAAGTAGCAATTTTTACCGATTTCAGCTTTATAATTCATATCTTTTTCCTTCTTAGTTAGGCCCGATTTCTTTTGATTCCCATTCTTGTCATTTTCGTCACTAACATGCTTGACTGGCGGCAGTCTGTATCCCGTCATGGTCAAAATATCCTCTAAGTAAAAATCTTTCACTGGGTATGCCAGGCCTTCAATGTGAATGACGGGACAGTTGCCAAAGTAAGTGCGTAAGCGGCAACTGTCGATCGTTGCGCTCATCAGGATAAGTTTTAAGTCAGGACGTTTTTCAAGCACCTGTTAAAGTAAATAATAATGTGACATTGGTGAAAAATAGTTTTGGTAATAAATACTCAAAAGTCTAATCACTTGAAAAGAAAAAGGCGTAGCCAGCGTACGCTTAAGTTAAGAAGTAGCTGCCTACCACATTTCTCTGCTCTGTGTACAGTTATTAAATGAGGCTGATATCATGTGATATTAATCCCTTCATAGAAGTTCCTAGTTAGAATAGTTTATTTTTTTGCAGTTGAGACATTAATGACGAATTATAGTGGAGAGCAGATCTAAATATACCTGTTTCAACATGCACATAGATAAGTCCAAATGGCTACTCCTCTCGTGAGCCTCATCCAATATGATATGGCTAAAGTTAGTTAAACCCTGATTTACTTCCAAATCAGCCAGGAGTATGCCAGTAGTCACGTACTTGATGCTCCCACGAGGTCTGCAATCTGATCTAAACACAAAGTATATTGTGACTTTACCTTATTTTGGAAAGGTTTTGTAGGTCTTAACACAAAACACTATTAATCAAGTTAGTAAAAGTAAAGTACCTACGCAAAAATTGACAATATGTCTTAATGTCATATTTTTAACATCCCTATTTTATGAGCTGATTAGAAAGAAGATGAAGTTTTGGGACCTATCGACCCATATATATATATATATATATATATATATATTTAATTCAATCAACTCAAATCAAGGTATCAATCAATTAAAATCACAACAAGCATGTTATATGTGTTTACTAATTTAGTCATTGAGTGACTAAGTTTTGCTTACTTAGTCATTAATGTAATTTAAATGCTTTTTAACTAATTTCAATATGTTTAAGGTGTAATATATGGTCAGCACATAGGTTAACGTGAGTGTTAGTTATAATAGTAGTAGTGCATTTTGCATGTTTAGTCATGTTCGTGATAAATTGCTTCTACCAATTAAAAATCTGATTGTTATAATAAAATCTCTTACTTCTCTAATCGCATGGCATATCCAACAGAATTGCCCAATTTCTCAGCCCTTTCCTGGGCAACCCTGCTGGCTAAAGAGGAAGCAGCTATTCTTCTAGGCTGTGTCACTAATATGTGTAAATAAGCACCTTGGTTTTGGCATAGGGCATTGTCTAGGATAATCTGTGGCACCTAAGTAAAGGAAAATTTGCATAGATATAACAGACTACATAAATATATTTTTTAAATATAAAAATGGTAGGGTATTTTCATTTAAAATGACACGGTTCTATTGCTATTGCTTGAGTGTATCTGATAGGTGATTGATAGCTCACTGGGTAGGTGGATAGTTAGTGTTTACAAAATATACGGGCCTGAGAGTCTTGGAGGCTCTCTCCTCTCTCTGAGGTGCATCATGGCACCATCTACCGTGATGAGAGTGGATTGAGTGCCTGCAGCAAACAACGAAATTTCGTTATCTTCCTCTCTATCGCACGAATCAGGAAGAGTGATGGAGAGGCAGACAACGAAATTACTTCTTCTTCTTCTTCGTTTTTCGCAGTAGGCGCTTTATTGATCTAATTAGGACCTTAGAGCCTACAGCCTATGATCCTAATTCACTTGAAGCTAAGAAATAAGTAATAGGGAAAACATGTGAAATAAAAATGTTACCTGTGTTGATTTGCCACAACCAGTCTCGCCACTTATCAGAACCACCTGGTTATTATTGATAACATTTATAAGTTCTGCAGACCTCTTAAATGTGGGTAGTCGCTCACGGAACACCATCATCTCTTTAAATTGTGGTCTTGTGATCATATCCTGAAATTCTTCATGTAAAGCAATACTCAAGCAATCATTTCCCTTTGTTTTTGTAGAAATAGATGCACTTTTAGAAAGGCTTTCATCTAATTTCTCTTCAAATGTCCCTGTTATAATGTCTTTATATCCATATTTGTAATGTTCACCGCCTCTTAAGAGTAGTTGTCGTTTTGGAAGACATTTCACTTCATCTGATTCAGTTTCAACTGAAATGACATCTGTTTTAATATCTTCATTTTCAAATTTGGGTGACATTGTTTTTGTTGTTTCGCCAGATTTTATTTTAATAAAATTTGTTCTGATATCAATACTTGTACATTTTGACGTGGAAGGGCTAGGTTCATTGGCAGATTCCCCATTGTTCTCAATTTTTATGATTGGAACCTCAATGGTGTCTTCAGTTTTAAAAGAAATAAAATCAGAACATTTCGCTGGTGGAGGCTTTATATCAGCCTTCTTAGGCAGTGGGGATTCAGAGTAGCTTTTGCATTTTGTTTCAGATTTAAATGAAATGAAGTCAAGACTTTCTACTGGTGTAGGTTTTACTTTTGTCTCAACTGGTATTTGTGACCTGACAGGCCAATTTGTTTTTTTTTGTTTTGAATTTTTTTGACGTTTAGTTTCTATCGGTATGAAATCAGAAGTTTTTACTGGTGTGCGCTTTAATCCACCTAACATCCAGCCACTTGGTGGAGACTCTTGTGATTCAGGCTTATCTAGGATTTTCTTTTGGAAAGACTGCGCTGAATTTAAAGGTATTGTCTCTTTTTCAGCTAGATTTTCAATTTCTTTTATGTCTGATACCACTTGGGCTAAAACAACCAACGGTATATCCAGTACAACCTGTGGCTACAATAGGAGAAGAGAATAAGTAAATTTGTAATTTATTAGACTACAGTTATTATAGATATCTATCTCGTTTGACACATTGAATAATGGTATCCTAGTCATATAAGATGGGACGCTTACACACACAACATAGGGTTTTTTTTTTCAACATTTTAATTAAATGTAAGGAGTATAAAAACTGAATAAAAAGAAATTTAAAAGTCTAAATGATAAAATTATATACTTATGGATCTAATTATCATAATATGCCATACCAATTGACAAATTATACTGAGGATTGGAAAATAAAAATCGGAAAACTCGGAAAAAATAACGTGTTGGTTTCGCGCACCGCCCCGTCCCGTGCACTGGCGATTTACTAGAATATGAATATTTTACATACCAAAGTTTTCTGTACATTTGAATTTCTCGTTCCACTGGTTGGTAAATCTTGTTTTTGAGGGTCATGGTCATCTTCTGCATCTTTTGAATCAAACAAGTTAAAATATCTTCCCCTGCTTCCTTGCCCCTTAACTTTCTTTTTTAGTTTATTCTTGACTTTCTTGATCTTGGCTTCTATCCTCATTTGCTTGGTTTTCTTCCCCATACTCAAGATTTTATTTTATTCTCAAGGTAATATTAAATTTATTACAAAAGATTATTCAATCCAAATATGATCCAAATTTACGAAAACTTAACTCTCACTCTAGAACAAAATAAAATTGTTGAACTGTCAAACTCAACTCAACTTCTACCGCTCGCGCTTGACACAATCAAGTACATTGCGCAATATTATTTATCCATCTTATTTCGCAAGAAACATAGAATGGGAAAAATACTGCAATATATCGAAATAAATTATATTATTCATGTGGATTTTGGGTGTATTGAATTGTATCTATGTAGCATTTGTTGGAAATGGAGTGTATAGTATATTGGTTGAGACTTAGTGCTAAAAAAATTGACAATGTATAAAATGCTTAAAAGTTATGTGTGGCAATGGTTATTTCATGTAGGTTTCTGAAAGCTCGTCCAAATGACACTAATGACAGATGCATTTAGAAGTTTCAGTTTCGTTTCCGTCTCGCTGCTTTCGGAAATTCGGAATATAATGATTGAATGGATAGGCTGTTTGATTGTGAATTTGTGAAACGACATTTTATTCCAGTGACCTGACACAGTTTTATTGGATCCATAGAAATGAAGAATAGACCGTTGTAATGACTACTGAAAACCCATAGGACGATACAAGTTGGAGCAGTTTTTGGTGTATTTTTATTCTTGTCCCATACTTGAAGTTGAACTTTAGAGATTTTTGCGATAGAGATGCTGCAAGGCGTGAGTTTAAATGAACTTCTATTCATTCTATAGAAAAAGAGATTTTTGCATTATTAACTAATGAATCAATCTGTTTATTTCCAGGAATTCTGGTCACTGCTGTGCAGAGGTCGTAAGAAAAAAATTATAACTTTAATAATAATATTGATATTTTTAATAAACGCGATGTTGTATGTCAGTATGGAATTATACAATACCATAAGAAGAAACCGTGAAGATTGGAGTAAAAAGTAATTAATTTTTTTATACATAAAATGTCTCACTTGGTATTTGGCTGTTTCATGTACATTATCTATAATTATTTGTTGTAGTTGGCAAAATGAACAGTCAAACACGGAGAAAGGGGGCATGAGAGTAATAGTTGGGCACTATATTGGAGGCTTTGGTAAAGGCAACTTATCTGATGGTAAGTATGTATAACATCACAGATTACATGGCTGGATGTTGTGACACCAGCAAACTTATTATATTATCATTAAGTATCATATAAAATATATTTAATACCCAATAATCTTATAAAGCTGGCAGAAACAAATTGTACACAATAAAATTAAAATATGAAATTGTATACAAGTTATACAACTCTCAAATCTTGGAAGCTATATTTTACATTGTACAAATACATTGTGTAAATTAAATTATACATTGTAGGCATTTTCCATGTGTATCTGATGGTCATTCATTATGACATTGTTCAGTGACTGCTGCAGCCTTGACTGATTAGATCTATGAATGGTTCTTTGTTTATGGTAATTTATGATAATTAGACAACAATGAGATTTTACAATTACAAGCTAATAAAGAAGAAATTGATTTGATGTTTTAATGAAATGGTAGACTAAATTTTAATTCCATGGCCAAGAGCACTGCCCTTAAATGGAGTCATGTTTGATTATTTTCTCATTCTAATTAATTGCATAGTTTTTGATTTTGGTTGAAATGTTGCATATTCTAACTTACAATCAAAAGTAAACTTACCTACTTTGATAAAATACCTACTAAGTTTAAGAATTAAAGCTCTTACATTTCCTTTTTCCTTGATATATCTGTCTTATTACTTGAATCTTTTTTCAGATATAATAAATAGTAATAACTATGCGCCAGTCAAAGGTGCCGGAGAAGGCGGCAGGCCAGTGCAGTTGGCTCAGCGGGAGCTTATCACAGCAAGGGAATTGTATCAACTGCACTCCTATAATATTCTAGTCAGCGACAAAATATCCATCAACAGAAGTTTGCCAGACATGAGAAGTGACAGGTAAAAACTTAATATTACCTTTTATTTCCATTTTAATGAAGTAATAATATTTTGGTAGGTAATTAATCATTATTTAATGTTATCTAATTGAAAACTTGTGTGGGTCAGAAAATAATTGCCCCATTGAATTGACTAAAGGGTGTAAAAATAATGCAAATGTTGATCAAAAGAAATTGAATATTTATGTATAAGAAATTGTAGTGAATAAATGTAAGCTTAAATGATACTTACTTACCTCTGGCTTTTGGCCTTCACTTCACAGATATAAAACTTTTAGTTTAACTAAATTTATATTTTAAGCAAAACATATTGGTAGGTGGTATAAATTAAATATTGCCCAAGTTTTAAATGCAGCTTTCTCAGCTGTCCCCAGACTAGCTGCCTCAACCACTTTTTTAATGATACTGCCATGTCCTCTAATGCTAAAGTGTGAACCTTTTTTTTTGTCATCACCTCAGCCAATGCACATGTGTTTCCCAGCCCATAACTTCCCAGAAACCACTTGTTGTTAATTGCTGTTTTTTTAAATTGTACTTAAAACTACTTTTAAAATTGTTTCAAACCCTTAGACAGCCCTTTGTACAGTCATGGTCTTTAATTGATTAGTTAGCTATTCAGGGTTTACTTTACATTGGACATTTTCATACTGTTAGTATGCACAACCCAATTAGCTTGAACCTTAGATAGATCAACAATTAAAGTGACCATACTTTATTAAACATTTTTGAAGCTAATTGATTATGTTTGATGATAATTATGATACCTTACTGACTGATACTTACTTTTTCCATTTCTAAGTAGGTATTGACTTACTCATACTCTTTTAGGTAATAAGTGAAATTTTATATCAAATAGCTATTATATTTTCTGTGGGACTATACCTATTGTCACGATATAGTGACACTAGCATTCACACACCTATTAAGTAACAATCTTTATGGTTCACACGGAGCGCAATATCTTACTTTAGAAATCTCGTAACTCACTCATTTGCATTATTGCAAAACCAATCTAGCTGTCTAGAAAATAGAGAACACTTTTCAACTGTACTTAAGTGTAAGATACCGTACACATTAACTTTAGTTGCGTTTGTCTAGAGTGCTTGTAATTGTGTTGTTACATAAGTACTTTGTTGCAGTTGTAAGAGTGTGGAATTCAACCTAGATAACCTGCCGACGGCGACCGTCATCATAGTGTTCCACAATGAGGCGTGGTCCACTCTGATGCGTACCATTATGTCAGTTATCATGAGGTCACCTAAGCAGCTGATGAAACAGGTGACGTTTATGAAAAAAATATATTAAATTTGTTAAGATTGACACACAGTGGGAGCATTCCACGGGCTATCCCGTACAAATGCATTTTATTTCATGTATTACAACTTGGAATGCTCCAGTGTCGCGAACTTATCTGAATATGGACTTCCTAGTTGGATATACCAGGGCCTAGCCTAGCAAGATGCAAATCGTTTGCGCCGTAGCGAACGAAACGGTGATGTCACTCTAGCACTCGTCCATATAAGTGCGACATAGAGACATTAGCGTTTCGTTCGCGGAAACACGGAAACGTTTTTAAAAATGTGCTCTAAAAACTATAAAAAGTTCTATATGGTATTGATCTGAATTCACTACATTTTCTAACTGTCATATTACAGTTCGCTTTACAACTACCTACTTTCGTGAAATTTCAGATTATCTTAGTAGACGACGCCAGTGAGAGAAGGTACCTAGGGAAAGAGTTGGACGATGCCATAGTCAATTTGGATAAAGTGGAGATTATTCGCATGAAAGAACGCAAAGGGTTGGTGGGGGCTCGGCTGTTGGGAGCCAGGAAGGCAGAAGGAGACGTGTTGGTGTTTTTAGATGCTCATTGTGAGGTAATCACTATTACAGCTTGGTGTTGCTTCACATCCCTGTCACGGCAAAATAGCTTTTACTTAGATTCAAACTTCCTTAGCAAAAGTTTGTACACGGCACGGGGATTAGGGAAGATGTGCATTTAAAATATGGTTTATACCTAACTTGTGTTATACATTTTATTGAACCAACATGAATCTTACTTGATAGCATTAAGGATATTGTTTTGTTCACGCCGTTTTTTGGGTTCCATACCCAAACGGTAAAACCGGGACCCTAATATTACTCCGCTGTCCGTCTGTCCGTCCGTCACCAGGCTGTAGGTAACTCATGAACCGTGATAGCTAGACAGTTGAAATTTTCACAGATGATGTATTTCTGTTGCCGCTATAACGACAAATACTAAAAACAAAATAAAATAAATATTTAAGTGGGGCTCCCATATAACTAACGTTTTTTTTTTTTAGTTTTTTGCGAAATTGTACGAAACCCTTCTTGCGCGAGTCCGACTCGCACTTGGCCAGTTTTTTAGGGGTTCATTTCAATGAAAGGATCTAATCGATTTCAGGTAACCCAAGGTTGGCTCGAGCCCCTCCTCGATCGGGCGGGAAGCGATGACGTCTTCATATGCCCGCACATAGACCTCCTATCCGAAGACACCTTAGCTTACACCAAGAGCATCGACGCGCACTGGGGCGCTTTCAGCTGGAATCTATTCTTCCGCTGGCTCAACCCCAGTGCCGAAGTCATGGCTCAGAAGGCAGAAAACCCTTCCAAACCTTACCCCACACCGGCGATGGCTGGTGGACTTTTCGCAGTCAGGAAAAGCCTCTTCTGGCGCTTAGGAGGATACGATGAAGGTATGCTTATTTGGGGAGCCGAAAACTTGGAGCTCTCATGGCGAGCGTGGCAGTGCGGCGCTAGAGTAGAAATCACACCATGCTCTCGAGTAGGCCACATTTTTAGACGACACAGTCCTTATAAATATCCAGGAGGCGTTAGTAAAGTTTTAAATGTTAATTTAGCTCGCGCAGCCACTGTGTGGATGGACGAGTGGGCAGATTTCTTTTTTAAATTCAATCCTAACATAGCGGCGATACGCGACCAACAGACCGTGTATTCAAGGGTAGAGTTGCGGAAGAATTTGAAGTGTAAAAGTTTTAAATGGTATTTGGATAATGTGTGGCCTCAGAATTTCTTTCCGAGTGACGAGAGATGGTTTGGTAAGATTAGGAGCGATCTTGGTCCTTGTTTAGCGGTGCCGGAGCAGACGACGGGGCTCGCTGTACCAGCGAAGGGAGTGCCCTGTGGGATCGACGATGGAAGTTGGGACACGATGGTCGTTTACACTCCCGAGGGCAAGATTATGGGTGATGAGAATTTGTGTTTAGAGCGAACCGAGGGTCGCGCCATGTGGAAGGCTTGTAAAGAAACGCCGAAGCAGATTTGGGAGCAGAAGGGGCCTAGGTTAAAAACAAAAGACGGTCTGTGCTTATCGTTAGCGTTGATCGATAAACAAGCAGATGGTTTTAGTGATATCATCTCAACGAAGAAGTGTCGCGACAAAATGCGTGACGCGGCGACAACGCAACAGATCTGGCATTTTGACCGAGTGCCTTGGCGGTAAATGTGATATTAAAAGTATGTACTTAAATAAAATTATAAGTACAATGTAATTAAGAATCTCATTATTTGTTTTTTCGTTTTCTCTCTTCGTACTTTTATACATGGTTTTTATATTTAATGTTTATAAGTTTAGTAACTGAACAATTACTATAGTTTTATGTTTTAGATTATTTTTAGGTAATCTATTTTTGACATTCCATTGTATAAAAACTAGTATTAAATGTATACTATTATTTAGATACTCTTTTGCCGATGTGTAAAATAAGTACAGTAGATTTGTGTAATACATATAGCGATTTATCACATAGTACCTGTATTTATATGTGTAATTTATTAATTGGTTATTGTTCAACATCTCATACTATTGGTGTAACCTACACTTTAACGCTTTTCAATATTTTCTTTATAAACTTTATAACATTTATCTTTATAGTCAGACCGTAAAAAGTCTGCAGCGATTTTGATAGCCCACGCAGTGCAAGTGTCATTTTAAACGTCAAACTTCTATGAAATTATGACGTATATATAACGCTTACACTGCGTGGGCTATCAAATCCGCTGCAGACTTTGTTTGGTGCGACTATATTATCTCGTTAACTTTGACCGCTAAATACTTTAACTGACGCGCGCGGCTTCAGGCCAATATCAACTTTCGTGCATTCTGATAAGGTTCAGGATGACGCGACGCACACGATAGGCGTGGCGTTCAAAGGGTTAAATACAGCTGCAGAAAATACATTTGAAACTGTCTGCATATAAGTACCTATCTATATGCATTCCGTACTCTTTAGCTGGCTACACATAAAATTTAACTACCGCTTTTCAGAGTTCTTGAGTTCTTTCATGTATCTGATAAGTGATAGCTGGCTATATATACCACGTGTCCCAAAATTCAACGACAAGCTGGCACCAGAAGGCGGACCAGGCCGCGTAGCCAAGATGCCAATCGCTTACGCTCCGTAGCGATCGAAACGCAACTGTCACTCTCGCACTAACATGGAAGAGTGATAGAGAGACATAAAGCTTTTCGTTGTCGAAGCGATAGCGATTGTAACCTTGGCTAGGCCGGCTGCTCATGACTACTCAAGGAAAAAAAATGAAAAAAACATATCTCAATTTATTATGGAATTACAAAAAAAAATTAAAATCGACACCCCTAGTGGTATTTTTAACGACCATGTCTACAATTTTTCAATTTTTTTTTAATTATTTTTCCTCGAGTAGTTATGAGCAGGCCCCAATTTCACCAACGTGACAGGTGCGACGAATTGTAAAATCACGGTTGCTGACGTCACAGGCATCCATGGGCTACGGTTACCGCTTACCATCGGGCGGGCCGTATTCCTGTTTGCCACCATCATTGTATTATTTAAAAAAACTTTATTTCCTGCCAAGTTTTTGACAATTGTCAAAGATTTAGAAGAATTGTAGGTAATTCTTGACAGGTAATGAGTTATATGTCGGAATTTCGTGACAATTGTAGTGTTTCTTGTGACAATTGTCATAAACTTAGCAAGAGAAATATCTGTTTTTTTCCGATATCATAAATTTTTTTTTAATAATACAATGATGGTGGCAAACAGGAACACGGCCCGCCCGATGGTAAGCGGTAACCGTAGCCCATGGATGCCTGTGACGACAGCAACAGTGATTTTACAATTCGTCGCACCTGTCACGTTGGTGAAACAGGGGCCAGGTCCATCTTCTGGTGCCAGTTTAACGTTGAATTTTGGGACACGTTGTATGTATCTATCACATTACACGAACTTTTTTTATATCGTTCGACTGTGCTATTTTATTTCATATGATATTATAGTCCAATCGCCATCAGATATATCGGAGGAGTCGAGGTGCTCAAAAATATCTGAACACGCACTTAACGCCTTGACAATAGAGGCGTGTTCAGATATTTGTCAGCACCTTAGCCGCTCTGATGTATCTGATAGCGTCTACATTCCATTGATAGTTGCACTCCACTGCCAATTTATGTTTAATTAATTTTATAAAAAAAAAACTTAATTTTAACAGTGCAGTGCACAATGAATGAACGAATATTTGCATTTATTTTGGAAATACTCAATGCCATATGCCAGTTGTATGTATTACTCATAATTATATATTATGTTAATGTACAAAATTTTTAGAAGTAAATTTAATTATGTAATTTGCAACTAAGTATCTAGTCTTTTTAGATAGTTTGCAATAATATAGTATGCTTAATGTATATGTAATACCTATTAGAAGTCTTAAGTCTATTTCTCATATGATGGCAGCAAATAACTCTCGAATTTATTAACATATCACTAATTATATGAATTAATGTTATTTTATACATCTAATATATACATTACATTTGATGGACCTACTTACATTATAATTAGTATGATTAATAGATCTTCCATTTAAGTTTTAAACTGTGTCAATTTAACAGTAGGTAAGCAATAACGGTTGTGTGATTTATTTTAACAGTGATATTTAAAAAACAAATTAAAAAATATATGTTAACAATTCAAAATACAAAAAGGTATAATTTATAGTGTCGTATTTTTATTTATAAATCCCATTTATAAAAGTCACATGTCACAATAATTATTTTGCTAAAAATTACTTGCTACTAATTCAAATTACCCCAATAAAAAATTAACTAAATAAATGGTAAATACTATATAAAGGCTAAAAATTTGTATGCTAGTTGCCGAATTACAATTATTTCTGTTGCATGTGAAACAGCGCGCGTCGCTGTGGCCTCTCGCTCGCTCCACAGCCTTTAGAGCGAGACAGACTGAGTCCACCTGGACTCTGGGGATGCACCCGCGTATAACGTCCACTGTGTTGCCAACTAGAAATAAAAGAAATTGTTAGTTTAACTTCACGTAGTTTTCACGCAATGTAACGCTACGTCTTACGTAGGCGAACAACGCGCGAACGCGGCGCGGCGCGGCGCGGCGAAATCAATCCTTTGATGCCCATAGAAGTGTCCTACGTAAGCGATCTCGTTGCGAACGCGGTGCGGCGCGATTTGCACGCGAATGTCAGGCGCCGCGCCGCGTTCGCGCGTTGTTCGCCTACGTAAGACGTAGCGTAATGGAAAGTTCGCATCAACGGGTATATCCTTCTTGGGGAATCTTTTGAAATAAATGCCCGTAAAGTAGGTAAACGGCAGTTGCCAAGTTTCGCCAAAATTACTAATTAAATATAGCTAATTTTAATATGCAGCTAGAGGATCTATGGAGCTCAATATTACTTCTCTTATAAAACCGGTCTTCTTTATAATATTTGTATAAAATTTATAAGTGTGGTGGGCAAAAATGGGTTCAAGCCTCGGTTGTGTTGTGTAGAGCAGAAAATATCGTTCGCGAATAATAATGCAAAAAGATGACTAAAAATTCAGTCAGGGTCCTAATACACATGCAATGTAATTGTTGCTGGGTTCCATTTTCAAAATCAGCTGCCTGTGGGTAGTGACACCCAGCCTTTCCACCTCACAAAAAATTACTTAATTCGTCACCAAGACTAACTTTTCTGTACATTTGCTCAATTATTTCACATAGGCGTTTCTTCTTTTACGCATTCCAGTTGTAACTTGTAACGTATATTAGATGTCATATAACATAACTCATATACTAAAGAGAAAATACCAGAGGCCTCCCTGCCCTGATTTATACTGTCTTTATCTTTTGCAGCTAACGCCATGACCCCTATTTGACTACATTTGTCCTTACACTTAATACGAGTACTTCATGGCTTAGGAGAAGATGATGAGAGAATAGAATAAACTACTTAACTTTATGCCAAATCGCTATTCACATGGACGGAAATAATGTCCTAGATTGCGTATACATTTTGTCTTTTACCTAGTTGGGGTACGAATAGGATTTTGTCAGTGACAGCGATCCCCGGGTTTTCAATCACAGTCTTAAATCTTCAATCAACTTACATGACTTGTCATCTGGAGTCGCTACCATCTTCAGACAGTGGTACTCTATAGGCACTTTGGAATCTGTGGACGGTGGCGGATGCCCTAGATTGTGTATCCACTCTGCAGTGACCGAGGTGCTGGGGTGGCATTGTATAGATGAGCCGGGAAACGCGGCGTCGTCTGGATGGCAGCCGAGACAGCGTTGTTGGAAGCAGCTTTCTGTCGTCACTGTTGAGGATGAGGAATAGTAATGTGAGAATATTTATTGCTGACCGTACGATATGTTGGTGATAGTGTTCGAGAGGAGAGAGAGAGAGAAAGAGGTACTCCAGATAGCCCTGAGGGTGTCAGGATACCGTTTTATAAAACTATTTACGACTTCAAATTATACAGTTGTAAACCAGTAACATTGATGCGCTTAACCAAAATGCAGAAGAAACGTGGTTTTGTTGTCTGTTTATACTTAATAATATTGTAATATTTAATATTGTTTATGAAACGTGGTCTTGTCCTAAACGGGTTGTTGTTAAGTCGAGAGAATCGATCGCTTTCAGACAAGCGACAGCTTTGTTTTATTAAGTGGTGTTTTGGTGAACTTTTTCTCGGTTCAGGGCCTAGGTCGAATCGGAAAGTGCACATCGATCACTTTGATCAGATAATTTTTATCTGGAACTTTTTGTATAAGGGAACCACTTGCGTATTACATGTGTCAGCTTTGTAAATTTTTATCTTAAAAAGTCTGCCAGCAATGATCAAGGTAGATTTACTCGTCCATTAAATAATAACTTAAAAATGATTCTTGATTAGGTATCTGACATAATACTAAGCGCTCTTAAGTACAAGCAGGCATCCGTTCACAGCATTAGGTAAGTACTTACTAAAATTATTAATGTAAGACGCGCGATTGCTTCTTTATTTTCCTACCGCCTTTTTGCAG
Organism: Cydia fagiglandana; assembly: GCF_963556715.1. NCBI lineage: Eukaryota > Metazoa > Arthropoda > Insecta > Lepidoptera > Tortricidae > Cydia > Cydia fagiglandana. The sequence goes on from NC_085948.1 coordinate 11,207,601, forward strand.
GTCTACACAATGATATCTTTCACGAAGACATTGGAATAGAAACCCACTGCACCCAGGTAAGACCATAGTGCTATTACTCTATACTGTAACAGTAGTGCACGAGCGATCGTGATTACCAATTTGCGCCCCAGAATTGCTCCCTCATCATCGACTCGCCATGGCGACTTGGTATCGATCGACATTTGACTCCTGGCCTGTTCTTGACAATGCTTCGCTGGCGCAACGCCTCAAGGGAACCAGTTTTGATGTGATCTACACTTACGCATAGTAATCAAGGATCTTAAGTCTACTAGGAACTACGGATGAGCTCAAGCTCAGAGTCAAAACAAAAGGTTTTGCGAATTAGATAGCTGACATTTGCCCGGTCCCTGCATGTCCAATCTACCTTTACTTGTCCGTAACTGATCGGCGTGCCCGCTTGTAATGACCGCTCCGGAGCGCATTTTACGTTTGTTTTAACCGCCGCAATCATATGTCATTTTCTCGCGTTTCGCGCCATTTTACCGGTCATCAGCCCGTCGTTCCAATACAGGCGCGTACGCTACGTAATTATTGAAAGCGAGAGAATCCGCTCTCGATGCGTCGGTATGCCGAGCCCAGAGCCGACCACTTATTTAACTCGATCATTCGCTTTTCTTTCACTTTTCTCCTTTTGGATTTGACGTATAGCGTAATTAAATTAATGGCGACGCGACCCTTAATACTATGTTGTGGCATGATTTCCCGGAAAGACCGCAAAGTATCATCTTGTTTTGTCATAGAACACTGACGGCGAAACTAGCCTATAATGAGGCGAAGTGTTCCAATAAGGACAGTTGTACACGAGCCACAATGCCAGCGGCTTTTCTATGATCTGGAGAAAGTTGCCATAAATGTATGAATTTATATATTATCGCGAGCAGATTACTAACTTAGTGCTATGTATTAAAATCACGCAAGTATCCTCTTTGCGACTCAAGATTTTGCGGTTTATTATAGTTTATGATAGAATGCAGATTTTTGTCAGTGAGAAAATTTGGTTACCAAACTTTATCATTATAATAGCTTTATCATTATTGTGATTTGTCTCTTGTGGTTTTAGAATAGGTGTCATATTTTTTAACTTCTTTTTCAGAGGTTTTGGGGTTTATCAAGTTGTGCTGCATCACTCAAAATACATAAATACAAGTTGTTACATTTCACACTGCTCAATGTTTAGTACCAGCCAATCTGTCCGTGGTCTTAACTTAGTGGTCAGCCGGCGATGCGTGAAGAGCAGCCGGTCGCCCGGGAAAGTGGATGATAGGCGTCTGACATAATTGTGCACGGATAAGTGCGTGCACCTTCCATTGTGGCCGCGGCTTTAGATAGCGAGCTTTCTATACTAGAGACACCCAATGTCAACTAGATGGAGCTATCTGAATGTGACAATTGCAGTTGGAATTAAAATGGGCGTCAGGGGTAAACGCGCCTTCCACTGTGGCTATGGATACTCGTAGCGAGCTAGGTGGCGAGCTAGCTAAATAGAAATAAGACTTATAATAGAGATACCCGAAGCTTACTAGAATGAGGATGAGTTAGGTAATTTCGTCGTAATTGCTATATAGCTAAAATATCCACGTGATCTAGGTAGGGTAGTTAAACTACTAGTAATGCCTTACTTACTCCTTTAAGTTTAAGGAAGCAAAAATATGGATGCTTGCTGAAAAATATGGACGGTGCTTTAAAGGGCCAAGCAAGTGCGTACATCTAGTGCTGCGTTATGTTTGTGGCTGCGGATTTAGACATTGAGCTTTTTATGGGCTGTGAGGCATCCGAAGTTAACTAGAATCAGCAACCAGGACAAGACGTAGGTACATATTTGAATTGTCAGTTAACTGTTAGGTTTATCGAAATTGTTCCTTATAATAACTTGCTTGCTTTCAGTGGACTACTGGCGGAATAAAGCAAAACGATTACAGAAGAGTGAAGAAACCGTAACATGGGAATCTAATTGTTCAGGTATGTACGATAACTTTTGGCTAATTTCTTCACGAGTCGAATGATGATCCCTTTGACAGTGACCTTCCTCCAAGTCGCTTTTGCATATACTTAGGCTGAATTTTTAAAATAATTGAATAAATATTTTTTACCGTATTTTTATTGCTCAATTGTAACATTTCTAAATAAATGAATGATACTTCCAAAAAGTGTCTACAAAGTTTTTAGGTGACAGCTGCTCCATATAAAAATTAACTGTCATAGGGACCATCATAGGACTTGCGAGGTATACAAGCTGTTTATTATGCTATGCATTATCTGTACAGTTCACGACAACGTTTCGTAAAACTGGAACTAGATATGATTAGCTCCAAACGCGTCTATCTATTTATACCGCCGTCACCGACTCAGCAGTGACCCAATTCATAAACAAACGACGATCAGCATAAAATCCCGTGCCCACGCGCATGTCGACATGCTCGGATGCTCATTGACAATGTAAATACGTTTGTCAACAGTTGAATAAATAAATATTTATTTAGCAGTAGTTGCTGGACGGGATGAGCCGGTACTATGCATTGTCGCGATCGTAGGCGATGGTTTCAGTGTGCCGACAAATGGAATTGTGTTTCGTGATATACATAATGTTACCCAACGGATGTTACCGTGTTTTGTTTATTTACAATGGGTTTTGTTGGGTCATTGATGCGAAAGAATGTTGTGAGGGTGGAAGGACTTGTTTCGCGTCTCTGTAATGAGGGAAAGAGCGTTGAGATCTTTTGCATTAAGTACATTAGTATTTATTTATTTATTTATTATTTATTACTAGCAGTGTAACTACTTGTACATTATTTTATTACCTGCCGTGTGACTCCTAAATAACATAGGTATATATTTTTAATACCTAAATCAAACATTTAGGCATTCAGTCAGACTATTGAAATCAGCTTTTTCAACAGTGATTTTATATTATGGCCTTCCTGTGATTTTATAGCTTGTCCAAGGTAGCTGTAGAGATTACAAGCGATTATAGAGGTAAATATAATAAAACAATGTTATAAAAACATCATGTCAAAAAGATAGCAAAGACTATTTGTTGTTTTAGTGATTATACAACGAACTAGAATAGTTATAGAAGTCTGACTATTAGGTAGAACTCAAAATTGACCTATTAACGCTTTTTTAAATAACGGGATTTTTTTTTATGGAGAAGGGATAACTGACAGTCATGTCACCTACATGTCAGTCATGTGGACCGTTTTTAAAGTCAAAAATGTACTAAGACCTTCGACTATATATATTCCGTCGCTGAATTTATATATTTTTTTCCTAGCCTATCTGAGTGTCCCACTGCTGGGCAAAGGCCCCTTCATTTCCACGACTCCCGATTTGGTGTTTTCGCATATATATCATATTTCAAAATAATATTTATGTTAATGTAGGTACCTACCGTTTTTTTTATTTTATGTTAAAGTATTTTTTCATGTACCGATACGAAACCGATAACTTTTATCAAACGAAATATGAAAAAACAAAATACAAAAGTAGAAATTTTCTCTATCATTTACAATTAATGTACAGGTAATAACACTAATAACTTACCATACGGTGCCAATAAAACCACACTAACAACTATAAACACTAACATTTTTGTCCACGATATAAAGTATTTCTTTACTGACTGACTAACATTCCTCCTATCACCAAGGCATTTTGTTTTACACTATCCTTATCTATGCTGCATCGTATTATCTTTGTTCGAATTCTGTTATCACTATCACCATAATTTACTCGGACAATCTTTCGAGCGTTTTTAGGACTGTGTGCTTTATAAAAATAGTAAGATACACGTAAATCAGTTGCGGTTAGCAGTGACAGTGGAAGACTACTGTAGTTTAGGGATTACACGCAGCAGATACCAAAATAAATCGTATCTGGAGATTTGATTAGCTCGCATGAACATATGTAGGTATACACTCGAATGAATGGATTGGTATCTGTGGCCTGCGTAATCAAAATATACTTACAGGCCAATTCGAACGTATACTGACATCAGAATGGTATCTAAATGATGTCATTTAGGTATATTGCCTCACGTTCGCGGGGTTTTGATGGATGCACGGTAGAAATGATACCTACAAGTGACATAGTCTAAAGTAGAAATTTACCATTAATTATGATATAGGTGCATTTGTATTTTGGTAATGTTAACATTAATCAACCAACCAACAAACCAACAAACCGCTCTGTGGTTTGGCAGAAGAATGTAATGTATCTAGACGTAAGTAAGCTTGTGAATAAACGCTTTATTCTTTTTTTTTTTATATGCATGTACATAAACCCGTTGAACAAATTGTATCTGTTTAACGTATTAATAATAATATAATACAATTTATTTATTCAGATAACTAGGATCCATTAGTATTGCAAGCTTTTGCCAATGTAATACGACTGAGGTATAAATTCTATTGAAATTTTTACCAAAAGGTAGATATAATGAGACCAAGATGCAGTAAATACCCAAAATCGTGCGTTATTTCCGTGTAGACTGCGATCGGTTCCGTAACATCCAGCGGCGTGGGCGGTAATGAATGTGCCAGCATTATTCGCTAATTAAAACCATCCGTCGACCGCATTCAGAAACGGAAAAACGATATCAATATAATACAAAGACTGAGGGCTTACCGCGAACCACGTTCGACGTGTTGCCTCTCTGCTGCACCTGTAAATTTGTACGTAAGTGTGACAGGGAGGCAACACGTCGAACGTGGTTTGGCGGTAGGCCCTCTGCTGCTTAGTAGCCTAGCGCGGTGTTACTTCCGAAGCTTGTAACATAAATATCCTCGGTTTAACATAAGTCCCATAATCATTGGTTTAGTTATTTTTGCAGTTTTGAATTTGGCACCTTTTATTCCATTATAGTTCAAAATTAGATTTGGTTTTGTCCTTTTGAAAAGTCCTCGGGACGAGGATTTCTGGGATCGGTTATAGTTTTTACTTTCCTAAAAATTAATCGGCGTTTTATTTCGGTATTTGATATTTTTGAAATTTATTGCACTATCTAGTTATTAATAGGTAATTAACAAAATACAATTTATGAATATCATAAAAATGTTGCAAATGCGGGACTTTATTTTAATTTTTAGTTATACCGGTTACAATACTTTGTTTAAAATGGCACGTATTTAACCGGTCAACTAATTAATCGAATTTGGGTAGTTTAAAATAATAGAAATGGGTACTAAAATTAATAGTTTGGCAACTAAAACGAAACCTTAAAATATATCAATATGAGTTGTATTTTAATGCCGTTACAGCTTTCGTTTATTTTTAGGCAGGTACCAAATATTTATTTGGCAACTGAATTATTATATTGGAGACTATTTATGAAGCACATTTTAAAAAGAAAACGGCTATCTATTTATTTAAAAAATGATATTTTTTTAATATTTTGTTTTGTCATTACACGGTCAATTTAAAGACCTAATGGTATAATGGTCATTAGGTGTTTCATGATTAGGAATTTCAACTATAAGTATAGTAGGGTTTTATACGTAAATAAATTTGTGGTGTTTTGTGGATTAGGAAATTTGTCAATTTTTAAAGTAGGTATGCATATGTTTAAATTTAAATTATTTAAAAATAAAGTACAAAACATATTAGCAACCAAATTTTATGATCGCTTTACAATATTAGTTGCCAATTTATTATTTTAGTCGCCAACCTATCAATTCAAGTTCCCTATAATTTTTTCGGGTGGCTTGATTTTGCTGCCAGTTTTTTAATAATATGATGCTTAAATTTGAGGCTAATATAAATTTATTGGTGCTAAAATATTAATGCACAGCCAAATTATATTATTATATGCCCAGTGAAAGTTCCTGTTTAATATTTTAGGTGCCCGGTTAATAATAAGCCGTTTAAAACCCGGTAAGGTCATTTATAATAGTGACGAGCCTGACTAATTTCTTCAGCCGTGTCTTTTTACGTTTATTATGCTCCTACATTAGGTATTTATGTACAATTTCACAGTCTTACTAAGTTTTGGACTGGGATGAATTGAGTTATTTTTTTTCGATATCAATAAAATGCTGATATTGGTTCGACGCCCTCGCACACGTTTAATAGTGCTTTACCACGCGCGAAGGCATGGAGTCAATATGTTCTCGATATAATTTTTAACGCCAAATACACGTTCGAGAATAAAATCCCATGCTCGAAATAGTCGAAATACTTAAGTACAAAACCAGCTCGACGTTTTCGGGCGACACTTTTTGGCGATTTCCACACGTCTAATGATTTCAAAGACACCGATTGTCGTTTCAAGATGCCGCCGGGCTATAAAAAGCGATTACCTTACTACACATTTGGTAATTAAATTAATCACGTTTAAATAGACGACTCTTTGATCTGGGATAGTAGCTGATTTGTCGTAGCAGGCTTTAATCGTAAATCAATAAATTAATAACTTAAGGCTTTATAACATCGACGATTTACTAGTGCACTAGACTGGGTTCGGTAAACTAAAAGAAGTACCTAGTGTACCTACCAACCGCAGTAGAAATCACCAGTTCTAGGAAGATCAAATCAAAAAGCCGCAAATGTTGTTTTCAGTGATTTGAGGACTTCGTCTTTTCTCTATTTAAGAGCTGTGATCATGTCAGTGGAGCAATCTCTAACTCATCCGGTCCCCTACCAACTCCTTAACCTTCAGGTACGACACGACCTGAACCTTTTCTTTTATTTGGCTGAAATAACTAATTCTAGGTCGTCCTCTTCTTCTTTTTCCCTCTATTTTCCCTTCTACAAGAATGATGTTGAAGACGACGTTTGAGGACACAAATTCTTTTAGGTTTAAGGACACACAAGTTTAATTCCTTAAGTGACTAGAAGAGCCGCAATTGTATCTGGGTCGCACTGGGCGTTCAATTATCGCATCGCCTTTATAGTACTTAGTAACTCTTAAATCGCTAGTGTGATAACACAACTTTATGGATCCTGATTCCTCATGGTCTTATTTTTCGCTTAGCGCACTAGCAAGTTTTTGGAAAATTAAGATTCCACATTTTTTTTATTACATTTCTTTGAATATTCATAAAATAAGTCTGTAATTAGATACATAATTGATTATGGTCATCTTAGTTAGAAACACGGAAACACCTTTAGGCACTTCATGGCTGGCTTATACCCGCCCTATGCTGATCCAGCAAGCTTGTAAAAGAAGATCTGTTAAATAACTAACACATATTTTTCACATACGCTACCTAAACTCCTTCCAAATTAGAGACATCTATACGACTATGTGCTATTTAAATAGAAAACGTACAAGTAAGGTATGTCGCAAATGCCGGCCAATATAGTTGGCGACATGACAGTTCGGAATATCGGATTTAATATTTATTTATCTTCCAGTGCCACAGTTTGTCATGTATTTTGCAGTACAGACAAATGCCGACAATGTTTGTTAGTTGTAGCGGCAATAATCTTGTTGATATTCTTGATCGCTCTCGCAAAATACGGTATGTATTCAACCGTAAATATCTGAGAAATATTCACTTATACAGGAGCCTCATAATTTGTATAGAGTAGATTTGCTGATAGTCAAAATTAAAACAAAGTAGGTAAGTATAAAATTTCATCATAAAACTCAAGTTACTCAAGGAAAGCTTCTCATTGTAACATAACCATGGGTAACCCAAATAAGATGCAGCGGGGCAATTTCGACTGCGGGTTAATTTCAACTGCCTAATCGAAATATCTTCCATGTTTTACATTATTAACTAGAGTGCCATATATGTCCCGATAGCGAAAAGTAATGAGTCGAAATTACGTCACATATTTTTATACTATGATCATATAATCATCACTGTCTAATGTTTAAGAGTTAGACTCTTGGCGGTGGAGCGATTTCCATGAATGTCGATCTTCTGATAGGTTCGTTTCCTTTATTTGATCTATTATATACGCTCCACTTGGTCTCCCTTCTTCCTCTTTGCATCAACTCTTCCTGCTATGATGTTTTTGATAAATTCGTCATGTCGTAACAGGTGTCAAAGCATCTTTTCTTTTCTGTTTTAAAATACCTACATATTTTTATTCAATTTATTGTATGCTGTGAGATATGTGGACTATGGCCGCAGACATCGCGAAGTCGTGTCGGTATGTAGTAGTCGCGGATGGTTGTGATAGATAACCGACATCCAGATGGCCTAAGCGTTACCATTTCTCGCTTCATGTCAGGGATAACCTTGCGCGTAATCAAAAGCTTTATTGTTTTCTGTCTCAGCTCAGTACATACCTACAGTTAGAATTAATTTAGATGTTATGTCAAAAAAGAGTAGGTAACGAGAACAAATCACGCGGTATCTTTTACACAGATTCCACAGAGCGATGGATTTTCACTATTATCGTAGTATTTCATGTAATTGAACGACTTTATGTTAGTTAAAAATCAAAGTCATGTATTCTAATCTAACGATTAAATGTCATTGTAGATCTCAATACTTGCATTTGTTTCGTTTACTTTAGACCATTGAATAGCGTTTACTTTTGAATAGCGATCTTTAATACAAAGTGCCAAATATATTTAAATATATTTATACACGACCTCATTGCCTGATACATTAAGGTTCTATGTACATATTTTTGACTGTATACCTGTTAGTTTCAAGTGAGTTATAAACCATGGACACATTAGTATTATTTGCCTACTCATCATACCTACGGGCTGAGTGACTATGCACATCTTAATATTTTGTATTCCCTTCACCGTAACTGCGACCTGCATCAGTACGCGCATAACGCGCATTGCCATTATAACACTTCTTGCCGGCTTTAACGCATGTCAAACAACTCAAGGCCCATCTTGCCCATTTTAGGGATAATAGCTCAAGAATTTACCCCGAGGTGTAAAGTTATGATTGTATCCATTCATATATCAAATCGTAATCACAGATCACCAGTTGATTGACGTGCATGTCGTATCTGTACATCTAGGTGTACGAGAGCGTACATTACATATTGCTAATCAATGTATCAGATGATAGAGTTCCATATAACGAATCTTTATCATTCGATCTTGGGCTTAAGTGTTTTTGAGCGTTATAATTTAAAGGCGGCATGGCTTTCACTCAAGAGGACCAATTAATTTTTGACCGAAACATAAAGCGTCCGATAAATTTCTTGAAAACGCCGGCGTCGATAAGAGGAACGGGTTCGGGACGTCTTCCGCCGAATAAAAAGGTTTATTTATCTTGGTCAATTTGTTATTGCCACTCGTCTTGCCTTCCGGTAGCCGTGTAATTGAATCTTCTGGTTTTCAAAGATTTATTACGTTCATTTGATTGAGCTACCGTCTTTTGATTAGAGGCGCTGTTTATATATGCCGCGGATTACGCCGATGTAAGTTTTTTTTTGTTTTATCGTCTTAATTGATTTTGTTAATCACGATCCGAAAATCTGTCGGTGTTCATTGACCTTCGTTTATGATTGTTTGTCAGGACATGTTACAGTTTAGTGCAGATCGTCTAATCTCGGTATGCGAGTGTCCGACAGCGACAGCCGACACAGTGACCCGCCGATACGATCCACAGGACGCGCGATCGCGTGAGATACTCACGCGCACGTCCGCGCTGCCCTCACGATCCTGCGCCGTTATTTTAATTTATCTTCTTTCCCCCCGTTTCTATATCTTCACTCGAACATTTGCCGACTTTTATTCGTTAAGCGCTAAGGTTCGCCATTGCATTGTTTAGTCTAACCGTTACTGTTTGGTGCTATAGGAAAATAGGAATACGAGTATTAGTTATTAATCAAATAACTAAAGGTACCTACAAAGTTCATACACTCTTTTTTTTAAAGTACACCTTGGACTGGAGAGTAAGAGTTGTTTGTTGTATGATAACAGATATTGAGTTTCAAAAAATACATCTAAAGCAAACTTTAATTGTAACGGTTCGTAAAATTTAATTCCGTTTACGCAAAAGGACTCGGTGGCTCAATTTTTCGTGTCTGAAACTAATTGAAGTGGATTGCCTCGAAATAAAAATATTTCTAAATTGTATCGTTCGCGGAATCGGCGTCGGAACGGCATTTTCGCGTGACTGTGGCCGCTGAAGGCGAATAAAAGCGATCGCGGCCCGATGATACGCAGACACACAAAAGTTTCGGAGGACTTCATTAAATTGGACTTGAATAATTAGTTTACGAAAAAAAATTACACTATTTGTGTATTTTTAACGAAAACCTTGTACTATTCTTTTAAAAGTATAGGAATTCTCGGTATAAAATATTTTCGGTCTGTATTCAGACCACATTTTGGTCCACAAAGTACTTGTTACAATGCTGTAAAGTGTTGTGTACAATGCTGTAGCAGCTATTAGTGAGTGGCAAGCAACAGTCGCTCTGGTCGTAACACCTCGAAAAATTTATAACGCCAATTATCTGATCGCAGTACCGCAATTTCACACCGTTTGTGTAATTTTTTCAAAATTATCACCCAACCGCCTATGGAGCGATCGCTATTAACATAATTTACTTTTTAAAAGTATACCACATAAAAATCGATGAGTGTTAAATTGAATTCGAGGAGCCGCGCAAATAAGAAATGGAGGCGCGAAAATTGGACGGTGGACCGTTTAAAGTATCGTTAAGGCTTGTCGGGAGAAAATATTGTAATCACGGCGGTACAGTTTACGAGCTGCGGAAAACGGTCCATTATTGTGTGTGCGGAATTCGGGGTGGTTTTGACGATGCCGCTTTCTTGGCAAGTGCGCTTTGTGTAGAGGGAAAAAATTGAGGTTAGGTTGTTTGGAATTTGTGTATCTACACAGATTTTGCTTGCCATTAGACAATCTACTAAGACGCGTGCAACGGCGTCTAGTCGTCTACTTCTGATGTCAAAACTGAGATTACAATGTTTTGGCCTAATTTACGTGTCCTAGTACCCCTATTCTTTTGTACCTATATGGTTCATATCACGCTTATAAACTGCCTATAGGGGAACAAAACTATATTATTTAGTTTGTAGAGGAATCTCTCATTAGTAATTAGTAGTAGAACTGGATCGATGTAAAATTGTTTACTATATAGCCGGGTACTCACTAGCGAGCTGTAACTGTAACCGTTGCATGTACTGTAACCAAAAAACATAGTGTGTACGTGGTTCGCAAACCTGCTGCGAGCGGTACGCGAGCGGCTCGCAGCGAGCCGACATCTACAACGTACTCATTTCTGAACCCGTAACGTTGCACGTAACTGTAACTGTTACTGTTGCCAAAAACATAGTGTGTACGTGGCTCGCGAGCCTGCAACGAACGCTACACGAGCGGCTCGCAGCGAGCCGACGTTTACAACGTACTCATTTCTGAACCCGTAACGTTGCACGTAACTGTAACTGTTACTGTTGCCAAAAACATAGTGTGTACGTGCTCGCGAGCCTGCAACGAATGCTACACGAGCGGCTCGCAGCGATCCGACGGTTGTCGGTTTTTGTCGCGAACCAAAGGACGCTTGCACTGCGGTCGTGGACGTCAAGATTAGTTGTTGCTAGCCGCTGCGAACCAGCTATATATCGAGTATTTATTCGTCATGAGTGAATGGTCAGAGGATAAATGTATTTTTCACATCACCTATTCGAAAAAAGGCTTACTTACTTCCCTGCAAATAGGAGGGATCAAAGTGGCACTTTTCTTCCCTGCTAGGAGGGATCAAAGTGGCACTTTTCTGTTCAAGCACACTATTTTTAATTTTTTTTGCACATTATTTTTTTAGCTTAAATAATCTGTTTAAGCATCCGATTGTGTCAACACTAAGATTTTTTTATTTTCCTCATAGTCGATGTGAAAAGCAGTATGTGTCACACGGTATCAAAATTATTTCGTCTTGGGCGTTAAGACTTGAATCCCTCATTACGCTCAGGATTCTACTTTAGAATCCCTCACTACGTTCGGGATTCTATTGTAGAATCCATTGCTTCATTCAGGATTCAATATACGCCCTTGACGGAAATATTTCATTTTGATCCCTTGTAACACAAACTACTATTGTTGATAGACGCCTACAGGGAAAATAGTGTACTATGTAGTGTATTCTATGGAACTACTTTCCCGATAAATTCTATGAATCCCACATCTTCGTGGCCGTTTATGATCATCGAGTAGGCATCTAGTATGTATTCTGCACATGCGCAAAATACTCGTCCGACATCGTGGAGTTACAAACCAAAACTCAGGATAGATCCGGCTTCCAGCGGCTTGGCCTTCTCGTACACACTAGAACCTCGTTACTGTATCTGTTCGGTTACAGTTACAGCTCGCAAAATGAGTACGCTCGGTGAAAGCGTTCCGCCGACGTCGCGAGCCGAAACTGTAACATGCGTACACACTAGAACCTCGTACTGTATCTATTCGGTTACAGTTACAGCTCGCAAAATCAGTACGTTCGGTGAAAGCGTTCCGGCGACGTCGCGAGCCGAAACTGTAACATGCGTACACACTAGAACCTCGTAATGTATCTGTTCGGTTACAGTTACAGCTCGCAAAATGAGTACGCTCGGTGAAAGCGTTCCGGCGACGTCGCGAGCCGAAACTGTAACACGCGTACACACTAGAACCTCGTTACTGTATCACGCATGTTCGGTTACAGCTCGCTAGTGAGTACCCGGCTTATGACCTCGTGTCATTGGGGAACTTTACTAATACATATGTATTTCTTTTGTTTTATTTGCTTTGATTCCAAGTTGTAGATGGACCGTTTAGTCTGGTACAGTCACCTGCAATAATATGTTACACAATGAAGGCCGCAAAAATATCTGACACAATCTTATTTGTAGAGCCATAAACAATTAAACACGTGTCACATATTTTTGTGACCTTCGGAGAGTAACATATGCAGGTGACTGTACCTATATCGGTTTCATAATATGTAAGTAATACAGTTTGACATTTTATTGATTTACCGCTCTATAGTATCCATGTTTCATCAGCCAGAGCTCCAATGGGCCGCTGCCATTATATTGTTAAAAAATAGGCCTAACCAATTAATTCATTTGCCATCAGCAGTCCTTGCACCAATGAAATTTAAGATCAAAATCAACCAGTAAGAAAGGTCATGGTCTCATGGTAAGTCGGTCAGCGGGAGACGGCAGTCGATCACGTACTAGTACATGTTTATTGTAAAGTAATACAAAGAAATCATGATTGACTCTGCCCGAAATAGCGCCAATCATCGGGCACAACTCGCCAACTTATCCGCATGATAGTTTATGCAATAACAGACTTTTGGTCATTGAAATAAGAGCTATGATATATGAAAGATAAATTGAAGTACAGTACGTGCGCGTTCTACTGCGTGTCAAGGATACACGTAAAATTGGAATTTTCCAATTTTCATTTGTTTTATTTAATCCATTTTGCAATGAAACGTGTTTATTATTTTTATTAGAATAAAATATTTGTACTCAAAATACCCGGGGGTCTCAGATATATGGGAGTAAAGCTGTGTTGACAATAAAATAAAATGTAAGGGGAATACCAAGTAAAGGCTGCATGCTCCTACTGTTTCATAAGACGCGCGAAGTTCTGCACTCGCCATAGTGTAAAATTAAATGTAATATAATTGATGGGATCTAAAGGGCATTTCTCAGGAGGGCCGTTTTTACGTGTCCGGGGCAGTAATTGATTGAATTTACTGTTCAATAAATCTGAATTAATTTAGGCATGATCTTCAGCTTATATTCTGTCTGGAACACTATCAAATTATTTATTTATTATTTAAATAATACAAGAAAAAAAAATTCAAATGCCAAAAATGATGTTCGGTGGGCGTGTCCCGCACCCAGATTTTATGAAACAAAAAATTATTACTCAAGATGGGGCATTAGATCGGAGTTATTATGGGTATTCACGCATAGGGTATTAGTTAGCTTATCATATTCTTTATACCACAATAATGTGTTTGCTCAACACATTGAATAAAACCAAATTTACGATGTGTCCCGGGCTAGTGACTGATATCGGTGTAATTTGCAAAACATGTCAGTACTCCTTGAAAGTTGTACACCAGGAACTCAGTGTCTCAAACATAGTATGCTTTAGTTGTGCCTTAACCGTTGAATAAAGTAGAGGTACAGTCACAGTACAATAAAGTGATTTTTTAAACGTTTCTCCGTCCTTCGCAGGGTTTGGTCCTATGTTTTTTTGAGATCGGTGGTGCAATTTACTCCGAAAGTTTTAGTGCAATTATCGTTATGTAAGTGATTAAGAAGTCATCGAAAGTACGTTAATCCACCATTATTACATCTCCTCTGTATCGTTCATGCTATTTCTGTAATTGCTAAAAAGCGATTAATTTTGATATCGCTGGTGTTGATTTCCCTGGTTTCGGTGGATTTTTTGACCACCGATATCAAAAAAGTGATCACTGAATTCAAATCCTGCTTTGTAAACTAGTTTGTTGTACTAATTTATCATGTCTAAAAAGTGAAAGATACGTTGTACAAACGTAAAATTATGTTTGTAAGTAAATTATGTCATAGTAGGTACACAAAATCACTAGTTCACTGTGAGTAGTTTTTTAAACCAGACGTATAGACTCAATGTTTCTTTCTCTGTCTTGATATTCTTTTCCAACCAATTAAGTAAATTATGTTCGTTGTCCTCTGTATCACCGGAGGCCCTACACCTCGATACCTTTAAACATGTCAGCCATGTTAAATAAATGTAGTCAATTAGATCCCACTTCTTTTAAAATAACTTGTGTATGTAAGTACTATGCAAGGTGAACCCAAGGGACGGGATGTACAGAACAAGGGATTAAAAATAAAATAGCATTCTAATGTCGAGATCGCTTCAAAGGCACTGAGCGTACCTACTGATCGATATTTCTAAAGGATAGCCATAGACACAAATTGAACACAGCAAATGTTTTAACAATCCTCAATGTCTTATGTCTTTGTCAACAACAAGGGTGCTGGAGATCATAATTAATTGGTAATTGGATCTTCAAGCATTACTCGACTACTTCAAATATTAGATTAGAGTTCACGCTTTTAAACTCTTTTATTAAAAAAATACTTGTTTTCCGTATTGCATCACATTGCTTTATAAGTACATTAAATATTTAATGAGCATTGAACACCACTCAAGAGTGTATTGTTTATCGGGTGCAGGTAACATAAGTTTTTTTTAGATGCGTGTGCGGTCGGATTGCGTGAAACAAACATCTTCTCCTTCATGGATATAATAATGCAATGAATAAATGATTATAATGTGCGAATTTGTGGTCGACAATGTCGACACGTCTGAAACTCGTTTCAGGACCACACATCACCCTATTATATGAGGCCAGTCATATAGTGTGGGATATCTGCTAGAGATGTTGATTTACAAGCCGTAATTTGGTTATTTTAAAATCTTGAGTCTATATCTATTAAAGTTATGTAAGCTTTCGAGATCATTAGCCTTGTTACATCGCTTATCAACAAATAGGATTGAAAAATATGATTAAAATAATTATATAATTGAGATTTAAAACCTAAATGTGATTTTGGTGTAAGCATTATTGAATTCGGTGACGAAAATTGATTTCAGTGCCTGCACATGATTTCGGTGTTTTTAAATCTCAAATATCTTGAAAACTATAAGGTTCTAATGGAGGCCTCCACTACCAATATTTTTTATATCAAGGGTAGATTTTAGGAAATAAACTCGCATATTATATAAGTTAAAAAAAATTTTTGGCACCGAAGTCAGGCACCGAATGTCATCTCTGAGAATCGCCCTAAAATTGGCTGTTGGCTGAAGATCTAATTGTTGAGGATATTTCTTACAAAGGAGTGGCAACTTTAAATACCTGGGCTGCATCTTTAACGACTTGTACTGCAGGTAGGAGAAAATTGAATTTCACATCCAAGGTGCTCTAAGATGCGCAGCGGCCCTTTACAAAATACTAGTCTCCAGGATTATGCGCCGATAACCAAAGATACCTACTGTCTACCAGACCGCCATTAAATTGATTTTAATGTATGGCTGACACGTAGACACGTAATACAAAAACTATGAAACAAAAAAACAAGTTGCTTGTTGCTGAAAGGAGAATATTCCGGAAGATCTTGGGGCCAGTACACTGAGATGATAGCTGGAGAATCCGGAAAAACCAGGAGCTTGACGACTTGATATCTGGTCCAAACATTATCTAGAGATTCAGCAACACTGCGCAAGCTCGGTAATCTCAAGAGGATGTTAGTGGATACGGCGGCTAAAAGGGCCTTCGTGGGACGCCCTATAGATCGACGACCATCCGATCGGCCCAAGCACCGCTGGGGGATCAAATTGAGAGAGACCTACTCACCCTGAACGCAGGGAGGAAATCGCACAAAACAGTGCTGGCCCCAACTCGTATCGGTGGCAAACACCTACTTCGGAATCACTAAGCAATGAGCAAATATTGGCTGACATGATGCATTTGCAATTGCATCTCTATTTTTAGACTCCTTTCATTTAGCTCATTTTAATCAAATTTGGCCCTGAGATTGACTGCCTGTTATTATATTACACCCTGTCATGAATGCATAGATTTGTTTTTCTGATACTAGAGCTTTTGTGTAAGGTCTGAAGTTTAAGTAAGTATTAGATTTTAATCAATTGATTTGAAAATTAGTATCCTAGTAAGCTTAAATGGTTATTGCCTGATAACTACATCGAAACATAAAGCGAGACACGATTTGAACACGGAATTTAAATTAAGTCTATTAATTAGATGTAGCCTATACGAAATAGGCACTAAAACGGTTAATGATCCAAGGGTTCTATTTAAAAATGTATGCGAGGTAAGCGGATTGTAAAACTAAAACCTTGGCAATTATTCTATTTGTATGGATGGGACTCGTTACCGCCGCACGCTACAATTTTTTTGCCCAATAAATGTATGAATGCCTTAGATAGTTTGCAGAATAAAGGTTGTTGATCCGTTAATGCTGGTTTACTGGTTTTCTGGTTTGAACTTTAGGTCACCAAATCATTTAGTTACCTAATAAGCATGTCTCGTTGCTTATATCAAGTAATCTATTGGCCCAATGGTTATTGTAGTTATTATAGGAGGCTTAAAATATTAAGTCCAATTAAAAAGGTAAAAATAATAATTTTATTGTCTCTAATGGTGTGATGGTAGCCGAACCTTGATTTCTGAATAATTTGTGTTTGAAACTGCAAGTTAATCGAATGAGTGAGCGTATTTTTAAGTGTACTAATTATTTTCTTGTGCGCACACAAAGGAGTAACATCGTGCATTGGTTACTTTGCTTCATTGATTTTTTTAATTTAAATAATACAGGATGACTTTTTGCAAAATCAGCATTTCCGGTAACCGATAAAAATCTTTAAAACCTATACAAAACTTTTAATTTAAAATTATGTAAAATCAGAAAATGCTGTAAAATATATTGTGCATATATAATCAATTAATCATTATAATCTATAGAAATATTTATATCCTATCCTATCCTCCTGTTTAATTCCTCTTATTTAATTTAATTGAAAAAACGGTGCGGAAGGAATCGGATCATTGTTATGGGTAAGAAGTGTTTATTTAGGTACAACGAATCGTATTTAATTCAGCATAAGTATATATACATACGTGTTTGAAGCAGACCATAAAAACTAGGTATAATTTATTATTTTGGGGATCATATATGTACCTTCTATATACATAATAAAATAATGCTTAGATATAGTACAGAAATATATGAGGAGCATGAAGCTTACATAATATGTATATTAAAGATGGAGATCAGCATGATGTCCCAAAGACAGACGGTTTAAATTGCGGTGCGATGACTGGGCAGGTTCAAGAAATTTCTTTTCGCAATGAAGATTTCGATTTATTCGAGCGTAATTGAGAATGTATATTAACAATCTGAGTTAATTTAGAGAGTAAACAACAGTGGTAAAAGCTTGATCTGTTTATTGAAATTTTGTGTATCATGTTCCTTGTCCATATTTCCATATGAATCTATCTATTAATATGAGTATTTTTATGTATTAAATATCCAAAAAGTTATAATTAAGAAAAACATTGGACATTGTTAAACAAGTTGACTAACCTACAATACAGTTAGCCCTATAAGAGTTGTTGTGTTATGTTTAATAAATTTAAACGTTCTATCTAATCGTCCAATGAAATGGTTATGAAAGTAAAGAATCGATAATTACGTGTTACTTAATTACTGTTTATTATTACGAGTATTTTAGGAACACACAATATTGATAGTAAAATAAAAACAATACACCAAATTGGCGTTTACAAGTATTACTCGACACGGGATTGTGATTTTATTCCGCAACAGTTCGACAATCGCGAGTGATAATGATAAGTCTTATCGAACAGATCGATAAATTAAAAGATAACCAATTAAACGAGAGATATTGAGTACTATAAATAAAATACGTGCAATGATATTAAATAATTTCATTATTGCAGAAAACGCCGCTTCTTGTCCGATGCCGGGAAATTTGGCTTTTTGATTAATAACGACGCTTTATTCCATTACGTTCTTGTTCGGCTACCGTTAAAGAGCGGATTTATTTATTACTTCTTCGCAGAATAACAATGAATAACAATTAATTGTACCCCTATTTATTGCACTTGTATTGCTGTCCCTTACACGCTAACGTGTCAGTAACGTTTAGGTACTTTCGTTTTGCAAAAAGTAATGGCTCCGCCTGAAGCAATTGGAATATAATGTGCCCGGAAGATATTTATCACACAAATAAATACGGTACCGGTACTCGAACCCGGGACCATCGGCTTCATATGCAAGGGTGACCTTGTCTTGGTGGTGTTGAGTAGGTAGTGAAAGGGCGATTGTGCACTACAATGAATTTTACTGTCCGGCAGTCTGAGTTTTCATGGTCCGTGCACTTGTCCGTCTTTTTACTCGCAGGTGCGGCGCAGTGGCATGAAAAAAAACCGGATGATTAGTTTGTGCACTTGTCCGTCTTTTTACTCGCAGGTGCGACGTAAGTAGTAGCATGAAACACACCCCCCTAGCCTGCCCCCGCCCGGACAAGTCATGAATAATACTTATTCCAGACGCAGCGCAGAAGTATAAACACGTTTTTCATAGCTGTCATCTCGGACCGGAAAAAAACTGTCCGGAATGGCGAAAAGTAAAATGTGGGACGGTAAAATTACGTCTAGTGCACAAGCTACTATATACATTTAATGGCGTGCCATATCGGACCGTAAAAACTCGGACTGCCGGACAGTAAAATTCATTGTAGTGCACAATCGCCCATACTGAATAGGCTAGACCCGTCGTCAAACCTACTGTTATTTACGACTACAACGTAAAAAATGTAAAAATAAACAAATTTTATCTCTTTTGTTATATTGTATTTGTTGTCAGTCTTCTTTATTTTCTAGACTCTGCTTGTACCAAAATTATGAATATTTCGATTTCCCGTGTACTATTTATTCATCAGTTTTTAGGGACAAAAAGAGAAGAAAGGTCAAATTATTCCCCTAATTCGATATGTCGTGGATCAAATGATAC
Organism: Cydia fagiglandana; assembly: GCF_963556715.1. Classification (NCBI taxonomy): domain Eukaryota; kingdom Metazoa; phylum Arthropoda; class Insecta; order Lepidoptera; family Tortricidae; genus Cydia; species Cydia fagiglandana. The sequence goes on from NC_085948.1 coordinate 11,227,111, forward strand.
GGAAAAAAGTGTCTATGGTCAACTTAATTTAAAGAAGAGCCTATTTGAAAAATAAGTAATCATTTAATTTGAGATTTGTCGCAGCATCGTGACTTTTTGAGCTTAGAATAAACCCCTTAGCGTAGTCAAATCCACATTTCAGTATATAAAAAATCATAACCCTTCTTTTGCTTTGCCGTAGTCGGGTAAAAACAAATACCTAATGGCTTTTTGTTTCAGGTTAATCGTTTTAAATCATTAAATTCACTACCTGTCGGGTTACATTTGTCCGCTACCCGTATTACGGTGCTCAGCATGGCTTCTTTCGTTAATCGATTACTCATGATATATTTTCTTAGCAGCCAAGACGCCTTGAGCAAGTGATTATTAAAATGTACAGTGCGTACGCACACGCCAATTAGGAGCACCGTTCGTTATAGTTGTAAACGTCCCAGAATATGTACGACATCTTAAATTCAATGAAATATTCTGTAATAATAGTATGAACGTGTATTTATTTTCGCATAATTTTCTTTGCGACTTCATGCAGTTAGTGCGAATATATTATGTTTCACGCATTGGATTTAATGTTCTTAAAATTGGTCGATTTATTACAAATTACTTGTAAGTAAGTAAGCGGGCGAGTTGTGCAAAATAATCTGGAAACAATTTTATTGTTAACTGAATAAGTGCATATGTAACTATACAGAAAATTTTAAACACAACTCACTTAGATATTTCCTCTGCTGGCTGAACTAAAAAAATTTGAAAGTTCCATTATTATTTATTAAAGTAATGATATAATTGTTTCAGATAAGATATGACGTTTTAAAATGTATAAGGACATTAAAAATGTAGTTATGTGCACAAATAATATAGGCATTACAAATTTACCATTTTAATACCCGTTTTTATGAGAGACAAAGTGTTTCTTAATTACTGTACCTTTTTACGGTAAATTTTACGTTACGCCGCCGTGTGATGGGGTGCTTGTTGGCGAAGCTATTAGGGTTGTCAAATTATCGTTGCCAAATTACCATCTTATCGAGTCAGTCGTATTTATACGCTATTAATCACCAGGCGTACTCGGTGAAGAAATATCGTATATGACTACGTCGCCTTTGGCCACATTCGACTTTGTTATAATAAAGGTGTAAATAAAAGGGCCATCCGAAAGCACATCGATCATGTGTATTGGGGAAACAACAGAACATTTTGTAAGTTTATTTATGTCCATAAGAAGAGGTAAATTTTGTCTGATGTTAATCGGTACTTACATTTCATCTTCCCACATTACCATCACTTAATTTTGTGTGAAGTAAAAAGTTTTAATTATATTTCTCATAAGACAGGTTGGTACTTAACTAATATTCTAGTTAAACCAAAATATTAAGGTTCCTAGTTGTTTCCTGTTCAATAGGTACCTCTGCCTACTTAAAGCTGTGCGAATGTACCACCATTGCACTGTAAATCGACGGTAAAACTTTGAATACCTTATTGACTAAAGGCGGAAACTTATAACAACGTACGTGACGTGATCGAACGAATAATACTCAAAACTAATATAATTTACATTCTCATTCGATAGCTCCACTTTCTCGAGCATTTAAGCCTAAAAGAGAGACAGATAAGAATAAGTAATTTAGCATCACTGTCATTACGCTCTGCACTGATTTTGAAAATGCCGGACGCAGTGGCACTAAAGTGAAATGTACGATACGGCCGTATTTGTTAAAAGACACGTAACTGCCTAATTAGTTTGCTTAATATACGTGATAAATTTGTAATGGAGTTTATTTCACAGTTGTGCAAGCGTCACTTTCTTTGGTTTGCAAATCGCCAGCGTGAAGTCTATAAGTAAGAATGAATTAAGTATCTTTTAAGAACTTGTACTTTGTACATACATACACATACATCACTGGCTCAGTGACCCAAAGAGGATCTTGGCCTCTGACACAAGAGAGCGCCATTCTGCCCTATTCTGCGCCATTTCACGCCAGTTGGGTATTCCGAGCAGTGCTGCAAACTACAACCTGCAAGAAAACAGGAGACCATAGTGAAAAAAATCAGGAGACTACAAAAAAAATCAGTAGATTAAAAAATATACCTTTTTAGGCATTAAAAGTTAAACTTACGTGCAATTGATTAGTAAATAATGGTTTTGTTGCGTTTTTTCTTGCTAACAACACTTATTTCTTTAGCATTTCAAATTTGACAGGGTATTACTGAACTGAATGACGCATGACATCATAAATTTGTTATAATGGTTGGTAAACTTCTGAAAAGAAAAGGAATAATATAGAAAAAATAAAATATAAAAATAGACCCACCAAAATAATCATAAGAAAAAATTGGGTACATTATTTTGTTTTTTTAAATGTAGGTTTAGTATATTAGTAAAGCGGAACATTAAAACGCATTAAGACATGCCTTGTGTTGTAATGTAAATCTAAGTCTGTCACTGTCACCATCTTAAGATTGTTAGTTGTGTTTTAAATGAAATCAGTTGGTAGTTAGTAGAGTTATTAAAAATTAATTTATGTCTTCCTCGTGCTGACCATCTCCATCTTCATACATATTTTTATTGAATAGTGAGAGCATTTTATTATTTATATTATGGGCAAAGCAGCTACTTTTGTTATATAACCTCTTACTGTGCATGAAGCCACATAATGTTTTTGTGTTCAGACAGTTTCTTTGTTTAGTTTTATTCAAGTTTATGGCCGAAAAAACGCGTTCTACTGCTGCACTGGAGTGTGGCAAAACCATCAAGCAGTTCATGAACTTGGACAGAGTGGGAAATGCCTCCTCATCTCCTATCTTTTCCTTTCCAACATTATGCCAAAATTTAGGAATGTCAGTTTCATCAAATTTAATACTCGTGGTATTTCTTAACAATCGCCATTGATCATCTAACTCCTGCCATTTTGATGCTTCAACAATGTTAGGGAATTGCATGGCTAATGGTGCCAAAGAATTATATTTTTTTTCTTTTACAATTTTCGGGTCCAGTACTTCTATTAGCTTCAGCACAGGGCTGGTAAACGGAAATCTTTTGTAAATTTGGGTTACCCCTTCTATATAAAAATTCATAATTTTTAATTTCAATGCTTGTATATCATTGTCCGGATAATTGTTTGTATTTAATTCTGCCTCTACTTTAGCTCCCATATATATATCCTTTAGCTCTAGAAAATTTGATGGGTTACGGTAGTTGACCGATTCAATATCTGTAGATTCCAAGTAACTAGGCTTTATATAAAATTCCAATATGGTTTTCAAGACTGAAATTATGTTTTTTCTCAGATTGTGTATTTGTACAGTCTCAGACTGCATCAACTTGTTTAAATTGTTAAAGTGAGGCAAAATGAAGTCTAGAAAAAGCAAGTAAAGTTTTATATATGGGTTATTCATATTGTCTAGGATATGACGGGCACTTGCTGAGGAGCCTGCTTGAGATACTGCGTCTATGAAAAACAGCTTGAGGGCATTATATTGTTCGAGAACCCTAGCAACAGCAGCATGTAGCGATAGCCATCTTGTCTGGCTTGGGTGCAGAAGCTTGTGAGGCTTGATTTGTAAAAACGTTTGAAACATTTTTAAGTCACCAATCCTTTTGGGACTACTTTGTATATAGTTATACAAATCTTTGACCAAATCTTCAGCCATTTGTGGCAACTTCGCACACGCATATGAAGCACAAAGTGCAAAAGAGTGGCATATACACTTTAAAATGAATATATTTGGAACTTCATCTTTGAGCAGGGTGCTAACAGAGTGGTTATTTCCCATTAAATTATTGGCACCATCTGACGCAAAACCAATCAAGTTGGTTCTCCAAGGTATAGAGTCCTTATCAAAAGAGTTTACCACATGATTATAAAGATCTATAGCAGATGCCCCTTCAATGGGTATGAGGTCATAAAAGTAGTCGCAAACTTCATTATCAATAGTCAACCTAACCACTAAGCACAAGTGTTTGACAACACCTCTGTCTGTTGACTCATCTATGATGATTGAAAACTTATCTTCTTTCATATTAGCGATTAGCATCTCCTTACTGTATTTGCCCAGAACATTTTTCGCAATATATGTTGCCTTGGTTCGGCTCAGGGAAATATTTTTAACAACATCAGAATCAGGACATATAACTGACAAAAGTTTTGGCAAATGTTCTACAGCTGTAAATGGCAAATTGTGTTCAATTATATAAGAAACTAAATGTATTTCTGCTTCTTTAACTTTTGTTTTTAATGTTGACCCTGAAGTTGATGCAAAAACATCTGTCAATGTTCTCTGGTTGATAAAACTAATTGCATTGTCTGTATGTTTTTTTGTTGATTTGTGTTTTTCAACGTCACATTTGCCCCCCGAAGCGACAGAAAAATCGCACCTACACCATTTGCAATGTGCATTCGTGTTACAACTTTCACTCGCAGAAAGCCAACCTTTGTATGACTCGAGATGTAACCACTCATCCTTGAACTTTTGTGAATACTTCTTTTTTTTTGTTGAACTAGCCATCGTGATGAACCTCCACCTTTTAAAGTAAAAACCAATTCATGCCGATTATTACTTATGTATTAGTTCGACCCAAACACACTCAACACACAAAAACGAATTGGTCCGCAAAACAAACGAATTGACTTACCCCTTTTCTGCTAAACTTTGAATTCAAAAAATATATCTTTTACTGCAAGAAGACTTTTTAACTTTTTACAGTTCTTACCGAAACTCGAAAGACTCACGGATTCGTAACGTAAGAAAGCGCGGCAAAGCGATAAAATAGACAAGAAAAACTTGAAACGAAAAAGTGAAGTGACAGTGACAGTTGACTTGACTACTATAGTGACAGTGACAGCTTAAAAAGCGAGCGAAAATACAGTGGACAGATAACAAACTGTCAAACAAAAATGAAATGTCTAATAAATCCATCTTCACCAACCTAACAAAAGTAATAATAAATAAGTAAAAATATTTTTGTTTACCAAGTTCGGTAAGAATCCCTAAAAATCAGGAGATTTTACACCATTCTCCAAACAAAGCAGTAGATCAGGAGACAATGCTAAAAATCAGGTAATCTCCTGATAAATCAGGAGAGTTTGCAGCACTGATTCCGAGGGCGGACAGGTCTTTTTGGGCTTCGTCACTCCAGCGGTATCTGGGACGCCCAGACGGACGTTTTCCGCCCGGGTGCCCCACATACGCTCTTCTCACAGCACGATCCTCCCCCATCCTCTCCAGGTGACCAAGCCAGCGGAGTCGTGTTGCTTTGATCTCGCCAATTATATTAGGCATCGCAACCAGCTCCTCTAGCTCCCTATTTTTTACTTGTACTGTGTTTTTTTTTTACTTGTACTTTGTACCTCTCCAAAAACAATAAATGCCTTCCACGTCGATCATATATATATGATAACGTGTAGTTCTGGTAGTACCTAATCCTGTATATAAGACAAAAAAAAAATGCGATCATTTAGTACCTAATCCGAATAGTCCACTTTTCTTGGTATTTTCTCGTGTAGGTTCTTATTATAAAATTATAGATCTAAACATTGTCTTGCCCCATTTACTACTGTATTATTCTAGTTTAAGATTAATTTGGAAGTCGCTCTGTTCCTACAGTTCACGATAGCAGGGAGAATAAAGGGCTAAGCGTATTTACAATGCTTGCCGAACGTAACTCGTCAAGCGGACTAATATAACCATGAGCTTTGATAATGAATATTTGTTACAGAAACTGAGGTCAATTTATACTAGGGACATGATAAAATGTAAAGTGAATTAGGTATCTGTTATCTACGGTATTCGGTCGGCGCTGCAGCGCTGACTCACGCGAGCCACACCTGACGCCGAATTCCAGACACGTCTCGATCGAATACCGTTTAATTGGGAACTAATCTGCTGACCTATACGGGGAGTCACGAGAGTTATAAGATTACAAACGATTGCTTTGACCGCTGATAGTACCAGTAGGCATTCCAATAATCTTAAATCTTATAAAAAGTAGCACTAGTAATGCTTCTATGCAATGACATACCTAAATATTGTTCCAATTCTCGTGATCAAAATTTCACACTGAACGCGTAGCCCGGGTATGAAATGAGGTTTGTGGTCAAACAATGAGTTCCATCCGGATCTCTATATCGCTATCAAATCTTAATTTCACACTGGATTATAGCTGTATGTACTTCGATTGTTATAAAGCAATTTATATAAGTCAATTGACGAAATAATCACGCGTTCTGCAACAGTTGAGCGTGACCATGCATTTACTTAACGCCGAATTACTTTGGTTTCGGAATTCAATTTGAGTCACAAATGTCACAAGACCCATTAGGAATACAATTTAGATTGAATAAAGCTACCTAAATGAACAAAACGTTAGTAACATTTCACGTATGAAAGGTTTTTCTGACCGGAAAATATGCCATTCTACAAAGACTACATTTGTGAATTGTCGCATCTAACCATTGAATCATTCAGATAATATTATAAGTAGATAGGTAATCTTTATAAATATACAACGACTATCGAGTTGGATTCGATATTCGATGCAACGACGCATTGCTAACTCACCGAGAGTTAGGAATGCTTGGTTGCATGGAATCAAGCAATACTCCCATCAATTTTACAAGCCGTACAAACTTGACAGGGACATGAACGATAGTAGCGTATAAAGCACAACTTTACAATTTAATCAAGAGAAATGTACAAGTGGTCCTGGTCCCTTTACTCTTGTAAAAGATAAAATAAAACAAGATATCGATCAATCCATCGAGCGGTTTTATTAACACCATAAATTTTCGAAAATTATTTCCCGCTGACGAAAATTGAGGGCCCGACGAAATTGCCTCGTAATATTGTAACTAAATAAATTATAGTTCCTTGATGCATGTGCGCTTGTAGCCAAAATATGCCGCATTATTCGTTATATGGTACGAGTAAATGTTTGAACGGTAAAACGGCATCGTATTTTAACGTAATCATGTGTTTGGGGATGAAATTATTACTGCAAATCGTGTTTTTCAACTTTGGTTAAATTTATGTTCCCACAGAACGTACGGTTTGTTTTGCAAATTAAAAGAGTATTGAAAGAAATTTGAGTGGTTGAAAATTAAGTGTTATTTGGTATGTCTCACCACTGTGTTGATCCAATTATGGCTAACAGAAAAAATCGATTTCAATTTTCGATCGCAATTCCTTTTGCGGTTTAGTAAGAGGCGTTTTCTGCACGTTATCGGGTTCGGTTTTACGTAAGAGTCGGTTGTCATCGATTACAAGGCTTCGTGCGCTCTGCGCCTGCGCTGCGCCCGCGCCGCTCCGAGCGCTGCGTGCGACACGCCTCAAAACCAATCTGATACTTTTTCAACTAATTTACATAGGTGATTTAAAATAAGTGGGCACTAACTTTTCGTAAACCAACCATAAGATATTCGATGAGGTATGCAAACCACACTATTTAGAACACTTAGAAAGGGACGTATGTACCTACCTAGGTAATCAAGGTAATCAATTTGTTATGTCAGTAATAGAAGAGATGTAATATGTTTAACGTTAGAAAGTTAAATATAGCGAAATCCAGGCTACTTATGAACAACATTAGTTCTTCCTACCTATTTGAATCAGTTTCAAATTTTATCAAAAATTGTTACTTTGTAGCATTTGAACAAAATTTAGCAAATACATATTAAGTATACTCGAGTATATATATATATATATCGTAGGTAGCTATACAAGTTTTAATAAATATATCGTAGCTAGGTTTACCCTTTATGTAGATCGCGGGTAATCTTTTCCGCTGGCGATTACGAAACGTGTGACCCGTCGCGAATATTGAAATTTGAAATTTCGTTATTCTGCCTCTCTATCGCTCTTGTATATTCGAGCGTTGGAATGGAAAATAGATAAACGATCAAACACGGAATTCGCGGTAGGCCTTTAGATTAAATTGACTACAACGGAATCAATCTAATCCGAATCTAATACATATAATGTTTATTAGTGACTCACGCATTTGGTAGAGTCGGACCACACTAAGTTTCAAGCCTTGGCATTGGCATAATGCTATGTCAAGTATGAAGTTTATAGGGATATGTATGTGTATGAATTCTAAAATCCAAGTCTGTGCGTAGTCAGAGACTCGCAGTTCCGAGATATTGTAGAGTGAGTCAACAGGCGAAATTAGAAAGACATTTGACACTTGCTGGTTTTCAACTATAGCTGCTCTGATGAACAGCAAAAGAACTGTAATCTATACCATATAATCACTATTGCTTTAATAAAACACCCACCGTTTCGATCCAGCTAAGGGAATTTAGTCAGCTTACTACTGCAAAATTACTTGAAAATGTCAGCCCCTTCGAGCAACACCGGCTTCTGACACGTCGGAAGGGAGGGGCCCAAGCGATAACTCGCCGTACAAATCTTTCTGCCATTTTTCGCGGGGGGAAAGGTGCACACAGTCGCATTTCTCACACACTTACATACAAAATCCAATTTGTAATGACGACACAAATACATAGAAAATGACACACGTCAAAGACAAATCTTGCAAACCTCGATCTCTTTTTGTGTACGGACGAGTGACTAGTGTCACAACACGCACACTAACACATTTTCGTTGACATACGTCATTGTATTCTGAGAGATGAGAAGTCGGATTTGTCGCTCGACCGATCCGCAATTTGTACTGAGCGAGCAAAATCGATAAATCCAACAATTACTTGAGACTAAAATATAATAATTGTATTTAAATGTAATTTAACGTATCATATGTAAAAAAAAAATATTACATGTGAAATGTAACACTTTCTTTTTGTAAATTTGATGTCCCCGACCTCTTTTTATAACAAAAAACCGAGCAAACAGGCATTTTTGTGCAGCAGTGTTCACGCGCGCGTCTGGACTCGGTCTAGTGAAAAATCCAAGTACAACTAGTTTTATTACCCGCGCTAGATTAAATTGACGCGCTAATCTTGTACCTCGGCAGAGGGGAAATAGTGCGAATGCCGCCTCCCTTCCGTGTTGCTCGAAGGTCAGCCCTATTTCTCTAAACAATAGAATTCGCAAAATCTTAGAAGTGTGTTTTAGTTTAGGTGTCAAAAGGCCAATTATAAATGTTACTGGACATACTGTAGGTATAATAAAATACATCTCATTTTAATTACAGTTTGTGCCAAAATAATTAATGTAAAAAAGTTTTCATATGCTGTTTCGACAAGGGAATATTTATTTTGTATTGTGTTTATGTGTTCCCTTTAAGCTTTATTACCTATTTGAATAGGTATCATCATATTTGCCGTCAAACCTTACTAATCCTCATGGTCCTTACACACCGACGCGTCGTACCGGTGCATGCACTGAAAAAAAATAGATTAAGATATTTGTTTGTTATACAAGTGATACAACAGGCAAAGTTTGGTCAGCCATCAGTCACTTAAAGCAAAAATAAATACATAAAGGATTTACACTTTATTTAAGAATCTGTTTGTTTTGTACTAGTTTCCCTGACAATGGAAACCTTTTCCAAATCTAACTTGCAATTTTCATATCGTTTTCCGATAGGAACTATTAACGAAAGGAACTCTTATAATCCGAAGCGGCTGTAAAGACACATACTTAGTTAAGCTTAGGGGCCCGATTCGGATTTTGAAATAGACATCTATTAGATATCTTTTAGTCATCACCAAGATACGATAACGATATGTTTAAGATCTAACCTGTCAAATTTATAAACTTAGCAAGAGAAATATCTGTTTTTTTCCGATATCATAAAGTTTTTTTAAATAATACAATGATGGTGGCAAACAGGAATACGGCCCGCCCGATGGTAAGCGGTAACCGTAGCCCATGGATGGCTGTGACGTCAGCAACAGTGATTATACAATTCGTCGCACCTGTCACGTTGGTGAAACAGGGGCCTGGAGATACTCTTTATCGATTTCCATAGGATATGACGTAACTCTATCTAACGTAAAAGTGACATTGGTTGCCCGAATTGCGCTGCAAAAGAGAACCAGTTGATATCTAAAATATAACGTATCTAGAATGGATCTAGTACGTGTCGTTTCTTGTGAATATCTTGAAGTTCGAATACGGCAGTCCGTACCTACGCCATCTTTGGACCTGTCATCACTAATCCAAGCGGCAAGCGTCTTGTATTAAAACTTGTATCAAACTTGCAAAGTATGTTAGGGTCCTTAAAGAGCGGCTTGCAGTTGCGCAGCTAGCCGGGGGCGCGCGTGGCCTGTCGATGATTTATCAATAGCCGGCCGCGATCGCCGCACGACGCCCGTCCACTCTTCCTGACCGCATCTAAGGGATGAGGTGCGGCGGTTCTGCAATGCGCATCTTACTAATATTAGGTGTATATTAGGTATTTGACAACCGGTCTGGCCTAGTGGGTAGTGACCCTGCCTGCTAAGCCGATGGTCCTGGGTTCGAATCCCAGTAAGGGCATTTATTTGTGTGATGAACACTAATATTTGTTCCTGAGTCATGGGTGTTTTCTATGTATATAAGTATGTATTTATCTATATAAGTATATATATCGTCGCCTAGCACCCATAGTACAAGCTTTGCTTAGTTTGGGGCTAGGTTGATCTGTGTAAGTTGTCCCCAATATTTATTTTATTATTTATTTTATTTATTACATATTATCACAGAGTGTATGGAACTGGCCAAGTATGTTAGGGTCATAAAGAGCGGCTTGCAGTTGCGCAGCTAGCCGGGGGCGCGCGTGGCCTGTCGATGATTTATCAATAGCCGGCCGCGATCGCCGCACGACGCCCGTCCACTCTTCCTGACCGCATCTATTAAGGGATGAGGTGCGGCGGTTGTGCAATGCGCATCTTACTAATGTTAGGTGTAATACATATTATCACAGTTTGTGTGGAACTGGCCAAGTGTGTTAGGGACCTTCTCACAAAATTTCACGAAAACTTGTTGAGAAATGCAAGGTATATCTATATTTGCTCTATCTACACTCTTTGACTATTCAAAAAATATAAAATTTGTTAGCAAGTTATATAATTTTCGCTATGCAAGTGTCATTGTATTGAGGCATCTACGGCGTAGCACAGTATTGAAGATTCTCGTAGCGCAGATGTGTAGGAGATTCAATCAACTTGCATCACATATTGACCACATTCAAGTGTTTGGGCCCGATCCGGATTTTGAACTAGACATCTATTAGATATCTTTTAGTCATCACCAAGATACGATAACGATATGGTTAAGATCTAACCTGTCAAATTTGACATTTGCGCGATCTGGAGATACTCTTTAACGTTTTCCACAGGATATGACTTAGAGATCCAATTCACATCTAATAGATATCTTACTCTATCTAACGTAAAAGTGACATTGGTTTCCCGAATTGCGCTGCAAAAGAGAACTAGTTGATATCTAAACTATAACGTATCTAGAATGGATCTAGTACGTGTCGTCTCTTGTGAATATCTTGAAGTTCGAATACGGCAGTTTGGAACAAACCTTCGTGCTTATCCCTATTACACAAATATTTGGGCTTCCCATGTTACATCGCTATTCAAAAGCCTTTTCCTAAGTCCTCCTAGTCATAACTCAGCTTCTCTTGTTTCATTTTCCTCCTAGTATTGTCAACGGAGTAACGTACTCGTAATACCTCACTTTCGATCCAGATTAGCCTTCACTCAAAACAATAACATCATACTCGTGCCAACATTTTGCAAACCGCCTATCCAGCATCAGTGTTCCACATATCGCCCGCCCGGATCTCGTTACTTGCACAATCGCCTTCCCGTTCTGTCCCTTCTGTGTCCCCCTCCCCACCCCCCACGGGCCCAGTTGCGCACGCGTCGACCACGCCCTGCCTCCGCGTGTTAAATATATCATAGGTCATCTAGTCAGGTTTGTCCGGCTAGGGTTTAGCTACGAAATGTAGAAGCTTAAGAGAACAGCGGCGGCTTTTGTTCACTTGAATAGGTATTTAGATTGATAAGTACAGTCACCTGCAATAGTATGTTACTCTTCGAAGGCTGCAAAAATATCTGACACGATCTTATTTGTAGAGCCATAAGAGCGTGTCACATATTTTTGCGGCTTTCGGAGAGTAACATACTAGTGCAGGTGACTGTACCTACCTATATACCTATTCTTCTATTCAATGCCCTTGGTATCTTTTAAGATGATCCTGTAATTAATAGATGTTACTTTTAGGAATTATATTTTTTCTATGCACCTAAAAAAATAACTAAGACTTACTAGGTATTTGCCTACCAACATATAAAGTAGGACAGAAGGATATATTATATTATAAAAACAGATATATTAATTAGTTCTAGCTCTTTACTCACAGTTTGCAAGTGACGTCATCATTGTGCTACACATTCGGTAATATTGTGAGTGAGGTACATAATTTTGGACCGTAGTTTCTCAAATGTTCTACCAAAATTGGTTCTAAGATCTCGAGAGACAAACAGATTTAGAATCCAATGTCAGTCCGGTATCCAGAGAACATCTCTTTCACAGTATCTGCGCTCGAATTCATCTTCCGGGGACAATCAGTGTCGCCCAATAAACCTTTCTAGTAGTAGATTTGCCAACTCTTTCTCTATCTGCCGGTCATAAAAAGGGGCATATCGACAAGTGATAGCATCGCTCTGTGAATTACCAACGGCACTTGGGCTCCCATTATTTCTGCACAAGCAAGTAGCCGTGCTGGATGTGATTTGACGGTGGTAACACTCGTAAGTGTACCATTTATATTTTTATATTGGTTGTCTGGGGGATTATGAAAATATATCTACATTAAAGAATGTTCTTCGTGCGTACTTTCACGGCATCTATGTGTTCTCATTGAAGTTGCAACGTCTTCAAACTACTGTTGCTAGACCATCGGTAAACCAGTAATAAAAAGATGGTGTCCGATTAAATTAATAATTATAGCCCATCACACTGCTTTAAGACGATTTACCGATATTTCATACTTCATATCACCCTGTTAAGTCTGTTAGGCTGTAGAGCGTACCATACAAGCAACTGAAAATCTTTGACCCCCCTTTAAGCCATCAAGAGAGAGTTGTAATTGGACAACGAACACATCCATGTTAAATATGGCGTCGCCAAAGATAGCTGTCAAACTATATTCATACGAACAATTTCTTGTTTTGATGCAACAAAAACCCGCAACAAACGAGAGAAAAGTAATTGAAATATTTTTTTTAATTACTTTGAATATTTAGTTCCTCATTGACAAATTAGTAAACTTAGCTGAAACCACCGTTCGAACCGAGCGCTTCTAATCCAGCCGGTTCCAGACGCGATGTTATCTCCGCCAGCCATTATTTTGTAGCCTCAGAGAGACTAATGGGCTATCAGTGCTATAATTCAGCTCGGCTCATTGTCCGCGAATCGCACTCTTACCCTATCTATAAGCCGGCGACAAATTTATTAATGTCCGACATTGTGCCCCGGTTCATTAGCAGCGGTGTAATTTGATGCGGCCGGCGGCTCTTTGACTGTTTTTGTTACGGCTATCAAAGGCTTTTTATATGGTTAATTCATTGAATAATGTTGTGATTTTTTAATGATGTTTAAAAAGTCGTATAGATTTGTTGGTTGAGTAATGAAAAAAAAATATCGATTTTTCTCTGTCAATGCCGTAGTTTGCAATGGAAACACATGATCATGATTTATTTACATACATATATTTATTAATCAATTAAAGTCTATAAAATTTTGTAGTGTGTATAAAGAGGTAAAAAGGGAAATATTGAATGATTTGACTTACAGTATACGAATGAGTCTACAAATACCTCTTTGTTAGGTTAAATATAATTTATGAATTCAATACATTAAAGTGTAGCTCGACAAAAACCTCGTCAACGAATCTTATTTTCGAACCCGCGCTTTCATAATATCTTTTCAATTCCAGCCTGTCAGCTTAGTTATCGCCAGCTTTTTAGTGCACAGAATTTTGCATAATAATCAATTTAAGCACTGAAACCAATCACAAAAAGCCTACCTACTTTCTACTTTTCGGTTACGTAACTTAGTAGGTGTCTGTAATGTATTCTCCCAATTTATTCATAATCAATATTAGATAACGTCAAAAAACTTGTTACAGCAATGTAAGGCCGTTGAAAGTAATTAGTCTCAAGGCAGACCACCTTGGAGACATTTTTAAGGCTTCTTCGTCAAGGACGGTATTCCAGGCTCTTTTAAAAAGCATCTGAGAACATGTTTGCGGTTTTTGGTAAAAGGGTTTCGCAGGTCGTTTTGTAAATAGTTCTTTGCGGCTTGGGCAGGTGTTTAACTTTTTTAGTTTATCAAAAATAGTGGACTTGCAGATTTGCTTTCTAACTTGCTTTATCTGGAAATAGCATTTTATTTAGTACAATGTTAGTAACATTCTCTTATTACTTTTTGGGAGTTAAAATACCTACTGACTAGCATACGAATCATCACTCATTGACATATATAGTGTTTTAAAAGTTAAGAGAGGTAAAAAATAACGTTTCAAACGGAATTAAAAAGTGCTCAATTATTTTGATAGGTACTATTTATTTATTAGTTGAATAGTTGAACTTTCTAGATAAACCGTGAATTCACATACCTATGTATTTATTATACCTACTCGAAAGGGGTTCATCTCTAAAACCTTCTTTGTCATCATAAACCACCGGCTTAACCTACTGCTCCAATAACAAGAAAAGTTCCAAATTCAATACAACAGTAAAAACCGCAATGTTCTATTTGACATCACGCTCGCCGATCAATCGAAACTACGCTCTATAGAAGTCAAAGTAAGACAGGTGAGACAGGTCAGTCCTTTGCATGTTTCTGAGTTAATTCGTTTTACTATAATAATAGTAAAACGAATCTAATAAGATAAGATACATTTTGCTGGTGGTTTTTAGGTTTAGTTTATGAGAAAGTAGTTCACAATTAATGAAACCAAAAGAAAAATTGTTGTAACAGAATTTAAAAAGGAAGGAGTGCTCAGCAAGTCGTGGGAGCATTGCTTACCTTTTTTATTTATTTTTTTAAAATTAAAACCAGGCAACAATGCCCATATTTAAAACCTTACAGACTAACATATGTACATTAGACTTAGATCATCAGTATTGCGATTCAGCGAGGGAATGCTGCCAGCATCTTTGGGACAATGCCACGGCGGCCTTTTTTAGATTTATTTTAATTTAGATTAGTTTAGTTTTTCATTTTAGATAGTAATGTACTTTACATTTTTGTTTAATTTACTGTGTTATCATTAGAGGTTTCTAATAAAAAAATATTTACCACATTAAACTAAACGCTTATTTATGAGTGTTCCCGGCTTCTTAACGACGACGGCTGGATTGAATTCGATTTTTTGTTTGTTTTGAAATTGTTCATAGTTGATCCCATTGTCATCACGTCAGGGTCTGATAATAGAATTCTGGAGAAATCCAGCGATTTTTTAAAATTATATACGTATCTATACTGATTTGGGTATTTTTTTGTAAATCGTGCTCTGTCCTATGCTTGGACAGCACTTTTTTGGTAAAGTGGAATTTCCAATGAAGGTCCATAAAATTATTGCATTTATTACTTACTTTAATCAAGCAAGGAATACAAGGTTAAAAATAAAATCGATATCGCCTTTCCCTTCGGGATCAATTATCTACTCTTCCGACAGTTTTATCGATAAAATCGAAAGTGCAAGGTCTGATGTGCCGAATAGAAAAAATCGATGAGTTAGTGGTCACCACAATAGGCTTGAGTAGGAAGTGTAGTGGTTTGTCATCACACCGGACAAAAAGCGATCACGAAGTTTATGTTGCGTGAAATTGGAACACGTTTTTTTAGAAGTATGGAAACGCACCTCTAAAGCTTGGTACGGGCTGGCACTATTCTGTTAATATGAATACTCGTAGTTTGCCAATTAAATTCTTATTCCCAATAAGATGAGGGATCCTCTTACACACTGGAACACACTAACAATACTGACTGCAACAGACTGGAATTCTGTGCCGAAAAACTTATGCCACATGGTATACAACAAGCACTACAAATGAAAATTCAAATCTAACGGTAGATTCCGATGTTTAAAAGGTTTGGAACATTTATCACAATTGTATTGATGAACCTACTTATATACGATATATCGTGGCTACTTTGAAAAAAACTCGTATCTTGTTCTGTCAATAAAAATAAAAATGTGGTAACTATGTATGGTATGCATACAGAGTTACTGCGTTTTAACTTTGAGTAGCAGTGCGAGATACGAGATTTTTTCAAAGTAGTGACGATATGTATGTATATTGGACAATTGCAATTTATTTTAGTCGTCGTATCAGTGGGCCGTACCCCGTACCAAGCTTAATTAATGGAACACTTATAGGATTACTTCTATGTCTGTCCGTCGGTTTTTAAAGCATTTATATAAATATATTAGAAACCTCTTGCTTGATACATTATAGTATACGTCATATAATAGGTACCTACTAAACATAAATGTATGAGTTACGATAATCGTTCAGCCTTCATCCACTCGTTATTTTTGATTAATTTTCTCCATCAATGCACTGATAAGATCTATGTAAGTTAGGCTTAGGGGTGTGGGTGTTAAGCTTAATAAAACCACGTTAGAATTAATTTAGAAATTTTCCTCACAATAAAGATATGAGGTATTTTAATTACTTTATGTAAAAATGGTAGCAAGGCTAATGACATCGGCAAAAACACGCTTGGATATCTATTTAAAAATGGACGTATTTGTACTTAATAGGTTTCATCAAAGCTTTACACGTGGACTAGTTTACCACTTGCACCTAAGACTAAGTAAATATTCTTCATGTTTTGCCTTCCGCGTCCTCAAGGTCAGCCCGCCTCTGACTTATCCGAGGATAAAAAATACTTGCAAAAAATGTCGCCAACGTAATTATCCGGTCAAGCGTGTAATCCATTAGAGCAATCGAAAGTGTCTGATGAGTGACAGGTATTTGCAAAGACGCGACAAGGTCACCTTGTTGTCTGAAAATTATTATTTGGCAGTTGTGACACTCGAGGTCCGAGGAATAGGAAAAGGATAATGCAATATGCCACGATGATGTTTTGCAAAAGTGGGATTGCTGTTCTTGTTAAAATATCGAGAGGGAAAACCGGGTAGGTACTTAATTATACAGGAGGCTTGTGTCTTGCATGTTTTATTGATTGGTAGAGAATGTACTTATAATTTTAGGGCCATAAAAGTTTAAATAAAATAATAAGATGTAAACGCAGATATCTATCAGGAGTCAGGACACATGGCCGTGAAATCGTAAGCATTATTTATTATTGTAGCATTTGATTCAATAAAAAACATTTTTAATCAAAGCTTGGGTACCTACATTTGACTACACGCTAGAGGTTTTTTTTTTGTGGTTGATTCTCCTGCATAATTGCCAGTCGACAAAGCTCGGAGCTAAAATAATAAATGTTAAGAAAAACTTGAACTTATGAATACTCCTGTTCGGTCAATGTGTCTAATTCCGTCATAGGGATTATTCCGTCTACTAGCTTTTCTCGAAAAACGAACAAAATTGACAATTACATATATGTACTTACAAAGAATCGATTGTTTTTAATTTCAGCAAACAAAAGCAAGTATTTTTTTCCTACGATTGCAATCCAAAGAAATTTATGCTCGTGGACGAAATAGACCCTATGACGGAATAAGATACATTCACCTTACTTCAATTAAGACATTTTCGTCTTTTCACCATCGTCATTCATACAAAAAATGTGGCAGTAAGAGCAAATTAACTGTTCAGATGATGGGTCAGTAAATCGAAATTTCTCTGTCAACTGAAGCAGATCTACCCCGCTGTGCACTTGAATGCTGTTATTAGCGATTTCTAAGGTCCACCAACGAGGCGTAGCAGGCACGAAGAAATGAAATGTTACTTATGTAAAAAGTGTCTATCACGACGTCTTAATCAGTCACTTTACATTGGTGATTTATGTAAAAATCTCTTGTGTATTTTAGAGTCCGTCTGTCGTCGTCTTTTAGAGTGCGTTGTACTGTCTTGAACGAAATAAAAACGTCACATTTTCATGATATTTCCAAACTTTCTCATTGCA
Organism: Cydia fagiglandana; assembly: GCF_963556715.1. NCBI lineage: Eukaryota > Metazoa > Arthropoda > Insecta > Lepidoptera > Tortricidae > Cydia > Cydia fagiglandana. The sequence goes on from NC_085948.1 coordinate 11,245,177, forward strand.
AATGCTATGCTAGTCTGGACCGATCCTACTTTACTCTTTAATTAAAAAAAATATTGGTATTTTAAAACAATATATAAAACAAAACGCGTTTGAATTGCTAATACCACTTTATTATTTCCTAAATTGTATTTGTTTGGACCTAATCTGAGTCTGAGAACGCAGACAAATTTAGAAATAGAAATAGGAATCATAAATATGTATTTACCTACAGGATGTGCAGTATAAGGTCATTCTACTACCGGCGCAGATATTACATATTTCTACAAGGTGAATTTTAACGCTCTACTTTCATGTCCAATTATTTCGTTAAACAATCGACAACAAGACATTCTGTTAATTATTGCTTATTTTGTCCCTTTGACGTCGCTACCGGGGTAAATACCAAGCAGGATAGTGTTACATGTAATGAGATAATATTAAATTCACGATTTAATAAAATGAAAGGCATGCCATGTTTTAAATAAGACAATTGACACTTTTAAGTACGGCATACACGTGAAGGTGCGTACTTGTAGTTAAATATTGTATTTGGGTAAAACACACTTATACATAGGTAATTATAACCTAGAATTTTTTCGGGTTTTTAGAAACATTTTAATACTAAAGCCATAATTATCATGTTATCAGGGAGTGGACATCTTCAACAAGGAGTTCTTCTCGGTCTAAGTCCCGGTCTGTAACCACTTAACCAGTATGTATTATAATATTGTTTTGGATATACGAGTATATATATGGGGCTGTCCATAAATTACGTCATCGATTTTTGACGATTTTGCCCCCCCCCCCTAAAATCATCCAAAAATCATGCTTTGAATGACCCTGTTTCCTCCTACGTAATACCATCACCCGATGTTCAGACAGCCCCCCCCCCCCGCAATTTGAAATGACGTAATTTATGAATAGCCCCTATGGGTGAATCAACTTTTTCGTGTCACTAGTTGCCATGGTTACGGTCTCCTGGGGGCCGATTTTTGAATTTCGATCACTCGATTTCGTCACTCGAATATCGGTGGAAAACAGCGATATGCTAATTTTTGAAATACGAGCGATCAAAATTCGGAATCTAGTGGTATTGACCACTCGATTTCAATTCTATTTGTAGAATTTAAACGTCTAGTAGTGGAGATATCATTTAACGAAATACACGAAATCGAGTGGTCGAATTTCAAAAATCGGCCCCCTGGGTGACTCTTAAAATACTAGTTTTTTCGTATTTAAATGAACCAAACTTCAATTTTTTGGCAGTTATAAGGCCTTTCCATAATGGGACATCTAGCTACCAAGCACGTTTAGAACATGGTACGGCAGTTCTTCTAATAAACTATGCTACTATTGTCTCCTGGCTGATGGGACAGAATAACTACAAGAAATAGTTGATCGACCCATTGTAAGAGTAAAAACACCAGAGCACCAATTTATAACAATATTTATTAGGGAATCACAAATATGAAAGTATAGATCTGAAATAACTATGTGACGACGCTTCTCGCGCAAAACCAATCTGAAGCCCCCTCCAGACTATGCGCGTGAATCGCGGGCGAAGCCGCGAACGCGAGTGTGGAGTCGATTTTCGCGGACAGCGGATAGTCTGGAGGGGGCTTAAGATGGACGACCACCTCTAGTGATGTGGCATTCCGGTTATGGTAGTGATGTAAAGCACCGATAAATGACGGTTCTGCCGTTTACCATATATTTGATATCTTTAGTTGTGAAATTCATAAACCATTAATTATTCAATTTATCTTTATGTAGTATGTAATTATGTGATGTGTTTTATAATTAATGTAATTTTGGTGTAATGTTTTAAATTGTAATACTTACTTATCTTTAATTGTATTTTGATGAATAATTCTTGCTTAGTCTAAAATCATGTTAAATATATATTAGATGTCATTTATGTTTAATCATAGGTATATAATCTAAATAACGCTGTGTTCCGCTTTTGCATAGCGTATACCAAAATTTACGAGTATGCTTTAGAGGTAAAAAAAACCGCGCCCACGCACCGACCTTCGATGCTCTACGCATTTACTCCAATTTCGACATTCCTGGGTGATTACGCGGGGTTGTCAGTGGTATGGAATATTACCCAAGTTAACTGCACTTAAAAGGAGCAATCAATATTCATGAACAAGCTCGCAATGTTCTACTTCAATTAGATCTCTGAGCTCTATGGGTTTCTATTTTACTCCAATACTCATTCGCCATTAATACACACATTATGTCTTAAACTTTTTAAGCAAAACGAGACATCAATTAAAAATCTGTACTTGTTTTTTCAGTGGCGCTTATTAAAATGTTGTGGCTTCTATTAGGTAGATTCATACTGAGGATATTATAATATACCGGGTGTGGCCTGTAATATAGGTACCTAAGCAAAAAAATAAACTGTAGGCTGTACTCCTCATACCGACCAACATTTGTTCAGCGACTTTTAAAAATAACAAAATTGTGGTTTGATTATTAATACACTTTAAAGTTTATTCTAAGACGCAATATATTGCGAATTTTGTTATGTTTAAGGCATGACAAGCAACGTCAATCACAATGATATGGCGTGGCGATGACGTCCATTGAAAATAATATTTATTTTGTATGAAAAACATGGAGTATAAATACTTCACAATTTTTAAATTTGTTGAACAAAAGTGTCACCGTTTCAGGAGTACAATCTATGTTTTAATCATTTGCTCGTGTTACAGGCCACACCCGGTAGATATTACAATCAATATTTTATAAAGGTTCAGTCGGCTCCTTAACATAAGTATCCACTTTTCTTTACAATTCTTATGGCATCCTGGGTACTGAAATTGGTGCCTCAGCTTATCATGACCCCTTTTAACCCCAGGCAACCCTAACCTTGCGCTGGTAATCCTTGGTTTTCCAGCTGCTCAGATGTCTCTTGCTTACTATTCTTACTTGAATGATCTAAATAAGAAATGGGTGCAGAAATCTGCAATAGACGCTCACGTATTGAAAATAACACGTATCATGCAGCCAAGTCAGATTCAGCTCATTCAGCCTTTCAATCAGCCTTTGAGCTGGCAATTGCACATCACACTAATAAGCTATAGTAATTACCGCTAATCATACGCGCTGACTGTTGTAAGCACTGATGTTGTGTATTACTAACGCCGGGCTGTCATCTAAACAATTTCCACTTCGGTATGCGAAATGGAAAGTTGCCATTTTCTACTTACCTTAGTTGTTAACGACTTGAAACATGTTTAAACTAAAAACGTTGCGTTAAACATGATTGGTGGTAGTTAACAACAAATTAAATTTAAAAAAAACTGGTCAAGTGCGAGTTAATTTAAGTTGCGCACCGAGGAATGGGTGGATCAACCATTTCTTGTTCTTATTCTGTCCCGCCAGCGAGGGAAAAATATAAGCACAGTTTGTTAAAGAAGTGTATTGTAGCTACCTACTATGCTCGGCTAACATACTTAGAAGATGTGGATATAAGGAGTGGCCGAGATATTTAGTGATGTGACAGAAGGACTAGACAGACAGTTGACTTTGTACCTTTTTGGTACAGAATCCGAAAAAGGAATCAATAATTGTTTTTTGATTTCACTACATAACCTACGTCCAGTTTGTATATCTGCCGAAGAAAGGATGCGTTTTTGACTTATTTTATTACTGGCGTATTGGTTGCGTTGTCGAAATACTTTGACCTTGAAATTGAATGTCAATCGTTTTATGATATCGTAATCGAAATAGATATTGATGTTTCTTAGAATAGGGTCCCAGGTTTCTTTCAATACCTTGATTAGCAGGCTCACGTATTGTCACGCACGAATAACCGCGACCTTGCTTCTGATCCTGTTGAGATGTGACTTGCACAAGTTCGACTCCGTCTGCGGTGTCATTCCTATCTGCCACCGATAGCGGGCAAGTTGAAAGCTTAGCCAAAACAGTATTAGTTCGCTCTCCAGGTATGCAGAGTTTTTACGGATCTAGAGATCATTTAACACTGGATTCTTCGTCGAATTGCATATACTCGTGCAACCATTTGCGAATACGATGGTGCCCGTTACCTTGGCTCGAGGTGACTTCTGGCCGCTTTTGCCTGAATTCTGATAAAAAATTGCAAGGGACGCCGACACGTCTGTAAATTACGCTAAAGTACAAAAAAATAGAGATCGAGGTACTTAAAATGTGTTAGGTAGATAACTAAAAGTTGTTCATAACATTAGGACAAAAAAATAAGCATACGGAACAATTTATGTCTGTAGTAGGTAGTCTTTAAAGAAAACATATTTTTCTCAAACATGCAATGAAATATTGATGTTATGTTCCTTATAATAGGCTGCGAAGTATGACGTTTCAGGTGCGGCTAGGACAAAAGGTCGTTAATGGAATTTCATACACATCTTGCAGGCCTAGGCCGGCAAAGTCCTCTTTTTTAATTTTCATTTCACAGATATTTGTGACACAGCATCGTGGCATTCATCCATTAAAAAAAACTAGAGGCAGTATTTGCTTTATGGTTCGTAATGAGACTCTGCCACTACGCCTATAAAAAAAAAAACAAAAAACAATGTTTGCTATAATTTGCAGTTTTATTTGTATAAAATCAACATAAACTTAATAAATAATACATTCTATAATTTTATAATTTTAAATTATAAATTTAACTACACAAATAAAAATATTTCATCTAAACGTTAGCGGTAAAACGGTCTACTCAAACACGCGTAGTTATATTTTTTAAATTGTTATGGAGGTAAAGTTGAAAAATATTCATTCTGTTTTATTGGATTTATGGTGCGTTGTTGATTTTTTGACTTTAATATGAGTTCCGACGAAATAATGAAATTAATATTAATTGTAATCGTAGGTGTTGGAATTGGCAGCGTAAGCAGAATTGATTTTAAATAACTTACTGCCTCTGCCGCCAAGTTAAAGACGAAGTATGTATATGGTTGCTTATGGCAATTTTATTATTTGAGAAACTAAGAAAAATGGCTTACAGTTTATTAGAAACAGTTTTGTGGCATATTTTAAATGAATGTAACTACAAATTCGTCAACACTGTGGAAATTATACTTACTATTTACTCCATGCATAAAGCAACGATGTATGTGAAACATGATATCAATATGAAAGACTATGTAAACTTATGTGACGAAAACGACAGTCAGACGGATACAAGGCGAAAAAATCAAAGATACATGAAAATATACGGGTAGTAAAAATACACGACTCGTGTAAAACATACGCGTGATAATGATATAGGTACGTGTTGGTTATATTTTGGGTGTAGTTTACTTTTAGTTTTTTCTATAAATAAAACTTGGGTTTCGTGGATTTTTTATTTTATTTATTTCATTGCATGTTTGAGAAAAGCACTATACATACCTCGGCGGGAAATGGGGTTGCCCGCGCTCAGACCTATCCGGCCTCGCTTCGCTCGGCCGTCTATATGTCTTCGGCCGGCAACCCCTTTCGTCCCGGCCTCTGTAGTAATGTACTATTGTAAGGAATTAGTTAATATTTAGTTACTTAATTACTAATTAGTCAGCGAAAATCTTAAAATCTATTTACAAAAATCTTAACCTAATTTGGTAAATATTTACGGATTAAATTAGATATATGTTTTAATAATTTGCGTTGCGTTGAAATATGCGGGTGCATGTTGTAACCTAAAGATATAAAGAAGACTCACACAAATAAAACACATGTATGCAATAAATGATATGAATATGAAATAATAGCATTATATGTACCTACATAACTAAAATTAGTTAAAAGAAACAAACATTGGAATAGAGCCGACCCTAACCGATACCATATCTAGTTGGATATTGGATATGTTTACGGAAAAACCGGGCAAGTGCGAGTCGGACTCGTGCACGAAGGGTTCCGTACCATAAAGCAAAAAAAAAACAGAAAAAATGCAAAAAGAAAACGGTCACCTATCCAAGTACTGACCACGCCCGACGTTGCTTAACTTTGGTCAAAAATCACGTTTGCTGTATGGGAGCCCCACTTAAATCTTTATTTTATTCTGTTTTTAGTATTTGTTGTTATAGCGGCAACAGAAATACATCATCTATCACGGTTCGTGAAATACAGCCTGGTGACAGACGGACGGACGGACGGACGGACGGACGGACAGTGAAGTCTTAGTAATAGGGTCCCGTTTTACCCTTTGGGTACGGAACCCTAAAAAGGTAAAGATGATAAGGTAGAAGTACTAGTGCTCGACGCTGCACTAATATTCGACATGGGCACTTTATGTCAAAGTAATATAGGTTAAATTTGAATTTTTCTGTATTCACATTTAATCCTTGTCACTTTGACATAAAGTGCCCATGTCGAATACTCGAGCACTAGTACTTCTACTTTATTGCACTGGAATAATTCAGCGATGCCTTTAAACAGCCCCTGACAATTTAGGACATTACCGGTATCACTAATTATGTCATATTTTCGATACTACTAATGAACAGACAATATGAAGTTGATATAATTAAGAACTTAATATATTAATTAAGTGTAAATAATGTAGAGTAAACTAAAATACAGTTATTATTCAATAAATGGCGCCATCTCCGATATAGGAACCCGTCGATATTTACGACTTTGCCACCGTGCGTCTAATAACGACTGCGAAGGTGTTGCAACGCTTAATTCCTGTAACGATAACGACGTAATTAAATTCCGTTTTCAATTAAGAAGTACATTTTCCATCTGCTTATATCGCATTAAATTCGCGAAATCAGGGCAAGGCTCGCATCGCTGGCACGGCTGCTGACATAATATCCAGCGAGTAGAGCATTCTGCCACTGTTACCGATAAATCACACAGTTTTATTACGACAGTAACCAATAAACCTATTTGTCCGCGGATAGATGCACATAACTGCTCAGAACCTTAACAACCTCATTTTTCACACGACACTAAAATTGAAAAGAGGACCTTGTATGCTACAAAATAAAGCATAAACTTCAAAACAATGCCAATGAGGAATACGAAGTGGAAATAATGATAGGCGAATAATCGTTTGGTACTTGGCAGATATGGAGCCCTAAATCAAAATTTCTTCGTAAAGTACTTAACAGCAAAATTATGCTGTAATTCCTTCGGATAGAGTTCATAATAATTATTATTTGTGAGGAGTAACTCAGTTCTGAGGTTAATCACGAGAAAATGGTAGTAATTTTATGAGGGAGTCGCTAGTTCCTGTGACGGATCTATCGTAAATCTATTGTCGAACATAATCATAAGAAGTTCAGGCCACACTTATTGCAGTTATTCGTAGTACTCGTAAGTATGTGGGCAAATCTGCATACTTTCTCATTCTATAACAATGCCAGTTTTGTAGGAAAGAGATTGCAAAAAAGAAAGGTTTTGAGAAAATTCCACAAGACCTTCTAAAAGCTCCATTACTGAAAAAGTACAGCCAGTGTGAAATCTACTTTAAAGCGAGTAGTCAAGCCACATTTTTTTTAATTAAAGCCAGAATGGAAAATCTCACCGCTTCAAACAAGACTTGAACTTGCGAACTTTTGGAACAGCGGTCCAATCGCTCTTAACCAACTGAGCTATCGAAGTTAAATCTACTTTAATACTCAATACAAGCGATCAATTTATTGGCTGAGAAATGAAGTTATTACAGTCAGCTTCCTTAATTCCTTTTTTCTACTATGCATTCAAAAGATTTAAAGTTTTTTTAGCTTCTTTTGCATAGCCCTGGGGCATCCTGTGTGCCGTGTTAAGTTAACCCGTTATATAGTGTTAATTCTGTACAAAATCTGATTATTGCGCTCTGTTCAACCTTTCTCGCCACCGACATCCTTAATTGAAGTAAAATGTCCATCGACGTCCGCTGGATCAAAAGATCCGATTTGATTTTGATTGATATTGTGGTGAAACGGTGCACTTGTCCGGGGCACTTTAGGCTTTCGCTCAATTTAATCCCCGGTACAAACATTATCAGAGTTTCGGAAATCATTAAAATTAACAGGCTGTCAGTAAAGATTCTTTCTACATGATCCCGGTTTGTACAAGCTTCAGAGTTTAAATATGTAGTCAAATTGGTTAAAAGTATGGTAGACTCACACGATTCGTTAAATTGTAAAGCACCATTTAGAATGATCAGGAACTTGCATGTGATTTTCATTACATTGCAGTAGGTATTTGGTCGATCGACACTGTACAATTCCTACTCTGTAAATAGCAATGTATCGAATATTGCACGCAAGTTCTCTCGTCATTTTAAATAGGCTATTAGACAACAATATTCCACCACAAAGACTAAAAAGAGGAGTATCAATATCATATATGCTTTTTTACTTTATAAGCTTTCTAAATTAATTATTTTATACTTTACAATATTGTGAAGCTGTTATCTTATCAGACACGCATTGCAACAGCGATTTCATGGAGCAATATCTTCAGACAGTAGCTAATACTCGATTTCATGCGCTGTCTCCGCCGAGCTGTTTTGAAATGCTCCTAGCACATTAGACACATACGGGTATCGTCGGGGCGCGGGCAATTCATCTCGATTTGTCTACAGGTCACGGATAGCGCGCGTCGTGACTACCCGACGTATGAGCTTGCGCCGTTTGACGTAAAGCGTCTATTTTTTACGAGCTTGAGCTGATATTGGTAATTAGATTTACGAGTAGTAAGTCAGTATTAAATAGATACTGACAGCCAAAGTACTTGAAGAGCAGGGGGCAATGGGGGCATAGCCAAGATAACAATCGTACATACCAAACGAAAAGAAAAAAATGTGTCGGGATAACACGTCATCTCACGTGGCTATTTACCTACATTATTTAAGTTTCGATTCGCGTGTTCTATTAACGATTGTTATCTTGGCTAGGCTCCCAGGACTCCCAGGTCTATCCTTAGATATACATAATTATGTGCCCATACTTGTCACCCAAACAAAACCTCGACAAAATTGTGCAAGACATAAAGTGATAGTGAGAATTTATAGCCTTTTAATTCATCTCAAGGCGAGGGCGAAGGGTGATCAATTAAATGGTCACTGTACTGCTCTCCGGAATAATGTAGTTTCTGTGTAAGGAAAAGATAATGTAATTATATTATCAGATAAAAGTGTAACAAAGGACGTACAAATTGCATAATGTAAAGAGCTTAATAAATCAACCTTAAAGATACAATAACCTAATTAAAAGAATTTCCGGTCCACTATAAAATCCACAAAAGTGACCAGTAAGTCTTAATTTTTTTTTTTAGTTTATTTATTCACTTTATATTTTTATACAATTTTTACATGCATGCCACTATTGAAAACCTCTAGGGTTTATGTAATAGTTGGCGAGATCGCGCGGTCCACTCCGCGTTTGCTTAATACTATTATTACATCTATTACATGCTTAGTTGTGGTTCGGTAAACACAACTTAATCTATAAATATCAAAATCTCTGCTTCTATTTTATACATTAATCTAGACTTAGGTAGTATTTTTTTAGGATTGGCATACATTTGCCGTGATTTTCAACAATGTTAATGAGATCGTACTGTAAATTCTTAGGTAAGGTGTTTAATACATATGGGAGTAGAAATTCAGTTACTCTTTTACCGTATACATTGTTACTTTTTGGTGTTGTATATGAAGGTAGATAGTCTAAGGTACGTAAATTACTGGAGCGAGTTTTTTTATCTAATGAGGGTATGATTTTACACTCCTCTGTTACTAAGGACAAACAAAACCTCTCAAAGACGTTAATAACTTTGCAATGTTAAAATTGAAGTTGAATTTGCTACAGACTTCCAAGATAATAATATTGCGGCGCGACATTGCTGCCGACTGCATTACTGTCGCAAATGTCAAAAATCTAGACAGCATCATCCGCTAAGATTGTTGTTTCATTACGATTTTCCATACAAACAAAGAAATTTGTATATATCCTATTTTATTCATTATCATTAGATTAACATTCTGTTAAAAGTACTTGGTGTCGCTCCCACCCAAAATCTAAATGTAATAAGAGTAAGAATCTGACGCATTTTCACTGCATTCTTACCCTGGGCGGCGCAATAAAGAGCAACCTGTCGGCTTGACACGCCGACCCGCAGCGCAAAGTTTTGGGTAATTTATTTCCAATCGCGCCATAACTCGTGGCGACAAGCGCGCCGAAGTATGAAACGCGTTAAAATATGAACGATTGGTTGCGATTGAATATTCCTGATTCGGGATATTCTTTACATCAACCAATAAAAAAAAAAACTTGCGTGTAAGTCGGACTCCCGAGTCGAGGGTTCCGCACTCACCCAGTTTAAAATTTGTTTATAATTTTTCTTAAGATCCACTCACGTTTGACCAGTTCTTATCAATTGTAGACTGTAGATATGTTTAACCTTTAATTATAGAGATACGATAAATAGTCATGAAACTTATATTATAGTATTTAATTAAAAACAGACTGTGAATATTGATTTGATACCCATTATGGTTCTTGATCTTGAGGCAGGACACGCTGACAGACGAACGGACATGCAGTGGAAGCTTGTTAATAGGTATCGGTTGGTAAAGTTCGGGTGCGGAACCCTAGAAAAGATTGAAGTGTCAACACATGTTATGAATAATTTGTAAATAAAGGAGTATTTAAACAGTCTGTTTAAGGTTAACAAAAGGCACTTGAGATGGATTAATTGCGGCAATATCGGCACCACTTCTATTTATGGAGACATCGGCTCTGAGTAAATACAATGTAGCATTTAAGTTTTTCTTTTCGTTCGGCATAAAACAATTTACAATGCAGAGATTCGATGGGTACTATTTTTCGTTAAATGGCCTCTGAGAATACATGTATACAGATACCAAAAATTTTATTTCCGAATGTTCTATCCCAAAACGTTTTCGTTCGAAGGATATGTTTGTTGAAATGTTCCTGTATTTTTTAAACACCTAGAAATATCAACTAGTAGTTAATACGAATCATTAACAAAATTATATACATACAGTTTTGCTCTTGCCGATTAATCTTTTAACTTTTTGTGCTTCAGAAATATTAGAAATTTGCAATGCAAAAATGAGCAATAGAAATCGTTTTGCTGATTTAAACTTACGAGGGTACCACCCGGGAGGTTCCCAGGCCTGACATTCCCGAAATGTCTCTTCACGAGCCACCTTGTGGGAAGCTCAGCATTCACATTTATTGCCCGAATTATTACTTGGGAGGCCTCAATTAATTACTGAGCACGCCTGACATTAAGTGCGGTGCGCGGATTTTTTTCACTTTTACGTAAAATAATGAAGCCCTCGACGTATAAAGTAGTGAGGTAATTTGCGTGTTCGCTTGATAAATTGGAGCAGGGCAGCGTTTTCGACGGACCTTGGCTGTGCGAAACATTTTTATCTGCGGAGGGACCGAGAATTATTGCATTCACTTACATAATCGGACTCCAGTTTGGTTCCGACGTAATTTTAGAGCCAAAACCCGCACTTGTCTTTCGTGACGCGGGCCGAATAATCGACGTTGAATTTTCATAAAATTTTGGCCGTTTTGCGTAATACAATGTAGCCGGTTTGCCATTGGTTCCGTAATGTAAACGTCCTAAAGCTTTATTAGTTAATGCAACGGCTGGATTAATTTATGCATTACCTACGAGCTACGAGCCTATGAATAAGTGATGTTAACATGCCGACCAATGGGTGTAAGAGACGTCTGGTCGGAGTTATCGCTCAGTTTCCAGCTCAATCGAGTGATTAATAGTTTGGTATAAAATATCTTGCGAAAGCTTGGACAATTTTTTGCTTAGTTCTATATTTATAATTCTTCTAATCCTTCTATAAAAATAAGTATTAAGTACTCAAAGAAAATAACAAATATCAAAGACTGAGTCATATAGCAAACCGCTTTTGTTAATAAGTCGCAGAGCCCACAAATCTTCTTCTTGTAATTTATGTGAGACATGACTCAAATTCCGCGGTACAGAATTAATTATGTCAACGTTATGAGATATGAATTGTTGAGGAGGCTGCCGTGACAAATGCGGCTGGCCAACAACGGCAACGACAACGACCAGCTAATTTGATAAAGCACGAGTCGGAGGCGCTCGTGATATGGGCATAGTCGACCCTTAGCGACGTACACATACCGTAGTGTGGATAAGCCTTTGTTTTTTAATGGCACATAAACAAAATTACCTACTAAATGACTGTAATGTTTGGACACGACTAAATGAAAAATGGGCTGGTAAATTTTACTATGTGCATTCAATAACTAAGTTGGAACGTGAAATGTAACAAATAGGTACCTATGTTTATATATTTTGAATACCTATAAACTTAATTCAATTAATGTCGCAAGTCACATTTGCCGCGCTGATTGACGTTATATTTTTGATAGATGGGTAGTTATAACTAAACGTTCTTTTTTTTGCTCGGAAAGCAATTCATTAGATGATTTAGGTTTTAGATTTGATAGTCTTAAGTTTTAGTTCGTATTTAGTATATTTATTAACTGTATTTGTTACATCTCTTGATAAAAATATTGATTATTTTATTTATTACCTACATTTATCGATTCGATCGATTTAACTTAACGAATTAACCAATTTCATATCGTACAGTTACGTGTATATTTATCCAATGTAGGTCATGAATACATTAGTTACATTTATTGATCGATAAGTACATTACAATTCTACATAATAAAATAAATGTTAAGCTGCTATACAAAACAAATTTAAACTGAGTTAAGTAGGCACTTTCCTCTTTAATAATACTTGAATCAAAAGGAAATACCTACTTATTAACATACATTTTGGAGAGATAAATTGGTACTCATAAACAACATTGACCGATGTTATATCGATATAAATATAATTTAATGGCTTAATACCATTCATACTTAATACTTTCCGATTTATCGTCCGATATTCTCCTGGCGGCCTATTATGGATGGTTTTATCCACGTGATAAAATTACTGTCACATTTTAACACCTTTTAAGTGACGGACACCGTTTTATCACGCTGTCACGTAGACATAGAACGACCATCATGTCATATCCGTACTGATTTATTGATCATTATTGTTAAGTATTCACACAAGTTTAATTTACCTATGTATGTTATTGTTTTCAAATCCATACAAATATATCGTTGGAGATTCAATGATTTATACGGGTGCCTTCGTGTCGACTTGTTTTTGTTTAAAGCAAACAAATAAAAGATTGCTCGCTTTGTCTGTCCGTCCGCGGACACGGGTAGGCGCTGCTTGGGTTACTCCAGGCTTGACACTCAAAATGCGGTAGAATAAAGTAAATCACATATTTTATACGTTCGTTAATGTATAGGTAGTGAGAGATAAGATAGTGCATGTACGGAGCTAAAAATAGATTGTAAGGGGTGAATATTTTTTAAATATCATTAGCAAGAGTCGAATGGCGTATAAAGATGCGGTTAATGCAAGCTCATTATTGACGCGTCGTGTTTACCGATGCCCCGATCGGCCATAAACCGTCCAATAAATTACCCGAATCACCGCAGATTAAGTGATTATTAAGTAAAAAGCGTGCAAAAATTACCACAAAAATTGATAAGGATTTCTTTTGTTGGCGCACAGCGAGTAAATTGCGTCGTCGTACATTAAAAACCGCTTTAAAAGAAGGGCGACGTTGCAAAACCTTGGAGAAAGGTAGCCTGTTTTAATAAAGGCGATCGGCGGACGGACTTATTTAAAGTTGCAATAAAAGGAATTCCTTAATGATGCTGACGCCGATATTAATATCGGCCGAAGTCGTCCGGCCGCTCTTCGGGTAAATGTAGTTTTTAAATTGCGTTTTTGGTGGAGCTTCGGGCTCACTCGTGTCTGCCCTTACCAGACCGATTTTGTTTCTCGCCATTACATTCGATAATGATGGCTTTGTGAAGTATTGTATCAGAGGACGACTGTTGTAGCACTTGTAGCATGATCGTTAATTTGTGTCTTGTTTGACATACAAATAGATAACCTTTGATGCTGTGATTTGACGGAAAATGAGATCTGCTTACTCGTATGTATTCCTAATCAAAATATTTGTTTGCTTATTTACCGCGTGTTGATTAAACATTGAAAACTATTACTTATGTAGGTACTTATAAAAGTTTTACCAACTTTGCTACTGGTTAAGTTAAAATTCTTATATATGAGGATACTGATCGATCGCTTTTCTATACTATAAACATGATGGTAAATATTTACACCTACTAATCGCCTTCGTTTTTTTTTTCAAAAATGTGTTTGAAACTTTAATCGATCCCAACTTTCATGTTTATAATCTTATTATACCTAATCAAAAAATCGAAAAAGGTTAAACGAACGACGAACGAACGACGAACGACGAAGGGGCAAACTATATTAACTATGGTGAATTGAATAATGATAACATACATGAAATTGTGTATTTTTCCCGTAATGTCATTATTCATAGAAGAAAATGACGACTACGTTTGTAAGCGGTCATCCATTGTGTTCTTAATATGACAATAGACTGATACAGTAACTAAAGGATCATGGGAGTGATACAATTGAATTAATTTGTGTTCCTTGCCTATTTTGTGACCTCTTGTCTAAACAAAATATATATATCAGTTGTGTACCTCTAGGTATTTTCTATTTGTGTTTTGTGTTGACAAAAATAAATTTTATTGACGTCTTACGAGTAGAGAGCGTCTTAAGCTATAAATAAATAAACAAATCATGCTCTTAAAGTAATATGTCAGATCGTGTCGAATGTAAAATCGAGATTAAAACATAATCGGACAGCGGGGTTACGGTGCGACCTCGCTCGTCGATCGACACATCACTTCCGCGAACCTCAATTATCTTACCTTTCCTCGTAATTTTGCCCAACAAAATTAGGGACTCATTAAAAACAAAATTAAGTTGTAAATAATATGAGTGCAAATATTGAAACAACTTCATTCGAAAATGTGTGTCAGCTGAAAGCGCAAATTTAAATACAACAAATGACCATCTCTACAGGTCGATTGAATCGCATTTGAATTATTTACGGTTAATGAAGTAATGGCTTGGCCTAGTGTGAGTTTAGATAAACCGTAGGCAGTTATTTCAGAAAAGCGTTTAACGTACAAAGTCCGGAGGAGTGGGCAGAATTAATGTAGAGTCACGCCGATTTAAATAAATTATACATTCGATAGAACATTTAATAAAAACTTCATCTAACTATTCAAAATAATTTGATTAAAACGACTTAATTCGAGTTGTTCATTTATAGCTGTCATTGATAAAATTTATGGCTCCTCCTCGTAATACGGAGCAATTAAACCTTTCATAACGGCTATTAATTGGGATTGTGTTAGAGATTAATTAGTAGTTGTCGATCGATCGGATAAGCTTCAAATTGTTTATTGTTTGCATATTAGGCGCGGTCGTAGTAGCGGCACTCCCAGGTCATTACGAGACACCATTCAGCGTTTTAAATGTGTTTTGTGTAACAATAGATCGGGTGTAATAGCCGAAAGGTACGGGCGAGAATAGGCTTCGGTCATTTTGCAATATTGAGTGGCGGCGGTAATTAGAGCCGCGTCCGGACTGTTACAGCATCCTGATTCTACTTAATGCGTGCCCCGCCAGTCTGCAAAAACGAAATATGTCTCTCAACCTCTCCTTTCAATATATGTTTTATTTATTGGTAATTAGAGTTCAAACTATGTTGTCCATTTAAATACACTCGCCCATTCAACCTCCACTATAGTCCAGCCATAACGACCACTACGAAACAGCCTAAGCTGAATTAGAGTATATGTAAACCTCGCGCTTACCGTACTTTCTATAAGGGTTTAAGTTGCAACAATAAATATTGTCATGTTCCGTTCTGATATTTGTACTTGTTCAATATGGTCCCTTAGAAGCTAAGCAAGTTTCGCAAGAGGCCGCCTTGCTATCGCATCGAACTGATATCGTCTAATTATAAGGTATGGTAATGGGCCAACGCGCGTGCAGCTGAATCAATTGCTCTACGTTCATTCAGCTTTTATAAAAAAAAGTGTACTTACCTACATACTTACATTCAATAAAATAAAACACGGATAGTTACGTAGGTATACATAAGCGTTGCTATGCGGGTGTGCAATTTTAAAAATAAGAAACAACTTAAAAACAAATTGACGTGTTTATGCTGATTGACGTGTTATGCAGGATGTTCATTATGATTTCAATTATTAGACAGTCAATATAAAATGGAGACATTATCATTTTAGTTTGTAGCCACGTGTATAGATAAAGATCGCCGAGGTCGTGCAATCGCCGCATTCTGGTAAGTGTGGCCTCCGAGATCAACTAACATTAATTCCTGCCGTATCGGTCGTCAAATCTCGTCCGCGGTCACGTCAGCATGTCTCTGCTATGTATCTACTAATATGTTCCCAATAAGCCTTAATTCTACAGACAAAGTGGAGGTTGCCCCGAGGCCGTCCCAGTTGCCCGATCCTCGCCGATCGAACCAATAAAAAAACAGCTTTTATTACCTCGATTGTTACGAGAGGACACGGTGAATTATTTCCTTTATAAAACTTTTTATTGTGCATAACGTCATCATTTTTATAATGCCACACGTTTCCGAGAGAAGCTGTTACGAGCGCAGTTTCGCAGTAAAAAGTTTGTCCGCGGGTTTGTGAATATTCTGTATTCGCATAATGGAGGTGCCCTTAAGTGATGTTAATGCGGTGCACCGGCGCGAGCGCAGGCAGAACTGTTATTTATGTCACTCTCCGATTATTAGTCTCAATTAACCAGTGTAAGTGTGAGCTCAATGTTCTTAACAACTATACATAATCTGTGTTCACATGTATACTGCTCTACCGAAGTTGAGCGCTCGGTAGGCCATGGGACCAACAGCCCAGGCAGTGAGACGTCTCGGCGTCCGGCGTCGGGCGACAGTAACGAACCGAGAGACCCGTTTAAGGACGCCACATTATGTTGGCTTTTGACATCATTAAGGCAATTCTTGGGCCGGTCCCGGGTAATCCTTGACGTTGCGGAACAACGTAAGAAGAAACTGCGCGGAATAACGCGAGCATTCTTGTTTAAAAATTATTCCTTTTTCCTTAAGTAATAAAACATTATGTACGTCTATCCGGATTTAAACAGGATATGTTGTTCTAATTAGTGTTAAATGTGACACTCAAATTAATTCATTATTAATCTACTAATCTCTGTTTGTTTATATCTTGATCTCTGATTTTACAAATTTAAATACCCAGATAATATGTTGAACTGTCAGCTTATACAACTTCCTTTAAATGTAGTTCGCATTACCAATGCAAAAACTCTTAAACATTTGTGGGTTTAATTTATTTAGATAGAAAACGTCTTAAATGCAAACAGCTAAAATACTTCTTACGGTGCACGGTGGGTAATTGGCCTCTTCCGTAAGGGTTTGGCACCGGCCGATTTTGTGTTATTAACATGTAGAAGACTACAACATCCCTGCGATCTTAGGTGTATTTCTATTTGTCCCCGCCTTTGTAACGTTGGGCGGAAACAGATGGGAACACAGACAGAATCTTGCCGTTCTGCAAATATGTATATGTATTCGCAAGTTAATAGTCTAAGCTGTACAATAATCTATAAATAATCTATACGTAGACAAATGATATAAGTTAGGTAGTGTAGATATAGCTACATCGTATCAAATGAGCAAGAATTTTCTTCAGTGAATATTAGAGAATACTTAGTAGTAGTACCTATTAGTAGTAAACATTTTATTGTACCTACAGTCGATGTCAAAGATATATATTTTTACTACACAAAAACGAAACAAGCAATATACACAATTATATTATAGCGACTTTGATGAGTTACGACTTTATAATAAAGATTTACCAGGATATTATTTTTTAATTAATAAATTATAGAAGCGCGGACGTGCAGGCAGGCCCAGACGGAGATGGCGGGATGACTTGGACGCCTTCATCAGTGGCTGGCCGGAGAAGGCACTACAACGGGAGTCATGGAAATCAGGGGGAGAGGCCTTTGCCCAGCAGTGGGACACCACAACAGGCTAACCAAAATAAATTATATTTTTATAAATGTAACCTATTCGGTTATGCAACGTATTTACGCTACCTACAATATGTATTCAAAGTACCTCAATTACCTACTTAATTTTTTTATATTTTCTACATCCAAACTTTAAACCTGTTTTTAACCTTTATAGGAGAAAAAGTAAAAATTGCACAGGATTAATATTTTTCCTTTAGTTTACAGATACACAAACTCATACCTTTATACTACTTATTAGTATAGATTACTTGCCACCGCGCCGCTCGCTGAGAGCCTTCGCTTGTAGCATTTAAATCGAAGATTGATGAGACGAAATTGCCGAGTGACAGGCCTGGTTAGTAATGCCCGCGATAGTACTTTGATGATCCATCCATTACGAATTTACATAGCAATCATGTTTAGACTACGGTAATTATGGACAAAAAAGAGTCGTCCCGGAGCGGCGAGATTACAAGAAAGTTGGTTTCTAGTGATTTTAATT
Source organism: Cydia fagiglandana (assembly GCF_963556715.1). NCBI lineage: Eukaryota > Metazoa > Arthropoda > Insecta > Lepidoptera > Tortricidae > Cydia > Cydia fagiglandana. The sequence goes on from NC_085948.1 coordinate 11,263,661, forward strand.
AAGGTAATGCTACTGTAATTGGTGCACACCCGGTAAGTATGTTGATTAATGAATGTTTTTATTAAATAGTAAATAAAGCTGGAAGGGTGTAGGTAATCAATGTTTTTTTGTTGAAAAACGTAATTCACGTTGCTGAGTATACTACAGAATACCTACTTAAAATCTATCTTATACCTTTACACGAGCATTCTTGTAAATATAATATATTGCGGGGATCTACGGCTCCTACGATTTTCATGAAATTTGCTATATGGTGGTTTTCGGGGGCGAAAAATCGATCTAAAGAGCTAGGTCTTATCCCTGGGAAAACGCTCATTTTTGAGTTTTTATATGTTTTCTGAGCAAAGTTTGCTCTAACTCCTAGATATTATTTTTTCTTCTTCTTCTCAGTCGTGCACTCTTGTCAGAGTGGCGTGGCAGCAGCTCGTTTGTATGACGCACATGGCTGGTCTTCATTTCCGGCATTATTTTAGAAATAAAGCAATTTAAACAGATGAATATCACGTACATTGAGTTAAAAGTCCTTTCCAGCATTGTTGGTAGATAAATCTGGAAAGATTTCACAATATAAGATATAAAGCGGTATCTATACAAAATAAGTTAAAATCAAAGACAACGTTGTCTCATTTTATTATTTCCTACTTTATCTTAGCTTAAATAACATTTGTAATAGTTACTACTGTTTCCTCGATAATAAACATCATATTGTTTTATGACCAAGTAATTATTACTCTATTTAAAATCCATAAAATAAGTAACAACTTGGCCTAAATATCTAATACCAATATTGTAAAAGCGGAAACTCTCGATCTTAAAACGGAAACTATGCGCACAGACATTTATATTTAATTTATGAAATTTAATTAACAGCTTATTTATTCCGTAAAGTGGACGAATACTCCAGTCGATTTAGACTAGACATAAAAATTCAAAATCGCTCTCCTTCTTGATTCGACTGGCAAATCATATTACTTTTTGGCAA